>NW_028237782.1:2482480-3723720 GCF_034619465.1 Leptosomus discolor | reverse complement strand
ATCTAGAGGTAAGGCCCAATATCTAGAGGAAAAACCCAACATCTAGAGGTAAATCCCAAAATCTAGAGGTAAAGCCCAACATCTAAATATAAAGCCCCACATCTAGAGGAGAAGCCCAACCTCTAGATATGAATCCCACATCTAGAGGAAAAAAACCCAACATCTAGAAGTAAAACCCAACATCTAGAGGTAAAGCCCAATATCTAGAGATAAAGCCCAACATCTAGAGGTAACAACCAAGTGATGTAAGGCCCAAAGTCTAGAGCTAAAGCAGAAAATCTAGATTTAAAGCCCAACATTTAGAGGTAAAGCAGAATGTATTGAGGGGAAGCCAAACATCTAGATGTAAAGCCCAACATCTAGAGTTAAAGCCCAAAGTCTAGATTAAAAGCCCAAAGTCTAGATATAAAGCCCAACATCTATTTGTAAATCCCAAAATCTGGAGGTAAAGCCTAACATCTAGGGTTAAAGCCCAACATCTAGAGGTAAAGCCCAACTTCGGATGTAAAGCTGAACATCTAGTCGTAAAGCGAAATGTCTATAGGGAAAGCCCAACTTCTAGAGGTAAAGGCAAACATCTAGATATAAAACCCAAAATCGAGAGGTAAAGCCCAACATATAGAAGTATAGCCCAAATTCTAGAGATAAATTCCGAAGTCTAGATAAAAAGCCAAACATCTAGAGGTTAGAGCCCAACATCTAGAGGTGAAGCAAAACATATAGAGGTATATCCCAACATCTAGAGGTGAAGCCCAAAATCTAAATGTAAAGCAAAACATCTAGATGTAAACCCCTACATCTAGAGGTAAAGTCCAATATCTAGACTTAAAGACCAACATCTAGAGGTAAAGCCCAACGTCCAGAGGTAATGACCAACTTCTAGAGGAAAAGCCAAAAATCTAGATTTAAAACCCAAAATCAAAAGGTAAAGCCCAAAATCTAGTTTTAAAGCCCACAATCTACATGTAAATCCCACCATCTAGAGGTAAAACCCACCATCCAGAGGTAAAACCCAACGTCTAGAGGTAAAACCCAACATCTAGAGGTAAAGCCCAAAGTCTGGAGGTAAAGCCCAACATCTAGAGGAAAAGCCAAATATATAGATTTAACCCCAAAATCTAGAGATAAAGCCCAACATCTAAATGTAAAGCAAATCCTCTAGATGTAAAACATCACATCTAGAGGTAAAGTCCAATATCTAGATTTAAAGACCAACATCTAGAGGTAAAACCCAACATACAGAGGTAAAGCCCACCGTCTAGAGGTAAAACCCACCATCCAGAGGTAAAACCCAATGTCTAGAGGTAAACCCCAACATCTAGAGGTAAAGCCCAACGTCTGGAGGTAAAGCCCAGCTTCTAGAGAGAAGCCAAAAATCCAGATGGAAAACCCAAAATCTAGAAGTAAAGCTCAACATCTAGAGGTAAAGCCCAGAATCTAGATGTAAAGCACAACTTCTAGATCTAAGCCCAACATTTAGAGGTGAAGCCCAAAATCTAGACCTAAATCCTAACATCTAGAGGTGAATTCCAAAATCCAATGTTAAGGCCCAACATCTAAACTTAAAGACAGACATCTAGATGTAAAACCCAACATCTAGAGGTAAAGCCCAACATCTAGACGTAAAGCCTTACATCTAGAGGTGAATTCCAAAATCTAACTTTAAGGCCCAACATCTAAAGATAAGACAGATATCTAGCGGTAAATCCCAAAATCTAGAGGTAAGGCCCAATATCTAGAGGAAAAACCCAACATCTAGAGGTAAATCCCAAAATCTAGAGGTAAAGCCCAACATCTAAATATAAAGCCCCACATCTAGAGGAGAAGCCCAACCTCTAGATATGAATCCCACATCTAGAGGAAAAAACCCAACATCTAGAAGTAAAACCCAACATCCAGAGGTAAAGCCCAATATCTAGAGATAAAGACCAATATCTAGAGATGAAGCCCAACATCTAGAGGTAACAACCAAGTGATGTAAGGCCCAAAGTCTAGAGCTAAAGCAGAAAATCTAGATTTAAAGCCCAACATCTACAGGTAAAGCAGAATGTATTGAGGGCAAGCCAAACATCTAGATGTAAAGCCCAACATCTAGAGGTAAAGCCAAAAATCTAGATCTAAATCCCAACATCTTGAGGTAAAGACAAACATCTAGACGTAAAGCAGGACATCTAGAGGAAAAGACGAAGCAATGCAAAGCCCAAAATCTAGAGGTAAATCTCAACATCTAGAGATAAAGCCGAAAATCTAGATGTAATCCCAATTTCTAGATCTAAAGCCAAACATCTACAGGTAAAGCCCAATATCTATAGGTAAAGACCAAAATCTAGATGTAAAGCCCAACTTCTAGATCTAAAGCCCAACATCTCGAGGTAAAGACCAGCATCTAGAGGTAAAGCCTAACAACTAGAGGTGAATTCCAAAATCTAGTGTTAAAGCCCGACACCTACAGTTAAAGCCAAACACCTAGATGTAAAACCCAAATTCTTGATGTAAAGATAAACATCTAGAGGTAAAGCAGGACATCTAGAGGTAAAGACGAAGCAATGCAAAGCCCAAAATCTAGAGGTAAATCCCAACATCTAGAGGTAAAGCCCAGAATCTTGATGTAAAGCCTAACATCTAGAGGTGAATTCCAAATTCAATGTTAAGACCCAACATCTAAAGTTAAAGACAGACATCTAGATGTAAAACCCAACATCTAGAGGTAAAGCCCAACATCTAGACGTAAAGCCTTACATCTAGAGGTGAATTCCAAAATCTAAAGTTAAGGCCCAACATCTAAAGATAAGACAGATATCTAGATGTAAAACCCAAAATCTAGAGGTAAGGCCCAATATCTAGAGGAAAAACCCAACATCTAGAGGTAAATCCCAAAATCTAGAGGTAAAGCCCAACATCTAAATATAAAGCCCCACATCTAGAGGAGAAGCCCAACCTCTAGATATGAATCCCACATCTAGAGGAAAAAACAACATCTAGAAGGAAAACCCAACATCTAGAGGTAAAGCCCAATATCTAGAGATGAAGCCCAACATCTAGAGGTAACAACCAAGTGATGTAAGGCCCAAAGTCTAGAGCTAAAGCAGAAAATCTAGATTTAAAGCCCAACATCTACAGGTAAAGCAGAATGTATTGAGGGCAAGCCAAACATCTAGATGTAAAGCCCAACATCTAGAGGTAAAGCCAAAAATCTAGATCTAAATCCCAACATCTTGAGGTAAAGACAAACATCTAGACGTAAAGCAGGACATCTAGAGGTAAAGACGAAGCAATGCAAAGCCCAAAATCTAGAGGTAAATCTCAACATCTAGAGATAAAGCCGAAAATCTAGATGTAATCCCAATTTCTAGATCTAAAGCCAAACATCTAGAGGTAAAGACCAAAATCTAGATGTAAAGCCCAACTTCTAGATCTAAAGCCCAACATCTCGAGGTAAAGACCAGCATCTAGAGGTAAAGCCTAACAACTAGAGGTGAATTCCAAAATCTAGTGTTAAAGCCCGACACCTACAGTTAAAGCCAAACACCTAGATGTAAAACCCAAACTTCTAGAGGTAAAGCCCAATATCTAAAGTTAAAGCGCATCATTTAGAGTTAAAGCCCAAAGTCTAGAGGTAAAGCTTAAAATCTAGAGGTAAAGCCCAAACATCTAGATGTAAAGCTCAACGTCTAGAGGTAAGGACCAACTTCTAGAGGAAAAGCCAAAGATTTATATTTAAAACCCAAAATCTAAAGGTAAAGCCCAAAATCTAGATTTAAAGCCCAACACCTAGAGTTAGAGCCCAAAATACAGAGGTAAAGCCCAACATCTAGAGGTAAAGACAGATATCTAGAGTTAAAGCGCAACATCTAGAGGAAAAGCCAAATATATAGATTTAAAAACCAAAATCTAGAGGTAAAGCCCAACATCTAGAGCTAAAGCCCACAATCTACATGTAAATCCCAAATTCTAGATCTAAAGCCAATATCTAGAGGTATAGCCCAACATCTAGACGTAAAGCCTAACATCTAGAGACGAATTCCAAAATCTAGTGTTAAAGCCCGACACCTACAGTTAAAGCCAAACACCTAGATGTAAATCCCAACTTCTAGAGGTAAACCCCAATATCTAGAGTTAAAGCACATCATCTAGAGGTAAAGCCCAAAGTCTAGAGGTAAAGCCCAATGTCTAGAATAAAAGCTTAACATCTAGAGGTAAAGCCCAATATCTAGAGGTAAATCTTAACATCTAGAGGTGAATAGCAAAATCTAGAATTAAACCCTGAGATCTACAGGTAAAACCAAACATCTAAATGTAAAAGTCTACATCTAGAGTTAAAGACAATGTCTAGAGGTAAAGCCCAACATCTAGAGGTAAAGCCCAAAATCTAGACGTAAAGCCCAACTTCTAGATCTAAAGCCCAACATCTCGAGGTAAAGACCAGCATCTATAGGTAAAGCCCAATGTCTACATATAAATATCAACTTCTAGAGGTAAAGTCCAAGGTCTAGATGTAAAGCCCAACATCTAGAGGTGAAGCCCAAAATCTAAATGTAAAGCAAAACATCTAGATGTAAACCCCTACATCTAGAGGTAAAGTCCAATATCTAGACTTAAAGACCAACATCTAGAGGTAAAGCCCAACGTCCAGAGGTAATGACCAACTTCTAGAGGAAAAGCCAAAAATCTAGATTTAAAACCCAAAATCAAAAGGTAAAGCCCAAAATCTAGTTTTAAAGCCCACAATCTACATGTAAATCCCACCATCTAGAGGTAAAACCCACCATCCAGAGGTAAAACCCAACGTCTAGAGGTAAAACCCAACATCTAGAGGTAAAGCCCAACGTCTGGAGGTAAAGCCCAGCTTCTAGAGAGAAGCCAAAAATCCAGATGGAAAACCCAAAATCTAGAAGTAAAGCTCAACATCTAGAGGTAAAGCCCAGAATCTAGACGTAAAGCCTAACATCTAGAGGTGAATTCCAAATCCAATGTTAAGACCCAACATCTAAAGTTAAAGACAGACATCTAGATGTAAAACCCAACATCTAGAGGTAAAGCCCAACATCTAGACGTAAAGCCTTACATCTAGAGGTGAATTCCAAAATCTAACTTTAAGGCCCAACATCTAAAGATAAGACAGACATCTAGCGGTAAATCCCAAAATCTAGAGGTAAGGCCCAATATCTAGAGGAAAAACCCAACAGCTAGAGGTAAATCCCAAAATCTAGAGGTAAAGCCCAACATCTAAATATAAAGCCCCACATCTAGAGGAGAAGCCCAACCTCTAGATATGAATCCCACATCTAGAGGAAAAAACCCAACATCTAGAAGTAAAACCCAACATCTAGAGGTAAAGCCCAATATCTAGAGATAAAGCCCAATATCTAGAGATGAAGCCCAACATCTAGAGGTAACAACCAAGTGATGTAAGGCCCAAAGTCTAGAGCTAAAGCAGAAAATCTAGATTTAAAGCCCAACATCTACAGGTAAAGCAGAATGTATTGAGGGCAAGCCAAACATCTAGATGTAAAGCCCAACATCTAGAGGTAAAGCCAAAAATCTAGATGTAAATCCCAACATCTTGAGGTAAAGACAAACATCTAGACGTAAAGCAGGACATCTAGAGGTAAAGACGAAGCAATGCAAAGCCCAAAATCTAGAGGTAAATCTCAACATCTAGAGATAAAGCCGAAAATCTAGATGTAATCCCAATTTCTAGATCTAAAGCCAAACATCTAGAGGTAAAGACCAAAATCTAGATGTAAAGCCCAACTTCTAGATCTAAAGCCCAACATCTCGAGGTAAAGACCAGCATCTAGAGGTAAAGCCTAACAACTAGAGGTGAATTCCAAAATCTAGTGTTAAAGCCCGACACCTACAGTTAAAGCCAAACACCTAGATGTAAACCCCAAACTTCTAGAGGTAAAGCCCAATATCTAAAGTTAAAGCGCATCATTTAGAGTTAAAGCCCAAAGTCTAGAGGTAAAGCTTAAAATCTAGAGGTAAAGACCAACATCTAGAGGTAAAGCCCAACGTCCAGAGGTAATGACCAACTTCTAGAGGAAAAGCCAAAAATCTGGATTTAAAACCCAAAATCAAAAGGTAAAGCCCAAAATCTAGATTTAAAGCCCACAATCTACATGTAAATCCCACCATCTAGAGGTAAAACCCATCATCCAGAGGTAAAACCCAACGTCTAGAGGTAAAACCCAACATCTAGAGGTAAAGCCCAACGTCTGGAGGTAAAGCCCAGCTTCTAGAGAGAAGCCAAAAATCCAGATGGAAAACCCAAAATCTAGAAGTAAAGCTCAACATCTAGAGGTAAAGCCCAGAATCTAGACGTAAAGCCTAACATCTAGAGGTGAATTCCAAATCCAATGTTAAGACCCAACACCTAAAGATAAGACAGACATCTAGAGGTAAATCCCAAAATCTAGAGGTAAGGCCCAATATCTAGAGGAAAACCCCAACATCTAGAGGTAAATCCCAAAATCTAGAGGTAAAGCCCAACATCTAAATATAAAGCCCCACATCTAGAGGAGAAGCCCAACCTCTAGATATGAATCCCACATCTAGAGGAAAAAACAACATCTAGAAGAAAAACCCAACATCTAGATGTAAAGCCAAATATCTAGAGATGAAGCCCAACATCTAGAGGTAAAAAACAAGCGATGTAAGGCCCAAAGTCTAGAGCTAAAGCAGAAAATCTAGATTTAAAGCCCAATATCTAGAGGTAAAGTAGAATGTATTGAGGGAAAGCCAAACATCTAGATGTAAAGCCCAACATCTAGAGGTAAAGCCAAAAATCTAGATGTATAACCCAAAAACTTGAGGTAAAGAAAAACATCAAGAGGTAAAGCAGGACATCTAGAGGTAAAGACGAAGCAGTGCAATGCCCAAAATCTAGAGGTAAACCCCAACGTCTAGATTTAAAGCCCAAAGCCTAGATATAAAGCCCAACATCTGGAGGTTATGACAAACATCTAGAGGTAAAGAAGAACATGTAGAGCTAAAGCCGAAGCAATGTAAAGCCCAACATCTAGAGTTAAAGCCCTACGTCTAGATTTAAAGCCCAAAGTCTAGATATAAAGCCCAACATCTATTTGTAAATCCCAAAATCTGGAGGTAAAGCCTAACATCTAGAGGTAAAGCCCAACATCTAGAGCTAAAACCAAAAATTTAGATTTAAAACTCAAAATCTAGAGGTAAAGCCCGATATCTAGAGGTAAATCCCAAAATCTAGAGGTAAAGCCCAACATCTAGGGGTAAAGCCCAAAATCTAGAGGTAAAGCCCAACTTCGGATGTAAAGCTGAACATCTAGTCGTAAAGCCAAATGTCTATAGGGAAAGCCCAACTTCTAGAGGTAAAGGCAAACATCTAGATATAAAACCCAAAATCGAGAGGTAAAGCCTAACAATTAGAAGTATAGCCCAAATTCTAGAGATAAATTCCGAAGTCTAGATAAAAAGCCCAACATCTAGAGGTTAGAGCCCAACATCTAGAGGTGAAGCAAAACATATAGAGGTATATCCCAACATCTAGAGATAAAGCCCAAAATCTAAATGTAAAGCAAAACATCTAGATGTAAACCCCTACATCTAGAGGTAAAGTCCAATATCTAGACTTAAAGACCAACATCTAGAGGTAAAGCCCAACGTCCAGAGGTAATGACCAACTTCTAGAGGAAAAGCCAAAAATCTAGATTTAAAACCCAAAATCAAAAGGTAAAGCCCAAAATCTAGATTTAAAGCCCACAATCTACATGTAAATCCCACCATCTAGAGGTAAAACCCACCATCCAGAGGTAAAACCCAACGTCTAGAGGTAAAACCCAACATCTAGAGGTAAAGCCCAACGTCTGGAGGTAAAGCCCAGCTTCTAGAGAGAAGCCAAAAATCCAGATGGAAAACCCAAAATCTAGAAGTAAAGCTCAACATCTAGAGGTAAAGCCCAGAATCTAGATGTAAAGCCTAACATCTAGAGGTGAATTCCAAATCCAATGTTAAGACCCAACACCTAAAGATAAGACAGACATCTAGAGGTAAATCCCAAAATCTAGAGGTAAGGCCCAATATCTAGAGGAAAAACCCAACATCTAGAGGTAAATCCCAAAATCTAGAGGTAAAGCCCAACATCTAAATATAAAGCCCCACATCTAGAGGAGAAGCCCAACCTCTAGATATGAATCCCACATCTAGAGGAAAAAACAACATCTAGAAGAAAAACCCAACATCTAGATGTAAAGCCCAATATCTAGAGGTAACAACCAAGTGATGTAAGGCCCAAAGTCTAGAGCTAAAGCAGAAAATCTAGATTTAAAGCCCAACATTTAGAGGTAAAGCAGAATGTATTGAGGGAAAGCCAAACATCTAGATGTAAAGCCCAACATCTAGAGGTAAAGCCAAAAATCTAGATGTAAAACCCAACATCTTGTGGTAAAGACAAGCATCTAGAGGTAAAGCAGGACATCTAGAGGTAAAGACGAAGCAATGCAAAGCCCAAAATCTAGAGGTAAATCTCAACATCTAGAGATAAAGCCGAAAATCTAGATGTAATCCCAATTTCTAGATCTAAAGCCAAACATCTAGAGGTAAAGACCAAAATCTAGATGTAAAGCCCAACTTCTAGATCTAAAGCCCAACATCTCGAGGTAAAGACCAGCATCTAGAGGTAAAGCCTAACAACTAGAGGTGAATTCCAAAATCTAGTGTTAAAGCCCGACACCTACAGTTAAAGCCAAACACCTAGATGTAAAACCCAAACTTCTAGAGGTAAAGCCCAATATCTAAAGTTAAAGCGCATCATTTAGAGTTAAAGCCCAAAGTCTAGAGGTAAAGCTTAAAATCTAGAGGTAAAGCCCAAACATCTAGATGTAAAGCTCAACGTCTAGAGGTAAGGACCAACTTCTAGAGGAAAAGCCAAAGATTTATATTTAAAACCCAAAATCTAAAGGTAAAGCCCAAAATCTAGATTTAAAGCCCAACACCTAGAGTTAGAGCCCAAAATACAGAGGTAAAGCCCAACATCTAGAGGTAAAGACAGATATCTAGAGTTAAAGCGCAACATCTAGAGGAAAAGCCAAATATATAGATTTAAAAACCAAAATCTAGAGGTAAAGCCCAACATCTAGAGCTAAAGCCCACAATCTACATGTAAATCCCAAATTCTAGATCTAAAGCCAATATCTAGAGGTATAGCCCAACATCTAGACGTAAAGCCCAATGTCTACATATAAATATCAACTTCTAGAGGTAAAGTCCAACGTCTAGATATAAAGCCCAACATCTAGAGGTGAAGCCCAAAATCTAAATGTAAAGCAAAACATCTAGATGTAAACCCATACATCTAGAGGTAAAGTCCAATATCTAGACTTAAAGCCCAACATCTAGACGTAAAGCCTTACATCTAGAGGTGAATTCCAAAATCTAACTTTAAGGCCCAACATCTAAAGATAAGACAGACATCTAGCGGTAAATCCCAAAATCTAGATGTAAGGCCCAATATCTAGAGGAAAAACCCAACATCTAGAGGTAAATCCCAAAATCTAGAGGTAAAGCCCAACATCTAAATATAAAGCCCCACATCTAGAGGAGAAGCCCAACCTCTAGATATGAATCCCACATCTAGAGGAAAAAACCCAACATCTAGAAGTAAAACCCAACTTCCAGAGGTAAAGCCCAATATCTAGAGATAAAGCCCAATATCTAGAGATGAAGCCCAACATCTAGAGGTAACAACCAAGTGATGTAAGGCCCAAAGTCTAGAGCTAAAGCAGAAAATCTAGATTTAAAGCCCAACATCTACAGGTAAAGCAGAATGTATTGAGGGGAAGCCAAACATCTAGATGTAAAGCCCAACATCTAGAGGTAAAGCCAAAAATCTAGATGTAAATCCCAACATCTTGAGGTAAAGACAAACATCTAGACGTAAAGCAGGACATCTAGAGGTAAAGACGAAGCAATGCAAAGCCCAAAATCTAGAGGTAAATCTCAACATCTAGAGATAAAGCCGAAAATCTAGATGTAATCCCAAATTCTAGATCTAAAGCCAAACATCTAGAGGTAAAGACCAAAATCTAGATGTAAAGCCCAACTTCTAGATCTAAAGCCCAACATCTCGAGGTAAAGACCAGCATCTAGAGGTAAAGCCTAACAACTAGAGGTGAATTCCAAAATCTAGTGTTAAAGCCCGACACCTACAGTTAAAGCCAAACACCTAGATGTAAACCCCAAACTTCTAGAGGTAAAGCCCAATATCTAAAGTTAAAGCGCATCATTTAGAGTTAAAGCCCAAAGTCTAGAGGTAAAGCTTAAAATCTAGAGGTAAAGACCAACATCTAGAGGTAAAGCCCAACGTCCAGAGGTAATGACCAACTTCTAGAGGAAAAGCCAAAAATCTAGATTTAAAACCCAAAATCAAAAGGTAAAGCCCAAAATCTAGATTTAAAGCCCACAATCTACATGTAAATCCCACCATCTAGAGGTAAAACCCACCATCCAGAGGTAAAACCCAACGTCTAGAGGTAAAACCCAACATCTAGAGGTAAAGCCCAACGTCTGGAGGTAAAGCCCAGCTTCTAGAGAGAAGCCAAAAATCCAGATGGAAAACCCAAAATCTAGAAGTAAAGCTCAACATCTAGAGGTAAAGCCCAGAATCTAGACGTAAAGCCTAACATCTAGAGGTGAATTCCAAATCCAATGTTAAGACCCAACACCTAAAGATAAGACAGACATCTAGAGGTAAATCCCAAAATCTAGAGGTAAGGCCCAATATCTAGAGGAAAAACCCAACATCTAGAGGTAAATCCCAAAATCTAGAGGTAAAGCCCAACATCTAAATATAAAGCCCCACATCTAGAGGAGAAGCCCAACCTCTAGATATGAATCCCACATCTAGAGGAAAAAACAACATCTAGAAGAAAAACCCAACATCTAGATGTAAAGCCAAATATCTAGAGATGAAGCCCAACATCTAGAGGTAAAAAACAAGCGATGTAAGGCCCAAAGTCTAGAGCTAAAGCAGAAAATCTAGATTTAAAGCCCAATATCTAGAGGTAAAGTAGAATGTATTGAGGGAAAGCCAAACATCTAGATGTAAAGCCCAACATCTAGAGGTAAAGCCAAAAATCTAGATGTATAACCCAAAAACTTGAGGTAAAGAAAAACATCAAGAGGTAAAGCAGGACATCTAGAGGTAAAGACGAAGCAGTGCAATGCCCAAAATCTAGAGGTAAACCCCAACGTCTAGATTTAAAGCCCAAAGCCTAGATATAAAGCCCAACATCTGGAGGTTATGACAAACATCTAGAGGTAAAGAAGAACATGTAGAGCTAAAGCCGAAGCAATGTAAAGCCCAACATCTAGAGTTAAAGCCCAAAGTCTAGATTAAAAGCCCAAAGTCTAGATATAAAGCCCAACATCTATTTGTAAATCCCAAAATCTGGAGGTAAAGCCTAACATCTAGAGGTAAAGCCCAACATCTAGAGCTAAAACCAAAAATTTAGATTTAAAACTCAAAATCTAGAGGTAAAGCCCAATATCTAGAGGTAAATCCCAAAATCTAGAGGTAAAGCCCAACATCTACGGGTAAAGCCCAAAATCTAGAGGTAAAGCCCAACTTCGGATGTAAAGCTGAACATCTAGTCGTAAAGCCAAATGTCTATAGGGAAAGCCCAACTTCTAGAGGTAAAGGCAAACATCTAGATATAAAACCCAAAATCGAGAGGTAAAGCCTAACAATTAGAAGTATAGCCCAAATTCTAGAGATAAATTCCGAAGTCTACATAAGAAGCCCAACATCTAGAGGTTAGAGCCCAACATCTAGAGGTGAAGCAAAACATATAGAGGTATATCCCAACATCTAGAGATAAAGCCCAAAATCTAAATGTAAAGCAAAACATCTAGATGTAAACCCCTACATCTAGAGGTAAAGTCCAATATCTAGACTTAAAGACCAACATCTAGAGGTAAAGCCCAACGTCCAGAGGTAATGACCAACTTCTAGAGGAAAAGCCAAAAATCTAGATTTAAAACCCAAAATCAAAAGGTAAAGCCCAAAATCTAGTTTTAAAGCCCACAATCTACATGTAAATCCCACCATCTAGAGGTAAAACCCACCATCCAGAGGTAAAACCCAACGTCTAGAGGTAAAACCCAACATCTAGAGGTAAAGCCCAACATCTAGAGGTAAAGCCCAACGTCTGGAGGTAAAGCCCAGCTTCTAGAGAGAAGCCAAAAATCCAGATGGAAAACCCAAAATCTAGAAGTAAAGCTCAACATCTAGAGGTAAAGCCCAGAATCTAGACGTAAAGCCTAACATCTAGAGGTGAATTCCAAATCCAATGTTAAGACCCAACATCTAAAGTTAAAGACAGACATCTAGATCTAAAACCCAACATCTAGAGGTAAAGCCCAACATCTAGACGTAAAGCCTTACATCTAGAGGTGAATTGCAAAATCTAACTTTAAGGCCCAACATCTAAAGATAAGACAGACATCTAGCGGTAAATCCCAAAATCTAGAGGTAAGGCCCAATATCTAGAGGAAAAACCCAACATCTAGAGGTAAATCCCAAAATCTAGAGGTAAAGCCCAACATCTAAATATAAAGCCCCACATCTAGAGGAGAAGCCCAACCTCTAGATATGAATCCCACATCTAGAGGAAAAAACCCAACATCTAGAAGTAAAACCCAACATCTAGAGGTAAAGCCCAATATCTAGAGATAAAGCCCAACATCTAGAGGTAACAACCAAGTGATGTAAGGCCCAAAGTCTAGAGCTAAAGCAGAAAATCTAGATTTAAAGCCCAACATTTAGAGGTAAAGCAGAATGTATTGAGGGGAAGCCAAACATCTAGATGTAAAGCCCAACATCTAGAGGTAAAGCCAAAAATCTAGATGTAAAACCCAACATCTTGTGGTAAAGACAAACATCTAGAGGTAAAGCAGGACATCTAGAGGTAAAGACTAAGCAATGCAAAGCCCAAAATCTAGAGGTAAATCTCAACATCTAGAGATAAAGCCGAAAATCTAGATGTAATCCCAATTTCTAGATCTAAAGCCAAACATCTAGAGGTAAAGACCAAAATCTAGATGTAAAGCCCAACTTCTAGATCTAAAGCCCAACATCTCGAGGTAAAGACCAGCATCTAGAGGTAAAGCCTAACAACTAGAGGTGAATTCCAAAATCTAGTGTTAAAGCCCGACACCTACAGTTAAAGCCAAACACCTAGATGTAAAACCCAAACTTCTAGAGGTAAAGCCCAATATCTAAAGTTAAAGCGCATCATTTAGAGTTAAAGCCCAAAGTCTAGAGGTAAAGCTTAAAATCTAGAGGTAAAGCCCAAACATCTAGATGTAAAGCTCAACGTCTAGAGGTAAGGACCAACTTCTAGAGGAAAAGCCAAAGATTTATATTTAAAACCCAAAATCTAAAGGTAAAGCCCAAAATCTAGATTTAAAGCCCAACACCTAGAGTTAGAGCCCAAAATACAGAGGTAAAGCCCAACATCTAGAGGTAAAGACAGATATCTAGAGTTAAAGCGCAACATCTAGAGGAAAAGCCAAATATATAGATTTAAAAACCAAAATCTAGAGGTAAAGCCCAACATCTAGAGCTAAAGCCCACAATCTACATGTAAATCCCAAATTCTAGATCTAAAGCCAATATCTAGAGGTATAGCCCAACATCTAGACGTAAAGCCCAATGTCTACATATAAATATCAACTTCTAGAGGTAAAGTCCAACGTCTAGATGTAAAGCCCAACATCTAGAGGTGAAGCCCAAAATCTAAATGTAAAGCAAAACATCTAGATGTAAACCCCTACATCTAGAGGTAAAGTCCAATATCTAGACTTAAAGCCCAACATCTAGACGTAAAGCCTTACATCTAGAGGTGAATTCCAAAATCTAACTTTAAGGCCCAACATCTAAAGATAAGACAGACATCTAGCGGTAAATCCCGAAATCTAGAGGTAAGGCCCAATATCTAGAGGAAAAACCCAACATCTAGAGGTAAATCCCAAAATCTAGAGGTAAAGCCCAACATCTAAATATAAAGCCCCACATCTAGAGGAGAAGCCCAACCTCTAGATATGAATCCCACATCTAGAGGAAAAAACCCAACATCTAGAAGTAAAACCCAACTTCCAGAGGTAAAGCCCAATATCTAGAGATAAAGCCCAATATCTAGAGATGAAGCCCAACATCTAGAGGTAACAACCAAGTGATGTAAGGCCCAAAGTCTAGAGCTAAAGCAGAAAATCTAGATTTAAAGCCCAACATTTAGAGGTAAAGCAGAATGTATTGAGGGGAAGCCAAACATCTAGATGTAAAGCCCAACATCTAGAGGTAAAGCCAAAAATCTAGATGTAAATCCCAACATCTTGAGGTAAAGACAAACATCTAGACGTAAAGCAGGACATCTAGAGGTAAAGACGAAGCAATGCAAAGCCCAAAATCTAGAGGTAAATCTCAACATCTAGAGATAAAGCCGAAAATCTAGATGTAATCCCAAATTCTAGATCTAAAGCCAAACATCTAGAGGTAAAGACCAAAATCTAGATGTAAAGCCCAACTTCTAGATCTAAAGCCCAACATCTCGAGGTAAAGACCAGCATCTAGAGGTAAAGCCTAACAACTAGAAGTGAATTCCAAAATCTAGTGTTAAAGCCCGACACCTACAGTTAAAGCCAAACACCTAGATGTAAAACCCAAACTTCTAGAGGTAAAGCCCAATATCTAAAGTTAAAGCGCATCATTTAGAGTTAAAGCCCAAAGTCTAGAGGTAAAGCTTAAAATCTAGAGGTAAAGACCAACATCTAGAGGTAAAGCCCAACGTCCAGAGGTAATGACCAACTTCTAGAGGAAAAGCCAAAAATCTGGATTTAAAACCCAAAATCAAAAGGTAAAGCCCAAAATCTAGATTTAAAGCCCACAATCTACATGTAAATCCCACCATCTAGAGGTAAAACCCACCATCCAGAGGTAAAACCCTACGTCTAGAGGTAAAACCCAACATCTAGAGGTAAAGCCCAACGTCTGGAGGTAAAGCCCAGCTTCTAGAGAGAAGCCAAAAATCCAGATGGAAAACCCAAAATCTAGAAGTAAAGCTCAACATCTAGAGGTAAAGCCCAGAATCTAGACGTAAAGCCTAACATCTAGAGGTGAATTCCAAATCCAATGTTAAGACCCAACACCTAAAGATAAGACAGACATCTAGAGGTAAATCCCAAAATCTAGAGGTAAGGCCCAATATCTAGAGGAAAAACCCAACATCTAGAGGTAAATCCCAAAATCTAGAGGTAAAGCCCAACATCTAAATATAAAGCCCCACATCTAGAGGAGAAGCCCAACCTCTAGATATGAATCCCACATCTAGAGGAAAAAACAACATCTAGAAGAAAAACCCAACATCTAGATGTAAAGCCCAATATCTAGAGATGAAGCCCAACATCTAGAGGTAAAAAACAAGCGATGTAAGGCCCAAAGTCTAGAGCTAAAGCAGAAAATCTAGATTTAAAGCCCAATATCTAGAGGTAAAGTAGAATGTATTGAGGGAAAGCCAAACATCTAGATGTAAAGCCCAACATCTAGAGGTAAAGCCAAAAATCTAGATGTATAACCCAAAAACTTGTGGTAAAGAAAAACATCAAGAGGTAAAGCAGGACATCTAGAGGTAAAGACGAAGCAGTGCAATGCCCAAAATCTAGAGGTAAACCCCAACGTCTAGATTTAAAGCCCAAAGCCTAGATATAAAGCCCAACATCTGGAGGTTATGACAAACATCTAGAGGTAAAGAAGAACATGTAGAGCTAAAGCCGAAGCAATGTAAAGCCCAACATCTAGAGTTAAAGCCCAACGTCTAGATTTAAAGCCCAAAGTCTAGATATAAAGCCCAACATCTATTTGTAAATCCCAAAATCTGGAGGTAAAGCCTAACATCTAGAGGTAAAGCCCAACATCTAGAGCTAAAACCAAAAATTTAGATTTAAAACTCAAAATCTAGAGGTAAAGCCCAATATCTAGAGGTAAATCCCAAAATCTAGAGGTAAAGCCCAACATCTAGGGGTAAAGCCCAAAATCTAGAGGTAAAGCCCAACTTCGGATGTAAAGCTGAACATCTAGTCGTAAAGCCAAATGTCTATAGGGAAAGCCCAACTTCTAGAGGTAAAGGCAAACATCTAGATATAAAACCCAAAATCGAGAGGTAAAGCCTAACAATTAGAAGTATAGCCCAAATTCTAGAGATAAATTCCGAAGTCTACATAAGAAGCCCAACATCTAGAGGTTAGAGCCCAACATCTAGAGGTGAAGCAAAACATCTAGAGGTATATCCCAACATCTAGAGATAAAGCCCAAAATCTAAATGTAAAGCAAAACATCTAGATGTAAACCCCTACATCTAGAGGTAAAGTCCAGTATCTAGACTTAAAGACCAACATCTAGAGGTAAAGCCCAACGTCCAGAGGTAATGACCAACTTCTAGAGGAAAAGCCAAAAATCTAGATTTAAAACCCAAAATCAAAAGGTAAAGCCCAAAATCTAGATTTAAAGCCCACAATCTACATGTAAATCCCACCATCTAGAGGTAAAACCCACCATCCAGAGGTAAAACCCAACGTCTAGAGGTAAAACCCAACATCTAGAGGTAAAGCCCAACGTCTGGAGGTAAAGCCCAGCTTCTAGAGAGAAGCCAAAAATCCAGATGGAAAACCCAAAATCTAGAAGTAAAGCTCAACATCTAGAGGTAAAGCCCAGAATCTAGACGTAAAGCCTAACATCTAGAGGTGAATTCCAAATCCAATGTTAAGACCCAACATCTAAAGTTAAAGACAGACATCTAGATGTAAAACCCAACATCTAGAGGTAAAGCCCAACATCTAGACGTAAAGCCTTACATCTAGAGGTGAATTGCAAAATCTAACTTTAAGGCCAAACATCTAAAGATAAGACAGACATCTAGCGGTAAATCCCAAAATCTAGAGGTAAGGCCCAATATCTAGAGGAAAAACCCAACATCTAGAGGTAAATCCCAAAATCTAGAGGTAAAGCCCAACATCTAAATATAAAGCCCCACATCTAGAGGAGAAGCCCAACCTCTAGATATGAATCCCACATCTAGAGGAAAAAACCCAACATCTAGAAGTAAAACCCAACTTCCAGAGGTAAAGCCCAATATCTAGAGATAAAGCCCAATATCTAGAGATGAAGCCCAACATCTAGAGGTAACAACCAAGTGATGTAAGGCCCAAAGTCTAGAGCTAAAGCAGAAAATCTAGATTTAAAGCCCAACATTTAGAGGTAAAGCAGAATGTATTGAGGGGAAGCCAAACATCTAGATGTAAAGCCCAACATCTAGAGGTAAAGCCAAAAATCTAGATGTAAATCCCAACATCTTGAGGTAAAGACAAACATCTAGACGTAAAGCAGGACATCTAGAGGTAAAGACGAAGCAATGCAAAGCCCAAAATCTAGAGGTAAATCTCAACATCTAGAGATAAAGCCGAAAATCTAGATGTAATCCCAAATTCTAGATCTAAAGCCAAACATCTAGAGGTAAAGACCAAAATCTAGATGTAAAGCCCAACTTCTAGATCTAAAGCCCAACATCTCGAGGTAAAGACCAGCATCTAGAGGTAAAGCCTAACAACTAGAAGTGAATTCCAAAATCTAGTGTTAAAGCCCGACACCTACAGTTAAAGCCAAACACCTAGATGTAAAACCCAAACTTCTAGAGGTAAAGCCCAATATCTAAAGTTAAAGCGCATCATTTAGAGTTAAAGCCCAAAGTCTAGAGGTAAAGCTTAAAATCTAGAGGTAAAGACCAACATCTAGAGGTAAAGCCCAACGTCCAGAGGTAATGACCAACTTCTAGAGGAAAAGCCAAAAATCTGGATTTAAAACCCAAAATCAAAAGGTAAAGCCCAAAATCTAGATTTAAAGCCCACAATCTACATGTAAATCCCACCATCTAGAGGTAAAACCCACCATCCAGAGGTAAAACCCTACGTCTAGAGGTAAAACCCAACATCTAGAGGTAAAGCCCAACGTCTGGAGGTAAAGCCCAGCTTCTAGAGAGAAGCCAAAAATCCAGATGGAAAACCCAAAATCTAGAAGTAAAGCTCAACATCTAGAGGTAAAGCCCAGAATCTAGACGTAAAGCCTAACATCTAGAGGTGAATTCCAAATCCAATGTTAAGACCCAACACCTAAAGATAAGACAGACATCTAGAGGTAAATCCCAAAATCTAGAGGTAAGGCCCAATATCTAGAGGAAAAACCCAACATCTAGAGGTAAATCCCAAAATCTAGAGGTAAAGCCCAACATCTAAATATAAAGCCCCACATCTAGAGGAGAAGCCCAACCTCTAGATATGAATCCCACATCTAGAGGAAAAAACAACATCTAGAAGAAAAACCCAACATCTAGATGTAAAGCCCAATATCTAGAGATGAAGCCCAACATCTAGAGGTAAAAAACAAGCGATGTAAGGCCCAAAGTCTAGAGCTAAAGCAGAAAATCTAGATTTAAAGCCCAATATCTAGAGGTAAAGTAGAATGTATTGAGGGAAAGCCAAACATCTAGATGTAAAGCCCAACATCTAGAGGTAAAGCCAAAAATCTAGATGTATAACCCAAAAACTTGTGGTAAAGAAAAACATCAAGAGGTAAAGCAGGACATCTAGAGGTAAAGACGAAGCAGTGCAATGCCCAAAATCTAGAGGTAAACCCCAACGTCTAGATTTAAAGCCCAAAGCCTAGATATAAAGCCCAACATCTGGAGGTTATGACAAACATCTAGAGGTAAAGAAGAACATGTAGAGCTAAAGCCGAAGCAATGTAAAGCCCAACATCTAGAGTTAAAGCCCAACGTCTAGATTTAAAGCCCAAAGTCTAGATATAAAGCCCAACATCTATTTGTAAATCCCAAAATCTGGAGGTAAAGCCTAACATCTAGAGGTAAAGCCCAACATCTAGAGCTAAAACCAAAAATTTAGATTTAAAACTCAAAATCTAGAGGTAAAGCCCAATATCTAGAGGTAAATCCCAAAATCTAGAGGTAAAGCCCAACATCTAGGGGTAAAGCCCAAAATCTAGAGGTAAAGCCCAACTTCGGATGTAAAGCTGAACATCTAGTTGTAAAGCCAAATGTCTATAGGGAAAGCCCAACTTCTAGAGGTAAAGGCAAACATCTAGATATAAAACCCAAAATCGAGAGGTAAAGCCTAACAATTAGAAGTATAGCCCAAATTCTAGAGATAAATTCCGAAGTCTACATAAGAAGCCCAACATCTAGAGGTTAGAGCCCAACATCTAGAGGTGAAGCAAAACATCTAGAGGTATATCCCAACATCTAGAGATAAAGCCCAAAATCTAAATGTAAAGCAAAACATCTAGATGTAAACCCCTACATCTAGAGGTAAAGTCCAGTATCTAGACTTAAAGACCAACATCTAGAGGTAAAGCCCAACGTCCAGAGGTAATGACCAACTTCTAGAGGAAAAGCCAAAAATCTAGATTTAAAACCCAAAATCAAAAGGTAAAGCCCAAAATCTAGATTTAAAGCCCACAATCTACATGTAAATCCCACCATCTAGAGGTAAAACCCACCATCCAGAGGTAAAACCCAACGTCTAGAGGTAAAACCCAACATCTAGAGGTAAAGCCCAACGTCTGGAGGTAAAGCCCAGCTTCTAGAGAGAAGCCAAAAATCCAGATGGAAAACCCAAAATCTAGAAGTAAAGCTCAACATCTAGAGGTAAAGCCCAGAATCTAGACGTAAAGCCTAACATCTAGAGGTGAATTCCAAATCCAATGTTAAGACCCAACATCTAAAGTTAAAGACAGACATCTAGATGTAAAACCCAACATCTAGAGGTAAAGCCCAACATCTAGACGTAAAGCCTTACATCTAGAGGTGAATTGCAAAATCTAACTTTAAGGCCAAACATCTAAAGATAAGACAGACATCTAGCGGTAAATCCCAAAATCTAGAGGTAAGGCCCAATATCTAGAGGAAAAACCCAACATCTAGAGGTAAATCCCAAAATCTAGAGGTAAAGCCCAACATCTAAATATAAAGCCCCACATCTAGAGGAGAAGCCCAACCTCTAGATATGAATCCCACATCTAGAGGAAAAAACCCAACATCTAGAAGTAAAACCCAACATCTAGAGGTAAAGCCCAATATCTAGAGATAAAGCCCAACATCTAGAGGTAACAATCAAGTGATGTAAGGCCCAAAGTCTAGAGCTAAAGCAGAAAATCTAGATTTAAAGCCCAACATTTAGAGGTAAAGCAGAATGTATTGAGGGGAAGCCAAACATCTAGATGTAAAGCCCAACATCTAGAGGTAAAGCCAAAAATCTAGATGTAAAACCCAACATCTTGTGGTAAAGACAAACATCTAGAGGTAAAGCAGGACATCTAGAGGTAAAGACTAAGCAATGCAAAGCCCAAAATCTAGAGGTAAATCTCAACATCTAGAGATAAAGCCGAAAATCTAGATGTAATCCCAATTTCTAGATCTAAAGCCAAACATCTAGAGGTAAAGACCAAAATCTAGATGTAAAGCCCAACTTCTAGATCTAAAGCCCAACATCTCGAGGTAAAGACCAGCATCTAGAGGTAAAGCCTAACAACTAGAGGTGAATTCCAAAATCTAGTGTTAAAGCCCGACACCTACAGTTAAAGCCAAACACCTAGATGTAAACCCCAAACTTCTAGAGGTAAAGCCCAATATCTAAAGTTAAAGCGCATCATTTAGAGTTAAAGCACAAAGTCTAGAGGTAAAGCTTAAAATCTAGAGGTAAAGCCCAAACATCTAGATGTAAAGCTCAACGTCTAGAGGTAAGGACCAACTTCTAGAGGAAAAGCCAAAGATTTATATTTAAAACCCAAAATCTAAAGGTAAAGCCCAAAATCTAGATTTAAAGCCCAATACCTAGAGTTAGAGCCCAAAATACAGAGGTAAAGCCCAACATCTAGAGGTAAAGACAGATATCTAGAGTTAAAACGCAACATCTAGAGTAAAAGCCAAATATATAGATTTAAAAACCAAAATCTAGAGGTAAAGCCCAACATCTAGAGCTAAAGCCCACAATCTACATGTAAATCCCAAATTCTAGATCTAAAGCCAATATCTAGAGGTATAGCCCAACATCTAAACGTAAAGCCCAATGTCTACATATAAATATCAACTTCTAGAGGTAAAGTCCAACGTCTAGATGTAAAGCCCAACATCTAGAGGTGAAGCCCAAAATCTAAATGTAAAGCAAAACATCTAGATGTAAACCCCTACATCTAGAGTTAAAGTCCAATATCTAGACTTAAAGACCAACATCTAGAGGTAAAGCCCAATGTCCAGAGGTAATGACCAACTTCTAGAGGAAAAGCCAAAATCTAGATTTAAAACCCAAAATCAAAAGGTAAAGCCCAAAATCTAGATTTAAAGCCCACAATCTACATGTAAATCCCACCATCTAGAGGTAAAACCCACCATCCAGAGGTAAAACCCAACGTCTAGAGGTAAAACCCAACATCTAGAGGTAAAGCCCAACGTCTGGAGGTAAAGCCCAGCGTCTAGAGAGAAGCCAAAAATCCAGATGGAAAACCCAAAATCTAGAAGTAAAGCTCAACATCTAGAGGTAAAGCCCAGAATCTAGACGTAAAGCCTAACATCTAGAGGTGAATTCCAAATCCAATGTTAAGACCCAACACCTAAAGATAAGACAGACATCTAGAGGTAAATCCCAAAATCTAGAGGTAAGGCCCAATATCTAGAGGAAAAACCCAACATCTAGAGGTAAATCCCAAAATCTAGAGGTAAAGCCCAACATCTAAATATAAAGCCCCACATCTAGAGGAGAAGCCCAACCTCTAGATATGAATCCCACATCTAGAGGAAAAAACAACATCTAGAAGTAAAACCCAACATCTAGAGCTAAAGCCCAATATCTAGAGATAAAGCCCAACATCTAGAGGTAAAAAACAAGCGATGTAAGGCCCAAAGTCTAGAGCTAAAGCAGAAAATCTAGATTTAAATCCCAACATCTAGAGGTAAAGTAGAATGTATTGAGGGAAAGCGAAACATCTAGATGTAAAGCCCAACATCTAGAGGTAAAGCCAAAAATCTAGATGTATAACCCAAAATCTTGAGGTAAAGAAAAACATCAAGAGGTAAAGCAGGACATCTAGAGGTAAAGAAGAAGCAGTGCAATGCCCAAAATCTAGAGGTAAACCCCAACGTCTAGATTTAAAGACCAAAGCCTAGATATAAAGCCCAACATCTGGAGGTTATGACAAACATCTAGAGGTAAAGAAGAACATGTAGAGCTAAAGCCGAAGCAATGTAAAGCCCAACATCTAGAGTTAAAGCCCAAAGTCTAGATTAAAAGCCCAAAGTCTAGATATAAAGCCCAACATCTATTTGTAAATCCCAAAATCTGGAGGTAAAGCCTAACATCTAGGGTTAAAGCCCAACATCTAGAGGTTAAGCCCAACTTCGGATGTAAAGCTGAACATCTAGTCGTAAAGCGAAATGTCTATAGGGAAAGCCCAACTTCTAGAGGTAAAGGCAAACATCTAGATATAAAACCCAAAATCGAGAGGTAAAGCCCAACATATAGAAGTATAGCCCAAATTGTAGAGATAAATTCCGAAGTCTAGATAAAAAGCCCAACATCTAGAGGTTAGAGCCCAACATCTAGAGGTGAAGCAAAACATATAGAGGTATATCCCAACATCTAGAGGTGAAGCCCAAAATCTAAATGTAAAGCAAAACATCTAGATGTAAACCCCTACATCTAGAGGTAAAGTCCAATATCTAGACTTAAAGACCAACATCTAGAGGTAAAGCCCAACGTCCAGAGGTAATGACCAACTTCTAGAGGAAAAGCCAAAAATCTAGATTTAAAACCCAAAATCAAAAGGTAAAGCCCAAAATCTAGATTTAAAGCCCACAATCTACATGTAAATCCCACCATCTAGAGGTAAAACCCACCATCCAGAGGTAAAACCCAACGTCTAGAGGTAAAACCCAACATCTAGAGGTAAAGCCCAACGTCTGGAGGTAAAGCCCAGCTTCTAGAGAGAAGCCAAAAATCCAGATGGAAAACCCAAAATCTAGAAGTAAAGCTCAACATCTAGAGGTAAAGCCCAGAATCTAGACGTAAATCCTAACATCTAGAGGTGAATTCCAAAATCCAATGTTAAGGCCCAACATCTAAAGTTAAAGACAGACATCTAGATGTAAAACCCAACATCTAGAGGTAAAGCCCAACATCTAGACGTAAAGCCTTACATCTAGAGGTGAATTCCAAAATCTAACTTTAAGGCCCAACATCTAAAGATAAGACAGACATCTAGCGGTAAATCCCAAAATCTAGAGGTAAGGCCCAATATCTAGAGGAAAAACCCAACATCTAGAGGTAAATCCCAAAATCTAGAGGTAAAGCCCAACATCTAAATATAAAGCCCCACATCTAGAGGAGAAGCCCAACCTCTAGATATGAATCCCACATCTAGAGGAAAAAACAACATCTAGAAGGAAAACCCAACATCTAGAGGTAAAGCCCAATATCTAGAGATGAAGCCCAACATCTAGAGGTAACAACCAAGTGATGTAAGGCCCAAAGTCTAGAGCTAAAGCAGAAAATCTAGATTTAAAGCCCAACATCTAGAGGTAAAGCAGAATGTATTGAGGGGAAGCCAAACATCTAGATGTAAAGCCCAACATCTAGAGGTAAAGCCAAAAATCTAGATGTAAAACCCAACATCTTGTGGTAAAGACAAACATCTAGAGGTAAAGCAGGACATCTAGAGGTAAAGACTAAGCAATGCAAAGCCCAAAATCTAGAGGTAAATCTCAACATCTAGAGATAAAGCCGAAAATCTAGATGTAATCCCAATTTCTAGATCTAAAGGCAAATATCTAGAGGTAAAGACCAAAATCTTGATGTAAAGCCCAACTTCTAGATCTAAAGCCCAACATCTCGAGGTAAAGACCAGCATCTAGAGGTAAAGCCTAACAACTAGAGGTGAATTCCAAAATCTAGTGTTAAAGCCCGACACCTACAGTTAAAGCCAAACACCTAGATGTAAAACCCAAACTTCTAGAGGTAAAGCCCAATATCTAAAGTTAAAGCGCATCATTTAGAGTTAAAGCCCAAAGTCTAGAGGTAAAGCTTAAAATCTAGAGGTAAAGCCCAAACATCTAGATGTAAAGCTCAACGTCTAGAGGTAAGGACCAACTTCTAGAGGAAAAGCCAAAGATTTATATTTAAAACCCAAAATCTAAAGGTAAAGCCCAAAATCTAGATTTAAAGCCCAACACCTAGAGTTAGAGCCCAAAATACAGAGGTAAAGCCCAACATCTAGAGGTAAAGACAGATATCTAGAGTTAAAGCGCAACATCTAGAGGAAAAGCCAAATATATAGATTTAAAAACCAAAATCTAGAGGTAAAGCCCAACATCTAGAGCTAAAGCCCACAATCTACATGTAAATCCCAAATTCTAGATCTAAAGCCAATATCTAGAGGTATAGCCCAACATCTAGACGTAAAGCCTAACATCTAGAGACGAATTCCAAAATCTAGTGTTAAAGCCCGACACCTACAGTTAAAGCCAAACACCTAGATGTAAACCCCAACTTCTAGAGGTAAACCCCAATATCTAGAGTTAAAGCACATCATCTAGAGGTAAAGCCCAAAGTCTAGAGGTAAAGCCCAATGTCTAGAATAAAAGCTTAACATCTAGAGGTAAAGCCCAATATCTAGAGGTAAATCTTAACATCTAGAGGTGAATAGCAAAATCTAGAATTAAACCCTGAGATCTACAGGTAAAACCAAACATCTAAATGTAAAAGTCTACATCTAGAGTTAAAGACAATGTCTAGAGGTAAAGCCCAACATCTAGAGGTAAAGACAGATATCTAGAGTTAAAACGCAACATCTAGAGTAAAAGCCAAATATATAGATTTAAAAACCAAAATCTAGAGGTAAAGCCCAACATACAGAGGTAAAGCCCACAATCTACATGTAAATCCCAAATTCTAGATCTAAAGCCAATATCTAGAGGTATAGCCCAACATCTAAACGTAAAGCCCAATGTCTACATATAAATATCAACTTCTAGAGGTAAAGTCCAACGTCTAGATGTAAAGCCCAACATCTAGAGGTGAAGCCCAAAATCTAAATGTAAAGCAAAACATCTAGATGTAAACCCCTACATCTAGAGGTAAAGTCCAATATCTAGACTTAAAGACCAACATCTAGAGGTAAAGCCCAATGTCCAGAGGTAATGACCAACTTCTAGAGGAAAAGCCAAAATCTAGATTTAAAACCCAAAATCAAAAGGTAAAGCCCAAAATCTAGATTTAAAGCCCACAATCTACATGTAAATCCCACCATCTAGAGGTAAAACCCACCATCC
Organism: Leptosomus discolor; assembly: GCF_034619465.1. NCBI lineage: Eukaryota > Metazoa > Chordata > Aves > Leptosomiformes > Leptosomidae > Leptosomus > Leptosomus discolor. The sequence continues at coordinate 3,698,305 of NW_028237782.1, read as the reverse complement.
AGAGGTAAAACCCAACGTCTAGAGGTAAAACCCAACATCTAGAGGTAAAGCCCAACGTCTGGAGGTAAAGCCCAGCTTCTAGAGAGAAGCCAAAAATCCAGATGGAAAACCCAAAATCTAGAAGTAAAGCTCAACATCTAGAGGTAAAGCCCAGAATCTAGACGTAAAGCCTAACATCTAGAGGTGAATTCCAAATCCAATGTTAAGACCCAACACCTAAAGATAAGACAGACATCTAGAGGTAAATCCCAAAATCTAGAGGTAAGGCCCAATATCTAGAGGAAAAACCCAACATCTAGAGGTAAATCCCAAAATCTAGAGGTAAAGCCCAACATCTAAATATAAAGCCCCACATCTAGAGGAGAAGCCCAACCTCTAGATATGAATCCCACATCTAGAGGAAAAAACAACATCTAGAAGTAAAACCCAACATCTAGAGCTAAAGCCCAATATCTAGAGATAAAGCCCAACATCTAGAGGTAAAAAACAAGCGATGTAAGGCCCAAAGTCTAGAGCTAAAGCAGAAAATCTAGATTTAAATCCCAACATCTAGAGGTAAAGTAGAATGTATTGAGGGAAAGCCAAACATCTAGATGTAAAGCCCAACATCTAGAGGTAAAGCCAAAAATCTAGATGTATAACCCAAAATCTTGAGGTAAAGAAAAACATCAAGAGGTAAAGCAGGACATCTAGAGGTAAAGAAGAAGCAGTGCAATGCCCAAAATCTAGAGGTAAACCCCAACGTCTAGATTTAAAGACCAAAGCCTAGATATAAAGCCCAACATCTGGAGGTTATGACAAACATCTAGAGGTAAAGAAGAACATGTAGAGGTAAAGCCGAAGCAATGTAAAGCCCAACATCTAGAGTTAAAGCCCTACGTCTAGATTTAAAGCCCAAAGTCTAGATATAAAGCCCAACATCTATTTGTAAATCCCAAAATCTGGAGGTAAAGCCTAACATCTATGTTTAAAGCCCAACATCTAGAGGTAAAGCCCAACTTCGGATGTAAAGCTGAACATCTAGTCGTAAAGCGAAATGTCTATAGGGAAAGCCCAACTTCTAGAGGTAAAGGCAAACATCTAGATATAAAACCCAAAATCGAGAGGTAAAGCCCAACATATAGAAGTATAGCCCAAATTCTAGAGATAAATTCCGAAGTCTAGATAAAAAGCCCAACATCTAGAGGTTAGAGCCCAACATCTAGAGGTGAAGCAAAACATATAGAGGTATATCCCAACATCTAGAGGTGAAGCCCAAAATCTAAATGTAAAGCAAAACATCTAGATGTAAACCCCTACATCTAGAGGTAAAGTCCAATATCTAGACTTAAAGACCAACATCTAGAGGTAAAGCCCAACGTCCAGAGGTAATGACCAACTTCTAGAGGAAAAGCCAAAAATCTAGATTTAAAACCCAAAATCAAAAGGTAAAGCCCAAAATCTAGATTTAAAGCCCACAATCTACATGTAAATCCCACCATCTAGAGGTAAAACCCACCATCCAGAGGTAAAACCCAACGTCTAGAGGTAAAACCCAACATCTAGAGGTAAAGCCCAACGTCTGGAGGTAAAGCCCAGCTGCTAGAGAGAAGCCAAAAATCCAGATGGAAAACCCAAAATCTAGAAGTAAAGCTCAACATCTAGAGGTAAAGCCCAGAATCTAGACGTAAAGCCTAACATCTAGAGGTGAATTCCAAAATCCAATGTTAAGGCCCAACATCTAAAGTTAAAGACAGACATCTAGATGTAAAACCCAACATCTAGAGGTAAAGCCCAACATCTAGACGTAAAGCCTTACATCTAGAGGTGAATTCCAAAATCTAACTTTAAGGCCCAACATCTAAAGATAAGACAGACATCTAGCGGTAAATCCCAAAATCTAGAGGTAAGGCCCAATATCTAGAGGAAAAACCCAACATCTAGAGGTAAATCCCAAAATCTAGAGGTAAAGCCCAACATCTAAATATAAAGCCCCACATCTAGAGGAGAAGCCCAACCTCTAGATATGAATCCCACATCTAGAGGAAAAAACCCAACATCTAGAAGTAAAACCCAACATCCAGAGGTAAAGCCCAATATCTAGAGATAAAGCCCAATATCTAGAGATGAAGCCCAACATCTAGAGGTAACAACCAAGTGATGTAAGGCCCAAAGTCTAGAGCTAAAGCAGAAAATCTAGATTTAAAGCCCAACATCTACAGGTAAAGCAGAATGTATTGAGGGGAAGCCAAACATCTAGATGTAAAGCCCAACATCTAGAGGTAAAGCCAAAAATCTAGATCTAAATCCCAACATCTTGAGGTAAAGACAAACATCTAGACGTAAAGCAGGACATCTAGAGGTAAAGACGAAGCAATGCAAAGCCCAAAATCTAGAGGTAAATCTCAACATCTAGAGATAAAGCCGAAAATCTAGATGTAATCCCAATTTCTAGATCTAAAGCCAAACATCTAGAGGTAAAGAACAAAATCTAGAGGTAAAGACCAAAATCTAGATGTAAAGCCCAACTTCTAGATCTAAAGCCCAACATCTCGAGGTAAAGACCAGCATCTAGAGGTAAAGCCTAACAACTAGAGGTGAATTCCAAAATCTAGTGTTAAAGCCCGACACCTACAGTTAAAGCCAAACACCTAGATGTAAAACCCAAATTCTTGATGTAAAGACAAACATCTAGAGGTAAAGCAGGACATCTAGAGGTAAAGACGAAGCAATGCAAAGCCCAAAATCTAGAGGTAAATCCCAACATCTAGAGGTAAAGCCCAGAATCTTGATGTAAAGCCTAACATCTAGAGGTGAATTCCAAATTCAATGTTAAGACCCAACATCTGAAGTTAAAGACAGACATCTAGATGTAAAACCCAACATCTAGAGGTAAAGCCCAACATCTAGACGTAAAGCCTTACATCTAGAGGTGAATTCCAAAATCTAAAGTTAAGGCCCAACATCTAAAGATAAGACAGATATCTAGATGTAAAACCCAAAATCTAGAGGTAAGGCCCAATATCTAGAGGAAAAACCCAACATCTAGAGGTAAATCCCAAAATCTAGAGGTAAAGCCCAACATCTAAATATAAAGCCCCACATCTAGAGGAGAAGCCCAACCTCTAGATATGAATCCCACATCTAGAGGAAAAAACCCAACATCTAGAAGTAAAACCCAACATCTAGAGGTAAAGCCCAATATCTAGAGATGAAGCCCAACATCTAGAGGTAACAACCAAGTGATGTAAGGCCCAAAGTCTAGAGCTAAAGCAGAAAATCTAGATTTAAAGCCCAACATCTAGAGGTAAAGCAGAATGTATTGAGGGGAAGCCAAACATCTAGATGTAAAGCCCAACATCTAGAGGTAAAGCCAAAAATCTAGATGTAAAACCCAACATCTTGAGGTAAAGACAAACATCTAGACGTAAAGCAGGACATCTAGAGGTAAAGACGAAGCAATGCAAAGCCCAAAATCTAGAGGTAAATCTCAACATCTAGAGATAAAGCCGAAAATCTAGATGTAATCCCAATTTCTAGATCTAAAGGCAAATATCTAGAGGTAAAGACCAAAATCTAGATGTAAAGCCCAACTTCTAGATCTAAAGCCCAACATCTCGAGGTAAAGACCAGCATCTAGAGGTAAAGCCTAACAACTAGAGGTGAATTCCAAAATCTAGTGTTAAAGCCCGACACCTACAGTTAAAGCCAAACACCTAGATGTAAAACCCAAACTTCTAGAGGTAAAGCCCAATATCTAAAGTTAAAGCGCATCATTTAGAGTTAAAGCCCAAAGTCTAGAGGTAAAGCTTAAAATCTAGAGGTAAAGCCCAAACATCTAGATGTAAAGCTCAACGTCTAGAGGTAAGGACCAACTTCTAGAGGAAAAGCCAAAGATTTATATTTAAAACCCAAAATCTAAAGGTAAAGCCCAAAATCTAGATTTAAAGCCCAACACCTAGAGTTAGAGCCCAAAATACAGAGGTAAAGCCCAACATCTAGAGGTAAAGACAGATATCTAGAGTTAAAGCGCAACATCTAGAGGAAAAGCCAAATATATAGATTTAAAAACCAAAATCTAGAGGTAAAGCCCAACATCTAGAGCTAAAGCCCACAATCTACATGTAAATCCCAAATTCTAGATCTAAAGCCAATATCTAGAGGTATAGCCCAACATCTAGACGTAAAGCCTAACATCTAGAGACGAATTCCAAAATCTAGTGTTAAAGCCCGACACCTACAGTTAAAGCCAAACACCTAGATGTAAACCCCAACTTCTAGAGGTAAACCCCAATATCTAGAGTTAAAGCACATCATCTAGAGGTAAAGCCCAAAGTCTAGAGGTAAAGCCCAATGTCTAGAATAAAAGCTTAACATCTAGAGGTAAAGCCCAATATCTAGAGGTAAATCTTAACATCTAGAGGTGAATAGCAAAATCTAGAATTAAACCCTGAGATCTACAGGTAAAACCAAACATCTAAATGTAAAAGTCTACATCTAGAGTTAAAGACAATGTCTAGAGGTAAAGCCCAACATCTAGAGGTAAAGCCCAAAATCTAGACGTAAAGCCCAACTTCTAGATCTAAAGCCCAACATCTCGAGGTAAAGACCAGCATCTATAGGTAAAGCCCAATGTCTACATATAAATATCAACTTCTAGAGGTAAAGTCCAAGGTCTAGATGTAAAGCCCAACATCTAGAGGTGAAGCCCAAAATCTAAATGTAAAGCAAAACATCTAGATGTAAACCCCTACATCTAGAGGTAAAGTCCAATATCTAGACTTAAAGACCAACATCTAGAGGTAAAGCCCAACGTCCAGAGGTAATGACCAACTTCTAGAGGAAAAGCCAAAAATCTAGATTTAAAACCCAAAATCAAAAGGTAAAGCCCAAAATCTAGTTTTAAAGCCCACAATCTACATGTAAATCCCACCATCTAGAGGTAAAACCCACCATCCAGAGGTAAAACCCAACGTCTAGAGGTAAAACCCAACATCTAGAGGTAAAGCCCAACGTCTGGAGGTAAAGCCCAGCTTCTAGAGAGAAGCCAAAAATCCAGATGGAAAACCCAAAATCTAGAAGTAAAGCTCAACATCTAGAGGTAAAGCCCAGAATCTAGACGTAAAGCCTAACATCTAGAGGTGAATTTCAAATCCAATGTTAAGACCCAACATCTAAAGTTAAAGACAGACATCTAGATGTAAAACCCAACATCTAGAGGTAAAGCCCAACATCTAGACGTAAAGCCTTACATCTAGAGGTGAATTCCAAAATCTAACTTTAAGGCCCAACATCTAAAGATAAGACAGACATCTAGCGGTAAATCCCAAAATCTAGATGTAAGGCCCAATATCTAGAGGAAAAACCCAACATCCAGAGGTTAATCCCAAAATCTAGAGGTAAAGCCCAACATCTAAATATAAAGCCCCACATCTAGAGGAGAAGCCCAACCTCTAGATATGAATCCCACATCTAGAGGAAAAAACCCAACATCTAGAAGTAAAACCCAACATCTAGAGGTAAAGCCCAATATCTAGAGATAAAGCCCAATATCTAGAGATGAAGCCCAACATCTAGAGGTAACAACCAAGTGACGTAAGGCCCAAAGTCTAGAGCTAAAGCAGAAAATCTAGATTTAAAGCCCAACATCTACAGGTAAAGCAGAATGTATTGAGGGGAAGCCAAACATCTAGATGTAAAGCCCAACATCTAGAGGTAAAGCCAAAAATCTAGATCTAAATCCCAACATCTTGAGGTAAAGACAAACATCTAGACGTAAAGCAGGACATCTAGAGGTAAAGACGAAGCAATGCAAAGCCCAAAATCTAGAGGTAAATCTCAACATCTAGAGATAAAGCCGAAAATCTAGATGTAATCCCAATTTCTAGATCTAAAGCCAAACATCTAGAGGTAAAGAACAAAATCTAGAGGTAAAGACCAAAATCTAGATGTAAAGCCCAACTTCTAGATCTAAAGCCCAACATCTCGAGGTAAAGACCAGCATCTAGAGGTAAAGCCTAACAACTAGAGGTGAATTCCAAAATCTAGTGTTAAAGCCCGACACCTACAGTTAAAGCCAAACACCTAGATGTAAAACCCAAATTCTTGATGTAAAGACAAACATCTAGAGGTAAAGCAGGACATCTAGAGGTAAAGACGAAGCAATGCAAAGCCCAAAATCTAGAGGTAAATCCCAACATCTAGAGGTAAAGCCCAGAATCTTGATGTAAAGCCTAACATCTAGAGGTGAATTCCAAATTCAATGTTAAGACCCAACATCTGAAGTTAAAGACAGACATCTAGATGTAAAACCCAACATCTAGAGGTAAAGCCCAACATCTAGACGTAAAGCCTTACATCTAGAGGTGAATTCCAAAATCTAAAGTTAAGGCCCAACATCTAAAGATAAGACAGATATCTAGATGTAAAACCCAAAATCTAGAGGTAAGGCCCAATATCTAGAGGAAAAACCCAACATCTAGAGGTAAATCCCAAAATCTAGAGGTAAAGCCCAACATCTAAATATAAAGCCCCACATCTAGAGGAGAAGCCCAACCTCTAGATATGAATCCCACATCTAGAGGAAAAAACCCAACATCTAGAAGTAAAACCCAACATCTAGAGGTAAAGCCCAATATCTAGAGATGAAGCCCAACATCTAGAGGTAACAACCAAGTGATGTAAGGCCCAAAGTCTAGAGCTAAAGCAGAAAATCTAGATTTAAAGCCCAACATCTAGAGGTAAAGCAGAATGTATTGAGGGGAAGCCAAACATCTAGATGTAAAGCCCAACATCTAGAGGTAAAGCCAAAAATCTAGATGTAAAACCCAACATCTTGAGGTAAAGACAAACATCTAGACGTAAAGCAGGACATCTAGAGGTAAAGACGAAGCAATGCAAAGCCCAAAATCTAGAGGTAAATCTCAACATCTAGAGATAAAGCCGAAAATCTAGATGTAATCCCAATTTCTAGATCTAAAGGCAAATATCTAGAGGTAAAGACCAAAATCTAGATGTAAAGCCCAACTTCTAGATCTAAAGCCCAACATCTCGAGGTAAAGACCAGCATCTAGAGGTAAAGCCTAACAACTAGAGGTGAATTCCAAAATCTAGTGTTAAAGCCCGACACCTACAGTTAAAGCCAAACACCTAGATGTAAAACCCAAACTTCTAGAGGTAAAGCCCAATATCTAAAGTTAAAGCGCATCATTTAGAGTTAAAGCCCAAAGTCTAGAGGTAAAGCTTAAAATCTAGAGGTAAAGCCCAAACATCTAGATGTAAAGCTCAACGTCTAGAGGTAAGGACCAACTTCTAGAGGAAAAGCCAAAGATTTATATTTAAAACCCAAAATCTAAAGGTAAAGCCCAAAATCTAGATTTAAAGCCCAACACCTAGAGTTAGAGCCCAAAATACAGAGGTAAAGCCCAACATCTAGAGGTAAAGACAGATATCTAGAGTTAAAGCGCAACATCTAGAGGAAAAGCCAAATATATAGATTTAAAAACCAAAATCTAGAGGTAAAGCCCAACATCTAGAGCTAAAGCCCACAATCTACATGTAAATCCCAAATTCTAGATCTAAAGCCAATATCTAGAGGTATAGCCCAACATCTAGACGTAAAGCCTAACATCTAGAGACGAATTCCAAAATCTAGTGTTAAAGCCCGACACCTACAGTTAAAGCCAAACACCTAGATGTAAACCCCAACTTCTAGAGGTAAACCCCAATATCTAGAGTTAAAGCACATCATCTAGAGGTAAAGCCCAAAGTCTAGAGGTAAAGCCCAATGTCTAGAATAAAAGCTTAACATCTAGAGGTAAAGCCCAATATCTAGAGGTAAATCTTAACATCTAGAGGTGAATAGCAAAATCTAGAATTAAACCCTGAGATCTACAGGTAAAACCAAACATCTAAATGTAAAAGTCTACATCTAGAGTTAAAGACAATGTCTAGAGGTAAAGCCCAACATCTAGAGGTAAAGCCCAAAATCTAGACGTAAAGCCCAACTTCTAGATCTAAAGCCCAACATCTCGAGGTAAAGACCAGCATCTATAGGTAAAGCCCAATGTCTACATATAAATATCAACTTCTAGAGGTAAAGTCCAAGGTCTAGATGTAAAGCCCAACATCTAGAGGTGAAGCCCAAAATCTAAATGTAAAGCAAAACATCTAGATGTAAACCCCTACATCTAGAGGTAAAGTCCAATATCTAGACTTAAAGACCAACATCTAGAGGTAAAGCCCAACGTCCAGAGGTAATGACCAACTTCTAGAGGAAAAGCCAAAAATCTAGATTTAAAACCCAAAATCAAAAGGTAAAGCCCAAAATCTAGTTTTAAAGCCCACAATCTACATGTAAATCCCACCATCTAGAGGTAAAACCCACCATCCAGAGGTAAAACCCAACGTCTAGAGGTAAAACCCAACATCTAGAGGTAAAGCCCAACGTCTGGAGGTAAAGCCCAGCTTCTAGAGAGAAGCCAAAAATCCAGATGGAAAACCCAAAATCTAGAAGTAAAGCTCAACATCTAGAGGTAAAGCCCAGAATCTAGACGTAAAGCCTAACATCTAGAGGTGAATTTCAAATCCAATGTTAAGACCCAACATCTAAAGTTAAAGACAGACATCTAGATGTAAAACCCAACATCTAGAGGTAAAGCCCAACATCTAGACGTAAAGCCTTACATCTAGAGGTGAATTCCAAAATCTAACTTTAAGGCCCAACATCTAAAGATAAGACAGACATCTAGCGGTAAATCCCAAAATCTAGATGTAAGGCCCAATATCTAGAGGAAAAACCCAACATCCAGAGGTTAATCCCAAAATCTAGAGGTAAAGCCCAACATCTAAATATAAAGCCCCACATCTAGAGGAGAAGCCCAACCTCTAGATATGAATCCCACATCTAGAGGAAAAAACCCAACATCTAGAAGTAAAACCCAACATCTAGAGGTAAAGCCCAATATCTAGAGATAAAGCCCAATATCTAGAGATGAAGCCCAACATCTAGAGGTAACAACCAAGTGACGTAAGGCCCAAAGTCTAGAGCTAAAGCAGAAAATCTAGATTTAAAGCCCAACATCTACAGGTAAAGCAGAATGTATTGAGGGGAAGCCAAACATCTAGATGTAAAGCCCAACATCTAGAGGTAAAGCCAAAAATCTAGATCTAAATCCCAACATCTTGAGGTAAAGACAAACATCTAGACGTAAAGCAGGACATCTAGAGGTAAAGACGAAGCAATGCAAAGCCCAAAATCTAGAGGTAAATCTCAACATCTAGAGATAAAGCCGAAAATCTAGATGTAATCCCAATTTCTAGATCTAAAGCCAAACATCTAGAGGTAAAGACCAAAATCTAGATGTAAAGCCCAACTTCTAGATCTAAAGCCCAACATCTCGAGGTAAAGACCAGCATCTAGAGGTAAAGCCTAACAACTAGAGGTGAATTCCAAAATCTAGTGTTAAAGCCCGACACCTACAGTTAAAGCCAAACACCTAGATGTAAAACCCAAACTTCTAGAGGTAAAGCCCAATATCTAAAGTTAAAGCGCATCATTTAGAGTTAAAGCCCAAAGTCTAGAGGTAAAGCTTAAAATCTAGAGGTAAAGCCCAAACATCTAGATGTAAAGCTCAACGTCTAGAGGTAAGGACCAACTTCTAGAGGAAAAGCCAAAGATTTATATTTAAAACCCAAAATCTAAAGGTAAAGCCCAAAATCTAGATTTAAAGCCCAACACCTAGAGTTAGAGCCCAAAATACAGAGGTAAAGCCCAACATCTAGAGGTAAAGACAGATATCTAGAGTTAAAGCGCAACATCTAGAGGAAAAGCCAAATATATAGATTTAAAAACCAAAATCTAGAGGTAAAGCCCAACATCTAGAGCTAAAGCCCACAATCTACACGTAAATCCCAAATTCTAGATCTAAAGCCAATATCTAGAGGTATAGCCCAACATCTAGACGTAAAGCCTAACATCTAGAGACGAATTCCAAAATCTAGTGTTAAAGCCCGACACCTACAGTTAAAGCCAAACACCTAGATGTAAACCCCAACTTCTAGAGGTAAACCCCAATATCTAGAGTTAAAGCACATCATCTAGAGGTAAAGCCCAAAGTCTAGAGGTAAAGCCCAATGTCTAGAATAAAAGCTTAACATCTAGAGGTAAAGCCCAATATCTAGAGGTAAATCTTAACATCTAGAGGTGAATAGCAAAATCTAGAATTAAACCCTGAGATCTACAGGTAAAACCAAACATCTAAATGTAAAAGTCTACATCTAGAGTTAAAGACAATGTCTAGAGGTAAAGCCCAACATCTAGAGGTAAAGCCCAAAATCTAGACGTAAAGCCCAACTTCTAGATCTAAAGCCCAACATCTCGAGGTAAAGACCAGCATCTATAGGTAAAGCCCAATGTCTACATATAAATATCAACTTCTAGAGGTAAAGTCCAAGGTCTAGATGTAAAGCCCAACATCTAGAGGTGAAGCCCAAAATCTAAATGTAAAGCAAAACATCTAGATGTAAACCCCTACATCTAGAGGTAAAGTCCAATATCTAGACTTAAAGACCAACATCTAGAGGTAAAGCCCAACGTCCAGAGGTAATGACCAACTTCTAGAGGAAAAGCCAAAAATCTAGATTTAAAACCCAAAATCAAAAGGTAAAGCCCAAAATCTAGTTTTAAAGCCCACAATCTACATGTAAATCCCACCATCTAGAGGTAAAACCCACCATCCAGAGGTAAAACCCAACGTCTAGAGGTAAAACCCAACATCTAGAGGTAAAGCCCAACGTCTGGAGGTAAAGCCCAGCTTCTAGAGAGAAGCCAAAAATCCAGATGGAAAACCCAAAATCTAGAAGTAAAGCTCAACATCTAGAGGTAAAGCCCAGAATCTAGACGTAAAGCCTAACATCTAGAGGTGAATTCCAAATCCAATGTTAAGACCCAACATCTAAAGTTAAAGACAGACATCTAGATGTAAAACCCAACATCTAGAGGTAAAGCCCAACATCTAAATATAAAGCCCCACATCTAGAGGAGAAGCCCAACCTCTAGATATGAATCCCACATCTAGAGGAAAAAACCCAACATCTAGAAGTAAAACCCAACATCTAGAGGTAAAGCCCAATATCTAGAGATAAAGCCCAATATCTAGAGATGAAGCCCAACATCTAGAGGTAACAACCAAGTGATGTAAGGCCCAAAGTCTAGAGCTAAAGCAGAAAATCTAGATTTAAAGCCCAACATCTACAGGTAAAGCAGAATGTATTGAGGGCAAGCCAAACATCTAGATGTAAAGCCCAACATCTAGAGGTAAAGCCAAAAATCTAGATCTAAATCCCAACATCTTGAGGTAAAGACAAACATCTAGACGTAAAGCAGGACATCTAGAGGTAAAGACGAAGCAATGCAAAGCCCAAAATCTAGAGGTAAATCTCAACATCTAGAGATAAAGCCGAAAATCTAGACGTAATCCCAATTTCTAGATCTAAAGCCAAACATCTAGAGGTAAAGCCCAATATCTAGAGGTAAAGACCAAAATCTAGATGTAAAGCCCAAGTTCTAGATCTAAAGCCCAACATCTCGAGGTAAAGACCAGCATCTAGAGGTAAAGCCTAACAACTAGAGGTGAATTCCAAAATCTAGTGTTAAAGCCCGACACCTACAGTTAAAGCCAAACACCTAGATGTAAAACCCAAATTCTTGATGTAAAGACAAACATCTAGAGGTAAAGCAGGACATCTAGAGGTAAAGACGAAGCAATGCAAAGCCCAAAATCTAGAGGTAAATCCCAACATCTAGAGGTAAAGCCCAGAATCTTGATGTAAAGCCTAACATCTAGAGGTGAATTCCAAATTCAATGTTAAGACCCAACATCTGAAGTTAAAGACAGACATCTAGATGTAAAACCCAACATCTAGAGGTAAAGCCCAACATCTAGACGTAAAGCCTTACATCTAGAGGTGAATTCCAAAATCTAAAGTTAAGGCCCAACATCTAAAGATAAGACAGATATCTAGATGTAAAACCCAAAATCTAGAGGTAAGGCCCAATATCTAGAGGAAAAACCCAACATCTAGAGGTAAATCCCAAAATCTAGAGGTAAAGCCCAACATCTAAATATAAAGCCCCACATCTAGAGGAGAAGCCCAACCTCTAGATATGAATCCCACATCTAGAGGAAAAAACCCAACATCTAGAAGTAAAACCCAACATCTAGAGGTAAAGCCCAATATCTAGAGATGAAGCCCAACATCTAGAGGTAACAACCAAGTGATGTAAGGCCCAAAGTCTAGAGCTAAAGCAGAAAATCTAGATTTAAAGCCCAACATCTAGAGGTAAAGCAGAATGTATTGAGGGGAAGCCAAACATCTAGATGTAAAGCCCAACATCTAGAGGTAAAGCCAAAAATCTAGATGTAAAACCCAACATCTTGAGGTAAAGACAAACATCTAGAGGTAAAGCAGGACATCTAGAGGTAAAGACTAAGCAATGCAAAGCCCAAAATCTAGAGGTAAATCTCAACATCTAGAGATAAAGCCGAAAATCTAGATGTAATCCCAATTTCTAGATCTAAAGGCAAATATCTAGAGGTAAAGACCAAAATCTAGATGTAAAGCCCAACTTCTAGATCTAAAGCCCAACATCTCGAGGTAAAGACCAGCATCTAGAGGTAAAGCCTAACAACTAGAGGTGAATTCCAAAATCTAGTGTTAAAGCCCGACACCTACAGTTAAAGCCAAACACCTAGATGTAAAACCCAAACTTCTAGAGGTAAAGCCCAATATCTAAAGTTAAAGCGCATCATTTAGAGTTAAAGCCCAAAGTCTAGAGGTAAAGCTTAAAATCTAGAGGTAAAGCCCAAACATCTAGATGTAAAGCTCAACGTCTAGAGGTAAGGACCAACTTCTAGAGGAAAAGCCAAAGATTTATATTTAAAACCCAAAATCTAAAGGTAAAGCCCAAAATCTAGATTTAAAGCCCAACACCTAGAGTTAGAGCCCAAAATACAGAGGTAAAGCCCAACATCTAGAGGTAAAGACAGATATCTAGAGTTAAAGCGCAACATCTAGAGGAAAAGCCAAATATATAGATTTAAAAACCAAAATCTAGAGGTAAAGCCCAACATCTAGAGCTAAAGTCCACAATCTACATGTAAATCCCAAATTCTAGATCTAAAGCCAATATCTAGAGGTATAGCCCAACATCTAGACGTAAAGCCTAACATCTAGAGACGAATTCCAAAATCTAGTGTTAAAGCCCGACACCTACAGTTAAAGCCAAACACCTAGATGTAAACCCCAACTTCTAGAGGTAAACCCCAATATCTAGAGTTAAAGCACATCATCTAGAGGTAAAGCCCAAAGTCTAGAGGTAAAGCCCAATGTCTAGAATAAAAGCTTAACATCTAGAGGTAAAGCCCAATATCTAGAGGTAAATCTTAACATCTAGAGGTGAATAGCAAAATCTAGAATTAAACCCTGAGATCTACAGGTAAAACCAAACATCTAAATGTAAAAGTCTACATCTAGAGTTAAAGACAATGTCTAGAGGTAAAGCCCAACATCTAGAGGTAAAGCCCAAAATCTAGACGTAAAGCCCAACTTCTAGATCTAAAGCCCAACATCTCGAGGTAAAGACCAGCATCTATAGGTAAAGCCCAATGTCTACATATAAATATCAACTTCTAGAGGTAAAGTCCAAGGTCTAGATGTAAAGCCCAACATCTAGAGGTGAAGCCCAAAATCTAAATGTAAAGCAAAACATCTAGATGTAAACCCCTACATCTAGAGGTAAAGTCCAATATCTAGACTTAAAGACCAACATCTAGAGGTAAAGCCCAACGTCCAGAGGTAATGACCAACTTCTAGAGGAAAAGCCAAAAATCTAGATTTAAAACCCAAAATCAAAAGGTAAAGCCCAAAATCTAGTTTTAAAGCCCACAATCTACATGTAAATCCCACCATCTAGAGGTAAAACCCACCATCCAGAGGTAAAACCCAACGTCTAGAGGTAAAACCCAACATCTAGAGGTAAAGCCCAACGTCTGGAGGTAAAGCCCAGCTTCTAGAGAGAAGCCAAAAATCCAGATGGAAAACCCAAAATCTAGAAGTAAAGCTCAACATCTAGAGGTAAACCCCAGAATCTAGACGTAAAGCCTAACATCTAGAGGTGAATTCCAAATCCAATGTTAAGACCCAACATCTAAAGTTAAAGACAGACATCTAGATGTAAAACCCAACATCTAGAGGTAAAGCCCAACATCTAAATATAAAGCCCCACATCTAGAGGAGAAGCCCAACCTCTAGATATGAATCCCACATCTAGAGGAAAAAACCCAACATCTAGAAGTAAAACCCAACATCTAGAGGTAAAGCCCAATATCTAGAGATAAAGCCCAATATCTAGAGATGAAGCCCAACATCTAGAGGTAACAACCAAGTGATGTAAGGCCCAAAGTCTAGAGCTAAAGCAGAAAATCTAGATTTAAAGCCCAACATCTACAGGTAAAGCAGAATGTATTGAGGGCAAGCCAAACATCTAGATGTAAAGCCCAACATCTAGAGGTAAAGCCAAAAATCTAGATCTAAATCCCAACATCTTGAGGTAAAGACAAACATCTAGACGTAAAGCAGGACATCTAGAGGTAAAGACGAAGCAATGCAAAGCCCAAAATCTAGAGGTAAATCTCAACATCTAGAGATAAAGCCGAAAATCTAGACGTAATCCCAATTTCTAGATCTAAAGCCAAACATCTAGAGGTAAAGCCCAATATCTAGAGGTAAAGACCAAAATCTAGATGTAAAGCCCAAGTTCTAGATCTAAAGCCCAACATCTCGAGGTAAAGACCAGCATCTAGAGGTAAAGCCTAACAACTAGAGGTGAATTCCAAAATCTAGTGTTAAAGCCCGACACCTACAGTTAAAGCCAAACACCTAGATGTAAAACCCAAATTCTTGATGTAAAGACAAACATCTAGAGGTAAAGCAGGACATCTAGAGGTAAAGACGAAGCAATGCAAAGCCCAAAATCTAGAGGTAAATCCCAACATCTAGAGGTAAAGCCCAGAATCTTGATGTAAAGCCTAACATCTAGAGGTGAATTCCAAATTCAATGTTAAGACCCAACATCTGAAGTTAAAGACAGACATCTAGATGTAAAACCCAACATCTAGAGGTAAAGCCCAACATCTAGACGTAAAGCCTTACATCTAGAGGTGAATTCCAAAATCTAAAGTTAAGGCCCAACATCTAAAGATAAGACAGATATCTAGATGTAAAACCCAAAATCTAGAGGTAAGGCCCAATATCTAGAGGAAAAACCCAACATCTAGAGGTAAATCCCAAAATCTAGAGGTAAAGCCCAACATCTAAATATAAAGCCCCACATCTAGAGGAGAAGCCCAACCTCTAGATATGAATCCCACATCTAGAGGAAAAAACCCAACATCTAGAAGTAAAACCCAACATCTAGAGGTAAAGCCCAATATCTAGAGATGAAGCCCAACATCTAGAGGTAACAACCAAGTGATGTAAGGCCCAAAGTCTAGAGCTAAAGCAGAAAATCTAGATTTAAAGCCCAACATCTAGAGGTAAAGCAGAATGTATTGAGGGGAAGCCAAACATCTAGATGTAAAGCCCAACATCTAGAGGTAAAGCCAAAAATCTAGATGTAAAACCCAACATCTTGAGGTAAAGACAAACATCTAGAGGTAAAGCAGGACATCTAGAGGTAAAGACTAAGCAATGCAAAGCCCAAAATCTAGAGGTAAATCTCAACATCTAGAGATAAAGCCGAAAATCTAGATGTAATCCCAATTTCTAGATCTAAAGGCAAATATCTAGAGGTAAAGACCAAAATCTAGATGTAAAGCCCAACTTCTAGATCTAAAGCCCAACATCTCGAGGTAAAGACCAGCATCTAGAGGTAAAGCCTAACAACTAGAGGTGAATTCCAAAATCTAGTGTTAAAGCCCGACACCTACAGTTAAAGCCAAACACCTAGATGTAAAACCCAAACTTCTAGAGGTAAAGCCCAATATCTAAAGTTAAAGCGCATCATTTAGAGTTAAAGCCCAAAGTCTAGAGGTAAAGCTTAAAATCTAGAGGTAAAGCCCAAACATCTAGATGTAAAGCTCAACGTCTAGAGGTAAGGACCAACTTCTAGAGGAAAAGCCAAAGATTTATATTTAAAACCCAAAATCTAAAGGTAAAGCCCAAAATCTAGATTTAAAGCCCAACACCTAGAGTTAGAGCCCAAAATACAGAGGTAAAGCCCAACATCTAGAGGTAAAGACAGATATCTAGAGTTAAAGCGCAACATCTAGAGGAAAAGCCAAATATATAGATTTAAAAACCAAAATCTAGAGGTAAAGCCCAACATCTAGAGCTAAAGCCCACAATCTACATGTAAATCCCAAATTCTAGATCTAAAGCCAATATCTAGAGGTATAGCCCAACATCTAGACGTAAAGCCTAACATCTAGAGACGAATTCCAAAATCTAGTGTTAAAGCCCGACACCTACAGTTAAAGCCAAACACCTAGATGTAAACCCCAACTTCTAGAGGTAAACCCCAATATCTAGAGTTAAAGCACATCATCTAGAGGTAAAGCCCAAAGTCTAGAGGTAAAGCCCAATGTCTAGAATAAAAGCTTAACATCTAGAGGTAAAGCCCAATATCTAGAGGTAAATCTTAACATCTAGAGGTGAATAGCAAAATCTAGAATTAAACCCTGAGATCTACAGGTAAAACCAAACATCTAAATGTAAAAGTCTACATCTAGAGTTAAAGACAATGTCTAGAGGTAAAGCCCAACATCTAGAGGTAAAGCCCAAAATCTAGACGTAAAGCCCAACTTCTAGATCTAAAGCCCAACATCTCGAGGTAAAGACCAGCATCTATAGGTAAAGCCCAATGTCTACATATAAATATCAACTTCTAGAGGTAAAGTCCAAGGTCTAGATGTAAAGCCCAACATCTAGAGGTGAAGCCCAAAATCTAAATGTAAAGCAAAACATCTAGATGTAAACCCCTACATCTAGAGGTAAAGTCCAATATCTAGACTTAAAGACCAACATCTAGAGGTAAAGCCCAACGTCCAGAGGTAATGACCAACTTCTAGAGGAAAAGCCAAAAATCTAGATTTAAAACCCAAAATCAAAAGGTAAAGCCCAAAATCTAGTTTTAAAGCCCACAATCTACATGTAAATCCCACCATCTAGAGGTAAAACCCACCATCCAGAGGTAAAACCCAACGTCTAGAGGTAAAACCCAACATCTAGAGGTAAAGCCCAACGTCTGGAGGTAAAGCCCAGCTTCTAGAGAGAAGCCAAAAATCCAGATGGAAAACCCAAAATCTAGAAGTAAAGCTCAACATCTAGAGGTAAAGCCCAGAATCTAGACGTAAAGCCTAACATCTAGAGGTGAATTTCAAATCCAATGTTAAGACCCAACATCTAAAGTTAAAGACAGACATCTAGATGTAAAACCCAACATCTAGAGGTAAAGCCCAACATCTAGACGTAAAGCCTTACATCTAGAGGTGAATTCCAAAATCTAACTTTAAGGCCCAACATCTAAAGATAAGACAGACATCTAGCGGTAAATCCCAAAATCTAGATGTAAGGCCCAATATCTAGAGGAAAAACCCAACATCCAGAGGTTAATCCCAAAATCTAGAGGTAAAGCCCAACATCTAAATATAAAGCCCCACATCTAGAGGAGAAGCCCAACCTCTAGATATGAATCCCACATCTAGAGGAAAAAACCCAACATCTAGAAGTAAAACCCAACATCTAGAGGTAAAGCCCAATATCTAGAGATAAAGCCCAATATCTAGAGATGAAGCCCAACATCTAGAGGTAACAACCAAGTGACGTAAGGCCCAAAGTCTAGAGCTAAAGCAGAAAATCTAGATTTAAAGCCCAACATCTACAGGTAAAGCAGAATGTATTGAGGGGAAGCCAAACATCTAGATGTAAAGCCCAACATCTAGAGGTAAAGCCAAAAATCTAGATCTAAATCCCAACATCTTGAGGTAAAGACAAACATCTAGACGTAAAGCAGGACATCTAGAGGTAAAGACGAAGCAATGCAAAGCCCAAAATCTAGAGGTAAATCTCAACATCTAGAGATAAAGCCGAAAATCTAGATGTAATCCCAATTTCTAGATCTAAAGCCAAACATCTAGAGGTAAAGACCAAAATCTAGATGTAAAGCCCAACTTCTAGATCTAAAGCCCAACATCTCGAGGTAAAGACCAGCATCTAGAGGTAAAGCCTAACAACTAGAGGTGAATTCCAAAATCTAGTGTTAAAGCCCGACACCTACAGTTAAAGCCAAACACCTAGATGTAAAACCCAAACTTCTAGAGGTAAAGCCCAATATCTAAAGTTAAAGCGCATCATTTAGAGTTAAAGCCCAAAGTCTAGAGGTAAAGCTTAAAATATAGAGGTAAAGCCCAAACATCTAGATGTAAAGCTCAACGTCTAGAGGTAAGGACCAACTTCTAGAGGAAAAGCCAAAGATTTATATTTAAAACCCAAAATCTAAAGGTAAAGCCCAAAATCTAGATTTAAAGCCCAACACCTAGAGTTAGAGCCCAAAATACAGAGGTAAAGCCCAACATCTAGAGGTAAAGACAGATATCTAGAGTTAAAGCGCAACATCTAGAGGAAAAGCCAAATATATAGATTTAAAAACCAAAATCTAGAGGTAAAGCCCAACATCTAGTCGTAAAGCCCAATGTCTACATATAAATATCAACTTCTAGAGGTAAAGTCCAACGTCTCGATGTAAAGCCCAACATCTAGAGGTGAAGCCCAAAATCTAAATGTAAAGCAAAACATCTAGATGTAAACCCCTACATCTAGAGGTAAAGTACCATATATATAGACTAAAAGACCAACATCTAGAGGTAAAACCCAACATCTAGAGGTAAAGCCCAACGTCTGGAGGTAAAGCTCAGATTCTAGAGAGAAGCCAAAAATCCAAACTGAAACCCCATAATCTAGAGGTAAATCCCAACATCTAGAGGTAAAGACTAACATCTAGTGGTGAATTCCAAAATCTAGTGTTAAGGCCTGACATCTACAGTTAAAGACAAACATATAGATTTAAACCCCAACTTCTAGAGGTAAGGCCCAAAATCTAGAGGTAAAGCCCAACATCTAGAGGAAAAGCCAAATATATAGATTTAAAAACCAAAATCTAGAGATAAAGCCCAATATCTAAATGTAAAGCAAATCCTCTAGATGTAAAACATTACATCTAGAGGTAAAGTCCAATATCTAGATTTAAAGACCAACATCTAGAGGTAAAACCCAACATACAGAGGTAAAGCCCACCGTCTAGAGGTAAAACCCACCATCCAGAGGTAAAACCCAATGTCTAGAGGTAAACCCCAACATCTAGAGGTAAAGCCCAGCTTCTAGAGAGAAGCCAAAAATCCAGATGGAAAACCCAAAATCTAGAAGTAAAGCTCAACATCTAGAGGTAAAGCCCAGAATCTAGATGTAAAGCACAACTTCTAGATCTAAGCCCAACATCTAGAGGTGAAGCCCAAAATCTAGACCTAAATCCTAATATCTAGAGGTGAATTCCAAAATCCAATGTTAAGGCCCAACATCTAAAGTTAAAGACAGACATCTAGATGTAAAACCCAACATCTAGAGGTAAAGCCCAACATCTAGATGTAAAGCCTTACATCTAGAGGTGAATTCCAAAATCTAACTTTAAGGCCCAACATCTAAAGATAAGACAGACATCTAGCGGTAAATCCCAAAATCTAGAGGTAAGGCCCAATATCTAGAGGAAAAACCCAACATCTAGAGGTAAATCCCAAAATCTAGAGGTAAAGCCCAACATCTAAATATAAAGCCCCACATCTAGAGGAGAAGCCCAACCTCTAGATATGAATCCCACATCT
Organism: Leptosomus discolor; assembly: GCF_034619465.1. Classification (NCBI taxonomy): domain Eukaryota; kingdom Metazoa; phylum Chordata; class Aves; order Leptosomiformes; family Leptosomidae; genus Leptosomus; species Leptosomus discolor. The sequence goes on along the minus strand of NW_028237782.1, from coordinate 3,678,392 downwards.
AGAGGAAAAACCCCAACATCTAGAAGTAAAACCCAACATCCAGAGGTAAAGCCCAATATCTAGAGATAAAGCCCAATATCTAGAGATGAAGCCCAACATCTAGAGGTAACAACCAAGTGATGTAAGGCCCAAAGTCTAGAGCTAAAGCAGAAAATCTAGATTTAAAGCCCAACATCTACAGGTAAAGCAGAATGTATTGAGGGGAAGCCAAACATCTAGATGTAAAGCCCAACATCTAGAGGTAAAGCCAAAAATCTAGATCTAAATCCCAACATCTTGAGGTAAAGACAAACATCTAGACGTAAAGCAGGACATCTAGAGGTAAAGACGAAGCAATGCAAAGCCCAAAATCTAGAGGTAAATCTCAACATCTAGAGATAAAGCCGAAAATCTAGATGTAATCCCAATTTCTAGATCTAAAGCCAAACATCTAGAGGTAAAGACCAAAATCTAGATGTAAAGCCCAACTTCTAGATCTAAAGCCCAACATCTCGAGGTAAAGACCAGCATCTAGAGGTAAAGCCTAACAACTAGAGGTGAATTCCAAAATCTAGTGTTAAAGCCCGACACCTACAGTTAAAGCCAAACACCTAGATGTAAAACCCAAACTTCTAGAGGTAAAGCCCAATATCTAAAGTTAAAGCGCATCATTTAGAGTTAAAGCCCAAAGTCTAGAGGTAAAGCTTAAAATCTAGAGGTAAAGCCCAAACATCTAGATGTAAAGCTCAACGTCTAGAGGTAAGGACCAACTTCTAGAGGAAAAGCCAAAGATTTATATTTAAAACCCAAAATCTAAAGGTAAAGCCCAAAATCTAGATTTAAAGCCCAACACCTAGAGTTAGAGCCCAAAATACAGAGGTAAAGCCCAACATCTAGAGGTAAAGACAGATATCTAGAGTTAAAGCGCAACATCTAGAGGAAAAGCCAAATATATAGATTTAAAAACCAAAATCTAGAGGTAAAGCCCAACATCTAGTCGTAAAGCCCAATGTCTACATATAAATATCAACTTCTAGAGGTAAAGTCCAACGTCTCGATGTAAAGCCCAACATCTAGAGGTGAAGCCCAAAATCTAAATGTAAAGCAAAACATCTAGATGTAAACCCCTACATCTAGAGGTAAAGTCCAATATCTAGACTAAAAGACCAACATCTAGAGGTAAAACCCAACATCTAGAGGTAAAGCCCAACGTCTGGAGGTAAAGCCCAGATTCTAGAGAGAAGCCAAAAATCCAAACTGAAACCCCATAATCTAGAGGTAAATCCCAACATCTAGAGGTAAAGACTAACATCTAGTGGTGAATTCCAAAATCTAGTGTTAAGGCCTGACATCTACAGTTAAAGACAAACATATAGATTTAAACCCCAACTTCTAGAGGTAAGGCCAAAAATCTAGAGGTAAAGCCCAACATCTAGAGGAAAAGCCAAATATATAGATTTAAAAACCAAAATCTAGAGATAAAGCCCAATATCTAAATGTAAAGCAAATCCTCTAGATGTAAAACATTACATCTAGAGGTAAAGTCCAATATCTAGATTTAAAGACCAACATCTAGAGGTAAAACCCAACATACAGAGGTAAAGCCCACCGTCTAGAGGTAAAACCCACCATCCAGAGGTAAAACCCAATGTCTAGAGGTAAACCCCAACATCTAGAGGTAAAGCCCAGCTTCTAGAGAGAAGCCAAAAATCCAGATGGAAAACCCAAAATCTAGAAGTAAAGCTCAACATCTAGAGGTAAAGCCCAGAATCTAGATGTAAAGCACAACTTCTAGATCTAAGCCCAACATCTAGAGGTGAAGCCCAAAATCTAGACCTAAATCCTAATATCTAGAGGTGAATTCCAAAATCCAATGTTAAGGCCCAACATCTAAAGTTAAAGACAGACATCTAGATGTAAAACCCAACATCTAGAGGTAAAGCCCAACATCTAGACGTAAAGCCTTACATCTAGAGGTGAATTCCAAAATCTAACTTTAAGGCCCAACATCTAAAGATAAGACAGACATCTAGCGGTAAATCCCAAAATCTAGAGGTAAGGCCCAATATCTAGAGGAAAAACCCAACATCTAGAGGTAAATCCCAAAATCTAGAGGTAAAGCCCAACATCTAAATATAAAGCCCCACATCTAGAGGAGAAGCCCAACCTCTAGATATGAATCCCACATCTAGAGGAAAAAACCCAACATCTAGAAGTAAAACCCAACATCCAGAGGTAAAGCCCAATATCTAGAGATAAAGCCCAATATCTAGAGATGAAGCCCAACATCTAGAGGTAACAACCAAGTGATGTAAGGCCCAAAGTCTAGAGCTAAAGCAGAAAATCTAGATTTAAAGCCCAACATCTACAGGTAAAGCAGAATGTATTTTGGGGAAACCAAACATCTAGATGTAAAGCCCAACATCTAGAGGTAAAGCCAAAAATCTAGATGTAAAACCCAACATCTTGAGGTAAAGACAAACATCTAGAGGTAAAGCAGGACATCTAGAGGTAAAGACGAAGCAATGCAAAGCCCAAAATCTAGAGGTAAATCTCAACATCTAGAGATAAAGCCGAAAATCTAGATGTAATCCCAATTTCTAGATCTAAAGCCAAACATCTAGAGGTAAAGCCCAATATCTAGAGGTAAAGACCAAAATCTAGATGTAAAGCCCAACTTCTAGATCTAAAGCCCAACATCTCGAGGTAAAGACCAGAATCTAGAGGTAAAGCCTAACAACTAGAGGTGAATTCCAAAATCTAAATGTAAAGCAAAATATCTAGATGTAAACCCCTACATCTAGAGGTAAAGTCCAATATCTAGACTTAAAGACCAACATCTAGAGGTAAAGCCCAATGTCTAGAGGTAATGACCAACTTCTAGAGGAAAAGCCAAAAATCTAGAATTAAAACCCAAAATCAAAAGTTAAAGCCCAAAATCTAGATTTAAAGCCCACAATCTACATGTAAATCCCACCATCTAGAGGTAAAACCCACCATCCAGAGGTAAAACCCAATGTCTAGAGGTAAACCCCAACATCTAGAGGTAAAGCCCAACGTCTGGAGGTAAAGCCCAGCTTCTAGAGAGAAGCCAAAAATCCAGATGGAAAACCCAAAATTTAGAAGTCAAGCTCAACATCTAGAGGTAAACCCCAGAATCTAGACGTAAAGCCTAACATCTAGAGGTGAATTCCAAAATCCAATGTTAAGGCCCAACATCTAAAGTTAAAGACAGACATCTAGATGTAAAGCCCAACATCTAGAGGTAAAGCCCAATAACTAGAGATAAGCCCAACATCTAGAGGTAAATCGCAAAATCTAGAGGTAAAGCCCAACATCTAGATATAAAGCCCCACATCTAGAGGAGAAGCCCAACCTCTAGATATGAATCCCATATCTAGAGGAAAAACCCAACATCTAGAAGTAAAACCCAACATCTAGAGGTAAAGCCCAATATCTAGAGATAAAGCCCAACATCTAGAGGTAAAAACCAAGCGATGTAAGGCCTAAAATCTAGAGGTAAAGCAGAAAATCTAGATTTAAAGCCCAACATCTAGAGGTAAAGCAGAATGTATTGAGGGAAAGCCAAATATCTAGATGTAAAGCCCAACATCTAGAGGTAAAGCCAAAAATCTAGATGTATAACCCAAAATCTTGAGGTAAAGACAAACATCTAGAGGTAAAGCAGGACATCTAGAGGTAAAGACGAAGCAATGCAAAGCCCAAAATCTAGAGGTAAACCCCAACGTCTAGATTTAAAGCCCAAAGTCTAGATATAAAGCCCAACATCTGGAGGTTATGACAAACATCTAGAGGTAAAGAAGGACATCCAGAGGTAAAGCCAAAGCAATGTAAAGCCCAACATCTAGAGTTAAAGCCCAACATCTAGATTTAAAGCCCAAAATCTAGATATAAAGCCCAACATCTATTTGTAAATCCCAACATCTGGAGGTAAAGCCTAACATCTAGAGGTAAAGCCCAACATCTAGAGGTAAAGCCAAAAATTTAGATTTAAACCCCAAAATCTAGAGGTAAAGCCCAATATCTAGAGGTAAATCCCAAAATCTAGATGTAAAGCCCAACATCTAGGGGTAAAGCCCAAAATCTAGAGGTAAAGCAAAACTTCTGATGTAAAGCTCAACATCTAGTCGGAAAGCCAAATGTCTATAGGTAAAGCCCAACTTCTAGAGGTGAAGCCAAACATCTAGATATAAAACCCAAAATCGGGAGGAAAAGCCCAACATATAGAAGTATAGCCCAAATTCTAGAGATAATTTCCAAAGTCTAGATAAAAAGCCCAACATCTAGAGGTTAGAGCCCAACATCTAGAGGTGAAGCAAAACATATAGAGGTATATCCCAACATCTAGAGATAAAGCCCAACATCTAGAGCTAAAGGCAAACATCTAGACGTAAAACCCTACATCTATGGGTAAAGCCCAACCTCTAGAGGTAAAGCCCAACTTCTTCAGGAAAAGCCAAAAATCTGAATTTCAAAACCCAAAATCTGGAGGTAAACCCCAACATCTAGAGCTAAAGCCCAAATTAGAGATGTAAAGCCGAATTTCTAGATCTAAAGCCAAAGATCTAGAGGTAAAGCCCAACATCTAGAGATAAAGCCAAACATCTAGAGGTGAATTCCAAAATCTAGTGTTAAAGCCCGACACCTACAGTTAAAGCCAAACACCTAGATGTAAAATCCAACTTCTAGAGATAAAGCCCAATATCTAGAGTTGAAGCGCATCATCTAGAGATAAAGCCGAAAATCTAGAGGTAAAGCCCAACATCTAGAGGTAAAGCCCAACATCTAGAGGTAAAGCCCAAAATCTAGAGGTAAAGCCGAACATCTAGAGATAAAGGCAAATATCTAGATGTAAAACCCCAAATCTAGAGGTAAAGCCCAACATGTAGAGGTATAGCCCAATTTCTAGAGGTAAAGTCCAACATCTAGATGTAAAGCCCAACATCTAGAGGTAAAGCCCAACATCTAGAGGTAAAGCCCAACATCTAGATATAAAGCCCAATGTCTAGATGAGAAGCCAAACCTCTAGAGGTGTATCCCAAGATCTAGAGGAAAAAACCAACATCTAGAAGTAAAACCCAACATCTAGAGGTAAAGCCCAATATCTAGAGATGAAGCCCAACATCTAGAGGTAACAACCAAGTGATGTAAGGCCCAAAATCTAGAGGTAAAGCAGAATGTATTGAGGAGAAGCCAAACATCTGGATGTAAAGCCCAACACCTAGAGGTAAAGCCAAAAATCTAGATGTAAAAACAACATCTTGAGGTAAAGACAAACATCTAGAGGTAAAGCAGGACATCTAGAGGTAAAGACGAAGCAATGCAAAGCCCAAAATCTAGAGGTAAATCTCAACATCTAGAGATAAAGCCGAAAATCTAGATGTAATCCCAATTTCTAGATCTAAAGCCAAACATCTAGAGGTAAAGCCCAATATCTAGAGATAAAGACCAAAATCTAGATGTAAAGCCCAACTTCTAGATCTAAAGCCCAACATCTCGAGGTAAAGACCAGCATCTAGAGGTAAAGCCTAACAACTAGAGGTGAATTCCAAAATCTAAATGTAAAGCAAAATATCTAGATGTAAACCCCTACATCTAGAGGTAAAGTCCAATATCTAGACTTAAAGACCAACATCTAGAGGTAAAGCCCAATGTCTAGAGGTAATGACCAACTTCTAGAGGAAAAGCCAAAAATCTAGAATTAAAACCCAAAATCAAAAGTTAAAGCCCAAAATCTAGATTTAAAGCCCACAATCTACATGTAAATCCCACCATCTAGAGGTAAAACCCACCATCCAGAGGTAAAACCCAATGTCTAGAGGTAAACCCCAACATCTAGAGGTAAAGCCCAACGTCTGGAGGTAAAGCCCAGCTTCTAGAGAGAAGCCAAAAATCCAGATGGAAAACCCAAAATCTAGAAGTAAAGCTCAACATCTAGAGGTAAAGCCCAGAATCTAGATGTAAAGCACAACTTCTAGATCTAAGCCCAACATCTAGAGGTAAAGCCCAATATCTAGAGATAAAGCCCAACATCTAGAGGTAAATCGCAAAATCTAGAGGTAAAGCCCAACATCTAGATATAAAGCCCCACATCTAGAGGAGAAGCCCAACCTCTAGATATGAATCCCACATCTAGAGGAAAAACCCAACATCTAGAAGTAAAACCCAACATCTAGAGGTAAAGCCCAATATCTAGAGATAAAGCCCAACATCTAGAGGTAAAAACCAAGCGATGTAAGGCCTAAAATCTAGAGGTAAAGCAGAAAATCTAGATTTAAAGACCAACATCTAGAGGTAAAGCAGAATGTATTGAGGGAAAGCCAAACATCTAGATGTAAAGCCCAACATCTAGAGGTAAAGCCAAAAATCTAGATGTATAACCCAAAATCTTGAGGTAAAGACAAGCATCTAGAGGTAAAGCAGGACATCTAGAGGTAAAGACGAAGCAGTGCAAAGCCCAAAATCTAGAGGTAAACCCCAACGTCTAGATTTAAAGCCCAAAGTCTAGATATAAAGCCCAACATCTGGAGGTTATGACAAACATCTAGAGGTAAAGAAGGACATCCAGAGGTAAAGCCAAAGCAATGTAAAGCCCAACATCTAGAGTTAAAGCCCAACGTCTAGATTTAAAGCCCAAAGTCTAGATATAAAGCCCAACATCTATTTGTAAATCCCAACATCTGGAGGTAAAGCCTAACATCTAGAGGTAAAGCCCAACATCTAGAGGTAAAGCCAAAAATTTAGATTTAAACCCCAAAATCTAGAGGTAAAGCCCAATATCTAGAGGTAAATCCCAAAATCTAGATGTAAAGCCCAACATCTAGGTGTAAAGCCCAAAATCTAGAGGTAAAGCAAAACTTCTGATGTAAAGCTCAACATCTAGTCGGAAAGCCAAATGTCTATAGGTAAAGCCCAACTTCTAGAGGTGAAGCCAAACATCTAGATATAAAACCCAAAATCGGGAGGAAAAGCCCAACATATAGAAGTATAGCCCAAATTCTAGAGATAAATTCCAAAGTCTAGATAAAAAGCCCAACATCTAGAGGTTAGAGCCCAACATCTAGAGGTGAAGCAAAACATATAGAGGTATATCCCAACATCTAGAGATAAAGCCCAACATCTAGAGCTAAAGGCAAACATCTAGACGTAAAACCCTACATCTATGGGTAAAGCCCAACCTCTAGAGGTAAAGCCCAACTTCTTCAGGAAAAGCCAAAAATCTGAATTTCAAAACCCAAAATCTGGAGGTAAACCCCAACATCTAGAGCTAAAGCCCAAATTAGAGATGTAAAGCCGAATTTCTAGATCTAAAGCCAAAGATCTAGAGGTAAAGCCCAACATCTAGAGGTAAAGCCAAACATCTAGAGGTGAATTCCAAAATCTAGTGTTAAAGCCCGACACCTACAGTTAAAGCCAAACACCTAGATGTAAAATCCAACTTCTAGAGATAAAGCCCAATATCTAGAGTTGAAGCGCATCATCTAGAGATAAAGCCGAAAATCTAGAGGTAAAGCCCAACATCTAGAGGTAAAGCCCAACATCTAGAGGTAAAGCCCAAAATCTAGAGGTAAAGCCGAACATCTAGAGATAAAGGCAAATATCTAGATGTAAACCCCCAAATCTAGAGGTAAAGCCCAACATGTAGAGGTATAGCCCAATTTCTAGAGGTAAAGTCCAACATCTAGATGTAAAGCCCAACATCTAGAGGTAAAGCCCAACATCTAGAGGTAAAGCCCAACATCTAGAGGTAAAGCCCAACATCTAGATATAAAGCCCAATGTCTAGATGAGAAGCCAAACCTCTAGAGGTGTATCCCAAGATCTAGAGGAAAAAACCCAACATCTAGAAGTAAAACCCAACATCTAGAGGTAAAGCCCAATATCTAGAGATGAAGCCCAACATCTAGAGGTAACAACCAAGTGATGTAAGGCCCAAAATCTAGAGGTAAAGCAGAATGTATTGAGGAGAAGCCAAACATCTGGATGTAAAGCCCAACACCTAGAGGTAAAGCCAAAAATCTAGATGTAAAAACAACATCTTGAGGTAAAGACAAACATCTAGAGGTAAAGCAGGACATCTAGAGGTAAAGACGAAGCAATGCAAAGCCCAAAATCTAGAGGTAAATCTCAACATCTAGAGATAAAGCCGAAAATCTAGATGTAATCCCAATTTCTAGATCTAAAGCCAAACATCTAGAGGTAAAGCCCAATATCTAGAGGTAAAGACCAAAATCTAGATGTAAAGCCCAACTTCTAGATCTAAAGCCCAACATCTCGAGGTAAAGACCAGCATGTAGAGGTAAAGCCTAACAACTAGAGGTGAATTCCAAAATCTAAATGTAAAGCAAAATATCTAGATGTAAACCCCTACATCTAGAGGTAAAGTCCAATATCTAGACTTAATAACCAACATCTAGAGGTAAAGCCCAATGTCTAGAGGTAATGACCAACTTCTAGAGGAAAAGCCAAAAATCTAGATTTAAAACCCAAAATCAAAAGGTAAAGCCCAAAATGTAGATTTAAAGCCCACAATCTACGTGTAAATCCCACCATCTAGAGGTAAAACCCACCATCTAGAGGTGAATTCCAAAATCCAATGTTAAGGCCCAACATCTAGATATAAAGCCCCACATCTAGAGGAGAAGCCCAACCTCTAGATATGAATCCCACATCTAGAGGAAAAACCCAACATCTAGAAGTAAAACCCAACACCTAGGGGTAAAGCCCAATATCTAGAGATAAAGCCCAACATCTAGAGTTAAAAACAAGGGATGTAAGGCCCAAAATCTAGAGGTAAAGCAGAAAATCTAGATTTAAAGCCCAACATCTAGAGGTAAAGCAGAATGTATTGAGGGAAAGCCAAACATCTAGATGTAAAGCCCAACATCTAGAGGTAAAGCCAAAAATCTAGATGTAAAACCCAACATCTTGTGGTAAAGAGAAACATCTAGAGGTAAAGCAGAAAATCTAGATTTAAAGCCCAACATCTAGAGGTAAAGCAGAATGTATTGAGGGAAAGCCAAACATCTAGATGTAAAGCCCAACATCTGGAGGTGAAGCCCAAAATCTAAATGTAAAGCAAAACATCTAGATGTAAACCCCTACATCTAGAGGTAAAGTCCAATATCTAGACTTAAAGACCAACATCTAGAGGTAAAGCCCTACGTCTAGAGGTAATGACCAACTTCTGGAGGAAAAGCCAAAAATCTAGATTTAAAACCCAAAATCAAAAGTTAAAGCCCAAAATCTAGATTTAAAGCCCACAATCTACATGTAAATCCCACCATCTAGAGGTAAAACCCACCATCCAGAGGTAAAACCCAATGTCTAGAGGTAAACCCCAACATCTAGAGGTAAAGCCCAACGTCTGGAGGTAAAGCCCAGCTTCTAGAGAGAAGCCAAAAATCAGATGGAAAACCCAAAATCTAGAAGTCAAGCTCAACATCTAGAGGTAAAGCCCAAAATCTAGACGTAAAGCCTAACATCTAGAGGTGAATTCCAAAATCCAATGTTAAGGCCCAACATCTAAAGTTAAAGACAGACATCTAGATGTAAAGCCCAACATCTAGAGGTAAAGCCCAATATCTAGAGATAAAGCCCAACATCTAGAGGTAAATCGCAAAATCTAGAGGTAAAGCCCAACATCTAGATATAAAGCCCCACATCTAGAGGAGAAGCCCAACCTCTAGATATGAATCCCACATCTAGAGGAAAAACCCAACATCTAGAAGTAAAACCCAACATCTAGAGGTAAAGCCCAATATCTAGAGATAAAGCCCAACATCTAGAGGTAAAAACCAAGCGATGTAAGGCCTAAAATCTAGAGGTAAAGCAGAAAATCTAGATTTAAAGCCCAACATCTAGAGGTAAAGCAGAATGTATTGAGGGAAAGCCAAACATCTAGATGTAAAGCCCAACATCTAGAGGTAAAGCCAAAAATCTAGATGTATAACCCAAAATCTTGAGGTAAAGACAAACATCTAGAGGTAAAGCAGGACATCTAGAGGTAAAGACGAAGCAGTGCAAAGCCCAAAATCTAGAGGTAAACCCCAACGTCTAGATTTAAAGCCCAAAGTCTAGATATAAAGCCCAACATCTGGAGGTTATGACAAACATCTAGAGGTAAAGAAGGACATCCAGAGGTAAAGCCAAAGCAATGTAAAGCCCAACATCTAGAGTTAAAGCCCAACGTCTAGATTTAAAGCCCAAAGTCTAGATATAAAGCCCAACACCTATTTGTAAATCCCAACATCTGGAGGTAAAGCCTAACATCTAGAGGTAAAGCCCAACATCTAGAGGTAAAGCCAAAAATTTAGATTTAAACCCCAAAATCTAGAGGTAAAGCCCAATATCTAGAGGTAAATCCCAAAATCTAGAGGTAAAGCCCAACATCTAGGGGTAAAGCCCAAAATCTAGAGGTAAAGCAAAACTTCTGATGTAAAGCTCAACATCTAGTCGGAAAGCCAAATGTCTATAGGTAAAGCCCAACTTCTAGAGGTGAAGCCAAACATCTAGATATAAACCCCAAAATCGGGAGGAAAAGCCCAACATATAGAAGTATAGCCCAAATTCTAGAGATAAATTCCAAAGTCTAGATAAAAAGCCCAACATCTAGAGGTTAGAGCCCAACATCTAGAGGTGAAGCAAAACATATAGAGGTATATCCCAACATCTAGAGATAAAGCCCAAAATCTAAATGTAAAGCAAAACATCTAGATGTAAACCCCTACATCTAGAGGTAAAGTACCATATATATAGACTAAAAGACCAACATCTAGAGGTAAAACCCAACATCTAGAGGTAAAGCCCAACGTCTGGAGGTAAAGCTCAGATTCTAGAGAGAAGCCAAAAATCCAAACTGAAACCCCATAATCTAGAGGTAAATCCCAACATCTAGAGGTAAAGACTAACATCTAGTGGTGAATTCCAAAATCTAGTGTTAAGGCCTGACATCTACAGTTAAAGACAAACATATAGATTTAAACCCCAACTTCTAGAGGTAAGGCCCAAAATCTAGAGGTAAAGCCCAACATCTAGAGGAAAAGCCAAATATATAGATTTAAAAACCAAAATCTAGAGATAAAGCCCAATATCTAAATGTAAAGCAAATCCTCTAGATGTAAAACATTACATCTAGAGGTAAAGTCCAATATCTAGATTTAAAGACCAACATCTAGAGGTAAAACCCAACATACAGAGGTAAAGCCCACCGTCTAGAGGTAAAACCCACCATCCAGAGGTAAAACCCAATGTCTAGAGGTAAACCCCAACATCTAGAGGTAAAGCCCAGCTTCTAGAGAGAAGCCAAAAATCCAGATGGAAAACCCAAAATCTAGAAGTAAAGCTCAACATCTAGAGGTAAAGCCCAGAATCTAGATGTAAAGCACAACTTCTAGATCTAAGCCCAACATCTAGAGGTGAAGCCCAAAATCTAGACCTAAATCCTAATATCTAGAGGTGAATTCCAAAATCCAATGTTAAGGCCCAACATCTAAAGTTAAAGACAGACATCTAGATGTAAAACCCAACATCTAGAGGTGAAGCCCAACATCTAGATGTAAAGCCTTACATCTAGAGGTGAATTCCAAAATCTAACTTTAAGGCCCAACATCTAAAGATAAGACAGACATCTAGCGGTAAATCCCAAAATCTAGAGGTAAGGCCCAATATCTAGAGGAAAAACCCAACATCTAGAGGTAAATCCCAAAATCTAGAGGTAAAGCCCAACATCTAAATATAAAGCCCCACATCTAGAGGAGAAGCCCAACCTCTAGATATGAATCCCACATCTAGAGGAAAAACCCCAACATCTAGAAGTAAAACCCAACATCCAGAGGTAAAGCCCAATATCTAGAGATAAAGCCCAATATCTAGAGATGAAGCCCAACATCTAGAGGTAACAACCAAGTGATGTAAGGCCCAAAGTCTAGAGCTAAAGCAGAAAATCTAGATTTAAAGCCCAACATCTACAGGTAAAGCAGAATGTATTGAGGGGAAGCCAAACATCTAGATGTAAAGCCCAACATCTAGAGGTAAAGCCAAAAATCTAGATCTAAATCCCAACATCTTGAGGTAAAGACAAACATCTAGACGTAAAGCAGGACATCTAGAGGTAAAGACGAAGCAATGCAAAGCCCAAAATCTAGAGGTAAATCTCAACATCTAGAGATAAAGCCGAAAATCTAGATGTAATCCCAATTTCTAGATCTAAAGCCAAACATCTAGAGGTAAAGACCAAAATCTAGATGTAAAGCCCAACTTCTAGATCTAAAGCCCAACATCTCGAGGTAAAGACCAGCATCTAGAGGTAAAGCCTAACAACTAGAGGTGAATTCCAAAATCTAGTGTTAAAGCCCGACACCTACAGTTAAAGCCAAACACCTAGATGTAAAACCCAAACTTCTAGAGGTAAAGCCCAATATCTAAAGTTAAAGCGCATCATTTAGAGTTAAAGCCCAAAGTCTAGAGGTAAAGCTTAAAATCTAGAGGTAAAGCCCAAACATCTAGATGTAAAGCTCAACGTCTAGAGGTAAGGACCAACTTCTAGAGGAAAAGCCAAAGATTTATATTTAAAACCCAAAATCTAAAGGTAAAGCCCAAAATCTAGATTTAAAGCCCAACACCTAGAGTTAGAGCCCAAAATACAGAGGTAAAGCCCAACATCTAGAGGTAAAGACAGATATCTAGAGTTAAAGCGCAACATCTAGAGGAAAAGCCAAATATATAGATTTAAAAACCAAAATCTAGAGGTAAAGCCCAACATCTAGTCGTAAAGCCCAATGTCTACATATAAATATCAACTTCTAGAGGTAAAGTCCAACGTCTCGATGTAAAGCCCAACATCTAGAGGTGAAGCCCAAAATCTAAATGTAAAGCAAAACATCTAGATGTAAACCCCTACATCTAGAGGTAAAGTCCAATATCTAGACTAAAAGACCAACATCTAGAGGTAAAACCCAACATCTAGAGGTAAAGCCCAACGTCTGGAGGTAAAGCCCAGATTCTAGAGAGAAGCCAAAAATCCAAACTGAAACCCCATAATCTAGAGGTAAATCCCAACATCTAGAGGTAAAGACTAACATCTAGTGGTGAATTCCAAAATCTAGTGTTAAGGCCTGACATCTACAGTTAAAGACAAACATATAGATTTAAACCCCAACTTCTAGAGGTAAGGCCAAAAATCTAGAGGTAAAGCCCAACATCTAGAGGAAAAGCCAAATATATAGATTTAAAAACCAAAATCTAGAGATAAAGCCCAATATCTAAATGTAAAGCAAATCCTCTAGATGTAAAACATTACATCTAGAGGTAAAGTCCAATATCTAGATTTAAAGACCAACATCTAGAGGTAAAACCCAACATACAGAGGTAAAGCCCACCGTCTAGAGGTAAAACCCACCATCCAGAGGTAAAACCCAATGTCTAGAGGTAAACCCCAACATCTAGAGGTAAAGCCCAGCTTCTAGAGAGAAGCCAAAAATCCAGATGGAAAACCCAAAATCTAGAAGTAAAGCTCAACATCTAGAGGTAAAGCCCAGAATCTAGATGTAAAGCACAACTTCTAGATCTAAGCCCAACATCTAGAGGTGAAGCCCAAAATCTAGACCTAAATCCTAATATCTAGAGGTGAATTCCAAAATCCAATGTTAAGGCCCAACATCTAAAGTTAAAGACAGACATCTAGATGTAAAACCCAACATCTAGAGGTAAAGCCCAACATCTAGACGTAAAGCCTTACATCTAGAGGTGAATTCCAAAATCTAACTTTAAGGCCCAACATCTAAAGATAAGACAGACATCTAGCGGTAAATCCCAAAATCTAGAGGTAAGGCCCAATATCTAGAGGAAAAACCCAACATCTAGAGGTAAATCCCAAAATCTAGAGGTAAAGCCCAACATCTAAATATAAAGCCCCACATCTAGAGGAGAAGCCCAACCTCTAGATATGAATCCCACATCTAGAGGAAAAAACCCAACATCTAGAAGTAAAACCCAACATCCAGAGGTAAAGCCCAATATCTAGAGATAAAGCCCAATATCTAGAGATGAAGCCCAACATCTAGAGGTAACAACCAAGTGATGTAAGGCCCAAAGTCTAGAGCTAAAGCAGAAAATCTAGATTTAAAGCCCAACATCTACAGGTAAAGCAGAATGTATTTTGGGGAAACCAAACATCTAGATGTAAAGCCCAACATCTAGAGGTAAAGCCAAAAATCTAGATGTAAAACCCAACATCTTGAGGTAAAGACAAACATCTAGAGGTAAAGCAGGACATCTAGAGGTAAAGACGAAGCAATGCAAAGCCCAAAATCTAGAGGTAAATCTCAACATCTAGAGATAAAGCCGAAAATCTAGATGTAATCCCAATTTCTAGATCTAAAGCCAAACATCTAGAGGTAAAGCCCAATATCTAGAGGTAAAGACCAAAATCTAGATGTAAAGCCCAACTTCTAGATCTAAAGCCCAACATCTCGAGGTAAAGACCAGAATCTAGAGGTAAAGCCTAACAACTAGAGGTGAATTCCAAAATCTAAATGTAAAGCAAAATATCTAGATGTAAACCCCTACATCTAGAGGTAAAGTCCAATATCTAGACTTAAAGACCAACATCTAGAGGTAAAGCCCAATGTCTAGAGGTAATGACCAACTTCTAGAGGAAAAGCCAAAAATCTAGAATTAAAACCCAAAATCAAAAGTTAAAGCCCAAAATCTAGATTTAAAGCCCACAATCTACATGTAAATCCCACCATCTAGAGGTAAAACCCACCATCCAGAGGTAAAACCCAATGTCTAGAGGTAAACCCCAACATCTAGAGGTAAAGCCCAACGTCTGGAGGTAAAGCCCAGCTTCTAGAGAGAAGCCAAAAATCCAGATGGAAAACCCAAAATTTAGAAGTCAAGCTCAACATCTAGAGGTAAACCCCAGAATCTAGACGTAAAGCCTAACATCTAGAGGTGAATTCCAAAATCCAATGTTAAGGCCCAACATCTAAAGTTAAAGACAGACATCTAGATGTAAAGCCCAACATCTAGAGGTAAAGCCCAATAACTAGAGATAAGCCCAACATCTAGAGGTAAATCGCAAAATCTAGAGGTAAAGCCCAACATCTAGATATAAAGCCCCACATCTAGAGGAGAAGCCCAACCTCTAGATATGAATCCCATATCTAGAGGAAAAACCCAACATCTAGAAGTAAAACCCAACATCTAGAGGTAAAGCCCAATATCTAGAGATAAAGCCCAACATCTAGAGGTAAAAACCAAGCGATGTAAGGCCTAAAATCTAGAGGTAAAGCAGAAAATCTAGATTTAAAGCCCAACATCTAGAGGTAAAGCAGAATGTATTGAGGGAAAGCCAAATATCTAGATGTAAAGCCCAACATCTAGAGGTAAAGCCAAAAATCTAGATGTATAACCCAAAATCTTGAGGTAAAGACAAACATCTAGAGGTAAAGCAGGACATCTAGAGGTAAAGACGAAGCAATGCAAAGCCCAAAATCTAGAGGTAAACCCCAACGTCTAGATTTAAAGCCCAAAGTCTAGATATAAAGCCCAACATCTGGAGGTTATGACAAACATCTAGAGGTAAAGAAGGACATCCAGAGGTAAAGCCAAAGCAATGTAAAGCCCAACATCTAGAGTTAAAGCCCAACATCTAGATTTAAAGCCCAAAATCTAGATATAAAGCCCAACATCTATTTGTAAATCCCAACATCTGGAGGTAAAGCCTAACATCTAGAGGTAAAGCCCAACATCTAGAGGTAAAGCCAAAAATTTAGATTTAAACCCCAAAATCTAGAGGTAAAGCCCAATATCTAGAGGTAAATCCCAAAATCTAGATGTAAAGCCCAACATCTAGGGGTAAAGCCCAAAATCTAGAGGTAAAGCAAAACTTCTGATGTAAAGCTCAACATCTAGTCGGAAAGCCAAATGTCTATAGGTAAAGCCCAACTTCTAGAGGTGAAGCCAAACATCTAGATATAAAACCCAAAATCGGGAGGAAAAGCCCAACATATAGAAGTATAGCCCAAATTCTAGAGATAATTTCCAAAGTCTAGATAAAAAGCCCAACATCTAGAGGTTAGAGCCCAACATCTAGAGGTGAAGCAAAACATATAGAGGTATATCCCAACATCTAGAGATAAAGCCCAACATCTAGAGCTAAAGGCAAACATCTAGACGTAAAACCCTACATCTATGGGTAAAGCCCAACCTCTAGAGGTAAAGCCCAACTTCTTCAGGAAAAGCCAAAAATCTGAATTTCAAAACCCAAAATCTGGAGGTAAACCCCAACATCTAGAGCTAAAGCCCAAATTAGAGATGTAAAGCCGAATTTCTAGATCTAAAGCCAAAGATCTAGAGGTAAAGCCCAACATCTAGAGATAAAGCCAAACATCTAGAGGTGAATTCCAAAATCTAGTGTTAAAGCCCGACACCTACAGTTAAAGCCAAACACCTAGATGTAAAATCCAACTTCTAGAGATAAAGCCCAATATCTAGAGTTGAAGCGCATCATCTAGAGATAAAGCCGAAAATCTAGAGGTAAAGCCCAACATCTAGAGGTAAAGCCCAACATCTAGAGGTAAAGCCCAAAATCTAGAGGTAAAGCCGAACATCTAGAGATAAAGGCAAATATCTAGATGTAAAACCCCAAATCTAGAGGTAAAGCCCAACATGTAGAGGTATAGCCCAATTTCTAGAGGTAAAGTCCAACATCTAGATGTAAAGCCCAACATCTAGAGGTAAAGCCCAACATCTAGAGGTAAAGCCCAACATCTAGATATAAAGCCCAATGTCTAGATGAGAAGCCAAACCTCTAGAGGTGTATCCCAAGATCTAGAGGAAAAAACCAACATCTAGAAGTAAAACCCAACATCTAGAGGTAAAGCCCAATATCTAGAGATGAAGCCCAACATCTAGAGGTAACAACCAAGTGATGTAAGGCCCAAAATCTAGAGGTAAAGCAGAATGTATTGAGGAGAAGCCAAACATCTGGATGTAAAGCCCAACACCTAGAGGTAAAGCCAAAAATCTAGATGTAAAAACAACATCTTGAGGTAAAGACAAACATCTAGAGGTAAAGCAGGACATCTAGAGGTAAAGACGAAGCAATGCAAAGCCCAAAATCTAGAGGTAAATCTCAACATCTAGAGATAAAGCCGAAAATCTAGATGTAATCCCAATTTCTAGATCTAAAGCCAAACATCTAGAGGTAAAGCCCAATATCTAGAGATAAAGACCAAAATCTAGATGTAAAGCCCAACTTCTAGATCTAAAGCCCAACATCTCGAGGTAAAGACCAGCATCTAGAGGTAAAGCCTAACAACTAGAGGTGAATTCCAAAATCTAAATGTAAAGCAAAATATCTAGATGTAAACCCCTACATCTAGAGGTAAAGTCCAATATCTAGACTTAAAGACCAACATCTAGAGGTAAAGCCCAATGTCTAGAGGTAATGACCAACTTCTAGAGGAAAAGCCAAAAATCTAGAATTAAAACCCAAAATCAAAAGTTAAAGCCCAAAATCTAGATTTAAAGCCCACAATCTACATGTAAATCCCACCATCTAGAGGTAAAACCCACCATCCAGAGGTAAAACCCAATGTCTAGAGGTAAACCCCAACATCTAGAGGTAAAGCCCAACGTCTGGAGGTAAAGCCCAGCTTCTAGAGAGAAGCCAAAAATCCAGATGGAAAACCCAAAATCTAGAAGTAAAGCTCAACATCTAGAGGTAAAGCCCAGAATCTAGATGTAAAGCACAACTTCTAGATCTAAGCCCAACATCTAGAGGTAAAGCCCAATATCTAGAGATAAAGCCCAACATCTAGAGGTAAATCGCAAAATCTAGAGGTAAAGCCCAACATCTAGATATAAAGCCCCACATCTAGAGGAGAAGCCCAACCTCTAGATATGAATCCCACATCTAGAGGAAAAACCCAACATCTAGAAGTAAAACCCAACATCTAGAGGTAAAGCCCAATATCTAGAGATAAAGCCCAACATCTAGAGGTAAAAACCAAGCGATGTAAGGCCTAAAATCTAGAGGTAAAGCAGAAAATCTAGATTTAAAGACCAACATCTAGAGGTAAAGCAGAATGTATTGAGGGAAAGCCAAACATCTAGATGTAAAGCCCAACATCTAGAGGTAAAGCCAAAAATCTAGATGTATAACCCAAAATCTTGAGGTAAAGACAAGCATCTAGAGGTAAAGCAGGACATCTAGAGGTAAAGACGAAGCAGTGCAAAGCCCAAAATCTAGAGGTAAACCCCAACGTCTAGATTTAAAGCCCAAAGTCTAGATATAAAGCCCAACATCTGGAGGTTATGACAAACATCTAGAGGTAAAGAAGGACATCCAGAGGTAAAGCCAAAGCAATGTAAAGCCCAACATCTAGAGTTAAAGCCCAACGTCTAGATTTAAAGCCCAAAGTCTAGATATAAAGCCCAACATCTATTTGTAAATCCCAACATCTGGAGGTAAAGCCTAACATCTAGAGGTAAAGCCCAACATCTAGAGGTAAAGCCAAAAATTTAGATTTAAACCCCAAAATCTAGAGGTAAAGCCCAATATCTAGAGGTAAATCCCAAAATCTAGATGTAAAGCCCAACATCTAGGTGTAAAGCCCAAAATCTAGAGGTAAAGCAAAACTTCTGATGTAAAGCTCAACATCTAGTCGGAAAGCCAAATGTCTATAGGTAAAGCCCAACTTCTAGAGGTGAAGCCAAACATCTAGATATAAAACCCAAAATCGGGAGGAAAAGCCCAACATATAGAAGTATAGCCCAAATTCTAGAGATAAATTCCAAAGTCTAGATAAAAAGCCCAACATCTAGAGGTTAGAGCCCAACATCTAGAGGTGAAGCAAAACATATAGAGGTATATCCCAACATCTAGAGATAAAGCCCAACATCTAGAGCTAAAGGCAAACATCTAGACGTAAAACCCTACATCTATGGGTAAAGCCCAACCTCTAGAGGTAAAGCCCAACTTCTTCAGGAAAAGCCAAAAATCTGAATTTCAAAACCCAAAATCTGGAGGTAAACCCCAACATCTAGAGCTAAAGCCCAAATTAGAGATGTAAAGCCGAATTTCTAGATCTAAAGCCAAAGATCTAGAGGTAAAGCCCAACATCTAGAGGTAAAGCCAAACATCTAGAGGTGAATTCCAAAATCTAGTGTTAAAGCCCGACACCTACAGTTAAAGCCAAACACCTAGATGTAAAATCCAACTTCTAGAGATAAAGCCCAATATCTAGAGTTGAAGCGCATCATCTAGAGATAAAGCCGAAAATCTAGAGGTAAAGCCCAACATCTAGAGGTAAAGCCCAACATCTAGAGGTAAAGCCCAAAATCTAGAGGTAAAGCCGAACATCTAGAGATAAAGGCAAATATCTAGATGTAAACCCCCAAATCTAGAGGTAAAGCCCAACATGTAGAGGTATAGCCCAATTTCTAGAGGTAAAGTCCAACATCTAGATGTAAAGCCCAACATCTAGAGGTAAAGCCCAACATCTAGAGGTAAAGCCCAACATCTAGAGGTAAAGCCCAACATCTAGATATAAAGCCCAATGTCTAGATGAGAAGCCAAACCTCTAGAGGTGTATCCCAAGATCTAGAGGAAAAAACCCAACATCTAGAAGTAAAACCCAACATCTAGAGGTAAAGCCCAATATCTAGAGATGAAGCCCAACATCTAGAGGTAACAACCAAGTGATGTAAGGCCCAAAATCTAGAGGTAAAGCAGAATGTATTGAGGAGAAGCCAAACATCTGGATGTAAAGCCCAACACCTAGAGGTAAAGCCAAAAATCTAGATGTAAAAACAACATCTTGAGGTAAAGACAAACATCTAGAGGTAAAGCAGGACATCTAGAGGTAAAGACGAAGCAATGCAAAGCCCAAAATCTAGAGGTAAATCTCAACATCTAGAGATAAAGCCGAAAATCTAGATGTAATCCCAATTTCTAGATCTAAAGCCAAACATCTAGAGGTAAAGCCCAATATCTAGAGGTAAAGACCAAAATCTAGATGTAAAGCCCAACTTCTAGATCTAAAGCCCAACATCTCGAGGTAAAGACCAGCATGTAGAGGTAAAGCCTAACAACTAGAGGTGAATTCCAAAATCTAAATGTAAAGCAAAATATCTAGATGTAAACCCCTACATCTAGAGGTAAAGTCCAATATCTAGACTTAATAACCAACATCTAGAGGTAAAGCCCAATGTCTAGAGGTAATGACCAACTTCTAGAGGAAAAGCCAAAAATCTAGATTTAAAACCCAAAATCAAAAGGTAAAGCCCAAAATGTAGATTTAAAGCCCACAATCTACGTGTAAATCCCACCATCTAGAGGTAAAACCCACCATCTAGAGGTGAATTCCAAAATCCAATGTTAAGGCCCAACATCTAGATATAAAGCCCCACATCTAGAGGAGAAGCCCAACCTCTAGATATGAATCCCACATCTAGAGGAAAAACCCAACATCTAGAAGTAAAACCCAACACCTAGGGGTAAAGCCCAATATCTAGAGATAAAGCCCAACATCTAGAGTTAAAAACAAGGGATGTAAGGCCCAAAATCTAGAGGTAAAGCAGAAAATCTAGATTTAAAGCCCAACATCTAGAGGTAAAGCAGAATGTATTGAGGGAAAGCCAAACATCTAGATGTAAAGCCCAACATCTAGAGGTAAAGCCAAAAATCTAGATGTAAAACCCAACATCTTGTGGTAAAGAGAAACATCTAGAGGTAAAGCAGAAAATCTAGATTTAAAGCCCAACATCTAGAGGTAAAGCAGAATGTATTGAGGGAAAGCCAAACATCTAGATGTAAAGCCCAACATCTGGAGGTGAAGCCCAAAATCTAAATGTAAAGCAAAACATCTAGATGTAAACCCCTACATCTAGAGGTAAAGTCCAATATCTAGACTTAAAGACCAACATCTAGAGGTAAAGCCCTACGTCTAGAGGTAATGACCAACTTCTGGAGGAAAAGCCAAAAATCTAGATTTAAAACCCAAAATCAAAAGTTAAAGCCCAAAATCTAGATTTAAAGCCCACAATCTACATGTAAATCCCACCATCTAGAGGTAAAACCCACCATCCAGAGGTAAAACCCAATGTCTAGAGGTAAACCCCAACATCTAGAGGTAAAGCCCAACGTCTGGAGGTAAAGCCCAGCTTCTAGAGAGAAGCCAAAAATCAGATGGAAAACCCAAAATCTAGAAGTCAAGCTCAACATCTAGAGGTAAAGCCCAAAATCTAGACGTAAAGCCTAACATCTAGAGGTGAATTCCAAAATCCAATGTTAAGGCCCAACATCTAAAGTTAAAGACAGACATCTAGATGTAAAGCCCAACATCTAGAGGTAAAGCCCAATATCTAGAGATAAAGCCCAACATCTAGAGGTAAATCGCAAAATCTAGAGGTAAAGCCCAACATCTAGATATAAAGCCCCACATCTAGAGGAGAAGCCCAACCTCTAGATATGAATCCCACATCTAGAGGAAAAACCCAACATCTAGAAGTAAAACCCAACATCTAGAGGTAAAGCCCAATATCTAGAGATAAAGCCCAACATCTAGAGGTAAAAACCAAGCGATGTAAGGCCTAAAATCTAGAGGTAAAGCAGAAAATCTAGATTTAAAGCCCAACATCTAGAGGTAAAGCAGAATGTATTGAGGGAAAGCCAAACATCTAGATGTAAAGCCCAACATCTAGAGGTAAAGCCAAAAATCTAGATGTATAACCCAAAATCTTGAGGTAAAGACAAACATCTAGAGGTAAAGCAGGACATCTAGAGGTAAAGACGAAGCAGTGCAAAGCCCAAAATCTAGAGGTAAACCCCAACGTCTAGATTTAAAGCCCAAAGTCTAGATATAAAGCCCAACATCTGGAGGTTATGACAAACATCTAGAGGTAAAGAAGGACATCCAGAGGTAAAGCCAAAGCAATGTAAAGCCCAACATCTAGAGTTAAAGCCCAACGTCTAGATTTAAAGCCCAAAGTCTAGATATAAAGCCCAACACCTATTTGTAAATCCCAACATCTGGAGGTAAAGCCTAACATCTAGAGGTAAAGCCCAACATCTAGAGGTAAAGCCAAAAATTTAGATTTAAACCCCAAAATCTAGAGGTAAAGCCCAATATCTAGAGGTAAATCCCAAAATCTAGAGGTAAAGCCCAACATCTAGGGGTAAAGCCCAAAATCTAGAGGTAAAGCAAAACTTCTGATGTAAAGCTCAACATCTAGTCGGAAAGCCAAATGTCTATAGGTAAAGCCCAACTTCTAGAGGTGAAGCCAAACATCTAGATATAAACCCCAAAATCGGGAGGAAAAGCCCAACATATAGAAGTATAGCCCAAATTCTAGAGATAAATTCCAAAGTCTAGATAAAAAGCCCAACATCTAGAGGTTAGAGCCCAACATCTAGAGGTGAAGCAAAACATATAGAGGTATATCCCAACATCTAGAGATAAAGCCCAACATCTAGAGCTAAAGGCAAACATCTAGACGTAAAACCCTACATCTATGGGTAAAGCCCAACCTCTAGAGGTAAAGCCCAACTTCTTCAGGAAAAGCCAAAAATCTGAATTTCAAAACCCAAAATCTGGAGGTAAACCCCAACATCTAGAGCTAAAGCCCAAATTAGAGATGTAAAGCCGAATTTCTAGATCTAAAGCCAAAGATCTAGAGGTAAAGCCCAACATCTAGAGGTAAAGCCAAACATCTAGAGGTGAATTCCAAAATCTAGTGTTAAAGCCCGACACCTACAGTTAAAGCCAAACACCTAGATGTAAAATCCAACTTCTAGAGATAAAGCCCAATATCTAGAGTTGAAGCGCATCATCTAGAGATAAAGCCGAAAATCTAGAGGTAAAGCCCAACATCTAGAGGTAAAGCCGAACATCTAGAGATAAAGGCAAATATCTAGATGTAAAACCCCAAATCTAGAGGTAAAGCCCAACATGTAGAGGTATAGCCCAATTTCTAGAGGTAAAGTCCAACATCTAGATGTAAAGCCCAACATCTAGAGGTAAAGCCCAACATCTAGAGGTAAAGCCCAACATCTAGATATAAAGCCCAATGTCTAGATGAGAAGCCAAACCTCTAGAGGTGTATCCCAAGATCTAGAGGAAAAAACCAACATCTAGAAGTAAAACCCAACATCTAGAGGTAAAGGCCAATATCTAGAGATGAAGCCCAACATCTAGAGGTAACAACCAAGTGATGTAAGGCCCAAAATCTAGAGGTAAAGCAGAATGTATTGAGGGGAAGCCAAACATCTAGATGTAAAGCCCAACACCTAGAGGTAAAGCCAAAAATCTAGATGTAAAACCCAACATCTTGAGGTAAAGACAAACATCTAGAGGTAAAGCAGGACATCTAGAGGTAAAGACGAAGCAATGCAAAGCCCAAAATCTAGAGGTAAATCTCAACATCTAGAGATAAAGCCGAAAATCTAGATGTAATCCCAATTTCTAGATCTAAAGCCAAACATCTAGAGGTAAAGCCCAATATCTAGAGGTAAAGACCAAAATCTAGATGTAAAGCCCAACTTCTAGATCTAAAGCCCAACATCTCGAGGTAAAGACCAGCATCTAGAGGTAAAGCCTAACAACTAGAGGTGAATTCCAAAATCTAAATGTAAAGCAAAATATCTAGATGTAAACCCCTACATCTAGAGGTAAAGTCCAATATCTAGACTTAAAGACCAACATCTAGAGGTAAAGCCCAATGTCTAGAGGTAATGACCAACTTCTAGAGGAAAAGCCAAAAATCTAGAATTAAAACCCAAAATCAAAAGTTAAAGCCCAAAATCTAGATTTAAAGCCCACAATCTACATGTAAATCCCACAATCTAGAGGTAAAACCCACCATCCAGAGGTAAAACCCAATGTCTAGAGGTAAACCCCAACATCTAGAGGTAAAGCCCAACGTCTGGAGGTAAAGCCCAGCTTCTAGAGAGAAGCCAAAAATCCAGATGGAAAACCCAAAATCTAGAAGTAAAGCTCAACATCTAGAGGTAAAGCCCAGAATCTAGATGTAAAGCACAACTTCTAGATCTAAGCCCAACATCTAGAGGTGAAGCCCAAAATCTAGACGTAAAGCCTAACATCTAGAGGTGAATTCCAAAATCCAATGTTAAGGCCCAACATCTAGATATAAAGCCCCACATCTAGAGGAGAAGCCCAACCTCTAGATATGAATCCCACATCTAGAGGAAAAACCCAACATCTAGAAGTAAAACCCAACATCTAGGGGTAAAGCCCAATGTCTAGAGATAAAGCCGAACATCTAGAGTTAAAAACAAGGGATGTAAGGCCCAAAATCTAGAGGTAAAGCAGAAAATCTAGATTTAAAGCCCAACATCTAGAGGTAAAGCAGAATGTATTGAGGGAAAGCCAAACATCTAGATGTAAAGCCCAACATCTGGAGGTGAAGCCCAAAACCTAAATGTAAAGCAAAACATCTAGATGTAAACCCCTACATCTAGAGGTAAAGTCCAATATCTAGACTTAAAGACCAACATCTAGAGGTAAAGCCCTACGTCTAGAGGTAATGACCATCTTCTGGAGGAAAAGCCAAAAATCTAGATTTAAAACCCAAAATCAAAAGTTAAAGCCCAAAATCTAGATTTAAAGCCCACAATCTACATGTAAATCCCACCATCTAGAGGTAAAACCCACCATCCAGAGGTAAACCCCAATGTCTAGAGGTAAACCCCAACATCTAGAGGTAAAGCCCAACGTCTGGAGGTAAAGCCCAGCTTCTAGAGAGAAGCCAAAAATCCAGATGGAAAACCCAAAATCTAGAAGTCAAGCTCAACATCTAGAGGTAAAGCCCAAAATCTAGACGTAAAGCCTAACATCTAGAGGTGAATTCCAAAATCCAATGTTAAGGCCCAACATCTAAAGTTAAAGACAGACATCTAGATGTAAAGCCCAACATCTAGAGGTAAAGCCCAATATCTAGAGATAAAGCCCAACATCTAGAGGTAAATCGCAAAATCTAGAGGTAAAGCCCAACATCTAGATATAAAGCCCCACATCTAGAGGAGAAGCCCAACCTCTAGATATGAATCCCACATCTAGAGGAAAAACCCAACATCTAGAAGTAAAACCCAACATCTAGAGGTAAAGCCCAATATCTAGAGATAAAGCCCAACATCTAGAGGTAAAAACCAAGCGATGTAAGGCCTAAAATCTAGAGGTAAAGCAGAAAATCTAGATTTAAAGCCCAACATCTAGAGGTAAAGCAGAATGTATTGAGGGAAAGCCAAACATCTAGATGTAAAGCCCAACATCTAGAGGTAAAGCCAAAAATCTAGATGTATAACCCAAAATCTTGAGGTAAAGACAAACATCTAGAGGTAAAGCAGGACATCTAGAGGTAAAGACGAAGCAGTGCAAAGCCCAAAATCTAGAGGTAAACCCCAACGTCTAGATTTAAAGCCCAAAGTCTAGATATAAAGCCCAACATCTGGAGGTTATGACAAACATCTAGAGGTAAAGAAGGACATCCAGAGGTAAAGCCAAAGCAATGTAAAGCCCAACATCTAGAGTTAAAGCCCAACGTCTAGATTTAAAGCCCAAAGTCTAGATATAAAGCCCAACACCTATTTGTAAATCCCAACATCTGGAGGTAAAGCCTAACATCTAGAGGTAAAGCCCAACATCTAGAGGTAAAGCCAAAAATTTAGATTTAAACCCCAAAATCTAGAGGTAAAGCCCAATATCTAGAGGTAAATCCCAAAATCTAGAGGTAAAGCCCAACATCTAGAGGTAAAGCCCAAAATCTAGAGGTAAAGCAAAACTTCTGATGTAAAGCTCAACATCTAGTCGGAAAGCCAAATGTCTATAGGTAAAGCCCAACTTCTAGAGGTGAAGCCAAACATCTAGATATAAACCCCAAAATCGGGAGGAAAAGCCCAACATATAGAAGTATAGCCCAAATTCTAGAGATAAATTCCAAAGTCTAGATAAAAAGCCCAACATCTAGAGGTTAGAGCCCAACATCTAGAGGTGAAGCAAAACATATAGAGGTATATCCCAACATCTAGAGATAAAGCCCAACATCTAGAGCTAAAGGCAAACATCTAGACGTAAAACCCTACATCTATGGGTAAAGCCCAACCTCTAGAGGTAAAGCCCAACTTCTTCAGGAAAAGCCAAAAATCTGAATTTCAAAACCCAAAATCTGGAGGTAAACCCCAACATCTAGAGCTAAAGCCCAAATTAGAGATGTAAAGCCGAATTTCTAGATCTAAAGCCAAAGATCTAGAGGTAAAGCCCAACATCTAGAGGTAAAGCCAAACATCTAGAGGTGAATTCCAAAATCTAGTGTTAAAGCCCGACACCTACAGTTAAAGCCAAACACCTAGATGTAAAATCCAACTTCTAGAGATAAAGCCCAATATCTAGAGTTGAAGCGCATCATCTAGAGATAAAGCCGAAAATCTAGAGGTAAAGCCCAACATCTAGAGGTAAAGCCCAACATCTAGAGGTAAAGCCCAAAATCTAGAGGTAAAGCCGAACATCTAGAGATAAAGGCAAATATCTAGATGTAAAACCCCAAATCTAGAGGTAAAGCCCAACATGTAGAGGTATAGCCCAATTTCTAGAGGTAAAGTCCAACATCTAGATGTAAAGCCCAACATCTAGAGGTAAAGCCCAACATCTAGAGGTAAAGCCCAGCATCTAGATATAAAGCCCAATGTCTAGATGAGAAGCCAAACCTCTAGAGGTGTATCCCAAGATCTAGAGGAAAAAACCAACATCTAGAAGTAAAACCCAACATCTAGAGGTAAAGGCCAATATCTAGAGATGAAGCCCAACATCTAGAGGTAACAACCAAGTGATGTAAGGCCCAAAATCTAGAGGTAAAGCAGAATGTATTGAGGGGAAGCCAAACATCTAGATGTAAAGCCCAACACCTAGAGGTAAAGCCAAAAATCTAGATGTAAAACCCAACATCTTGAGGTAAAGACAAACATCTAGAGGTAAAGCAGGACATCTAGAGGTAAAGACGAAGCAATGCAAAGCCCAAAATCTAGAGGTAAATCTCAACATCTAGAGATAAAGCCGAAAATCTAGATGTAATCCCAATTTCTAGATCTAAAGCCAAACATCTAGAGGTAAAGCCCAATATCTAGAGGTAAAGACCAAAATCTAGATGTAAAGCCCAACTTCTAGATCTAAAGCCCAACATCTCGAGGTAAAGACCAGCATGTAGAGGTAAAGCCTAACAACTAGAGGTGAATTCCAAAATCTAAATGTAAAGCAAAATATCTAGATGTAAACCCCTACATCTAGAGGTAAAGTCCAATATCTAGACTTAATAACCAACATCTAGAGGTAAAGCCCAATGTCTAGAGGTAATGACCAACTTCTAGAGGAAAAGCCAAAAATCTAGAATTAAAACCCAAAATCAAAAGTTAAAGCCCAAAATCTAGATTTAAAGCCCACAATCTACATGTAAATCCCACCATCTAGAGGTAAAACCCACCATCCAGAGGTAAAACCCAATGTCTAGAGGTAAACCCCAACATCTAGAGGTAAAGCCCAACGTCTGGAGGTAAAGCCCAGCTTCTAGAGAGAAGCCAAAAATCCAGATGGAAAACCCAAAATCTAGAAGTAAAGCTCAACATCTAGAGGTAAAGCCCAGAATCTAGATGTAAAGCACAACTTCTAGATCTAAGCCCAACATCTAGAGGTGAAGCCCAAAATCTAGACGTAAAGCCTAACATCTAGAGGTGAATTCCAAAATCCAATGTTAAGGCCCAACATGTAGATATAAAGCCCCACATCTAGAGGAGAAGCCAAACCTCTAGATATGAATCCCACATCTAGAGGAAAAACCCAACATCTAGAAGTAAAACCCAACATCTAGGGGTAAAGCCCAATATCTAGAGATAAAGCCCAACATCTAGAGTTAAAAACAAGGCATGTAAGGCCCAAAATCTAGAGGTAAAGCAGAAAATCTAGATTTAAAGCCCAACATCTAGAGATAAAGCAGAATGTATTGAGGGAAAGCCAAACATCTAGATGTAAAGCCCAACATCTGGAGGTGAAGCCCAAAATCTAAATGTAAAGCAAAACATCTAGATGTAAACCCCTACATCTAGAGGTAAAATCCAATATCTAGACTTAAAGACCAACATCTAGAGGTAAAGCCCTACGTCTAGAGGTAATGACCAACTTCTGGAGGAAAAGCCAAAAATCTAGATTTAAAACCCAAAATCAAAAGGTAAAGCCCAAAATGTAGATTTAAAGCCCACAATCTACGTGTAAATCCCACCATCTAGAGGTAAAACCCACCATCTAGAGGTGAATTCCAAAATCCAATGTTAAGGCCCAACATCTAGATATAAAGCCCCACATCTAGAGGAGAAGCCCAACCTCTAGATATGAATCCCACATCTAGAGGAAAAACCCAACATCTAGAAGTAAACCCCAACATCTAGGGGTAAAGCCCAATATCTAGAGATAAAGCCCAACATCTAGAGTTAAAAACAAGGGATGTAAGGCCCAAAATCTAGAGGTAAAGCAGAAAATCTAGATTTAAAGCCCAACATCTAGAGGTAAAGCAGAATGTATTGAGGGAAAGCCAAACATCTAGATGTAAAGCCCAACATCTGGAGGTGAAGCCCAAAATCTAAATGTAAAGCAAAACATCTAGATGTAAACCCCTACATCTAGAGGTAAAGTCCAATATCTAGACTTAAAGACCAACATCTAGAGGTAAAGCCCTACGTCTAGAGGTAATGACCAACTTCTGGAGGAAAAGCCAAAAATCTAGATTTAAAACCCAAAATCAAAAGTTAAAGCCCAAAATCTAGATTTAAAGCCCACAATCTACATGTAAATCCCACCATCTAGAGGTAAAACCCACCATCCAGAGGTAAAACCCAATGTCTAGAGGTAAACCCCAACATCTAGAGGTAAAGCCCAACGTCTGGAGGTAAAGCCCAGCTTCTAGAGAGAAGCCAAAAATCAGATGGAAAACCCAAAATCTAGAAGTCAAGCTCAACATCTAGAGGTAAAGCCCAAAATCTAGACGTAAAGCCTAACATCTAGAGGTGAATTCCAAAATCCAATGTTAAGGCCCAACATCTAAAGTTAAAGACAGACATCTAGATGTAAAGCCCAACATCTAGAGGTAAAGCCCAATATCTAGAGATAAAGCCCAACATCTAGAGGTAAATCGCAAAATCTAGAGGTAAAGCCCAACATCTAGATATAAAGCCCCACATCTAGAGGAGAAGCCCAACCTCTAGATATGAATCCCACATCTAGAGGAAAAACCCAACATCTAGAAGTAAAACCCAACATCTAGAGGTAAAGCCCAATATCTAGAGATAAAGCCCAACATCTAGAGGTAAAAACCAAGCGATGTAAGGCCTAAAATCTAGAGGTAAAGCAGAAAATCTAGATTTAAAGCCCAACATCTAGAGGTAAAGCAGAATGTATTGAGGGAAAGCCAAACATCTAGATGTAAAGCCCAACATCTAGAGGTAAAGCCAAAAATCTAGATGTATAACCCAAAATCTTGAGGTAAAGACAAACATCTAGAGGTAAAGCAGGACATCTAGAGGTAAAGACGAAGCAGTGCAAAGCCCAAAATCTAGAGGTAAACCCCAACGTCTAGATTTAAAGCCCAAAGTCTAGATATAAAGCCCAACATCTGGAGGTTATGACAAACATCTAGAGGTAAAGAAGGACATCCAGAGGTAAAGCCAAAGCAATGTAAAGCCCAACATCTAGAGTTAAAGCCCAACGTCTAGATTTAAAGCCCAAAGTCTAGATATAAAGCCCAACACCTATTTGTAAATCCCAACATCTGGAGGTAAAGCCTAACATCTAGAGGTAAAGCCCAACATCTAGAGGTAAAGCCAAAAATTTAGATTTAAACCCCAAAATCTAGAGGTAAAGCCCAATATCTAGAGGTAAATCCCAAAATCTAGAGGTAAAGCCCAACATCTAGGGGTAAAGCCCAAAATCTAGAGGTAAAGCAAAACTTCTGATGTAAAGCTCAACATCTAGTCGGAAAGCCAAATGTCTATAGGTAAAGCCCAACTTCTAGAGGTGAAGCCAAACATCTAGATATAAACCCCAAAATCGGGAGGAAAAGCCCAACATATAGAAGTATAGCCCAAATTCTAGAGATAAATTCCAAAGTCTAGATAAAAAGCCCAACATCTAGAGGTTAGAGCCCAACATCTAGAGGTGAAGCAAAACATATAGAGGTATATCCCAACATCTAGAGATAAAGCCCAACATCTAGAGCTAAAGGCAAACATCTAGACGTAAAACCCTACATCTATGGGTAAAGCCCAACCTCTAGAGGTAAAGCCCAACTTCTTCAGGAAAAGCCAAAAATCTGAATTTCAAAACCCAAAATCTGGAGGTAAACCCCAACATCTAGAGCTAAAGCCCAAATTAGAGATGTAAAGCCGAATTTCTAGATCTAAAGCCAAAGATCTAGAGGTAAAGCCCAACATCTAGAGGTAAAGCCAAACATCTAGAGGTGAATTCCAAAATCTAGTGTTAAAGCCCGACACCTACAGTTAAAGCCAAACACCTAGATGTAAAATCCAACTTCTAGAGATAAAGCCCAATATCTAGAGTTGAAGCGCATCATCTAGAGATAAAGCCGAAAATCTAGAGGTAAAGCCCAACATCTAGAGGTAAAGCCGAACATCTAGAGATAAAGGCAAATATCTAGATGTAAAACCCCAAATCTAGAGGTAAAGCCCAACATGTAGAGGTATAGCCCAATTTCTAGAGGTAAAGTCCAACATCTAGATGTAAAGCCCAACATCTAGAGGTAAAGCCCAACATCTAGAGGTAAAGCCCAACATCTAGATATAAAGCCCAATGTCTAGATGAGAAGCCAAACCTCTAGAGGTGTATCCCAAGATCTAGAGGAAAAAACCAACATCTAGAAGTAAAACCCAACATCTAGAGGTAAAGGCCAATATCTAGAGATGAAGCCCAACATCTAGAGGTAACAACCAAGTGATGTAAGGCCCAAAATCTAGAGGTAAAGCAGAATGTATTGAGGGGAAGCCAAACATCTAGATGTAAAGCCCAACACCTAGAGGTAAAGCCAAAAATCTAGATCTAAATCCCAACATCTTGAGGTAAAGACAAACATCTAGAGGTAAAGCAGGACATCTAGAGGTAAAGACGAAGCAATGCAAAGCCCAAAATCTAGAGGTAAATCTCAACATCTAGAGATAAAGCCGAAAATCTAGATGTAATCCCAATTTCTAGATCTAAAGCCAAACATCTAGAGGTAAAGACCAAAATCTAGATGTAAAGCCCAACTTCTAGATCTAAAGCCCAACATCTCGAGGTAAAGACCAGCATCTCGAGGTAAAGACCAGCATCTAGAGGTAAAGCCTAACAACTAGAGGTGAATTCCAAAATCTAAATGTAAAGCAAAATATCTAGATGTAAACCCCTACATCTAGAGGTAAAGTCCAATATCTAGACTTAAAGACCAACATCTAGAGGTAAAGCCCAATGTCTAGAGGTAATGACCAACTTCTAGAGGAAAAGCCAAAAATCTAGAATTAAAACCCAAAATCAAAAGTTAAAGCCCAAAATCTAGATTTAAAGCCCACAATCTACATGTAAATCCCACAATCTAGAGGTAAAACCCACCATCCAGAGGTAAAACCCAATGTCTAGAGGTAAACCCCAACATCTAGAGGTAAAGCCCAACGTCTGGAGGTAAAGCCCAGCTTCTAGAGAGAAGCCAAAAATCCAGATGGAAAACCCAAAATCTAGAAGTAAAGCTCAACATCTAGAGGTAAAGCCCAGAATCTAGATGTAAAGCACAACTTCTAGATCTAAGCCCAACATCTAGAGGTGAAGCCCAAAATCTAGACGTAAAGCCTAACATCTAGAGGTGAATTCCAAAATCCAATGTTAAGGCCCAACATCTAAAGTTAAAGACAGACATCTAGATGTAAAGCCCAACATCTAGAGGTAAAGCCCAATATCTAGAGATAAAGCCCAACATCTAGAGGTAAATCGCAAAATCTAGAGGTAAAGCCCAACATCTAGATATAAAGCCCCACATCTAGAGGAGAAGCCCAACCTCTAGATATGAATCCCACATCTAGAGGAAAAACCCAACATCTAGAAGTAAAACCCAACATCTAGAGGTAAAGCCCAATATCTAGAGATAAAGCCCAACATCTAGAGGTAAAAACCAAGCGATGTAAGGCCTAAAATCTAGAGGTAAAGCAGAAAATCTAGATTTAAAGCCCAACATCTAGAGGTAAAGCAGAATGTATTGAGGGAAAGCCAAACATCTAGATGTAAAGCCCAACATCTAGAGGTAAAGCCAAAAATCTAGATGTATAACCCAAAATCTTGAGGTAAAGACAAACATCTAGAGGTAAAGCAGGACATCTAGAGGTAAAGACGAAGCAGTGCAAAGCCCAAAATCTAGAGGTAAACCCCAACGTCTAGATTTAAAGCCCAAAGTCTAGATATAAAGCCCAACATCTGGAGGTTATGACAAACATCTAGAGGTAAAGAAGGACATCCAGAGGTAAAGCCAAAGCAATGTAAAGCCCAACATCTAGAGTTAAAGCCCAACGTCTAGATTTAAAGCCCAAAGTCTAGATATAAAGCCCAACACCTA
Source organism: Leptosomus discolor (assembly GCF_034619465.1). Taxonomy (NCBI): domain Eukaryota; kingdom Metazoa; phylum Chordata; class Aves; order Leptosomiformes; family Leptosomidae; genus Leptosomus; species Leptosomus discolor. The sequence continues at coordinate 3,645,738 of NW_028237782.1, read as the reverse complement.
TTTGTAAATCCCAACATCTGGAGGTAAAGCCTAACATCTAGAGGTAAAGCCCAACATCTAGAGGTAAAGCCAAAAATTTAGATTTAAACCCCAAAATCTAGAGGTAAAGCCCAATATCTAGAGGTAAATCCCAAAATCTAGAGGTAAAGCCCAACATCTAGGGGTAAAGCCCAAAATCTAGAGGTAAAGCAAAACTTCTGATGTAAAGCTCAACATCTAGTCGGAAAGCCAAATGTCTATAGGTAAAGCCCAAATTCTAGAGGTGAAGCCAAACATCTAGATATAAAACCCAAAATCGGGAGGAAAAGCCCAACATATAGAATTATAGCCCAAATTCTAGAGATAAATTCCAAAGTCTAGATAAAAAGCCCAACATCCAGAGGTTAGAGCCCAACATCTAGACGTTAGAGCCCAACATCTAGAGGTATATCCCAACATCTAGAGATAAAGCCCAACATCTAGAGCTAAAGGCAAACATCTAGACGTAAAACCCTACATCTATGGGTAAAGCCCAACCTCTAGAGGTAAAGCCCAACTTCTTCAGGAAAAGCCAAAAATCTGAATTTCAAAACCCAAAATCTGGAGGTAAACCCCAACATCTAGAGCTAAAGCCCAAATTAGAGATGTAAAGCCGAATTTCTAGATCTAAAGCCAAAGATCTAGAGGTAAAGCCCAACATCTAGAGGTAAAGCCAAACATCTAGAGGTGAATTCCAAAATCTAGTGTTAAAGCCCGACACCTACAGTTAAAGCCAAACACCTAGATGTAAAATCCAACTTCTAGAGATAAAGCCCAATATCTAGAGTTGAAGCGCATCATCTAGAGATAAAGCCGAAAATCTAGAGGTAAAGCCCAACATCTAGAGGTAAAGCCCAACATCTAGAGGTAAAGCCCAACATCTAGAGGTAAAGCCGAACATCTAGAGATAAAGGCAAATATCTAGATGTAAAACCCCAAATCTAGAGGTAAAGCCCAACATGTAGAGGTATAGCCCAATTTCTAGAGGTAAAGTCCAACATCTAGATGTAAAGCCCAACATCTAGAGGTAAAGCCCAACATCTAGAGGTAAAGCCCAACATCTAGATATAAAGCCCAATGTCTAGATGAGAAGCCAAACCTCTAGAGGTGTATCCCAAGATCTAGAGGAAAAAACCAACATCTAGAAGAAAAACCCAACATCTAGAGGTAAAGGCCAATATCTAGAGATGAAGCCCAACATCTAGAGGTAACAACCAAGTGATGTAAGGCCCAAAATCTAGAGGTAAAGCAGAATGTATTGAGGGCAAGCCAAACATCTAGATGTAAAGCCCAACACCTAGAGGTAAAGCCAAAAATCTAGATCTAAATCCCAACATCTTGAGGTAAAGACAAACATCTAGAGGTAAAGCAGGACATCTAGAGGTAAAGACGAAGCAATGCAAAGCCCAAAATCTAGAGGTAAATCTCAACATCTAGAGATAAAGCCGAAAATCTAGATGTAATCCCAATTTCTAGATCTAAAGCCAAACATCTAGAGGTAAAGACCAAAATCTAGATGTAAAGCCCAACTTCTAGATCTAAAGCCCAACATCTCGAGGTAAAGACCAGCATCTAGAGGTAAAGCCTAACAACTAGAGGTGAATTCCAAAATCTAGTGTTAAAGCCCGACACCTACAGTTAAAGCCAAACACCTAGATGTAAAACCCAAACTTCTAGAGGTAAAGCCCAATATCTAAAGTTAAAGCGCATCATTTAGAGTTAAAGCCCAAAGTCTAGAGGTAAAGCTTAAAATCTAGAGGTAAAGACCAACATCTAGAGGTAAAGCCCAACGTCCAGAGGTAATGACCAACTTCTAGAGGAAAAGCCAAAAATCTGGATTTAAAACCCAAAATCAAAAGGTAAAGCCCAAAATCTAGATTTAAAGCCCACAATCTACATGTAAATCCCACCATCTAGAGGTAAAACCCACCATCCAGAGGTAAAACCCAACGTCTAGAGGTAAAACCCAACATCTAGAGGTAAAGCCCAACGTCTGGAGGTAAAGCCCAGCTTCTAGAGAGAAGCCAAAAATCCAGATGGAAAACCCAAAATCTAGAAGTAAAGCTCAACATCTAGAGGTAAAGCCCAGAATCTAGACGTAAAGCCTAACATCTAGAGGTGAATTCCAAATCCAATGTTAAGACCCAACATCTAAAGTTAAAGACAGACATCTAGATCTAAAACCCAACATCTAGAGGTAAAGCCCAACATCTAGACGTAAAGCCTTACATCTAGAGGTGAATTGCAAAATCTAACTTTAAGGCCCAACATCTAAAGATAAGACAGACATCTAGCGGTAAATCCCGAAATCTAGAGGTAAGGCCCAATATCTAGAGGAAAATCCCAACATCTAGAGGTAAATCCCAAAATCTAGAGGTAAAGCCCAACATCTAAATATAAAGCCCCACATCTAGAGGAGAAGCCCAACCTCTAGATATGAATCCCACATCTAGAGGAAAAAACCCAACATCTAGAATGAAAACCCAACATCTAGAGGTAAAGCCCAATATCTAGAGATAAAGCCCAACATCTAGAGGTAACAATCAAGTGATGTAAGGCCCAAAGTCTAGAGCTAAAGCAGAAAATCTAGATTTAAAGCCCAACATTTAGAGGTAAAGCAGAATGTATTGAGGGGAAGCCAAACATCTAGATGTAAAGCCCAACATCTAGAGGTAAAGCCAAAAATCTAGATGTAAAACCCAACATCTTGTGGTAAAGACAAACATCTAGAGGTAAAGCAGGACATCTAGAGGTAAAGACTAAGCAATGCAAAGCCCAAAATCTAGAGGTAAATCTCAACATCTAGAGATAAAGCCGAAAATCTAGATGTAATCCCAATTTCTAGATCTAAAGCCAAACATCTAGAGGTAAAGACCAAAATCTAGATGTAAAGCCCAACTTCTAGATCTAAAGCCCAACATCTCGAGGTAAAGACCAGCATCTAGAGGTAAAGCCTAACAACTAGAGGTGAATTCCAAAATCTAGTGTTAAAGCCCGACACCTACAGTTAAAGCCAAACACCTAGATGTAAAACCCAAACTTCTAGAGGTAAAGCCCAATATCTAAAGTTAAAGCGCATCATTTAGAGTTAAAGCCCAAAGTCTAGAGGTAAAGCTTAAAATCTAGAGGTAAAGCCCAAACATCTAGATGTAAAGCTCAACGTCTAGAGGTAAGGACCAACTTCTAGAGGAAAAGCCAAAGATTTATATTTAAAACCCAAAATCTAAAGGTAAAGCCCAAAATCTAGATTTAAAGCCCAATACCTAGAGTTAGAGCCCAAAATACAGAGGTAAAGCCCAACATCTAGAGGTAAAGACAGATATCTAGAGTTAAAACGCAACATCTAGAGTAAAAGCCAAATATATAGATTTAAAAACCAAAATCTAGAGGTAAAGCCCAACATCTAGAGCTAAAGCCCACAATCTACATGTAAATCCCAAATTCTAGATCTAAAGCCAATATCTAGAGGTATAGCCCAACATCTAAACGTAAAGCCCAATGTCTACATATAAATATCAACTTCTAGAGGTAAAGTCCAACGTCTAGATGTAAAGCCCAACATCTAGAGGTGAAGCCCAAAATCTAAATGTAAAGCAAAACATCTAGATGTAAACCCCTACATCTAGAGGTAAAGTCCAATATCTAGACTTAAAGACCAACATCTAGAGGTAAAGCCCAATGTCCAGAGGTAATGACCAACTTCTAGAGGAAAAGCCAAAATCTAGATTTAAAACCCAAAATCAAAAGGTAAAGCCCAAAATCTAGATTTAAAGCCCACAATCTACATGTAAATCCCACCATCTAGAGGTAAAACCCACCATCCAGAGGTAAAACCCAACGTCTAGAGATAAAACCCAACATCTAGAGGTAAAGCCCAACGTCTGGAGGTAAAGCCCAGCTTCTAGAGAGAAGCCAAAAATCCAGATGGAAAACCCAAAATCTAGAAGTAAAGCTCAACATCTAGAGGTAAAGCCCAGAATCTAGACGTAAAGCCTAACATCTAGAGGTGAATTCCAAATCCAATGTTAAGACCCAACACCTAAAGATAAGACAGACATCTAGAGGTAAATCCCAAAATCTAGAGGTAAGGCCCAATATCTAGAGGAAAAACCCAACATCTAGAGGTAAATCCCAAAATCTAGAGGTAAAGCCCAACATCTAAATATAAAGCCCCACATCTAGAGGAGAAGCCCAACCTCTAGATATGAATCCCACATCTAGAGGAAAAAACAACATCTAGAAGTAAAACCCAACATCTAGAGGTAAAGCCCAATATCTAGAGATAAAGCCCAACATCTAGAGGTAAAAAACAAGCGATGTAAGGCCCAAAGTCTAGAGCTAAAGCAGAAAATCTAGATTTAAATCCCAACATCTAGAGGTAAAGTAGAATGTATTGAGGGAAAGCCAAACATCTAGATGTAAAGCCCAACATCTAGAGGTAAAGCCAAAAATCTAGATGTATAACCCAAAATCTTGAGGTAAAGAAAAACATCAAGAGGTAAAGCAGGACATCTAGAGGTAAAGAAGAAGCAGTGCAATGCCCAAAATCTAGAGGTAAACCCCAACGTCTAGATTTAAAGACCAAAGCCTAGATATAAAGCCCAACATCTGGAGGTTATGACAAACATCTAGAGGTAAAGAAGAACATGTAGAGCTAAAGCCGAAGCAATGTAAAGCCCAACATCTAGAGTTAAAGCCCAAAGTCTAGATTAAAAGCCCAAAGTCTAGATATAAAGCCCAACATCTATTTGTAAATCCCAAAATCTGGAGGTAAATCCTAACATCTAGGGTTAAAGCCCAACATCTAGAGTTTAAGCCCAACTTCGGATGTAAAGCTGAACATCTAGTCGTAAAGCGAAATGTCTATAGGGAAAGCCCAACTTCTAGAGGTAAAGGCAAACATCTAGATATAAAACCCAAAATCGAGAGGTAAAGCCCAACATATAGAAGTATAGCCCAAATTCTAGAGATAAATTCCGAAGTCTAGATAAAAAGCCCAACATCTAGAGGTTAGAGCCCAACATCTAGAGGTGAAGCAAAACATATAGAGGTATATCCCAACATCTAGAGGTGAAGCCCAAAATCTAAATGTAAAGCAAAACATCTAGATGTAAACCCCTACATCTAGAGGTAAAGTCCAATATCTAGACTTAAAGACCAACATCTAGAGGTAAAGCCCAACGTCCAGAGGTAATGACCAACTTCTAGAGGAAAAGCCAAAAATCTAGATTTAAAACCCAAAATCAAAAGGTAAAGCCCAAAATCTAGTTTTAAAGCCCACAATTTACATGTAAATCCCACCATCTAGAGGTAAAACCCACCATCCAGAGGTAAAACCCAACGTCTAGAGGTAAAACCCAACATCTAGAGGTAAAGCCCAACGTCTGGAGGTAAAGCCCAGCTTCTAGAGAGAAGCCAAAAATCCAGATGGAAAACCCAAAATCTAGAAGTAAAGCTCAACATCTAGAGGTAAAGCCCAGAATCTAGACGTAAATCCTAACATCTAGAGGTGAATTCCAAAATCCAATGTTAAGGCCCAACATCTAAAGTTGAAGACAGACATCTAGATGTAAAACCCAACATCTAGAGGTAAAGCCCAACATCTAGACGTAAAGCCTTACATCTAGAGGTGAATTCCAAAATCTAACTTTAAGGCCCAACATCTAAAGATAAGACAGACATCTAGCGGTAAATCCCAAAATCTAGAGGTAAGGCCCAATATCTAGAGGAAAAACCCAACATCTAGAGGTAAATCCCAAAATCTAGAGGTAAAGCCCAACATCTAAATATAAAGCCCCACATCTAGAGGAGAAGCCCAACCTCTAGATATGAATCCCACATCTAGAGGAAAAAACCCAACATCTAGAAGTAAAACCCAACATCCAGAGGTAAAGCCCAATATCTAGAGATAAAGCCCAATATCTAGAGATGAAGCCCAACATCTAGAGGTAACAACCAAGTGATGTAAGGCCCAAAGTCTAGAGCTAAAGCAGAAAATCTAGATTTAAAGCCCAACATCTACAGGTAAAGCAGAATGTATTGAGGGCAAGCCAAACATCTAGATGTAAAGCCCAACATCTAGAGGTAAAGCCAAAAATCTAGATCTAAATCCCAACATCTTGAGGTAAAGACAAACATCTAGACGTAAAGCAGGACATCTAGAGGTAAAGACGAAGCAATGCAAAGCCCAAAATCTAGAGGTAAATCTCAACATCTAGAGATAAAGCCGAAAATCTAGATGTAATCCCAATTTCTAGATCTAAAGCCAAACATCTAGAGGTAAAGAACAAAATCTAGATGTAAACCCCAACTTCTAGATCTAAAGCCCAACATCTCGAGGTAAAGACCAGCATCTAGAGGTAAAGCCTAACAACTAGAGGTGAATTCCAAAATCTAGTGTTAAAGCCCGACACCTACAGTTAAAGCCAAACACCTAGATGTAAAACCCAAACTTCTAGAGGTAAAGCCCAATATCTAAAGTTAAAGCGCATCATTTAGAGTTAAAGCCCAAAGTCTAGAGGTAAAGCTTAAAATCTAGAGGTAAAGACCAACATCTAGAGGTAAAGCCCAACGTCCAGAGGTAATGACCAACTTCTAGAGGAAAAGCCAAAAATCTGGATTTAAAACCCAAAATCAAAAGGTAAAGCCCAAAATCTAGATTTAAAGCCCACAATCTACATGTAAATCCCACCATCTAGAGGTAAAACCCACCATCCAGAGGTAAAACCCAACGTCTAGAGGTAAAACCCAACATCTAGAGGTAAAGCCCAACGTCTGGAGGTAAAGCCCAGCTTCTAGAGAGAAGCCAAAAATCCAGATGGAAAACCCAAAATCTAGAAGTAAAGCTCAACATCTAGAGGTAAAGCCCAGAATCTAGACGTAAAGCCTAACATCTAGAGGTGAATTCCAAATCCAATGTTAAGACCCAACATCTAAAGTTAAAGACAGACATCTAGATCTAAAACCCAACATCTAGAGGTAAAGCCCAACATCTAGACGTAAAGCCTTACATCTAGAGGTGAATTGCAAAATCTAACTTTAAGGCCCAACATCTAAAGATAAGACAGACATCTAGCGGTAAATCCCGAAATCTAGAGGTAAGGCCCAATATCTAGAGGAAAATCCCAACATCTAGAGGTAAATCCCAAAATCTAGAGGTAAAGCCCAACATCTAAATATAAAGCCCCACATCTAGAGGAGAAGCCCAACCTCTAGATATGAATCCCACATCTAGAGGAAAAAACCCAACATCTAGAAGGAAAACCCAACATCTAGAGGTAAAGCCCAATATCTAGAGATAAAGCCCAACATCTAGAGGTAACAATCAAGTGATGTAAGGCCCAAAGTCTAGAGCTAAAGCAGAAAATCTAGATTTAAAGCCCAACATTTAGAGGTAAAGCAGAATGTATTGAGGGGAAGCCAAACATCTAGATGTAAAGCCCAACATCTAGAGGTAAAGCCAAAAATCTAGATGTAAAACCCAACATCTTGTGGTAAAGACAAACATCTAGAGGTAAAGCAGGACATCTAGAGGTAAAGACTAAGCAATGCAAAGCCCAAAATCTAGAGGTAAATCTCAACATCTAGAGATAAAGCCGAAAATCTAGATGTAATCCCAATTTCTAGATCTAAAGCCAAACATCTAGAGGTAAAGACCAAAATCTAGATGTAAAGCCCAACTTCTAGATCTAAAGCCCAACATCTCGAGGTAAAGACCAGCATCTAGAGGTAAAGCCTAACAACTAGAGGTGAATTCCAAAATCTAGTGTTAAAGCCCGACACCTACAGTTAAAGCCAAACACCTAGATGTAAAACCCAAACTTCTAGAGGTAAAGCCCAATATCTAAAGTTAAAGCGCATCATTTAGAGTTAAAGCCCAAAGTCTAGAGGTAAAGCTTAAAATCTAGAGGTAAAGCCCAAACATCTAGATGTAAAGCTCAACGTCTAGAGGTAAGGACCAACTTCTAGAGGAAAAGCCAAAGATTTATATTTAAAACCCAAAATCTAAAGGTAAAGCCCAAAATCTAGATTTAAAGCCCAATACCTAGAGTTAGAGCCCAAAATACAGAGGTAAAGCCCAACATCTAGAGGTAAAGACAGATATCTAGAGTTAAAACGCAACATCTAGAGTAAAAGCCAAATATATAGATTTAAAAACCAAAATCTAGAGGTAAAGCCCAACATCTAGAGCTAAAGCCCACAATCTACATGTAAATCCCAAATTCTAGATCTAAAGCCAATATCTAGAGGTATAGCCCAACATCTAGACGTAAAGCCCAATGTCTACATATAAATATCAACTTCTAGAGGTAAAGTCCAACGTCTAGATGTAAAGCCCAACATCTAGAGGTGAAGCCCAAAATCTAAATGTAAAGCAAAACATCTAGATGTAAACCCCTACATCTAGAGGTAAAGTCCAATATCTAGACTTAAAGACCAACATCTAGAGGTAAAGCCCAATGTCCAGAGGTAATGACCAACTTCTAGAGGAAAAGCCAAAATCTAGATTTAAAACCCAAAATCAAAAGGTAAAGCCCAAAATCTAGATTTAAAGCCCACAATCTACATGTAAATCCCACCATCTAGAGGTAAAACCCACCATCCAGAGGTAAAACCCAACGTCTAGAGGTAAAACCCAACATCTAGAGGTAAAGCCCAACGTCTGGAGGTAAAGCCCAGCTTCTAGAGAGAAGCCAAAAATCCAGATGGAAAACCCAAAATCTAGAAGTAAAGCTCAACATCTAGAGGTAAAGCCCAGAATCTAGACGTAAAGCCTAACATCTAGAGGTGAATTCCAAATCCAATGTTAAGACCCAACACCTAAAGATAAGACAGACATCTAGAGGTAAATCCCAAAATCTAGAGGTAAGGCCCAATATCTAGAGGAAAAACCCAACATCTAGAGGTAAATCCCAAAATCTAGAGGTAAAGCCCAACATCTAAATATAAAGCCCCACATCTAGAGGAGAAGCCCAACCTCTAGATATGAATCCCACATCTAGAGGAAAAAACAACATCTAGAAGTAAAACCCAACATCTAGAGGTAAAGCCCAATATCTAGAGATAAAGCCCAACATCTAGAGGTAAAAAACAAGCGATGTAAGGCCCAAAGTCTAGAGCTAAAGCAGAAAATCTAGATTTAAATCCCAACATCTAGAGGTAAAGTAGAATGTATTGAGGGAAAGCCAAACATCTAGATGTAAAGCCCAACATCTAGAGGTAAAGCCAAAAATCTAGATGTATAACCCAAAATCTTGAGGTAAAGAAAAACATCAAGAGGTAAAGCAGGACATCTAGAGGTAAAGAAGAAGCAGTGCAATGCCCAAAATCTAGAGGTAAACCCCAACGTCTAGATTTAAAGACCAAAGCCTAGATATAAAGCCCAACATCTGGAGGTTATGACAAACATCTAGAGGTAAAGAAGAACATGTAGAGCTAAAGCCGAAGCAATGTAAAGCCCAACATCTAGAGTTAAAGCCCAAAGTCTAGATTAAAAGCCCAAAGTCTAGATATAAAGCCCAACATCTATTTGTAAATCCCAAAATCTGGAGGTAAAGCCTAACATCTAGGGTTAAAGCCCAACATCTAGAGTTTAAGCCCAACTTCGGATGTAAAGCTGAACATCTAGTCGTAAAGCGAAATGTCTATAGGGAAAGCCCAACTTCTAGAGGTAAAGGCAAACATCTAGATATAAAACCCAAAATCGAGAGGTAAAGCCCAACATATAGAAGTATAGCCCAAATTCTAGAGATAAATTCCGAAGTCTAGATAAAAAGCCCAACATCTAGAGGTTAGAGCCCAACATCTAGAGGTGAAGCAAAACATATAGAGGTATATCCCAACATCTAGAGGTGAAGCCCAAAATCTAAATGTAAAGCAAAACATCTAGATGTAAACCCCTACATCTAGAGGTAAAGTCCAATATCTAGACTTAAAGACCAACATCTAGAGGTAAAGCCCAACGTCCAGAGGTAATGACCAACTTCTAGAGGAAAAGCCAAAAATCTAGATTTAAAACCCAAAATCAAAAGGTAAAGCCCAAAATCTAGTTTTAAAGCCCACAATTTACATGTAAATCCCACCATCTAGAGGTAAAACCCACCATCCAGAGGTAAAACCCAACGTCTAGAGGTAAAACCCAACATCTAGAGGTAAAGCCCAACGTCTGGAGGTAAAGCCCAGCTTCTAGAGAGAAGCCAAAAATCCAGATGGAAAACCCAAAATCTAGAAATAAAGCTCAACATCTAGAGGTAAAGCCCAGAATCTAGACGTAAAGCCTAACATCTAGAGGTGAATTCCAAAATCCAATGTTAAGGCCCAACATCTAAAGTTAAAGACAGACATCTAGATGTAAAACCCAACATCTAGAGGTAAAGCCCAACATCTAGACGTAAAGCCTTACATCTAGAGGTGAATTCCAAAATCTAACTTTAAGGCCCAACATCTAAAGATAAGACAGACATCTAGCGGTAAATCCCAAAATCTAGAGGTAAGGCCCAATATCTAGAGGAAAAACCCAACATCTAGAGGTAAATCCCAAAATCTAGAGGTAAAGCCCAACATCTAAATATAAAGCCCCACATCTAGAGGAGAAGCCCAACCTCTAGATATGAATCCCACATCTAGAGGAAAAAACCCAACATCTAGAAGTAAAACCCAACATCCAGAGGTAAAGCCCAATATCTAGAGATAAAGCCCAATATCTAGAGATGAAGCCCAACATCTAGAGGTAACAACCAAGTGATGTAAGGCCCAAAGTCTAGAGCTAAAGCAGAAAATCTAGATTTAAAGCCCAACATCTACAGGTAAAGCAGAATGTATTGAGGGCAAGCCAAACATCTAGATGTAAAGCCCAACATCTAGAGGTAAAGCCAAAAATCTAGATCTAAATCCCAACATCTTGAGGTAAAGACAAACATCTAGACGTAAAGCAGGACATCTAGAGGTAAAGACGAAGCAATGCAAAGCCCAAAATCTAGAGGTAAATCTCAACATCTAGAGATAAAGCCGAAAATCTAGATGTAATCCCAATTTCTAGATCTAAAGCCAAACATCTAGAGGTAAAGACCAAAATCTAGATGTAAAGCCCAACTTCTAGATCTAAAGCCCAACTTCTAGATCTAAAGCCCAACATCTCGAGGTAAAGACCAGCATCTAGAGGTAAAGCCTAACAACTAGAGGTGAATTCCAAAATCTAGTGTTAAAGCCCGACACCTACAGTTAAAGCCAAACACCTAGATGTAAAACCCAAATTCTTGATGTAAAGACAAACATCTAGAGGTAAAGCAGGACATCTAGAGGTAAAGACGAAGCAATGCAAAGCCCAAAATCTAGAGGTAAATCCCAACATCTAGAGGTAAAGCCCAGAATCTTGATGTAAAGCCTAACATCTAGAGGTGAATTCCAAATTCAATGTTAAGACCCAACATCTAAAGTTAAAGACAGACATCTAGATGTAAAACCCAACATCTAGAGGTAAAGCCCAACATCTAGACGTAAAGCCTTACATCTAGAGGTGAATTCCAAAATCTAAAGTTAAGGCCCAACATCTAAAGATAAGACAGATATCTAGATGTAAAACCCAAAATCTAGAGGTAAGGCCCAATATCTAGAGGAAAAACCCAACATCTAGAGGTAAATCCCAAAATCTAGAGGTAAAGCCCAACATCTAAATATAAAGCCCCACATCTAGAGGAGAAGCCCAACCTCTAGATATGAATCCCACATCTAGAGGAAAAAACCCAACATCTAGAAGTAAAACCCAACATCTAGAGGTAAAGCCCAATATCTAGAGATGAAGCCCAACATCTAGAGGTAACAACCAAGTGATGTAAGGCCCAAAGTCTAGAGCTAAAGCAGAAAATCTAGATTTAAAGCCCAACATCTAGAGGTAAAGCAGAATGTATTGAGGGGAAGCCAAACATCTAGATGTAAAGCCCAACATCTAGAGGTAAAGCCAAAAATCTAGATGTAAAACCCAACAACTTGAGGTAAAGACAAACATCTAGAGGTAAAGCAGGACATCTAGAGGTAAAGACTAAGCAATGCAAAGCCCAAAATCTAGAGGTAAATCTCAACATCTAGAGATAAAGCCGAAAATCTAGATGTAATCCCAATTTCTAGATCTAAAGGCAAATATCTAGAGGTAAAGACCAAAATCTAGATGTAAAGCCCAACTTCTAGATCTAAAGCCCAACATCTCGAGGTAAAGAGCAGCATCTAGAGGTAAAGCCTAACAACTAGAGGTGAATTCCAAAATCTAGTGTTAAAGCCCGACACCTACAGTTAAAGCCAAACACCTAGATGTAAACCCCAAACTTCTAGAGGTAAAGCCCAATATCTAAAGTTAAAGCGCATCATTTAGAGTTAAAGCCCAAAGTCTAGAGGTAAAGCTTAAAATCTAGAGGTAAAGCCCAAACATCTAGATGTAAAGCTCAACGTCTAGAGGTAAGGACCAACTTCTAGAGGAAAAGCCAAAGATTTATATTTAAAACCCAAAATCTAAAGGTAAAGCCCAAAATCTAGATTTAAAGCCCAACACCTAGAGTTAGAGCCCAAAATACAGAGGTAAAGCCCAACATCTAGAGGTAAAGACAGATATCTAGAGTTAAAGCGCAACATCTAGAGGAAAAGCCAAATATATAGATTTAAAAACCAAAATCTAGAGGTAAAGCCCAACATCTAGAGCTAAAGCCCACAATCTACATGTAAATCCCAAATTCTAGATCTAAAGCCAATATCTAGAGGTATAGCCCAACATCTAGACGTAAAGCCTAACATCTAGAGACGAATTCCAAAATCTAGTGTTAAAGCCCGACACCTACAGTTAAAGCCAAACACCTAGATGTAAACCCCAACTTCTAGAGGTAAACCCCAATATCTAGAGTTAAAGCACATCATCTAGAGGTAAAGCCCAAAGTCTAGAGGTAAAGCCCAATGTCTAGAATAAAAGCTTAACATCTAGAGGTAAAGCCCAATATCTAGAGGTAAATCTTAACATCTAGAGGTGAATAGCAAAATCTAGAATTAAACCCTGAGATCTACAGGTAAAACCAAACATCTAAATGTAAAAGTCTACATCTAGAGTTAAAGACAATGTCTAGAGGTAAAGCCCAACATCTAGAGGTAAAGACAGATATCTAGAGTTAAAACGCAACATCTAGAGTAAAAGCCAAATATATAGATTTAAAAACCAAAATCTAGAGGTAAAGCCCAACATCTAGAGCTAAAGCCCACAATCTACATGTAAATCCCAAATTCTAGATCTAAAGCCAATATCTAGAGGTATAGCCCAACATCTAAACATAAAGCCCAATGTCTACATATAAATATCAACTTCTAGAGGTAAAGTCCAACGTCTAGATTTAAAGCCCAACATCTAGAGGTGAAGCCCAAAATCTAAATGTAAAGCAAAACATCTAGATGTAAACCCCTACATCTAGAGGTAAAGTCCAATATCTAGACTTAAAGACCAACATCTAGAGGTAAAGCCCAATGTCCAGAGGTAATGACCAACTTCTAGAGGAAAAGCCAAAATCTAGATTTAAAACCCAAAATCAAAAAGTAAAGCCCAAAATCTAGATTTAAAGCCCACAATCTACATGTAAATCCCACCATCTAGAGGTAAAACCCACCATCCAGAGGTAAAACCCAACGTCTAGAGGTAAAACCCAACATCTAGAGGTAAAGCCCAACGTCTGGAGGTAAAGCCCAGCTTCTAGAGAGAAGCCAAAAATCCAGATGGAAAACCCAAAATCTAGAAGTAAAGCTCAACATCTAGAGGTAAAGCCCAGAATCTAGACGTAAAGCCTAACATCTAGAGGTGAATTCCAAATCCAATGTTAAGACCCAACACCTAAAGATAAGACAGACATCTAGAGGTAAATCCCAAAATCTAGAGGTAAGGCCCAATATCTAGAGGAAAAACCCAACATCTAGAGGTAAATCCCAAAATCTAGAGGTAAAGCCCAACATCTAAATATAAAGCCCCACATCTAGAGGAGAAGCCCAACCTCTAGATATGAATCCCACATCTAGAGGAAAAAACAACATCTAGAAGTAAAACCCAACATCTAGAGGTAAAGCCCAATATCTAGAGATAAAGCCCAACATCTAGAGGTAAAAAACAAGCGATGTAAGGCCCAAAGTCTAGAGCTAAAGCAGAAAATCTAGATTTAAATCCCAACATCTAGAGGTAAAGTAGAATGTATTGAGGGAAAGCCAAACATCTAGATGTAAAGCCCAACATCTAGAGGTAAAGCCAAAAATCTAGATGTATAACCCAAAATCTTGAGGTAAAGAAAAACATCAAGAGGTAAAGCAGGACATCTAGAGGTAAAGAAGAAGCAGTGCAATGCCCAAAATCTAGAGGTAAACCCCAAAGTCTAGATTTAAAGACCAAAGCCTAGATATAAAGCCCAACATCTGGAGGTTATGACAAACATCTAGAGGTAAAGAAGAACATGTAGAGCTAAAGCTGAAGCAATGTAAAGCCCAACATCTAGAGTTAAAGCCCAAAGTCTAGATTAAAAGCCCAAAGTCTAGATATAAAGCCCAACATCTATTTGTAAATCCCAAAATCTGGAGGTAAAGCCTAACATCTAGGGTTAAAGCCCAACATCTAGAGGTAAAGCCCAACTTCGGATGTAAAGCTGAACATCTAGTCGTAAAGCGAAATGTCTATAGGGAAAGCCCAACTTCTAGAGGTAAAGGCAAACATCTAGATATAAAACCCAAAATCGAGAGGTAAAGCCCAACATATAGAAGTATAGCCCAAATTCTAGAGATAAATTCCGAAGTCTAGATAAAAAGCCCAACATCTAGAGGTTAGAGCCCAACATCTAGAGGTGAAGCAAAACATCTAGAGGTATATCCCAACATCTAGAGGTGAAGCCCAAAATCTAAATGTAAAGCAAAACATCTAGATGTAAACCCCTACATCTAGAGGTAAAGTCCAATATCTAGACTTAAAGACCAACATCTAGAGGTAAAGCCCAACGTCCAGAGGTAATGACCAACTTCTAGAGGAAAAGCCAAAAATCTAGATTTAAAACCCAAAATCAAAATGTAAAGCCCAAAATCTAGATTTAAAGCCGACAATCTACATGTAAATCCCACCATCTAGAGGTAAAACCCACCATCCAGAGGTAAAACCCAACGTCTAGAGGTAAAACCCAACATCTAGAGGTAAAGCCCAACGTCTGGAGGTAAAGCCCAGCTTCTAGAGAGAAGCCAAAAATCCAGATGGAAAACCCAAAATCTAGAAGTAAAGCTCAACATCTAGAGGTAAAGCCCAGAATCTAGACGTAAATCCTAACATCTAGAGGTGAATTCCAAAATCCAATGTTAAGGCCCAACATCTAAAGTTAAAGACAGACATCTAGATGTAAAACCCAACATCTAGAGGTAAAGCCCAACATCTAGACGTAAAACCTTACATCTAGAGGTGAATTCCAAAATCTAACTTTAAGGCCCAACATCTAAAGATAAGACAGACATCTAGCGGTAAATCCCAAAATCTAGAGGTAAGGCCCAATATCTAGAGGAAAAACCCAACATCTAGAGGTAAATCCCAAAATCTAGAGGTAAAGCCCAACATCTAAATATAAAGCCCCACATCTAGAGGAGAAGCCCAACCTCTAGATATGAATCCCACATCTAGAGGAAAAAACCCAACATCTAGAAGTAAAACCCAACATCCAGAGGTAAAGCCCAATATCTAGAGATAAAGCCCAATATCTAGAGATGAAGCCCAACATCTAGAGGTAACAACCAAGTGATGTAAGGCCCAAAGTCTAGAGCTAAAGCAGAAAATCTAGATTTAAAGCCCAACATCTACAGGTAAAGCAGAATGTATTGAGGGCAAGCCAAACATCTAGATGTAAAGCCCAACATCTAGAGGTAAAGCCAAAAATCTAGATCTAAATCCCAACATCTTGAGGTAAAGACAAACATCTAGACGTAAAGCAGGACATCTAGAGGTAAAGACGAAGCAATGCAAAGCCCAAAATCTAGAGGTAAATCTCAACATCTAGAGATAAAGCCGAAAATCTAGATGTAATCCCAATTTCTAGATCTAAAGCCAAACATCTAGAGGTAAAGAACAAAATCTAGATGTAAGCCCCAACTTCTAGATCTAAAGCCCAACTTCTAGATCTAAAGCCCAACATCTCGAGGTAAAGACCAGCATCTAGAGGTAAAGCCTAACAACTAGAGGTGAATTCCAAAATCTAGTGTTAAAGCCCGACACCTACAGTTAAAGCCAAACACCTAGATGTAAAACCCAAATTCTTGATGTAAAGACAAACATCTAGAGGTAAAGCAGGACATCTAGAGGTAAAGACGAAGCAATGCAAAGCCCAAAATCTAGAGGTAAATCCCAACATCTAGAGGTAAAGCCCAGAATCTTGATGTAAAGCCTAACATCTAGAGGTGAATTCCAAATTCAATGTTAAGACCCAACATCTAAAGTTAAAGACAGACATCTAGATGTAAAACCCAACATCTAGAGGTAAAGCCCAACATCTAGACGTAAAGCCTTACATCTAGAGGTGAATTCCAAAATCTAAAGTTAAGGCCCAACATCTAAAGATAAGACAGATATCTAGATGTAAAACCCAAAATCTAGAGGTAAGGCCCAATATCTAGAGGAAAAACCCAACATCTAGAGGTAAATCCCAAAATCTAGAGGTAAAGCCCAACATCTAAATATAAAGCCCCACATCTAGAGGAGAAGCCCAACCTCTAGATATGAATCCCACATCTAGAGGAAAAAACAACATCTAGAAGGAAAACCCAACATCTAGAGGTAAAGCCCAATATCTAGAGATGAAGCCCAACATCTAGAGGTAACAACCAAGTGATGTAAGGCCCAAAGTCTAGAGCTAAAGCAGAAAATCTAGATTTAAAGCCCAACATCTAGAGGTAAAGCAGAATGTATTGAGGGGAAGCCAAACATCTAGATGTAAAGCCCAACATCTAGAGGTAAAGCCAAAAATCTAGATGTAAAACCCAACATCTTGTGGTAAAGACAAACATCTAGAGGTAAAGCAGGACATCTAGAGGTAAAGACTAAGCAATGCAAAGCCCAAAATCTAGAGGTAAATCTCAACATCTAGAGATAAAGCCGAAAATCTAGATGTAATCCCAATTTCTAGATCTAAAGCCAAACATCTAGAGGTAAAGACCAAAATCTAGATGTAAAGCCCAACTTCTAGATCTAAAGCCCAACATCTCGAGGTAAAGACCAGCATCTAGAGGTAAAGCCTAACAACTAGAGGTGAATTCCAAAATCTAGTGTTAAAGCCCGACACCTACAGTTAAAGCCAAACACCTAGATGTAAAACCCAAACTTCTAGAGGTAAAGCCCAATATCTAAAGTTAAAGCGCATCATTTAGAGTTAAAGCCCAAAGTCTAGAGGTAAAGCTTAAAATCTAGAGGTAAAGCCCAAACATCTAGATGTAAAGCTCAACGTCTAGAGGTAAGGACCAACTTCTAGAG
Source organism: Leptosomus discolor (assembly GCF_034619465.1). Taxonomy (NCBI): domain Eukaryota; kingdom Metazoa; phylum Chordata; class Aves; order Leptosomiformes; family Leptosomidae; genus Leptosomus; species Leptosomus discolor. The sequence continues at coordinate 3,628,220 of NW_028237782.1, read as the reverse complement.
GAAAAGCCAAAGATTTATATTTAAAACCCAAAATCTAAAGGTAAAGCCCAAAATCTAGATTTAAAGCCCAACACCTAGAGTTAGAGCCCAAAATACAGAGGTAAAGCCCAACATCTAGAGGTAAAGACAGATATCTAGAGTTAAAGCGCAACATCTAGAGGAAAAGCCAAATATATAGATTTAAAAACCAAAATCTAGAGGTAAAGCCCAACATCTAGAGCTAAAGCCCACAATCTACATGTAAATCCCAAATTCTAGATCTAAAGCCAATATCTAGAGGTATAGCCCAACATCTAGACGTAAAGCCTAACATCTAGAGACGAATTCCAAAATCTAGTGTTAAAGCCCGACACCTACAGTTAAAGCCAAACACCTAGATGTAAACCCCAACTTCTAGAGGTAAACCCCAATATCTAGAGTTAAAGCACATCATCTAGAGGTAAAGCCCAAAGTCTAGAGGTAAAGCCCAATGTCTAGAATAAAAGCTTAACATCTAGAGGTAAAGCCCAATATCTAGAGGTAAATCTTAACATCTAGAGGTGAATAGCAAAATCTAGAATTAAACCCTGAGATCTACAGGTAAAACCAAACATCTAAATGTAAAAGTCTACATCTAGAGTTAAAGACAATGTCTAGAGGTAAAGCCCAACATCTAGAGGTAAAGCCCAAAATCTAGACGTAAAGCCCAACTTCTAGATCTAAAGCCCAACATCTCGAGGTAAAGACCAGCATCTATAGGTAAAGCCCAATGTCTACATATAAATATCAACTTCTAGAGGTAAAGTCCAAGGTCTAGATGTAAAGCCCAACATCTAGAGGTGAAGCCCAAAATCTAAATGTAAAGCAAAACATCTAGATGTAAACCCCTACATCTAGAGGTAAAGTCCAATATCTAGACTTAAAGACCAACATCTAGAGGTAAAGCCCAACGTCCAGAGGTAATGACCAACTTCTAGAGGAAAAGCCAAAAATCTAGACTTAAAACCCAAAATCAAAAGGTAAAGCCCAAAATCTAGTTTTAAAGCCCACAATCTACATGTAAATCCCACCATCTAGAGGTAAAACCCATCATCCAGAGGTAAAACCCAACGTCTAGAGGTAAAACCCAACATCTAGAGGTAAAGCCCAACGTCTGGAGGTAAAGCCCAGCTTCTAGAGAGAAGCCAAAAATCCAGATGGAAAACCCAAAATCTAGAAGTAAAGCTCAACATCTAGAGGTAAAGCCCAGAATCTAGACGTAAAGCCTAACATCTAGAGGTGAATTCCAAATCCAATGTTAAGACCCAACATCTAAAGTTAAAGACAGACATCTAGATGTAAAAACCAACATCTAGAGGTAAAGCCCAACATCTAGACGTAAAGCCTTACATCTAGAGGTGAATTCCAAAATCTAACTTTAAGGCCCAACATCTAAAGATAAGACAGACATCTAGCGGTAAATCCCAAAATCTAGAGGTAAGGCCCAATATCTAGAGGAAAAACCCAACATCTAGAGGTAAATCCCAAAATCTAGAGGTAAAGCCCAACATCTAAATATAAAGCCCCACATCTAGAGGAGAAGCCCAACCTCTAGATATGAATCCCACATCTAGAGGAAAAAACCCAACATCTAGAAGTAAAACCCAACATCTAGAGGTAAAGCCCAATATCTAGAGATAAAGCCCAATATCTAGAGATGAAGCCCAACATCTAGAGGTAACAACCAAGTGATGTAAGGCCCAAAGTCTAGAGCTAAAGCAGAAAATCTAGATTTAAAGCCCAACATCTACAGGTAAAGCAGAATGTATTGAGGGGAATCCAAACATCTAGATGTAAAGCCCAACATCTAGAGGTAAAGCCAAAAATCTAGATCTAAATCCCAACATCTTGAGGTAAAGACAAACATCTAGAGGTAAAGCAGGACATCTAGAGGTAAAGACTAAGCAATGCAAAGCCCAAAATCTAGAGGTAAATCTCAACATCTAGAGATAAAGCCGAAAATCTAGATGTAATCCCAATTTCTAGATCTAAAGCCAAACATCTAGAGGTAAAGACCAAAATCTAGATGTAAAGCCCAACTTCTAGATCTAAAGCCCAACATCTCGAGGTAAAGACCAGCATCTAGAGGTAAAGCCTAACAACTAGAGGTGAATTCCAAAATCTAGTGTTAAAGCCCGACACCTACAGTTAAAGCCAAACACCTAGATGTAAAACCCAAACTTCTAGAGGTAAAGCCCAATATCTAAAGTTAAAGCGCATCATTTAGAGTTAAAGCACAAAGTCTAGAGGTAAAGCTTAAAATCTAGAGGTAAAGCCCAAACATCTAGATGTAAAGCTCAACGTCTAGAGGTAAGGACCAACTTCTAGAGGAAAAGCCAAAGATTTATATTTAAAACCCAAAATCTAAAGGTAAAGCCCAAAATCTAGATTTAAAGCCCAATACCTAGAGTTAGAGCCCAAAATACAGAGGTAAAGCCCAACATCTAGAGGTAAAGACAGATATCTAGAGTTAAAACGCAACATCTAGAGTAAAAGCCAAATATATAGATTTAAAAACCAAAATCTAGAGGTAAAGCCCAACATCTAGAGCTAAAGCCCACAATCTACATGTAAATCCCAAATTCTAGATCTAAAGCCAATATCTAGAGGTATAGCCCAACATCTAAACGTAAAGCCCAATGTCTACATATAAATATCAACTTCTAGAGGTAAAGTCCAACGTCTAGATGCAAAGCCCAACATCTAGAGGTGAAGCCCAAAATCTAAATGTAAAGCAAAACATCTAGATGTAAACCCCTACATCTAGAGGTAAAGTCCAATATCTAGACTTAAAGACCAACATCTAGAGGTAAAGCCCAATGTCCAGAGGTAATGACCAACTTCTAGAGGAAAAGCCAAAATCTAGATTTAAAACCCAAAATCAAAAGGTAAAGCCCAAAATCTAGATTTAAAGCCCACAATCTACATGTAAATCCCACCATCTAGAGGTAAAACCCACCATCCAGAGGTAAAACCCAACGTCTAGAGGTAAAACCCAACATCTAGAGGTAAAGCCCAACGTCTGGAGGTAAAGCCCAGCTTCTAGAGAGAAGCCAAAAATCCAGATGGAAAACCCAAAATCTAGAAGTAAAGCTCAACATCTAGAGGTAAAGCCCAGAATCTAGACGTAAAGCCTAACATCTAGAGGTGAATTCCAAATCCAATGTTAAGACCCAACACCTAAAGATAAGACAGACATCTAGAGGTAAATCCCAAAATCTAGAGGTAAGGCCCAATATCTAGAGGAAAAACCCAACATCTAGAGGTAAATCCCAAAATCTAGAGGTAAAGCCCAACATCTAAATATAAAGCCCCACATCTAGAGGAGAAGCCCAACCTCTAGATATGAATCCCACATCTAGAGGAAAAAACCCAACATCTAGAAGTAAAACCCAACATCTAGAGGTAAAGCCCAATATCTAGAGATAAAGCCCAACATCTAGAGGTAAAAAACAAGCGATGTAAGGCCCAAAGTCTAGAGCTAAAGCAGAAAATCTAGATTTAAATCCCAACATCTAGAGGTAAAGTAGAATGTATTGAGGGAAAGCCAAACATCTAGATGTAAAGCCCAACATCTAGAGGTAAAGCCAAAAATCTAGATGTATAACCCAAAATCTTGAGGTAAAGAAAAACATCAAGAGGTAAAGCAGGACATCTAGAGGTAAAGAAGAAGCAGTGCAATGCCCAAAATCTAGAGGTAAACCCCAACGTCTAGATTTAAAGACCAAAGCCTAGATATAAAGCCCAACATCTGGAGGTTATGACAAACATCTAGAGGTAAAGAAGAACATGTAGAGCTAAAGCCGAAGCAATGTAAAGCCCAACATCTAGAGTTAAAGCCCAAAGTCTAGATTAAAAGCCCAAAGTCTAGATATAAAGCCCAACATCTATTTGTAAATCCCAAAATCTGGAGGTAAAGCCTAACATCTAGGGTTAAAGCCCAACATCTAGAGTTTAAGCCCAACTTCGGATGTAAAGCTGAACATCTAGTCGTAAAGCGAAATGTCTATAGGGAAAGCCCAACTTCTAGAGGTAAAGGCAAACATCTAGATATAAAACCCAAAATCGAGAGGTAAAGCCCAACATATAGAAGTATAGCCCAAATTCTAGAGATAAATTCCGAAGTCTAGATAAAAAGCCCAACATCTAGAGGTTAGAGCCCAACATCTAGAGGTGAAGCAAAACATATAGAGGTATATCCCAACATCTAGAGGTGAAGCCCAAAATCTAAATGTAAAGCAAAACATCTAGATGTAAACCCCTACATCTAGAGGTAAAGTCCAATATCTAGACTTAAAGACCAACATCTAGAGGTAAAGCCCAACGTCCAGAGGTAATGACCAACTTCTAGAGGAAAAGCCAAAAATCTAGATTTAAAACCCAAAATCAAAAGGTAAAGCCCAAAATCTAGTTTTAAAGCCCACAATTTACATGTAAATCCCACCATCTAGAGGTAAAACCCACCATCCAGAGGTAAAACCCAACGTCTAGAGGTAAAACCCAACATCTAGAGGTAAAGCCCAACGTCTGGAGGTAAAGCCCAGCTTCTAGAGAGAAGCCAAAAATCCAGATGGAAAACCCAAAATCTAGAAGTAAAGCTCAACATCTAGAGGTAAAGCCCAGAATCTAGACGTAAATCCTAACATCTAGAGGTGAATTCCAAAATCCAATGTTAAGGCCCAACATCTAAAGTTAAAGACAGACATCTAGATGTAAAACCCAACATCTAGAGGTAAAGCCCAACATCTAGACGTAAAGCCTTACATCTAGAGGTGAATTCCAAAATCTAACTTTAAGGCCCAACATCTAAAGATAAGACAGACATCTAGCGGTAAATCCCAAAATCTAGAGGTAAGGCCCAATATCTAGAGGAAAAACCCAACATCTAGAGGTAAATCCCAAAATCTAGAGGTAAAGCCCAACATCTAAATATAAAGCCCCACATCTAGAGGAGAAGCCCAACCTCTAGATATGAATCCCACATCTAGAGGAAAAAACCCAACATCTAGAAGTAAAACCCAACATCCAGAGGTAAAGCCCAATATCTAGAGATAAAGCCCAATATCTAGAGATGAAGCCCAACATCTAGAGGTAACAACCAAGTGATGTAAGGCCCAAAGTCTAGAGCTAAAGCAGAAAATCTAGATTTAAAGCCCAACATCTACAGGTAAAGCAGAATGTATTGAGGGCAAGCCAAACATCTAGATGTAAAGCCCAACATCTAGAGGTAAAGCCAAAAATCTAGATCTAAATCCCAACATCTTGAGGTAAAGACAAACATCTAGAGGTAAAGCAGGACATCTAGAGGTAAAGACGAAGCAATGCAAAGCCCAAAATCTAGAGGTAAATCTCAACATCTAGAGATAAAGCCGAAAATCTAGATGTAATCCCAATTTCTAGATCTAAAGGCAAACATCTAGAGGTAAAGACCAAAATCTAGATGTAAACCCCAACTTCTAGATCTAAAGCCCAACATCTCGAGGTAAAGACCAGCATCTAGAGGTAAAGCCTAACAACTAGAGGTGAATTCCAAAATCTAGTGTTAAAGCCCGACACCTACAGTTAAAGCCAAACACCTAGATGTAAAACCCAAACTTCTAGAGGTAAAGCCCAATATCTAAAGTTAAAGCGCATCATTTAGAGTTAAAGCCCAAAGTCTAGAGGTAAAGCTTAAAATCTAGAGGTAAAGACCAACATCTAGAGGTAAAGCCCAACGTCCAGAGGTAATGACCAACTTCTAGAGGAAAAGCCAAAAATCTGGATTTAAAACCCAAAATCAAAAGGTAAAGCCCAAAATCTAGATTTAAAGCCCACAATCTACATGTAAATCCCACCATCTAGAGGTAAAACCCACCATCCAGAGGTAAAACCCAACGTCTAGAGGTAAAACCCAACATCTAGAGGTAAAGCCCAACGTCTGGAGGTAAAGCCCAGCTTCTAGAGAGAAGCCAAAAATCCAGATGGAAAACCCAAAATCTAGAAGTAAAGCTCAACATCTAGAGGTAAAGCCCAGAATCTAGACGTAAAGCCTAACATCTAGAGGTGAATTCCAAATCCAATGTTAAGACCCAACATCTAAAGTTAAAGACAGACATCTAGATCTAAAACCCAACATCTAGAGGTAAAGCCCAACATCTAGACGTAAAGCCTTACATCTAGAGGTGAATTGCAAAATCTAACTTTAAGGCCCAACATCTAAAGATAAGACAGACATCTAGCGGTAAATCCCGAAATCTAGAGGTAAGGCCCAATATCTAGAGGAAAATCCCAACATCTAGAGGTAAATCCCAAAATCTAGAGGTAAAGCCCAACATCTAAATATAAAGCCCCACATCTAGAGGAGAAGCCCAACCTCTAGATATGAATCCCACATCTAGAGGAAAAAACCCAACATCTAGAAGGAAAACCCAACATCTAGAGGTAAAGCCCAATATCTAGAGATAAAGCCCAACATCTAGAGGTAACAATCAAGTGATGTAAGGCCCAAAGTCTAGAGCTAAAGCAGAAAATCTAGATTTAAAGCCCAACATTTAGAGGTAAAGCAGAATGTATTGAGGGGAAGCCAAACATCTAGATGTAAAGCCCAACATCTAGAGGTAAAGCCAAAAATCTAGATGTAAAACCCAACATCTTGTGGTAAAGAGAAACATCTAGAGGTAAAGCAGGACATCTAGAGGTAAAGACTAAGCAATGCAAAGCCCAAAATCTAGAGGTAAATCTCAACATCTAGAGATAAAGCCGAAAATCTAGATGTAATCCCAATTTCTAGATCTAAAGCCAAACATCTAGAGGTAAAGACCAAAATCTAGATGTAAAGCCCAACTTCTAGATCTAAAGCCCAACATCTCGAGGTAAAGACCAGCATCTAGAGGTAAAGCCTAACAACTAGAGGTGAATTCCAAAATCTAGTGTTAAAGCCCGACACCTACAGTTAAAGCCAAACACCTAGATGTAAAACCCAAACTTCTAGAGGTAAAGCCCAATATCTAAAGTTAAAGCGCATCATTTAGAGTTAAAGCACAAAGTCTAGAGGTAAAGCTTAAAATCTAGAGGTAAAGCCCAAACATCTAGATGTAAAGCTCAACGTCTAGAGGTAAGGACCAACTTCTAGAGGAAAAGCCAAAGATTTATATTTAAAACCCAAAATCTAAAGGTAAAGCCCAAAATCTAGATTTAAAGCCCAATACCTAGAGTTAGAGCCCAAAATACAGAGGTAAAGCCCAACATCTAGAGGTAAAGACAGATATCTAGAGTTAAAACGCAACATCTAGAGTAAAAGCCAAATATATAGATTTAAAAACCAAAATCTAGAGGTAAAGCCCAACATCTAGAGCTAAAGCCCACAATCTACATGTAAATCCCAAATTCTAGATCTAAAGCCAATATCTAGAGGTATAGCCCAACATCTAAACGTAAAGCCCAATGTCTACATATAAATATCAACTTCTAGAGGTAAAGTCCAACGTCTAGATGTAAAGCCCAACATCTAGAGGTGAAGCCCAAAATCTAAATGTAAAGCAAAACATCTAGATGTAAACCCCTACATCTAGAGGTAAAGTCCAATATCTAGACTTAAAGACCAACATCTAGAGGTAAAGCCCAATGTCCAGAGGTAATGACCAACTTCTAGAGGAAAAGCCAAAATCTAGATTTAAAACCCAAAATCAAAAGGTAAAGCCCAAAATCTAGATTTAAAGCCCACAATCTACATGTAAATCCCACCATCTAGAGGTAAAACCCACCATCCAGAGGTAAAACCCAACGTCTAGAGGTAAAACCCAACATCTAGAGGTAAAGCCCAACGTCTGGAGGTAAAGCCCAGCTTCTAGAGAGAAGCCAAAAATCCAGATGGAAAACCCAAAATCTAGAAGTAAAGCTCAACATCTAGAGGTAAAGCCCAGAATCTAGACGTAAAGCCTAACATCTAGAGGTGAATTCCAAATCCAATGTTAAGACCCAACACCTAAAGATAAGACAGACATCTAGAGGTAAATCCCAAAATCTAGAGGTAAGGCCCAATATCTAGAGGAAAAACCCAACATCTAGAGGTAAATCCCAAAATCTAGAGGTAAAGCCCAACATCTAAATATAAAGCCCCACATCTAGAGGAGAAGCCCAACCTCTAGATATGAATCCCACATCTAGAGGAAAAAACAACATCTAGAAGTAAAACCCAACATCTAGAGGTAAAGCCCAATATCTAGAGATAAAGCCCAACATCTAGAGGTAAAAAACAAGCGATGTAAGGCCCGAAGTCTAGAGCTAAAGCAGAAAATCTAGATTTAAATCCCAACATCTAGAGGTAAAGTAGAATGTATTGAGGGAAAGCCAAACATCTAGATGTAAAGCCCAACATCTAGAGGTAAAGCCAAAAATCTAGATGTATAACCCAAAATCTTGAGGTAAAGAAAAACATCAAGAGGTAAAGCAGGACATCTAGAGGTAAAGAAGAAGCAGTGCAATGCCCAAAATCTAGAGGTAAACCCCAACGTCTAGATTTAAAGACCAAAGCCTAGATATAAAGCCCAACATCTGGAGGTTATGACAAACATCTAGAGGTAAAGAAGAACATGTAGAGCTAAAGCCGAAGCAATGTAAAGCCCAACATCTAGAGTTAAAGCCCAAAGTCTAGATTAAAAGCCCAAAGTCTAGATATAAAGCCCAACATCTATTTGTAAATCCCAAAATCTGGAGGTAAATCCTAACATCTAGGGTTAAAGCCCAACATCTAGAGTTTAAGCCCAACTTCGGATGTAAAGCTGAACATCTAGTCGTAAAGCGAAATGTCTATAGGGAAAGCCCAACTTCTAGAGGTAAAGGCAAACATCTAGATATAAAACCCAAAATCGAGAGGTAAAGCCCAACATATAGAAGTATAGCCCAAATTCTAGAGATAAATTCCGAAGTCTAGATAAAAAGCCCAACATCTAGAGGTTAGAGCCCAACATCTAGAGGTGAAGCAAAACATATAGAGGTATATCCCAACATCTAGAGGTGAAGCCCAAAATCTAAATGTAAAGCAAAACATCTAGATGTAAACCCCTACATCTAGAGGTAAAGTCCAATATCTAGACTTAAAGACCAACATCTAGAGGTAAAGCCCAACGTCCAGAGGTAATGACCAACCTCTAGAGGAAAAGCCAAAAATCTAGATTTAAAACCCAAAATCAAAAGGTAAAGCCCAAAATCTAGTTTTAAAGCCCACAATTTACATGTAAATCCCACCATCTAGAGGTAAAACCCACCATCCAGAGGTAAAACCCAACGTCTAGAGGTAAAACCCAACATCTAGAGGTAAAGCCCAACGTCTGGAGGTAAAGCCCAGCTTCTAGAGAGAAGCCAAAAATCCAGATGGAAAACCCAAAATCTAGAAGTAAAGCTCAACATCTAGAGGTAAAGCCCAGAATCTAGACGTAAATCCTAACATCTAGAGGTGAATTCCAAAATCCAATGTTAAGGCCCAACATCTAAAGTTAAAGACAGACATCTAGATGTAAAACCCAACATCTAGAGGTAAAGCCCAACATCTAGACGTAAAGCCTTACATCTAGAGGTGAATTCCAAAATCTAACTTTAAGGCCCAACATCTAAAGATAAGACAGACATCTAGCGGTAAATCCCAAAATCTAGAGGTAAGGCCCAATATCTAGAGGAAAAACCCAACATCTAGAGGTAAATCCCAAAATCTAGAGGTAAAGCCCAACATCTAAATATAAAGCCCCACATCTAGAGGAGAAGCCCAACCTCTAGATATGAATCCCACATCTAGAGGAAAAAACCCAACATCTAGAAGTAAAACCCAACATCCAGAGGTAAAGCCCAATATCTAGAGATAAAGCCCAATATCTAGAGATGAAGCCCAACATCTAGAGGTAACAACCAAGTGATGTAAGGCCCAAAGTCTAGAGCTAAAGCAGAAAATCTAGATTTAAAGCCCAACATCTACAGGTAAAGCAGAATGTATTGAGGGCAAGCCAAACATCTAGATGTAAAGCCCAACATCTAGAGGTAAAGCCAAAAATCTAGATCTAAATCCCAACATCTTGAGGTAAAGACAAACATCTAGACGTAAAGCAGGACATCTAGAGGTAAAGACGAAGCAATGCAAAGCCCAAAATCTAGAGGTAAATCTCAACATCTAGAGATAAAGCCGAAAATCTAGATGTAATCCCAATTTCTAGATCTAAAGCCAAACATCTAGAGGTAAAGAACAAAATCTAGATGTAAACCCCAACTTCTAGATCTAAAGCCCAACTTCTAGATCTAAAGCCCAACATCTCGAGGTAAAGACCAGCATCTAGAGGTAAAGCCTAACAACTAGAGGTGAATTCCAAAATCTAGTGTTAAAGCCCGACACCTACAGTTAAAGCCAAACACCTAGATGTAAAACCCAAATTCTTGATGTAAAGACAAACATCTAGAGGTAAAGCAGGACATCTAGAGGTAAAGACGAAGCAATGCAAAGCCCAAAATCTAGAGGTAAATCCCAACATCTAGAGGTAAAGCCCAGAATCTTGATGTAAAGCCTAACATCTAGAGGTGAATTCCAAATTCAATGTTAAGACCCAACATCTAAAGTTAAAGACAGACATCTAGATGTAAAACCCAACATCTAGAGGTAAAGCCCAACATCTAGACGTAAAGCCTTACATCTAGAGGTGAATTCCAAAATCTAAAGTTAAGGCCCAACATCTAAAGATAAGACAGATATCTAGATGTAAAACCCAAAATCTAGAGGTAAGGCCCAATATCTAGAGGAAAAACCCAACATCTAGAGGTAAATCCCAAAATCTAGAGGTAAAGCCCAACATCTAAATATAAAGCCCCACATCTAGAGGAGAAGCCCAACCTCTAGATATGAATCCCACATCTAGAGGAAAAAACAACATCTAGAAGGAAAACCCAACATCTAGAGGTAAAGCCCAATATCTAGAGATGAAGCCCAACATCTAGAGGTAACAACCAAGTGATATAAGGCCCAAAGTCTAGAGCTAAAGCAGAAAATCTAGATTTAAAGCCCAACATCTACAGGTAAAGCAGAATGTATTGAGGGCAAGCCAAACATCTAGATGTAAAGCCCAACATCTAGAGGTAAAGCCAAAAATCTAGATGTAAAACCCAACATCTTGTGGTAAAGACAAACATCTAGAGGTAAAGCAGGACATCTAGAGGTAAAGACTAAGCAATGCAAAGCCCAAAATCTAGAGGTAAATCTCAACATCTAGAGATAAAGCCGAAAATCTAGATGTAATCCCAATTTCTAGATCTAAAGGCAAATATCTAGAGGTAAAGACCAAAATCTAGATGTAAAGCCCAACTTCTAGATCTAAAGCCCAACATCTCGAGGTAAAGACCAGCATCTAGAGGTAAAGCCTAACAACTAGAGGTGAATTCCAAAATCTAGTGTTAAAGCCCGACACCTACAGTTAAAGCCAAACACCTAGATGTAAAACCCAAACTTCTAGAGGTAAAGCCCAATATCTAAAGTTAAAGCGCATCATTTAGAGTTAAAGCCCAAAGTCTAGAGGTAAAGCTTATAATCTAGAGGTAAAGCCCAAACATCTAGATGTAAAGCTCAACGTCTAGAGGTAAGGACCAACTTCTAGAGGAAAAGCCAAAGATTTATATTTAAAACCCAAAATCTAAAGGTAAAGCCCAAAATCTAGATTTAAAGCCCAACACCTAGAGTTAGAGCCCAAAATACAGAGGTAAAGCCCAACATCTAGAGGTAAAGACAGATATCTAGAGTTAAAGCGCAACATCTAGAGGAAAAGCCAAATATATAGATTTAAAAACCAAAATCTAGAGGTAAAGCCCAACATCTAGAGCTAAAGCCCACAATCTACATGTAAATCCCAAATTCTAGATCTAAAGCCAATATCTAGAGGTATAGCCCAACATCTAGACGTAAAGCCTAACATCTAGAGACGAATTCCAAAATCTAGTGTTAAAGCCCGACACCTACAGTTAAAGCCAAACACCTAGATGTAAACCCCAACTTCTAGAGGTAAACCCCAATATCTAGAGTTAAAGCACATCATCTAGAGGTAAAGCCCAAAGTCTAGAGGTAAAGCCCAATGTCTAGAATAAAAGCTTAACATCTAGAGGTAAAGCCCAATATCTAGAGGTAAATCTTAACATCTAGAGGTGAATAGCAAAATCTAGAATTAAACCCTGAGATCTACAGGTAAAACCAAACATCTAAATGTAAAAGTCTACATCTAGAGTTAAAGACAATGTCTAGAGGTAAAGCCCAACATCTAGAGGTAAAGACAGATATCTAGAGTTAAAACGCAACATCTAGAGTAAAAGCCAAATATATAGATTTAAAAACCAAAATCTAGAGGTAAAGCCCAACATCTAGAGCTAAAGCCCACAATCTACATGTAAATCCCAAATTCTAGATCTAAAGCCAATATCTAGAGGTATAGCCCAACATCTAAACATAAAGCCCAATGTCTACATATAAATATCAACTTCTAGAGGTAAAGTCCAACGTCTAGATGTAAAGCCCAACATCTAGAGGTGAAGCCCAAAATCTAAATGTAAAGCAAAACATCTAGATGTAAACCCCTACATCTAGAGGTAAAGTCCAATATCTAGACTTAAAGACCAACATCTAGAGGTAAAGCCCAATGTCCAGAGGTAATGACCAACTTCTAGAGGAAAAGCCAAAATCTAGATTTAAAACCCAAAATCAAAAAGTAAAGCCCAAAATCTAGATTTAAAGCCCACAATCTACATGTAAATCCCACCATCTAGAGGTAAAACCCACCATCCAGAGGTAAAACCCAACGTCTAGAGGTAAAACCCAACATCTAGAGGTAAAGCCCAACGTCTGGAGGTAAAGCCCAGCTTCTAGAGAGAAGCCAAAAATCCAGATGGAAAACCCAAAATCTAGAAGTAAAGCTCAACATCTAGAGGTAAAGCCCAGAATCTAGACGTAAAGCCTAACATCTAGAGGTGAATTCCAAAATCCAATGTTAAGGCCCAACATCTAAAGTTAAAGACAGACATCTAGATGTAAAACCCAACATCTAGAGGTAAAGCCCAACATCTAGACGTAAAGCCTTACATCTAGAGGTGAATTCCAAAATCTAACTTTAAGGCCCAACATCTAAAGATAAGACAGACATCTAGCGGTAAATCCCAAAATCTAGATGTAAGGCCCAATATCTAGAGGAAAAACCCAACATCTAGAGGTAAATCCCAAAATCTAGAGGTAAAGCCCAACATCTAAATATAAAGCCCCACATCTAGAGGAGAAGCCCAACCTCTAGATATGAATCCCACATCTAGAGGAAAAAACCCAACATCTAGAAGTAAAACCCAACATCCAGAGGTAAAGCCCAATATCTAGAGATAAAGCCCAATATCTAGAGATGAAGCCCAACATCTAGAGGTAACAACCAAGTGATGTAAGGCCCAAAGTCTAGAGCTAAAGCAGAAAATCTAGATTTAAAGCCCAACATCTACAGGTAAAGCAGAATGTATTGAGGGGAAGCCAAACATCTAGATGTAAAGCCCAACATCTAGAGGTAAAGCCAAAAATCTAGATCTAAATCCCAACATCTTGAGGTAAAGACAAACATCTAGACGTAAAGCAGGACATCTAGAGGTAAAGACGAAGCAATGCAAAGCCCAAAATCTAGAGGTAAATCTCAACATCTAGAGATAAAGCCGAAAATCTAGATGTAATCCCAATTTCTAGATCTAAAGCCAAACATCTAGAGGTAAAGAACAAAATCTAGAGGTAAAGACCAAAATCTAGATGTAAAGCCCAACTTCTAGATCTAAAGCCCAACATCTCGAGGTAAAGACCAGCATCTAGAGGTAAAGCCTAACAACTAGAGGTGAATTCCAAAATCTAGTGTTAAAGCCCGACACCTACAGTTAAAGCCAAACACCTAGATGTAAAACCCAAATTCTTGATGTAAAGACAAACATCTAGAGGTAAAGCAGGACATCTAGAGGTAAAGACGAAGCAATGCAAAGCCCAAAATCTAGAGGTAAATCCCAACATCTAGAGGTAAAGCCCAGAATCTTGATGTAAAGCCTAACATCTAGAGGTGAATTCCAAATTCAATGTTAAGACCCAACATCTAAAGTTAAAGACAGACATCTAGATGTAAAACCCAACATCTAGAGGTAAAGCCCAACATCTAGACGTAAAGCCTTACATCTAGAGGTGAATTCCAAAATCTAAAGTTAAGGCCCAACATCTAAAGATAAGACAGATATCTAGATGTAAAACCCAAAATCTAGAGGTAAGGCCCAATATCTAGAGGAAAAACCCAACATCTAGAGGTAAATCCCAAAATCTAGAGGTAAAGCCCAACATCTAAATATAAAGCCCCACATCTAGAGGAGAAGCCCAACCTCTAGATATGAATCCCACATCTAGAGGAAAAAACAACATCTAGAAGGAAAACCCAACATCTAGAGGTAAAGCCCAATATCTAGAGATGAAGCCCAACATCTAGAGGTAACAACCAAGTGATGTAAGGCCCAAAGTCTAGAGCTAAAGCAGAAAATCTAGATTTAAAGCCCAACATCTAGAGGTAAAGCAGAATGTATTGAGGGGAAGCCAAACATCTAGATGTAAAGCCCAACATCTAGAGGTAAAGCCAAAAATCTAGATGTAAAACCCAACATCTTGTGGTAAAGACAAACATCTAGAGGTAAAGCAGGACATCTAGAGGTAAAGACGAAGCAATGCAAAGCCCAAAATCTAGAGGTAAATCTCAACATCTAGAGATAAAGCCGAAAATCTAGATGTAATCCCAATTTCTAGATCTAAAGGCAAATATCTAGAGGTAAAGACCAAAATCTAGATGTAAAGCCCAACTTCTAGATCTAAAGCCCAACATCTCGAGGTAAAGACCAGCATCTAGAGGTAAAGCCTAACAACTAGAGGTGAATTCCAAAATCTAGTGTTAAAGCCCGACACCTACAGTTAAAGCCAAACACCTAGATGTAAACCCCAAACTTCTAGAGGTAAAGCCCAATATCTAAAGTTAAAGCGCATCATTTAGAGTTAAAGCCCAAAGTCTAGAGGTAAAGCTTAAAATCTAGAGGTAAAGCCCAAACATCTAGATGTAAAGCTCAACGTCTAGAGGTAAGGACCAACTTCTAGAGGAAAAGCCAAAGATTTATATTTAAAACCCAAAATCTAAAGGTAAAGCCCAAAATCTAGATTTAAAGCCCAACACCTAGAGTTAGAGCCCAAAATACAGAGGTAAAGCCCAACATCTAGAGGTAAAGACAGATATCTAGAGTTAAAGCGCAACATCTAGAGGAAAAGCCAAATATATAGATTTAAAAACCAAAATCTAGAGGTAAAGCCCAACATCTAGAGCTAAAGCCCACAATCTACATGTAAATCCCAAATTCTAGATCTAAAGCCAATATCTAGAGGTATAGCCCAACATCTAGACGTAAAGCCTAACATCTAGAGACGAATTCCAAAATCTAGTGTTAAAGCCCGACACCTACAGTTAAAGCCAAACACCTAGATGTAAACCCCAACTTCTAGAGGTAAACCCCAATATCTAGAGTTAAAGCACATCATCTAGAGGTAAAGCCCAAAGTCTAGAGGTAAAGCCCAATGTCTAGAATAAAAGCTTAACATCTAGAGGTAAAGCCCAATATCTAGAGGTAAATCTTAACATCTAGAGGTGAATAGCAAAATCTAGAATTAAACCCTGAGATCTACAGGTAAAACCAAACATCTAAATGTAAAAGTCTACATCTAGAGTTAAAGACAATGTCTAGAGGTAAAGCCCAACATCTAGAGGTAAAGCCCAAAATCTAGACGTAAAGCCCAACTTCTAGATCTAAAGCCCAACATCTCGAGGTAAAGACCAGCATCTATAGGTAAAGCCCAATGTCTACATATAAATATCAACTTCTAGAGGTAAAGTCCAAGGTCTAGATGTAAAGCCCAACATCTAGAGGTGAAGCCCAAAATCTAAATGTAAAGCAAAACATCTAGATGTAAACCCCTACATCTAGAGGTAAAGTCCAATATCTAGACTTAAAGACCAACATCTAGAGGTAAAGCCCAACGTCCAGAGGTAATGACCAACTTCTAGAGGAAAAGCCAAAAATCTAGATTTAAAACCCAAAATCAAAAGGTAAAGCCCAAAATCTAGTTTTAAAGCCCACAATCTACATGTAAATCCCACCATCTAGAGGTAAAACCCACCATCCAGAGGTAAAACCCAACGTCTAGAGGTAAAACCCAACATCTAGAGGTAAAGCCCAACGTCTGGAGGTAAAGCCCAGCTTCTAGAGAGAAGCCAAAAATCCAGATGGAAAACCCAAAATCTAGAAGTAAAGCTCAACATCTAGAGGTAAAGCCCAGAATCTAGACGTAAAGCCTAACATCTAGAGGTGAATTCCA
Organism: Leptosomus discolor; assembly: GCF_034619465.1. Classification (NCBI taxonomy): domain Eukaryota; kingdom Metazoa; phylum Chordata; class Aves; order Leptosomiformes; family Leptosomidae; genus Leptosomus; species Leptosomus discolor. The sequence goes on along the minus strand of NW_028237782.1, from coordinate 3,611,797 downwards.
AATCCAATGTTAAGACCCAACATCTAAAGTTAAAGACAGACATCTAGATGTAAAACCAAACATCTAGAGGTAAAGCCCAACATCTAGACGTAAAGCCTTACATCTAGAGGTGAATTCCAAAATCTAACTTTAAGGCCCAACATCTAAAGATAAGACAGACATCTAGCGGTAAATCCCAAAATCTAGATGTAAGGCCCAATATCTAGAGGAAAAACCCAACATCTAGAGGTAAATCCCAAAATCTAGAGGTAAAGCCCAACATCTAAATATAAAGCCCCACATCTAGAGGAGAAGCCCAACCTCTAGATATGAATCCCACATCTAGAGGAAAAAACCCAACATCTAGAAGTAAAACCCAACATCTAGAGGTAAAGCCCAATATCTAGAGATAAAGCCCAATATCTAGAGATGAAGCCCAACATCTAGAGGTAACAACCAAGTGATGTAAGGCCCAAAGTCTAGAGCTAAAGCAGAAAATCTAGATTTAAAGCCCAACATCTAGAGGTAAAGCAGAATGTATTGAGGGCAAGCCAAACATCTAGATGTAAAGCCCAACATCTAGAGGTAAAGCCAAAAATCTAGATGTAAAACCCAACATCTTGTGGTAAAGACAAACATCTAGAGGTAAAGCAGGACATCTAGAGGTAAAGACTAAGCAATGCAAAGCCCAAAATCTAGAGGTAAATCTCAACATCTAGAGATAAAGCCGAAAATCTAGATGTAATCCCAATTTCTAGATCTAAAGGCAAATATCTAGAGGTAAAGACCAAAATCTAGATGTAAAGCCCAACTTCTAGATCTAAAGCCCAACATCTCGAGGTAAAGACCAGCATCTAGAGGTAAAGCCTAACAACTAGAGGTGAATTCCAAAATCTAGTGTTAAAGCCCGACACCTACAGTTAAAGCCAAACACCTAGATGTAAAACCCAAACTTCTAGAGGTAAAGCCCAATATCTAAAGTTAAAGCGCATCATTTAGAGTTAAAGCCCAAAGTCTAGAGGTAAAGCTTATAATCTAGAGGTAAAGCCCAAACATCTAGATGTAAAGCTCAACGTCTAGAGGTAAGGACCAACTTCTAGAGGAAAAGCCAAAGATTTATATTTAAAACCCAAAATCTAAAGGTAAAGCCCAAAATCTAGATTTAAAGCCCAACACCTAGAGTTAGAGCCCAAAATACAGAGGTAAAGCCCAACATCTAGAGGTAAAGACAGATATCTAGAGTTAAAGCGCAACATCTAGAGGAAAAGCCAAATATATAGATTTAAAAACCAAAATCTAGAGGTAAAGCCCAACATCTAGAGCTAAAGCCCACAATCTACATGTAAATCCCAAATTCTAGATCTAAAGCCAATATCTAGAGGTATAGCCCAACATCTAGACGTAAAGCCTAACATCTAGAGACGAATTCCAAAATCTAGTGTTAAAGCCCGACACCTACAGTTAAAGCCAAACACCTAGATGTAAACCCCAACTTCTAGAGGTAAACCCCAATATCTAGAGTTAAAGCACATCATCTAGAGGTAAAGCCCAAAGTCTAGAGGTAAAGCCCAATGTCTAGAATAAAAGCTTAACATCTAGAGGTAAAGCCCAATATCTAGAGGTAAATCTTAACATCTAGAGGTGAATAGCAAAATCTAGAATTAAACCCTGAGATCTACAGGTAAAACCAAACATCTAAATGTAAAAGTCTACATCTAGAGTTAAAGACAATGTCTAGAGGTAAAGCCCAACATCTAGAGGTAAAGCCCAAAATCTAGACGTAAAGCCCAACTTCTAGATCTAAAGCCCAACATCTCGAGGTAAAGACCAGCATCTATAGGTAAAGCCCAATGTCTACATATAAATATCAACTTCTAGAGGTAAAGTCCAAGGTCTAGATGTAAAGCCCAACATCTAGAGGTGAAGCCCAAAATCTAAATGTAAAGCAAAACATCTAGATGTAAACCCCTACATCTAGAGGTAAAGTCCAATATCTAGACTTAAAGACCAACATCTAGAGGTAAAGCCCAACGTCCAGAGGTAATGACCAACTTCTAGAGGAAAAGCCAAAAATCTAGATTTAAAACCCAAAATCAAGAGGTAAAGCCCAAAATCTAGTTTTAAAGCCCACAATCTACATGTAAATCCCACCATCTAGAGGTAAAACCCACCATCCAGAGGTAAAACCCAACGTCTAGAGGTAAAACCCAACATCTAGAGGTAAAGCCCAACGTCTGGAGGTAAAGCCCAGCTTCTAGAGAGAAGCCAAAAATCCAGATGGAAAACCCAAAATCTAGAAGTAAAGCTCAACATCTAGAGGTAAAGCCCAGAATCTAGACGTAAAGCCTAACATCTAGAGGTGAATTCCAAATCCAATGTTAAGACCCAACATCTAAAGTTAAAGACAGACATCTAGATGTAAAACCCAACATCTAGAGGTAAAGCCCAACATCTAGACGTAAAGCCTTACATCTAGAGGTGAATTCCAAAATCTAACTTTAAGGCCCAACATCTAAAGATAAGACAGACATCTAGCGGTAAATCCCAAAATCTAGAGGTAAGGCCCAATATCTAGAGGAAAAACCCAACATCTAGAGGTAAATCCCAAAATCTAGAGGTAAAGCCCAACATCTAAATATAAAGCCCCACATCTAGAGGAGAAGCCCAACCTCTAGATATGAATCCCACATCTAGAGGAAAAAACCCAACATCTAGAAGTAAAACCCAACATCCAGAGGTAAAGCCCAATATCTAGAGATAAAGCCCAATATCTAGAGATGAAGCCCAACATCTAGAGGTAACAACCAAGTGATGTAAGGCCCAAAGTCTAGAGCTAAAGCAGAAAATCTAGATTTAAAGCCCAACATCTACAGGTAAAGCAGAATGTATTGAGGGCAAGCCAAACATCTAGATGTAAAGCCCAACATCTAGAGGTAAAGCCAAAAATCTAGATCTAAATCCCAACATCTTGAGGTAAAGACAAACATCTAGACGTAAAGCAGGACATCTAGAGGTAAAGACGAAGCAATGCAAAGCCCAAAATCTAGAGGTAAATCTCAACATCTAGAGATAAAGCCGAAAATCTAGATGTAATCCCAATTTCTAGATCTAAAGCCAAACATCTAGAGGTAAAGCCCAATATCTAGAGGTAAAGACCAAAATCTAGATGTAAAGCCCAACTTCTAGATCTAAAGCCCAACATCTCGAGGTAAAGACCAGCATCTAGAGGTAAAGCCTAACAACTAGAGGTGAATTCCAAAATCTAGTGTTAAAGCCCGACACCTACAGTTAAAGCCAAACACCTAGATGTAAAACCCAAATTCTTGATGTAAAGACAAACATCTAGAGGTAAAGCAGGACATCTAGAGGTAAAGACGAAGCAATGCAAAGCCCAAAATCTAGAGGTAAATCCCAACATCTAGAGGTAAAGCCCAGAATCTTGATGTAAAGCCTAACATCTAGAGGTGAATTCCAAATTCAATGTTAAGACCCAACATCTAAAGTTAAAGACAGACATCTAGATGTAAAACCCAACATCTAGAGGTAAAGCCCAACATCTAGACGTAAAGCCTTACATCTAGAGGTGAATTCCAAAATCTAAAGTTAAGGCCCAACATCTAAAGATAAGACAGATATCTAGATGTAAAACCCAAAATCTAGAGGTAAGGCCCAATATCTAGAGGAAAAACCCAACATCTAGAGGTAAATCCCAAAATCTAGAGGTAAAGCCCAACATCTAAATATAAAGCCCCACATCTAGAGGAGAAGCCCAACCTCTAGATATGAATCCCACATCTAGAGGAAAAAACCCAACATCTAGAAGTAAAACCCAACATCTAGAGGTAAAGCCCAATATCTAGAGATGAAGCCCAACATCTAGAGGTAACAACCAAGTGATGTAAGGCCCAAAGTCTAGAGCTAAAGCAGAAAATCTAGATTTAAAGCCCAACATCTAGAGGTAAAGCAGAATGTATTGAGGGGAAGCCAAACATCTAGATGTAAAGCCCAACATCTAGAGGTAAAGCCAAAAATCTAGATGTAAAACCCAACAACTTGAGGTAAAGACAAACATCTAGAGGTAAAGCAGGACATCTAGAGGTAAAGACTAAGCAATGCAAAGCCCAAAATCTAGAGGTAAATCTCAACATCTAGAGATAAAGCCGAAAATCTAGATGTAATCCCAATTTCTAGATCTAAAGGCAAATATCTAGAGGTAAAGACCAAAATCTAGATGTAAAGCCCAACTTCTAGATCTAAAGCCCAACATCTCGAGGTAAAGACCAGCATCTAGAGGTAAAGCCTAACAACTAGAGGTGAATTCCAAAATCTAGTGTTAAAGCCCGACACCTACAGTTAAAGCCAAACACCTAGATGTAAACCCCAAACTTCTAGAGGTAAAGCCCAATATCTAAAGTTAAAGCGCATCATTTAGAGTTAAAGCCCAAAGTCTAGAGGTAAAGCTTAAAATCTAGAGGTAAAGCCCAAACATCTAGATGTAAAGCTCAACGTCTAGAGGTAAGGACCAACTTCTAGAGGAAAAGCCAAAGATTTATATTTAAAACCCAAAATCTAAAGGTAAAGCCCAAAATCTAGATTTAAAGCCCAACACCTAGAGTTAGAGCCCAAAATACAGAGGTAAAGCCCAACATCTAGAGGTAAAGACAGATATCTAGAGTTAAAGCGCAACATCTAGAGGAAAAGCCAAATATATAGATTTAAAAACCAAAATCTAGAGGTAAAGCCCAACATCTAGAGCTAAAGCCCACAATCTACATGTAAATCCCAAATTCTAGATCTAAAGCCAATATCTAGAGGTATAGCCCAACATCTAGACGTAAAGCCTAACATCTAGAGACGAATTCCAAAATCTAGTGTTAAAGCCCGACACCTACAGTTAAAGCCAAACACCTAGATGTAAACCCCAGCTTCTAGAGGTAAACCCCAATATCTAGAGTTAAAGCACATCATCTAGAGGTAAAGCCCAAAGTCTAGAGGTAAAGCCCAATGTCTAGAATAAAAGCTTAACATCTAGAGGTAAAGCCCAATATCTAGAGGTAAATCTTAACATCTAGAGGTGAATAGCAAAATCTAGAATTAAACCCTGAGATCTACAGGTAAAACCAAACATCTAAATGTAAAAGTCTACATCTAGAGTTAAAGACAATGTCTAGAGGTAAAGCCCAACATCTAGAGGTAAAGCCCAAAATCTAGACGTAAAGCCCAACTTCTAGATCTAAAGCCCAACATCTCGAGGTAAAGACCAGCATCTATAGGTAAAGCCCAATGTCTACATATAAATATCAACTTCTAGAGGTAAAGTCCAAGGTCTAGATGTAAAGCCCAACATCTAGAGGTGAAGCCCAAAATCTAAATGTAAAGCAAAACATCTAGATGTAAACCCCTACATCTAGAGGTAAAGTCCAATATCTAGACTTAAAGACCAACATCTAGAGGTAAAGCCCAACGTCCAGAGGTAATGACCAACTTCTAGAGGAAAAGCCAAAAATCTAGATTTAAAACCCAAAATCAAGAGGTAAAGCCCAAAATCTAGTTTTAAAGCCCACAATCTACATGTAAATCCCACCATCTAGAGGTAAAACCCACCATCCAGAGGTAAAACCCAACGTCTAGAGGTAAAACCCAACATCTAGAGGTAAAGCCCAACGTCTGGAGGTAAAGCCCAGCTTCTAGAGAGAAGCCAAAAATCCAGATGGAAAACCCAAAATCTAGAAGTAAAGCTCAACATCTAGAGGTAAAGCCCAGAATCTAGACGTAAAGCCTAACATCTAGAGGTGAATTCCAAATCCAATGTTAAGACCCAACATCTAAAGTTAAAGACAGACATCTAGATGTAAAACCCAACATCTAGAGGTAAAGCCCAACATCTAGACGTAAAGCCTTACATCTAGAGGTGAATTCCAAAATCTAACTTTAAGGCCCAACATCTAAAGATAAGACAGACATCTAGCGGTAAATCCCAAAATCTAGATGTAAGGCCCAATATCTAGAGGAAAAACCCAACATCTAGAGGTAAATCCCAAAATCTAGAGGTAAAGCCCAACATCTAAATATAAAGCCCCACATCTAGAGGAGAAGCCCAACCTCTAGATATGAATCCCACATCTAGAGGAAAAAACCCAACATCTAGAAGTAAAACCCAACATCTAGAGGTAAAGCCCAATATCTAGAGATAAAGCCCAATATCTAGAGATGAAGCCCAACATCTAGAGGTAACAACCAAGTGATGTAAGGCCCAAAGTCTAGAGCTAAAGCAGAAAATCTAGATTTAAAGCCCAACATCTACAGGTAAAGCAGAATGTATTGAGGGCAAGCCAAACATCTAGATGTAAAGCCCAACATCTAGAGGTAAAGCCAAAAATCTAGATCTAAATCCCAACATCTTGAGGTAAAGACAAACATCTAGACGTAAAGCAGGACATCTAGAGGTAAAGACGAAGCAATGCAAAGCCCAAAATCTAGAGGTAAATCTCAACATCTAGAGATAAAGCCGAAAATCTAGATGTAATCCCAATTTCTAGATCTAAAGCCAAACATCTAGAGGTAAAGCCCAATATCTAGATGTAAAGCCCAACTTCTAGATCTAAAGCCCAACATCTCGAGGTAAAGACCAGCATCTAGAGGTAAAGCCTAACAACTAGAGGTGAATTCCAAAATCTAGTGTTAAAGCCCGACACCTACAGTTAAAGCCAAACACCTAGATGTAAAACCCAAACTTCTAGAGGTAAAGCCCAATATCTAAAGTTAAAGCGCATCATTTAGAGTTAAAGCCCAAAGTCTAGAGGTAAAGCTTAAAATCTAGAGGTAAAGCCCAAACATCTAGATGTAAAGCTCAACGTCTAGAGGTAAGGACCAACTTCTAGAGGAAAAGCCAAAGATTTATATTTAAAACCCAAAATCTAAAGGTAAAGCCCAAAATCTAGATTTAAAGCCCAACACCTAGAGTTAGAGCCCAAAATACAGAGGTAAAGCCCAACATCTAGAGGTAAAGACAGATATCTAGAGTTAAAGCGCAACATCTAGAGGAAAAGCCAAATATATAGATTTAAAAACCAAAATCTAGAGGTAAAGCCCAACATCTAGTCGTAAAGCCCAATGTCTACATATAAATATCAACTTCTAGAGGTAAAGTCCAACGTCTCGATGTAAAGCCCAACATCTAGAGGTGAAGCCCAAAATCTAAATGTAAAGCAAAACATCTAGATGTAAACCCCTACATCTAGAGGTAAAGTCCAATATCTAGACTAAAAGACCAACATCTAGAGGTAAAACCCAACATCTAGAGGTAAAGCCCAACGTCTGGAGGTAAAGCCCAGATTCTAGAGAGAAGCCAAAAATCCAAACTGAAACCCCATAATCTAGAGGTAAATCCCAACATCTAGAGGTAAAGACTAACATCTAGTGGTGAATTCCAAAATCTAGTGTTAAGGCCTGACATCTACAGTTAAAGACAAACATATAGATTTAAACCCCAACTTCTAGAGGTAAGGCCCAAAATCTAGAGGTAAAGCCCAACATCTAGAGGAAAAGCCAAATATATAGATTTAAAAACCAAAATCTAGAGATAAAGCCCAATATCTAAATGTAAAGCAAATCCTCTAGATGTAAAACATTACATCTAGAGGTAAAGTCCAATATCTAGATTTAAAGACCAACATCTAGAGGTAAAACCCAACATACAGAGGTAAAGCCCACCGTCTAGAGGTAAAACCCACCATCCAGAGGTAAAACCCAATGTCTAGAGGTAAACCCCAACATCTAGAGGTAAAGCCCAGCTTCTAGAGAGAAGCCAAAAATCCAGATGGAAAACCCAAAATCTAGAAGTAAAGCTCAACATCTAGAGGTAAAGCCCAGAATCTAGATGTAAAGCACAACTTCTAGATCTAAGCCCAACATCTAGAGGTGAAGCCCAAAATCTAGACCTAAATCCTAATATCTAGAGGTGAATTCCAAAATCCAATGTTAAGGCCCAACATCTAAAGTTAAAGACAGACATCTAGATGTAAAACCCAACATCTAGAGGTAAAGCCCAACATCTAGACGTAAAGCCTTACATCTAGAGGTGAATTCCAAAATCTAACTTTAAGGCCCAACATCTAAATATAAGACAGACATCTAGCGGTAAATCCCAAAATCTAGAGGTAAGGCCCAATATCTAGAGGAAAAACCCAACATCTAGAGGTAAATCCCAAAATCTAGAGGTAAAGCCCAACATCTAAATATAAAGCCCCACATCTAGAGGAGAAGCCCAACCTCTAGATATGAATCCCACATCTAGAGGAAAAAACCCAACATCTAGAAGTAAAACCCAACATCCAGAGGTAAAGCCCAATATCTAGAGATAAAGCCCAATATCTAGAGATGAAGCCCAACATCTAGAGGTAACAACCAAGTGATGTAAGGCCCAAAGTCTAGAGCTAAAGCAGAAAATCTAGATTTAAAGCCCAACATCTACAGGTAAAGCAGAATGTATTTTGGGGAAACCAAACATCTAGATGTAAAGCCCAACATCTAGAGGTAAAGCCAAAAATCTAGATGTAAAACCCAACATCTTGAGGTAAAGACAAACATCTAGAGGTAAAGCAGGACATCTAGAGGTAAAGACGAAGCAATGCAAAGCCCAAAATCTAGAGGTAAATCTCAACATCTAGAGATAAAGCCGAAAATCTAGATGTAATCCCAATTTCTAGATCTAAAGCCAAACATCTAGAGGTAAAGCCCAATATCTAGAGCTAAAGACCAAAATCTAGATGTAAAGCCCAACTTCTAGATCTAAAGCCCAACATCTCGAGGTAAAGACCAGCATCTAGAGGTAAAGCCTAACAACTAGAGGTGAATTCCAAAATCTAAATGTAAAGCAAAATATCTAGATGTAAACCCCTACATCTAGAGGTAAAGTCCAATATCTAGACTTAAAGACCAACATCTAGAGGTAAAGCCCAATGTCTAGAGGTAATGACCAACTTCTAGAGGAAAAGCCAAAAATCTAGAATTAAAACCCAAAATCAAAAGTTAAAGCCCAAAATCTAGATTTAAAGCCCACAATCTACATGTAAATCCCACCATCTAGAGGTAAAACCCACCATCCAGAGGTAAAACCCAATGTCTAGAGGTAAACCCCAACATCTAGAGGTAAAGCCCAACGTCTGGAGGTAAAGCCCAGCTTCTAGAGAGAAGCCAAAAATCCAGATGGAAAACCCAAAATTTAGAAGTCAAGCTCAACATCTAGAGGTAAAGCCCAGAATCTAGACGTAAAGCCTAACATCTAGAGGTGAATTCCAAAATCCAATGTTAAGGCCGAACATCTAAAGTTAAAGACAGACATCTAGATGTAAAGCCCAACATCTAGAGGTAAAGCCCAATAACTAGAGATAAGCCCAACATCTAGAGGTAAATCGCAAAATCTAGAGGTAAAGCCCAACATCTAGATATAAAGCCCCACATCTAGAGGAGAAGCCCAACCTCTAGATATGAATCCCATATCTAGAGGAAAAACCCAACATCTAGAAGTAAAACCCAACATCTAGAGGTAAAGTCCAATATCTAGAGATAAAGCCCAACATCTAGAGGTAAAAACCAAGCGATGTAAGGCCTAAAATCTAGAGGTAAAGCAGAAAATCTAGATTTAAAGCCCAACATCTAGAGGTAAAGCAGAATGTATTGAGGGAAAGCCAAACATCTAGATGTAAAGCCCAACATCTAGAGGTAAAGCCAAAAATCTAGATGTATAACCCAAAATCTTGAGGTAAAGACAAACATCTAGAGGTAAAGCAGGACATCTAGAGGTAAAGACGAAGCAATGCAAAGCCCAAAATCTAGAGGTAAACCCCAACGTCTAGATTTAAAGCCCAAAGTCTAGATATAAAGCCCAACATCTGGAGGTTATGACAAACATCTAGAGGTAAAGAAGGACATCCAGAGGTAAAGCCAAAGCAATGTAAAGCCCAACATCTAGAGTTAAAGCCCAACATCTAGATTTAAAGCCCAAAGTCTAGATATAAAGCCCAACATCTATTTGTAAATCCCAACATCTGGAGGTAAAGCCTAACATCTAGAGGTAAAGCCCAACATCTAGAGGTAAAGCCAAAAATTTAGATTTAAACCCCAAAATCTAGAGGTAAAGCCCAATATCTAGAGGTAAATCCCAAAATCTAGAGGTAAAGCCCAACATCTAGGGGTAAAGCCCAAAATCTAGAGGTAAAGCAAAACTTCTGATGTAAAGCTCAACATCTAGTCGGAAAGCCAAATGTCTATAGGTAAAGCCCAACTTCTAGAGGTGAAGCCAAACATCTAGATATAAAACCCAAAATCGGGAGGAAAAGCCCAACATATAGAATATAGCCCAAATTCTAGAGATAAATTCCAAAGTCTAGATAAAAAGCCCAACATCTAGAGGTTAGAGCCCAACATCTAGAGGTGAAGCAAAACATATAGAGGTATATCCCAACATCTAGAGATAAAGCCCAACATCTAGAGCTAAAGGCAAACATCTAGACGTAAAACCCTACATCTATGGGTAAAGCCCAACCTCTAGAGGTAAAGCCCAACTTCTTCAGGAAAAGCCAAAAATCTGAATTTCAAAACCCAAAATCTGGAGGTAAACCCCAACATCTAGAGCTAAAGCCCAAATTAGAGATGTAAAGCCGAATTTCTAGATCTAAAGCCAAAGATCTAGAGGTAAAGCCCAACATCTAGAGGTAAAGCCAAACATCTAGAGGTGAATTCCAAAATCTAGTGTTAAAGCCCGACACCTACAGTTAAAGCCAAACACCTAGATGTAAAATCCAACTTCTAGAGATAAAGCCCAATATCTAGAGTTGAAGCGCATCATCTAGAGATAAAGCCGAAAATCTAGAGGTAAAGCCCAACATCTAGAGGTAAAGCCCAACATCTAGAGGTAAAGCCCAAAATCTAGAGGTAAAGCCGAACATCTAGAGATAAAGGCAAATATCTAGATGTAAAACCCCAAATCTAGAGGTAAAGCCCAACATGTAGAGGTATAGCCCAATTTCTAGAGGTAAAGTCCAACATCTAGATGTAAAGCCCAACATCTAGAGGTAAAGCCCAACATCTAGAGGTAAAGCCCAACATCTAGATATAAAGCCCAATGTCTAGATGAGAAGCCAAACCTCTAGATGTGTATCCCAAGATCTAGAGGAAAAAACCAACATCTAGAAGTAAAACCCAACATCTAGAGGTAAAGGCCAATATCTAGAGATGAAGCCCAACATCTAGAGGTAACAACCAAGTGATGTAAGGCCCAAAATCTAGAGGTAAAGCAGAATGTATTGAGGGGAAGCCAAACATCTGGATGTAAAGCCCAACACCTAGAGGTAAAGCCAAAAATCTAGATGTAAAAACAACATCTTGAGGTAAAGACAAACATCTAGAGGTAAAGCAGGACATCTAGAGGTAAAGACGAAGCAATGCAAAGCCCAAAATCTAGAGGTAAATCTCAACATCTAGAGATAAAGCCGAAAATCTAGATGTAATCCCAATTTCTAGATCTAAAGCCAAACATCTAGAGGTAAAGCCCAATATCTAGAGGTAAAGACCAAAATCTAGATGTAAAGCCCAACTTCTAGATCTAAAGCCCAACATCTCGAGGTAAAGACCAGCATCTAGAGGTAAAGCCTAACAACTAGAGGTGAATTCCAAAATCTAGTGTTAAAGCCCGACACCTACAGTTAAAGCCAAACACCTAGATGTAAAACCCAAACTTCTAGAGGTAAAGCCCAATATCTAAAGTTAAAGCGCATCATTTAGAGTTAAAGCCCAAAGTCTAGAGGTAAAGCTTAAAATCTAGAGGTAAAGCCCAAACATCTAGATGTAAAGCTCAACGTCTAGAGGTAAGGACCAACTTCTAGAGGAAAAGCCAAAGATTTATATTTAAAACCCAAAATCTAAAGGTAAAGCCCAAAATCTAGATTTAAAGCCCAACACCTAGAGTTAGAGCCCAAAATACAGAGGTAAAGCCCAACATCTAGAGGTAAAGACAGATATCTAGAGTTAAAGCGCAACATCTAGAGGAAAAGCCAAATATATAGATTTAAAAACCAAAATCTAGAGGTAAAGCCCAACATCTAGAGCTAAAGCCCACAATCTACATGTAAATCCCAAATTCTAGATCTAAAGCCAATATCTAGAGGTATAGCCCAACATCTAGACGTAAAGCCTAACATCTAGAGACGAATTCCAAAATCTAGTGTTAAAGCCCGACACCTACAGTTAAAGCCAAACACCTAGATGTAAACCCCAACTTCTAGAGGTAAACCCCAATATCTAGAGTTAAAGCACATCATCTAGAGGTAAAGCCCAAAGTCTAGAGGTAAAGCCCAATGTCTAGAATAAAAGCTTAACATCTAGAGGTAAAGCCCAATATCTAGAGGTAAATCTTAACATCTAGAGGTGAATAGCAAAATCTAGAATTAAACCCTGAGATCTACAGGTAAAACCAAACATCTAAATGTAAAAGTCTACATCTAGAGTTAAAGACAATGTCTAGAGGTAAAGCCCAACATCTAGAGGTAAAGCCCAAAATCTAGACGTAAAGCCCAACTTCTAGATCTAAAGCCCAACATCTCGAGGTAAAGACCAGCATCTATAGGTAAAGCCCAATGTCTACATATAAATATCAACTTCTAGAGGTAAAGTCCAAGGTCTAGATGTAAAGCCCAACATCTAGAGGTGAAGCCCAAAATCTAAATGTAAAGCAAAACATCTAGATGTAAACCCCTACATCTAGAGGTAAAGTCCAATATCTAGACTTAAAGACCAACATCTAGAGGTAAAGCCCAACGTCCAGAGGTAATGACCAACTTCTAGAGGAAAAGCCAAAAATCTAGATTTAAAACCCAAAATCAAAAGGTAAAGCCCAAAATCTAGTTTTAAAGCCCACAATCTACATGTAAATCCCACCATCTAGAGGTAAAACCCACCATCCAGAGGTAAAACCCAACGTCTAGAGGTAAAACCCAACATCTAGAGGTAAAGCCCAACGTCTGGAGGTAAAGCCCAGCTTCTAGAGAGAAGCCAAAAATCCAGATGGAAAACCCAAAATCTAGAAGTAAAGCTCAACATCTAGAGGTAAAGCCCAGAATCTAGACGTAAAGCCTAACATCTAGAGGTGAATTCCAAATCCAATGTTAAGACCCAACATCTAAAGTTAAAGACAGACATCTAGATGTAAAACCCAACATCTAGAGGTAAAGCCCAACATCTAGACGTAAAGCCTTACATCTAGAGGTGAATTCCAAAATCTAACTTTAAGGCCCAACATCTAAAGATAAGACAGACATCTAGCGGTAAATCCCAAAATCTAGATGTAAGGCCCAATATCTAGAGGAAAAACCCAACATCTAGAGGTAAATCCCAAAATCTAGAGGTAAAGCCCAACATCTAAATATAAAGCCCCACATCTAGAGGAGAAGCCCAACCTCTAGATATGAATCCCACATCTAGAGGAAAAAACCCAACATCTAGAAGTAAAACCCAACATCTAGAGGTAAAGCCCAATATCTAGAGATAAAGCCCAATATCTAGAGATGAAGCCCAACATCTAGAGGTAACAACCAAGTGATGTAAGGCCCAAAGTCTAGAGCTAAAGCAGAAAATCTAGATTTAAAGCCCAACATCTAGAGGTAAAGCAGAATGTATTGAGGGGAAGCCAAACATCTAGATGTAAAGCCCAACATCTAGAGGTAAAGCCAAAAATCTAGATGTAAAACCCAACATCTTGAGGTAAAGACAAACATCTAGACGTAAAGCAGGACATCTAGAGGTAAAGACGAAGCAATGCAAAGCCCAAAATCTAGAGGTAAATCTCAACATCTAGAGATAAAGCCGAAAATCTAGATGTAATCCCAATTTCTAGATCTAAAGCCAAACATCTAGAGGTAAAGCCCAATATCTAGAGGTAAAGACCAAAATCTAGATGTAAAGCCCAACTTCTAGATCTAAAGCCCAACATCTCGAGGTAAAGACCAGCATCTAGAGGTAAAGCCTAACAACTAGAGGTGAATTCCAAAATCTAGTGTTAAAGCCCGACACCTACAGTTAAAGCCAAACACCTAGATGTAAAACCCAAATTCTTGATGTAAAGACAAACATCTAGAGGTAAAGCAGGACATCTAGAGGTAAAGACGAAGCAATGCAAAGCCCAAAATCTAGAGGTAAATCCCAACATCTAGAGGTAAAGCCCAGAATCTTGATGTAAAGCCTAACATCTAGAGGTGAATTCCAAATTCAATGTTAAGACCCAACATCTAAAGTTAAAGACAGACATCTAGATGTAAAACCCAACATCTAGAGGTAAAGCCCAACATCTAGACGTAAAGCCTTACATCTAGAGGTGAATTCCAAAATCTAAAGTTAAGGCCCAACATCTAAAGATAAGACAGATATCTAGATGTAAAACCCAAAATCTAGAGGTAAGGCCCAATATCTAGAGGAAAAACCCAACATCTAGAGGTAAATCCCAAAATCTAGAGGTAAAGCCCAACATCTAAATATAAAGCCCCACATCTAGAGGAGAAGCCCAACCTCTAGATATGAATCCCACATCTAGAGGAAAAAACCCAACATCTAGAAGTAAAACCCAACATCTAGAGGTAAAGCCCAATATCTAGAGATGAAGCCCAACATCTAGAGGTAACAACCAAGTGATGTAAGGCCCAAAGTCTAGAGCTAAAGCAGAAAATCTAGATTTAAAGCCCAACATCTAGAGGTAAAGCAGAATGTATTGAGGGGAAGCCAAACATCTAGATGTAAAGCCCAACATCTAGAGGTAAAGCCAAAAATCTAGATGTAAAACCCAACATCTTGAGGTAAAGACAAACATCTAGACGTAAAGCAGGACATCTAGAGGTAAAGACGAAGCAATGCAAAGCCCAAAATCTAGAGGTAAATCTCAACATCTAGAGATAAAGCCGAAAATCTAGATGTAATCCCAATTTCTAGATCTAAAGCCAAACATCTAGAGGTAAAGCCCAATATCTAGAGGTAAAGACCAAAATCTAGATGTAAAGCCCAACTTCTAGATCTAAAGCCCAACATCTCGAGGTAAAGACCAGCATCTAGAGGTAAAGCCTAACAACTAGAGGTGAATTCCAAAATCTAGTGTTAAAGCCCGACACCTACAGTTAAAGCCAAACACCTAGATGTAAAACCCAAATTCTTGATGTAAAGACAAACATCTAGAGGTAAAGCAGGACATCTAGAGGTAAAGACGAAGCAATGCAAAGCCCAAAATCTAGAGGTAAATCCCAACATCTAGAGGTAAAGCCCAGAATCTTGATGTAAAGCCTAACATCTAGAGGTGAATTCCAAATTCAATGTTAAGACCCAACATCTAAAGTTAAAGACAGACATCTAGATGTAAAACCCAACATCTAGAGGTAAAGCCCAACATCTAGACGTAAAGCCTTACATCTAGAGGTGAATTCCAAAATCTAAAGTTAAGGCCCAACATCTAAAGATAAGACAGATATCTAGATGTAAAACCCAAAATCTAGAGGTAAGGCCCAATATCTAGAGGAAAAACCCAACATCTAGAGGTAAATCCCAAAATCTAGAGGTAAAGCCCAACATCTAAATATAAAGCCCCACATCTAGAGGAGAAGCCCAACCTCTAGATATGAATCCCACATCTAGAGGAAAAAACCCAACATCTAGAAGTAAAACCCAACATCTAGAGGTAAAGCCCAATATCTAGAGATGAAGCCCAACATCTAGAGGTAACAACCAAGTGATGTAAGGCCCAAAGTCTAGAGCTAAAGCAGAAAATCTAGATTTAAAGCCCAACATCTAGAGGTAAAGCAGAATGTATTGAGGGGAAGCCAAACATCTAGATGTAAAGCCCAACATCTAGAGGTAAAGCCAAAAATCTAGATGTAAAACCCAACAACTTGAGGTAAAGACAAACATCTAGAGGTAAAGCAGGACATCTAGAGGTAAAGACTAAGCAATGCAAAGCCCAAAATCTAGAGGTAAATCTCAACATCTAGAGATAAAGCCGAAAATCTAGATGTAATCCCAATTTCTAGATCTAAAGGCAAATATCTAGAGGTAAAGACCAAAATCTAGATGTAAAGCCCAACTTCTAGATCTAAAGCCCAACATCTCGAGGTAAAGACCAGCATCTAGAGGTAAAGCCTAACAACTAGAGGTGAATTCCAAAATCTAGTGTTAAAGCCCGACACCTACAGTTAAAGCCAAACACCTAGATGTAAAACCCAAACTTCTAGAGGTAAAGCCCAATATCTAAAGTTAAAGCGCATCATTTAGAGTTAAAGCCCAAAGTCTAGAGGTAAAGCTTATAATCTAGAGGTAAAGCCCAAACATCTAGATGTAAAGCTCAACGTCTAGAGGTAAGGACCAACTTCTAGAGGAAAAGCCAAAGATTTATATTTAAAACCCAAAATCTAAAGGTAAAGCCCAAAATCTAGATTTAAAGCCCAACACCTAGAGTTAGAGCCCAAAATACAGAGGTAAAGCCCAACATCTAGAGGTAAAGACAGATATCTAGAGTTAAAGCGCAACATCTAGAGGAAAAGCCAAATATATAGATTTAAAAACCAAAATCTAGAGGTAAAGCCCAACATCTAGAGCTAAAGCCCACAATCTACATGTAAATCCCAAATTCTAGATCTAAAGCCAATATCTAGAGGTATAGCCCAACATCTAGACGTAAAGCCTAACATCTAGAGACGAATTCCAAAATCTAGTGTTAAAGCCCGACACCTACAGTTAAAGCCAAACACCTAGATGTAAACCCCAACTTCTAGAGGTAAACCCCAATATCTAGAGTTAAAGCACATCATCTAGAGGTAAAGCCCAAAGTCTAGAGGTAAAGCCCAATGTCTAGAATAAAAGCTTAACATCTAGAGGTAAAGCCCAATATCTAGAGGTAAATCTTAACATCTAGAGGTGAATAGCAAAATCTAGAATTAAACCCTGAGATCTACAGGTAAAACCAAACATCTAAATGTAAAAGTCTACATCTAGAGTTAAAGACAATGTCTAGAGGTAAAGCCCAACATCTAGAGGTAAAGCCCAAAATCTAGACGTAAAGCCCAACTTCTAGATCTAAAGCCCAACATCTCGAGGTAAAGACCAGCATCTATAGGTAAAGCCCAATGTCTACATATAAATATCAACTTCTAGAGGTAAAGTCCAAGGTCTAGATGTAAAGCCCAACATCTAGAGGTGAAGCCCAAAATCTAAATGTAAAGCAAAACATCTAGATGTAAACCCCTACATCTAGAGGTAAAGTCCAATATCTAGACTTAAAGACCAACATCTAGAGGTAAAGCCCAACGTCCAGAGGTAATGACCAACTTCTAGAGGAAAAGCCAAAAATCTAGATTTAAAACCCAAAATCAAAAGGTAAAGCCCAAAATCTAGTTTTAAAGCCCACAATCTACATGTAAATCCCACCATCTAGAGGTAAAACCCACCATCCAGAGGTAAAACCCAACGTCTAGAGGTAAAACCCAACATCTAGAGGTAAAGCCCAACGTCTGGAGGTAAAGCCCAGCTTCTAGAGAGAAGCCAAAAATCCAGATGGAAAACCCAAAATCTAGAAGTAAAGCTCAACATCTAGAGGTAAAGCCCAGAATCTAGACGTAAAGCCTAACATCTAGAGGTGAATTCCAAATCCAATGTTAAGACCCAACATCTAAAGTTAAAGACAGACATCTAGATGTAAAACCCAACATCTAGAGGTAAAGCCCAACATCTAGACGTAAAGCCTTACATCTAGAGGTGAATTCCAAAATCTAACTTTAAGGCCCAACATCTAAAGATAAGACAGACATCTAGCGGTAAATCCCAAAATCTAGATGTAAGGCCCAATATCTAGAGGAAAAACCCAACATCTAGAGGTAAATCCCAAAATCTAGAGGTAAAGCCCAACATCTAAATATAAAGCCCCACATCTAGAGGAGAAGCCCAACCTCTAGATATGAATCCCACATCTAGAGGAAAAAACCCAACATCTAGAAGTAAAACCCAACATCTAGAGGTAAAGCCCAATATCTAGAGATAAAGCCCAATATCTAGAGATGAAGCCCAACATCTAGAGGTAACAACCAAGTGATGTAAGGCCCAAAGTCTAGAGCTAAAGCAGAAAATCTAGATTTAAAGCCCAACATCTAGAGGTAAAGCAGAATGTATTGAGGGGAAGCCAAACATCTAGATGTAAAGCCCAACATCTAGAGGTAAAGCCAAAAATCTAGATGTAAAACCCAACATCTTGAGGTAAAGACAAACATCTAGACGTAAAGCAGGACATCTAGAGGTAAAGACGAAGCAATGCAAAGCCCAAAATCTAGAGGTAAATCTCAACATCTAGAGATAAAGCCGAAAATCTAGATGTAATCCCAATTTCTAGATCTAAAGCCAAACATCTAGAGGTAAAGCCCAATATCTAGAGGTAAAGACCAAAATCTAGATGTAAAGCCCAACTTCTAGATCTAAAGCCCAACATCTCGAGGTAAAGACCAGCATCTAGAGGTAAAGCCTAACAACTAGAGGTGAATTCCAAAATCTAGTGTTAAAGCCCGACACCTACAGTTAAAGCCAAACACCTAGATGTAAAACCCAAATTCTTGATGTAAAGACAAACATCTAGAGGTAAAGCAGGACATCTAGAGGTAAAGACGAAGCAATGCAAAGCCCAAAATCTAGAGGTAAATCCCAACATCTAGAGGTAAAGCCCAGAATCTTGATGTAAAGCCTAACATCTAGAGGTGAATTCCAAATTCAATGTTAAGACCCAACATCTAAAGTTAAAGACAGACATCTAGATGTAAAACCCAACATCTAGAGGTAAAGCCCAACATCTAGACGTAAAGCCTTACATCTAGAGGTGAATTCCAAAATCTAAAGTTAAGGCCCAACATCTAAAGATAAGACAGATATCTAGATGTAAAACCCAAAATCTAGAGGTAAGGCCCAATATCTAGAGGAAAAACCCAACATCTAGAGGTAAATCCCAAAATCTAGAGGTAAAGCCCAACATCTAAATATAAAGCCCCACATCTAGAGGAGAAGCCCAACCTCTAGATATGAATCCCACATCTAGAGGAAAAAACCCAACATCTAGAAGTAAAACCCAACATCTAGAGGTAAAGCCCAATATCTAGAGATGAAGCCCAACATCTAGAGGTAACAACCAAGTGATGTAAGGCCCAAAGTCTAGAGCTAAAGCAGAAAATCTAGATTTAAAGCCCAACATCTAGAGGTAAAGCAGAATGTATTGAGGGGAAGCCAAACATCTAGATGTAAAGCCCAACATCTAGAGGTAAAGCCAAAAATCTAGATGTAAAACCCAACAACTTGAGGTAAAGACAAACATCTAGAGGTAAAGCAGGACATCTAGAGGTAAAGACTAAGCAATGCAAAGCCCAAAATCTAGAGGTAAATCTCAACATCTAGAGATAAAGCCGAAAATCTAGATGTAATCCCAATTTCTAGATCTAAAGGCAAATATCTAGAGGTAAAGACCAAAATCTAGATGTAAAGCCCAACTTCTAGATCTAAAGCCCAACATCTCGAGGTAAAGACCAGCATCTAGAGGTAAAGCCTAACAACTAGAGGTGAATTCCAAAATCTAGTGTTAAAGCCCGACACCTACAGTTAAAGCCAAACACCTAGATGTAAACCCCAAACTTCTAGAGGTAAAGCCCAATATCTAAAGTTAAAGCGCATCATTTAGAGTTAAAGCCCAAAGTCTAGAGGTAAAGCTTAAAATCTAGAGGTAAAGCCCAAACATCTAGATGTAAAGCTCAACGTCTAGAGGTAAGGACCAACTTCTAGAGGAAAAGCCAAAGATTTATATTTAAAACCCAAAATCTAAAGGTAAAGCCCAAAATCTAGATTTAAAGCCCAACACCTAGAGTTAGAGCCCAAAATACAGAGGTAAAGCCCAACATCTAGAGGTAAAGACAGATATCTAGAGTTAAAGCGCAACATCTAGAGGAAAAGCCAAATATATAGATTTAAAAACCAAAATCTAGAGGTAAAGCCCAACATCTAGAGCTAAAGCCCACAATCTACATGTAAATCCCAAATTCTAGATCTAAAGCCAATATCTAGAGGTATAGCCCAACATCTAGACGTAAAGCCTAACATCTAGAGACGAATTCCAAAATCTAGTGTTAAAGCCCGACACCTACAGTTAAAGCCAAACACCTAGATGTAAACCCCAACTTCTAGAGGTAAACCCCAATATCTAGAGTTAAAGCACATCATCTAGAGGTAAAGCCCAAAGTCTAGAGGTAAAGCCCAATGTCTAGAATAAAAGCTTAACATCTAGAGGTAAAGCCCAATATCTAGAGGTAAATCTTAACATCTAGAGGTGAATAGCAAAATCTAGAATTAAACCCTGAGATCTACAGGTAAAACCAAACATCTAAATGTAAAAGTCTACATCTAGAGTTAAAGACAATGTCTAGAGGTAAAGCCCAACATCTAGAGGTAAAGCCCAAAATCTAGACGTAAAGCCCAACTTCTAGATCTAAAGCCCAACATCTCGAGGTAAAGACCAGCATCTATAGGTAAAGCCCAATGTCTACATATAAATATCAACTTCTAGAGGTAAAGTCCAAGGTCTAGATGTAAAGCCCAACATCTAGAGGTGAAGCCCAAAATCTAAATGTAAAGCAAAACATCTAGATGTAAACCCCTACATCTAGAGGTAAAGTCCAATATCTAGACTTAAAGACCAACATCTAGAGGTAAAGCCCAACGTCCAGAGGTAATGACCAACTTCTAGAGGAAAAGCCAAAAATCTAGATTTAAAACCCAAAATCAAAAGGTAAAGCCCAAAATCTAGTTTTAAAGCCCACAATCTACATGTAAATCCCACCATCTAGAGGTAAAACCCACCATCCAGAGGTAAAACCCAACGTCTAGAGGTAAAACCCAACATCTAGAGGTAAAGCCCAACGTCTGGAGGTAAAGCCCAGCTTCTAGAGAGAAGCCAAAAATCCAGATGGAAAACCCAAAATCTAGAAGTAAAGCTCAACATCTAGAGGTAAAGCCCAGAATCTAGACGTAAAGCCTAACATCTAGAGGTGAATTCCAAATCCAATGTTAAGACCCAACATCTAAAGTTAAAGACAGACATCTAGATGTAAAACCCAACATCTAGAGGTAAAGCCCAACATCTAGACGTAAAGCCTTACATCTAGAGGTGAATTCCAAAATCTAACTTTAAGGCCCAACATCTAAAGATAAGACAGACATCTAGCGGTAAATCCCAAAATCTAGATGTAAGGCCCAATATCTAGAGGAAAAACCCAACATCTAGAGGTAAATCCCAAAATCTAGAGGTAAAGCCCAACATCTAAATATAAAGCCCCACATCTAGAGGAGAAGCCCAACCTCTAGATATGAATCCCACATCTAGAGGAAAAAACCCAACATCTAGAAGTAAAACCCAACATCTAGAGGTAAAGCCCAATATCTAGAGATAAAGCCCAATATCTAGAGATGAAGCCCAACATCTAGAGGTAACAACCAAGTGATGTAAGGCCCAAAGTCTAGAGCTAAAGCAGAAAATCTAGATTTAAAGCCCAACATCTACAGGTAAAGCAGAATGTATTGAGGGCAAGCCAAACATCTAGATGTAAAGCCCAACATCTAGAGGTAAAGCCAAAAATCTAGATCTAAATCCCAACATCTTGAGGTAAAGACAAACATCTAGACGTAAAGCAGGACATCTAGAGGTAAAGACGAAGCAATGCAAAGCCCAAAATCTAGAGGTAAATCTCAACATCTAGAGATAAAGCCGAAAATCTAGATGTAATCCCAATTTCTAGATCTAAAGCCAAACATCTAGAGGTAAAGACCAAAATCTAGAGGTAAAGCCCAACTTCTAGATCTAAAGCCCAACATCTCGAGGTAAAGACCAGCATCTAGAGGTAAAGCCTAACAACTAGAGGTGAATTCCAAAATCTAGTGTTAAAGCCCGACACCTACAGTTAAAGCCAAACACCTAGATGTAAAACCCAAACTTCTAGAGGTAAAGCCCAATATCTAAAGTTAAAGCGCATCATTTAGAGTTAAAGCCCAAAGTCTAGAGGTAAAGCTTAAAATATAGAGGTAAAGCCCAAACATCTAGATGTAAAGCTCAACGTCTAGAGGTAAGGACCAACTTCTAGAGGAAAAGCCAAAGATTTATATTTAAAACCCAAAATCTAAAGGTAAAGCCCAAAATCTAGATTTAAAGCCCAACACCTAGAGTTAGAGCCCAAAATACAGAGGTAAAGCCCAACATCTAGAGGTAAAGACAGATATCTAGAGTTAAAGCGCAACATCTAGAGGAAAAGCCAAATATATAGATTTAAAAACCAAAATCTAGAGGTAAAGCCCAACATCTAGTCGTAAAGCCCAATGTCTACATATAAATATCAACTTCTAGAGGTAAAGTCCAACGTCTCGATGTAAAGCCCAACATCTAGAGGTGAAGCCCAAAATCTAAATGTAAAGCAAAACATCTAGATGTAAACCCCTACATCTAGAGGTAAAGTACCATATATATAGACTAAAAGACCAACATCTAGAGGTAAAACCCAACATCTAGAGGTAAAGCCCAACGTCTGGAGGTAAAGCCCAGATTCTAGAGAGAAGCCAAAAATCCAAACTGAAACCCCATAATCTAGAGGTAAATCCCAACATCTAGAGGTAAAGACTAACATCTAGTGGTGAATTCCAAAATCTAGTGTTAAGGCCTGACATCTACAGTTAAAGACAAACATATAGATTTAAACCCCAACTTCTAGAGGTAAGGCCCAAAATCTAGAGGTAAAGCCCAACATCTAGAGGAAAAGCCAAATATATAGATTTAAAAACCAAAATCTAGAGATAAAGCCCAATATCTAAATGTAAAGCAAATCCTCTAGATGTAAAACATTACATCTAGAGGTAAAGTCCAATATCTAGATTTAAAGACCAACATCTAGAGGTAAAACCCAACATACAGAGGTAAAGCCCACCGTCTAGAGGTAAAACCCACCATCCAGAGGTAAAACCCAATGTCTAGAGGTAAACCCCAACATCTAGAGGTAAAGCCCAGCTTCTAGAGAGAAGCCAAAAATCCAGATGGAAAACCCAAAATCTAGAAGTAAAGCTCAACATCTAGAGGTAAAGCCCAGAATCTAGATGTAAAGCACAACTTCTAGATCTAAGCCCAACATCTAGAGGTGAAGCCCAAAATCTAGACCTAAATCCTAATATCTAGAGGTGAATTCCAAAATCCAATGTTAAGGCCCAACATCTAAAGTTAAAGACAGACATCTAGATGTAAAACCCAACATCTAGAGGTAAAGCCCAACATCTAGACGTAAAGCCTTACATCTAGAGGTGAATTCCAAAATCTAACTTTAAGGCCCAACATCTAAAGATAAGACAGACATCTAGCGGTAAATCCCAAAATCTAGAGGTAAGGCCCAATATCTAGAGGAAAAACCCAACATCTAGAGGTAAATCCCAAAATCTAGAGGTAAAGCCCAACATCTAAATATAAAGCCCCACATCTAGAGGAGAAGCCCAACCTCTAGATATGAATCCCACATCTAGAGGAAAAAACCCAACATCTAGAAGTAAAACCCAACATCCAGAGGTAAAGCCCAATATCTAGAGATAAAGCCCAATATCTAGAGATGAAGCCCAACATCTAGAGGTAACAACCAAGTGATGTAAGGCCCAAAGTCTAGAGCTAAAGCAGAAAATCTAGATTTAAAGCCCAACATCTACAGGTAAAGCAGAATGTATTTTGGGGAAACCAAACATCTAGATGTAAAGCCCAACATCTAGAGGTAAAGCCAAAAATCTAGATGTAAAACCCAACATCTTGAGGTAAAGACAAACATCTAGAGGTAAAGCAGGACATCTAGAGGTAAAGACGAAGCAATGCAAAGCCCAAAATCTAGAGGTAAATCTCAACATCTAGAGATAAAGCCGAAAATCTAGATGTAATCCCAATTTCTAGATCTAAAGCCAAACATCTAGAGGTAAAGCCCAATATCTAGAGGTAAAGACCAAAATCTAGATGTAAAGCCCAACTTCTAGATCTAAAGCCCAACATCTCGAGGTAAAGACCAGCATCTAGAGGTAAAGCCTAACAACTAGAGGTGAATTCCAAAATCTAGTGTTAAAGCCCGACACCTACAGTTAAAGCCAAACACCTAGATGTAAAACCCAAATTCTTGATGTAAAGACAAACATCTAGAGGTAAAGCAGGACATCTAGAGGTAAAGACGAAGCAATGCAAAGCCCAAAATCTAGAGGTAAATCCCAACATCTAGAGGTAAAGCCCAGAATCTTGATGTAAAGCCTAACATCTAGAGGTGAATTCCAAATTCAATGTTAAGACCCAACATCTAAAGTTAAAGACAGACATCTAGATGTAAAACCCAACATCTAGAGGTAAAGCCCAACATCTAGACGTAAAGCCTTACATCTAGAGGTGAATTCCAAAATCTAAAGTTAAGGCCCAACATCTAAAGATAAGACAGATATCTAGATGTAAAACCCAAAATCTAGAGGTAAGGCCCAATATCTAGAGGAAAAACCCAACATCTAGAGGTAAATCCCAAAATCTAGAGGTAAAGCCCAACATCTAAATATAAAGCCCCACATCTAGAGGAGAAGCCCAACCTCTAGATATGAATCCCACATCTAGAGGAAAAAACCCAACATCTAGAAGTAAAACCCAACATCTAGAGGTAAAGCCCAATATCTAGAGATGAAGCCCAACATCTAGAGGTAACAACCAAGTGATGTAAGGCCCAAAGTCTAGAGCTAAAGCAGAAAATCTAGATTTAAAGCCCAACATCTAGAGGTAAAGCAGAATGTATTGAGGGGAAGCCAAACATCTAGATGTAAAGCCCAACATCTAGAGGTAAAGCCAAAAATCTAGATGTAAAACCCAACAACTTGAGGTAAAGACAAACATCTAGAGGTAAAGCAGGACATCTAGAGGTAAAGACTAAGCAATGCAAAGCCCAAAATCTAGAGGTAAATCTCAACATCTAGAGATAAAGCCGAAAATCTAGATGTAATCCCAATTTCTAGATCTAAAGGCAAATATCTAGAGGTAAAGACCAAAATCTAGATGTAAAGCCCAACTTCTAGATCTAAAGCCCAACATCTCGAGGTAAAGACCAGCATCTAGAGGTAAAGCCTAACAACTAGAGGTGAATTCCAAAATCTAGTGTTAAAGCCCGACACCTACAGTTAAAGCCAAACACCTAGATGTAAACCCCAAACTTCTAGAGGTAAAGCCCAATATCTAAAGTTAAAGCGCATCATTTAGAGTTAAAGCCCAAAGTCTAGAGGTAAAGCTTAAAATCTAGAGGTAAAGCCCAAACATCTAGATGTAAAGCTCAACGTCTAGAGGTAAGGACCAACTTCTAGAGGAAAAGCCAAAGATTTATATTTAAAACCCAAAATCTAAAGGTAAAGCCCAAAATCTAGATTTAAAGCCCAACACCTAGAGTTAGAGCCCAAAATACAGAGGTAAAGCCCAACATCTAGAGGTAAAGACAGATATCTAGAGTTAAAGCGCAACATCTAGAGGAAAAGCCAAATATATAGATTTAAAAACCAAAATCTAGAGGTAAAGCCCAACATCTAGAGCTAAAGCCCACAATCTACATGTAAATCCCAAATTCTAGATCTAAAGCCAATATCTAGAGGTATAGCCCAACATCTAGACGTAAAGCCTAACATCTAGAGACGAATTCCAAAATCTAGTGTTAAAGCCCGACACCTACAGTTAAAGCCAAACACCTAGATGTAAACCCCAACTTCTAGAGGTAAACCCCAATATCTAGAGTTAAAGCACATCATCTAGAGGTAAAGCCCAAAGTCTAGAGGTAAAGCCCAATGTCTAGAATAAAAGCTTAACATCTAGAGGTAAAGCCCAATATCTAGAGGTAAATCTTAACATCTAGAGGTGAATAGCAAAATCTAGAATTAAACCCTGAGATCTACAGGTAAAACCAAACATCTAAATGTAAAAGTCTACATCTAGAGTTAAAGACAATGTCTAGAGGTAAAGCCCAACATCTAGAGGTAAAGCCCAAAATCTAGACGTAAAGCCCAACTTCTAGATCTAAAGCCCAACATCTCGAGGTAAAGACCAGCATCTATAGGTAAAGCCCAATGTCTACATATAAATATCAACTTCTAGAGGTAAAGTCCAAGGTCTAGATGTAAAGCCCAACATCTAGAGGTGAAGCCCAAAATCTAAATGTAAAGCAAAACATCTAGATGTAAACCCCTACATCTAGAGGTAAAGTCCAATATCTAGACTTAAAGACCAACATCTAGAGGTAAAGCCCAACGTCCAGAGGTAATGACCAACTTCTAGAGGAAAAGCCAAAAATCTAGATTTAAAACCCAAAATCAAAAGGTAAAGCCCAAAATCTAGTTTTAAAGCCCACAATCTACATGTAAATCCCACCATCTAGAGGTAAAACCCACCATCCAGAGGTAAAACCCAACGTCTAGAGGTAAAACCCAACATCTAGAGGTAAAGCCCAACGTCTGGAGGTAAAGCCCAGCTTCTAGAGAGAAGCCAAAAATCCAGATGGAAAACCCAAAATCTAGAAGTAAAGCTCAACATCTAGAGGTAAAGCCCAGAATCTAGACGTAAAGCCTAACATCTAGAGGTGAATTCCAAATCCAATGTTAAGACCCAACATCTAAAGTTAAAGACAGACATCTAGATGTAAAACCCAACATCTAGAGGTAAAGCCCAACATCTAGACGTAAAGCCTTACATCTAGAGGTGAATTCCAAAATCTAACTTTAAGGCCCAACATCTAAAGATAAGACAGACATCTAGCGGTAAATCCCAAAATCTAGATGTAAGGCCCAATATCTAGAGGAAAAACCCAACATCTAGAGGTAAATCCCAAAATCTAGAGGTAAAGCCCAACATCTAAATATAAAGCCCCACATCTAGAGGAGAAGCCCAACCTCTAGATATGAATCCCACATCTAGAGGAAAAAACCCAACATCTAGAAGTAAAACCCAACATCTAGAGGTAAAGCCCAATATCTAGAGATAAAGCCCAATATCTAGAGATGAAGCCCAACATCTAGAGGTAACAACCAAGTGATGTAAGGCCCAAAGTCTAGAGCTAAAGCAGAAAATCTAGATTTAAAGCCCAACATCTACAGGTAAAGCAGAATGTATTGAGGGCAAGCCAAACATCTAGATGTAAAGCCCAACATCTAGAGGTAAAGCCAAAAATCTAGATCTAAATCCCAACATCTTGAGGTAAAGACAAACATCTAGACGTAAAGCAGGACATCTAGAGGTAAAGACGAAGCAATGCAAAGCCCAAAATCTAGAGGTAAATCTCAACATCTAGAGATAAAGCCGAAAATCTAGATGTAATCCCAATTTCTAGATCTAAAGCCAAACATCTAGAGGTAAAGACCAAAATCTAGATGTAAAGCCCAACTTCTAGATCTAAAGCCCAACATCTCGAGGTAAAGAGACCAGCATCTAGAGGTAAAGCCTAACAACTAGAGGTGAATTCCAAAATCTAGTGTTAAAGCCCGACACCTACAGTTAAAGCCAAACACCTAGATGTAAAACCCAAACTTCTAGAGGTAAAGCCCAATATCTAAAGTTAAAGCGCATCATTTAGAGTTAAAGCCCAAAGTCTAGAGGTAAAGCTTAAAATATAGAGGTAAAGCCCAAACATCTAGATGTAAAGCTCAACGTCTAGAGGTAAGGACCAACTTCTAGAGGAAAAGCCAAAGATTTATATTTAAAACCCAAAATCTAAAGGTAAAGCCCAAAATCTAGATTTAAAGCCCAACACCTAGAGTTAGAGCCCAAAATACAGAGGTAAAGCCCAACATCTAGAGGTAAAGACAGATATCTAGAGTTAAAGCGCAACATCTAGAGGAAAAGCCAAATATATAGATTTAAAAACCAAAATCTAGAGGTAAAGCCCAACATCTAGTCGTAAAGCCCAATGTCTACATATAAATATCAACTTCTAGAGGTAAAGTCCAACGTCTCGATGTAAAGCCCAACATCTAGAGGTGAAGCCCAAAATCTAAATGTAAAGCAAAACATCTAGATGTAAACCCCTACATCTAGAGGTAAAGTACCATATATATAGACTAAAAGACCAACATCTAGAGGTAAAACCCAACATCTAGAGGTAAAGCCCAACGTCTGGAGGTAAAGCCCAGATTCTAGAGAGAAGCCAAAAATCCAAACTGAAACCCCATAATCTAGAGGTAAATCCCAACATCTAGAGGTAAAGACTAACATCTAGTGGTGAATTCCAAAATCTAGTGTTAAGGCCTGACATCTACAGTTAAAGACAAACATATAGATTTAAACCCCAACTTCTAGAGGTAAGGCCCAAAATCTAGAGGTAAAGCCCAACATCTAGAGGAAAAGCCAAATATATAGATTTAAAAACCAAAATCTAGAGATAAAGCCCAATATCTAAATGTAAAGCAAATCCTCTAGATGTAAAACATTACATCTAGAGGTAAAGTCCAATATCTAGATTTAAAGACCAACATCTAGAGGTAAAACCCAACATACAGAGGTAAAGCCCACCGTCTAGAGGTAAAACCCACCATCCAGAGGTAAAACCCAATGTCTAGAGGTAAACCCCAACATCTAGAGGTAAAGCCCAGCTTCTAGAGAGAAGCCAAAAATCCAGATGGAAAACCCAAAATCTAGAAGTAAAGCTCAACATCTAGAGGTAAAGCCCAGAATCTAGATGTAAAGCACAACTTCTAGATCTAAGCCCAACATCTAGAGGTGAAGCCCAAAATCTAGACCTAAATCCTAATATCTAGAGGTGAATTCCAAAATCCAATGTTAAGGCCCAACATCTAAAGTTAAAGACAGACATCTAGATGTAAAACCCAACATCTAGAGGTAAAGCCCAACATCTAGACGTAAAGCCTTACATCTAGAGGTGAATTCCAAAATCTAACTTTAAGGCCCAACATCTAAAGATAAGACAGACATCTAGCGGTAAATCCCAAAATCTAGAGGTAAGGCCCAATATCTAGAGGAAAAACCCAACATCTAGAGGTAAATCCCAAAATCTAGAGGTAAAGCCCAACATCTAAATATAAAGCCCCACATCTAGAGGAGAAGCCCAACCTCTAGATATGAATCCCACATCTAGAGGAAAAAACCCAACATCTAGAAGTAAAACCCAACATCCAGAGGTAAAGCCCAATATCTAGAGATAAAGCCCAATATCTAGAGATGAAGCCCAACATCTAGAGGTAACAACCAAGTGATGTAAGGCCCAAAGTCTAGAGCTAAAGCAGAAAATCTAGATTTAAAGCCCAACATCTACAGGTAAAGCAGAATGTATTTTGGGGAAACCAAACATCTAGATGTAAAGCCCAACATCTAGAGGTAAAGCCAAAAATCTAGATGTAAAACCCAACATCTTGAGGTAAAGACAAACATCTAGAGGTAAAGCAGGACATCTAGAGGTAAAGACGAAGCAATGCAAAGCCCAAAATCTAGAGGTAAATCTCAACATCTAGAGATAAAGCCGAAAATCTAGATGTAATCCCAATTTCTAGATCTAAAGCCAAACATCTAGAGGTAAAGCCCAATATCTAGAGGTAAAGACCAAAATCTAGATGTAAAGCCCAACTTCTAGATCTAAAGCCCAACATCTCGAGGTAAAGACCAGCATCTAGAGGTAAAGCCTAACAACTAGAGGTGAATTCCAAAATCTAAATGTAAAGCAAAATATCTAGATGTAAACCCCTACATCTAGAGGTAAAGTCCAATATCTAGACTTAAAGACCAACATCTAGAGGTAAAGCCCAATGTCTAGAGGTAATGACCAACTTCTAGAGGAAAAGCCAAAAATCTAGAATTAAAACCCAAAATCAAAAGTTAAAGCCCAAAATCTAGATTTAAAGCCCACAATCTACATGTAAATCCCACCATCTAGAGGTAAAACCCACCATCCAGAGGTAAAACCCAATGTCTAGAGGTAAACCCCAACATCTAGAGGTAAAGCCCAACGTCTGGAGGTAAAGCCCAGCTTCTAGAGAGAAGCCAAAAATCCAGATGGAAAACCCAAAATTTAGAAGTCAAGCTCAACATCTAGAGGTAAAGCCCAGAATCTAGACGTAAAGCCTAACATCTAGAGGTGAATTCCAAAATCCAATGTTAAGGCCCAACATCTAAAGTTAAAGACAGACATCTAGATGTAAAGCCCAACATCTAGAGGTAAAGCCCAATAACTAGAGATAAGCCCAACATCTAGAGGTAAATCGCAAAATCTAGAGGTAAAGCCCAACATCTAGATATAAAGCCCCACATCTAGAGGAGAAGCCCAACCTCTAGATATGAATCCCACATCTAGAGGAAAAACCCAACATCTAGAAGTAAAACCCAACATCTAGAGGTAAAGCCCAATATCTAGAGATAAAGCCCAACATCTAGAGGTAAAAACCAAGCGATGTAAGGCCTAAAATCTAGAGGTAAAGCAGAAAATCTAGATTTAAAGCCCAACATCTAGAGGTAAAGCAGAATGTATTGAGGGAAAGCCAAACATCTAGATGTAAAGCCCAACATCTAGAGGTAAAGCCAAAAATCTAGATGTATAACCCAAAATCTTGAGGTAAAGACAAACATCTAGAGGTAAAGCAGGACATCTAGAGGTAAAGACGAAGCAATGCAAAGCCCAAAATCTAGAGGTAAACCCCAACGTCTAGATTTAAAGCCCAAAGTCTAGATATAAAGCCCAACATCTGGAGGTTATGACAAACATCTAGAGGTAAAGAAGGACATCCAGAGGTAAAGCCAAAGCAATGTAAAGCCCAACATCTAGAGTTAAAGCCCAACATCTAGATTTAAAGCCCAAAATCTAGATATAAATCCCAACATCTATTTGTAAATCCCAACATCTGGAGGTAAAGCCTAACATCTAGAGGTAAAGCCCAACATCTAGAGGTAAAGCCAAAAATTTAGATTTAAACCCCAAAATCTAGAGGTAAAGCCCAATATCTAGAGGTAAATCCCAAAATCTAGATGTAAAGCCCAACATCTAGGGGTAAAGCCCAAAATCTAGAGGTAAAGCAAAACTTCTGATGTAAAGCTCAACATCTAGTCGGAAAGCCAAATGTCTATAGGTAAAGCCCAACTTCTAGAGGTGAAGCCAAACATCTAGATATAAAACCCAAAATCGGGAGGAAAAGCCCAACATATAGAAGTATAGCCCAAATTCTAGAGATAAATTCCAAAGTCTAGATAAAAAGCCCAACATCTAGAGGTTAGAGCCCAACATCTAGAGGTGAAGCAAAACATATAGAGGTATATCCCAACATCTAGAGATAAAGCCCAACATCTAGAGCTAAAGGCAAACATCTAGACGTAAAACCCTACATCTATGGGTAAAGCCCAACCTCTAGAGGTAAAGCCCAACTTCTTCAGGAAAAGCCAAAAATCTGAATTTCAAAACCCAAAATCTGGAGGTAAACCCCAACATCTAGAGCTAAAGCCCAAATTAGAGATGTAAAGCCGAATTTCTAGATCTAAAGCCAAAGATCTAGAGGTAAAGCCCAACATCTAGAGGTAAAGCCAAACATCTAGAGGTGAATTCCAAAATCTAGTGTTAAAGCCCGACACCTACAGTTAAAGCCAAACACCTAGATGTAAAATCCAACTTCTAGAGATAAAGCCCAATATCTAGAGTTGAAGCGCATCATCTAGAGATAAAGCCGAAAATCTAGAGGTAAAGCCCAACATCTAGAGGTAAAGCCCAACATCTAGAGGTAAAGCCCAAAATCTAGAGGTAAAGCCGAACATCTAGAGATAAAGGCAAATATCTAGATGTAAAACCCCAAATCTAGAGGTAAAGCCCAACATGTAGAGGTATAGCCCAATTTCTAGAGGTAAAGTCCAACATCTAGATGTAAAGCCCAACATCTAGAGGTAAAGCCCAACATCTAGAGGTAAAGCCCAACATCTAGATATAAAGCCCAATGTCTAGATGAGAAGCCAAACCTCTAGAGGTGTATCCCAAGATCTAGAGGAAAAAACCAACATCTAGAAGTAAAACCCAACATCTAGAGGTAAAGCCCAATATCTAGAGATGAAGCCCAACATCTAGAGGTAACAACCAAGTGATGTAAGGCCCAAAATCTAGAGGTAAAGCAGAATGTATTGAGGGGAAGCCAAACATCTGGATGTAAAGCCCAACACCTAGAGGTAAAGCCAAAAATCTAGATGTAAAAACAACATCTTGAGGTAAAGACAAACATCTAGAGGTAAAGCAGGACATCTAGAGGTAAAGACGAAGCAATGCAAAGCCCAAAATCTAGAGGTAAATCTCAACATCTAGAGATAAAGCCGAAAATCTAGATGTAATCCCAATTTCTAGATCTAAAGCCAAACATCTAGAGGTAAAGCCCAATATCTAGAGGTAAAGACCAAAATCTAGATGTAAAGCCCAACTTCTAGATCTAAAGCCCAACATCTCGAGGTAAAGACCAGCATCTAGAGGTAAAGCCTAACAACTAGAGGTGAATTCCAAAATCTAAATGTAAAGCAAAATATCTAGATGTAAACCCCTACATCTAGAGGTAAAGTCCAATATCTAGACTTAAAGACCAACATCTAGAGGTAAAGCCCAATGTCTAGAGGTAATGACCAACTTCTAGAGGAAAAGCCAAAAATCTAGAATTAAAACCCAAAATCAAAAGTTAAAGCCCAAAATCTAGATTTAAAGCCCACAATCTACATGTAAATCCCACCATCTAGAGGTAAAACCCACCATCCAGAGGTAAAACCCAATGTCTAGAGGTAAACCCCAACATCTAGAGGTAAAGCCCAACGTCTGGAGGTAAAGCCCAGCTTCTAGAGAGAAGCCAAAAATCCAGATGGAAAACCCAAAATCTAGAAGTAAAGCTCAACATCTAGAGGTAAAGCCCAGAATCTAGATGTAAAGCACAACTTCTAGATCTAAGCCCAACATCTAGAGGTAAAGCCCAATATCTAGAGATAAAGCCCAACATCTAGAGGTAAATCGCAAAATCTAGAGGTAAAGCCCAACATCTAGATATAAAGCCCCACATCTAGAGGAGAAGCCCAACCTCTAGATATGAATCCCACATCTAGAGGAAAAACCCAACATCTAGAAGTAAAACCCAACATCTAGAGGTAAAGCCCAATATCTAGAGATAAAGCCCAACATCTAGAGGTAAAAACCAAGCGATGTAAGGCCTAAAATCTAGAGGTAAAGCAGAAAATCTAGATTTAAAGCCCAACATCTAGAGGTAAAGCAGAATGTATTGAGGGAAAGCCAAACATCTAGATGTAAAGCCCAACATCTTGAGGTAAAGGCAAAAATCTAGATGTATAACCCAAAATCTTGAGGTAAAGACAAACATCTAGAGGTAAAGCAGGACATCTAGAGGTAAAGACGAAGCAGTGCAAAGCCCAAAATCTAGAGGTAAACCCCAACGTCTAGATTTAAAGCCCAAAGTCTAGATATAAAGCCCAACATCTGGAGGTTATGACAAACATCTAGAGGTAAAGAAGGACATCCAGAGGTAAAGCCAAAGCAATGTAAAGCCCAACATCTAGAGTTAAAGCCCAACGTCTAGATTTAAAGCCCAAAGTCTAGATATAAAGCCCAACATCTATTTGTAAATCCCAACATCTGGAGGTAAAGCCTAACATCTAGAGGTAAAGCCCAACATCTAGAGGTAAAGCCAAAAATTTAGATTTAAACCCCAAAATCTAGAGGTAAAGCCCAATATCTAGAGGTAAATCCCAAAATCTAGATGTAAAGCCCAACATCTAGGGGTAAAGCCCAAAATCTAGAGGTAAAGCAAAACTTCTGATGTAAAGCTCAACATCTAGTCGGAAAGCCAAATGTCTATAGGTAAAGCCCAACTTCTAGAGGTGAAGCCAAACATCTAGATATAAAACCCAAAATCGGGAGGAAAAGCCCAACATATAGAAGTATAGCCCAAATTCTAGAGATAAATTCCAAAGTCTAGATAAAAAGCCCAACATCTAGAGGTTAGAGCCCAACATCTAGAGGTGAAGCAAAACATATAGAGGTATATCCCAACATCTAGAGATAAAGCCCAACATCTAGAGCTAAAGGCAAACATCTAGACGTAAAACCCTACATCTATGGGTAAAGCCCAACCTCTAGAGGTAAAGCCCAACTTCTTCAGGAAAAGCCAAAAATCTGAATTTCAAAACCCAAAATCTGGAGGTAAACCCCAACATCTAGAGCTAAAGCCCAAATTAGAGATGTAAAGCCGAATTTCTAGATCTAAAGCCAAAGATCTAGAGGTAAAGCCCAACATCTAGAGGTAAAGCCAAACATCTAGAGGTGAATTCCAAAATCTAGTGTTAAAGCCCGACACCTACAGTTAAAGCCAAACACCTAGATGTAAAATCCAACTTCTAGAGATAAAGCCCAATATCTAGAGTTGAAGCGCATCATCTAGAGATAAAGCCGAAAATCTAGAGGTAAAGCCCAACATCTAGAGGTAAAGCCCAACATCTAGAGGTAAAGCCCAAAATCTAGAGGTAAAGCCGAACATCTAGAGATAAAGGCAAATATCTAGATGTAAAACCCCAAATCTAGAGGTAAAGCCCAACATGTAGAGGTATAGCCCAATTTCTAGAGGTAAAGTCCAACATCTAGATGTAAAGCCCAACATCTAGAGGTAAAGCCCAACATCTAGAGGTAAAGCCCAACATCTAGATATAAAGCCCAATGTCTAGATGAGAAGCCAAACCTCTAGAGGTGTATCCCAAGATCTAGAGGAAAAAACCAACATCTAGAAGTAAAACCCAACATCTAGAGGTAAAGCCCAATATCTAGAGATGAAGCCCAACATCTAGAGGTAACAACCAAGTGATGTAAGGCCCAAAATCTAGAGGTAAAGCAGAATGTATTGAGGAGAAGCCAAACATCTGGATGTAAAGCCCAACACCTAGAGGTAAAGCCAAAAATCTAGATGTAAAAACAACATCTTGAGGTAAAGACAAACATCTAGAGGTAAAGCAGGACATCTAGAGGTAAAGACGAAGCAATGCAAAGCCCAAAATCTAGAGGTAAATCTCAACATCTAGAGATAAAGCCGAAAATCTAGATGTAATCCCAATTTCTAGATCTAAAGCCAAACATCTAGAGGTAAAGCCCAATATCTAGAGGTAAAGACCAAAATCTAGATGTAAAGCCCAACTTCTAGATCTAAAGCCCAACATCTCGAGGTAAAGACCAGCATCTAGAGGTAAAGCCTAACAACTAGAGGTGAATTCCAAAATCTAAATGTAAAGCAAAATATCTAGATGTAAACCCCTACATCTAGAGGTAAAGTCCAATATCTAGACTTAAAGACCAACATCTAGAGGTAAAGCCCAATGTCTAGAGGTAATGACCAACTTCTAGAGGAAAAGCCAAAAATCTAGAATTAAAACCCAAAATCAAAAGGTAAAGCCCAAAATCTAGATTTAAAGCCCACAATCTACATGTAAATCCCACCATCTAGAGGTAAAACCCACCATCCAGAGGTAAAACCCAATGTCTAGAGGTAAACCCCAACATCTAGAGGTAAAGCCCAACGTCTGGAGGTAAAGCCCAGCTTCTAGAGAGAAGCCAAAAATCCAGATGGAAAACCCAAAATCTAGAAGTAAAGCTCAACATCTAGAGGTAAAGCCCAGAATCTAGATGTAAAGCACAACTTCTAGATCTAAGCCCAACATCTAGAGGTAAAGCCCAATATCTAGAGATAAAGCCCAACATCTAGAGGTAAATCGCAAAATCTAGAGGTAAAGCCCAACATGTAGATATAAAGCCCCACATCTAGAGGAGAAGCCCAACCTCTAGATATGAATCCCACATCTAGAGGAAAAACCCAACATCTAGAAGTAAAACCCAACATCTAGAGGTAAAGCCCAATATCTAGAGATAAAGCCCAACATCTAGAGGTAAAAACCAAGCGATGTAAGGCCTAAAATCTAGAGGTAAAGCAGAAAATCTAGATTTAAAGCCCAACATCTAGAGGTAAAGCAGAATGTATTGAGGGAAAGCCAAACATCTAGATGTAAAGCCCAACATCTAGAGGTAAAGCCAAAAATCTAGATGTCTAACCCAAAATCTTGAGGTAAAGACAAGCATCTAGAGGTAAAGCAGGACATCTAGAGGTAAAGACGAAGCAGTGCAAAGCCCAAAATCTAGAGGTAAACCCCAACGTCTAGATTTAAAGCCCAAAGTCTAGATATAAAGCCCAACATCTGGAGGTTATGACAAACATCTAGAGGTAAAGAAGGACATCCAGAGGTAAAGCCAAAGCAATGTAAAGCCCAACATCTAGAGTTAAAGCCCAACGTCTAGATTTAAAGCCCAAAGTCTAGATATAAAGCCCAACATCTATTTGTAAATCCCAACATCTGGAGGTAAAGCCTAACATCTAGAGGTAAAGCCCAACATCTAGAGGTAAAGCCAAAAATTTAGATTTAAACCCCAAAATCTAGAGGTAAAGCCCAATATCTAGAGGTAAATCCCAAAATCTAGATGTAAAGCCCAACATCTAGGGGTAAAGCCCAAAATCTAGAGGTAAAGCAAAACTTCTGATGTAAAGCTCAACATCTAGTCGGAAAGCCAAATGTCTATAGGTAAAGCCCAACTTCTAGAGGTGAAGCCAAACATCTAGATATAAAACCCAAAATCGGGAGGAAAAGCCCAACATATAGAAGTATAGCCCAAATTCTAGAGATAAATTCCAAAGTCTAGATAAAAAGCCCAACATCTAGAGGTTAGAGCCCAACATCTAGAGGTGAAGCAAAACATATAGAGGTATATCCCAACATCTAGAGATAAAGCCCAACATCTAGAGCTAAAGGCAAACATCTAGACGTAAAACCCTACATCTATGGGTAAAGCCCAACCTCTAGAGGTAAAGCCCAACTTCTTCAGGAAAAGCCAAAAATCTGAATTTCAAAACCCAAAATCTGGAGGTAAACCCCAACATCTAGAGCTAAAGCCCAAATTAGAGATGTAAAGCCGAATTTCTAGATCTAAAGCCAAAGATCTAGAGGTAAAGCCCAACATCTAGAGGTAAAGCCAAACATCTAGAGGTGAATTCCAAAATCTAGTGTTAAAGCCCGACACCTACAGTTAAAGCCAAACACCTAGATGTAAAATCCAACTTCTAGAGATAAAGCCCAATATCTAGAGTTGAAGCGCATCATCTAGAGATAAAGCCGAAAATCTAGAGGTAAAGCCCAACATCTAGAGGTAAAGCCCAACATCTAGAGGTAAAGCCCAAAATCTAGAGGTAAAGCCGAACATCTAGAGGTAAATCGCAAAATCTAGAGGTAAAGCCCAACATGTAGATATAAAGCCCCACATCTAGAGGAGAAGCCCAACCTCTAGATATGAATCCCACATCTAGAGGAAAAACCCAACATCTAGAAGTAAAACCCAACATCTAGAGGTAAAGCCCAATATCTAGAGATAAAGCCCAACATCTAGAGGTAAAAACCAAGCGATGTAAGGCCTAAAATCTAGAGGTAAAGCAGAAAATCTAGATTTAAAGCCCAACATCTAGAGGTAAAGCAGAATGTATTGAGGGAAAGCCAAACATCTAGATGTAAAGCCCAACATCTAGAGGTAAAGCCAAAAATCTAGATGTATAACCCAAAATCTTGAGGTAAAGACAAGCATCTAGAGGTAAAGCAGGACATCTAGAGGTAAAGACGAAGCAGTGCAAAGCCCAAAATCTAGAGGTAAACCCCAACGTCTAGATTTAAAGCCCAAAGTCTAGATATAAAGCCCAACATCTGGAGGTTATGACAAACATCTAGAGGTAAAGAAGGACATCCAGAGGTAAAGCCAAAGCAATGTAAAGCCCAACATCTAGAGTTAAAGCCCAACATCTAGATTTAAAGCCCAAAGTCTAGATATAAAGCCCAACACCTATTTGTAAATCCCAACATCTGGAGGTAAAGCCTAATATCTAGAGGTAAAGCCCAACATCTAGAGGTAAAGCCAAAAATTTAGATTTAAACCCCAAAATCTAGAGGTAAAGCCCAATATCTAGAGGTAAATCCCAAAATCTAGATGTAAAGCCCAACATCTAGAGGTAAAGCCCAAAATCTAGAGGTAAAGCAAAACTTCTGGTGTAAAGCTCAACATCTAGTCGGAAAGCCAAATGTCTATAGGTAAAGCCCAACTTCTAGAGGTGAAGCCAAACATCTAGATATAAAACCCAAAATCGGGAGGAAAAGCCCAACATATAGAAGTATAGCCCAAATTCTAGAGATAAATTCCAAAGTCTAGATAAAAAGCCCAACATCTAGAGGTTAGAGCCCAACATCTAGAGGTGAAGCAAAACATATAGAGGTATATCCCAACATCTAGAGATAAAGCCCAACATCTAGAGCTAAAGGCAAACATCTAGACGTAAAACCCTACATCTATGGGTAAAGCCCAACCTCTAGAGGTAAAGCCCAACTTCTTCAGGAAAAGCCAAAAATCTGAATTTCAAAACCCAAAATCTGGAGGTAAACCCCAACATCTAGAGCTAAAGCCCAAATTAGAGATGTAAAGCCGAATTTCTAGATCTAAAGCCAAAGATCTAGAGGTAAAGCCCAACATCTAGAGGTAAAGCCAAACATCTAGAGGTGAATTCCAAAATCTAGTGTTAAAGCCCGACACCTACAGTTAAAGCCAAACACCTAGATGTAAAATCCAACTTCTAGAGATAAAGCCCAATATCTAGAGTTGAAGCGCATCATCTAGAGATAAAGCCGAAAATCTAGAGGTAAAGCCCAACATCTAGAGGTAAAGCCCAACATCTAGAGGTAAAGCCCAAAATCTAGAGGTAAAGCCGAACATCTAGAGATAAAGGCAAATATCTAGATGTAAAACCCCAAATCTAGAGGTAAAGCCCAACATGTAGAGGTATAGCCCAATTTCTAGAGGTAAAGTCCAACATCTAGATGTAAAGCCCAACATCTAGAGGTAAAGCCCAACATCTAGAGGTAAAGCCCAACATCTAGATATAAAGCCCAATGTCTAGATGAGAAGCCAAACCTCTAGAGGTGTATCCCAAGATCTAGAGGAAAAAACCAACATCTAGAAGTAAAACCCAACATCTAGAGGTAAAGCCCAATATCTAGAGATGAAGCCCAACATCTAGAGGTAACAACCAAGTGATGTAAGGCCCAAAATCTAGAGGTAAAGCAGAATGTATTGAGGAGAAGCCAAACATCTGGATGTAAAGCCCAACACCTAGAGGTAAAGCCAAAAATCTAGATGTAAAAACAACATCTTGAGGTAAAGACAAACATCTAGAGGTAAAGCAGGACATCTAGAGGTAAAGACGAAGCAATGCAAAGCCCAAAATCTAGAGGTAAATCTCAACATCTAGAGATAAAGCCGAAAATCTAGATGTAATCCCAATTTCTAGATCTAAAGCCAAACATCTAGAGGTAAAGCCCAATATCTAGAGGTAAAGACCAAAATCTAGATGTAAAGCCCAACTTCTAGATCTAAAGCCCAACATCTCGAGGTAAAGACCAGCATCTAGAGGTAAAGCCTAACAACTAGAGGTGAATTCCAAAATCTAAATGTAAAGCAAAATATCTAGATGTAAACCCCTACATCTAGAGGTAAAGTCCAATATCTAGACTTAAAGACCAACATCTAGAGGTAAAGCCCAATGTCTAGAGGTAATGACCAACTTCTAGAGGAAAAGCCAAAAATCTAGAATTAAAACCCAAAATCAAAAGGTAAAGCCCAAAATCTAGATTTAAAGCCCACAATCTACATGTAAATCCCACCATCTAGAGGTAAAACCCACCATCCAGAGGTAAAACCCAATGTCTAGAGGTAAACCCCAACATCTAGAGGTAAAGCCCAACGTCTGGAGGTAAAGCCCAGCTTCTAGAGAGAAGCCAAAAATCCAGATGGAAAACCCAAAATCTAGAAGTAAAGCTCAACATCTAGAGGTAAAGCCCAGAATCTAGATGTAAAGCACAACTTCTAGATCTAAGCCCAACATCTAGAGGTAAAGCCCAATATCTAGAGATAAAGCCCAACATCTAGAGGTAAATCGCAAAATCTAGAGGTAAAGCCCAACATGTAGATATAAAGCCCCACATCTAGAGGAGAAGCCCAACCTCTAGATATGAATCCCACATCTAGAGGAAAAACCCAACATCTAGAAGTAAAACCCAACATCTAGGGGTAAAGCCCAATATCTAGAGATAAAGCCGAACATCTAGAGTTAAAAACCAAGCGATGTAAGGCCTAAAATCTAGAGGTAAAGCAGAAAATCTAGATTTAAAGCCCAACATCGAGAGGTAAAGCAGAATGTATTGAGGGAAAGCCAAACATCTAGATGTAAAGCCCAACATCTGGAGGTGAAGCCCAAAACCTAAATGTAAAGCAAAACATCTAGATGTAAACCCCTACATCTAGAGGTAAAGTCCAATATCTAGACTTAAAGACCAACATCTAGAGGTAAAGCCCTACGTCTAGAGGTAATGACCAACTTCTGGAGGAAAAGCCAAAAATCTAGATTTAAAACCCAAAATCAAAAGTTAAAGCCCAAAATCTAGATTTAAAGCCCACAATCTACATGTAAATCCCACCATCTAGAGGTAAAACCCACCATCCAGAGGTAAACCCCAATGTCTAGAGGTAAACCCCAACATCTAGAGGTAAAGCCCAACGTCTGGAGGTAAAGCCCAGCTTCTAGAGAGAAGCCAAAAATCCAGATGGAAAACCCAAAATCTAGAAGTCAAGCTCAACATCTAGAGGTAAAGCCCAAAATCTAGACGTAAAGCCTAACATCTAGAGGTGAATTCCAAAATCCAATGTTAAGGCCCAACATCTAAAGTTAAAGACAGACATCTAGATGTAAAGCCCAACATCTAGAGGTAAAGCCCAATATCTAGAGATAAAGCCCAACATCTAGAGGTAAATCGCAAAATCTAGAGGTAAAGCCCAACATGTAGATATAAAGCCCCACATCTAGAGGAGAAGCCCAACCTCTAGATATGAATCCCACATCTAGAGGAAAAACCCAACATCTAGAAGTAAAACCCAACATCTAGAGGTAAAGCCCAATATCTAGAGATAAAGCCCAACATCTAGAGGTAAAAACCAAGCGATGTAAGGCCTAAAATC
Source organism: Leptosomus discolor (assembly GCF_034619465.1). Classification (NCBI taxonomy): domain Eukaryota; kingdom Metazoa; phylum Chordata; class Aves; order Leptosomiformes; family Leptosomidae; genus Leptosomus; species Leptosomus discolor. Next base: position 3,570,599 of record NW_028237782.1, on the reverse strand, counting down.
TAGAGGTAAAGCAGAAAATCTAGATTTAAAGCCCAACATCTAGAGGTAAAGCAGAATGTATTGAGGGAAAGCCAAACATCTAGATGTAAAGCCCAACATCTAGAGGTAAAGCCAAAAATCTAGATGTATAACCCAAAATCTTGAGGTAAAGACAAACATCTAGAGGTAAAGCAGGACATCTAGAGGTAAAGACGAAGCAGTGCAAAGCCCAAAATCTAGAGGTAAACCCCAACGTCTAGATATAAAGCCCAACATCTATTTGTAAATCCCAACATCTGGAGGTAAAGCCTAACATCTAGAGGTAAAGCCCAACATCTAGAGGTAAAGCCAAAAATTTAGATTTAAACCCCAAAATCTAGAGGTAAAGCCCAATATCTAGAGGTAAATCCCAAAATCTAGATGTAAAGCCCAACATCTAGGGGTAAAGCCCAAAATCTAGAGGTAAAGCAAAACTTCTGATGTAAAGCTCAACATCTAGTCGGAAAGCCAAATGTCTATAGGTAAAGCTTAACTTCTATAGGTGAAGCCAAACATCTAGATATAAAACCCAAAATCGGGAGTAAAAGCCCAACATATAGAATTATAGCCCAAATTCTAGAGATAAATTCCAAAGTCTAGATAAAAAGCCCAACATCCAGAGGTTAGAGCCCAACATCTAGACGTTAGAGCCCAACATCTAGAGGTATATCCCAACATCTAGAGATAAAGCCCAACATCTAGAGCTAAAGGCAAACATCTAGACGTAAAACCCTACATCTATGGGTAAAGCCCAACCTCTAGAGGTAAAGCCCAACTTCTTCAGGAAAAGCCAAAAATCTGAATTTCAAAACCCAAAATCTGGAGGTAAACCCCAACATCTAGAGCTAAAGCCCAAATTAGAGATGTAAAGCCGAATTTCTAGATCTAAAGCCAAAGATCTAGAGGTAAAGCCCAACATCTAGAGATAAAGCCAAACATCTAGAGGTGAATTCCAAAATCTAGTGTTAAAGCCCGACACCTACAGTTAAAGCCAAACACCTAGATGTAAAATCCAACTTCTAGAGATAAAGCCCAATATCTAGAGTTGAAGCGCATCATCTAGAGATAAAGCCGAAAATCTAGAGGTAAAGCCCAACATCTAGAGGTAAAGCCCAACATCTAGAGGTAAAGCCAAACATCTAGAGGTGAATTCCAAAATCTAGTGTTAAAGCCCGACACCTACCGTTAAAGCCAAACACCTAGATGTAAAATCCAACTTCTAGAGATAAAGCCCAATATCTAGAGTTGAAGCGCATCATCTAGAGATAAAGCCGAAAATCTAGAGGTAAAGCCCAACATCTAGAGGTAAAGCCCAAAATCTAGAGGTAAAGCCGAACATCTAGAGATAAAGGCAAATATCTAGATGTAAAACCCCAAATCTAGAGGTAAAGCCCAACATGTAGAGGTATAGCCCAATTTCTAGAGGTAAAGTCCAACATCTAGATGTAAAGCCCAACATCTAGAGGTAAAGCCCAACATCTAGAGGTAAAGCCCAACATCTAGATATAAAGCCCAATGTCTAGATGAGAAGCCAAACCTCTAGAGGTGTATCCCAAGATCTAGAGGAAAAAACCAACATCTAGAAGTAAAACCCAACATCTAGAGGTAAAGCCCAATATCTAGAGATGAAGCCCAACATCTAGAGGTAACAACCAAGTGATGTAAGGCCCAAAATCTAGAGGTAAATCAGAATGTATTGAGGGGAAGCCAAACATCTAGATGTAAAGCCCAACACCTAGAGGTAAAGCCAAAAATCTAGATGTAAAACCCAACATCTTGAGGTAAAGACAAACATCTAGAGGTAAAGCAGGACATCTAGAGGTAAAGACGAAGCAATGCAAAGCCCAAAATCTAGAGGTAAATCTCAACATCTAGAGATAAAGCCGAAAATCTAGATGTAATCCCAATTTCTAGATCTAAAGCCAAACATCTAGAGGTAAAGCCCAATATCTAGAGGTAAAGACCAAAATCTAGATGTAAAGCCCAACTTCTAGATCTAAAGCCCAACATCTCGAGGTAAAGACCAGCATCTAGAGGTAAAGCCTAACAACTAGAGGTGAATTCCAAAATCTAAATGTAAAGCAAAATATCTAGATGTAAACCCCTACATCTAGAGGTAAAGTCCAATATCTAGACTTAAAGACCAACATCTAGAGGTAAAGCCCAATGTCTAGAGGTAATGACCAACTTCTAGAGGAAAAGCCAAAAATCTAGAATTAAAACCCAAAATCAAAAGTTAAAGCCCAAAATCTAGATTTAAAGCCCACAATCTACATGTAAATCCCACCATCTAGAGGTAAAACCCACCATCCAGAGGTAAAACCCAATGTCTAGAGGTAAAGCCCAACATCTAGAGGTAAAGCCCAACGTCTGGAGGTAAAGCCCAGCTTCTAGAGAGAAGCCAAAAATCCAGATGGAAAACCCAAAATCTAGAAGCAAAGCTCAACATCTAGAGGTAAAGCCCAGAATCTAGATGTAAAGCACAACTTCTAGATCTAAGCCCAACATCTAGAGGTGAAGCCCAAAATCTAGACGTAAAGCCTAACATCTAGAGGTGAATTCCAAAATCCAATGTTAAGGCCCAACATCTAGATATAAAGCCCCACATCTAGAGGAGAAGCCCAACCTCTAGATATGAATCCCACATCTAGAGGAAAAACCCAACATCTAGAAGTAAAACCCAACATCTAGGGGTAAAGCCCAATATCTAGAGATAAAGCCCAACATCTAGAGTTAAAAACAAGGGATGTAAGGCCCAAAATCTAGAGGTAAAGCAGAAAATCTAGATTTAAAGCCCAACATCTAGAGGTAAAGCAGAATGTATTGAGGGAAAGCCAAACATCTAGATGTAAAGCCCAACATCTAGAGGTGAAGCCCAAAATCTAAATGTAAAGCAAAACATCTAGATGTAAACCCCTACATCTAGAGGTAAAATCCAATATCTAGACTTAAAGACCAACATCTAGAGGTAAAGCCCTACGTCTAGAGGTAATGACCAACTTCTGGAGGAAAAGCCAAAAATCTAGATTTAAAACCCAAAATCAAAAGGTAAAGCCCAAAATGTAGATTTAAAGCCCACAATCTACGTGTAAATCCCACCATCTAGAGGTAAAACCCACCATCTAGAGGTGAATTCCAAAATCCAATGTTAAGGCCCAACATCTAGATATAAAGCCCCACATCTAGAGGAGAAGCCCAACCTCTAGATATGAATCCCACATCTAGAGGAAAAACCCAACATCTAGAAGTAAAACCCAACATCTAGGGGTAAAGCCCAATATCTAGAGATAAAGCCCAACATCTAGAGTTAAAAACAAGGGATGTAAGGCCCAAAAACTAGAGGTAAAGCAGAAAATCTAGATTTAAAGCCCAACATCTAGAGGTAAAGCAGAATGTATTGAGGGAAAGCCAAACATCTAGATGTAAAGCCCAACATCTGGAGGTGAAGCCCAAAACCTAAATGTAAAGCAAAACATCTAGATGTAAACCCCTACATCTAGAGGTAAAGTCCAATATCTAGACTTAAAGACCAACATCTAGAGGTAAAGCCCTACGTCTAGAGGTAATGACCAACTTCTGGAGGAAAAGCCAAAAATCTAGATTTAAAACCCAAAATCAAAAGTTAAAGCCCAAAATCTAGATTTAAAGCCCACAATCTACATGTAAATCCCACCATCTAGAGGTAAAACCCACCATCCAGAGGTAAAACCCAATGTCTAGAGGTAAACCCCAACATCTAGAGGTAAAGCCCAACGTCTGGAGGTAAAGCCCAGCTTCTAGAGAGAAGCCAAAAATCAGATGGAAAACCCAAAATCTAGAAGTCAAGCTCAACATCTAGAGGTAAAGCCCAAAATCTAGACGTAAAGCCTAACATCTAGAGGTGAATTCCAAAATCCAATGTTAAGGCCCAACATCTAAAGTTAAAGACAGACATCTAGATGTAAAGCCCAACATCTAGAGGTAAAGCCCAATATCTAGAGATAAAGCCCAACATCTAGAGGTAAATCGCAAAATCTAGAGGTAAAGCCCAACATCTAGATATAAAGCCCCACATCTAGAGGAGAAGCCCAACCTCTAGATATGAATCCCACATCTAGAGGAAAAACCCAACATCTAGAAGTAAAACCCAACATCTAGAGGTAAAGCCCAATATCTAGAGATAAAGCCCAACATCTAGAGGTAAAAACCAAGCGATGTAAGGCCTAAAATCTAGAGGTAAAGCAGAAAATCTAGATTTAAAGCCCAACATCTAGAGGTAAAGCAGAATGTATTGAGGGAAAGCCAAACATCTAGATGTAAAGCCCAACATCTAGAGGTAAAGCCAAAAATCTAGATGTATAACCCAAAATCTTGAGGTAAAGACAAACATCTAGAGGTAAAGCAGGACATCTAGAGGTAAAGACGAAGCAGTGCAAAGCCCAAAATCTAGAGGTAAACCCCAACGTCTAGATATAAAGCCCAACATCTATTTGTAAATCCCAACATCTGGAGGTAAAGCCTAACATCTAGAGGTAAAGCCCAACATCTAGAGGTAAAGCCAAAAATTTAGATTTAAACCCCAAAATCTAGAGGTAAAGCCCAATATCTAGAGGTAAATCCCAAAATCTAGATGTAAAGCCCAACATCTAGGGGTAAAGCCCAAAATCTAGAGGTAAAGCAAAACTTCTGATGTAAAGCTCAACATCTAGTCGGAAAGCCAAATGTCTATAGGTAAAGCCCAACTTCTAGAGGTGAAGCCAAACATCTAGATATAAAACCCAAAATCGGGAGGAAAAGCCCAACATATAGAATTATAGCCCAAATTCTAGAGATAAATTCCAAAGTCTAGATAAAAAGCCCAACATCCAGAGGTTAGAGCCCAACATCTAGACGTTAGAGCCCAACATCTAGAGGTATATCCCAACATCTAGAGATAAAGCCCAACATCTAGAGCTAAAGGCAAACATCTAGACGTAAAACCCTACATCTATGGGTAAAGCCCAACCTCTAGAGGTAAAGCCCAACTTCTTCAGGAAAAGCCAAAAATCTGAATTTCAAAACCCAAAATCTGGAGGTAAACCCCAACATCTAGAGCTAAAGCCCAAATTAGAGATGTAAAGCCGAATTTCTAGATCTAAAGCCAAAGATCTAGAGGTAAAGCCCAACATCTAGAGATAAAGCCAAACATCTAGAGGTGAATTCCAAAATCTAGTGTTAAAGCCCGACACCTACAGTTAAAGCCAAACACCTAGATGTAAAATCCAACTTCTAGAGATAAAGCCCAATATCTAGAGTTGAAGCGCATCATCTAGAGATAAAGCCGAAAATCTAGAGGTAAAGCCCAACATCTAGAGGTAAAGCCCAACATCTAGAGGTAAAGCCAAACATCTAGAGGTGAATTCCAAAATCTAGTGTTAAAGCCCGACACCTACAGTTAAAGCCAAACACCTAGATGTAAAATCCAACTTCTAGAGATAAAGCCCAATATCTAGAGTTGAAGCGCATCATCTAGAGATAAAGCCGAAAATCTAGAGGTAAAGCCCAACATCTAGAGGTAAAGCCCAAAATCTAGAGGTAAAGCCGAACATCTAGAGATAAAGGCAAATATCTAGATGTAAAACCCCAAATCTAGAGGTAAAGCCCAACATGTAGAGGTATAGCCCAATTTCTAGAGGTAAAGTCCAACATCTAGATGTAAAGCCCAACATCTAGAGGTAAAGCCCAACATCTAGAGGTAAAGCCCAACATCTAGATATAAAGCCCAATGTCTAGATGAGAAGCCAAACCTCTAGAGGTGTATCCCAAGATCTAGAGGAAAAAACCAACATCTAGAAGTAAAACCCAACATCTAGAGGTAAAGCCCAATATCTAGAGATGAAGCCCAACATCTAGAGGTAACAACCAAGTGATGTAAGGCCCAAAATCTAGAGGTAAAGCAGAATGTATTGAGGGGAAGCCAAACATCTAGATGTAAAGCCCAACACCTAGAGGTAAAGCCAAAAATCTAGATGTAAAACCCAACATCTTGAGGTAAAGACAAACATCTAGAGGTAAAGCAGGACATCTAGAGGTAAAGACGAAGCAATGCAAAGCCCAAAATCTAGAGGTAAATCTCAACATCTAGAGATAAAGCCGAAAATCTAGATGTAATCCCAATTTCTAGATCTAAAGCCAAACATCTAGAGGTAAAGCCCAATATCTAGAGGTAAAGACCAAAATCTAGATGTAAAGCCCAACTTCTAGATCTAAAGCCCAACATCTCGAGGTAAAGACCAGCATCTAGAGGTAAAGCCTAACAACTAGAGGTGAATTCCAAAATCTAAATGTAAAGCAAAATATCTAGATGTAAACCCCTACATCTAGAGGTAAAGTCCAATATCTAGACTTAAAGACCAACATCTAGAGGTAAAGCCCAATGTCTAGAGGTAATGACCAACTTCTAGAGGAAAAGCCAAAAATCTAGAATTAAAACCCAAAATCAAAAGTTAAAGCCCAAAATCTAGATTTAAAGCCCACAATCTACATGTAAATCCCACCATCTAGAGGTAAAACCCACCATCCAGAGGTAAAACCCAATGTCTAGATGTAAACCCCAACATCTAGAGGTAAAGCCCAACGTCTGGAGGTAAAGCCCAGCTTCTAGAGAGAAGCCAAAAATCCAGATGGAAAACCCAAAATCTAGAAGCAAAGATCAACATCTAGAGGTAAAGCCCAGAATCTAGATGTAAAGCACAACTTCTAGATCTAAGCCCAACATCTAGAGGTGAAGCCCAAAATCTAGACGTAAAGCCTAACATCTAGAGGTGAATTCCAAAATCCAATGTTAAGGCCCAACATCTAGATATAAAGCCCCACATCTAGAGGAGAAGCCCAACCTCTAGATATGAATCCCACATCTAGAGGAAAAACCCAACATCTAGAAGTAAAACCCAACATCTAGGGGTAAAGCCCAATATCTAGAGATAAAGCCCAACATCTAGAGTTAAAAACAAGGGATGTAAGGCCCAAAATCTAGAGGTAAAGCAGAAAATCTAGATTTAAAGCCCAACATCTAGAGGTAAAGCAGAATGTATTGAGGGAAAGCCAAACATCTAGATGTAAAGCCCAACATCTAGAGGTGAAGCCCAAAATCTAAATGTAAAGCAAAACATCTAGATGTAAACCCCTACATCTAGAGGTAAAATCCAATATCTAGACTTAAAGACCAACATCTAGAGGTAAAGCCCTACGTCTAGAGGTAATGACCAACTTCTGGAGGAAAAGCCAAAAATCTAGATTTAAAAACCAAAATCAAAAGGTAAAGCCCAAAATGTAGATTTAAAGCCCACAATCTACGTGTAAATCCCACCATCTAGAGGTAAAACCCACCATCTAGAGGTGAATTCCAAAATCCAATGTTAAGGCCCAACATCTAGATATAAAGCCCCACATCTAGAGGAGAAGCCCAACCTCTAGATATGAATCCCACATCTAGAGGAAAAACCCAACATCTAGAAGTAAAACCCAACATCTAGGGGTAAAGCTCAATATCTAGAGATAAAGCCCAACATCTAGAGTTAAAAACAAGGGATGTAAGGCCCAAAAACTAGAGGTAAAGCAGAAAATCTAGATTTAAAGCCCAACATCTAGAGGTAAAGCAGAATGTATTGAGGGAAAGCCAAACATCTAGATGTAAAGCCCAACATCTGGAGGTGAAGCCCAAAACCTAAATGTAAAGCAAAACATCCAGATGTAAACCCCTACATCTAGAGGTAAAGTCCAATATCTAGACTTAAAGACCAACATCTAGAGGTAAAGCCCTACGTCTAGAGGTAATGACCAACTTCTGGAGGAAAAGCCAAAAATCTAGATTTAAAACCCAAAATCAAAAGTTAAAGCCCAAAATCTAGATTTAAAGCCCACAATCTACATGTAAATCCCACCATCTAGAGGTAAAACCCACCATCCAGAGGTAAAACCCAATGTCTAGAGGTAAACCCCAACATCTAGAGGTAAAGCCCAACGTCTGGAGGTAAAGCCCAGCTTCTAGAGAGAAGCCAAAAATCAGATGGAAAACCCAAAATCTAGAAGTCAAGCTCAACATCTAGAGGTAAAGCCCAAAATCTAGACGTAAAGCTCAACATCTAGAGGTGAATTCCAAAATCCAATGTTAAGGCCCAACATCTAAAGTTAAAGACAGACATCTAGATGTAAAACCCAACATCTAGAGGTAAAGCCCAATATCTAGAGATAAAGCCCAACATCTAGAGGTAAATCGCAAAATCTAGAGGTAAAGCCCAACATCTAGATATAAAGCCCCACATCTAGAGGAGAAGCCCAACCTCTAGATATGAATCCCACATCTAGAGGAAAAACCCAACATCTAGAAGTAAACCCCAACATCTAGGGGTAAAGCCCAATATCTAGAGATAAAGCCCAACATCTAGAGGTAAAAACCAAGCCATGTAAGGCCTAAAATCTAGAGGTAAAGCAGAAAATCTAGATTTAAAGCCCAACATCTAGAGGTAAAGCAGAATGTATTGAGGGAAAGCCAAACATCTAGATGTAAAGCCCAACATCTAGAGGTAAAGCCAAAAATCTAGATGTATAACCCAAAATCTTGAGGTAAAGACAAACATCTAGAGGTAAAGCAGGACATCTAGAGGTAAAGACGAAGCAGTGCAAAGCCCAAAATCTAGAGGTAAACCCCAACGTCTAGATTTAAAGCCCAAAGTCTAGATATAAAGCCCAACATCTGGAGGTTATGACAAACATCTAGAGGTAAAGAAGGACATCCAGAGGTAAAGCCAAAGCAATGTAAAGCCCAACATCTAGAGTTAAAGCCCAACGTCTAGATTTAAAGCCCAAAGTCTAGATATAAAGCCCAACATCTATTTGTAAATCCCAACATCTGGAGGTAAAGCCTAACATCTAGAGGTAAAGCCCAACATCTAGAGATAAAGCCAAAAATTTAGATTTAAACCCCAAAATCTAGAGGTAAAGCCCAATATCTAGAGGTAAATCCCAAAATCTAGATGTAAAGCCCAACATCTAGGGGTAAAGCCCAAAATCTAGAGGTAAAGCAAAACTTCTGGTGTAAAGCTCAACATCTAGTCGGAAAGCCAAATGTCTATAGGTAAAGCCCAACTTCTAGAGGTGAAGCCAAACATCTAGATATAAAACCCAAAATCGGGAGGAAAAGCCCAACATATAGAAGTATAGCCCAAATTCTAGAGATAAATTCCAAAGTCTAGATAAAAAGCCCAACATCTAGAGGTTAGAGCCCAACATCTAGAGGTGAAGCAAAACATATAGAGGTATATCCCAACATCTAGAGATAAAGACCAACATCTAGAGCTAAAGGCAAACATCTAGACGTAAAACCCTACATCTATGGGTAAAGCCCAACCTCTAGAGGTAAAGCCCAACTTCTTCAGGAAAAGCCAAAAATCTGAATTTCAAAACCCAAAATCTGGAGGTAAACCCCAACATCTAGAGCTAAAGCCCAAATTAGAGATGTAAAGCCGAATTTCTAGATCTAAAGCCAAAGATCTAGAGGTAAAGCCCAACATCTAGAGGTAAAGCCAAACATCTAGAGGTGAATTCCAAAATCTAGTGTTAAAGCCCGACACCTACAGTTAAAGCCAAACACCTAGATGTAAAATCCAACTTCTAGAGATAAAGCCCAATATCTAGAGTTGAAGCGCATCATCTAGCGATAAAGCCGAAAATCTAGAGGTAAAGCCCAACATCTAGAGGTAAAGCCCAACATCTAGAGGTAAAGCCCAAAATCTAGAGGTAAAGCCGAACATCTAGAGATAAAGGCAAATATCTAGATGTAAAACCCCAAATCTAGAGGTAAAGCCCAACATGTAGAGGTATAGCCCAATTTCTAGAGGTAAAGTCCAACATCTAGATGTAAAGCCCAACATCTAGAGGTAAAGCCCAACATCTAGAGGTAAAGCCCAACATCTAGATATAAAGCCCAATGTCTAGATGAGAAGCCAAACCTCTAGAGGTGTATCCCAAGATCTAGAGGAAAAAACCAACATCTAGAAGTAAAACCCAACATCTAGAGGTAAAGGCCAATATCTAGAGATGAAGCCCAACATCTAGAGGTAACAACCAAGTGATGTAAGGCCCAAAATCTAGAGGTAAAGCAGAATGTATTGAGGGGAAGCCAAACATCTAGATGTAAAGCCCAACACCTAGAGGTAAAGCCAAAAATCTAGATGTAAAACCCAACATCTTGAGGTAAAGACAAACATCTAGAGGTAAAGCAGGACATCTAGATGTAAAGACGAAGCAATGCAAAGCCCAAAATCTAGAGGTAAATCTCAACATCTAGAGATAAAGCCGAAAATCTAGATGTAATCCCAATTTCTAGATCTAAAGCCAAACATCTAGAGGTAAAGCCCAATATCTAGAGGTAAAGACAAAAATCTAGATGTAAAGCCCAACTTCTAGATCTAAAGCCCAACATCTCGAGGTAAAGACCAGCATCTAGAGGTAAAGCCTAACAACTAGAGGTGAATTCCAAAATCTAAATGTAAAGCAAAATATCTAGATGTAAACCCCTACATCTAGAGGTAAAGTCCAATATCTAGACTTAAAGACCAACATCTAGAGGTAAAGCCCAATGTCTAGAGGTAATGACCAACTTCTAGAGGAAAAGCCAAAAATCTAGAATTAAAACCCAAAATCAAAAGTTAAAGCCCAAAATCTAGATTTAAAGCCCACAATCTACATGTAAATCCCACCATCTAGAGGTAAAACCCACCATCCAGAGGTAAAACCCAATGTCTAGAGGTAAACCCCAACATCTAGAGGTAAAGCCCAACGTCTGGAGGTAAAGCCCAGCTTCTAGAGAGAAGCCAAAAATCCAGATGGAAAACCCAAAATCTAGAAGTAAAGCTCAACATCTAGAGGTAAAGCCCAGAATCTAGATGTAAAGCACAACTTCTAGATCTAAGCCCAACATCTAGAGGTGAAGCCCAAAATCTAGACGTAAAGCCTAACATCTAGAGGTGAATTCCAAAATCCAATGTTAAGGCCCAACATCTAGATATAAAGCCCCACATCTAGAGGAGAAGCCCAACCTCTAGATATGAATCCCACATCTAGAGGAAAAACCCAACATCTAGAAGTAAAACCCAACATCTAGGGGTAAAGCCCAATATCTAGAGATAAAGCCCAACATCTAGAGTTAAAAACAAGGGATGTAAGGCCCAAAATCTAGAGGTAAAGCAGAAAATCTAGATTTAAAGCCCAACCTCTAGAGGTAAAGCAGAATGTATTGAGGGAAAGCCAAACATCTAGATGTAAAGCCCAACATCTGGAGGTGAAGCCCAAAACCTAAATGTAAAGCAAAACATCTAGATGTAAACCCCTACATCTAGAGGTAAAGTCCAATATCTAGACTTAAAGACCAACATCTAGAGGTAAAGCCCTACGTCTAGAGGTAATGACCAACTTCTGGAGGAAAAGCCAAAAATCTAGATTTAAAACCCAAAATCAAAAGTTAAAGCCCAAAATCTAGATTTAAAGCCCACAATCTACATGTAAATCCCACCATCTAGAGGTAAAACCCACCATCCAGAGGTAAAACCCAATGTCTAGAGGTAAACCCCAACATCTAGAGGTAAAGCCCAACGTCTGGAGGTACAGCCCAGCTTCTAGAGAGAAGCCAAAAATCAGATGGAAAACCCAAAATCTAGAAGTCAAGCTCAACATCTAGAGGTAAAGCCCAAAATCTAGACGTAAAGCCTAACATCTAGAAGTGAATTCCAAAATCCAATGTTAAGGCCTAACATCTAAAGTTAAAGACAGACATCTAGATGTAAAGCCCAACATCTAGAGGTAAATCGCAAAATCTAGAGGTAAAGCCCAACATCTAGATATAAAGCCCCACATCTAGAGGAGAAGCCCAACCTCTAGATATGAATCCCACATCTAGAGGAAAAACCCAACATCTAGAAGTAAAACCCAACATCTAGAGGTAAAGCCCAATATCTAGAGATAAAGCCCAACATCTAGAGGTAAAAACCAAGCCATGTAAGGCCTAAAATCTAGAGGTAAAGCAGAAAATCTAGATTTAAAGCCCAACATCTAGAGGTAAAGCAGAATGTATTGAGGGAAAGCCAAACATCTAGATGTAAAGCCCAACATCTAGAGGTAAAGCCAAAAATCTAGATGTATAACCCAAAATCTTGAGGTAAAGACAAACATCTAGAGGTAAAGCAGGACATCTAGAAGTAAAGACGAAGCAGTGCAAAGCCCAAAATCTAGAGGTAAACCCCAACGTCTAGATTTAAAGCCCAAAGTCTAGATATAAAGCCCAACATCTGGAGGTTATGACAAACATCTAGAGGTAAAGAAGGACATCCAGAGGTAAAGCCAAAGCAATGTAAAGCCCAACATCTAGAGTTAAAGCCCAACGTCTAGATTTAAAGCCCAAAGTCTAGATATAAAGCCCAACATCTATTTGTAAATCCCAACATCTGGAGGTAAAGCCTAACATCTAGAGGTAAAGCCCAACATCTAGAGGTAAAGCCAAAAATTTAGATTTAAACCCCAAAATCTAGAGGTAAAGCCCAATATCTAGAGGTAAATCCCAAAATCTAGAGGTAAAGCAAAACTTCTGATGTAAAGCTCAACATCTAGTCGGAAAGCCAAATGTCTATAGGTAAAGCCCAACTTCTAGAGGTGAAGCCAAACATCTAGATATAAAACCCAAAATCGGGAGGAAAAGCCCAACATATAGAAGTATAGCCCAAATTCTAGAGATAAATTCCAAAGTCTAGATAAAAAGCCCAACATCTAGAGGTTAGAGCCCAACATCTAGAGGTGAAGCAAAACATCTAGAGGTATATCCCAACATCTAGAGATAAAGCCCAACATCTAGAGCTAAAGGCAAACATCTAGACGTAAAACCCTACATCTATGGGTAAAGCCCAACCTCTAGAGGTAAAGCCCAACTTCTTCAGGAAAAGCCAAAAATCTGAATTTCAAAACCCAAAATCTGGAGGTAAACCCCAACATCTAGAGCTAAAGCCCAAATTAGAGATGTAAAGCCGAATTTCTAGATCTAAAGCCAAAGATCTAGAGGTAAAGCCCAACATCTAGAGGTAAAGCCAAACATCTAGAGGTGAATTCCAAAATCTAGTGTTAAAGCCCGACACCTACAGTTAAAGCCAAACACCTAGATGTAAAATCCAACTTCTAGAGATAAAGCCCAATATCTAGAGTTGAAGCGCATCATCTAGCGATAAAGCCGAAAATCTAGAGGTAAAGCCCAACATCTAGAGGTAAAGCCCAACATCTAGAGGTAAAGCCCAAAATCTAGAGGTAAAGCCGAACATCTAGAGATAAAGGCAAATATCTAGATGTAAAACCCCAAATCTAGAGGTAAAGCCCAACATGTAGAGGTATAGCCCAATTTCTAGAGGTAAAGTCCAACATCTAGATGTAAAGCCCAACATCTAGAGGTAAAGCCCAACATCTAGAGGTAAAGCCCAACATCTAGATATAAAGCCCAATGTCTAGATGAGAAGCCAAACCTCTAGAGGTGTATCCCAAGATCTAGAGGAAAAAACCAACATCTAGAAGTAAAACCCAACATCTAGAGGTAAAGCCCAATATCTAGAGATGAAGCCCAACATCTAGAGGTAACAACCAAGTGATGTAAGGCCCAAAATCTAGAGGTAAAGCAGAATGTATTGAGGGGAAGCCAAACATCTAGATGTAAAGCCCAACACCTAGAGGTAAAGCCAAAAATCTAGATGTAAAACCCAACATCTTGAGGTAAAGACAAACATCTAGAGGTAAAGCAGGACATCTAGAGGTAAAGACGAAGCAATGCAAAGCCCAAAATCTAGAGGTAAATCTCAACATCTAGAGATAAAGCCGAAAATCTAGATGTAATCCCAATTTCTAGATCTAAAGCCAAACATCTAGAGGTAAAGCCCAATATCTAGAGGTAAAGACCAAAATCTAGATGTAAAGCCCAACTTCTAGATCTAAAGCCCAACATCTCGAGGTAAAGACCAGCATCTAGAGGTAAAGCCTAACAACTAGAGGTGAATTCCAAAATCTAAATGTAAAGCAAAATATCTAGATGTAAACCCCTACATCTAGAGGTAAAGTCCAATATCTAGACTTAAAGACCAACATCTAGAGGTAAAGCCCAATGTCTAGAGGTAATGACCAACTTCTAGAGGAAAAGCCAAAAATCTAGAATTAAAACCCAAAATCAAAAGTTAAAGCCCAAAATCTAGATTTAAAGCCCACAATCTACATGTAAATCCCACCATCTAGAGGTAAAACCCACCATCCAGAGGTAAAACCCAATGTCTAGAGGTAAACCCCAACATCTAGAGGTAAAGCCCAACGTCTGGAGGTAAAGCCCAGCTTCTAGAGAGAAGCCAAAAATCCAGATGGAAAACCCAAAATCTAGAAGTAAAGCTCAACATCTAGAGGTAAAGCCCAGAATCTAGATGTAAAGCACAACTTCTAGATCTAAGCCCAACATCTAGAGGTGAAGCCCAAAATCTAGACGTAAAGCCTAACATCTAGAGGTGAATTCCAAAATCCAATGTTAAGGCCCAACATCTAGATATAAAGCCCCACATCTAGAGGAGAAGCCCAACCTCTAGATATGAATCCCACATCTAGAGGAAAAACCCAACATCTAGAAGTAAAACCCAACATCTAGGGGTAAAGCCCAACATCTAGAGGTAAAAACCAAGCCATGTAAGGCCTAAAATCTAGAGGTAAAGCAGAAAATCTAGATTTAAAGCCCAACATCTAGAGGTAAAGCAGAATGTATTGAGGGAAAGCCAAACATCTAGATGTAAAGCCCAACATCTAGAGGTAAAGCCAAAAATCTAGATGTATAACCCAAAATCTTGAGGTAAAGACAAACATCTAGAGGTAAAGCAGGACATCTAGAGGTAAAGACGAAGCAGTGCAAAGCCCAAAATCTAGAGGTAAACCCCAACGTCTAGATTTAAAGCCCAAAGTCTAGATATAAAGCCCAACATCTGGAGGTTATGACAAACATCTAGAGGTAAAGAAGGACATCCAGAGGTAAAGCCAAAGCAATGTAAAGCCCAACATCTAGAGTTAAAGCCCAACGTCTAGATTTAAAGCCCAAAGTCTAGATATAAAGCCCAACATCTATTTGTAAATCCCAACATCTGGAGGTAAAGCCTAACATCTAGAGGTAAAGCCCAACATCTAGAGGTAAAGCCAAAAATTTAGATTTAAACCCCAAAATCTAGAGGTAAAGCCCAATATCTAGAGGTAAATCCCAAAATCTAGATGTAAAGCCCAACATCTAGGGGTAAAGCCCAAAATCTAGAGGTAAAGCAAAACTTCTGGTGTAAAGCTCAACATCTAGTCGGAAAGCCAAATGTCTATAGGTAAAGCCCAACTTCTAGAGGTGAAGCCAAACATCTAGATATAAAACCCAAAATCGGGAGGAAAAGCCCAACATATAGAATATAGCCCAAATTCTAGAGATAAATTCCAAAGTCTAGATAAAAAGCCCAACATCTAGAGGTTAGAGCCCAACATCTAGAGGTGAAGCAAAACATATAGAGGTATATCCCAACATCTAGAGATAAAGCCCAACATCTAGAGCTAAAGGCAAACATCTAGACGTAAAACCCTACATCTATGGGTAAAGCCCAACCTCTAGAGGTAAAGCCCAACTTCTTCAGGAAAAGCCAAAAATCTGAATTTCAAAACCCAAAATCTGGAGGTAAACCCCAACATCTAGAGCTAAAGCCCAAATTAGAGATGTAAAGCCGAATTTCTAGATCTAAAGCCAAAGATCTAGAGGTAAAGCCCAACATCTAGAGGTAAAGCCAAACATCTAGAGGTGAATTCCAAAATCTAGTGTTAAAGCCCGACACCTACAGTTAAAGCCAAACACCTAGATGTAAAATCCAACTTCTAGAGATAAAGCCCAATATCTAGAGTTGAAGCGCATCATCTAGAGATAAAGCCGAAAATCTAGAGGTAAAGCCCAACATCTAGAGGTAAAGCCCAACATCTAGAGGTAAAGCCCAAAATCTAGAGGTAAAGCCGAACATCTAGAGATAAAGGCAAATATCTAGATGTAAAACCCCAAATCTAGAGGTAAAGCCCAACATGTAGAGGTATAGCCCAATTTCTAGAGGTAAAGTCCAACATCTAGATGTAAAGCCCAACATCTAGAGGTAAAGCCCAACATCTAGAGGTAAAGCCCAACATCTAGATATAAAGCCCAATGTCTAGATGAGAAGCCAAACCTCTAGAGGTGTATCCCAAGATCTAGAGGAAAAAACCAACATCTAGAAGTAAAACCCAACATCTAGAGGTAAAGCCCAATATCTAGAGATGAAGCCCAACATCTAGAGGTAACAACCAAGTGATGTAAGGCCCAAAATCTAGAGGTAAAGCAGAATGTATTGAGGGGAAGCCAAACATCTAGATGTAAAGCCCAACACCTAGAGGTAAAGCCAAAAATCTAGATGTAAAACCCAACATCTTGAGGTAAAGACAAACATCTAGAGGTAAAGCAGGACATCTAGAGGTAAAGACGAAGCAATGCAAAGCCCAAAATCTAGAGGTAAATCTCAACATCTAGAGATAAAGCCGAAAATCTAGATGTAATCCCAATTTCTAGATCTAAAGCCAAACATCTAGAGGTAAAGCCCAATATCTAGAGGTAAAGACCAAAATCTAGATGTAAAGCCCAACTTCTAGATCTAAAGCCCAACATCTCGAGGTAAAGACCAGCATCTAGAGGTAAAGCCTAACAACTAGAGGTGAATTCCAAAATCTAAATGTAAAGCAAAATATCTAGATGTAAACCCCTACATCTAGAGGTAAAGTCCAATATCTAGACTTAAAGACCAACATCTAGAGGTAAAGCCCAATGTCTAGAGGTAATGACCAACTTCTAGAGGAAAAGCCAAAAATCTAGAATTAAAACCCAAAATCAAAAGTTAAAGCCCAAAATCTAGATTTAAAGCCCACAATCTACATGTAAATCCCACCATCTAGAGGTAAAACCCACCATCCAGAGGTAAAACCCAATGTCTAGAGGTAAACCCCAACATCTAGAGGTAAAGCCCAACGTCTGGAGGTAAAGCCCAGCTTCTAGAGAGAAGCCAAAAATCCAGATGGAAAACCCAAAATCTAGAAGTAAAGCTCAACATCTAGAGGTAAAGCCCAGAATCTAGATGTAAAGCACAACTTCTAGATCTAAGCCCAACATCTAGAGGTGAAGCCCAAAATCTAGACGTAAAGCCTAACATCTAGAGGTGAATTCCAAAATCCAATGTTAAGGCCCAACATCTAGATATAAAGCCCCACATCTAGAGGAGAAGCCCAACCTCTAGATATGAATCCCACATCTAGAGGAAAAACCCAACATCTAGAAGTAAAACCCAACATCTAGGGGTAAAGCCCAACATCTAGAGGTAAAAACCAAGCCATGTAAGGCCTAAAATCTAGAGGTAAAGCAGAAAATCTAGATTTAAAGCCCAACATCTAGAGGTAAAGCAGAATGTATTGAGGGAAAGCCAAACATCTAGATGTAAAGCCCAACATCTAGAGGTAAAGCCAAAAATCTAGATGTATAACCCAAAATCTTGAGGTAAAGACAAACATCTAGAGGTAAAGCAGGACATCTAGAGGTAAAGACGAAGCAGTGCAAAGCCCAAAATCTAGAGGTAAACCCCAACGTCTAGATTTAAAGCCCAAAGTCTAGATATAAAGCCCAACATCTGGAGGTTATGACAAACATCTAGAGGTAAAGAAGGACATCCAGAGGTAAAGCCAAAGCAATGTAAAGCCCAACATCTAGAGTTAAAGCCCAACGTCTAGATTTAAAGCCCAAAGTCTAGATATAAAGCCCAACATCTATTTGTAAATCCCAACATCTGGAGGTAAAGCCTAACATCTAGAGGTAAAGCCCAACATCTAGAGGTAAAGCCAAAAATTTAGATTTAAACCCCAAAATCTAGAGGTAAAGCCCAATATCTAGAGGTAAATCCCAAAATCTAGATGTAAAGCCCAACATCTAGGGGTAAAGCCCAAAATCTAGAGGTAAAGCAAAACTTCTGGTGTAAAGCTCAACATCTAGTCGGAAAGCCAAATGTCTATAGGTAAAGCCCAACTTCTAGAGGTGAAGCCAAACATCTAGATATAAAACCCAAAATCGGGAGGAAAAGCCCAACATATAGAATATAGCCCAAATTCTAGAGATAAATTCCAAAGTCTAGATAAAAAGCCCAACATCTAGAGGTTAGAGCCCAACATCTAGAGGTGAAGCAAAACATATAGAGGTATATCCCAACATCTAGAGATAAAGCCCAACATCTAGAGCTAAAGGCAAACATCTAGACGTAAAACCCTACATCTATGGGTAAAGCCCAACCTCTAGAGGTAAAGCCCAACTTCTTCAGGAAAAGCCAAAAATCTGAATTTCAAAACCCAAAATCTGGAGGTAAACCCCAACATCTAGAGCTAAAGCCCAAATTAGAGATGTAAAGCCGAATTTCTAGATCTAAAGCCAAAGATCTAGAGGTAAAGCCCAACATCTAGAGGTAAAGCCAAACATCTAGAGGTGAATTCCAAAATCTAGTGTTAAAGCCCGACACCTACAGTTAAAGCCAAACACCTAGATGTAAAATCCAACTTCTAGAGATAAAGCCCAATATCTAGAGTTGAAGCGCATCATCTAGAGATAAAGCCGAAAATCTAGAGGTAAAGCCCAACATCTAGAGGTAAAGCCCAACATCTAGAGGTAAAGCCCAAAATCTAGAGGTAAAGCCGAACATCTAGAGATAAAGGCAAATATCTAGATGTAAAACCCCAAATCTAGAGGTAAAGCCCAACATGTAGAGGTATAGCCCAATTTCTAGAGGTAAAGTCCAACATCTAGATGTAAAGCCCAACATCTAGAGGTAAAGCCCAACATCTAGAGGTAAAGCCCAACATCTAGATATAAAGCCCAATGTCTAGATGAGAAGCCAAACCTCTAGAGGTGTATCCCAAGATCTAGAGGAAAAAACCAACATCTAGAAGTAAAACCCAACATCTAGAGGTAAAGCCCAATATCTAGAGATGAAGCCCAACATCTAGAGGTAACAACCAAGTGATGTAAGGCCCAAAATCTAGAGGTAAAGCAGAATGTATTGAGGGGAAGCCAAACATCTAGATGTAAAGCCCAACACCTAGAGGTAAAGCCAAAAATCTAGATGTAAAACCCAACATCTTGAGGTAAAGACAAACATCTAGAGGTAAAGCAGGACATCTAGAGGTAAAGACGAAGCAATGCAAAGCCCAAAATCTAGAGGTAAATCTCAACATCTAGAGATAAAGCCGAAAATCTAGATGTAATCCCAATTTCTAGATCTAAAGCCAAACATCTAGAGGTAAAGCCCAATATCTAGAGGTAAAGACCAAAATCTAGATGTAAAGCCCAACTTCTAGATCTAAAGCCCAACATCTCGAGGTAAAGACCAGCATCTAGAGGTAAAGCCTAACAACTAGAGGTGAATTCCAAAATCTAAATGTAAAGCAAAATATCTAGATGTAAACCCCTACATCTAGAGGTAAAGTCCAATATCTAGACTTAAAGACCAACATCTAGAGGTAAAGCCCAATGTCTAGAGGTAATGACCAACTTCTAGAGGAAAAGCCAAAAATCTAGAATTAAAACCCAAAATCAAAAGTTAAAGCCCAAAATCTAGATTTAAAGCCCACAATCTACATGTAAATCCCACCATCTAGAGGTAAAACCCACCATCCAGAGGTAAAACCCAATGTCTAGAGGTAAACCCCAACATCTAGAGGTAAAGCCCAACGTCTGGAGGTAAAGCCCAGCTTCTAGAGAGAAGCCAAAAATCCAGATGGAAAACCCAAAATCTAGAAGTAAAGCTCAACATCTAGAGGTAAAGCCCAGAATCTAGATGTAAAGCACAACTTCTAGATCTAAGCCCAACATCTAGAGGTGAAGCCCAAAATCTAGACGTAAAGCCTAACATCTAGAGGTGAATTCCAAAATCCAATGTTAAGGCCCAACATCTAGATATAAAGCCCCACATCTAGAGGAGAAGCCCAACCTCTAGATATGAATCCCACATCTAGAGGAAAAACCCAACATCTAGAAGTAAAACCCAACATCTAGGGGTAAAGCCCAATATCTAGAGATAAAGCCCAACATCTAGAGTTAAAAACAAGGGATGTAAGGCCCAAAATCTAGAGGTAAAGCAGAAAATCTAGATTTAAAGCCCAACCTCTAGAGGTAAAGCAGAATGTATTGAGGGAAAGCCAAACATCTAGATGTAAAGCCCAACATCTGGAGGTGAAGCCCAAAACCTAAATGTAAAGCAAAACATCTAGATGTAAACCCCTACATCTAGAGGTAAAGTCCAATATCTAGACTTAAAGACCAACATCTAGAGGTAAAGCCCTACGTCTAGAGGTAATGACCAACTTCTGGAGGAAAAGCCAAAAATCTAGATTTAAAACCCAAAATCAAAAGTTAAAGCCCAAAATCTAGATTTAAAGCCCACAATCTACATGTAAATCCCACCATCTAGAGGTAAAACCCACCATCCAGAGGTAAAACCCAATGTCTAGAGGTAAACCCCAACATCTAGAGGTAAAGCCCAACGTCTGGAGGTACAGCCCAGCTTCTAGAGAGAAGCCAAAAATCAGATGGAAAACCCAAAATCTAGAAGTCAAGCTCAACATCTAGAGGTAAAGCCCAAAATCTAGACGTAAAGCCTAACATCTAGAGGTGAATTCCAAAATCCAATGTTAAGGCCCAACATCTAAATTTAAAGACAGACATCTAGATGTAAAGCCCAACATCTAGAGGTAAATCGCAAAATCTAGAGGTAAAGCCCAACATCTAGATATAAAGCCCCACATCTAGAGGAGAAGCCCAACCTCTAGATATGAATCCCACATCTAGAGGAAAAACCCAACATCTAGAAGTAAAACCCAACATCTAGAGGTAAAGCCCAATATCTAGAGATAAAGCCCAACATCTAGAGGTAAAAACCAAGCCATGTAAGGCCTAAAATCTAGAGGTAAAGCAGAAAATCTAGATTTAAAGCCCAACATCTAGAGGTAAAGCAGAATGTATTGAGGGAAAGCCAAACATCTAGATGTAAAGCCCAACATCTAGAGGTAAAGCCAAAAATCTAGATGTATAACCCAAAATCTTGAGGTAAAGACAAACATCTAGAGGTAAAGCAGGACATCTAGAGGTAAAGACGAAGCAGTGCAAAGCCCAAAATCTAGAGGTAAACCCCAACGTCTAGATTTAAAGCCCAAAGTCTAGATATAAAGCCCAACATCTGGAGGTTATGACAAACATCTAGAGGTAAAGAAGGACATCCAGAGGTAAAGCCAAAGCAATGTAAAGCCCAACATCTAGATTTAAAGCCCAACATCTAGATTTAAAGCCCAAAGTCTAGATATAAAGCCCAACATCTATTTGTAAATCCCAACATCTGGAGGTAAAGCCTAACATCTAGAGGTAAAGCCCAACATCTAGAGGTAAAGCCAAAAATTTAGATTTAAACCCCAAAATCTAGAGGTAAAGCCCAATATCTAGAAGTAAATCCCAAAATCTAGATGTAAAGCCCAACATCTAGGGGTAAAGCCCAAAATCTAGAGGTAAAGCAAAACTTCTGATGTAAAGCTCAACATCTAGTCGGAAAGCCAAACGTCTATAGGTAAAGCCCAACTTCTAGAGGTGAAGCCAAACATCTAGATATAAAACCCAAAATCGGGAGGAAAAGCCCAACATATAGAAGTATAGCCCAAATTCTAGAGATAAATTCCAAAGTCTAGATAAAAAGCCCAACATCTAGAGGTTAGAGCCCAACATCTAGAGGTGAAGCAAAACATATAGAGGTATATCCCAACATCTAGAGATAAAGCCCAACATCTAGAGCTAAAGGCAAACATCTAGACGTAAAACCCTACATCTATGGGTAAAGCCCAACCTCTAGAGGTAAAGCCCAACTTCTTCAGGAAAAGCCAAAAATCTGAATTTCAAAACCCAAAATCTGGAGGTAAACCCCAACATCTAGAGCTAAAGCCCAAATTAGAGATGTAAAGCCGAATTTCTAGATCTAAAGCCAAAGATCTAGAGGTAAAGCCCAACATCTAGAGGTAAAGCCAAACATCTAGAGGTGAATTCCAAAATCTAGTGTTAAAGCCCGACACCTACAGTTAAAGCCAAACACCTAGATGTAAAATCCAACTTCTAGAGATAAAGCCCAATATCTAGAGTTGAAGCGCATCATCTAGAGATAAAGCCGAAAATCTAGAGGTAAAGCTCAACATCTAGAGGTAAAGCCCAACATCTAGAGGTAAAGCCCAACATCTAGAGGTAAAGCCGAACATCTAGAGATAAAGGCAAATATCTAGATGTAAAACCCCAAATCTAGAGGTAAAGCCCAACATGTAGAGGTATAGCCCAATTTCTAGAGGTAAAGTCCAACATCTAGATGTAAAGCCCAACATCTAGAGGTAAAGCCCAACATCTAGAGGTAAAGCCCAACATCTAGATATAAAGCCCAATGTCTAGATGAGAAGCCAAACCTCTAGAGGTGTATCCCAAGATCTAGAGGAAAAAACCAACATCTAGAAGTAAAACCCAACATCTAGAGGTAAAGCCCAATATCTAGAGATGAAGCCCAACATCTAGAGGTAACAACCAAGTGATGTAAGGCCCAAAATCTAGAGGTAAAGCAGAATGTATTGAGGGGAAGCCAAACATCTAGATGTAAAGCCCAACACCTAGAGGTAAAGCCAAAAATCTAGATGTAAAACCCAACATCTTGAGGTAAAGACAAACATCTAGAGGTAAAGCAGGACATCTAGAGGTAAAGACGAAGCAATGCAAAGCCCAAAATCTAGAGGTAAATCTCAACATCTAGAGATAAAGCCGAAAATCTAGATGTAATCCCAATTTCTAGATCTAAAGCCAAACATCTAGAGGTAAAGCCCAATATCTAGAGGTAAAGACCAAAATCTAGATGTAAAGCCCAACTTCTAGATCTAAAGCCCAACATCTCGAGGTAAAGACCAGCATCTAGAGGTAAAGCCTAACAACTAGAGGTGAATTCCAAAATCTAAATGTAAAGCAAAATATCTAGATGTAAACCCCTACATCTAGAGGTAAAGTCCAATATCTAGACTTAAAGACCAACATCTAGAGGTAAAGCCCTACGTCTAGAGGTAATGACCAACTTCTAGAGGAAAAGCCAAAAATCTAGAATTAAAACCCAAAATCAAAAGTTAAAGCCCAAAATCTAGATTTAAAGCCCACAATCTACATGTAAATCCCACCATCTAGAGGTAAAACCCACCATCCAGAGGTAAAACCCAATGTCTAGAGGTAAAGCCCAACATCTAGAGGTAAAGCCCAACGTCTGGAGGTAAAGCCCAGCTTCTAGAGAGAAGCCAAAAATCCAGATGGAAAACCCAAAATCTAGAAGCAAAGCTCAACATCTAGAGGTAAAGCCCAAAATCTAGACGTAAAGCCTAACATCTAGAGGTGAATTCCAAAATCCAATGTTAAGGCCCAACATCTAAAGTTAAAGACAGACATCTAGATGTAAAGCCCAACATCTAGAGGTAAAGCCCAATATCTAGAGATAAAGCCCAACATCTAGAGGTAAATCGCAAAATCTAGAGGTAAAGCCCAACATCTAGATATAAAGCCCCACATCTAGAGGAGAAGACCAACCTCTAGATATGAATCCCACATCTAGAGGAAAAACCCAACATCTAGAAGTAAAACCCAACATCTAGGGGTAAAGCCCAATATCTAGAGATAAAGCCCAAGATCTAGAGTTAAAAACAAGGCATGTAAGGCCCAAAAACTAGAGATAAAGCAGAAAATCTAGATTTAAAGCCCAACCTCTAGAGG
Organism: Leptosomus discolor; assembly: GCF_034619465.1. NCBI lineage: Eukaryota > Metazoa > Chordata > Aves > Leptosomiformes > Leptosomidae > Leptosomus > Leptosomus discolor. Next base: position 3,546,670 of record NW_028237782.1, on the reverse strand, counting down.
TAAAGCAGAATGTATTGAGGGAAAGCCAAACATCTAGATGTAAAGCCCAACATCTGGAGGTGAAGCCCAAAACCTAAATGTAAAGCAAAACATCTAGATGTAAACCCCTACATCTAGAGGTAAAGTCCAATATCTAGACTTAAAGACCAACATCTAGAGGTAAAGCCCTACGTCTAGAGGTAATGACCAACTTCTAGAGGAAAAGCCAAAAATCTAGATTTAAAACCCAAAATCAAAAGTTAAAGCCCAAAATCTAGATTTAAAGCCCACAATCTACGTGTAAATCCCACCTTCTAGAGGTAAAACCCACCATCCAGAGGTAAAACCCAATGTCTAGAGGTAAACCCCAACATCTAGAGGTAAAGCCCAACGTCTGGAGGTACAGCCCAGCTTCTAGAGAGAAGCCAAAAATCCAGATGGAAAACCCAAAATCTAGAAGTCAAGCTCAACATCTAGAGGTAAAGCCCAAAATCTAGACGTAAAGCCTAACATCTAGAGGTGAATTCCAAAATCCAATGTTAAGGCCCAACATCTAAAGTTAAAGACAGACATCTAGATGTAAAGCCCAACATCTAGAGGTAAAGCCCAATATCTAGAGATAAAGCCCAACATCTAGAGGTAAATCGCAAAATCTAGAGGTAAAGCCCAACATCTAGATATAAAGCCCCACATCTAGAGGAGAAGCCCAACCTCTAGATATGAATCCCACATCTAGAGGAAAAACCCAACATCTAGAAGTAAACCCCAACATCTAGAGGTAAAGCCCAATATCTAGAGATAAAGCCCAACATCTAGAGGTAAAAACCAAGCCATGTAAGGCCTAAAATCTAGAGGTAAAGCAGAAAATCTAGATTTAAAGCCCAACATCTAGAGGTAAAGCTGAATGTATTGAGGGAAAGCCAAACATCTAGATGTAAAGCCCAACATCTAGAGGTAAAGCCAAAAATCTAGATGTATAACCCAAAATCTTGAGGTAAAGACAAACATCTAGAGGTAAAGCAGGACATCTAGAGGTAAAGACGAAGCAGTGCAAAGCCCAAAATCTAGAGGTAAACCCCAACGTCTAGATTTAAAGCCCAAAGTCTAGATATAAAGCCCAACATCTGGAGGTTATGACAAACATCTAGAGGTAAAGAAGGACATCCAGAGGTAAAGCCAAAGCAATGTAAAGCCCAACATCTAGAGTTAAAGCCCAACATCTAGATTTAAAGCCCAAAGTCTAGATATAAAGCCCAACATCTATTTGTAAATCCCAACATCTGGAGGTAAAGCCTAACATCTAGAGGTAAAGCCCAACATCTAGAGGTAAAGCCAAAAATTTAGATTTAAACCCCAAAATCTAGAGGTAAAGCCCAATATCTAGAAGTAAATCCCAAAATCTAGATGTAAAGCCCAACATCTAGGGGTAAAGCCCAAAATCTAGAGGTAAAGCAAAACTTCTGATGTAAAGCTCAACATCTAGTCGGAAAGCCAAACGTCTATAGGTAAAGCCCAACTTCTAGAGGTGAAGCCAAACATCTAGATATAAAACCCAAAATCGGGAGGAAAAGCCCAACATATAGAAGTATAGCCCAAATTCTAGAGATAAATTCCAAAGTCTAGATAAAAAGCCCAACATCTAGAGGTTAGAGCCCAACATCTAGAGGTGAAGCAAAACATATAGAGGTATATCCCAACATCTAGAGATAAAGCCCAACATCTAGAGCTAAAGGCAAACATCTAGACGTAAAACCCTACATCTATGGGTAAAGCCCAACCTCTAGAGGTAAAGCCCAACTTCTTCAGGAAAAGCCAAAAATCTGAATTTCAAAACCCAAAATCTGGAGGTAAACCCCAACATCTAGAGCTAAAGCCCAAATTAGAGATGTAAAGCCGAATTTCTAGATCTAAAGCCAAAGATCTAGAGGTAAAGCCCAACATCTAGAGGTAAAGCCAAACATCTAGAGGTGAATTCCAAAATCTAGTGTTAAAGCCCGACACCTACAGTTAAAGCCAAACACCTAGATGTAAAATCCAACTTCTAGAGATAAAGCCCAATATCTAGAGTTGAAGCGCATCATCTAGAGATAAAGCCGAAAATCTAGAGGTAAAGCTCAACATCTAGAGGTAAAGCCCAACATCTAGAGGTAAAGCCCAACATCTAGAGGTAAAGCCGAACATCTAGAGATAAAGGCAAATATCTAGATGTAAAACCCCAAATCTAGAGGTAAAGCCCAACATGTAGAGGTATAGCCCAATTTCTAGAGGTAAAGTCCAACATCTAGATGTAAAGCCCAACATCTAGAGGTAAAGCCCAACATCTAGAGGTAAAGCCCAACATCTAGATATAAAGCCCAATGTCTAGATGAGAAGCCAAACCTCTAGAGGTGTATCCCAAGATCTAGAGGAAAAAACCAACATCTAGAAATAAAACCCAACATCTAGAGGTAAAGCCCAATATCTAGAGATGAAGCCCAACATCTAGAGGTAACAACCAAGTGATGTAAGGCCCAAAATCTAGAGGTAAAGCAGAATGTATTGAGGGGAAGCCAAACATCTAGATGTAAAGCCCAACACCTAGAGGTAAAGCCAAAAATCTAGATGTAAAACCCAACATCTTGAGGTAAAGACAAACATCTAGAGGTAAAGCAGGACATCTAGAGGTAAAGACGAAGCAATGCAAAGCCCAAAATCTAGAGGTAAATCTCAACATCTAGAGATAAAGCCGAAAATCTAGATGTAATCCCAATTTCTAGATCTAAAGCCAAACATCTAGAGGTAAAGCCCAATATCTAGAGGTAAAGACCAAAATCTAGATGTAAAGCCCAACTTCTAGATCTAAAGCCCAACATCTCGAGGTAAAGACCAGCATCTAGAGGTAAAGCCTAACAACTAGAGGTGAATTCCAAAATCTAAATGTAAAGCAAAATATCTAGATGTAAACCCCTACATCTAGAGGTAAAGTCCAATATCTAGACTTAAAGACCAACATCTAGAGGTAAAGCCCAATGTCTAGAGGTAATGACCAACTTCTAGAGGAAAAGCCAAAAATCTAGAATTAAAACCCAAAATCAAAAGTTAAAGCCCAAAATCTAGATTTAAAGCCCACAATCTACATGTAAATCCCACCATCTAGAGGTAAAACCCACCATCCAGAGGTAAAACCCAATGTCTAGAGGTAAACCCCAACATCTAGAGGTAAAGCCCAACGTCTGGAGGTAAAGCCCAGCTTCTAGAGAGAAGCCAAAAATCCAGATGGAAAACCCAAAATCTAGAAGCAAAGCTCAACATCTAGAGGTAAAGCCCAAAATCTAGACGTAAAGCCTAACATCTAGAGGTGAATTCCAAAATCCAATGTTAAGGCCCAACATCTAAAGTTAAAGACAGACATCTAGATGTAAAGCCCAACATCTAGAGGTAAAGCCCAATATCTAGAGATAAAGCCCAACATCTAGAGGTAAATCGCAAAATCTAGAGGTAAAGCCCAACATCTAGATATAAAGCCCCACATCTAGAGGAGAAGCCCAACCTCTAGATATGAATCCCACATCTAGAGGAAAAACCCAACATCTAGAAGTAAAACCCAACATCTAGAGGTAAAGCCCAATATCTAGAGATAAAGCCCAACATCTAGAGGTAAAAACCAAGCCATGTAAGGCCTAAAATCTAGAGGTAAAGCAGAAAATCTAGATTTAAAGCCCAACATCTAGAGGTAAAGCAGAATGTATTGAGGGAAAGCCAAACATCTAGATGTAAAGCCCAACATCTAGAGGTAAAGCCAAAAATCTAGATGTATAACCCAAAATCTTGAGGTAAAGACAAACATCTAGAGGTAAAGCAGGACATCTAGAGGTAAAGACGAAGCAGTGCAAAGCCCAAAATCTAGAGGTAAACCCCAACGTCTAGATTTAAAGCCCAAAGTCTAGATATAAAGCCCAACATCTGGAGGTTATGACAAACATCTAGAGGTAAAGAAGGACATCCAGAGGTAAAGCCAAAGCAATGTAAAGCCCAACATCTAGAGTTAAAGCCCAACATCTAGATTTAAAGCCCAAAGTCTAGATATAAAGCCCAACATCTATTTGTAAATCCCAACATCTGGAGGTAAAGCCTAACATCTAGAGGTAAAGCCCAACATCTAGAGGTAAAGCCAAAAATTTAGATTTAAACCCCAAAATCTAGAGGTAAAGCCCAATATCTAGAGGTAAATCCCAAAATCTAGATGTAAAGCCCAACATCTAGGGGTAAAGCCCAAAATCTAGAGGTAAAGCAAAACTTCTGATGTAAAGCTCAACATCTAGTCGGAAAGCCAAATGTCTATAGGTAAAGCCCAACTTCTAGAGGTGAAGCCAAACATCTAGATATAAAACCCAAAATCGGGAGGAAAAGCCCAACATATAGAAGTATAGCCCAAATTCTAGAGATAAATTCCAAAGTCTAGATAAAAAGCCCAACATCTAGAGGTTAGAGCCCAACATCTAGAGGTGAAGCAAAACATATAGAGGTATATCCCAACATCTAGAGATAAAGCCCAACATCTAGAGCTAAAGGCAAACATCTAGACGTAAAACCCTACATCTATGGGTAAAGCCCAACCTCTAGAGGTAAAGCCCAACTTCTTCAGGAAAAGCCAAAAATCTGAATTTCAAAACCCAAAATCTGGAGGTAAACCCCAACATCTAGAGCTAAAGCCCAAATTAGAGATGTAAAGCCGAATTTCTAGATCTAAAGCCAAAGATCTAGAGGTAAAGCCCAACATCTAGAGGTAAAGCCAAACATCTAGAGGTGAATTCCAAAATCTAGTGTTAAAGCCCGACACCTACAGTTAAAGCCAAACACCTAGATGTAAAATCCAACTTCTAGAGATAAAGCCCAATATCTAGAGTTGAAGCGCATCATCTAGAGATAAAGCCGAAAATCTAGAGGTAAAGCCCAACATCTAGAGGTAAAGCCCAACATCTAGAGGTAAAGCCCAACATCTAGAGATAAAGGCAAATATCTAGATGTAAAACCCCAAATCTAGAGGTAAAGCCCAACATGTAGAGGTATAGCCCAATTTCTAGAGGTAAAGTCCAACATCTAGATGTAAAGCCCAACATCTAGAGGTAAAGCCCAACATCTAGATATAAAGCCCAATGTCTAGATGAGAAGCCAAACCTCTAGAGGTGTATCCCAAGATCTAGAGGAAAAAACCAACATCTAGAAGTAAAACCCAACATCTAGAGGTAAAGCCCAATATCTAGAGATGAAGCCCAACATCTAGAGGTAACAACCAAGTGATGTAAGGCCCAAAATCTAGAGGTAAAGCAGAATGTATTGAGGGGAAGCCAAACATCTAGATGTAAAGCCCGACACCTAGAGGTAAAGCCAAAAATCTAGATGTAAAACCCAACATCTTGAGGTAAAGACAAACATCTAGAGGTAAAGCAGGACATCTAGAGGTAAAGACGAAGCAATGCAAAGCCCAAAATCTAGAGGTAAATCTCAACATCTAGAGATAAAGCCGAAAATCTAGATGTAATCCCAATTTCTAGATGTAAAGCCCAACTTCTAGATCTAAAGCCCAACATCTCGAGGTAAAGACCAGCATCTAGAGATAAAGCCTAACAACTAGAGGTGAATTCCAAAATCTAAATGTAAAGCAAAATATCTAGATGTAAACCCCTACATCTAGAGGTAAAGTCCAATATCTAGACTTAAAGACCAACATCTAGAGGTAAAGCCCAATGTCTAGAGGTAATGACCAACTTCTAGAGGAAAAGCCAAAAATCTAGAATTAAAACCCAAAATCAAAAGTTAAAGCCCAAAATCTAGATTTAAAGCCCACAATCTACATGTAAATCCCACAATCTAGAGGTAAAACCCACCATCCAGAGGTAAAACCCAATGTCTAGAGGTAAACCCCAACATCTAGAGGTAAAGCCCAACGTCTGGAGGTAAAGCCCAGCTTCTAGAGAGAAGCCAAAAATCCAGACGGAAAACCCAAAATCTAGAAGCAAAGCTCAACATCTAGAGGTAAAGCCCAGAATCTAGATGTAAAGCACAACTTCTAGATCTAAGCCCAACATCTAGAGGTGAAGCCCAAAATCTAGACGAAAAGCCTAACATCTAGAGGTGAATTCCAAAATCCAATGTTAAGGCCCAACATCTAGATATAAAGCCCCACATCTAGAGGAGAAGCCCAACCTCTAGATATGAATCCCACATCTAGAGGTAAACCCCAACATCTAGAGGTAAAGCCCAACGTCTGGAGGTAAAGCCCAGCTTCTAGAGAGAAGCCAAAAATCCAGACGGAAAACCCAAAATCTAGAAGCAAAGCTCAACATCTAGAGGTAAAGCCCAGAATCTAGATGTAAAGCACAACTTCTAGATCTAAGCCCAACATCTAGAGGTGAAGCCCAAAATCTAGACGTAAAGCCTAACATCTAGAGGTGAATTCCAAAATCCAATGTTAAGGCCCAACATCTAGATATAAAGCCCCACATCTAGAGGAGAAGCCCAACCTCTAGATATGAATCCCACATCTAGAGGAAAAACCCAACATCTAGAAGTAAAACCCAACATCTAGGGGTAAAGCCCAATATCTAGAGATAAAGCCCAACATCTAGAGTTAAAAACAAGGCATGTAAGGCCCAAAATCTAGAGGTAAAGCAGAAAATCTAGATTTAAAGCCCAACATCTAGAGGTAAAGCAGAATGTATTGAGGGAAAGCCAAACATCTAGATGTAAAGCCCAACATCTAGAGGTGAAGCCCAAAATCTAAATGTAAAGCAAAACATCTAGATGTAAACCCCTACATCTAGAGGTAAAATCCAATATCTAGACTTAAAGACCAACATCTAGAGGTAAAGCCCTACGTCTAGAGGTAATGACCAACTTCTGGAGGAAAAGCCAAAAATCTAGATTTAAAACCCAAAATCAAAAGTTAAAGCCCAAAATGTAGATTTAAAGCCCACAATCTACGTGTAAATCCCACCACCTAGAGGTAAAACCCACCATCTAGAGGTGAATTCCAAAATCCAATGTTAAGGCCCAACATCTAGATATAAAGCCCCACATCTAGAGGAGAAGCCCAACCTCTAGATATGAATCCCACATCTATAGGAAAAACCCAACATCTAGAAGTAAAACCCAACATCTAGGGGTAAAGCCCAATATCTAGAGATAAAGCCCAACATCTAGAGTTAAAAACAAGGGATGTAAGGCCCAAAAACTAGAGGTAAAGCAGAAAATCTAGATTTAAAGCCCAACATCTAGAGGTAAAGCAGAATGTATTGAGGGAAAGCCAAACATCTAGATGTAAAGCCCAACATCTGGAGGTGAAGCCCAAAACCTAAATGTAAAGCAAAACATCTAGATGTAAACCCCTACATCTAGAGGTAAAGTCCAATATCTAGACTTAAAGACCAACATCTAGAGGTAAAGCCCTACGTCTAGAGGTAATGACCAACTTCTAGAGGAAAAGCCAAAAATCTAGATTTAAAACCCAAAATCAAAAGTTAAAGCCCAAAATCTAGATTTAAAGCCCACAATCTACATGTAAATCCCACCATCTAGAGGTAAAACCCACCATCCAGAGGTAAAACCCAATGTCTAGAGGTAAACCCCAACATCTAGAGGTAAAGCCCAACGTCTGGAGGTACAGCCCAGCTTCTAGAGAGAAGCCAAAAATCAGATGGAAAACCCAAAATCTAGAAGTCAAGCTCAACATCTAGAGGTAAAGCCCAAAATCTAGACATAAAGCCTAACATCTAGAGGTGAATTCCAAAATCCAATGTTAAGGCCCAACATCTAAAGTTAAAGACAGACATCTAGATGTAAAGCCCAACATCTAGAGGTAAAGCCCAATATCTAGAGATAAAGCCCAACATCTAGAGGTAAATCGCAAAATCTAGAGGTAAAGCCCAACATCTAGATATAAAGCCCCACATCTAGAGGAGAAGCCCAACCTCTAGATATGAATCCCACATCTAGAGGAAAAACCCAACATCTAGAAGTAATACCCAACATCTAGAGGTAAAGCCCAATATCTAGAGATAAAGCCCAACATCTAGAGGTAAAAACCAAGCCATGTAAGGCCTAAAATCTAGAGGTAAAGCAGAAAATCTAGATTTAAAGCCCAACATCTAGAGGTAAAGCAGAATGTATTGAGGGAAAGCCAAACATCTAGATGTAAAGCCCAACATCTAGAGGTAAAGCCAAAAATCTAGATGTATAACCCAAAATCTTGAGGTAAAGACAAACATCTAGAGGTAAAGCAGGACATCTAGAGGTAAAGACGAAGCAGTGCAAAGCCCAAAATCTAGAGGTAAACCCCAACGTCTAGATTTAAAGCCCAAAGTCTAGATATAAAGCCCAACATCTGGAGGTTATGACAAACATCTAGAGGTAAAGAAGGACATCCAGAGGTAAAGCCAAAGCAATGTAAAGCCCAACATCTAGAGTTAAAGCCCAACGTCTAGATTTAAAGCCCAAAGTCTAGATATAAAGCCCAACATCTATTTGTAAATCCCAACATCTGGAGGTAAAGCCTAACATCTAGAGGTAAAGCCCAACATCTAGAGGTAAAGCCAAAAATTTAGATTTAAACCCCAAAATCTAGAGGTAAAGCCCAATATCTAGAGGTAAATCCCAAAATCTAGAGGTAAAGCAAAACTTCTGATGTAAAGCTCAACATCTAGTCGGAAAGCCAAATGTCTATAGGTAAAGCCCAACTTCTAGAGGTGAAGCCAAACATCTAGATATAAAACCCAAAATCGGGAGGAAAAGCCCAACATATAGAAGTATAGCCCAAATTCTAGAGATAAATTCCAAAGTCTAGATAAAAAGCCCAACATCTAGAGGTTAGAGCCCAACATCTAGAGGTGAAGCAAAACATATAGAGGTATATCCCAACATCTAGAGATAAAGCCCAACATCTAGAGCTAAAGGCAAACATCTAGACGTAAAACCCTACATCTATGGGTAAAGCCCAACCTCTAGAGGTAAAGCCCAACTTCTTCAGGAAAAGCCAAAAATCTGAATTTCAAAACCCAAAATCTGGAGGTAAACCCCAACATCTAGAGCTAAAGCCCAAATTAGAGATGTAAAGCCGAATTTCTAGATCTAAAGCCAAAGATCTAGAGGTAAAGCCCAACATCTAGAGGTAAAGCCAAACATCTAGAGGTGAATTCCAAAATCTAGTGTTAAAGCCCGACACCTACAGTTAAAGCCAAACACCTAGATGTAAAATCCAACTTCTAGAGATAAAGCCCAATATCTAGAGTTGAAGCGCATCATCTAGAGATAAAGCCGAAAATCTAGAGGTAAAGCCCAACATCTAGAGGTAAAGCCCAACATCTAGAGGTAAAGCCCAAAATCTAGAGGTAAAGCCGAACATCTAGAGATAAAGGCAAATATCTAGATGTAAAACCCCAAATCTAGAGGTAAAGCCCAACATGTAGAGGTATAGCCCAATTTCTAGAGGTAAAGTCCAACATCTAGATGTAAAGCCCAACATCTAGAGGTAAAGCCCAACATCTAGAGGTAAAGCCCAACATCTAGATATAAAGCCCAATGTCTAGATGAGAAGCCAAACCTCTAGAGGTGTATCCCAAGATCTAGAGGAAAAAACCAACATCTAGAAGTAAAACCCAACATCTAGAGGTAAAGCCCAATATCTAGAGATGAAGCCCAACATCTAGAGGTAACAACCAAGTGATGTAAGGCCCAAAATCTAGAGGTAAAGCAGAATGTATTGAGGGGAAGCCAAACATCCAGATGTAAAGCCCAACACCTAGAGGTAAAGCCAAAAATCTAGATGTAAAACCCAACATCTTGAGGTAAAGACAAACATCTAGAGGTAAAGCAGGACATCTAGAGGTAAAGACGAAGCAATGCAAAGCCCAAAATCTAGAGGTAAATCTCAACATCTAGAGATAAAGCCGAAAATCTAGATGTAATCCCAATTTCTAGATCTAAAGCCAAACATCTAGAGGTAACGCCCAATATCTAGAGGTAAAGACCAAAATCTAGATGTAAAGCCCAACTTCTAGATCTAAAGCCCAACATCTCGAGGTAAAGACCAGCATCTAGAGGTAAAGCCTAACAACTAGAGGTGAATTCCAAAATCTAAATGTAAAGCAAAATATCTAGATGTAAACCCCTACATCTAGAGGTAAAGTCCAATATCTAGACTTAAAGACCAACATCTAGAGGTAAAGCCCAATGTCTAGAGGTAATGACCAACTTCTAGAGGAAAAGCCAAAAATCTAGATTTAAAACCCAAAATCAAAAGTTAAAGCCCAAAATCTAGATTTAAAGCCCACAATCTACATGTAAATCCCACCATCTAGAGGTAAAACCCACCATCCAGAGGTAAAACCCAATGTCTAGAGGTAAACCCCAACATCTAGAGGTAAAGCCCAACGTCTGGAGGTAAAGCCCAGCTTCTAGAGAGAAGCCAAAAATCCAGATGGAAAACCCAAAATCTAGAAGTAAAGCTCAACATCTAGAGGTAAAGCCCAGAATCTAGATGTAAAGCACAACTTCTAGATCTAAGCCCAACATCTAGAGGTGAAGCCCAAAATCTAGACGTAAAGCCTAACATCTAGAGGTGAATTCCAAAATCCAATGTTAAGGCCCAACATGTAGATATAAAGCCCCACATCTAGAGGAGAAGCCCAACCTCTAGATATGAATCCCACATCTAGAGGAAAAACCCAACATCTAGAAGTAAAACCCAACATCTAGGGGTAAAGCCCAATATCTAGAGATAAAGCCCAACATCTAGAGTTAAAAACAAGGCATGTAAGGCCCAAAATCTAGAGGTAAAGCAGAAAATCTAGATTTAAAGCCCAACATCTAGAGGTAAAGCAGAATGTATTGAGGGAAAGCCAAACATCTAGATGTAAAGCCCAACATCTGGAGGTGAAGCCCAAAACCTAAATGTAAAGCAAAACATCTAGATGTAAACCCCTACATCTAGAAGTAAAGTCCAATATCTAGACTTAAAGACCAACATCTAGAGGTAAAGCCCTACGTCTAGAGGTAATGACCAACTTCTAGAGGAAAAGCCAAAAATCTAGATTTAAAACCCAAAATCAAAAGTTAAAGCCCAAAATCTAGATTTAAAGCCCACAATCTACATGTAAATCCCACCATCTAGAGGTAAAACCCACCATCCAGAGGTAAAACCCAATGTCTAGAGGTAAACCCCAACATCTAGAGGTAAAGCCCAACGTCTGGAGGTACAGCCCAGCTTCTAGAGAGAAGCCAAAAATCAGATGGAAAACCCAAAATCTAGAAGTCAAGCTCAACATCTAGAGGTAAAGCCCAAAATCTAGACGTAAAGCCTAACATCTAGAGGTGAATTCCAAAATCCAATGTTAAGGCCCAACATCTAAAGTTAAAGACAGACATCTAGATGTAAAGCCCAACATCTAGAGGTAAAGCCCAATATCTAGAGATAAAGCCCAACATCTAGAGGTAAATCGCAAAATCTAGAGGTAAAGCCCAACATCTAGATATAAAGCCCCACATCTAGAGGAGAAGCCCAACCTCTAGATATGAATCCCACATCTAGAGGAAAAACCCAACATCTAGAAGTAAAACCCAACATCTAGAGGTAAAGCCCAATATCTAGAGATAAAGCCCAACATCTAGAGGTAAAAACCAAGCGATGTAAGGCCTAAAATCTGGAGGTAAAGCAGAAAATCTAGATTTAAAGCCCAACATCTAGAGGTAAAGCAGAATGTATTGAGGGAAAGCCAAACATCTAGATGTAAAGCCCAACATCTAGAGGTAAAGCCAAAAATCTAGATGTATAACTCAAAATCTTGAGGTAAAGACAAACATCTAGAGGTAAAGCAGGACATCTAGAGGTAAAGACGAAGCAGTGCAAAGCCCAAAATCTAGAGGTAAACCCCAACGTCTAGATTTAAAGCCCAAAGTCTAGATATAAAGCCCAACATCTGGAGGTTATGACAAACATCTAGAGGTAAAGAAGGACATCCAGAGGTAAAGCCAAAGCAATGTAAAGCCCAACATCTAGAGTTAAAGCCCAACATCTAGATTTAAAGCCCAAAGTCTAGATATAAAGCCCAACATCTATTTGTAAATCCCAACATCTGGAGGTAAAGCCTAACATCTAGAGGTAAAGCCCAACATCTAGAGGTAAAGCCAAAAATTTAGATTTAAACCCCAAAATCTAGAGGTAAAGCCCAATATCTAGAGGTAAATCCCAAAATCTAGAGGTAAAGCAAAACTTCTGATGTAAAGCTCAACATCTAGTCGGAAAGCCAAATGTCTATAGGTAAAGCCCAACTTCTAGAGGTGAAGCCAAACATCTAGATATAAAACCCAAAATCGGGAGGAAAAGCCCAACATATAGAAGTATAGCCCAAATTCTAGAGATAAATTCCAAAGTCTAGATAAAAAGCCCAACATCTAGAGGTTAGAGCCCAACATCTAGAGGTGAAGCAAAACATATAGAGGTATATCCCAACATCTAGAGATAAAGCCCAACATCTAGAGCTAAAGGCAAACATCTAGACGTAAAACCCTACATCTATGGGTAAAGCCCAACCTCTAGAGGTAAAGCCCAACTTCTTCAGGAAAAGCCAAAAATCTGAATTTCAAAACCCAAAATCTGGAGGTAAACCCCAACATCTAGAGCTAAAGCCCAAATTAGAGATGTAAAGCCGAATTTCTAGATCTAAAGCCAAAGATCTAGAGGTAAAGCCCAACATCTAGAGGTAAAGCCAAACATCTAGAGGTGAATTCCAAAATCTAGTGTTAAAGCCCGACACCTACAGTTAAAGCCAAACACCTAGATGTAAAATCCAACTTCTAGAGATAAAGCCCAATATCTAGAGTTGAAGCGCATCATCTAGAGATAAAGCCGAAAATCTAGAGGTAAAGCCCAACATCTAGAGGTAAAGCCCAACATCTAGAGGTAAAGCCCAAAATCTAGAGGTAAAGCCGAACATCTAGAGATAAAGGCAAATATCTAGATGTAAAACCCCAAATCTGGAGGTAAAGCCCAACATGTAGAGGTATAGCCCAATTTCTAGAGGTAAAGTCCAACATCTAGATGTAAAGCCCAACATCTAGAGGTAAAGCCCAACATCTAGAGGTAAAGCCCAACATCTAGATATAAAGCCCAATGTCTAGATGAGAAGCCAAACCTCTAGAGGTGTATCCCAAGATCTAGAGGAAAAAACCAACATCTAGAAGTAAAACCCAACATCTAGAGGTAAAGCCCAATATCTAGAGATGAAGCCAAACATCTAGAGGTAACAACCAAGTGATGTAAGGCCCAAAATCTAGAGGTAAAGCAGAATGTATTGAGGGGAAGCCAAACATCCAGATGTAAAGCCCAACACCTAGAGGTAAAGCCAAAAATCTAGATGTAAAACCCAACATCTTGAGGTAAAGACAAACATCTAGAGGTAAAGCAGGACATCTAGAGGTAAAGACGAAGCAATGCAAAGCCCAAAATCTAGAGGTAAATCTCAACATCTAGAGATAAAGCCGAAAATCTAGATGTAATCCCAATTTCTAGATCTAAAGCCAAACATCTAGAGGTAACGCCCAATATCTAGAGGTAAAGACCAAAATCTAGATGTAAAGCCCAACTTCTAGATCTAAAGCCCAACATCTCGAGGTAAAGACCAGCATCTAGAGGTAAAGCCTAACAACTAGAGGTGAATTCCAAAATCTAAATGTAAAGCAAAATATCTAGATGTAAACCCCTACATCTAGAGGTAAAGTCCAATATCTAGACTTAAAGACCAACATCTAGAGGTAAAGCCCAATGTCTAGAGGTAATGACCAACTTCTAGAGGAAAAGCCAAAAATCTAGATTTAAAACCCAAAATCAAAAGTTAAAGCCCAAAATCTAGATTTAAAGCCCACAATCTACATGTAAATCCCACCATCTAGAGGTAAAACCCACCATCCAGAGGTAAAACCCAATGTCTAGAGGTAAACCCCAACATCTAGAGGTAAAGCCCAAAGTCTGGAGGTAAAGCCCAGCTTCTAGAGAGAAGCCAAAAATCCAGATGGAAAACCCAAAATCTAGAAGCAAAGCTCAACATCTAGAGGTAAAGCCCAGAATCTAGATGTAAAGCACAACTTCTAGATCTAAGCCCAACATCTAGAGGTGAAGCCCAAAATCTAGACGTAAAGCCTAACATCTAGAGGTGAATTCCAAAATCCAATGTTAAGGCCCAACATCTAGATATAAAGCCCCACATCTAGAGGAGAAGCCCAACCTCTAGATATGAATCCCACATCTAGAGGAAAAACCCAACATCTAGAAGTAAAACCCAACATCTAGGGGTAAAGCCCAATATCTAGAGATAAAGCCCAACATCTAGAGTTAAAAACAAGGCATGTAAGGCCCAAAATCTAGAGGTAAAGCAGAAAATCTAGATTTAAAGCCCAACATCTAGAGGTAAAGCAGAATGTATTGAGGGAAAGCCAAACATCTAGATGTAAAGCCCAACATCTGGAGGTGAAGCCCAAAACCTAAATGTAAAGCAAAACATCTAGATGTAAACCCCTACATCTAGAAGTAAAGTCCAATATCTAGACTTAAAGACCAACATCTAGAGGTAAAGCCCTACGTCTAGAGGTAATGACCAACTTCTAGAGGAAAAGCCAAAAATCTAGATTTAAAACCCAAAATCAAAAGTTAAAGCCCAAAATCTAGATTTAAAGCCCACAATCTACATGTAAATCCCACCATCTAGAGGTAAAACCCACCATCCAGAGGTAAAACCCAATGTCTAGAGGTAAACCCCAACATCTAGAGGTAAAGCCCAACATCTGGAGGTACAGCCCAGCTTCTAGAGAGAAGCCAAAAATCAGATGGAAAACCCAAAATCTAGAAGTCAAGCTCAACATCTAGAGGTAAAGCCCAAAATCTAGACGTAAAGCCTAACATCTAGAGGTGAATTCCAAAATCCAATGTTAAGGCCCAACATCTAAAGTTAAAGACAGACATCTAGATGTAAAGCCCAACATCTAGAGGTAAAGCCCAATATCTAGAGATAAAGCCCAACATCTAGAGGTAAATCGCAAAATCTAGAGGTAAAGCCCAACATCTAGATATAAAGCCCCACATCTAGAGGAGAAGCCCAACCTCTAGATATGAATCCCACATCTAGAGGAAAAACCCAACATCTAGAAGTAAAACCCAACATCTAGAGGTAAAGCCCAATATCTAGAGATAAAGCCCAACATCTAGAGGTAAAAACCAAGCGATGTAAGGCCTAAAATCTGGAGGTAAAGCAGAAAATCTAGATTTAAAGCCCAACATCTAGAGGTAAAGCAGAATGTATTGAGGGAAAGCCAAACATCTAGATGTAAAGCCCAACATCTAGAGGTAAAGCCAAAAATCTAGATGTATAACTCAAAATCTTGAGGTAAAGACAAACATCTAGAGGTAAAGCAGGACATCTAGAGGTAAAGACGAAGCAGTGCAAAGCCCAAAATCTAGAGGTAAACCCCAACGTCTAGATTTAAAGCCCAAAGTCTAGATATAAAGCCCAACATCTGGAGGTTATGACAAACATCTAGAGGTAAAGAAGGACATCCAGAGGTAAAGCCAAAGCAATGTAAAGCCCAACATCTAGAGTTAAAGCCCAACATCTAGATTTAAAGCCCAAAGTCTAGATATAAAGCCCAACATCTATTTGTAAATCCCAACATCTGGAGGTAAAGCCTAACATCTAGAGGTAAAGCCCAACATCTAGAGGTAAAGCCAAAAATTTAGATTTAAACCCCAAAATCTAGAGGTAAAGCCCAATATCTAGAGGTAAATCCCAAAATCTAGATGTAAAGCCCAACATCTAGGGGTAAAGCCCAAAATCTAGAGGTAAAGCAAAACTTCTGATGTAAAGCTCAACATCTAGTCGGAAAGCCAAATGTCTATAGGTAAAGCCCAACTTCTAGAGGTGAAGCCAAACATCTAGATATAAAACCCAAAATCGGGAGGAAAAGCCCAACATATAGAAGTATAGCCCAAATTCTAGAGATAAATTCCAAAGTCTAGATATAAAGCCCAACATCTGGAGGTTATGACAAACATCTAGAGGTAAAGAAGGACATCCAGAGGTAAAGCCAAAGCAATGTAAAGCCCAACATCTAGAGTTAAAGCCCAACGTCTAGATTTAAAGCCCAAAGTCTAGATATAAAGCCCAACATCTATTTGTAAATCCCAACATCTGGAGGTAAAGCCTAACATCTAGAGGTAAAGCCCAACATCTAGAGGTAAAGCCAAAAATTTAGATTTAAACCCCAAAATCTAGAGGTAAAGCCCAATATCTAGAGGTAAATCCCAAAATCTAGATGTAAAGCCCAACATCTAGGGGTAAAGCCCAAAATCTAGAGGTAAAGCAAAACTTCTGATGTAAAGCTCAACATCTAGTCGGAAAGCCAAATGTCTATAGGTAAAGCCCAACTTCTAGAGGTGAAGCCAAACATCTAGATATAAAACCCAAAATCGGGAGGAAAAGCCCAACATATAGAAGTATAGCCCAAATTCTAGAGATAAATTCCAAAGTCTAGATAAAAAGCCCAACATCTAGAGGTTAGAGCCCAACATCTAGAGGTGAAGCAAAACATATAGAGGTATATCCCAACATCTAGAGATAAAGCCCAACATCTAGAGCTAAAGGCAAACATCTAGACGTAAAACCCTACATCTATGGGTAAAGCCCAACCTCTAGAGGTAAAGCCCAACTTCTTCAGGAAAAGCCAAAAATCTGAATTTCAAAACCCAAAATCTGGAGGTAAACCCCAACATCTAGAGCTAAAGCCCAAATTAGAGATGTAAAGCCGAATTTCTAGATCTAAAGCCAAAGATCTAGAGGTAAAGCCCAACATCTAGAGGTAAAGCCAAACATCTAGAGGTGAATTCCAAAATCTAGTGTTAAAGCCCGACACCTACAGTTAAAGCCAAACACCTAGATGTAAAATCCAACTTCTAGAGATAAAGCCCAATATCTAGAGTTGAAGCGCATCATCTAGAGATAAAGCCGAAAATCTAGAGGTAAAGCCCAACATCTAGAGGTAAAGCCCAACATCTAGAGGTAAAGCCCAAAATCTAGAGGTAAAGCCGAACATCTAGAGATAAAGGCAAATATCTAGATGTAAAACCCCAAATCTAGAGGTAAAGCCCAACATGTAGAGGTATAGCCCAATTTCTAGAGGTAAAGTCCAACATCTAGATGTAAAGCCCAACATCTAGAGGTAAAGCCCAACATCTAGAGGTAAAGCCCAACATCTAGATATAAAGCCCAATGTCTAGATGAGAAGCCAAACCTCTAGAGGTGTATCCCAAGATCTAGAGGAAAAAACCAACATCTAGAAGTAAAACCCAACATCTAGAGGTAAAGCCCAATATCTAGAGATGAAGCCAAACATCTAGAGGTAACAACCAAGTGATGTAAGGCCCAAAATCTAGAGGTAAAGCAGAATGTATTGAGGGGAAGCCAAACATCCAGATGTAAAGCCCAACACCTAGAGGTAAAGCCAAAAATCTAGATGTAAAACCCAACATCTTGAGGTAAAGACAAACATCTAGAGGTAAAGCAGGACATCTAGAGGTAAAGACGAAGCAATGCAAAGCCCAAAATCTAGAGGTAAATCTCAACATCTAGAGATAAAGCCGAAAATCTAGATGTAATCCCAATTTCTAGATCTAAAGCCAAACATCTAGAGGTAACGCCCAATATCTAGAGGTAAAGACCAAAATCTAGATGTAAAGCCCAACTTCTAGATCTAAAGCCCAACATCTCGAGGTAAAGACCAGCATCTAGAGGTAAAGCCTAACAACTAGAGGTGAATTCCAAAATCTAAATGTAAAGCAAAATATCTAGATGTAAACCCCTACATCTAGAGGTAAAGTCCAATATCTAGACTTAAAGACCAACATCTAGAGGTAAAGCCCAATGTCTAGAGGTAATGACCAACTTCTAGAGGAAAAGCCAAAAATCTAGATTTAAAACCCAAAATCAAAAGTTAAAGCCCAAAATCTAGATTTAAAGCCCACAATCTACATGTAAATCCCACCATCTAGAGGTAAAACCCACCATCCAGAGGTAAAACCCAATGTCTAGAGGTAAACCCCAACATCTAGAGGTAAAGCCCAACGTCTGGAGGTAAAGCCCAGCTTCTAGAGAGAAGCCAAAAATCCAGATGGAAAACCCAAAATCTAGAAGCAAAGCTCAACATCTAGAGGTAAAGCCCAGAATCTAGATGTAAAGCACAACTTCTAGATCTAAGCCCAACATCT
The DNA here is from genome assembly GCF_034619465.1 of Leptosomus discolor. NCBI lineage: Eukaryota > Metazoa > Chordata > Aves > Leptosomiformes > Leptosomidae > Leptosomus > Leptosomus discolor. The sequence continues at coordinate 3,528,408 of NW_028237782.1, read as the reverse complement.
AGAGGTGAAGCCCAAAATCTAGACGTAAAGCCTAACATCTAGAGGTGAATTCCAAAATCCAATGTTAAGGCCCAACATCTAGATATAAAGCCCCACATCTAGAGGAGAAGCCCAACCTCTAGATATGAATCCCACATCTAGAGGAAAAACCCAACATCTAGAAGTAAAACCCAACATCTAGGGGTAAAGCCCAATATCTAGAGATAAAGCCCAACATCTAGAGTTAAAAACAAGGCATGTAAGGCCCAAAATCTAGAGGTAAAGCAGAAAATCTAGATTTAAAGCCCAACATCTAGAGGTAAAGCAGAATGTATTGAGGGAAAGCCAAACATCTAGATGTAAAGCCCAACATCTGGAGGTGAAGCCCAAAACCTAAATGTAAAGCAAAACATCTAGATGTAAACCCCTACATCTAGAAGTAAAGTCCAATATCTAGACTTAAAGACCAACATCTAGAGGTAAAGCCCTACGTCTAGAGGTAATGACCAACTTCTAGAGGAAAAGCCAAAAATCTAGATTTAAAACCCAAAATCAAAAGTTAAAGCCCAAAATCTAGATTTAAAGCCCACAATCTACATGTAAATCCCACCATCTAGAGGTAAAACCCACCATCCAGAGGTAAAACCCAATGTCTAGAGGTAAACCCCAACATCTAGAGGTAAAGCCCAACGTCTGGAGGTACAGCCCAGCTTCTAGAGAGAAGCCAAAAATCAGATGGAAAACCCAAAATCTAGAAGTCAAGCTCAACATCTAGAGGTAAAGCCCAAAATCTAGACGTAAAGCCTAACATCTAGAGGTGAATTCCAAAATCCAATGTTAAGGCCCAACATCTAAAGTTAAAGACAGACATCTAGATGTAAAGCCCAACATCTAGAGGTAAAGCCCAATATCTAGAGATAAAGCCCAACATCTAGAGGTAAATCGCAAAATCTAGAGGTAAAGCCCAACATCTAGATATAAAGCCCCACATCTAGAGGAGAAGCCCAACCTCTAGATATGAATCCCACATCTAGAGGAAAAACCCAACATCTAGAAGTAAAACCCAACATCTAGAGGTAAAGCCCAATATCTAGAGATAAAGCCCAACATCTAGAGGTAAAAACCAAGCGATGTAAGGCCTAAAATCTAGAGGTAAAGCAGAAAATCTAGATTTAAAGCCCAACATCTAGAGGTAAAGCAGAATGTATTGAGGGAAAGCCAAACATCTAGATGTAAAGCCCAACATCTAGAGGTAAAGCCAAAAATCTAGATGTATAACCCAAAATCTTGAGGTAAAGACAAACATCTAGAGGTAAAGCAGGACATCTAGAGGTAAAGACGAAGCAGTGCAAAGCCCAAAATCTAGAGGTAAACCCCAACGTCTAGATTTAAAGCCCAAAGTCTAGATATAAAGCCCAACATCTGGAGGTTATGACAAACATCTAGAGGTAAAGAAGGACATCCAGAGGTAAAGCCAAAGCAATGTAAAGCCCAACATCTAGAGTTAAAGCCCAACGTCTAGATTTAAAGCCCAAAGTCTAGATATAAAGCCCAACATCTATTTGTAAATCCCAACATCTGGAGGTAAAGCCTAACATCTAGAGGTAAAGCCCAACATCTAGAGGTAAAGCCAAAAATTTAGATTTAAACCCCAAAATCTAGAGGTAAAGCCCAATATCTAGAGGTAAATCCCAAAATCTAGATGTAAAGCCCAACATCTAGGGGTAAAGCCCAAAATCTAGAGGTAAAGCAAAACTTCTGATGTAAAGCTCAACATCTAGTCGGAAAGCCAAATGTCTATAGGTAAAGCCCAACTTCTAGAGGTGAAGCCAAACATCTAGATATAAAACCCAAAATCGGGAGGAAAAGCCCAACATATAGAAGTATAGCCCAAATTCTAGAGATAAATTCCAAAGTCTAGATAAAAAGCCCAACATCTAGAGGTTAGAGCCCAACATCTAGAGGTGAAGCAAAACATATAGAGGTATATCCCAACATCTAGAGATAAAGCCCAACATCTAGAGCTAAAGGCAAACATCTAGACGTAAAACCCTACATCTATGGGTAAAGCCCAACCTCTAGAGGTAAAGCCCAACTTCTTCAGGAAAAGCCAAAAATCTGAATTTCAAAACCCAAAATCTGGAGGTAAACCCCAACATCTAGAGCTAAAGCCCAAATTAGAGATGTAAAGCCGAATTTCTAGATCTAAAGCCAAAGATCTAGAGGTAAAGCCCAACATCTAGAGGTAAAGCCAAACATCTAGAGGTGAATTCCAAAATCTAGTGTTAAAGCCCGACACCTACAGTTAAAGCCAAACACCTAGATGTAAAATCCAACTTCTAGAGATAAAGCCCAATATCTAGAGTTGAAGCGCATCATCTAGAGATAAAGCCGAAAATCTAGAGGTAAAGCCCAACATCTAGAGGTAAAGCCCAACATCTAGAGGTAAAGCCCAACATCTAGAGGTAAAGCCGAACATCTAGAGATAAAGGCAAATATCTAGATGTAAAACCCCAAATCTAGAGGTAAAGCCCAACATGTAGAGGTATAGCCCAATTTCTAGAGGTAAAGTCCAACATCTAGATGTAAAGCCCAACATCTAGAGGTAAAGCCCAACATCTAGAGGTAAAGCCCAACATCTAGATATAAAGCCCAATGTCTAGATGAGAAGCCAAACCTCTAGAGGTGTATCCCAAGATCTAGAGGAAAAAACCAACATCTAGAAGTAAAACCCAACATCTAGAGGTAAAGCCCAATATCTAGAGATGAAGCCAAACATCTAGAGGTAACAACCAAGTGATGTAAGGCCCAAAATCTAGAGGTAAAGCAGAATGTATTGAGGGGAAGCCAAACATCCAGATGTAAAGCCCAACACCTAGAGGTAAAGCCAAAAATCTAGATGTAAAACCCAACATCTTGAGGTAAAGACAAACATCTAGAGGTAAAGCAGGACATCTAGAGGTAAAGACGAAGCAATGCAAAGCCCAAAATCTAGAGGTAAATCTCAACATCTAGAGATAAAGCCGAAAATCTAGATGTAATCCCAATTTCTAGATCTAAAGCCAAACATCTAGAGGTAACGCCCAATATCTAGAGGTAAAGACCAAAATCTAGATGTAAAGCCCAACTTCTAGATCTAAAGCCCAACATCTCGAGGTAAAGACCAGCATCTAGAGGTAAAGCCTAACAACTAGAGGTGAATTCCAAAATCTAAATGTAAAGCAAAATATCTAGATGTAAACCCCTACATCTAGAGGTAAAGTCCAATATCTAGACTTAAAGACCAACATCTAGAGGTAAAGCCCAATGTCTAGAGGTAATGACCAACTTCTAGAGGAAAAGCCAAAAATCTAGATTTAAAACCCAAAATCAAAAGTTAAAGCCCAAAATCTAGATTTAAAGCCCACAATCTACATGTAAATCCCACCATCTAGAGGTAAAACCCACCATCCAGAGGTAAAACCCAATGTCTAGAGGTAAACCCCAACATCTAGAGGTAAAGCCCAACGTCTGGAGGTAAAGCCCAGCTTCTAGAGAGAAGCCAAAAATCCAGATGGAAAACCCAAAATCTAGAAGCAAAGCTCAACATCTAGAGGTAAAGCCCAGAATCTAGATGTAAAGCACAACTTCTAGATCTAAGCCCAACATCTAGAGGTGAAGCCCAAAATCTAGACGTAAAGCCTAACATCTAGAGGTGAATTCCAAAATCCAATGTTAAGGCCCAACATCTAGATATAAAGCCCCACATCTAGAGGAGAAGCCCAACCTCTAGATATGAATCCCACATCTAGAGGAAAAACCCAACATCTAGAAGTAAAACCCAACATCTAGGGGTAAAGCCCAATATCTAGAGATAAAGCCCAACATCTAGAGTTAAAAACAAGGCATGTAAGGCCCAAAATCTAGAGGTAAAGCAGAAAATCTAGATTTAAAGCCCAACATCTAGAGGTAAAGCAGAATGTATTGAGGGAAAGCCAAACATCTAGATGTAAAGCCCAACATCTGGAGGTGAAGCCCAAAACCTAAATGTAAAGCAAAACATCTAGATGTAAACCCCTACATCTAGAAGTAAAGTCCAATATCTAGACTTAAAGACCAACATCTAGAGGTAAAGCCCTACGTCTAGAGGTAATGACCAACTTCTAGAGGAAAAGCCAAAAATCTAGATTTAAAACCCAAAATCAAAAGTTAAAGCCCAAAATCTAGATTTAAAGCCCACAATCTACATGTAAATCCCACCATCTAGAGGTAAAACCCACCATCCAGAGGTAAAACCCAATGTCTAGAGGTAAACCCCAACATCTAGAGGTAAAGCCCAACGTCTGGAGGTACAGCCCAGCTTCTAGAGAGAAGCCAAAAATCAGATGGAAAACCCAAAATCTAGAAGTCAAGCTCAACATCTAGAGGTAAAGCCCAAAATCTAGACGTAAAGCCTAACATCTAGAGGTGAATTCCAAAATCCAATGTTAAGGCCCAACATCTAAAGTTAAAGACAGACATCTAGATGTAAAGCCCAACATCTAGAGGTAAAGCCCAATATCTAGAGATAAAGCCCAACATCTAGAGGTAAATCGCAAAATCTAGAGGTAAAGCCCAACATCTAGATATAAAGCCCCACATCTAGAGGAGAAGCCCAACCTCTAGATATGAATCCCACATCTAGAGGAAAAACCCAACATCTAGAAGTAAAACCCAACATCTAGAGGTAAAGCCCAATATCTAGAGATAAAGCCCAACATCTAGAGGTAAAAACCAAGCGATGTAAGGCCTAAAATCTAGAGGTAAAGCAGAAAATCTAGATTTAAAGCCCAACATCTAGAGGTAAAGCAGAATGTATTGAGGGAAAGCCAAACATCTAGATGTAAAGCCCAACATCTAGAGGTAAAGCCAAAAATCTAGATGTATAACTCAAAATCTTGAGGTAAAGACAAACATCTAGAGGTAAAGCAGGACATCTAGAGGTAAAGACGAAGCAGTGCAAAGCCCAAAATCTAGAGGTAAACCCCAACGTCTAGATTTAAAGCCCAAAGTCTAGATATAAAGCCCAACATCTGGAGGTTATGACAAACATCTAGAGGTAAAGAAGGACATCCAGAGGTAAAGCCAAAGCAATGTAAAGCCCAACATCTAGAGTTAAAGCCCAACATCTAGATTTAAAGCCCAAAGTCTAGATATAAAGCCCAACATCTATTTGTAAATCCCAACATCTGGAGGTAAAGCCTAACATCTAGAGGTAAAGCCCAACATCTAGAGGTAAAGCCAAAAATTTAGATTTAAACCCCAAAATCTAGAGGTAAAGCCCAATATCTAGAGGTAAATCCCAAAATCTAGATGTAAAGCCCAACATCTAGGGGTAAAGCCCAAAATCTAGAGGTAAAGCAAAACTTCTGATGTAAAGCTCAACATCTAGTCGGAAAGCCAAATGTCTATAGGTAAAGCCCAACTTCTAGAGGTGAAGCCAAACATCTAGATATAAAACCCAAAATCGGGAGGAAAAGCCCAACATATAGAAGTATAGCCCAAATTCTAGAGATAAATTCCAAAGTCTAGATAAAAAGCCCAACATCTAGAGGTTAGAGCCCAACATCTAGAGGTGAAGCAAAACATATAGAGGTATATCCCAACATCTAGAGATAAAGCCCAACATCTAGAGCTAAAGGCAAACATCTAGACGTAAAACCCTACATCTATGGGTAAAGCCCAACCTCTAGAGGTAAAGCCCAACTTCTTCAGGAAAAGCCAAAAATCTGAATTTCAAAACCCAAAATCTGGAGGTAAACCCCAACATCTAGAGCTAAAGCCCAAATTAGAGATGTAAAGCCGAATTTCTAGATCTAAAGCCAAAGATCTAGAGGTAAAGCCCAACATCTAGAGGTAAAGCCAAACATCTAGAGGTGAATTCCAAAATCTAGTGTTAAAGCCCGACACCTACAGTTAAAGCCAAACACCTAGATGTAAAATCCAACTTCTAGAGATAAAGCCCAATATCTAGAGTTGAAGCGCATCATCTAGAGATAAAGCCGAAAATCTAGAGGTAAAGCCCAACATCTAGAGGTAAAGCCCAACATCTAGAGGTAAAGCCCAACATCTAGAGGTAAAGCCGAACATCTAGAGATAAAGGCAAATATCTAGATGTAAAACCCCAAATCTAGAGGTAAAGCCCAACATGTAGAGGTATAGCCCAATTTCTAGAGGTAAAGCCCAAAATCTAGAGGTAAAGCCCAACATCTAGATATAAAGCCCAATGTCTAGATGAGAAGCCAAACCTCTAGAGGTGTATCCCAAGATCTAGAGGAAAAAACCAACATCTAGAAGTAAAACCCAACATCTAGAGGTAAAGGCCAATATCTAGAGATGAAGCCCAACATCTAGAGTTAAAAACAAGGCATGTAAGGCCCAAAATCTAGAGGTAAAGCAGAAAATCTAGATTTAAAGCCCAACATCTAGAGGTAAAGCAGAATGTATTGAGGGAAAGCCAAACATCTAGATGTAAAGCCCAACATCTGGAGGTGAAGCCCAAAACCTAAATGTAAAGCAAAACATCTAGATGTAAACCCCTACATCTAGAAGTAAAGTCCAATATCTAGACTTAAAGACCAACATCTAGAGGTAAAGCCCTACGTCTAGAGGTAATGACCAACTTCTAGAGGAAAAGCCAAAAATCTAGATTTAAAACCCAAAATCAAAAGTTAAAGCCCAAAATCTAGATTTAAAGCCCACAATCTACATGTAAATCCCACCATCTAGAGGTAAAACCCACCATCCAGAGGTAAAACCCAATGTCTAGAGGTAAACCCCAACATCTAGAGGTAAAGCCCAACGTCTGGAGGTACAGCCCAGCTTCTAGAGAGAAGCCAAAAATCAGATGGAAAACCCAAAATCTAGAAGTCAAGCTCAACATCTAGAGGTAAAGCCCAAAATCTAGACGTAAAGCCTAACATCTAGAGGTGAATTCCAAAATCCAATGTTAAGGCCCAACATCTGAAGTTAAAGACAGACATCTAGATGTAAAGCCCAACATCTAGAGGTAAAGCCCAATATCTAGAGATAAAGCCCAACATCTAGAGGTAAATCGCAAAATCTAGAGGTAAAGCCCAACATCTAGATATAAAGCCCCACATCTAGAGGAGAAGCCCAACCTCTAGATATGAATCCCACATCTAGAGGAAAAACCCAACATCTAGAAGTAAAACCCAACATCTAGAGGTAAAGCCCAATATCTAGAGATAAAGCCCAACATCTAGAGGTAAAAACCAAGCGATGTAAGGCCTAAAATCTGGAGGTAAAGCAGAAAATCTAGATTTAAAGCCCAACATCTAGAGGTAAAGCAGAATGTATTGAGGGAAAGCCAAACATCTAGATGTAAAGCCCAACATCTAGAGGTAAAGCCAAAAATCTAGATGTATAACTCAAAATCTTGAGGTAAAGACAAACATCTAGAGGTAAAGCAGGACATCTAGAGGTAAAGACGAAGCAGTGCAAAGCCCAAAATCTAGAGGTAAACCCCAACGTCTAGATTTAAAGCCCAAAGTCTAGATATAAAGCCCAACATCTGGAGGTTATGACAAACATCTAGAGGTAAAGAAGGACATCCAGAGGTAAAGCCAAAGCAATGTAAAGCCCAACATCTAGAGTTAAAGCCCAACATCTAGATTTAAAGCCCAAAGTCTAGATATAAAGCCCAACATCTATTTGTAAATCCCAACATCTGGAGGTAAAGCCTAACATCTAGAGGTAAAGCCCAACATCTAGAGGTAAAGCCAAAAATTTAGATTTAAACCCCAAAATCTAGAGGTAAAGCCCAATATCTAGAGGTAAATCCCAAAATCTAGATGTAAAGCCCAACATCTAGGGGTAAAGCCCAAAATCTAGAGGTAAAGCAAAACTTCTGATGTAAAGCTCAACATCTAGTCGGAAAGCCAAATGTCTATAGGTAAAGCCCAACTTCTAGAGGTGAAGCCAAACATCTAGATATAAAACCCAAAATCGGGAGGAAAAGCCCAACATATAGAAGTATAGCCCAAATTCTAGAGATAAATTCCAAAGTCTAGATATAAAGCCCAACATCTGGAGGTTATGACAAACATCTAGAGGTAAAGAAGGACATCCAGAGGTAAAGCCAAAGCAATGTAAAGCCCAACATCTAGAGTTAAAGCCCAACATCTAGATTTAAAGCCCAAAGTCTAGATATAAAGCCCAACATCTATTTGTAAATCCCAACATCTGGAGGTAAAGCCTAACATCTAGAGGTAAAGCCCAACATCTAGAGGTAAAGCCAAAAATTTAGATTTAAACCCCAAAATCTAGAGGTAAAGCCCAATATCTAGAGGTAAATCCCAAAATCTAGATGTAAAGCCCAACATCTAGGGGTAAAGCCCAAAATCTAGAGGTAAAGCAAAACTTCTGATGTAAAGCTCAACATCTAGTCGGAAAGCCAAATGTCTATAGGTAAAGCCCAACTTCTAGAGGTGAAGCCAAACATCTAGATATAAAACCCAAAATCGGGAGGAAAAGCCCAACATATAGAAGTATAGCCCAAATTCTAGAGATAAATTCCAAAGTCTAGATAAAAAGCCCAACATCTAGAGGTTAGAGCCCAACATCTAGAGGTGAAGCAAAACATATAGAGGTATATCCCAACATCTAGAGATAAAGCCCAACATCTAGAGCTAAAGGCAAACATCTAGACGTAAAACCCTACATCTATGGGTAAAGCCCAACCTCTAGAGGTAAAGCCCAACTTCTTCAGGAAAAGCCAAAAATCTGAATTTCAAAACCCAAAATCTGGAGGTAAACCCCAACATCTAGAGCTAAAGCCCAAATTAGAGATGTAAAGCCGAATTTCTAGATCTAAAGCCAAAGATCTAGAGGTAAAGCCCAACATCTAGAGGTAAAGCCAAACATCTAGAGGTGAATTCCAAAATCTAGTGTTAAAGCCCGACACCTACAGTTAAAGCCAAACACCTAGATGTAAAATCCAACTTCTAGAGATAAAGCCCAATATCTAGAGTTGAAGCGCATCATCTAGAGATAAAGCCGAAAATCTAGAGGTAAAGCCCAACATCTAGAGGTAAAGCCCAACATCTAGAGGTAAAGCCCAAAATCTAGAGGTAAAGCCGAACATCTAGAGATAAAGGCAAATATCTAGATGTAAAACCCCAAATCTAGAGGTAAAGCCCAACATGTAGAGGTATAGCCCAATTTCTAGAGGTAAAGTCCAACATCTAGATGTAAAGCCCAACATCTAGAGGTAAAGCCCAACATCTAGAGGTAAAGCCCAACATCTAGATATAAAGCCCAATGTCTAGATGAGAAGCCAAACCTCTAGAGGTGTATCCCAAGATCTAGAGGAAAAAACCAACATCTAGAAGTAAAACCCAACATCTAGAGGTAAAGGCCAATATCTAGAGATGAAGCCCAACATCTAGAGTTAAAAACAAGGCATGTAAGGCCCAAAATCTAGAGGTAAAGCAGAAAATCTAGATTTAAAGCCCAACATCTAGAGGTAAAGCAGAATGTATTGAGGGAAAGCCAAACATCTAGATGTAAAGCCCAACATCTGGAGGTGAAGCCCAAAACCTAAATGTAAAGCAAAACATCTAGATGTAAACTCCTACATCTAGAAGTAAAGTCCAATATCTAGACTTAAAGACCAACATCTAGAGGTAAAGCCCTACGTCTAGAGGTAATGACCAACTTCTAGAGGAAAAGCCAAAAATCTAGATTTAAAACCCAAAATCAAAAGTTAAAGCCCAAAATCTAGATTTAAAGCCCACAATCTACATGTAAATCCCACCATCTAGAGGTAAAACCCACCATCCAGAGGTAAAACCCAATGTCTAGAGGTAAACCCCAACATCTAGAGGTAAAGCCCAACGTCTGGAGGTACAGCCCAGCTTCTAGAGAGAAGCCAAAAATCAGATGGAAAACCCAAAATCTAGAAGTCAAGCTCAACATCTAGAGGTAAAGCCCAAAATCTAGACGTAAAGCCTAACATCTAGAGGTGAATTCCAAAATCCAATGTTAAGGCCCAACATCTAAAGTTAAAGACAGACATCTAGATGTAAAGCCCAACATCTAGAGGTAAAGCCCAATATCTAGAGATAAAGCCCAACATCTAGAGGTAAATCGCAAAATCTAGAGGTAAAGCCCAACATCTAGATATAAAGCCCCACATCTAGAGGAGAAGCCCAACCTCTAGATATGAATCCCACATCTAGAGGAAAAACCCAACATCTAGAAGTAAAACCCAACATCTAGAGGTAAAGCCCAATATCTAGAGATAAAGCCCAACATCTAGAGGTAAAAACCAAGCGATGTAAGGCCTAAAATCTGGAGGTAAAGCAGAAAATCTAGATTTAAAGCCCAACATCTAGAGGTAAAGCAGAATGTATTGAGGGAAAGCCAAACATCTAGATGTAAAGCCCAACATCTAGAGGTAAAGCCAAAAATCTAGATGTATAACTCAAAATCTTGAGGTAAAGACAAACATCTAGAGGTAAAGCAGGACATCTAGAGGTAAAGACGAAGCAGTGCAAAGCCCAAAATCTAGAGGTAAACCCCAACGTCTAGATTTAAAGCCCAAAGTCTAGATATAAAGCCCAACATCTGGAGGTTATGACAAACATCTAGAGGTAAAGAAGGACATCCAGAGGTAAAGCCAAAGCAATGTAAAGCCCAACATCTAGAGTTAAAGCCCAACATCTAGATTTAAAGCCCAAAGTCTAGATATAAAGCCCAACATCTATTTGTAAATCCCAACATCTGGAGGTAAAGCCTAACATCTAGAGGTAAAGCCCAACATCTAGAGGTAAAGCCAAAAATTTAGATTTAAACCCCAAAATCTAGAGGTAAAGCCCAATATCTAGAGGTAAATCCCAAAATCTAGATGTAAAGCCCAACATCTAGGGGTAAAGCCCAAAATCTAGAGGTAAAGCAAAACTTCTGATGTAAAGCTCAACATCTAGTCGGAAAGCCAAATGTCTATAGGTAAAGCCCAACTTCTAGAGGTGAAGCCAAACATCTAGATATAAAACCCAAAATCGGGAGGAAAAGCCCAACATATAGAAGTATAGCCCAAATTCTAGAGATAAATTCCAAAGTCTAGATAAAAAGCCCAACATCTAGAGGTTAGAGCCCAACATCTAGAGGTGAAGCAAAACATATAGAGGTATATCCCAACATCTAGAGATAAAGCCCAACATCTAGAGCTAAAGGCAAACATCTAGACGTAAAACCCTACATCTATGGGTAAAGCCCAACCTCTAGAGGTAAAGCCCAACTTCTTCAGGAAAAGCCAAAAATCTGAATTTCAAAACCCAAAATCTGGAGGTAAACCCCAACATCTAGAGCTAAAGCCCAAATTAGAGATGTAAAGCCGAATTTCTAGATCTAAAGCCAAAGATCTAGAGGTAAAGCCCAACATCTAGAGGTAAAGCCAAACATCTAGAGGTGAATTCCAAAATCTAGTGTTAAAGCCCGACACCTACAGTTAAAGCCAAACACCTAGATGTAAAATCCAACTTCTAGAGATAAAGCCCAATATCTAGAGTTGAAGAGCATCATCTAGAGATAAAGCCGAAAATCTAGAGGTAAAGCCCAACATCTAGAGGTAAAGCCCAACATCTAGAGGTAAAGCCCAAAATCTAGAGGTAAAGCCGAACATCTAGAGATAAAGGCAAATATCTAGATGTAAAACCCCAAATCTAGAGGTAAAGCCCAACATGTAGAGGTATAGCCCAATTTCTAGAGGTAAAGTCCAACATCTAGATGTAAAGCCCAACATCTAGAGGTAAAGCCCAACATCTAGAGGTAAAGCCCAACATCTAGATATAAAGCCCAATGTCTAGATGAGAAGCCAAACCTCTAGAGGTGTATCCCAAGATCTAGAGGAAAAAACCAACATCTAGAAGTAAAACCCAACATCTAGAGGTAAAGCCCAATATCTAGAGATGAAGCCAAACATCTAGAGGTAACAACCAAGTGATGTAAGGCCCAAAATCTAGAGGTAAAGCAGAATGTATTGAGGGGAAGCCAAACATCCAGATGTAAAGCCCAACACCTAGAGGTAAAGCCAAAAATCTAGATGTAAAACCCAACATCTTGAGGTAAAGACAAACATCTAGAGGTAAAGCAGGACATCTAGAGGTAAAGACGAAGCAATGCAAAGCCCAAAATCTAGAGGTAAATCTCAACATCTAGAGATAAAGCCGAAAATCTAGATGTAATCCCAATTTCTAGATCTAAAGCCAAACATCTAGAGGTAACGCCCAATATCTAGAGGTAAAGACCAAAATCTAGATGTAAAGCCCAACTTCTAGATCTAAAGCCCAACATCTCGAGGTAAAGACCAGCATCTAGAGGTAAAGCCTAACAACTAGAGGTGAATTCCAAAATCTAAATGTAAAGCAAAATATCTAGATGTAAACCCCTACATCTAGAGGTAAAGTCCAATATCTAGACTTAAAGACCAACATCTAGAGGTAAAGCCCAATGTCTAGAGGTAATGACCAACTTCTAGAGGAAAAGCCAAAAATCTAGATTTAAAACCCAAAATCAAAAGTTAAAGCCCAAAATCTAGATTTAAAGCCCACAATCTACATGTAAATCCCACCATCTAGAGGTAAAACCCACCATCCAGAGGTAAAACCCAATGTCTAGAGGTAAACCCCAACATCTAGAGGTAAAGCCCATCGTCTGGAGGTAAAGCCCAGCTTCTAGAGAGAAGCCAAAAATCCAGATGGAAAACCCAAAATCTAGAAGCAAAGCTCAACATCTAGAGGTAAAGCCCAGAATCTAGATGTAAAGCACAACTTCTAGATCTAAGCCCAACATCTAGAGGTGAAGCCCAAAATCTAGACGTAAAGCCTAACATCTAGAGGTGAATTCCAAAATCCAATGATAAGGCCCAACATCTAGATATAAAGCCCCACATCTAGAGGAGAAGCCCAACCTCTAGATATGAATCCCACATCTAGAGGAAAAACCCAACATCTAGAAGTAAAACCCAACATCTAGGGGTAAAGCCCAATATCTAGAGATAAAGCCCAACATCTAGAGTTAAAAACAAGGCATGTAAGGCCCAAAATCTAGAGGTAAAGCAGAAAATCTAGATTTAAAGCCCAACATCTAGAGGTAAAGCAGAATGTATTGAGGGAAAGCCAAACATCTAGATGTAAAGCCCAACATCTAGAGGTGAAGCCCAAAATCTAAATGTAAAGCAAAACATCTAGATGTAAACCCCTACATCAAGAGGTAAAGTCCAATATCTAGACTTAAAGACCAACATCTAGAGGTAAAGCCCTACGTCTAGAGGTAATGACCAACTTCTAGAGGAAAAGCCAAAAATCTAGATTTAAAACCCAAAATCAAAAGTTAAAGCCCAAAATCTAGATTTAAAGCCCACAATCTACATGTAAATCCCACCATCTAGAGGTAAAACCCACCATCCAGAGGTAAAACCCAATGTCTAGAGGTAAACCCCAACATCTAGAGGTAAAGCCCAACGTCTGGAGGTACAGCCCAGCTTCTAGAGAGAAGCCAAAAATCAGATGGAAAACCCAAAATCTAGAAGTCAAGCTCAACATCTAGAGGTAAAGCCCAAAATCTAGACGTAAAGCCTAACATCTAGAGGTGAATTCCAAAATCCAATGTTAAGGCCCAACATCTAAAGTTAAAGACAGACATCTAGATGTAAAGCCCAACATCTAGAGGTAAAGCCCAATATCTAGAGATAAAGCCCAACATCTAGAGGTAAATCGCAAAATCTAGAGGTAAAGCCCAACATCTAGATATAAAGCCCCACATCTAGAGGAGAAGCCCAACCTCTAGATATGAATCCCACATCTAGAGGAAAAACCCAACATCTAGAAGTAAAACCCAACATCTAGAGGTAAAGCCCAATATCTAGAGATAAAGCCCAACATCTAGAGGTAAAAACCAAGCGATGTAAGGCCTAAAATCTAGAGTTAAAGCAGAAAATCTAGATTTAAAGCCCAACATCTAGAGGTAAAGCAGAATGTATTGAGGGAAAGCCAAACATCTAGATGTAAAGCCCAACATCTAGAGGTAAAGCCAAAAATCTAGATGTATAACCCAAAATCTTGAGGTAAAGACAAACATCTAGAGGTAAAGCAGGACATCTAGAGGTAAAGACGAAGCAGTGCAAAGCCCAAAATCTAGAGGTAAACCCCAACGTCTAGATTTAAAGCCCAAAGTCTAGATATAAAGCCCAACATCTGGAGGTTATGACAAACATCTAGAGGTAAAGAAGGACATCCAGAGGTAAAGCCAAAGCAATGTAAAGCCCAACATCTAGAGTTAAAGCCCAACATCTAGATTTAAAGCCCAAAGTCTAGATATAAAGCCCAACATCTATTTGTAAATCCCAACATCTGGAGGTAAAGCCTAACATCTAGAGGTAAAGCCCAACATCTAGAGGTAAAGCCAAAAATTTAGATTTAAACCCCAAAATCTAGAGGTAAAGCCCAATATCTAGAGGTAAATCCCAAAATCTAGATGTAAAGCCCAACATCTAGGGGTAAAGCCCAAAATCTAGAGGTAAAGCAAAACTTCTGATGTAAAGCTCAACATCTAGTCGGAAAGCCAAATGTCTATAGGTAAAGCCCAACTTCTAGAGGTGAAGCCAAACATCTAGATATAAAACCCAAAATCGGGAGGAAAAGCCCAACATATAGAAGTATAGCCCAAATTCTAGAGATAAATTCCAAAGTCTAGATAAAAAGCCCAACATCTAGAGGTTAGAGCCCAACATCTAGAGGTGAAGCAAAACATATAGAGGTATATCCCAACATCTAGAGATAAAGCCCAACATCTAGAGCTAAAGGCAAACATCTAGACGTAAAACCCTACATCTATGGGTAAAGCCCAACCTCTAGAGGTAAAGCCCAACTTCTTCAGGAAAAGCCAAAAATCTGAATTTCAAAACCCAAAATCTGGAGGTAAACCCCAACATCTAGAGCTAAAGCCCAAATTAGAGATGTAAAGCCGAATTTCTAGATCTAAAGCCAAAGATCTAGAGGTAAAGCCCAACATCTAGAGGTAAAGCCAAACATCTAGAGGTGAATTCCAAAATCTAGTGTTAAAGCCCGACACCTACAGTTAAAGCCAAACACCTAGATGTAAAATCCAACTTCTAGAGATAAAGCCCAATATCTAGAGTTGAAGCGCATCATCTAGAGATAAAGCCGAAAATCTAGAGGTAAAGCCCAACATCTAGAGGTAAAGCCCAACATCTAGAGGTAAAGCCCAACATCTAGAGGTAAAGCCGAACATCTAGAGATAAAGGCAAATATCTAGATGTAAAACCCCAAATCTAGAGGTAAAGCCCAACATGTAGAGGTATAGCCCAATTTCTAGAGGTAAAGTCCAACATCTAGATGTAAAGCCCAACATCTAGAGGTAAAGCCCAACATCTAGAGGTAAAGCCCAACATCTAGATATAAAGCCCAATGTCTAGATGAGAAGCCAAACCTCTAGAGGTGTATCCCAAGATCTAGAGGAAAAAACCAACATCTAGAAGTAAAACCCAACATCTAGAGGTAAAGGCCAATATCTAGAGATGAAGCCCAATATCTAGAGGTAACAACCAAGTGATGTAAGGCCCAAAATCTAGAGGTAAAGCAGAATGTATTGAGGGGAAGCCAAACATCTAGATGTAAAGCCCAACACCTAGAGGTAAAGCCAAAAATCTAGATGTAAAACCCAACATCTTGAGGTAAAGACAAACATCTAGAGGTAAAGCAGGACATCTAGAGGTAAAGACGAAGCAATGCAAAGCCCAAAATCTAGAGGTAAATCTCAACATCTAGAGATAAAGCCGAAAATCTAGATGTAATCCCAATTTCTAGATCTAAAGCCAAACATCTAGAGGTAACGCCCAATATCTAGAGGTAAAGACCAAAATCTAGATGTAAAGCCCAACTTCTAGATCTAAAGCCCAACATCTCGAGGTAAAGACCAGCATCTAGAGGTAAAGCCTAACAACTAGAGGTGAATTCCAAAATCTAAATGTAAAGCAAAATATCTAGATGTAAACCCCTACATCTAGAGGTAAAGTCCAATATCTAGACTTAAAGACCAACATCTAGAGGTAAAGCCCAATGTCTAGAGGTAATGACCAACTTCTAGAGGAAAAGCCAAAAATCTAGAATTAAAACCCAAAATCAAAAGTTAAAGCCCAAAATCTAGATTTAAAGCCCACAATCTACATGTAAATCCCACCATCTAGAGGTAAAACCCACCATCCAGAGGTAAAACCCAATGTCTAGAGGTAAAGCCCAACATCTAGAGGTAAAGCCCAACGTCTGGGGTAAAGCCCAGCTTCTAGAGAGAAGCCAAAAATCCAGATGGAAAACCCAAAATCTAGAAGCAAAGCTCAACATCTAGAGGTAAAGCCCAGAATCTAGATGTAAAGCACAACTTCTAGATCTAAGCCCAACATCTAGAGGTGAAGCCCAAAATCTAGACGTAAAGCCTAACATCTAGAGGTGAATTCCAAAATCCAATGTTAAGGCCCAACATCTAGATATAAAGCCCCACATCTAGAGGAGAAGCCCAACCTCTAGATATGAATCCCACATCTAGAGGAAAAACCCAACATCTAGAAGTAAAACCCAACATCTAGGGGTAAAGCCCAATATCTAGAGATAAAGCCCAACATCTAGAGTTAAAAACAAGGCATGTAAGGCCCAAAATCTAGAGGAAAAGCAGAAAATCTAGATTTAAAGCCCAACATCTAGAGGTAAAGCAGAATGTATTGAGGGAAAGCCAAACATCTAGATGTAAAGCCCAACATCTGGAGGTGAAGCCCAAAACCTAAATGTAAAGCAAAATATCTAGATGTAAACCCCTACATCTAGAAGTAAAGTCCAATATCTAGACTTAAAGACCAACATCTAGAGGTAAAGCCCTACGTCTAGAGGTAATGACCAACTTCTAGAGGAAAAGCCAAAAATCTAGATTTAAAACCCAAAATCAAAAGTTAAAGCCCAAAATCTAGATTTAAAGCCCACAATCTACATGTAAATCCCACCATCTAGAGGTAAAACCCACCATCCAGAGGTAAAACCCAATGTCTAGAGGTAAACCCCAACATCTAGAGGTAAAGCCCAACGTCTGGAGGTACAGCCCAGCTTCTAGAGAGAAGCCAAAAATCAGATGGAAAACCCAAAATCTAGAAGTCAAGCTCAACATCTAGAGGTAAAGCCCAAAATCTAGACGTAAAGCCTAACATCTAGAGGTGAATTCCAAAATCCAATGTTAAGGCCCAACATCTAAAGTTAAAGACAGACATCTAGATGTAAAGCCCAACATCTAGAGGTAAAGCCCAATATCTAGAGATAAAGCCCAACATCTAGAGGTAAATCGCAAAATCTAGAGGTAAAGCCCAACATCTAGATATAAAGCCCCACATCTAGAGGAGAAGCCCAACCTCTAGATATGAATCCCACATCTAGAGGAAAAACCCAACATCTAGAAGTAAAACCCAACATCTAGAGGTAAAGCCCAATATCTAGAGATAAAGCCCAACATCTAGAGGTAAAAACCAAGCGATGTAAGGCCTAAAATCTAGAGGTAAAGCAGAAAATCTAGATTTAAAGCCCAACATCTAGAGGTAAAGCAGAATGTATTGAGGGAAAGCCAAACATCTAGATGTAAAGCCCAACATCTAGAGGTAAAGCCAAAAATCTAGATGTATAACCCAAAATCTTGAGGTAAAGACAAACATCTAGAGGTAAAGCAGGACATCTAGAGGTAAAGACGAAGCAGTGCAAAGCCCAAAATCTAGAGGTAAACCCCAACGTCTAGATTTAAAGCCCAAAGTCTAGATATAAAGCCCAACATCTGGAGGTTATGACAAACATCTAGAGGTAAAGAAGGACATCCAGAGGTAAAGCCAAAGCAATGTAAAGCCCAACATCTAGAGTTAAAGCCCAACATCTAGATTTAAAGCCCAAAGTCTAGATATAAAGCCCAACATCTATTTGTAAATCCCAACATCTGGAGGTAAAGCCTAACATCTAGAGGTAAAGCCCAACATCTAGAGGTAAAGCCAAAAATTTAGATTTAAACCCCAAAATCTAGAGGTAAAGCCCAAAATCTAGAGGTAAATCCCAAAATCTAGATGTAAAGCCCAACATCTAGGGGTAAAGCCCAAAATCTAGAGGTAAAGCAAAACTTCTGATGTAAAGCTCAACATCTAGTCGGAAAGCCAAATGTCTATAGGTAAAGCCCAACTTCTAGAGGTGAAGCCAAACATCTAGATATAAAACCCAAAATCGGGAGGAAAAGCCCAACATATAGAAGTATAGCCCAAATTCTAGAGATAAATTCCAAAGTCTAGATAAAAAGCCCAACATCTAGAGGTTAGAGCCCAACATCTAGACGTTAGAGCCCAACATCTAGAGGTATATCCCAACATCTAGAGATAAAGCCCAACATCTAGAGCTAAAGGCAAACATCTAGACGTAAAACCCTACATCTATGGGTAAAGCCCAACCTCTAGAGGTAAAGCCCAACTTCTTCAGGAAAAGCCAAAAATCTGAATTTCAAAACCCAAAATCTGGAGGTAAACCCCAACATCTAGAGCTAAAGCCCAAATTAGAGATGTAAAGCCGAATTTCTAGATCTAAAGCCAAAGATCTAGAGGTAAAGCCCAACATCTAGAGGTAAAGCCAAACATCTAGAGGTGAATTCCAAAATCTAGTGTTAAAGCCCGACACCTACAGTTAAAGCCAAACACCTAGATGTAAAATCCAACTTCTAGAGATAAAGCCCAATATCTAGAGTTGAAGCGCATCATCTAGAGATAAAGCCGAAAATCTAGAGGTAAAGCCCAACATCTAGAGGTAAAGCCCAACATCTAGAGGTAAAGCCCAACATCTAGAGGTAAAGCCCAACATCTAGAGATAAAGGCAAATATCTAGATGTAAAACCCCAAATCTAGAGGTAAAGCCCAACATGTAGAGGTATAGCCCAATTTCTAGAGGTAAAGTCCAACATCTAGATGTAAAGCCCAACATCTAGAGGTAAAGCCCAACATCTAGAGGTAAAGCCCAACATCTAGATATAAAGCCCAATGTCTAGATGAGAAGCCAAACCTCTAGAGGTGTATCCCAAGATCTAGAGGAAAAAACCAACATCTAGAAGTAAAAGCCAACATCTAGAGGTAAAGCCCAATATCTAGAGATGAAGCCCAACATCTAGAGGTAACAACCAAGTGATGTAAGGCCCAAAATCTAGAGGTAAAGCAGAATGTATTGAGGGGAAGCCAAACATCTAGATGTAAAGCCCAACACCTAGAGGTAAAGCCAAAAATCTAGATGTAAAACCCAACATCTTGAGGTAAAGACAAACATCTAGAGGTAAAGCAGGACATCTAGAGGTAAAGACGAAGCAATGCAAAGCCCAAAATCTAGAGGTAAATCTCAACATCTAGAGATAAAGCCGAAAATCTAGATGTAATCCCAATTTCTAGATCTAAAGCCAAACATCTAGAGGTAAAGCCCAATATCTAGAGGTAAAGACCAAAATCTAGATGTAAAGCCCAACTTCTAGATCTAAAGCCCAACATCTCGAGGTAAAGACCAGCATCTAGAGGTAAAGCCTAACAACTAGAGGTGAATTCCAAAATCTAAATGTAAAGCAAAATATCTAGATGTAAACCCCTACATCTAGAGGTAAAGTCCAATATCTAGACTTAAAGACCAACATCTAGAGGTAAAGCCCAATGTCTAGAGGTAATGACCAACTTCTAGAGGAAAAGCCAAAAATCTAGAATTAAAACACAAAATCAAAAGTTAAAGCCCAAAATCTAGATTTAAAGCCCACAATCTACATGTAAATCCCACCATCTAGAGGTAAAACCCACCATCCAGAGGTAAAACCCAATGTCTAGAGGTAAACCCCAACATCTAGAGGTAAAGCCCAACGTCTGGAGGTAAAGCCCAGCTTCTAGAGAGAAGCCAAAAATCCAGACGGAAAACCCAAAATCTAGAAGCAAAGCTCAACATCTAGAGGTAAAGCCCAGAATCTAGATGTAAAGCACAACTTCTAGATCTAAGCCCAACATCTAGAGGTGAAGCCCAAAATCTAGACGTAAAGCCTAACATCTAGAGGTGAATTCCAAAATCCAATGTTAAGGCCCAACATGTAGATATAAAGCCCCACATCTAGAGGAGAAGCCCAACCTCTAGATATGAATCCCACATCTAGAGGAAAAACCCAACATCTAGAAGTAAAACCCAACATCTAGGGGTAAAGCCCAATATCTAGAGATAAAGCCCAACATCTAGAGTTAAAAACAAGGGATGTAAGGCCCAAAATCTAGAGGTAAAGCAGAAAATCTAGATTTAAAGCCCAACATCTAGAGGTAAAGCAGAATGTATTGAGGGAAAGCCAAACATCTAGATGTAAAGC
The DNA here is from genome assembly GCF_034619465.1 of Leptosomus discolor. Taxonomy (NCBI): domain Eukaryota; kingdom Metazoa; phylum Chordata; class Aves; order Leptosomiformes; family Leptosomidae; genus Leptosomus; species Leptosomus discolor. The sequence continues at coordinate 3,507,990 of NW_028237782.1, read as the reverse complement.
CCAACATCTAGAGGTGAAGCCCAAAATCTAAATGTAAAGCAAAACATCTAGATGTAAACCCCTACATCTAGAGGTAAAATCCAATATCTAGACTTAAAGACCAACATCTAGAGGTAAAGCCCTACGTCTAGAGGTAATGACCAACTTCTGGAGGAAAAGCCAAAAATCTAGATTTAAAACCCAAAATCAAAAGGTAAAGGCCAAAATGTAGATTTAAAGCCCACAATCTACGTGTAAATCCCACCATCTAGAGGTAAAACCCACCATCTAGAGGTGAATTCCAAAATCCAATGTTAAGGCCCAACATCTAGATATAAAGCCCCACATCTAGAGGAGAAGCCCAACCTCTAGATATGAATCCCACATCTAGAGGAAAAACCCAACATCTAGAAGTAAAACCCAACATCTAGGGGTAAAGCCCAATATCTAGAGATAAAGCCCAACATCTAGAGTTAAAAACAAGGGATGTAAGGCCCAAAATCTAGAGGTAAAGCAGAAAATCTAGATTTAAAGCCCAACATCTAGAGGTAAAGCAGAATGTATTGAGGGAAAGCCAAACATCTAGATGTAAAGCCCAACATCTGGAGGTGAAGCCCAAAACCTAAATGTAAAGCAAAACATCTAGATGTAAAACCCTACATCTAGAGGTAAAGTCCAATATCTAGACTTAAAGACCAACATCTAGAGGTAAAGCCCTACGTCTAGAGGTAATGACCAACTTCTAGAGGAAAAGCCAAAAATCTAGATTTAAAACCCAAAATCAAAAGTTAAAGCCCAAAATCTAGATTTAAAGCCCACAATCTACATGTAAATCCCACCATCTAGAGGTAAAACCCACCATCCAGAGGTAAAACCCAATGTCTAGAGGTAAACCCCAACATCTAGAGGTAAAGCCCAACGTCTGGAGGTACAGCCCAGCTTCTAGAGAGAAGCCAAAAATCAGATGGAAAACCCAAAATCTAGAAGTCATGCTCAACATCTAGAGGTAAAGCCCAAAATCTAGACGTAAAGCCTAACATCTAGAGGTGAATTCCAAAATCCAATGTTAAGGCCCAACATCTAAAGTTAAAGACAGACATCTAGATGTAAAGCCCAACATCTAGAGGTAAAGCCCAATATCTAGAGATAAAGCCCAACATCTAGAGGTAAATCGCAAAATCTAGAGTTAAAGCCCAACATCTAGATATAAAGCCCCACATCTAGAGGAGAAGCCCAACCTCTAGATATGAATCCCACATCTAGAGGAAAAACCCAGCATCTAGAAGTAAAACCCAACATCTAGAGGTAAAGCCCAATATCTAGAGATAAAGCCCAACATCTAGAGGTAAAAACCAAGCGATGTAAGGCCTAAAATCTAGAGGTAAAGCAGAAAATCTAGATTTAAAGCCCAACATCTAGAGGTAAAGCAGAATGTATTGAGGGAAAGCCAAACATCTAGATGTAAAGCCCAACATCTAGAGGTAAAGCCAAAAATCTAGATGTATAACCCAAAATCTTGAGGTAAAGACAAACATCTAGAGGTAAAGCAGGACATCTAGAGGTAAAGACGAAGCAGTGCAAAGCCCAAAATCTAGAGGTAAACCCCAACGTCTAGATTTAAAGCCCAAAGTCTAGATATAAAGCCCAACATCTGGAGGTTATGACAAACATCTAGAGGTAAAGAAGGACATCCAGAGGTAAAGCCAAAGCAATGTAAAGCCCAACATCTAGAGTTAAAGCCCAACATCTAGATTTAAAGCCCAAAGTCTAGATATAAAGCCCAACATCTATTTGTAAATCCCAACATCTGGAGGTAAAGCCTAACATCTAGAGGTAAAGCCCAACATCTAGAGGTAAAGCCAAAAATTTAGATTTAAACCCCAAAATCTAGAGGTAAAGCCCAATATCTAGAGGTAAATCCCAAAATCTAGATGTAAAGCCCAACATCTAGGGGTAAAGCCCAAAATCTAGAGGTAAAGCAAAACTTCTGATGTAAAGCTCAACATCTAGTCGGAAAGCCAAATGTCTATAGGTAAAGCCCAACTTCTAGAGGTGAAGCCAAACATCTAGATATAAAACCCAAAATCGGGAGGAAAAGCCCAACATATAGAAGTATAGCCCAAATTCTAGAGATAAATTCCAAAGTCTAGATAAAAAGCCCAACATCTAGAGGTTAGAGCCCAACATCTAGAGGTGAAGCAAAACATATAGAGGTATATCCCAACATCTAGAGATAAAGCCCAACATCTAGAGCTAAAGGCAAACATCTAGACGTAAAACCCTACATCTATGGGTAAAGCCCAACCTCTAGAGGTAAAGCCCAACTTCTTCAGGAAAAGCCAAAAATCTGAATTTCAAAACCCAAAATCTGGAGGTAAACCCCAACATCTAGAGCTAAAGCCCAAATTAGAGATGTAAAGCCGAATTTCTAGATCTAAAGCCAAAGATCTAGAGGTAAAGCCCAACATCTAGAGGTAAAGCCAAACATCTAGAGGTGAATTCCAAAATCTAGTGTTAAAGCCCGACACCTACAGTTAAAGCCAAACACCTAGATGTAAAATCCAACTTCTAGAGATAAAGCCCAATATCTAGAGTTGAAGCGCATCATCTAGAGATAAAGCCGAAAATCTAGAGGTAAAGCCCAACATCTAGAGGTAAAGCCCAACATCTAGAGGTAAAGCCCAAAATCTAGAGGTAAAGCCGAACATCTAGAGATAAAGGCAAATATCTAGATGTAAAACCCCAAATCTAGAGGTAAAGCCCAACATGTAGAGGTATAGCCCAATTTCTAGAGGTAAAGTCCAACATCTAGATGTAAAGCCCAACATCTAGAGGTAAAGCCCAACATCTAGAGGTAAAGCCCAACATCTAGATATAAAGCCCAATGTCTAGATGAGAAGCCAAACCTCTAGAGGTGTATCCCAAGATCTAGAGGAAAAAACCAACATCTAGAAGTAAAACCCAACATCTAGAGGTAAAGCCCAATATCTAGAGATGAAGCCCAACATCTAGAGGTAACAACCAAGTGATGTAAGGCCCAAAATCTAGAGGTAAAGCAGAATGTATTGAGGGGAAGCCAAACATCTAGATGTAAAGCCCAACACCTAGAGGTAAAGCCAAAAATCTAGATGTAAAACCCAACATCTTGAGGTAAAGACAAACATCTAGAGGTAAAGCAGGACATCTAGAGGTAAAGACGAAGCAATGCAAAGCCCAAAATCTAGAGGTAAATCTCAACATCTAGAGATAAAGCCGAAAATCTAGATGTAATCCCAATTTCTAGATCTAAAGCCAAACCTCTAGAGGTAAAGCCCTATACCTAGAGGTAAAGACCAAAATCTAGATGTAAAGCCCAACTTCTAGATCTAAAGCCCAACATCTCGAGGTAAAGACCAGCATCTAGAGGTAAAGCCTAACAACTAGAGGTGAATTCCAAAATCTAAATGTAAAGCAAAATATCTAGATGTAAACCCCTACATCTAGAGGTAAAGTCCAATATCTAGACTTAAAGACCAACATCTAGAGGTAAAGCCCAATGTCTAGAGGTAATGACCAACTTCTAGAGGAAAAGCCAAAAATCTAGAATTAAAACCCAAAATCAAAAGTTAAAGCCCAAAATCTAGATTTAAAGCCCACAATCTACATGTAAATCCCACCATCTAGAGGTAAAACCCACCATCCAGAGGTAAAACCCAATGTCTAGAGGTAAAGCCCAACATCTAGAGGTAAAGCCCAACGTCTGGAGGTAAAGCCCAGCTTCTAGAGAGAAGCCAAAAATCCAGATGGAAAACCCAAAATCTAGAAGCAAAGCTCAACATCTAGAGGTAAAGCCCAGAATTTAGATGTAAAGCACAACTTCTAGATCTAAGCCCAACATCTAGAGGTGAAGCCCAAAATCTAGACGTAAAGCCTAACATCTAGAGGTGAATTCCAAATCCAATGTTAAGGCCCAACATCTAGATATAAAGCCCCACATCTAGAGGAGAAGCCCAACCTCTAGATATGAATCCCACATCTAGAGGTAAACCCCAACATCTAGAAGTAAAACCCAACATCTAGGGGTAAAGCCCAATATCTAGAGATAAAGCCCAACATCTAGAGTTAAAAACAAGGCATGTAAGGCCCAAAATCTAGAGGTAAAGCAGAAAATCTAGATTTAAAGCCCAACATCTAGAGGTAAAGCAGAATGTATTGAGGGAAAGCCAAACATCTAGATGTAAAGCCCAACATCTGGAGGTGAAGCCCAAAACCTAAATGTAAAGCAAAACATCTAGATGTAAACCCCTACATCTAGAAGTAAAGTCCAATATCTAGACTTAAAGACCAACATCTAGAGGTAAAGCCCTACGTCTAGAGGTAATGACCAACTTCTAGAGGAAAAGCCAAAAATCTAGATTTAAAACCCAAAATCAAAAGTTAAAGCCCAAAATCTAGATTTAAAGCCCACAATCTACATGTAAATCCCACCATCTAGAGGTAAAACCCACCATCCAGAGGTAAAACCCAATGTCTAGAGGTAAACCCCAACATCTAGAGGTAAAGCCCAACGTCTGGAGGTACAGCCCAGCTTCTAGAGAGAAGCCAAAAATCAGATGGAAACCCCAAAATCTAGAAGTCAAGCTCAACATCTAGAGGTAAAGCCCAACATCTAGACGTAAAGCCTAACATCTAGAGGTGAATTCCAAAATCTAGTGTTAAAGCCCGACACCTACAGTTAAAGCCAAACACCTAGATGTAAAATCCAACTTCTAGAGATAAAGCCCAATATCTAGAGTTGAAGCGCATCATCTAGAGATAAAGCCGAAAATCTAGAGGTAAAGCCCAACATCTAGAGGTAAAGCCCAACATCTAGAGGTAAAGCCGAACATCTAGAGATAAAGGCAAATATCTAGATGTAAAACCCCAAATCTAGAGGTAAAGCCCAACATGTAGAGGTATAGCCCAATTTCTAGAGGTAAAGTCCAACATCTAGATGTAAAGCCCAACATCTAGAGGTAAAGCCCAACATCTAGAGGTAAAGCCCAACATCTAGATATAAAGCCCAATGTCTAGATGAGAAGCCAAACCTCTAGAGGTGTATCCCAAGATCTAGAGGAAAAAACCAACATCTAGAAGTAAAACCCAACATCTAGAGGTAAAGCCCAATATCTAGAGATGAAGCCCAACATCTAGAGGTAACAACCAAGTGATGTAAGGCCCAAAATCTAGAGGTAAAGCAGAATGTATTGAGGGGAAGCCAAACATCTAGATGTAAAGCCCAACACCTAGAGGTAAAGCCAAAAATCTAGATGTAAAACCCAACATCTTGAGGTAAAGACAAACATCTAGAGGTAAAGCAGGACATCTAGAGGTAAAGACGAAGCAATGCAAAGCCCAAAATCTAGAGGTAAATCTCAACATCTAGAGATAAAGCCGAAAATCTAGATGTAATCCCAATTTCTAGATCTAAAGCCAAACATCTAGAGGTAAAGCCCAATATCTAGAGGTAAAGACCAAAATCTAGATGTAAAGCCCAACTTCTAGATCTAAAGCCCAACATCTCGAGGTAAAGACCAGCATCTAGAGGTAAAGCCTAACAACTAGAGGTGAATTCCAAAATCTAAATGTAAAGCAAAATATCTAGATGTAAACCCCTACATCTAGAGGTAAAGTCCAATATCTAGACTTAAAGACCAACATCTAGAGGTAAAGCCCAATGTCTAGAGGTAATGACCAACTTCTAGAGGAAAAGCCAAAAATCTAGAATTAAAACACAAAATCAAAAGTTAAAGCCCAAAATCTAGATTTAAAGCCCACAATCTACATGTAAATCCCACCATCTAGAGGTAAAACCCACCATCCAGAGGTAAAACCCAATGTCTAGAGGTAAACCCCAACATCTAGAGGTAAAGCCCAACGTCTGGAGGTAAAGCCCAGCTTCTAGAGAGAAGCCAAAAATCCAGACGGAAAACCCAAAATCTAGAAGCAAAGCTCAACATCTAGAGGTAAAGCCCAGAATCTAGATGTAAAGCACAACTTCTAGATCTAAGCCCAACATCTAGAGGTGAAGCCCAAAATCTAGACGTAAAGCCTAACATCTAGAGGTGAATTCCAAAATCCAATGTTAAGGCCCAACATGTAGATATAAAGCCCCACATCTAGAGGAGAAGCCCAACCTCTAGATATGAATCCCACATCTAGAGGAAAAACCCAACATCTAGAAGTAAAACCCAACATCTAGGGGTAAAGCCCAATATCTAGAGATAAAGCCCAACATCTAGAGTTAAAAACAAGGGATGTAAGGCCCAAAATCTAGAGGTAAAGCAGAAAATCTAGATTTAAAGCCCAACATCTAGAGGTAAAGCAGAATGTATTGAGGGAAAGCCAAACATCTAGATGTAAAGCCCAACATCTAGAGGTGAAGCCCAAAATCTAAATGTAAAGCAAAACATCTAGATGTAAACCCCTACATCTAGAGGTAAAATCCAATATCTAGACTTAAAGACCAACATCTAGAGGTAAAGCCCTACGTCTAGAGGTAATGACCAACTTCTGGAGGAAAAGCCAAAAATCTAGATTTAAAACCCAAAATCAAAAGGTAAAGGCCAAAATGTAGATTTAAAGCCCACAATCTACGTGTAAATCCCACCATCTAGAGGTAAAACCCACCATCTAGAGGTGAATTCCAAAATCCAATGTTAAGGCCCAACATCTAGATATAAAGCCCCACATCTAGAGGAGAAGCCCAACCTCTAGATATGAATCCCACATCTAGAGGAAAAACCCAACATCTAGAAGTAAAACCCAACATCTAGGGGTAAAGCCCAATATCTAGAGATAAAGCCCAACATCTAGAGTTAAAAACAAGGGATGTAAGGCCCAAAATCTAGAGGTAAAGCAGAAAATCTAGATTTAAAGCCCAACATCTAGAGGTAAAGCAGAATGTATTGAGGGAAAGCCAAACATCTAGATGTAAAGCCCAACATCTGGAGGTGAAGCCCAAAACCTAAATGTAAAGCAAAACATCTAGATGTAAAACCCTACATCTAGAGGTAAAGTCCAATATCTAGACTTAAAGACCAACATCTAGAGGTAAAGCCCTACGTCTAGAGGTAATGACCAACTTCTAGAGGAAAAGCCAAAAATCTAGATTTAAAACCCAAAATCAAAAGTTAAAGCCCAAAATCTAGATTTAAAGCCCACAATCTACATGTAAATCCCACCATCTAGAGGTAAAACCCACCATCCAGAGGTAAAACCCAATGTCTAGAGGTAAACCCCAACATCTAGAGGTAAAGCCCAACGTCTGGAGGTACAGCCCAGCTTCTAGAGAGAAGCCAAAAATCAGATGGAAAACCCAAAATCTAGAAGTCATGCTCAACATCTAGAGGTAAAGCCCAAAATCTAGACGTAAAGCCTAACATCTAGAGGTGAATTCCAAAATCCAATGTTAAGGCCCAACATCTAAAGTTAAAGACAGACATCTAGATGTAAAGCCCAACATCTAGAGGTAAAGCCCAATATCTAGAGATAAAGCCCAACATCTAGAGGTAAATCGCAAAATCTAGAGTTAAAGCCCAACATCTAGATATAAAGCCCCACATCTAGAGGAGAAGCCCAACCTCTAGATATGAATCCCACATCTAGAGGAAAAACCCAGCATCTAGAAGTAAAACCCAACATCTAGAGGTAAAGCCCAATATCTAGAGATAAAGCCCAACATCTAGAGGTAAAAACCAAGCGATGTAAGGCCTAAAATCTAGAGGTAAAGCAGAAAATCTAGATTTAAAGCCCAACATCTAGAGGTAAAGCAGAATGTATTGAGGGAAAGCCAAACATCTAGATGTAAAGCCCAACATCTAGAGGTAAAGCCAAAAATCTAGATGTATAACCCAAAATCTTGAGGTAAAGACAAACATCTAGAGGTAAAGCAGGACATCTAGAGGTAAAGACGAAGCAGTGCAAAGCCCAAAATCTAGAGGTAAACCCCAACGTCTAGATTTAAAGCCCAAAGTCTAGATATAAAGCCCAACATCTGGAGGTTATGACAAACATCTAGAGGTAAAGAAGGACATCCAGAGGTAAAGCCAAAGCAATGTAAAGCCCAACATCTAGAGTTAAAGCCCAACATCTAGATTTAAAGCCCAAAGTCTAGATATAAAGCCCAACATCTATTTGTAAATCCCAACATCTGGAGGTAAAGCCTAACATCTAGAGGTAAAGCCCAACATCTAGAGGTAAAGCCAAAAATTTAGATTTAAACCCCAAAATCTAGAGGTAAAGCCCAATATCTAGAGGTAAATCCCAAAATCTAGATGTAAAGCCCAACATCTAGGGGTAAAGCCCAAAATCTAGAGGTAAAGCAAAACTTCTGATGTAAAGCTCAACATCTAGTCGGAAAGCCAAATGTCTATAGGTAAAGCCCAACTTCTAGAGGTGAAGCCAAACATCTAGATATAAAACCCAAAATCGGGAGGAAAAGCCCAACATATAGAAGTATAGCCCAAATTCTAGAGATAAATTCCAAAGTCTAGATAAAAAGCCCAACATCTAGAGGTTAGAGCCCAACATCTAGAGGTGAAGCAAAACATATAGAGGTATATCCCAACATCTAGAGATAAAGCCCAACATCTAGAGCTAAAGGCAAACATCTAGACGTAAAACCCTACATCTATGGGTAAAGCCCAACCTCTAGAGGTAAAGCCCAACTTCTTCAGGAAAAGCCAAAAATCTGAATTTCAAAACCCAAAATCTGGAGGTAAACCCCAACATCTAGAGCTAAAGCCCAAATTAGAGATGTAAAGCCGAATTTCTAGATCTAAAGCCAAAGATCTAGAGGTAAAGCCCAACATCTAGAGGTAAAGCCAAACATCTAGAGGTGAATTCCAAAATCTAGTGTTAAAGCCCGACACCTACAGTTAAAGCCAAACACCTAGATGTAAAATCCAACTTCTAGAGATAAAGCCCAATATCTAGAGTTGAAGCGCATCATCTAGAGATAAAGCCGAAAATCTAGAGGTAAAGCCCAACATCTAGAGGTAAAGCCCAACATCTAGAGGTAAAGCCCAAAATCTAGAGGTAAAGCCGAACATCTAGAGATAAAGGCAAATATCTAGATGTAAAACCCCAAATCTAGAGGTAAAGCCCAACATGTAGAGGTATAGCCCAATTTCTAGAGGTAAAGTCCAACATCTAGATGTAAAGCCCAACATCTAGAGGTAAAGCCCAACATCTAGAGGTAAAGCCCAACATCTAGATATAAAGCCCAATGTCTAGATGAGAAGCCAAACCTCTAGAGGTGTATCCCAAGATCTAGAGGAAAAAACCAACATCTAGAAGTAAAACCCAACATCTAGAGGTAAAGCCCAATATCTAGAGATGAAGCCCAACATCTAGAGGTAACAACCAAGTGATGTAAGGCCCAAAATCTAGAGGTAAAGCAGAATGTATTGAGGGGAAGCCAAACATCTAGATGTAAAGCCCAACACCTAGAGGTAAAGCCAAAAATCTAGATGTAAAACCCAACATCTTGAGGTAAAGACAAACATCTAGAGGTAAAGCAGGACATCTAGAGGTAAAGACGAAGCAATGCAAAGCCCAAAATCTAGAGGTAAATCTCAACATCTAGAGATAAAGCCGAAAATCTAGATGTAATCCCAATTTCTAGATCTAAAGCCAAACCTCTAGAGGTAAAGCCCTATACCTAGAGGTAAAGACCAAAATCTAGATGTAAAGCCCAACTTCTAGATCTAAAGCCCAACATCTCGAGGTAAAGACCAGCATCTAGAGGTAAAGCCTAACAACTAGAGGTGAATTCCAAAATCTAAATGTAAAGCAAAATATCTAGATGTAAACCCCTACATCTAGAGGTAAAGTCCAATATCTAGACTTAAAGACCAACATCTAGAGGTAAAGCCCAATGTCTAGAGGTAATGACCAACTTCTAGAGGAAAAGCCAAAAATCTAGAATTAAAACCCAAAATCAAAAGTTAAAGCCCAAAATCTAGATTTAAAGCCCACAATCTACATGTAAATCCCACCATCTAGAGGTAAAACCCACCATCCAGAGGTAAAACCCAATGTCTAGAGGTAAAGCCCAACATCTAGAGGTAAAGCCCAACGTCTGGAGGTAAAGCCCAGCTTCTAGAGAGAAGCCAAAAATCCAGATGGAAAACCCAAAATCTAGAAGCAAAGCTCAACATCTAGAGGTAAAGCCCAGAATTTAGATGTAAAGCACAACTTCTAGATCTAAGCCCAACATCTAGAGGTGAAGCCCAAAATCTAGACGTAAAGCCTAACATCTAGAGGTGAATTCCAAATCCAATGTTAAGGCCCAACATCTAGATATAAAGCCCCACATCTAGAGGAGAAGCCCAACCTCTAGATATGAATCCCACATCTAGAGGTAAACCCCAACATCTAGAAGTAAAACCCAACATCTAGGGGTAAAGCCCAATATCTAGAGATAAAGCCCAACATCTAGAGTTAAAAACAAGGCATGTAAGGCCCAAAATCTAGAGGTAAAGCAGAAAATCTAGATTTAAAGCCCAACATCTAGAGGTAAAGCAGAATGTATTGAGGGAAAGCCAAACATCTAGATGTAAAGCCCAACATCTGGAGGTGAAGCCCAAAACCTAAATGTAAAGCAAAACATCTAGATGTAAACCCCTACATCTAGAAGTAAAGTCCAATATCTAGACTTAAAGACCAACATCTAGAGGTAAAGCCCTACGTCTAGAGGTAATGACCAACTTCTAGAGGAAAAGCCAAAAATCTAGATTTAAAACCCAAAATCAAAAGTTAAAGCCCAAAATCTAGATTTAAAGCCCACAATCTACATGTAAATCCCACCATCTAGAGGTAAAACCCACCATCCAGAGGTAAAACCCAATGTCTAGAGGTAAACCCCAACATCTAGAGGTAAAGCCCAACGTCTGGAGGTACAGCCCAGCTTCTAGAGAGAAGCCAAAAATCAGATGGAAACCCCAAAATCTAGAAGTCAAGCTCAACATCTAGAGGTAAAGCCCAACATCTAGACGTAAAGCCTAACATCTAGAGGTGAATTCCAAAATCTAGTGTTAAAGCCCGACACCTACAGTTAAAGCCAAACACCTAGATGTAAAATCCAACTTCTAGAGATAAAGCCCAATATCTAGAGTTGAAGCGCATCATCTAGAGATAAAGCCGAAAATCTAGAGGTAAAGCCCAACATCTAGAGGTAAAGCCCAACATCTAGAGGTAAAGCCGAACATCTAGAGATAAAGGCAAATATCTAGATGTAAAACCCCAAATCTAGAGGTAAAGCCCAACATGTAGAGGTATAGCCCAATTTCTAGAGGTAAAGTCCAACATCTAGATGTAAAGCCCAACATCTAGAGGTAAAGCCCAACATCTAGAGGTAAAGCCCAACATCTAGATATAAAGCCCAATGTCTAGATGAGAAGCCAAACCTCTAGAGGTGTATCCCAAGATCTAGAGGAAAAAACCAACATCTAGAAGTAAAACCCAACATCTAGAGGTAAAGCCCAATATCTAGAGATGAAGCCCAACATCTAGAGGTAACAACCAAGTGATGTAAGGCCCAAAATCTAGAGGTAAAGCAGAATGTATTGAGGGGAAGCCAAACATCTAGATGTAAAGCCCAACACCTAGAGGTAAAGCCAAAAATCTAGATGTAAAACCCAACATCTTGAGGTAAAGACAAACATCTAGAGGTAAAGCAGGACATCTAGAGGTAAAGACGAAGCAATGCAAAGCCCAAAATCTAGAGGTAAATCTCAACATCTAGAGATAAAGCCGAAAATCTAGATGTAATCCCAATTTCTAGATCTAAAGCCAAACATCTAGAGGTAAAGCCCAATATCTAGAGGTAAAGACCAAAATCTAGATGTAAAGCCCAACTTCTAGATCTAAAGCCCAACATCTCGAGGTAAAGACCAGCATCTAGAGGTAAAGCCTAACAACTAGAGGTGAATTCCAAAATCTAAATGTAAAGCAAAATATCTAGATGTAAACCCCTACATCTAGAGGTAAAGTCCAATATCTAGACTTAAAGACCAACATCTAGAGGTAAAGCCCAATGTCTAGAGGTAATGACCAACTTCTAGAGGAAAAGCCAAAAATCTAGAATTAAAACCCAAAATCAAAAGTTAAAGCCCAAAATCTAGATTTAAAGCCCACAATCTACATGTAAATCCCACCATCTAGAGGTAAAACCCACCATCCAGAGGTAAAACCCAATGTCTAGAGGTAAACCCCAACATCTAGAGGTAAAGCCCAACGTCTGGAGGTAAAGCCCAGCTTCTAGAGAGAAGCCAAAAATCCAGACGGAAAACCCAAAATCTAGAAGCAAAGCTCAACATCTAGAGGTAAAGCCCAGAATCTAGATGTAAAGCACAACTTCTAGATCTAAGCCCAACATCTAGAGGTGAAGCCCAAAATCTAGACGTAAAGCCTAACATCTAGAGGTGAATTCCAAAATCCAATGTTAAGGCCCAACATGTAGATATAAAGCCCCACATCTAGAGGAGAAGCCCAACCTCTAGATATGAATCCCACATCTAGAGGAAAAACCCAACATCTAGAAGTAAAACCCAACATCTAGGGGTAAAGCCCAATATCTAGAGATAAAGCCCAACATCTAGAGTTAAAAACAAGGGATGTAAGGCCCAAAATCTAGAGGTAAAGCAGAAAATCTAGATTTAAAGCCCAACATCTAGAGGTAAAGCAGAATGTATTGAGGGAAAGCCAAACATCTAGATGTAAAGCCCAACATCTAGAGGTGAAGCCCAAAATCTAAATGTAAAGCAAAACATCTAGATGTAAACCCCTACATCTAGAGGTAAAATCCAATATCTAGACTTAAAGACCAACATCTAGAGGTAAAGCCCTACGTCTAGAGGTAATGACCAACTTCTGGAGGAAAAGCCAAAAATCTAGATTTAAAACCCAAAATCAAAAGGTAAAGGCCAAAATGTAGATTTAAAGCCCACAATCTACGTGTAAATCCCACCATCTAGAGGTAAAACCCACCATCTAGAGGTGAATTCCAAAATCCAATGTTAAGGCCCAACATCTAGATATAAAGCCCCACATCTAGAGGAGAAGCCCAACCTCTAGATATGAATCCCACATCTAGAGGAAAAACCCAACATCTAGAAGTAAAACCCAACATCTAGGGGTAAAGCCCAATATCTAGAGATAAAGCCCAACATCTAGAGTTAAAAACAAGGGATGTAAGGCCCAAAATCTAGAGGTAAAGCAGAAAATCTAGATTTAAAGCCCAACATCTAGAGGTAAAGCAGAATGTATTGAGGGAAAGCCAAACATCTAGATGTAAAGCCCAACATCTGGAGGTGAAGCCCAAAACCTAAATGTAAAGCAAAACATCTAGATGTAAAACCCTACATCTAGAGGTAAAGTCCAATATCTAGACTTAAAGACCAACATCTAGAGGTAAAGCCCTACGTCTAGAGGTAATGACCAACTTCTAGAGGAAAAGCCAAAAATCTAGATTTAAAACCCAAAATCAAAAGTTAAAGCCCAAAATCTAGATTTAAAGCCCACAATCTACATGTAAATCCCACCATCTAGAGGTAAAACCCACCATCCAGAGGTAAAACCCAATGTCTAGAGGTAAACCCCAACATCTAGAGGTAAAGCCCAACGTCTGGAGGTACAGCCCAGCTTCTAGAGAGAAGCCAAAAATCAGATGGAAAACCCAAAATCTAGAAGTCATGCTCAACATCTAGAGGTAAAGCCCAAAATCTAGACGTAAAGCCTAACATCTAGAGGTGAATTCCAAAATCCAATGTTAAGGCCCAACATCTAAAGTTAAAGACAGACATCTAGATGTAAAGCCCAACATCTAGAGGTAAAGCCCAATATCTAGAGATAAAGCCCAACATCTAGAGGTAAATCGCAAAATCTAGAGTTAAAGCCCAACATCTAGATATAAAGCCCCACATCTAGAGGAGAAGCCCAACCTCTAGATATGAATCCCACATCTAGAGGAAAAACCCAGCATCTAGAAGTAAAACCCAACATCTAGAGGTAAAGCCCAATATCTAGAGATAAAGCCCAACATCTAGAGGTAAAAACCAAGCGATGTAAGGCCTAAAATCTAGAGGTAAAGCAGAAAATCTAGATTTAAAGCCCAACATCTAGAGGTAAAGCAGAATGTATTGAGGGAAAGCCAAACATCTAGATGTAAAGCCCAACATCTAGAGGTAAAGCCAAAAATCTAGATGTATAACCCAAAATCTTGAGGTAAAGACAAACATCTAGAGGTAAAGCAGGACATCTAGAGGTAAAGACGAAGCAGTGCAAAGCCCAAAATCTAGAGGTAAACCCCAACGTCTAGATTTAAAGCCCAAAGTCTAGATATAAAGCCCAACATCTGGAGGTTATGACAAACATCTAGAGGTAAAGAAGGACATCCAGAGGTAAAGCCAAAGCAATGTAAAGCCCAACATCTAGAGTTAAAGCCCAACATCTAGATTTAAAGCCCAAAGTCTAGATATAAAGCCCAACATCTATTTGTAAATCCCAACATCTGGAGGTAAAGCCTAACATCTAGAGGTAAAGCCCAACATCTAGAGGTAAAGCCAAAAATTTAGATTTAAACCCCAAAATCTAGAGGTAAAGCCCAATATCTAGAGGTAAATCCCAAAATCTAGATGTAAAGCCCAACATCTAGGGGTAAAGCCCAAAATCTAGAGGTAAAGCAAAACTTCTGATGTAAAGCTCAACATCTAGTCGGAAAGCCAAATGTCTATAGGTAAAGCCCAACTTCTAGAGGTGAAGCCAAACATCTAGATATAAAACCCAAAATCGGGAGGAAAAGCCCAACATATAGAAGTATAGCCCAAATTCTAGAGATAAATTCCAAAGTCTAGATAAAAAGCCCAACATCTAGAGGTTAGAGCCCAACATCTAGAGGTGAAGCAAAACATATAGAGGTATATCCCAACATCTAGAGATAAAGCCCAACATCTAGAGCTAAAGGCAAACATCTAGACGTAAAACCCTACATCTATGGGTAAAGCCCAACCTCTAGAGGTAAAGCCCAACTTCTTCAGGAAAAGCCAAAAATCTGAATTTCAAAACCCAAAATCTGGAGGTAAACCCCAACATCTAGAGCTAAAGCCCAAATTAGAGATGTAAAGCCGAATTTCTAGATCTAAAGCCAAAGATCTAGAGGTAAAGCCCAACATCTAGAGGTAAAGCCAAACATCTAGAGGTGAATTCCAAAATCTAGTGTTAAAGCCCGACACCTACAGTTAAAGCCAAACACCTAGATGTAAAATCCAACTTCTAGAGATAAAGCCCAATATCTAGAGTTGAAGCGCATCATCTAGAGATAAAGCCGAAAATCTAGAGGTAAAGCCCAACATCTAGAGGTAAAGCCCAACATCTAGAGGTAAAGCCCAAAATCTAGAGGTAAAGCCGAACATCTAGAGATAAAGGCAAATATCTAGATGTAAAACCCCAAATCTAGAGGTAAAGCCCAACATGTAGAGGTATAGCCCAATTTCTAGAGGTAAAGTCCAACATCTAGATGTAAAGCCCAACATCTAGAGGTAAAGCCCAACATCTAGAGGTAAAGCCCAACATCTAGATATAAAGCCCAATGTCTAGATGAGAAGCCAAACCTCTAGAGGTGTATCCCAAGATCTAGAGGAAAAAACCAACATCTAGAAGTAAAACCCAACATCTAGAGGTAAAGCCCAATATCTAGAGATGAAGCCCAACATCTAGAGGTAACAACCAAGTGATGTAAGGCCCAAAATCTAGAGGTAAAGCAGAATGTATTGAGGGGAAGCCAAACATCTAGATGTAAAGCCCAACACCTAGAGGTAAAGCCAAAAATCTAGATGTAAAACCCAACATCTTGAGGTAAAGACAAACATCTAGAGGTAAAGCAGGACATCTAGAGGTAAAGACGAAGCAATGCAAAGCCCAAAATCTAGAGGTAAATCTCAACATCTAGAGATAAAGCCGAAAATCTAGATGTAATCCCAATTTCTAGATCTAAAGCCAAACCTCTAGAGGTAAAGCCCTATACCTAGAGGTAAAGACCAAAATCTAGATGTAAAGCCCAACTTCTAGATCTAAAGCCCAACATCTCGAGGTAAAGACCAGCATCTAGAGGTAAAGCCTAACAACTAGAGGTGAATTCCAAAATCTAAATGTAAAGCAAAATATCTAGATGTAAACCCCTACATCTAGAGGTAAAGTCCAATATCTAGACTTAAAGACCAACATCTAGAGGTAAAGCCCAATGTCTAGAGGTAATGACCAACTTCTAGAGGAAAAGCCAAAAATCTAGAATTAAAACCCAAAATCAAAAGTTAAAGCCCAAAATCTAGATTTAAAGCCCACAATCTACATGTAAATCCCACCATCTAGAGGTAAAACCCACCATCCAGAGGTAAAACCCAATGTCTAGAGGTAAAGCCCAACATCTAGAGGTAAAGCCCAACGTCTGGAGGTAAAGCCCAGCTTCTAGAGAGAAGCCAAAAATCCAGATGGAAAACCCAAAATCTAGAAGCAAAGCTCAACATCTAGAGGTAAAGCCCAGAATTTAGATGTAAAGCACAACTTCTAGATCTAAGCCCAACATCTAGAGGTGAAGCCCAAAATCTAGACGTAAAGCCTAACATCTAGAGGTGAATTCCAAATCCAATGTTAAGGCCCAACATCTAGATATAAAGCCCCACATCTAGAGGAGAAGCCCAACCTCTAGATATGAATCCCACATCTAGAGGTAAACCCCAACATCTAGAAGTAAAACCCAACATCTAGGGGTAAAGCCCAATATCTAGAGATAAAGCCCAACATCTAGAGTTAAAAACAAGGCATGTAAGGCCCAAAATCTAGAGGTAAAGCAGAAAATCTAGATTTAAAGCCCAACATCTAGAGGTAAAGCAGAATGTATTGAGGGAAAGCCAAACATCTAGATGTAAAGCCCAACATCTGGAGGTGAAGCCCAAAACCTAAATGTAAAGCAAAACATCTAGATGTAAACCCCTACATCTAGAAGTAAAGTCCAATATCTAGACTTAAAGACCAACATCTAGAGGTAAAGCCCTACGTCTAGAGGTAATGACCAACTTCTAGAGGAAAAGCCAAAAATCTAGATTTAAAACCCAAAATCAAAAGTTAAAGCCCAAAATCTAGATTTAAAGCCCACAATCTACATGTAAATCCCACCATCTAGAGGTAAAACCCACCATCCAGAGGTAAAACCCAATGTCTAGAGGTAAACCCCAACATCTAGAGGTAAAGCCCAACGTCTGGAGGTACAGCCCAGCTTCTAGAGAGAAGCCAAAAATCAGATGGAAACCCCAAAATCTAGAAGTCAAGCTCAACATCTAGAGGTAAAGCCCAACATCTAGACGTAAAGCCTAACATCTAGAGGTGAATTCCAAAATCTAGTGTTAAAGCCCGACACCTACAGTTAAAGCCAAACACCTAGATGTAAAATCCAACTTCTAGAGATAAAGCCCAATATCTAGAGTTGAAGCGCATCATCTAGAGATAAAGCCGAAAATCTAGAGGTAAAGCCCAACATCTAGAGGTAAAGCCCAACATCTAGAGGTAAAGCCGAACATCTAGAGATAAAGGCAAATATCTAGATGTAAAACCCCAAATCTAGAGGTAAAGCCCAACATGTAGAGGTATAGCCCAATTTCTAGAGGTAAAGTCCAACATCTAGATGTAAAGCCCAACATCTAGAGGTAAAGCCCAACATCTAGAGGTAAAGCCCAACATCTAGATATAAAGCCCAATGTCTAGATGAGAAGCCAAACCTCTAGAGGTGTATCCCAAGATCTAGAGGAAAAAACCAACATCTAGAAGTAAAACCCAACATCTAGAGGTAAAGCCCAATATCTAGAGATGAAGCCAAACATCTAGAGGTAACAACCAAGTGATGTAAGGCCCAAAATCTAGAGGTAAAGCAGAATGTATTGAGGGGAAGCCAAACATCTAGATGTAAAGCCCAACACCTAGAGGTAAAGCCAAAAATCTAGATGTAAAACCCAACATCTTGAGGTAAAGACAAACATCTAGAGGTAAAGCAGGACATCTAGAGGTAAAGACGAAGCAATGCAAAGCCCAAAATCTAGAGGTAAATCTCAACATCTAGAGATAAAGCCGAAAATCTAGATGTAATCCCAATTTCTAGATCTAAAGCCAAACATCTAGAGGTAAAGCCCAATATCTAGTGGTAAAGACCAAAATCTAGATGTAAAGCCCAACTTCTAGATCTAAAGCCCAACATCTCGAGGTAAAGACCAGCATGTAGAGGTAAAGCCTAACAACTAGAGGTGAATTCCAAAATCTAAATGTAAAGCAAAATATCTAGATGTAAACCCCTACATCTAGAGGTAAAGTCCAATATCTAGACTTAAAGACCAACATCTAGAGGTAAAGCCCAATGTCTAGAGGTAATGACCAACTTCTAGAGGAAAAGCCAAAAATCTAGAATTAAAACCCAAAATCAAAAGTTAAAGCCCAAAATCTAGATTTAAAGCCCACAATCTACATGTAAATCCCACCATCTAGAGGTAAAACCCACCATCCAGAGGTAAAACCCAATGTCTAGAGGTAAACCCCAACATCTAGAGGTAAAGCCCAACGTCTGGAGGTAAAGCCCAGCTTCTAGAGAGAAGCCAAAAATCCAGACGGAAAACCCAAAATCTAGAAGCAAAGCTCAACATCTAGAGGTAAAGCCCAGAATCTAGATGTAAAGCACAACTTCTAGATCTAAGCCCAACATCTAGAGGTGAAGCCCAAAATCTAGACGTAAAGCCTAACATCTAGAGGTGAATTCCAAAATCCAATGTTAAGGCCCAACATCTAGATATAAAGCCCCACATCTAGAGGAGAAGCCCAACCTCTAGATATGAATCCCACATCTAGAGGAAAAACCCAACATCTAGAAGTAAAACCCAACATCTAGGGGTAAAGCCCAATATCTAGAGATAAAGCCCAACATCTAGAGTTAAAAACAAGGCATGTAAGGCCCAAAATCTAGAGGTAAAGCAGAAAATCTAGATTTAAAGCCCAACATCTAGAGGTAAAGCAGAATGTATTGAGGGAAAGCCAAACATCTAGATGTAAAGCCCAACATCTAGAGGTGAAGCCCAAAATCTAAATGTAAAGCAAAACATCTAGATGTAAACCCCTACATCTAGAGGTAAAATCCAATATCTAGACTTAAAGACCAACATCTAGAGGTAAAGCCCTACGTCTAGAGGTAATGACCAACTTCTGGAGGAAAAGCCAAAAATCTAGATTTAAAACCCAAAATCAAAAGGTAAAGGCCAAAATGTAGATTTAAAGCCCACAATCTACGTGTAAATCCCACCATCTAGAGGTAAAACCCACCATCTAGAGGTGAATTCCAAAATCCAATGTTAAGGCCCAACATCTAGATATAAAGCCCCACATCTAGAGGAGAAGCCCAACCTCTAGATATGAATCCCACATCTAGAGGAAAAACCCAACATCTAGAAGTAAAACCCAACATCTAGGGGTAAAGCCCAATATCTAGAGATAAAGCCCAACATCTAGAGTTAAAAACAAGGGATGTAAGGCCCAAAATCTAGAGGTAAAGCAGAAAATCTAGATTTAAAGCCCAACATCTAGAGGTAAAGCAGAATGTATTGAGGGAAAGTCAAACATCTAGATGTAAAGCCCAACATCTGGAGGTGAAGCCCAAAACCTAAATGTAAAGCAAAACATCTAGATGTAAAACCCTACATCTAGAGGTAAAGTCCAATATCTAGACTTAAAGACCAACATCTAGAGGTAAAGCCCTACGTCTAGAGGTAATGACCAACTTCTAGAGGAAAAGCCAAAAATCTAGATTTAAAACCCAAAATCAAAAGTTAAAGCCCAAAATCTAGATTTAAAGCCCACAATCTACATGTAAATCCCACCATCTAGAGGTAAAACCCACCATCCAGAGGTAAAACCCAATGTCTAGAGGTAAACCCCAACATCTAGAGGTAAAGCCCAACGTCTGGAGGTACAGCCCAGCTTCTAGAGAGAAGCCAAAAATCAGATGGAAAACCCAAAATCTAGAAGTCATGCTCAACATCTAGAGGTAAAGCCCAAAATCTAGACGTAAAGCCTAACATCTAGAGGTGAATTCCAAAATCCAATGTTAAGGCCCAACATCTAAAGTTAAAGACAGACATCTAGATGTAAAGCCCAACATCTAGAGGTAAAGCCCAATATCTAGAGATAAAGCCCAACATCTAGAGGTAAATCGCAAAATCTAGAGTTAAAGCCCAACATCTAGATATAAAGCCCCACATCTAGAGGAGAAGCCCAACCTCTAGATATGAATCCCACATCTAGAGGAAAAACCCAGCATCTAGAAGTAAAACCCAACATCTAGAGGTAAAGCCCAATATCTAGAGATAAAGCCCAACATCTAGAGGTAAAAACCAAGCCATGTAAGGCCTAAAATCTAGAGGTAAAGCAGAAAATCTAGATTTAAAGCCCAACATCTAGAGGTAAAGCAGAATGTATTGAGGGAAAGCCAAACATCTAGATGTAAAGCCCAACATCTAGAGGTAAAGCCAAAAATCTAGATGTATAACCCAAAATCTTGAGGTAAAGACAAACATCTAGAGGTAAAGCAGGACATCTAGAGGTAAAGACGAAGCAGTGCAAAGCCCAAAATCTAGAGGTAAACCCCAACGTCTAGATTTAAAGCCCAAAGTCTAGATATAAAGCCCAACATCTGGAGGTTATGACAAACATCTAGAGGTAAAGAAGGACATCCAGAGGTAAAGCCAAAGCAATGTAAAGCCCAACATCTAGAGTTAAAGCCCAACATCTAGATTTAAAGCCCAAAGTCTAGATATAAAGCCCAACATCTATTTGTAAATCCCAACATCTGGAGGTAAAGCCTAACATCTAGAGGTAAAGCCCAACATCTAGAGGTAAAGCCAAAAATTTAGATTTAAACCCCAAAATCTAGAGGTAAAGCCCAATATCTAGAGGTAAATCCCAAAATCTAGATGTAAAGCCCAACATCTAGGGGTAAAGCCCAAAATCTAGAGGTAAAGCAAAACTTCTGATGTAAAGCTCAACATCTAGTCGGAAAGCCAAATGTCTATAGGTAAAGCCCAACTTCTAGAGGTGAAGCCAAACATCTAGATATAAAACCCAAAATCGGGAGGAAAAGCCCAACATATAGAAGTATAGCCCAAATTCTAGAGATAAATTCCAAAGTCTAGATAAAAAGCCCAACATCTAGAGGTTAGAGCCCAACATCTAGAGGTGAAGCAAAACATATAGAGGTATATCCCAACATCTAGAGATAAAGCCCAACATCTAGAGCTAAAGGCAAACATCTAGACGTAAAACCCTACATCTATGGGTAAAGCCCAACCTCTAGAGGTAAAGCCCAACTTCTTCAGGAAAAGCCAAAAATCTGAATTTCAAAACCCAAAATCTGGAGGTAAACCCCAACATCTAGAGCTAAAGCCCAAATTAGAGATGTAAAGCCGAATTTCTAGATCTAAAGCCAAAGATCTAGAGGTAAAGCCCAACATCTAGAGGTAAAGCCAAACATCTAGAGGTGAATTCCAAAATCTAGTGTTAAAGCCCGACACCTACAGTTAAAGCCAAACACCTAGATGTAAAATCCAACTTCTAGAGATAAAGCCCAATATCTAGAGTTGAAGCGCATCATCTAGAGATAAAGCCGAAAATCTAGAGGTAAAGCCCAACATCTAGAGGTAAAGCCCAACATCTAGAGGTAAAGCCCAAAATCTAGAGGTAAAGCCGAACATCTAGAGATAAAGGCAAATATCTAGATGTAAAACCCCAAATCTAGAGGTAAAGCCCAACATGTAGAGGTATAGCCCAATTTCTAGAGGTAAAGTCCAACATCTAGATGTAAAGCCCAACATCTAGAGGTAAAGCCCAACATCTAGAGGTAAAGCCCAACATCTAGATATAAAGCCCAATGTCTAGATGAGAAGCCAAACCTCTAGAGGTGTATCCCAAGATCTAGAGGAAAAAACCAACATCTAGAAGTAAAACCCAACATCTAGAGGTAAAGCCCAATATCTAGAGATGAAGCCCAACATCTAGAGGTAACAACCAAGTGATGTAAGGCCCAAAATCTAGAGGTAAAGCAGAATGTATTGAGGGGAAGCCAAACATCTAGATGTAAAGCCCAACACCTAGAGGTAAAGCCAAAAATCTAGATGTAAAACCCAACATCTTGAGGTAAAGACAAACATCTAGAGGTAAAGCAGGACATCTAGAGGTAAAGACGAAGCAATGCAAAGCCCAAAATCTAGAGGTAAATCTCAACATCTAGAGATAAAGCCGAAAATCTAGATGTAATCCCAATTTCTAGATCTAAAGCCAAACCTCTAGAGGTAAAGCCCTATACCTAGAGGTAAAGACCAAAATCTAGATGTAAAGCCCAACTTCTAGATCTAAAGCCCAACATCTCGAGGTAAAGACCAGCATCTAGAGGTAAAGCCTAACAACTAGAGGTGAATTCCAAAATCTAAATGTAAAGCAAAATATCTAGATGTAAACCCCTACATCTAGAGGTAAAGTCCAATATCTAGACTTAAAGACCAACATCTAGAGGTAAAGCCCAATGTCTAGAGGTAATGACCAACTTCTAGAGGAAAAGCCAAAAATCTAGAATTAAAACCCAAAATCAAAAGTTAAAGCCCAAAATCTAGATTTAAAGCCCACAATCTACATGTAAATCCCACCATCTAGAGGTAAAACCCACCATCCAGAGGTAAAACCCAATGTCTAGAGGTAAAGCCCAACATCTAGAGGTAAAGCCCAACGTCTGGAGGTAAAGCCCAGCTTCTAGAGAGAAGCCAAAAATCCAGATGGAAAACCCAAAATCTAGAAGCAAAGCTCAACATCTAGAGGTAAAGCCCAGAATTTAGATGTAAAGCACAACTTCTAGATCTAAGCCCAACATCTAGAGGTGAAGCCCAAAATCTAGACGTAAAGCCTAACATCTAGAGGTGAATTCCAAATCCAATGTTAAGGCCCAACATCTAGATATAAAGCCCCACATCTAGAGGAGAAGCCCAACCTCTAGATATGAATCCCACATCTAGAGGTAAACCCCAACATCTAGAAGTAAAACCCAACATCTAGGGGTAAAGCCCAATATCTAGAGATAAAGCCCAACATCTAGAGTTAAAAACAAGGCATGTAAGGCCCAAAATCTAGAGGTAAAGCAGAAAATCTAGATTTAAAGCCCAACATCTAGAGGTAAAGCAGAATGTATTGAGGGAAAGCCAAACATCTAGATGTAAAGCCCAACATCTGGAGGTGAAGCCCAAAACCTAAATGTAAAGCAAAACATCTAGATGTAAACCCCTACATCTAGAAGTAAAGTCCAATATCTAGACTTAAAGACCAACATCTAGAGGTAAAGCCCTACGTCTAGAGGTAATGACCAACTTCTAGAGGAAAAGCCAAAAATCTAGATTTAAAACCCAAAATCAAAAGTTAAAGCCCAAAATCTAGATTTAAAGCCCACAATCTACATGTAAATCCCACCATCTAGAGGTAAAACCCACCATCCAGAGGTAAAACCCAATGTCTAGAGGTAAACCCCAACATCTAGAGGTAAAGCCCAACGTCTGGAGGTACAGCCCAGCTTCTAGAGAGAAGCCAAAAATCAGATGGAAACCCCAAAATCTAGAAGTCAAGCTCAACATCTAGAGGTAAAGCCCAACATCTAGACGTAAAGCCTAACATCTAGAGGTGAATTCCAAAATCTAGTGTTAAAGCCCGACACCTACAGTTAAAGCCAAACACCTAGATGTAAAATCCAACTTCTAGAGATAAAGCCCAATATCTAGAGTTGAAGCGCATCATCTAGAGATAAAGCCGAAAATCTAGAGGTAAAGCCCAACATCTAGAGGTAAAGCCCAACATCTAGAGGTAAAGCCGAACATCTAGAGATAAAGGCAAATATCTAGATGTAAAACCCCAAATCTAGAGGTAAAGCCCAACATGTAGAGGTATAGCCCAATTTCTAGAGGTAAAGTCCAACATCTAGATGTAAAGCCCAACATCTAGAGGTAAAGCCCAACATCTAGAGGTAAAGCCCAACATCTAGATATAAAGCCCAATGTCTAGATGAGAAGCCAAACCTCTAGAGGTGTATCCCAAGATCTAGAGGAAAAAACCAACATCTAGAAGTAAAACCCAACATCTAGAGGTAAAGCCCAATATCTAGAGATGAAGCCAAACATCTAGAGGTAACAACCAAGTGATGTAAGGCCCAAAATCTAGAGGTAAAGCAGAATGTATTGAGGGGAAGCCAAACATCTAGATGTAAAGCCCAACACCTAGAGGTAAAGCCAAAAATCTAGATGTAAAACCCAACATCTTGAGGTAAAGACAAACATCTAGAGGTAAAGCAGGACATCTAGAGGTAAAGACGAAGCAATGCAAAGCCCAAAATCTAGAGGTAAATCTCAACATCTAGAGATAAAGCCGAAAATCTAGATGTAATCCCAATTTCTAGATCTAAAGCCAAACATCTAGAGGTAAAGCCCAATATCTAGTGGTAAAGACCAAAATCTAGATGTAAAGCCCAACTTCTAGATCTAAAGCCCAACATCTCGAGGTAAAGACCAGCATGTAGAGGTAAAGCCTAACAACTAGAGGTGAATTCCAAAATCTAAATGTAAAGCAAAATATCTAGATGTAAACCCCTACATCTAGAGGTAAAGTCCAATATCTAGACTTAAAGACCAACATCTAGAGGTAAAGCCCAATGTCTAGAGGTAATGACCAACTTCTAGAGGAAAAGCCAAAAATCTAGAATTAAAACCCAAAATCAAAAGTTAAAGCCCAAAATCTAGATTTAAAGCCCACAATCTACATGTAAATCCCACCATCTAGAGGTAAAACCCACCATCCAGAGGTAAAACCCAATGTCTAGATGTAAACCCCAACATCTAGAGGTAAAGCCCAACGTCTGGAGGTAAAGCCCAGCTTCTAGAGAGAAGCCAAAAATCCAGATGGAAAACCCAAAATCTAGAAGCAAAGCTCAACATCTAGAGGTAAAGCCCAGAATCTAGATGTAAAGCACAACTTCTAGATCTAAGCCCAACATCTAGAGGTGAAGCCCAAAATCTAGACGTAAAGCCTAACATCTAGAGGTGAATTCCAAAATCCAATGTTAAGGCCCAACATCTAGATATAAAGCCCCACATCTAGAGGAGAAGCCCAACCTCTAGATATGAATCCCACATCTAGAGGTAAACCCCAACATCTAGAAGTAAAACCCAACATCTAGGGGTAAAGCCCAATATCTAGAGATAAAGCCCAACATCTAGAGGTAAAAACAAGGGATGTAAGGCCCAAAATCTAGAGGTAAAGCAGAAAATCTAGATTTAAAGCCCAACATCTAGAGGTAAAGCAGAATGTATTGAGGGAAAGCCAAACATCTAGATGTAAAGCCCAACATCTGGAGGTGAAGCCCAAAACCTAAATGTAAAGCAAAACATCTAGATGTAAACCCCTACATCTAGAAGTAAAGTCCAATATCTAGACTTAAAGACCAACATCTAGAGGTAAAGCCCTACGTCTAGAGGTAATGACCAACTTCTAGAGGAAAAGCCAAAAATCTAGATTTAAAACCCAAAATCAAAAGTTAAAGCCCAAAATCTAGATTTAAAGCCCACAATCTACATGTAAATCCCACCATCTAGAGGTAAAACCCACCATCCAGAGGTAAAACCCAATGTCTAGAGGTAAACCCCAACATCTAGAGGTAAAGCCCAACGTCTGGAGGTACAGCCCAGCTTCTAGAGAGAAGCCAAAAATCAGATGGAAACCCCAAAATCTAGAAGTCAAGCTCAACATCTAGAGGTAAAGCCCAACATCTAGACGTAAAGCCTAACATCTAGAGGTGAATTCCAAAATCTAGTGTTAAAGCCCGACACCTACAGTTAAAGCCAAACACCTAGATGTAAAATCCAACTTCTAGAGATAAAGCCCAATATCTAGAGTTGAAGCGCATCATCTAGAGATAAAGCCGAAAATCTAGAGGTAAAGCCCAACATCTAGAGGTAAAGCCCAACATCTAGAGGTAAAGCCGAACATCTAGAGATAAAGGCAAATATCTAGATGTAAAACCCCAAATCTAGAGGTAAAGCCCAACATGTAGAGGTATAGCCCAATTTCTAGAGGTAAAGTCCAACATCTAGATGTAAAGCCCAACATCTAGAGGTAAAGCCCAACATCTAGAGGTAAAGCCCAACATCTAGATATAAAGCCCAATGTCTAGATGAGAAGCCAAACCTCTAGAGGTGTATCCCAAGATCTAGAGGAAAAAACCAACATCTAGAAGTAAAACCCAACATCTAGAGGTAAAGCCCAATATCTAGAGATGAAGCCAAACATCTAGAGGTAACAACCAAGTGATGTAAGGCCCAAAATCTAGAGGTAAAGCAGAATGTATTGAGGGGAAGCCAAACATCTAGATGTAAAGCCCAACACCTAGAGGTAAAGCCAAAAATCTAGATGTAAAACCCAACATCTTGAGGTAAAGACAAACATCTAGAGGTAAAGCAGGACATCTAGAGGTAAAGACGAAGCAATGCAAAGCCCAAAATCTAGAGGTAAATCTCAACATCTAGAGATAAAGCCGAAAATCTAGATGTAATCCCAATTTCTAGATCTAAAGCCAAACATCTAGAGGTAAAGCCCAATATCTAGTGGTAAAGACCAAAATCTAGATGTAAAGCCCAACTTCTAGATCTAAAGCCCAACATCTCGAGGTAAAGACCAGCATGTAGAGGTAAAGCCTAACAACTAGAGGTGAATTCCAAAATCTAAATGTAAAGCAAAATATCTAGATGTAAACCCCTACATCTAGAGGTAAAGTCCAATATCTAGACTTAAAGACCAACATCTAGAGGTAAAGCCCAATGTCTAGAGGTAATGACCAACTTCTAGAGGAAAAGCCAAAAATCTAGAATTAAAACCCAAAATCAAAAGTTAAAGCCCAAAATCTAGATTTAAAGCCCACAATCTACATGTAAATCCCACCATCTAGAGGTAAAACCCACCATCCAGAGGTAAAACCCAATGTCTAGATGTAAACCCCAACATCTAGAGGTAAAGCCCAACGTCTGGAGGTAAAGCCCAGCTTCTAGAGAGAAGCCAAAAATCCAGATGGAAAACCCAAAATCTAGAAGCAAAGCTCAACATCTAGAGGTAAAGCCCAGAATCTAGATGTAAAGCACAACTTCTAGATCTAAGCCCAACATCTAGAGGTGAAGCCCAAAATCTAGACGTAAAGCCTAACATCTAGAGGTGAATTCCAAAATCCAATGTTAAGGCCCAACATCTAGATATAAAGCCCCACATCTAGAGGAGAAGCCCAACCTCTAGATATGAATCCCACATCTAGAGGTAAACCCCAACATCTAGAAGTAAAACCCAACATCTAGGGGTAAAGCCCAATATCTAGAGATAAAGCCCAACATCTAGAGGTAAAAACAAGGGATGTAAGGCCCAAAATCTAGAGGTAAAGCAGAAAATCTAGATTTAAAGCCCAACATCTAGAGGTAAAGCAGAATGTATTGAGGGAAAGCCAAACATCTAGATGTAAAGCCCAACATCTGGAGGTGAAGCCCAAAACCTAAATGTAAAGCAAAACATCTAGATGTAAACCCCTACATCTAGAAGTAAAGTCCAATATCTAGACTTAAAGACCAACATCTAGAGGTAAAGCCCTACGTCTAGAGGTAATGACCAACTTCTAGAGGAAAAGCCAAAAATCTAGATTTAAAACCCAAAATCAAAAGTTAAAGCCCAAAATCTAGATTTAAAGCCCACAATCTACATGTAAATCCCACCATCTAGAGGTAAAACCCACCATCCAGAGGTAAAACCCAATGTCTAGAGGTAAACCCCAACATCTAGAGGTAAAGCCCAACGTCTGGAGGTACAGCCCAGCTTCTAGAGAGAAGCCAAAAATCAGATGGAAAACCCAAAATCTAGAAGTCAAGCTCAACATCTAGAGGTAAAGCCCAAAATCTAGACGTAAAGCCTAACATCTAGAGGTGAATTCCAAAATCCAATGTTAAGGCCCAACATCTAAAGTTAAAGACAGACATCTAGATGTAAAGCCCAACATCTAGAGGTAAAGCCCAATATCTAGAGATAAAGCCCAACATCTAGAGGTAAATCGCAAAATCTAGAGGTAAAGCCCAACATCTAGATATAAAGCCCCACATCTAGAGGAGAAGCCCAACCTCTAGATATGAATCCCACATCTAGAGGAAAAACCCAACATCTAGAAGTAAAACCCAACATCTAGAGGTAAAGCCCAATATCTAGAGATAAAGCCCAACATCTAGAGGTAAAAACCAAGCGATGTAAGGCCTAAAATCTAGAGGTAAAGCAGAAAATCTAGATTTAAAGCCCAACATCTAGAGGTAAAGCAGAATGTATTGAGGGAAAGCCAAACATCTAGATGTAAAGCCCAACATCTAGAGGTAAAGCCAAAAATCTAGATGTATAACCCAAAATCTTGAGGTAAAGACAAACATCTAGAGGTAAAGCAGGACATCTAGAGTTAAAGACGAAGCAGTGCAAAGCCCAAAATCTAGAGGTAAACCCCAACGTCTAGATTTAAAGCCCAAAGTCTAGATATAAAGCCCAACATCTGGAGGTTATGACAAACATCTAGAGGTAAAGAAGGACATCCAGAGGTAAAGCCAAAGCAATGTAAAGCCCAACATCTAGAGTTAAAGCCCAACGTCTAGATTTAAAGCCCAAAGTCTAGATATAAAGCCCAACATCTATTTGTAAATCCCAACATCTGGAGGTAAAGCCTAACATCTAGAGGTAAAGCCCAACATCTAGAGGTAAAGCCAAAAATTTAGATTTAAACCCCAAAATCTAGAGGTAAAGCCCAATATCTAGAGGTAAATCCCAAAATCTAGAGGTAAAGCAAAACTTCTGATGTAAAGCTCAACATCTAGTCGGAAAGCCAAATGTCTATAGGTAAAGCCCAACTTCTAGAGGTGAAGCCAAACATCTAGATATAAAACCCAAAATCGGGAGGAAAAGCCCAACATATAGAAGTATAGCCCAAATTCTAGAGATAAATTCCAAAGTCTAGATAAAAAGCCCAACATCTAGAGGTTAGAGCCCAACATCTAGAGGTGAAGCAAAACATATAGAGGTATATCCCAACATCTAGAGATAAAGCCCAACATCTAGAGCTAAAGGCAAACATCTAGACGTAAAACCCTACATCTATGGGTAAAGCCCAACCTCTAGAGGTAAAGCCCAACTTCTTCAGGAAAAGCCAAAAATCTGAATTTCAAAACCCAAAATCTGGAGGTAAACCCCAACATCTAGAGCTAAAGCCCAAATTAGAGATGTAAAGCCGAATTTCTAGATCTAAAGCCAAAGATCTAGAGGTAAAGCCCAACATCTAGAGGTAAAGCCAAACATCTGGAGGTGAATTCCAAAATCTAGTGTTAAAGCCCGACACCTACAGTTAAAGCCAAACACCTAGATGTAAAATCCAACTTCTAGAGATAAAGCCCAATATCTAGAGTTGAAGCGCATCATCTAGAGATAAAGCCGAAAATCTAGAGGTAAAGCCCAACATCTAGAGGTAAAGCCCAACATCTAGAGGTAAAGCCCAAAATCTAGAGGTAAAGCCGAACATCTAGAGATAAAGGCAAATATATAGATGTAAAACCCCAAATCTAGAGGTAAAGCCCAACATGTAGAGGTATAGCCCAATTTCTAGAGGTAAAGTCCAACATCTAGATGTAAAGCCCAACATCTAGAGGTAAAGCCCAACATCTAGAGGTAAAGCCCAACATCTAGATATAAAGCCCAATGTCTAGATGAGAAGCCAAACCTCTAGAGGTGTATCCCAAGATCTAGAGGAAAAAACCAACATCTAGAAGTAAAACCCAACATCTAGAGGTAAAGCCCAATATCTAGAGATGAAGCCAAACATCTAGAGGTAACAACCAAGTGATGTAAGGCCCAAAATCTAGAGGTAAAGCAGAATGTATTGAGGGGAAGCCAAACATCTAGATGTAAAGCCCAACACCTAGAGGTAAAGCCAAAAATCTAGATGTAAAACCCAACATCTTGAGGTAAAGACAAACATCTAGAGGTAAAGCAGGACATCTAGAGGTAAAGACGAAGCAATGCAAAGCCCAAAATCTAGAGGTAAATCTCAACATCTAGAGATAAAGCCGAAAATCTAGATGTAATCCCAATTTCTAGATCTAAAGCCAAACATCTAGAGGTAAAGCCCAATATCTAGAGGTAAAGACCAAAATCTAGATGTAAAGCCCAACTTCTAGATCTAAAGCCCAACATCTCGAGGTAAAGACCAGCATCTAGAGGTAAAGCCTAACAACTAGAGGTGAATTCCAAAATCTAAATGTAAAGCAAAATATCTAGATGTAAACCCCTACATCTAGAGGTAAAGTCCAATATCTAGACTTAAAGACCAACATCTAGAGGTAAAGCCCAATGTCTAGAGGTAATGACCAACTTCTAGAGGAAAAGCCAAAAATCTAGAATTAAAACCCAAAATCAAAAGTTAAAGCCCAAAATCTAGATTTAAAGCCCACAATCTACATGTAAATCCCACAATCTAGAGGTAAAACCCACCATCCAGAGGTAAAACCCAATGTCTAGAGGTAAACCCCAACATCTAGAGGTAAAGCCCAACGTCTGGAGGTAAAGCCCAGCTTCTAGAGAGAAGCCAAAAATCCAGACGGAAAACCCAAAATCTAGAAGCAAAGCTCAACATCTAGAGGTAAAGCCCAGAATCTAGATGTAAAGCACAACTTCTAGATCTAAGCCCAACATCTAGAGGTGAAGCCCAAAATCTAGACGTAAAGCCTAACATCTAGAGGTGAATTCCAAAATCCAATGTTAAGGCCCAACATCTAGATATAAAGCCCCACATCTAGAGGAGAAGCCCAACCTCTAGATATGAATCCCACATCTAGAGGTAAACCCCAACATCTAGAGGTAAAGCCCAACGTCTGGAGGTAAAGCCCAGCTTCTAGAGAGAAGCCAAAAATCCAGACGGAAAACCCAAAATCTAGAAGCAAAGCTCAACATCTAGAGGTAAAGCCCAGAATCTAGATGTAAAGCACAACTTCTAGATCTAAGCCCAACATCTAGAGGTGAAGCCCAAAATCTAGACGTAAAGCCTAACATCTAGAGGTGAATTCCAAAATCCAATGATAAGGCCCAACATCTAGATATAAAGCCCCACATCTAGAGGAGAAGCCCAACCTCTAGATATGAATCCCACATCTAGAGGAAAAACCCAACATCTAGAAGTAAAACCCAACATCTAGGGGTAAAGCCCAATATCTAGAGATAAAGCCCAACATCTAGAGTTAAAAATAAGGCATGTAAGGCCCAAAATCTAGAGGTAAAGCAGAAAATCTAGATTTAAAGCCCAACATCTAGAGGTAAAGCAGAATGTATTGAGGGAAAGCCAAACATCTAGATGTAAAGCCCAACATCTGGAGGTGAAGCCCAAAACCTAAATGTAAAGCAAAACATCTAGATGTAAACCCCTACATCTAGAGGTAAAGTCCAATATCTAGACTTAAAGACCAACATCTAGAGGTAAAGCCCTACGTCTAGAGGTAATGACCAACTTCTGGAGGAAAAGCCAAAAATCTAGATTTAAAACCCAATATCAAAAGGTAAAGCCCAAAATGTAGATTTAAAGCCCACAATCTACGTGTAAATCCCACCATCTAGAGGTAAAACCCACCATCTAGAGGTGAATTCCAAAATCCAATGTTAAGGCCCAACATCTAGATATAAAGCCCCACATCTAGAGGAGAAGCCCAACCTCTAGATATGAATCCCACATCTAGAGGAAAAACCCAACATCTAGAAGTAAAACCCAACATCTAGGGGTAAAGCCCAATATCTAGAGATAAAGCCCAACATCTAGAGGTGAATTCCAAAATCCAATGTTAAGGCCCAACATCTAAAGTTAAAGACAGACATCTAGATGTAAAGCCCAACATCTAGAGGTAAAGCCCAATATCTAGAGATAAAGCCCAACATCTAGAGGTAAAAACCAAGCGATGTAAGGCCTAAAATCTAGAGGTAAAGCAGAAAATCTAGATTTAAAGCCCAACATCTAGAGGTAAAGCAGAATGTATTGAGGGAAAGCCAAACATCTAGATGTAAAGCCCAACATCTAGAGGTAAAGCCAAAAATCTAGATGTATAACCCAAAATCTTGAGGTAAAGACAAACATCTAGAGGTAAAGCAGGACATCTAGAGGTAAAGACGAAGCAGTGCAAAGCCCAAAATCTAGAGGTAAACCCCAACGTCTAGATTTAAAGCCCAAAGTCTAGATATAAAGCCCAACATCTGGAGGTTATGACAAACATCTAGAGGTAAAGAAGGACATCCAGAGGTAAAGCCAAAGCAATGTAAAGCCCAACATCTAGAGTTAAAGCCCAACGTCTAGATTTAAAGCCCAAAGTCTAGATATAAAGCCCAACATCTATTTGTAAATCCCAACATCTGGAGGTAAAGCCTAACATCTAGAGGTAAAGCCCAACATCTAGAGGTAAAGCCAAAAATTTAGATTTAAACCCCAAAATCTAGAGGTAAAGCCCAATATCTAGAGGTAAATCCCAAAATCTAGATGTAAAGCCCAACATCTAGGGGTAAAGCCCAAAATCTAGAGGTAAAGCAAAACTTCTGATGTAAAGCTCAACATCTAGTCGGAAAGCCAAATGTCTATAGGTAAAGCCCAACTTCTAGAGGTGAAGCCAAACATCTAGATATAAACCCCAAAATCGGGAGGAAAAGCCCAACATATAGAAGTATAGCCCAAATTCTAGAGATAAATTCCAAAGTCTAGATAAAAAGCCCAACATCTAGAGGTTAGAGCCCAACATCTAGAGGTGAAGCAAAACATATAGAGGTATATCCCAACATCTAGAGATAAAGCCCAACATCTAGAGCTAAAGGCAAACATCTAGACGTAAAACCCTACATCTATGGGTAAAGCCCAACCTCTAGAGGTAAAGCCCAACTTCTTCAGGAAAAGCCAAAAATCTGAATTTCAAAACCCAAAATCTGGAGGTAAACCCCAACATCTAGAGCTAAAGCCCAAATTAGAGATGTAAAGCCGAATTTCTAGATCTAAAGCCAAAGATCTAGAGGTAAAGCCCAACATCTAGAGGTAAAGCCAAACATCTAGAGGTGAATTCCAAAATCTAGTGTTAAAGCCCGACACCTACAGTTAAAGCCAAACACCTAGATGTAAAATCCAACTTCTAGAGATAAAGCCCAATATCTAGAGTTGAAGCGCATCATCTAGAGATAAAGCCGAAAATCTAGAGGTAAAGCCCAACATCTAGAGGTAAAGCCCAACATCTAGAGGTAAAGCCCAAAATCTAGAGGTAAAGCCGAACATCTAGAGATAAAGGCAAATATCTAGATGTAAAACCCCAAATCTAGAGGTAAAGCCCAACATGTAGAGGTATAGCCCAATTTCTAGAGGTAAAGTCCAACATCTAGATGTAAAGCCCAACATCTAGAGGTAAAGCCCAACATCTAGAGGTAAAGCCCAACATCTAGATATAAAGCCCAATGTCTAGATGAGAAGCCAAACCTCTAGAGGTGTATCCAAGATCTAGAGGAAAAAACCAACATCTAGAAGTAAAACCCAACATCTAGAGGTAAAGCCCAATATCTAGAGATGAAGCCCAACATCTAGAGGTAACAACCAAGTGATGTAAGGCCCAAAATCTAGAGGTAAAGCAGAATGTATTGAGGGGAAGCCAAACATCTAGATGTAAAGCCCAACACCTAGAGGTAAAGCCAAAAATCTAGATGTAAAACCCAACATCTTGAGGTAAAGACAAACATCTAGAGGTAAAGCAGGACATCTAGAGGTAAAGACGAAGCAATGCAAAGCCCAAAATCTAGAGGTAAATCTCAACATCTAGAGATAAAGCCGAAAATCTAGATGTAATCCCAATTTCTAGATCTAAAGCCAAACATCTAGAGGTAAAGCCCAATATCTAGTGGTAAAGACCAAAATCTAGATGTAAAGCCCAACTTCTAGATCTAAAGCCCAACATCTCGAGGTAAAGACCAGCATGTAGAGGTAAAGCCTAACAACTAGAGGTGAATTCCAAAATCTAAATGTAAAGCAAAATATCTAGATGTAAACCCCTACATCTAGAGGTAAAGTCCAATATCTAGACTTAAAGACCAACATCTAGAGGTAAAGCCCAATGTCTAGAGGTAATGACCAACTTCTAGAGGAAAAGCCAAAAATCTAGAATTAAAACCCAAAATCAAAAGTTAAAGCCCAAAATCTAGATTTAAAGCCCACAATCTACATGTAAATCCCACAATCTAGAGGTAAAACCCACCATCCAGAGGTAAAACCCAATGTCTAGATGTAAACCCCAACATCTAGAGGTAAAGCCCAACGTCTGGAGGTAAAGCCCAGCTTCTAGAGAGAAGCCAAAAATCCAGATGGAAAACCCAAAATCTAGAAGCAAAGCTCAACATCTAGAGGTAAAGCCCAGAATCTAGATGTAAAGCACAACTTCTAGATCTAAGCCGAACATCTAGAGGTGAAGCCCAAAATCTAGACGTAAAGCCTAACATCTAGAGGTGAATTCCAAAATCCAATGTTAAGGCCCAACATCTAGATATAAAGCCCCACATCTAGAGGAGAAGCCGAACCTCTAGATATGAATCCCACATCTAGAGGTAAACCCCAACATCTAGAGGTAAAGCCCAACGTCTGGAGGTAAAGCCCAGCTTCTAGAGAGAAGCCAAAAATCCAGACGGAAAACCCAAAATCTAGAAGCAAAGCTCAACATCTAGAGGTAAAGCCCAGAATCTAGATGTAAAGCACAACTTCTAGATCTAAGCCCAACATCTAGAGGTGAAGCCCAAAATCTAGACGTAAAGCCTAACATCTAGAGGTGAATTCCAAAATCCAATGATAAGGCCCAACATCTAGATATAAAGCCCCACATCTAGAGGAGAAGCCCAACCTCTAGATATGAATCCGACATCTAGAGGAAAAACCCAACATCTAGAAGTAAAACCCAACATCTAGGGGTAAAGCCCAATATCTAGAGATAAAGCCCAACATCTAGAGTTAAAAACAAGGCATGTAAGGCCCAAAATCTAGAGGTAAAGCAGAAAATCTAGATTTAAAGCCCAACATCTAGAGGTAAAGCAGAATGTATTGAGGGAAAGCCAAACATCTAGATGTAAAGCCCAACATCTAGAGGTGAAGCCCAAAATCTAAATGTAAAGCAAAACATCTAGATGTAAACCCCTACATCTAGAGGTAAAGTCCAATATCTAGACTTAAAGACCAACATCTAGAGGTAAAGCCCTACGTCTAGAGGTAATGACCAACTTCTGGAGGAAAAGCCAAAAATCTAGATTTAAAACCCAATATCAAAAGGTAAAGCCCAAAATGTAGATTTTAAGCCCACAATCTACGTGTAAATCCCACCATCTAGAGGTAAAACCCACCATCTAGAGGTGAATTCCAAAATCCAATGTTAAGGCCCAACATCTAGATATAAAGCCCCACATCTAGAGGAGAAGCCCAACCTCTAGATATGAATCCCACATCTAGAGGAAAAACCCAACATCTAGAAGTAAAACCCAACATCTAGGGGTAAAGCCCAATATCTAGAGATAAAGCCCAACATCTAGAGTTAAATAAGGCATGTAAGGCCCAAAATCTAGAGGTAAAGCAGAAAATCTAGATTTAAAGCCCAACATCTAGAGGTAAAGCAGAATGTATTGAGGGAAAGCCAAACATCTAGATGTAAAGCCCAACATCTGGAGGTGAAGCCCAAAATCTAAATGTAAAGCAAAATATCTAGATGTAAACCCCTACATCAAGAGGTAAAGTCCAATATCTAGACTTAAAGACCAACATCTAGAGGTAAAGCCCTACGTCTAGAGGTAATGACCAACTTCTAGAGGAAAAGCCAAAAATCTAGATTTAAAACCCAAAATCAAAAGTTAAAGCCCGAAATCTAGATTTAAAGCCCACAATCTACATGTAAATCCCACCATCTAGAGGTAAAACCCACCATCCAGATGTAAAACCCAATGTCTAGAGGTAAACCCCAACATCTAGAGGTAAAGCCCAACGTCTGGAGGTACAGCCCAGCTTCTAGAGAGAAGCCAAAAATCAGATGGAAAACCCAAAATCTAGAAGTCAAGCTCAACATCTAGAGGTAAAGCCCAAAATCTAGACGTAAAGCCTAACATCTAGAGGTGAATTCCAAAATCCAATGTTAAGGCCCAACATCTAAAGTTAAAGACAGACATCTAGATGTAAAGCCCAACATCTAGAGGTAAAGCCCAATATCTAGAGATAAAGCCCAACATCTAGAGGTAAATCGCAAAATCTAGAGGTAAAGCCCAACATCTAGATATAAAGCCCCACATCTAGAGGAGAAGCCCAACCTCTAGATATGAATCCCACATCTAGAGGAAAAACCCAACATCTAGAAGTAAAACCCAACATCTAGAGGTAAAGCCCAATATCTAGAGATAAAGCCCAACATCTAGAGGTAAAAACCAAGCGATGTAAGGCCTAAAATCTAGAGGTAAAGCAGAAAATCTAGATTTAAAGCCCAACATCTAGAGGTAAAGCAGAATGTATTGAGGGAAAGCCAAACATCTAGATGTAAAGCCCAACATCTAGAGGTAAAGCCAAAAATCTAGATGTATAACCCAAAATCTTGAGGTAAAGACAAACATCTAGAGGTAAAGCAGGACATCTAGAGGTAAAGACGAAGCAGTGCAAAGCCCAAAATCTAGAGGTAAACCCCAACGTCTAGATTTAAAGCCCAAAGTCTAGATATAAAGCCCAACATCTGGAGGTTATGACAAACATCTAGAGGTAAAGAAGGACATCCAGAGGTAAAGCCAAAGCAATGTAAAGCCCAACATCTAGAGTTAAAGCCCAACGTCTAGATTTAAAGCCCAAAGTCTAGATATAAAGCCCAACATCTATTTGTAAATCCCAACATCTGGAGGTAAAGCCTAACATCTAGAGGTAAAGCCCAACATCTAGAGGTAAAGCCAAAAATTTAGATTTAAACCCCAAAATCTAGAGGTAAAGCCCAATATCTAGAGGTAAATCCCAAAATCTAGATGTAAAGCCCAACATCTAGGGGTAAAGCCCAAAATCTAGAGGTAAAGCAAAACTTCTGATGTAAAGCTCAACATCTAGTCGGAAAGCCAAATGTCTATAGGTAAAGCCCAACTTCTAGAGGTGAAGCCAAACATCTAGATATAAAACCCAAAATCGGGAGGAAAAGCCCAACATATAGAAGTATAGCCCAAATTCTAGAGATAAATTCCAAAGTCTAGATAAAAAGCCCAACATCTAGAGGTTAGAGCCCAACATCTAGAGGTGAAGCAAAACATATAGAGGTATATCCCAACATCTAGAGATAAAGCCCAACATCTAGAGCTAAAGGCAAACATCTAGACGTAAAACCCTACATCTATGGGTAAAGCCCAACCTCTAGAGGTAAAGCCCAACTTCTTCAGGAAAAGCCAAAAATCTGAATTTCAAAACCCAAAATCTGGAGGTAAACCCCAACATCTAGAGCTAAAGCCCAAATTAGAGATGTAAAGCCGAATTTCTAGATCTAAAGCCAAAGATCTAGAGGTAAAGCCCAACATCTAGAGGTAAAGCCAAACATCTAGAGGTGAATTC
Organism: Leptosomus discolor; assembly: GCF_034619465.1. Lineage (NCBI taxonomy): Eukaryota > Metazoa > Chordata > Aves > Leptosomiformes > Leptosomidae > Leptosomus > Leptosomus discolor. The sequence goes on along the minus strand of NW_028237782.1, from coordinate 3,470,225 downwards.
CAAAATCTAGTGTTAAAGCCCGACACCTACAGTTAAAGCCAAACACCTAGATGTAAAATCCAACTTCTAGAGATAAAGCCCAATATCTAGAGTTGAAGCGCATCATCTAGAGATAAAGCCGAAAATCTAGAGGTAAAGCCCAACATCTAGAGGTAAAGCCCAACATCTAGAGGTAAAGCCCAACATCTAGAGGTAAAGCCGAACATCTAGAGATAAAGGCAAATATCTAGATGTAAAACCCCAAATCTAGAGGTAAAGCCCAACATGTAGAGGTATAGCCCAATTTCTAGAGGTAAAGTCCAACATCTAGTTGTAAAGCCCAACATCTAGAGGTAAAGCCCAACATCTAGAGGTAAAGCCCAACATCTAGATATAAAGCCCAATGTCTAGATGAGAAGCCAAACCTCTAGAGGTGTATCCCAAGATCTAGAGGAAAAAACCAACATCTAGAAGTAAAACCCAACATCTAGAGGTAAAGCCCAATATCTAGAGATGAAGCCCAACATCTAGAGGTAACAACCAAGTGATGTAAGGCCCAAAATCTAGAGGTAAAGCAGAATGTATTGAGGGGAAGCCAAACATCTAGATGTAAAGCCCAACACCTAGAGGTAAAGCCAAAAATCTAGATGTAAAACCCAACATCTTGAGGTAAAGACAAACATCTAGAGGTAAAGCAGGACATCTAGAGGTAAAGACGAAGCAATGCAAAGCCCAAAATCTAGAGGTAAATCTCAACATCTAGAGATAAAGCCGAAAATCTAGATGTAATCCCAATTTCTAGATCTAAAGCCAAACATCTAGAGGTAAAGCCCAATATCTAGAGGTAAAGACCAAAATCTAGATGTAAAGCCCAACTTCTAGATCTAAAGCCCAACATCTCGAGGTAAAGACCAGCATCTAGAGGTAAAGCCTAACAACTAGAGGTGAATTCCAAAATCTAAATGTAAAGCAAAATATCTAGATGTAAACCCCTACATCTAGAGGTAAAGTCCAATATCTAGACTTAAAGACCAACATCTAGAGGTAAAGCCCAATGTCTAGAGGTAATGACCAACTTCTAGAGGAAAAGCCAAAAATCTAGATTTAAAACCCAAAATCAAAAGTTAAAGCCCAAAATCTAGATTTAAAGCCCACAATCTACATGTAAATCCCACCATCTAGAGGTAAAACCCACCATCCAGAGGTAAAACCCAATGTCTAGAGGTAAACCCCAACATCTAGAGGTAAAGCCCAACGTCTGGAGGTAAAGCCCAGCTTCTAGAGAGAAGCCAAAAATCCAGACGGAAAACCCAAAATCTAGAAGTCAAGCTCAACATCTAGAGGTAAAGCCCAAAATCTAGACGTAAAGCCTAACATCTAGAGGTGAATTCCAAAATCCAATGTTAAGGCCCAACATCTAAAGTTAAAGACAGACATCTAGATGTAAAGCCCAACATCTAGAGGTAAAGCCCAATATCTAGAGATAAAGCCCAACATCTAGAGGTAAATCGCAAAATCTAGAGGTAAAGCCCAACATCTAGATATAAAGCCCCACATCTAGAGGAGAAGCCCAACCTCTAGATATGAATCCCACATCTAGAGGAAAAACCCAACATCTAGAAGTAAAACCCAACATCTAGAGGTAAAGCCCAATATCTAGAGATAAAGCCCAACATCTAGAGGTAAAAACCAAGCGATGTAAGGCCTAAAATCTAGAGGTAAAGCAAAAAATCTAGATTTAAAGCCCAACATCTAGAGGTAAAGCAGAATGTATTGAGGGAAAGCCAAACATCTAGATGTAAAGCCCAACATCTAGAGGTAAAGCCAAAAATCTAGATGTATAACCCAAAATCTTGAGGTAAAGACAAACATCTAGAGGTAAAGCAGGACATCTAGAGGTAAAGACGAAGCAGTGCAAAGCCCAAAATCTAGAGGTAAACCCCAACGTCTAGATTTAAAGCCCAAAGTCTAGATATAAAGCCCAACATCTGGAGGTTATGACAAACATCTAGAGGTAAAGAAGGACATCCAGAGGTAAAGCCAAAGCAATGTAAAGCCCAACATCTAGAGTTAAAGCCCAACGTCTAGATTTAAAGCCCAAAGTCTAGATATAAAGCCCAACATCTATTTGTAAATCCCAACATCTGGAGGTAAAGCCTAACATCTAGAGGTAAAGCCCAACATCTAGAGGTAAAGCCAAAAATTTAGATTTAAACCCCAAAATCTAGAGGTAAAGCCCAATATCTAGAGGTAAATCCCAAAATCTAGAGGTAAAGCAAAACTTCTGATGTAAAGCTCAACATCTAGTCGGAAAGCCAAATGTCTATAGGTAAAGCCCAACTTCTAGAGGTGAAGCCAAACATCTAGATATAAAACCCAAAATCGGGAGGAAAAGCCCAACATATAGAAGTATAGCCCAAATTCTAGAGATAAATTCCAAAGTCTAGATAAAAAGCCCAACATCTAGAGGTTAGAGCCCAACATCTAGAGGTGAAGCAAAACATATAGAGGTATATCCCAACATCTAGAGATAAAGCCCAACATCTAGAGCTAAAGGCAAACATCTAGACGTAAAACCCTACATCTATGGGTAAAGCCCAACCTCTAGAGGTAAAGCCCAACTTCTTCAGGAAAAGCCAAAAATCTGAATTTCAAAACCCAAAATCTGGAGGTAAACCCCAACATCTAGAGCTAAAGCCCAAATTAGAGATGTAAAGCCGAATTTCTAGATCTAAAGCCAAAGATCTAGAGGTGAATTCCAAAATCTAGTGTTAAAGCCCGACACCTACAGTTAAAGCCAAACACCTAGATGTAAAATCCAACTTCTAGAGATAAAGCCCAATATCTAGAGTTGAAGCGCATCATCTAGAGATAAAGCCGAAAATCTAGAGGTAAAGCCCAACATCTAGAGGTAAAGCCCAACATCTAGAGGTAAAGCCCAACATCTAGAGGTAAAGCCGAACATCTAGAGATAAAGGCAAATATCTAGATGTAAAACCCCAAATCTAGAGGTAAAGCCCAACATGTAGAGGTATAGCCCAATTTCTAGAGGTAAAGTCCAACATCTAGATGTAAAGCCCAACATCTAGAGGTAAAGCCCAACATCTAGAGGTAAAGCCCAACATCTAGATATAAAGCCCAATGTCTAGATGAGAAGCCAAACCTCTAGAGGTGTATCCCAAGATCTAGAGGAAAAAACCAACATCTAGAAGTAAAACCCAACATCTAGAGGTAAAGCCCAATATCTAGAGATGAAGCCCAACATCTAGAGGTAACAACCAAGTGATGTAAGGCCCAAAATCTAGAGGTAAAGCAGAATGTATTGAGGGGAAGCCAAACATCTAGATGTAAAGCCCAACACCTAGAGGTAAAGCCAAAAATCTAGATGTAAAACCCAACATCTTGAGGTAAAGACAAACATCTAGAGGTAAAGCAGGACATCTAGAGGTAAAGACGAAGCAATGCAAAGCCCAAAATCTAGAGGTAAATCTCAACATCTAGAGATAAAGCCGAAAATCTAGATGTAATCCCAATTTCTAGATCTAAAGCCAAACATCTAGAGGTAAAGCCCAATATCTAGAGGTAAAGACCAAAATCTAGATGTAAAGCCCAACTTCTAGATCTAAAGCCCAACATCTCGAGGTAAAGACCAGCATCTAGAGGTAAAGCCTAACAACTAGAGGTGAATTCCAAAATCTAAATATAAAGCAAAATATCTAGATGTAAACCCCTACATCTAGAGGTAAAGTCCAATATCTAGACTTAAAGACCAACATCTAGAGGTAAAGCCCAATGTCTAGAGGTAAAGCCCAACGTCTGGAGGTAAAGCCCAGCTTCTAGAGAGAAGCCAAAAATCCAGACGGAAAACCCAAAATCTAGAAGCAAAGCTCAACATCTAGAGGTAAAGCCCAAAATCTAGACGTAAAGCCTAACGTCTAGAGGTGAATTCCAAAATCCAATGTTAAGGCCCAACATCTAAAGTTAAAGACAGACATCTAGATGTAAAGCCCAACATCTAGAGGTAAAGCCCAATATCTAGAGATAAATCCCAACATCTAGAGGTAAATCGCAAAATCTAGAGGTAAAGCCCAACATCTAGATATAAAGCCCCACATCTAGAGGAGAAGCCCAACCTCTAGATATGAATCCCACATCTAGAGGAAAAACCCAACATCTAGAAGTAAAACCCAACATCTAGAGGTAAAGCCCAATATCTAGAGATAAAGCCCAACATCTAGAGGTAAAAACCAAGCGATGTAAGGCCTAAAATCTAGAGGTAAAGCAGAAAATCTAGATTTAAAGCCCAACATCTAGAGGTAAAGCAGAATGTATTGAGGGAAAGCCAAACATCTAGATGTAAAGCCCAACATCTAGAGGTAAAGCCAAAAATCTAGATGTATAACCCAAAATCTTGAGGTAAAGACAAACATCTAGAGGTAAAGCAGGACATCTAGAGGTAAAGACGAAGCAGTGCAAAGCCCAAAATCTAGAGGTAAACCCCAACGTCTAGATTTAAAGCCCAAAGTCTAGATATAAAGCCCAACATCTGGAGGTTATGACAAACATCTAGAGGTAAAGAAGGACATCCAGAGGTAAAGCCAAAGCAATGTAAAGCCCAACATCTAGAGTTAAAGCCCAACGTCTAGATTTAAAGCCCAAAGTCTAGATATAAAGCCCAACATCTATTTGTAAATCCCAACATCTGGAGGTAAAGCCTAACATCTAGAGGTAAAGCCCAACATCTAGAGGTAAAGCCAAAAATTTAGATTTAAACCCCAAAATCTAGAGGTAAAGCCCAATATCTAGAGGTAAATCCCAAAATCTAGAGGTAAAGCAAAACTTCTGATGTAAAGCTCAACATCTAGTCGGAAAGCCAAATGTCTATAGGTAAAGCCCAACTTCTAGAGGTGAAGCCAAACATCTAGATATAAAACCCAAAATCGGGAGGAAAAGCCCAACATATAGAAGTATAGCCCAAATTCTAGAGATAAATTCCAAAGTCTAGATAAAAAGCCCAACATCTAGAGGTTAGAGCCCAACATCTAGAGGTGAAGCAAAACATATAGAGGTATATCCCAACATCTAGAGATAAAGCCCAACATCTAGAGCTAAAGGCAAACATCTAGACGTAAAACCCTACATCTATGGGTAAAGCCCAACCTCTAGAGGTAAAGCCCAACTTCTTCAGGAAAAGCCAAAAATCTGAATTTCAAAACCCAAAATCTGGAGGTAAACCCCAACATCTAGAGCTAAAGCCCAAATTAGAGATGTAAAGCCGAATTTCTAGATCTAAAGCCAAAGATCTAGAGGTAAAGCCCAACATCTAGAGGTAAAGCCAAACATCTAGAGGTGAATTCCAAAATCTAGTGTTAAAGCCCGACACCTACAGTTAAAGCCAAACACCTAGATGTAAAATCCAACTTCTAGAGATAAAGCCCAATATCTAGAGTTGAAGCGCATCATCTAGAGATAAAGCCGAAAATCTAGAGGTAAAGCCCAACATCTAGAGGTAAAGCCCAACATCTAGAGGTAAAGCCCAACATCTAGAGGTAAAGCCGAACATCTAGAGATAAAGGCAAATATCTAGATGTAAAACCCCAAATCTAGAGGTAAAGCCCAACATGTAGAGGTATAGCCCAATTTCTAGAGGTAAAGTCCACCATCTAGATGTAAAGCCCAACATCTAGAGGTAAAGCCCAACATCTAGAGGTAAAGCCCAACATCTAGATATAAAGCCCAATGTCTAGATGAGAAGCCAAACCTCTAGAGGTGTATCCCAAGATCTAGAGGAAAAAACCAACATCTAGAAGTAAAACCCAACATCTAGAGGTAAAGCCCAATATCTAGAGATGAAGCCCAACATCTAGAGGTAACAACCAAGTGATGTAAGGCCCAAAATCTAGAGGTAAAGCAGAATGTATTGAGGGGAAGCCAAACATCTAGATGTAAAGCCCAACACCTAGAGGTAAAGCCAAAAATCTAGATGTAAAACCCAACATCTTGAGGTAAAGACAAACATCTAGAGGTAAAGCAGGACATCTAGAGGTAAAGACGAAGCAATGCAAAGCCCAAAATCTAGAGGTAAATCTCAACATCTAGAGATAAAGCCGAAAATCTAGATGTAATCCCAATTTCTAGATCTAAAGCCAAACATCTAGAGGTAAAGCCCAATATCTAGAGGTAAAGACCAAAATCTAGATGTAAAGCCCAACTTCTAGATCTAAAGCCCAACATCTCGAGGTAAAGACCAGCATGTAGAGGTAAAGCCTAACAACTAGAGGTGAATTCCAAAATCTAAATGTAAAGCAAAATATCTAGATGTAAACCCCTACATCTAGAGGTAAAGTCCAATATCTAGACTTAAAGACCAACATCTAGAGGTAAAGCCCAATGTCTAGAGGTAATGACCAACTTCTAGAGGAAAAGCCAAAAATCTAGAATTAAAACCCAAAATCAAAAGTTAAAGCCCAAAATCTAGATTTAAAGCCCACAATCTACATGTAAATCCCACCATCTAGAGGTAAAACCCACCATCCAGAGGTAAAACCCAATGTCTAGAGGTAAACCCCAACATCTAGAGGTAAAGCCCAACGTCTGGAGGTAAAGCCCAGCTTCTAGAGAGAAGCCAAAAATCCAGACGGAAAACCCAAAATCTAGAAGTCAAGCTCAACATCTAGAGGTAAAGCCCAAAATCTAGACGTAAAGCCTAACATCTAGAGGTGAATTCCAAAATCCAATGTTAAGGCCCAACATCTAAAGTTAAAGACAGACATCTAGATGTAAAGCCCAACATCTAGAGGTAAAGCCCAATATCTAGAGATAAAGCCCAACATCTAGAGGTAAATCGCAAAATCTAGAGGTAAAGCCCAACATCTAGATATAAAGCCCCACATCTAGAGGAGAAGCCCAACCTCTAGATATGAATCCCACATCTAGAGGAAAAACCCAACATCTAGAAGTAAAACCCAACATCTAGAGGTAAAGCCCAATATCTAGAGATAAAGCCCAACATCTAGAGGTAAAAACCAAGCGATGTAAGGCCTAAAATCTAGAGGTAAAGCAGAAAATCTAGATTTAAAGCCCAACATCTAGAGGTAAAGCAGAATGTATTGAGGGAAAGCCAAACATCTAGATGTAAAGCCCAACATCTAGAGGTAAAGCCAAAAATCTAGATGTATAACCCAAAATCTTGAGGTAAAGACAAACATCTAGAGGTAAAGCAGGACATCTAGAGGTAAAGACGAAGCAGTGCAAAGCCCAAAATCTAGAGGTAAACCCCAACGTCTAGATTTAAAGCCCAAAGTCTAGATATAAAGCCCAACATCTGGAGGTTATGACAAACATCTAGAGGTAAAGAAGGACATCCAGAGGTAAAGCCAAAGCAATGTAAAGCCCAACATCTAGAGTTAAAGCCCAACGTCTAGATTTAAAGCCCAAAGTCTAGATATAAAGCCCAACATCTATTTGTAAATCCCAACATCTGGAGGTAAAGCCTAACATCTAGAGGTAAAGCCCAACATCTAGAGGTAAAGCCAAAAATTTAGATTTAAACCCCAAAATCTAGAGGTAAAGCCCAATATCTAGAGGTAAATCCCAAAATCTAGAGGTAAAGCAAAACTTCTGATGTAAAGCTCAACATCTAGTCGGAAAGCCAAATGTCTATAGGTAAAGCCCAACTTCTAGAGGTGAAGCCAAACATCTAGATATAAAACCCAAAATCGGGAGGAAAAGCCCAACATATAGAAGTATAGCCCAAATTCTAGAGATAAATTCCAAAGTCTAGATAAAAAGCCCAACATCTAGAGGTTAGAGCCCAACATCTAGAGGTGAAGCAAAACATCTAGAGGTATATCCCAACATCTAGAGATAAAGCCCAACATCTAGAGCTAAAGGCAAACATCTAGACGTAAAACCCTACATCTATGGGTAAAGCCCAACCTCTAGAGGTAAAGCCCAACTTCTTCAGGAAAAGCCAAAAATCTGAATTTCAAAACCCAAAATCTGGAGGTAAACCCCAACATCTAGAGCTAAAGCCCAAATTAGAGATGTAAAGCCGAATTTCTAGATCTAAAGCCAAAGATCTAGAGGTAAAGCCCAACATCTAGAGGTAAAGCCAAACATCTAGAGGTGAATTCCAAAATCTAGTGTTAAAGCCCGACACCTACAGTTAAAGCCAAACACCTAGATGTAAAATCCAACTTCTAGAGATAAAGCCCAATATCTAGAGTTGAAGCGCATCATCTAGAGATAAAGCCGAAAATCTAGAGGTAAAGCCCAACATCTAGAGGTAAAGCCCAACATCTAGAGGTAAAGCCCAACATCTAGAGGTAAAGCCGAACATCTAGAGATAAAGGCAAATATCTAGATGTAAAACCCCAAATCTAGAGGTAAAGCCCAACATGTAGAGGTATAGCCCAATTTCTAGAGGTAAAGTCCAACATCTAGATGTAAAGCCCAACATCTAGAGGTAAAGCCCAACATCTAGAGGTAAAGCCCAACATCTAGATATAAAGCCCAATGTCTAGATGAGAAGCCAAACCTCTAGAGGTGTATCCCAAGATCTAGAGGAAAAAACCAACATCTAGAAGTAAAACCCAACATCTAGAGGTAAAGCCCAATATCTAGAGATGAAGCCCAACATCTAGAGGTAACAACCAAGTGATGTAAGGCCCAAAATCTAGAGGTAAAGCAGAATGTATTGAGGGGAAGCCAAACATCTAGATGTAAAGCCCAACACCTAGAGGTAAAGCCAAAAATCTAGATGTAAAACCCAACATCTTGAGGTAAAGACAAACATCTAGAGGTAAAGCAGGACATCTAGAGGTGAAGACGAAGCAATGCAAAGCCCAAAATCTAGAGGTAAATCTCAACATCTAGAGATAAAGCCGAAAATCTAGATGTAATCCCAATTTCTAGATCTAAAGCCAAACATCTAGAGGTAAAGCCCAATATCTAGAGGTAAAGACCAAAATCTAGATGTAAAGCCCAACTTCTAGATCTAAAGCCCAACATCTCGAGGTAAAGACCAGCATCTAGAGGTAAAGCCTAACAACTAGAGGTGAATTCCAAAATCTAAATGTAAAGCAAAATATCTAGATGTAAACCCCTACATCTAGAGGTAAAGTCCAATATCTAGACTTAAAGACCAACATCTAGAGGTAAAGCCCTACGTCTAGAGGTAATGACCAACTTCTAGAGGAAAAGCCAAAAATCTAGATTTAAAACCCAAAATCAAAAGTTAAAGCCCAAAATCTAGATTTAAAGCCCACAATCTACATGTAAATCCCACCATCTAGAGGTAAAACCCACCATCCAGAGGTAAAACCCAATGTCTAGAGGTAAACCCCAACATCTAGAGGTAAAGCCCAACGTCTGGAGGTACAGCCCAGCTTCTAGAGAGAAGCCAAAAATCAGATGGAAAACCCAAAATCTAGAAGTCAAGCTCAACATCTAGAGGTAAAGCCCAAAATCTAGACGTAAAGCCTAACATCTAGAGGTGAATTCCAAAATCCAATGTTAAGGCCCAACATCTAAAGTTAAAGACAGACATCTAGATGTAAAGCCCAACATCTAGAGGTAAAGCCCAATATCTAGAGATAAAGCCCAACATCTAGAGGTAAATCGCAAAATCTAGAGGTAAAGCCCAACATCTAGATATAAAGCCCCACATCTAGAGGAGAAGCCCAACCTCTAGATATGAATCCCACATCTAGAGGAAAAACCCAACATCTAGAAGTAAAACCCAACATCTAGAGGTAAAGCCCAATATCTAGAGATAAAGCCCAACATCTAGAGGTAAAAACCAAGCGATGTAAGGCCTAAAATCTAGAGGTAAAGCAGAAAATCTAGATTTAAAGCCCAACATCTAGAGGTAAAGCAGAATGTATTGAGGGAAAGCCAAACATCTAGATGTAAAGCCCAACATCTAGAGGTAAAGCCAAAAATCTAGATGTATAACCCAAAATCTTGAGGTAAAGACAAACATCTAGAGGTAAAGCAGGACATCTAGAGGTAAAGACGAAGCAGTGCAAAGCCCAAAATCTAGAGGTAAACCCCAACGTCTAGATTTAAAGCCCAAAGTCTAGATATAAAGCCCAACATCTGGAGGTTATGACAAACATCTAGAGGTAAAGAAGGACATCCAGAGGTAAAGCCAAAGCAATGTAAAGCCCAACATCTAGAGTTAAAGCCCAACGTCTAGATTTAAAGCCCAAAGTCTAGATATAAAGCCCAACATCTATTTGTAAATCCCAACATCTGGAGGTAAAGCCTAACATCTAGAGGTAAAGCCCAACATCTAGAGGTAAAGCCAAAAATTTAGATTTAAACCCCAAAATCTAGAGGTAAAGCCCAATATCTAGAGGTAAATCCCAAAATCTAGAGGTAAAGCAAAACTTCTGATGTAAAGCTCAACATCTAGTCGGAAAGCCAAATGTCTATAGGTAAAGCCCAACTTCTAGAGGTGAAGCCAAACATCTAGATATAAAACCCAAAATCGGGAGGAAAAGCCCAACATATAGAAGTATAGCCCAAATTCTAGAGATAAATTCCAAAGTCTAGATAAAAAGCCCAACATCTAGAGGTTAGAGCCCAACATCTAGAGGTGAAGCAAAACATATAGAGGTATATCCCAACATCTAGAGATAAAGCCCAACATCTAGAGCTAAAGGCAAACATCTAGACGTAAAACCCTACATCTATGGGTAAAGCCCAACCTCTAGAGGTAAAGCCCAACTTCTTCAGGAAAAGCCAAAAATCTGAATTTCAAAACCCAAAATCTGGAGGTAAACCCCAACATCTAGAGCTAAAGCCCAAATTAGAGATGTAAAGCCGAATTTCTAGATCTAAAGCCAAAGATCTAGAGGTAAAGCCCAACATCTAGAGGTAAAGCCAAACATCTAGAGGTGAATTCCAAAATCTAGTGTTAAAGCCCGACACCTACAGTTAAAGCCAAACACCTAGATGTAAAATCCAACTTCTAGAGATAAAGCCCAATATCTAGAGTTGAAGCGCATCATCTAGAGATAAAGCCGAAAATCTAGAGGTAAAGCCCAACATCTAGAGGTAAAGCCCAACATCTAGAGGTAAAGCCCAACATCTAGAGGTAAAGCCGAACATCTAGAGATAAAGGCAAATATCTAGATGTAAAACCCCAAATCTAGAGGTAAAGCCCAACATGTAGAGGTATAGCCCAATTTCTAGAGGTAAAGTCCAACATCTAGATGTAAAGCCCAACATCTAGAGGTAAAGCCCAACATCTAGAGGTAAAGCCCAACATCTAGATATAAAGCCCAATGTCTAGATGAGAAGCCAAACCTCTAGAGGTGTATCCCAAGATCTAGAGGAAAAAACCAACATCTAGAAGTAAAACCCAACATCTAGAGGTAAAGCCCAATATCTAGAGATGAAGCCCAACATCTAGAGGTAACAACCAAGTGATGTAAGGCCCAAAATCTAGAGGTAAAGCAGAATGTATTGAGGGGAAGCCAAACATCTAGATGTAAAGCCCAACACCTAGAGGTAAAGCCAAAAATCTAGATGTAAAACCCAACATCTTGAGGTAAAGACAAACATCTAGAGGTAAAGCAGGACATCTAGAGGTAAAGACGAAGCAATGCAAAGCCCAAAATCTAGAGGTAAATCTCAACATCTAGAGATAAAGCCGAAAATCTAGATGTAATCCCAATTTCTAGATCTAAAGCCAAACATCTAGAGGTAAAGCCCAATATCTAGAGGTAAAGACCAAAATCTAGATGTAAAGCCCAACTTCTAGATCTAAAGCCCAACATCTCGAGGTAAAGACCAGCATCTAGAGGTAAAGCCTAACAACTAGAGGTGAATTCCAAAATCTAAATGTAAAGCAAAATATCTAGATGTAAACCCCTACATCTAGAGGTAAAGTCCAATATCTAGACTTAAAGACCAACATCTAGAGGTAAAGCCCTACGTCTAGAGGTAATGACCAACTTCTAGAGGAAAAGCCAAAAATCTAGAATTAAAACCCAAAATCAAAAGTTAAAGCCCAAAATCTAGATTTAAAGCCCACAATCTACATGTAAATCCCACCATCTAGAGGTAAAACCCACCATCCAGAGGTAAAACCCAATGTCTAGAGGTAAACCCCAACATCTAGAGGTAAAGCCCAACGTCTGGAGGTAAAGCCCAGCTTCTAGAGAGAAGCCAAAAATCCAGATGGAAAACCCAAAATCTAGAAGTCAAGCTCAACATCTAGAGGTAAAGCCCAAAATCTAGACGTAAAGCCTAACATCTAGAGGTGAATTCCAAAATCCAATGTTAAGGCCCAACATCTAAAGTTAAAGACAGACATCTAGATGTAAAGCCCAACATCTAGAGGTAAAGCCCAATATCTAGAGATAAAGCCCAACATCTAGAGGTAAATCGCAAAATCTAGAGGTAAAGCCCAACATCTAGATATAAAGCCCCACATCTAGAGGAGAAGCCCAACCTCTAGATATGAATCCCACATCTAGAGGAAAAACCCAACATCTAGAAGTAAAACCCAACATCTAGAGGTAAAGCCCAATATCTAGAGATAAAGCCCAACATCTAGAGGTAAAAACCAAGCGATGTAAGGCCTAAAATCTAGAGGTAAAGCAGAAAATCTAGATTTAAAGCCCAACATCTAGAGGTAAAGCAGAATGTATTGAGGGAAAGCCAAACATCTAGATGTAAAGCCCAACATCTAGAGGTAAAGCCAAAAATCTAGATGTATAACCCAAAATCTTGAGGTAAAGACAAACATCTAGAGGTAAAGCAGGACATCTAGAGGTAAAGACGAAGCAGTGCAAAGCCCAAAATCTAGAGGTAAACCCCAACGTCTAGATTTAAAGCCCAAAGTCTAGATATAAAGCCCAACATCTGGAGGTTATGACAAACATCTAGAGGTAAAGAAGGACATCCAGAGGTAAAGCCAAAGCAATGTAAAGCCCAACATCTAGAGTTAAAGCCCAACGTCTAGATTTAAAGCCCAAAGTCTAGATATAAAGCCCAACATCTATTTGTAAATCCCAACATCTGGAGGTAAAGCCTAACATCTAGAGGTAAAGCCCAACATCTAGAGGTAAAGCCAAAAATTTAGATTTAAACCCCAAAATCTAGAGGTAAAGCCCAATATCTAGAGGTAAATCCCAAAATCTAGAGGTAAAGCAAAACTTCTGATGTAAAGCTCAACATCTAGTCGGAAAGCCAAATGTCTATAGGTAAAGCCCAACTTCTAGAGGTGAAGCCAAACATCTAGATATAAAACCCAAAATCGGGAGGAAAAGCCCAACATATAGAAGTATAGCCCAAATTCTAGAGATAAATTCCAAAGTCTAGATAAAAAGCCCAACATCTAGAGGTTAGAGCCCAACATCTAGAGGTGAAGCAAAACATATAGAGGTATATCCCAACATCTAGAGATAAAGCCCAACATCTAGAGCTAAAGGCAAACATCTAGACGTAAAACCCTACATCTATGGGTAAAGCCCAACCTCTAGAGGTAAAGCCCAACTTCTTCAGGAAAAGCCAAAAATCTGAATTTCAAAACCCAAAATCTGGAGGTAAACCCCAACATCTAGAGCTAAAGCCCAAATTAGAGATGTAAAGCCGAATTTCTAGATCTAAAGCCAAAGATCTAGAGGTAAAGCCCAACATCTAGAGGTAAAGCCAAACATCTAGAGGTGAATTCCAAAATCTAGTGTTAAAGCCCGACACCTACAGTTAAAGCCAAACACCTAGATGTAAAATCCAACTTCTAGAGATAAAGCCCAATATCTAGAGTTGAAGCGCATCATCTAGAGATAAAGCCGAAAATCTAGAGGTAAAGCCCAACATCTAGAGGTAAAGCCCAACATCTAGAGGTAAAGCCCAACATCTAGAGGTAAAGCCGAACATCTAGAGATAAAGGCAAATATCTAGATGTAAAACCCCAAATCTAGAGGTAAAGCCCAACATGTAGAGGTATAGCCCAATTTCTAGAGGTAAAGTCCAACATCTAGATGTAAAGCCCAACATCTAGAGGTAAAGCCCAACATCTAGAGGTAAAGCCCAACATCTAGATATAAAGCCCAATGTCTAGATGAGAAGCCAAACCTCTAGAGGTGTATCCCAAGATCTAGAGGAAAAAACCAACATCTAGAAGTAAAACCCAACATCTAGAGGTAAAGCCCAATATCTAGAGATGAAGCCCAACATCTAGAGGTAACAACCAAGTGATGTAAGGCCCAAAATCTAGAGGTAAAGCAGAATGTATTGAGGGGAAGCCAAACATCTAGATGTAAAGCCCAACACCTAGAGGTAAAGCCAAAAATCTAGATGTAAAACCCAACATCTTGAGGTAAAGACAAACATCTAGAGGTAAAGCAGGACATCTAGAGGTAAAGACGAAGCAATGCAAAGCCCAAAATCTAGAGGTAAATCTCAACATCTAGAGATAAAGCCGAAAATCTAGATGTAATCCCAATTTCTAGATCTAAAGCCAAACATCTAGAGGTAAAGCCCAATATCTAGAGGTAAAGACCAAAATCTAGATGTAAAGCCCAACTTCTAGATCTAAAGCCCAACATCTCGAGGTAAAGACCAGCATCTAGAGGTAAAGCCTAACAACTAGAGGTGAATTCCAAAATCTAAATGTAAAGCAAAATATCTAGATGTAAACCCCTACATCTAGAGGTAAAGTCCAATATCTAGACTTAAAGACCAACATCTAGAGGTAAAGCCCTACGTCTAGAGGTAATGACCAACTTCTAGAGGAAAAGCCAAAAATCTAGAATTAAAACCCAAAATCAAAAGTTAAAGCCCAAAATCTAGATTTAAAGCCCACAATCTACATGTAAATCCCACCATCTAGAGGTAAAACCCACCATCCAGAGGTAAAACCCAATGTCTAGAGGTAAAGCCCAACATCTAGAGGTAAAGCCCAACGTCTGGAGGTAAAGCCCAGCTTCTAGAGAGAAGCCAAAAATCCAGACGGAAAACCCAAAATCTAGAAGCAAAGCTCAACATCTAGAGGTAAAGCCCAGAATTTAGATGTAAAGCACAACTTCTAGATCTAAGCCCAACATCTAGAGGTGAAGCCCAAAATCTAGACGTAAAGCCTAACATCTAGAGGTAAATTCCAAAATCCAATGTTAAGGCCCAACATCTAGATATAAAGCCCCACATCTAGAGGAGAAGCCCAACCTCTAGATATGAATCCCACATCTAGAGGAAAAACCCAACATCTAGAAGTAAAACCCAACATCTAGAGGTAAAGCCCAATATCTAGAGATAAAGCCCAACATCTAGAGGTAAAAACCAAGCGATGTAAGGCCTAAAATCTAGAGGTAAAGCAGAAAATCTAGATTTAAAGCCCAACATCTAGAGGTAAAGCAGAATGTATTGAGGGAAAGCCAAACATCTAGATGTAAAGCCCAACATCTAGAGGTAAAGCCAAAAATCTAGATGTATAACCCAAAATCTTGAGGTAAAGACAAGCATCTAGAGGTAAAGCAGGACATCTAGAGGTAAAGTCGAAGCAGTGCAAAGCCCAAAATCTAGAGTTAAACCCCAACGTCTAGATTTAAAGCCCAAAGTCTAGATATAAAGCCCAACATCTGGAGGTTATGACAAACATCTAGAGGTAAAGAAGGACATCCAGAGGTAAAGCCAAAGCAATGTAAAGCCCAACATCTAGAGTTAAAGCCCAACGTCTAGATTTAAAGCCCAAAGTCTAGATATAAAGCCCAACATCTATTTGTAAATCCCAACATCTGGAGGTAAAGCCTAACATCTAGAGGTAAAGCCAAAAATTTAGATTTAAACCCCAAAATCTAGAGGTAAAGCCCAATATCTAGAGGTAAATCCCAAAATCTAGATGTAAAGCCCAACATCTAGGGGTAAAGCCGAAAATCTAGAGGTAAAGCAAAACTTCTGATGTAAAGCTCAACATCTAGTCGGAAAGCCAAATGTCTATAGGTAAAGCCCAACTTCTAGAGGTGAAGCCAAACATCTAGATATAAAACCCAAAATCGGGAGGAAAAGCCCAACATATAGAAGTATAGCCCAAATTCTAGAGATAAATTCCAAAGTCTAGATAAAAAGCCCAACATCTAGAGGTTAGAGCCCAACATCTAGAGGTGAAGCAAAACATATAGAGGTATATCCCAACATCTAGAGATAAAGCCCAACATCTAGAGCTAAAGGCAAACATCTAGACGTAAAACCCTACATCTATGGGTAAAGCCCAACCTCTAGAGGTAAAGCCCAACTTCTTCAGGAAAAGCCAAAAATCTGAATTTCAAAACCCAAAATCTGGAGGTAAACCCCAACATCTAGAGCTAAAGCCCAAATTAGAGATGTAAAGCCGAATTTCTAGATCTAAAGCCAAAGATCTAGAGGTAAAGCCCAACATCTAGAGATAAAGCCAAACATCTAGAGGTGAATTCCAAAATCTAGTGTTAAAGCCCGACACCTACAGTTAAAGCCAAACACCTAGATGTAAAATCCAACTTCTAGAGATAAAGCCCAATATCTAGAGTTGAAGCGCATCATCTAGAGATAAAGCCGAAAATCTAGAGGTAAAGCCCAACATCTAGAGGTAAAGCCCAACATCTAGAGGTAAAGCCGAACATCTAGAGATAAAGGCAAATATCTAGATGTAAAACCCCAAATCTAGAGGTAAAGCCCAACATGTAGAGGTATAGCCCAATTTCTAGAGGTAAAGTCCAACATCTAGATGTAAAGCCCAACATCTAGAGGTAAAGCCCAACATCTAGAGGTAAAGCCCAACATCTAGATATAAAGCCCAATGTCTAGATGAGAAGCCAAACCTCTAGAGGTGTATCCCAAGATCTAGAGGAAAAAACCAACATCTAGAAGTAAAACCCAACATCTAGAGGTAAAGCCCAATATCTAGAGATGAAGCCCAACATCTACAGGTAACAACCAAGTGATGTAAGGCCCAAAATCTAGAGGTAAAGCAGAATGTATTGAGGGGAAGCCAAACATCTAGATGTAAAGCCCAACACCTAGAGGTAAAGCCAAAAATCTAGATGTAAAACCCAACATCTTGAGGTAAAGACAAACATCTAGAGGTAAAGCAGGACATCTAGAGGTAAAGACGAAGCAATGCAAAGCCCAAAATCTAGAGGTAAATCTCAACATCTAGAGATAAAGCCGAAAATCTAGATGTAATCCCAATTTCTAGATCTAAAGCCAAACATCTAGAGGTAAAGCCCAATATCTAGAGGTAAAGACCAAAATCTAGATGTAAAGCCCAACTTCTAGATCTAAAGCCCAACATCTCGAGGTAAAGACCAGCATCTAGAGGTAAAGCCTAACAACTAGAGGTGAATTCCAAAATCTAAATGTAAAGCAAAATATCTAGATGTAAACCCCTACATCTAGAGGTAAAGTCCAATATCTAGACTTAAAGACCAACATCTAGAGGTAAAGCCCAATGTCTAGAGGTAATGACCAACTTCTAGAGGAAAAGCCAAAAATCTAGAATTAAAACCCAAAATCAAAAGTTAAAGCCCAAAATCTAGATTTAAAGCCCACAATCTACATGTAAATCCCACCATCTAGAGGTAAAACCCACCATCCAGAGGTAAAACCCAATGTCTAGAGGTAAAGCCCAACATCTAGAGGTAAAGCCCAACGTCTGGAGGTAAAGCCCAGCTTCTAGAGAGAAGCCAAAAATCCAGACGGAAAACCCAAAATCTAGAAGCAAAGCTCAACATCTAGAGGTAAAGCCCAGAATCTAGATGTAAAGCACAACTTCTAGATCTAAGCCCAACATCTAGAGGTGAAGCCCAAAATCTAGACGTAAAGCCTAACATCTAGAGGTGAATTCCAAAATCCAATGTTAAGGCCCAACATCTAGATATAAAGCCCCACATCTAGAGGAGAAGCCCAACCTCTAGATATGAATCCCACATCTAGAGGAAAAACCCAACATCTAGAAGTAAAACCCAACATCTAGGGGTAAAGCCCAATATCTAGAGATAAAGCCCAACATCTAGAGGTAAAAACAAGGGATGTAAGGCCCAAAATCTAGAGGTAAAGCAGAAAATCTAGATTTAAAGCCCAACATCTAGAGGTAAAGCAGAATGTATTGAGGGAAAGCCAAACATCTAGATGTAAAGCCCAACATCTGGAGGTGAAGCCCAAAACCTAAATGTAAAGCAAAACATCTAGATGTAAACCCCTACATCTAGAAGTAAAGTCCAATATCTAGACTTAAAGACCAACATCTAGAGGTAAAGCCCTACGTCTAGAGGTAATGACCAACTTCTAGAGGAAAAGCCAAAAATCTAGATTTAAAACCCAAAATCAAAAGTTAAAGCCCAAAATCTAGATTTAAAGCCCACAATCTACATGTAAATCCCACCATCTAGAGGTAAAACCCACCATCCAGAGGTAAAACCCAATGTCTAGAGGTAAACCCCAACATCTAGAGGTAAAGCCCAACGTCTGGAGGTACAGCCCAGCTTCTAGAGAGAAGCCAAAAATCAGATGGAAAACCCAAAATCTAGAAGTCAAGCTCAACATCTAGAGGTAAAGCCCAAAATCTAGACGTAAAGCCTAACATCTAGAGGTGAATTCCAAAATCCAATGTTAAGGCCCAACATCTAAAGTTAAAGACAGACATCTAGATGTAAAGCCCAACATCTAGAGGTAAAGCCCAATATCTAGAGATAAAGCCCAACATCTAGAGGTAAATCGCAAAATCTAGAGGTAAAGCCCAACATCTAGATATAAAGCCCCACATCTAGAGGAGAAGCCCAACCTCTAGATATGAATCCCACATCTAGAGGAAAAACCCAACATCTAGAAGTAAAACCCAACATCTAGAGGTAAAGCCCAATATCTAGAGATAAAGCCCAACATCTAGAGGTAAAAACCAAGCGATGTAAGGCCTAAAATCTAGAGGTAAAGCAGAAAATCTAGATTTAAAGCCCAACATCTAGAGGTAAAGCAGAATGTATTGAGGGAAAGCCAAACATCTAGATGTAAAGCCCAACATCTAGAGGTAAAGCCAAAAATCTAGATGTATAACCCAAAATCTTGAGGTAAAGACAAACATCTAGAGGTAAAGCAGGACATCTAGAGGTAAAGACGAAGCAGTGCAAAGCCCAAAATCTAGAGGTAAACCCCAACGTCTAGATTTAAAGCCCAAAGTCTAGATATAAAGCCCAACATCTGGAGGTTATGACAAACATCTAGAGGTAAAGAAGGACATCCAGAGGTAAAGCCAAAGCAATGTAAAGCCCAACATCTAGAGTTAAAGCCCAACGTCTAGATTTAAAGCCCAAAGTCTAGATATAAAGCCCAACATCTATTTGTAAATCCCAACATCTGGAGGTAAAGCCTAACATCTAGAGGTAAAGCCCAACATCTAGAGGTAAAGCCAAAAATTTAGATTTAAACCCCAAAATCTAGAGGTAAAGCCCAATATCTAGAGGTAAATCCCAAAATCTAGAGGTAAAGCAAAACTTCTGATGTAAAGCTCAACATCTAGTCGGAAAGCCAAATGTCTATAGGTAAAGCCCAACTTCTAGAGGTGAAGCCAAACATCTAGATATAAAACCCAAAATCGGGAGGAAAAGCCCAACATATAGAAGTATAGCCCAAATTCTAGAGATAAATTCCAAAGTCTAGATAAAAAGCCCAACATCTAGAGGTTAGAGCCCAACATCTAGAGGTGAAGCAAAACATATAGAGGTATATCCCAACATCTAGAGATAAAGCCCAACATCTAGAGCTAAAGGCAAACATCTAGACGTAAAACCCTACATCTATGGGTAAAGCCCAACCTCTAGAGGTAAAGCCCAACTTCTTCAGGAAAAGCCAAAAATCTGAATTTCAAAACCCAAAATCTGGAGGTAAACCCCAACATCTAGAGCTAAAGCCCAAATTAGAGATGTAAAGCCGAATTTCTAGATCTAAAGCCAAAGATCTAGAGGTAAAGCCCAACATCTAGAGGTAAAGCCAAACATCTGGAGGTGAATTCCAAAATCTAGTGTTAAAGCCCGACACCTACAGTTAAAGCCAAACACCTAGATGTAAAATCCAACTTCTAGAGATAAAGCCCAATATCTAGAGTTGAAGCGCATCATCTAGAGATAAAGCCGAAAATCTAGAGGTAAAGCCCAACATCTAGAGGTAAAGCCCAACATCTAGAGGTAAAGCCCAACATCTAGAGGTAAAGCCGAACATCTAGAGATAAAGGCAAATATCTAGATGTAAAACCCCAAATCTAGAGGTAAAGCCCAACATGTAGAGGTATAGCCCAATTTCTAGAGGTAAAGTCCAACATCTAGATGTAAAGCCCAACATCTAGAGGTAAAGCCCAACATCTAGAGGTAAAGCCCAACATCTAGATATAAAGCCCAATGTCTAGATGAGAAGCCAAACCTCTAGAGGTGTATCCCAAGATCTAGAGGAAAAAACCAACATCTAGAAGTAAAACCCAACATCTAGAGGTAAAGCCCAATATCTAGAGATGAAGCCAAACATCTAGAGGTAACAACCAAGTGATGTAAGGCCCAAAATCTAGAGGTAAAGCAGAATGTATTGAGGGGAAGCCAAACATCTAGATGTAAAGCCCAACACCTAGAGGTAAAGCCAAAAATCTAGATGTAAAACCCAACATCTTGAGGTAAAGACAAACATCTAGAGGTAAAGCAGGACATCTAGAGGTAAAGACGAAGCAATGCAAAGCCCAAAATCTAGAGGTAAATCTCAACATCTAGAGATAAAGCCGAAAATCTAGATGTAATCCCAATTTCTAGATCTAAAGCCAAACATCTAGAGGTAAAGCCCAATATCTAGAGGTAAAGACCAAAATCTAGATGTAAAGCCCAACTTCTAGATCTAAAGCCCAACATCTCGAGGTAAAGACCAGCATGTAGAGGTAAAGCCTAACAACTAGAGGTGAATTCCAAAATCTAAATGTAAAGCAAAATATCTAGATGTAAACCCCTACATCTAGAGGTAAAGTCCAATATCTAGACTTAAAGACCAACATCTAGAGGTAAAGCCCAATGTCTAGAGGTAATGACCAACTTCTAGAGGAAAAGCCAAAAATCTAGAATTAAAACCCAAAATCAAAAGTTAAAGCCCAAAATCTAGATTTAAAGCCCACAATCTACATGTAAATCCCACAATCTAGAGGTAAAACCCACCATCCAGAGGTAAAACCCAATGTCTAGATGTAAACCCCAACATCTAGAGGTAAAGCCCAACGTCTGGAGGTAAAGCCCAGCTTCTAGAGAGAAGCCAAAAATCCAGATGGAAAACCCAAAATCTAGAAGCAAAGCTCAACATCTAGAGGTAAAGCCCAGAATCTAGATGTAAAGCACAACTTCTAGATCTAAGCCCAACATCTAGAGGTGAAGCCCAAAATCTAGACGTAAAGCCTAACATCTAGAGGTGAATTCCAAAATCCAATGTTAAGGCCCAACATCTAGATATAAAGCCCCACATCTAGAGGAGAAGCCCAACCTCTAGATATGAATCCCACATCTAGAGGTAAACCCCAACATCTAGAGGTAAAGCCCAACGTCTGGAGGTAAAGCCCAGCTTCTAGAGAGAATCCAAAAATCCAGACGGAAAACCCAAAATCTAGAAGCAAAGCTCAACATCTAGAGGTAAAGCCCAGAATCTAGATGTAAAGCACAACTTCTAGATCTAAGCCCAACATCTAGAGGTGAAGCCCAAAATCTAGACGTAAAGCCTAACATCTAGAGGTGAATTCCAAAATCCAATGTTAAGGCCCAACATCTAGATATAAAGCCCCACATCTAGAGGAGAAGCCCAACCTCTAGATATGAATCCCACATCTAGAGGAAAAACCCAACATCTAGAAGTAAAACCCAACATCTAGGGGTAAAGCCCAATATCTAGAGATAAAGCCCAACATCTAGAGTTAAAAACAAGGCATGTAAGGCCCAAAATCTAGAGGTAAAGCAGAAAATCTAGATTTAAAGCCCAACATCTAGAGGTAAAGCAGAATGTATTGAGGGAAAGCCAAACATCTAGATGTAAAGCCCAACATCTAGAGGTGAAGCCCAAAATCTAAATGTAAAGCAAAACATCTAGATGTAAACCCCTACATCTAGAGGTAAAGTCCAATATCTAGACTTAAAGACCAACATCTAGAGGTAAAGCCCTACGTCTAGAGGTAATGACCAACTTCTGGAGGAAAAGCCAAAAATCTAGATTTAAAACCCAATATCAAAAGGTAAAGCCCAAAATGTAGATTTTAAGCCCACAATCTACGTGTAAATCCCACCATCTAGAGGTAAAACCCACCATCTAGAGGTGAATTCCAAAATCCAATGTTAAGGCCCAACATCTAGATATAAAGCCCCACATCTAGAGGAGAAGCCCAACCTCTAGATATGAATCCCACATCTAGAGGAAAAACCCAACATCTAGAAGTAAAACCCAACATCTAGGGGTAAAGCCCAATATCTAGAGATAAAGCCCAACATCTAGAGTTAAAAATAAGGTATGTAAGGCCCAAAATCTAGAGGTAAAGCAGAAAATCTAGATTTAAAGCCCAACATCTAGAGGTAAAGCAGAATGTATTGAGGGAAAGCCAAACATCTAGATGTAAAGCCCAACATCTGGAGGTGAAGCCCAAAATCTAAATGTAAAGCAAAACATCTAGATGTAAACCCCTACATCAAGAGGTAAAGTCCAATATCTAGACTTAAAGACCAACATCTAGAGGTAAAGCCCTACGTCTAGAGGTAATGACCAACTTCTAGAGGAAAAGCCAAAAATCTAGATTTAAAACCCAAAATCAAAAGTTAAAGCCCAAAATCTAGATTTAAAGCCCACAATCTACATGTAAATCCCACCATCTAGAGGTAAAACCCACCATCCAGAGGTAAAACCCAATGTCTAGAGGTAAACCCCAACATCTAGAGGTAAAGCCCAACGTCTGGAGGTACAGCCCAGCTTCTAGAGAGAAGCCAAAAATCAGATGGAAAACCCAAAATCTAGAAGTCAAGCTCAACATCTAGAGGTAAAGCCCAAAATCTAGACGTAAAGCCTAACATCTAGAGGTGAATTCCAAAATCCAATGTTAAGGCCCAACATCTAAAGTTAAAGACAGACATCTAGATGTAAAGCCCAACATCTAGAGGTAAAGCCCAATATCTAGAGATAAAGCCCAACATCTAGAGGTAAATCGCAAAATCTAGAGGTAAAGCCCAACATCTAGATATAAAGCCCCACATCTAGAGGAGAAGCCCAACCTCTAGATATGAATCCCACATCTAGAGGAAAAACCCAACATCTAGAAGTAAAACCCAACATCTAGAGGTAAAGCCCAATATCTAGAGATAAAGCCCAACATCTAGAGGTAAAAACCAAGCGATGTAAGGCCTAAAATCTAGAGGTAAAGCAGAAAATCTAGATTTAAAGCCCAACATCTAGAGGTAAAGCAGAATGTATTGAGGGAAAGCCAAACATCTAGATGTAAAGCCCAACATCTAGAGGTAAAGCCAAAAATCTAGATGTATAACCCAAAATCTTGAGGTAAAGACAAACATCTAGAGGTAAAGCAGGACATCTAGAGGTAAAGACGAAGCAGTGCAAAGCCCAAAATCTAGAGGTAAACCCCAACGTCTAGATTTAAAGCCCAAAGTCTAGATATAAAGCCCAACATCTGGAGGTTATGACAAACATCTAGAGGTAAAGAAGGACATCCAGAGGTAAAGCCAAAGCAATGTAAAGCCCAACATCTAGAGTTAAAGCCCAACGTCTAGATTTAAAGCCCAAAGTCTAGATATAAAGCCCAACATCTATTTGTAAATCCCAACATCTGGAGGTAAAGCCTAACATCTAGAGGTAAAGCCCAACATCTAGAGGTAAAGCCAAAAATTTAGATTTAAACCCCAAAATCTAGAGGTAAAGCCCAATATCTAGAGGTAAATCCCAAAATCTAGAGGTAAAGCAAAACTTCTGATGTAAAGCTCAACATCTAGTCGGAAAGCCAAATGTCTATAGGTAAAGCCCAACTTCTAGAGGTGAAGCCAAACATCTAGATATAAAACCCAAAATCGGGAGGAAAAGCCCAACATATAGAAGTATAGCCCAAATTCTAGAGATAAATTCCAAAGTCTAGATAAAAAGCCCAACATCTAGAGGTTAGAGCCCAACATCTAGAGGTGAAGCAAAACATATAGAGGTATATCCCAACATCTAGAGATAAAGCCCAACATCTAGAGCTAAAGGCAAACATCTAGACGTAAAACCCTACATCTATGGGTAAAGCCCAACCTCTAGAGGTAAAGCCCAACTTCTTCAGGAAAAGCCAAAAATCCGAATTTCAAAACCCAAAATCTGGAGGTAAACCCCAACATCTAGAGCTAAAGCCCAAATTAGAGATGTAAAGCCGAATTTCTAGATCTAAAGCCAAAGATCTAGAGGTAAAGCCCAACATCTAGAGGTAAAGCCAAACATCTAGAGGTGAATTCCAAAATCTAGTGTTAAAGCCCGACACCTACAGTTAAAGCCAAACACCTAGATGTAAAATCCAACTTCTAGAGATAAAGCCCAATATCTAGAGTTGAAGCGCATCATCTAGAGATAAAGCCGAAAATCTAGAGGTAAAGCCCAACATCTAGAGGTAAAGCCCAACATCTAGAGGTAAAGCCCAAAATCTAGAGGTAAAGCCGAACATCTAGAGATAAAGGCAAATATATAGATGTAAAACCCCAAATCTAGAGGTAAAGCCCAACATGTAGAGGTATAGCCCAATTTCTAGAGGTAAAGTCCAACATCTAGATGTAAAGCCCAACATCTAGAGGTAAAGCCCAACATCTAGAGGTAAAGCCCAACATCTAGATATAAAGCCCAATGTCTAGATGAGAAGCCAAACCTCTAGAGGTGTATCCAAGATCTAGAGGAAAAAACCAACATCTAGAAGTAAAACCCAACATCTAGAGGTAAAGGCCAATATCTAGAGATGAAGCCCAACATCTAGAGGTAACAACCAAGTGATGTAAGGCCCAAAATCTAGAGGTAAAGCAGAATGTATTGAGGGGAAGCCAAACATCTGGATGTAAAGCCCAACACCTAGAGGTAAAGCCAAAAATCTAGATGTAAAAACAACATCTTGAGGTAAAGACAAACATCTAGAGGTAAAGCAGGACATCTAGAGGTAAAGACGAAGCAATGCAAAGCCCAAAATCTAGAGGTAAATCTCAACATCTAGAGATAAAGCCGAAAATCTAGATGTAATCCCAATTTCTAGATCTAAAGCCAAACATCTAGAGGTAAAGCCCAATATCTAGAGGTAAAGACCAAAATCTAGATGTAAAGCCCAACTTCTAGATCTAAAGCCCAACATCTCGAGGTAAAGACCAGCATGTAGAGGTAAAGCCTAACAACTAGAGGTGAATTCCAAAATCTAAATGTAAAGCAAAATATCTAGATGTAAACCCCTACATCTAGAGGTAAAGTCCAATATCTAGACTTAAAGACCAACATCTAGAGGTAAAGCCCAATGTCTAGAGGTAATGACCAACTTCTAGAGGAAAAGCCAAAAATCTAGAATTAAAACCCAAAATCAAAAGTTAAAGCCCAAAATCTAGATTTAAAGCCCACAATCTACATGTAAATCCCACAATCTAGAGGTAAAACCCACCATCCAGAGGTAAAACCCAATGTCTAGATGTAAACCCCAACATCTAGAGGTAAAGCCCAACGTCTGGAGGTAAAGCCCAGCTTCTAGAGAGAAGCCAAAAATCCAGATGGAAAACCCAAAATCTAGAAGCAAAGCTCAACATCTAGAGGTAAAGCCCAGAATCTAGATGTAAAGCACAACTTCTAGATCTAAGCCCAACATCTAGAGGTGAAGCCCAAAATCTAGACGTAAAGCCTAACATCTAGAGGTGAATTCCAAAATCCAATGTTAAGGCCCAACATCTAGATATAAAGCCCCACATCTAGAGGAGAAGCCCAACCTCTAGATATGAATCCCACATCTAGAGGTAAACCCCAACATCTAGAGGTAAAGCCCAACGTCTGGAGGTAAAGCCCAGCTTCTAGAGAGAAGCCAAAAATCCAGACGGAAAACCCAAAATCTAGAAGCAAAGCTCAACATCTAGAGGTAAAGCCCAGAATCTAGATGTAAAGCACAACTTCTAGATCTAAGCCCAACATCTAGAGGTGAAGCCCAAAATCTAGACGTAAAGCCTAACATCTAGAGGTGAATTCCAAAATCCAATGATAAGGCCCAACATCTAGATATAAAGCCCCATATCTAGAGGAGAAGCCCAACCTCTAGATATGAATCCCACATCTAGAGGAAAAACCCAACATCTAGGAGTAAAACCCAACATCTAGGGGTAAAGCCCAATATCTAGAGATAAAGCCCAACATCTAGAGTTAAAAACAAGGCATGTAAGGCCCAAAATCTAGAGGTAAAGCAGAAAATCTAGATTTAAAGCCCAACATCTAGAGGTAAAGCAGAATGTATTGAGGGAAAGCCAAACATCTAGATGTAAAGCCCAACATCTAGAGGTGAAGCCCAAAATCTAAATGTAAAGCAAAACATCTAGATGTAAACCCCTACATCTAGAGGTAAAGTCCAATATCTAGACTTAAAGACCAACATCTAGAGGTAAAGCCCTACGTCTAGAGGTAATGACCAACTTCTGGAGGAAAAGCCAAAAATCTAGATTTAAAACCCAATATCAAAAGGTAAAGCCCAAAATGTAGATTTAAAGCCCACAATCTACGTGTAAATCCCACCATCTAGAGGTAAAACCCACCATCTAGAGGTGAATTCCAAAATCCAATGTTAAGGCCGAACATCTAGATATAAAGCCCCACATCTAGAGGAGAAGCCCAACCTCTAGATATGAATCCCACATCTAGAGGAAAAACCCAACATCTAGAAGTAAAACCCAACATCTAGGGGTAAAGCCCAATATCTAGAGATAAAGCCCAACATCTAGAGTTAAATAAGGCATGTAAGGCCCAAAATCTAGAGGTAAAGCAGAAAATCTAGATTTAAAGCCCAACATCTAGAGGTAAAGCAGAATGTATTGAGGGAAAGCCAAACATCTAGATGTAAAGCCCAACATCTGGAGGTGAAGCCCAAAATCTAAATGTAAAGCAAAACATCTAGATGTAAACCCCTACATCAAGAGGTAAAGTCCAATATCTAGACTTAAAGACCAACATCTAGAGGTAAAGCCCTACGTCTAGAGGTAATGACCAACTTCTAGAGGAAAAGCCAAAAATCTAGATTTAAAACCCAAAATCAAAAGTTAAAGCCCAAAATCTAGATTTAAAGCCCACAATCTACATGTAAATCCCACCATCTAGAGGTAAAACCCACCATCCAGAGGTAAAACCCAATGTCTAGAGGTAAACCCCAACATCTAGAGGTAAAGCCCAACGTCTGGAGGTACAGCCCAGCTTCTAGAGAGAAGCCAAAAATCAGATGGAAAACCCAAAATCTAGAAGTCAAGCTCAACATCTAGAGGTAAAGCCCAAAATCTAGACGTAAAGCCTAACATCTAGAGGTGAATTCCAAAATCCAATGTTAAGGCCCAACATCTAAAGTTAAAGACAGACATCTAGATGTAAAGCCCAACATCTAGAGGTAAAGCCCAATATCTAGAGATAAAGCCCAACATCTAGAGGTAAATCGCAAAATCTAGAGGTAAAGCCCAACATCTAGATATAAAGCCCCACATCTAGAGGAGAAGCCCAACCTCTAGATATGAATCCCACATCTAGAGGAAAAACCCAACATCTAGAAGTAAAACCCAACATCTAGAGGTAAAGCCCAATATCTAGAGATAAAGCCCAACATCTAGAGGTAAAAACCAAGCGATGTAAGGCCTAAAATCTAGAGGTAAAGCAGAAAATCTAGATTTAAAGCCCAACATCTAGAGGTAAAGCAGAATGTATTGAGGGAAAGCCAAACATCTAGATGTAAAGCCCAACATCTAGAGGTAAAGCCAAAAATCTAGATGTATAACCCAAAATCTTGAGGTAAAGACAAACATCTAGAGGTAAAGCAGGACATCTAGAGGTAAAGACGAAGCAGTGCAAAGCCCAAAATCTAGAGGTAAACCCCAACGTCTAGATTTAAAGCCCAAAGTCTAGATATAAAGCCCAACATCTGGAGGTTATGACAAACATCTAGAGGTAAAGAAGGACATCCAGAGGTAAAGCCAAAGCAATGTAAAGCCCAACATCTAGAGTTAAAGCCCAACGTCTAGATTTAAAGCCCAAAGTCTAGATATAAAGCCCAACATCTATTTGTAAATCCCAACATCTGGAGGTAAAGCCTAACATCTAGAGGTAAAGCCCAACATCTAGAGGTAAAGCCAAAAATTTAGATTTAAACCCCAAAATCTAGAGGTAAAGCCCAATATCTAGAGGTAAATCCCAAAATCTAGATGTAAAGCCCAACATCTAGGGGTAAAGCCGAAAATCTAGAGGTAAAGCAAAACTTCTGATGTAAAGCTCAACATCTAGTCGGAAAGCCAAATGTCTATAGGTAAAGCCCAACTTCTAGAGGTGAAGCCAAACATCTAGATATAAAACCCAAAATCGGGAGGAAAAGCCCAACATATAGAAGTATAGCCCAAATTCTAGAGATAAATTCCAAAGTCTAGATAAAAAGCCCAACATCTAGAGGTTAGAGCCCAACATCTAGAGGTGAAGCAAAACATATAGAGGTATATCCCAACATCTAGAGATAAAGCCCAACATCTAGAGCTAAAGGCAAACATCTAGACGTAAAACCCTACATCTATGGGTAAAGCCCAACCTCTAGAGGTAAAGCCCAACTTCTTCAGGAAAAGCCAAAAATCTGAATTTCAAAACCCAAAATCTGGAGGTAAACCCCAACATCTAGAGCTAAAGCCCAAATTAGAGATGTAAAGCCGAATTTCTAGATCTAAAGCCAAAGATCTAGAGGTAAAGCCCAACATCTAGAGATAAAGCCAAACATCTAGAGGTGAATTCCAAAATCTAGTGTTAAAGCCCGACACCTACAGTTAAAGCCAAACACCTAGATGTAAAATCCAACTTCTAGAGATAAAGCCCAATATCTAGAGTTGAAGCGCATCATCTAGAGATAAAGCCGAAAATCTAGAGGTAAAGCCCAACATCTAGAGGTAAAGCCCAACATCTAGAGGTAAAGCCCAACATCTAGAGGTAAAGCCGAACATCTAGAGATAAAGGCAAATATCTAGATGTAAAACCCCAAATCTAGAGGTAAAGCCCAACATGTAGAGGTATAGCCCAATTTCTAGAGGTAAAGTCCAACATCTAGATGTAAAGCCCAACATCTAGAGGTAAAGCCCAACATCTAGAGGTAAAGCCCAACATCTAGATATAAAGCCCAATGTCTAGATGAGAAGCCAAACCTCTAGAGGTGTATCCCAAGATCTAGAGGAAAAAACCAACATCTAGAAGTAAAACCCAACATCTAGAGGTAAAGCCCAATATCTAGAGATGAAGCCCAACATCTAGAGGTAACAACCAAGTGATGTAAGGCCCAAAATCTAGAGGTAAAGCAGAATGTATTGAGGGGAAGCCAAACATCTAGATGTAAAGCCCAACACCTAGAGGTAAAGCCAAAAATCTAGATGTAAAACCCAACATCTTGAGGTAAAGACAAACATCTAGAGGTAAAGCAGGACATCTAGAGGTAAAGACGAAGCAATGCAAAGCCCAAAATCTAGAGGTAAATCTCAACATCTAGAGATAAAGCCGAAAATCTAGATGTAATCCCAATTTCTAGATCTAAAGCCAAACATCTAGAGGTAAAGCCCAATATCTAGAGGTAAAGACCAAAATCTAGATGTAAAGCCCAACTTCTAGATCTAAAGCCCAACATCTCGAGGTAAAGACCAGCATGTAGAGGTAAAGCCTAACAACTAGAGGTGAATTCCAAAATCTAAATGTAAAGCAAAATATCTAGATGTAAACCCCTACATCTAGAGGTAAAGTCCAATATCTAGACTTAAAGACCAACATCTA
This sequence comes from Leptosomus discolor, assembly GCF_034619465.1. NCBI lineage: Eukaryota > Metazoa > Chordata > Aves > Leptosomiformes > Leptosomidae > Leptosomus > Leptosomus discolor. Next base: position 3,440,234 of record NW_028237782.1, on the reverse strand, counting down.
GAGGTAAAGCCCTACGTCTAGAGGTAATGACCAACTTCTAGAGGAAAAGCCAAAAATCTAGAATTAAAACCCAAAATCAAAAGTTAAAGCCCAAAATCTAGATTTAAAGCCCACAATCTACATGTAAATCCCACCATCTAGAGGTAAAACCCACCATCCAGAGGTAAAACCCAATGTCTAGAGGTAAAGCCCAACATCTAGAGGTAAAGCCCAACGTCTGGAGGTAAAGCCCAGCTTCTAGAGAGAAGCCAAAAATCCAGACGGAAAACCCAAAATCTAGAAGCAAAGCTCAACATCTAGAGGTAAAGCCCAGAATCTAGATGTAAAGCACAACTTCTAGATCTAAGCCCAACATCTAGAGGTGAAGCCCAAAATCTAGACGTAAAGCCTAACATCTAGAGGTGAATTCCAAAATCCAATGTTAAGGCCCAACATCTAGATATAAAGCCCCACATCTAGAGGAGAAGCCCAACCTCTAGATATGAATCCCACATCTAGAGGAAAAACCCAACATCTAGAAGTAAAACCCAACATCTAGGGGTAAAGCCCAATATCTAGAGATAAAGCCCAACATCTAGAGGTAAAAACAAGGGATGTAAGGCCCAAAATCTAGAGGTAAAGCAGAAAATCTAGATTTAAAGCCCAACATCTAGAGGTAAAGCAGAATGTATTGAGGGAAAGCCAAACATCTAGATGTAAAGCCCAACATCTGGAGGTGAAGCCCAAAACCTAAATGTAAAGCAAAACATCTAGATGTAAACCCCTACATCTAGAAGTAAAGTCCAATATCTAGACTTAAAGACCAACATCTAGAGGTAAAGCCCTACGTCTAGAGGTAATGACCAACTTCTAGAGGAAAAGCCAAAAATCTAGATTTAAAACCCAAAATCAAAAGTTAAAGCCCAAAATCTAGATTTAAAGCCCACAATCTACATGTAAATCCCACCATCTAGAGGTAAAACCCACCATCCAGAGGTAAAACCCAATGTCTAGAGGTAAACCCCAACATCTAGAGGTAAAGCCCAACGTCTGGAGGTACAGCCCAGCTTCTAGAGAGAAGCCAAAAATCAGATGGAAAACCCAAAATCTAGAAGTCAAGCTCAACATCTAGAGGTAAAGCCCAAAATCTAGACGTAAAGCCTAACATCTAGAGGTGAATTCCAAAATCCAATGTTAAGGCCCAACATCTAAAGTTAAAGACAGACATCTAGATGTAAAGCCCAACATCTAGAGGTAAAGCCCAACGTCTGGAGGTAAAGCCCAGCTTCTAGAGAGAAGCCAAAAATCCAGATGGAAAACCCAAAATCTAGAAGCAAAGCTCAACATCTAGAGGTAAAGCCCAGAATCTAGATGTAAAGCACAACTTCTAGATCTAAGCCCAACATCTAGAGGTGAAGCCCAAAATCTAGACGTAAAGCCTAACATCTAGAGGTGAATTCCAAAATCCAATGTTAAGGCCCAACATCTAGATATAAAGCCCCACATCTAGAGGAGAAGCCCAACCTCTAGATATGAATCCCACATCTAGAGGTAAACCCCAACATCTAGAGGTAAAGCCCAACGTCTGGAGGTAAAGCCCAGCTTCTAGAGAGAAGCCAAAAATCCAGACGGAAAACCCAAAATCTAGAAGCAAAGCTCAACATCTAGAGGTAAAGCCCAGAATCTAGATGTAAAGCACAACTTCTAGATCTAAGCCCAACATCTAGAGGTGAAGCCCAAAATCTAGACGTAAAGCCTAACATCTAGAGGTGAATTCCAAAATCCAATGATAAGGCCCAACATCTAGATATAAAGCCCCACATCTAGAGGAGAAGCCCAACCTCTAGATATGAATCCCACATCTAGAGGAAAAACCCAACATCTAGAAGTAAAACCCAACATCTAGGGGTAAAGCCCAATATCTAGAGATAAAGCCCAACATCTAGAGTTAAAAACAAGGCATGTAAGGCCCAAAATCTAGAGGTAAAGCAGAAAATCTAGATTTAAAGCCCAACATCTAGAGGTAAAGCAGAATGTATTGAGGGAAAGCCAAACATCTAGATGTAAAGCCCAACATCTAGAGGTGAAGCCCAAAATCTAAATGTAAAGCAAAACATCTAGATGTAAACCCCTACATCAAGAGGTAAAGTCCAATATCTAGACTTAAAGACCAACATCTAGAGGTAAAGCCCTACGTCTAGAGGTAATGACCAACTTCTAGAGGAAAAGCCAAAAATCTAGATTTAAAACCCAAAATCAAAAGTTAAAGCCCAAAATCTAGATTTAAAGCCCACAATCTACATGTAAATCCCACCATCTAGAGGTAAAACCCACCATCCAGAGGTAAAACCCAATGTCTAGAGGTAAACCCCAACATCTAGAGGTAAAGCCCAACGTCTGGAGGTACAGCCCAGCTTCTAGAGAGAAGCCAAAAATCAGATGGAAAACCCAAAATCTAGAAGTCAAGCTCAACATCTAGAGGTAAAGCCCAAAATCTAGACGTAAAGCCTAACATCTAGAGGTGAATTCCAAAATCCAATGTTAAGGCCCAACATCTAAAGTTAAAGACAGACATCTAGATGTAAAGCCCAACATCTAGAGGTAAAGCCCAATATCTAGAGATAAAGCCCAACATCTAGAGGTAAATCGCAAAATCTAGAGGTAAAGCCCAACATCTAGATATAAAGCCCCACATCTAGAGGAGAAGCCCAACCTCTAGATATGAATCCCACATCTAGAGGAAAAACCCAACATCTAGAAGTAAAACCCAACATCTAGAGGTAAAGCCCAATATCTAGAGATAAAGCCCAACATCTAGAGGTAAAAACCAAGCGATGTAAGGCCTAAAATCTAGAGGTAAAGCAGAAAATCTAGATTTAAAGCCCAACATCTAGAGGTAAAGCAGAATGTATTGAGGGAAAGCCAAACATCTAGATGTAAAGCCCAACATCTAGAGGTAAAGCCAAAAATCTAGATGTATAACCCAAAATCTTGAGGTAAAGACAAACATCTAGAGGTAAAGCAGGACATCTAGAGGTAAAGACGAAGCAGTGCAAAGCCCAAAATCTAGAGGTAAACCCCAACGTCTAGATTTAAAGCCCAAAGTCTAGATATAAAGCCCAACATCTGGAGGTTATGACAAACATCTAGAGGTAAAGAAGGACATCCAGAGGTAAAGCCAAAGCAATGTAAAGCCCAACATCTAGAGTTAAAGCCCAACGTCTAGATTTAAAGCCCAAAGTCTAGATATAAAGCCCAACATCTATTTGTAAATCCCAACATCTGGAGGTAAAGCCTAACATCTAGAGGTAAAGCCCAACATCTAGAGGTAAAGCCAAAAATTTAGATTTAAACCCCAAAATCTAGAGGTAAAGCCCAATATCTAGAGGTAAATCCCAAAATCTAGATGTAAAGCCCAACATCTAGGGGTAAAGCCGAAAATCTAGAGGTAAAGCAAAACTTCTGATGTAAAGCTCAACATCTAGTCGGAAAGCCAAATGTCTATAGGTAAAGCCCAACTTCTAGAGGTGAAGCCAAACATCTAGATATAAAACCCAAAATCGGGAGGAAAAGCCCAACATATAGAAGTATAGCCCAAATTCTAGAGATAAATTCCAAAGTCTAGATAAAAAGCCCAACATCTAGAGGTTAGAGCCCAACATCTAGAGGTGAAGCAAAACATATAGAGGTATATCCCAACATCTAGAGATAAAGACCAACATCTAGAGCTAAAGGCAAACATCTAGACGTAAAACCCTACATCTATGGGTAAAGCCCAACCTCTAGAGGTAAAGCCCAACTTCTTCAGGAAAAGCCAAAAATCTGAATTTCAAAACCCAAAATCTGGAGGTAAACCCCAACATCTAGAGCTAAAGCCCAAATTAGAGATGTAAAGCCGAATTTCTAGATCTAAAGCCAAAGATCTAGAGGTAAAGCCCAACATCTAGAGGTAAAGCCAAACATCTAGAGGTGAATTCCAAAATCTAGTGTTAAAGCCCGACACCTACAGTTAAAGCCAAACACCTAGATGTAAAATCCAACTTCTAGAGATAAAGCCCAATATCTAGAGTTGAAGCGCATCATCTAGAGATAAAGCCGAAAATCTAGAGGTAAAGCCCAACATCTAGAGGTAAAGCCCAACATCTAGAGGTAAAGCCCAACATCTAGAGGTAAAGCCGAACATCTAGAGATAAAGGCAAATATCTAGATGTAAAACCCCAAATCTAGAGGTAAAGCCCAACATGTAGAGGTATAGCCCAATTTCTAGAGGTAAAGTCCAACATCTAGATGTAAAGCCCAACATCTAGAGGTAAAGCCCAACATCTAGAGGTAAAGCCCAACATCTAGATATAAAGCCCAATGTCTAGATGAGAAGCCAAACCTCTAGAGGTGTATCCCAAGATCTAGAGGAAAAAACCAACATCTAGAAGTAAAACCCAACATCTAGAGGTAAAGCCCAATATCTAGAGATGAAGCCCAACATCTAGAGGTAACAACCAAGTGATGTAAGGCCCAAAATCTAGAGGTAAAGCAGAATGTATTGAGGGGAAGCCAAACATCTAGATGTAAAGCCCAACACCTAGAGGTAAAGCCAAAAATCTAGATGTAAAACCCAACATCTTGAGGTAAAGACAAACATCTAGAGGTAAAGCAGGACATCTAGAGGTAAAGACGAAGCAATGCAAAGCCCAAAATCTAGAGGTAAATCTCAACATCTAGAGATAAAGCCGAAAATCTAGATGTAATCCCAATTTCTAGATCTAAAGCCAAACATCTAGAGGTAAAGCCCAATATCTAGAGGTAAAGACCAAAATCTAGATGTAAAGCCCAACTTCTAGATCTAAAGCCCAACATCTCGAGGTAAAGACCAGCATCTAGAGGTAAAGCCTAACAACTAGAGGTGAATTCCAAAATCTAAATGTAAAGCAAAATATCTAGATGTAAACCCCTACATCTAGAGGTAAAGTCCAATATCTAGACTTAAAGACCAACATCTAGAGGTAAAGCCCAATGTCTAGAGGTAATGACCAACTTCTAGAGGAAAAGCCAAAAATCTAGAATTAAAACCCAAAATCAAAAGTTAAAGCCCAAAATCTAGATTTAAAGCCCACAATCTACATGTAAATCCCACCATCTAGAGGTAAAACCCACCATCCAGAGGTAAAACCCAATGTCTAGAGGTAAAGCCCAACATCTAGAGGTAAAGCCCAACGTCTGGAGGTAAAGCCCAGCTTCTAGAGAGAAGCCAAAAATCCAGACGGAAAACCCAAAATCTAGAAGCAAAGCTCAACATCTAGAGGTAAAGCCCAGAATCTAGATGTAAAGCACAACTTCTAGATCTAAGCCCAACATCTAGAGGTGAAGCCCAAAATCTAGACGTAAAGCCTAACATCTAGAGGTGAATTCCAAAATCCAATGTTAAGGCCCAACATCTAGATATAAAGCCCCACATCTAGAGGAGAAGCCCAACCTCTAGATATGAATCCCACATCTAGAGGAAAAACCCAACATCTAGAAGTAAAACCCAACATCTAGGGGTAAAGCCCAATATCTAGAGATAAAGCCCAACATCTAGAGGTAAAAACAAGGGATGTAAGGCCCAAAATCTAGAGGTAAAGCAGAAAATCTAGATTTAAAGCCCAACATCTAGAGGTAAAGCAGAATGTATTGAGGGAAAGCCAAACATCTAGATGTAAAGCCCAACATCTGGAGGTGAAGCCCAAAACCTAAATGTAAAGCAAAACATCTAGATGTAAACCCCTACATCTAGAAGTAAAGTCCAATATCTAGACTTAAAGACCAACATCTAGAGGTAAAGCCCTACGTCTAGAGGTAATGACCAACTTCTAGAGGAAAAGCCAAAAATCTAGATTTAAAACCCAAAATCAAAAGTTAAAGCCCAAAATCTAGATTTAAAGCCCACAATCTACATGTAAATCCCACCATCTAGAGGTAAAACCCACCATCCAGAGGTAAAACCCAATGTCTAGAGGTAAACCCCAACATCTAGAGGTAAAGCCCAACGTCTGGAGGTACAGCCCAGCTTCTAGAGAGAAGCCAAAAATCAGATGGAAAACCCAAAATCTAGAAGTCAAGCTCAACATCTAGAGGTAAAGCCCAAAATCTAGACGTAAAGCCTAACATCTAGAGGTGAATTCCAAAATCCAATGTTAAGGCCCAACATCTAAAGTTAAAGACAGACATCTAGATGTAAAGCCCAACATCTAGAGGTAAAGCCCAACGTCTGGAGGTAAAGCCCAGCTTCTAGAGAGAAGCCAAAAATCCAGATGGAAAACCCAAAATCTAGAAGCAAAGCTCAACATCTAGAGGTGAAGCCCAAAATCTAGACGTAAAGCCTAACATCTAGAGGTGAATTCCAAAATCCAATGTTAAGGCCCAACATCTAGATATAAAGCCCCACATCTAGAGGAGAAGCCCAACCTCTAGATATGAATCCCACATCTAGAGGTAAACCCCAACATCTAGAGGTAAAGCCCAACGTCTGGAGGTAAAGCCCAGCTTCTAGAGAGAAGCCAAAAATCCAGACGGAAAACCCAAAATCTAGAAGCAAAGCTCAACATCTAGAGGTAAAGCCCAGAATCTAGATGTAAAGCACAACTTCTAGATCTAAGCCCAACATCTAGAGGTGAAGCCCAAAATCTAGACGTAAAGCCTAACATCTAGAGGTGAATTCCAAAATCCAATGATAAGGCCCAACATCTAGATATAAAGCCCCACATCTAGAGGAGAAGCCCAACCTCTAGATATGAATCCCACATCTAGAGGAAAAACCCAACATCTAGAAGTAAAACCCAACATCTAGGGGTAAAGCCCAATATCTAGAGATAAAGCCCAACATCTAGAGTTAAAAACAAGGCATGTAAGGCCCAAAATCTAGAGGTAAAGCAGAAAATCTAGATTTAAAGCCCAACATCTAGAGGTAAAGCAGAATGTATTGAGGGAAAGCCAAACATCTAGATGTAAAGCCCAACATCTAGAGGTGAAGCCCAAAATCTAAATGTAAAGCAAAACATCTAGATGTAAACCCCTACATCAAGAGGTAAAGTCCAATATCTAGACTTAAAGACCAACATCTAGAGGTAAAGCCCTACGTCTAGAGGTAATGACCAACTTCTAGAGGAAAAGCCAAAAATCTAGATTTAAAACCCAAAATCAAAAGTTAAAGCCCAAAATCTAGATTTAAAGCCCACAATCTACATGTAAATCCCACCATCTAGAGGTAAAACCCACCATCCAGAGGTAAAACCCAATGTCTAGAGGTAAAGCCCAACATCTAGAGGTAAAGCCCAACGTCTGGAGGTACAGCCCAGCTTCTAGAGAGAAGCCAAAAATCAGATGGAAAACCCAAAATCTAGAAGTCAAGCTCAACATCTAGAGGTAAAGCCCAAAATCTAGACGTAAAGCCTAACATCTAGAGGTGAATTCCAAAATCCAATGTTAAGGCCCAACATCTAAAGTTAAAGACAGACATCTAGATGTAAAGCCCAACATCTAGAGGTAAAGCCCAATATCTAGAGATAAAGCCCAACATCTAGAGGTAAATCGCAAAATCTAGAGGTAAAGCCCAACATCTAGATATAAAGCCCCACATCTAGAGGAGAAGCCCAACCTCTAGATATGAATCCCACATCTAGAGGAAAAACCCAACATCTAGAAGTAAAACCCAACATCTAGAGGTAAAGCCCAATATCTAGAGATAAAGCCCAACATCTAGAGGTAAAAACCAAGCGATGTAAGGCCTAAAATCTAGAGGTAAAGCAGAAAATCTAGATTTAAAGCCCAACATCTAGAGGTAAAGCAGAATGTATTGAGGGAAAGCCAAACATCTAGATGTAAAGCCCAACATCTAGAGGTAAAGCCAAAAATCTAGATGTATAACCCAAAATCTTGAGGTAAAGACAAACATCTAGAGGTAAAGCAGGACATCTAGAGGTAAAGACGAAGCAGTGCAAAGCCCAAAATCTAGAGGTAAACCCCAACGTCTAGATTTAAAGCCCAAAGTCTAGATATAAAGCCCAACATCTGGAGGTTATGACAAACATCTAGAGGTAAAGAAGGACATCCAGAGGTAAAGCCAAAGCAATGTAAAGCCCAACATCTAGAGTTAAAGCCCAACGTCTAGATTTAAAGCCCAAAGTCTAGATATAAAGCCCAACATCTATTTGTAAATCCCAACATCTGGAGGTAAAGCCTAACATCTAGAGGTAAAGCCCAACATCTAGAGGTAAAGCCAAAAATTTAGATTTAAACCCCAAAATCTAGAGGTAAAGCCCAATATCTAGAGGTAAATCCCAAAATCTAGAGGTAAAGCAAAACTTCTGATGTAAAGCTCAACATCTAGTCGGAAAGCCAAATGTCTATAGGTAAAGCCCAACTTCTAGAGGTGAAGCCAAACATCTAGATATAAAACCCAAAATCGGGAGGAAAAGCCCAACATATAGAAGTATAGCCCAAATTCTAGAGATAAATTCCAAAGTCTAGATAAAAAGCCCAACATCTAGAGGTTAGAGCCCAACATCTAGAGGTGAAGCAAAACATATAGAGGTATATCCCAACATCTAGAGATAAAGCCCAACATCTAGAGCTAAAGGCAAACATCTAGACGTAAAACCCTACATCTATGGGTAAAGCCCAACCTCTAGAGGTAAAGCCCAACTTCTTCAGGAAAAGCCAAAAATCTGAATTTCAAAACCCAAAATCTGGAGGTAAACCCCAACATCTAGAGCTAAAGCCCAAATTAGAGATGTAAAGCCGAATTTCTAGATCTAAAGCCAAAGATCTAGAGGTAAAGCCCAACATCTAGAGGTAAAGCCAAACATCTGGAGGTGAATTCCAAAATCTAGTGTTAAAGCCCGACACCTACAGTTAAAGCCAAACACCTAGATGTAAAATCCAACTTCTAGAGATAAAGCCCAATATCTAGAGTTGAAGCGCATCATCTAGAGATAAAGCCGAAAATCTAGAGGTAAAGCCCAACATCTAGAGGTAAAGCCCAACATCTAGAGGTAAAGCCCAAAATCTAGAGGTAAAGCCGAACATCTAGAGATAAAGGCAAATATATAGATGTAAAACCCCAAATCTAGAGGTAAAGCCCAACATGTAGAGGTATAGCCCAATTTCTAGAGGTAAAGTCCAACATCTAGATGTAAAGCCCAACATCTAGAGGTAAAGCCCAACATCTAGAGGTAAAGCCCAACATCTAGATATAAAGCCCAATGTCTAGATGAGAAGCCAAACCTCTAGAGGTGTATCCCAAGATCTAGAGGAAAAAACCAACATCTAGAAGTAAAACCCAACATCTAGAGGTAAAGCCCAATATCTAGAGATGAAGCCAAACATCTAGAGGTAACAACCAAGTGATGTAAGGCCCAAAATCTAGAGGTAAAGCAGAATGTATTGAGGGGAAGCCAAACATCTAGATGTAAAGCCCAACACCTAGAGGTAAAGCCAAAAATCTAGATGTAAAACCCAACATCTTGAGGTAAAGACAAACATCTAGAGGTAAAGCAGGACATCTAGAGGTAAAGACGAAGCAATGCAAAGCCCAAAATCTAGAGGTAAATCTCAACATCTAGAGATAAAGCCGAAAATCTAGATGTAATCCCAATTTCTAGATCTAAAGCCAAACATCTAGAGGTAAAGCCCAATATCTAGAGGTAAAGACCAAAATCTAGATGTAAAGCCCAACTTCTAGATCTAAAGCCCAACATCTCGAGGTAAAGACCAGCATCTAGAGGTAAAGCCTAACAACTAGAGGTGAATTCCAAAATCTAAATGTAAAGCAAAATATCTAGATGTAAACCCCTACATCTAGAGGTAAAGTCCAATATCTAGACTTAAAGACCAACATCTAGAGGTAAAGCCCAATGTCTAGAGGTAATGACCAACTTCTAGAGGAAAAGCCAAAAATCTAGAATTAAAACCCAAAATCAAAAGTTAAAGCCCAAAATCTAGATTTAAAGCCCACAATCTACATGTAAATCCCACCATCTAGAGGTAAAACCCACCATCCAGAGGTAAAACCCAATGTCTAGAGGTAAACCCCAACATCTAGAGGTAAAGCCCAACGTCTGGAGGTAAAGCCCAGCTTCTAGAGAGAAGCCAAAAATCCAGATGGAAAACCCAAAATCTAGAAGCAAAGCTCAACATCTAGAGGTAAAGCCCAGAATCTAGATGTAAAGCACAACTTCTAGATCTAAGCCCAACATCTAGAGGTGAAGCCCAAAATCTAGACGTAAAGCCTAACATCTAGAGGTGAATTCCAAAATCCAATGTTAAGGCCCAACATCTAGATATAAAGCCCCACATCTAGAGGAGAAGCCCAACCTCTAGATATGAATCCCACATCTAGAGGTAAACCCCAACATCTAGAGGTAAAGCCCAACGTCTGGAGGTAAAGCCCAGCTTCTAGAGAGAAGCCAAAAATCCAGACGGAAAACCCAAAATCTAGAAGCAAAGCTCAACATCTAGAGGTAAAGCCCAGAATCTAGATGTAAAGCACAACTTCTAGATCTAAGCCCAACATCTAGAGGTGAAGCCCAAAATCTAGACGTAAAGCCTAACATCTAGAGGTGAATTCCAAAATCCAATGATAAGGCCCAACATCTAGATATAAAGCCCCACATCTAGAGGAGAAGCCCAACCTCTAGATATGAATCCCACATCTAGAGGAAAAACCCAACATCTAGAAGTAAAACCCAACATCTAGGGGTAAAGCCCAATATCTAGAGATAAAGCCCAACATCTAGAGTTAAAAACAAGGCATGTAAGGCCCAAAATCTAGAGGTAAAGCAGAAAATCTAGATTTAAAGCCCAACATCTAGAGGTAAAGCAGAATGTATTGAGGGAAAGCCAAACATCTAGATGTAAAGCCCAACATCTAGAGGTGAAGCCCAAAATCTAAATGTAAAGCAAAACATCTAGATGTAAACCCCTACATCTAGAGGTAAAGTGCAATATCTAGACTTAAAGACCAACATCTAGAGGTAAAGCCCTACGTCTAGAGGTAATGACCAACTTCTGGAGGAAAAGCCAAAAATCTAGATTTAAAACCCAATATCAAAAGGTAAAGCCCAAAATGTAGATTTTAAGCCCACAATCTACGTGTAAATCCCACCATCTAGAGGTAAAACCCACCATCTAGAGGTGAATTCCAAAATCCAATGTTAAGGCCCAACATCTAGATATAAAGCCCCACATCTAGAGGAGAAGCCCAACCTCTAGATATGAATCCCACATCTAGAGGAAAAACCCAACATCTAGAAGTAAAACCCAACATCTAGGGGTAAAGCCCAATATCTAGAGATAAAGCCCAACATCTAGAGTTAAAAACAAGGCATGTAAGGCCCAAAATCTAGAGGTAAAGCAGAAAATCTAGATTTAAAGCCCAACATCTAGAGGTAAAGCAGAATGTATTGAGGGAAAGCCAAACATCTAGATGTAAAGCCCAACATCTGGAGGTGAAGCCCAAAATCTAAATGTAAAGCAAAACATCTAGATGTAAACCCCTACATCAAGAGGTAAAGTCCAATATCTAGACTTAAAGACCAACATCTAGAGGTAAAGCCCTACGTCTAGAGGTAATGACCAACTTCTAGAGGAAAAGCCAAAAATCTAGATTTAAAACCCAAAATCAAAAGTTAAAGCCCAAAATCTAGATTTAAAGCCCACAATCTACATGTAAATCCCACCATCTAGAGGTAAAACCCACCATCCAGAGGTAAAACCCAATGTCTAGAGGTAAACCCCAACATCTAGAGGTAAAGCCCAACGTCTGGAGGTACAGCCCAGCTTCTAGAGAGAAGCCAAAAATCAGATGGAAAACCCAAAATCTAGAAGTCAAGCTCAACATCTAGAGGTAAAGCCCAAAATCTAGACGTAAAGCCTAACATCTAGAGGTGAATTCCAAAATCCAATGTTAAGGCCCAACATCTAAAGTTAAAGACAGACATCAAGATGTAAAGCCCAACATCTAGAGGTAAAGCCCAATATCTAGAGATAAAGCCCAACATCTAGAGGTAAATCGCAAAATCTAGAGGTAAAGCCCAACATCTAGATATAAAGCCCCACATCTAGAGGAGAAGCCCAACCTCTAGATATGAATCCCACATCTAGAGGAAAAACCCAACATCTAGAAGTAAAACCCAACATCTAGAGGTAAAGCCCAATATCTAGAGATAAAGCCCAACATCTAGAGGTAAAAACCAAGCGATGTAAGGCCTAAAATCTAGAGGTAAAGCAGAAAATCTAGATTTAAAGCCCAACATCTAGAGGTAAAGCAGAATGTATTGAGGGAAAGCCAAACATCTAGATGTAAAGCCCAACATCTAGAGGTAAAGCCAAAAATCTAGATGTATAACCCAAAATCTTGAGGTAAAGACAAACATCTAGAGGTAAAGCAGGACATCTAGAGGTAAAGACGAAGCAGTGCAAAGCCCAAAATCTAGAGGTAAACCCCAACGTCTAGATTTAAAGCCCAAAGTCTAGATATAAAGCCCAACATCTGGAGGTTATGACAAACATCTAGAGGTAAAGAAGGACATCCAGAGGTAAAGCCAAAGCAATGTAAAGCCCAACATCTAGAGTTAAAGCCCAACGTCTAGATTTAAAGCCCAAAGTCTAGATATAAAGCCCAACATCTATTTGTAAATCCCAACATCTGGAGGTAAAGCCTAACATCTAGAGGTAAAGCCCAACATCTAGAGGTAAAGCCAAAAATTTAGATTTAAACCCCAAAATCTAGAGGTAAAGCCCAATATCTAGAGGTAAATCCCAAAATCTAGAGGTAAAGCAAAACTTCTGATGTAAAGCTCAACATCTAGTCGGAAAGCCAAATGTCTATAGGTAAAGCCCAACTTCTAGAGGTGAAGCCAAACATCTAGATATAAAACCCAAAATCGGGAGGAAAAGCCCAACATATAGAAGTATAGCCCAAATTCTAGAGATAAATTCCAAAGTCTAGATAAAAAGCCCAACATCTAGAGGTTAGAGCCCAACATCTAGAGGTGAAGCAAAACATATAGAGGTATATCCCAACATCTAGAGATAAAGCCCAACATCTAGAGCTAAAGGCAAACATCTAGACGTAAAACCCTACATCTATGGGTAAAGCCCAACCTCTAGAGGTAAAGCCCAACTTCTTCAGGAAAAGCCAAAAATCTGAATTTCAAAACCCAAAATCTGGAGGTAAACCCCAACATCTAGAGCTAAAGCCCAAATTAGAGATGTAAAGCCGAATTTCTAGATCTAAAGCCAAAGATCTAGAGGTAAAGCCCAACATCTAGAGGTAAAGCCAAACATCTAGAGGTGAATTCCAAAATCTAGTGTTAAAGCCCGACACCTACAGTTAAAGCCAAACACCTAGATGTAAAATCCAACTTCTAGAGATAAAGCCCAATATCTAGAGTTGAAGCGCATCATCTAGAGATAAAGCCGAAAATCTAGAGGTAAAGCCCAACATCTAGAGGTAAAGCCCAACATCTAGAGGTAAAGCCCAACATCTAGAGGTAAAGCCGAACATCTAGAGATAAAGGCAAATATCTAGATGTAAAACCCCAAATCTAGAGGTAAAGCCCAACATGTAGAGGTATAGCCCAATTTCTAGAGGTAAAGTCCAACATCTAGATGTAAAGCCCAACATCTAGAGGTAAAGCCCAACATCTAGAGGTAAAGCCCAACATCTAGATATAAAGCCCAATGTCTAGATGAGAAGCCAAACCTCTAGAGGTGTATCCAAGATCTAGAGGAAAAAACCAACATCTAGAAGTAAAACCCAACATCTAGAGGTAAAGCCCAATATCTAGAGATGAAGCCCAACATCTAGAGGTAACAACCAAGTGATGTAAGGCCCAAAATCTAGAGGTAAAGCAGAATGTATTGAGGGGAAGCCAAACATCTAGATGTAAAGCCCAACACCTAGAGGTAAAGCCAAAAATCTAGATGTAAAACCCAACATCTTGAGGTAAAGACAAACATCTAGAGGTAAAGCAGGACATCTAGAGGTAAAGACGAAGCAATGCAAAGCCCAAAATCTAGAGGTAAATCTCAACATCTAGAGATAAAGCCGAAAATCTAGATGTAATCCCAATTTCTAGATCTAAAGCCAAACATCTAGAGGTAAAGCCCAATATCTAGTGGTAAAGACCAAAATCTAGATGTAAAGCCCAACTTCTAGATCTAAAGCCCAACATCTCGAGGTAAAGACCAGCATGTAGAGGTAAAGCCTAACAACTAGAGGTGAATTCCAAAATCTAAATGTAAAGCAAAATATCTAGATGTAAACCCCTACATCTAGAGGTAAAGTCCAATATCTAGACTTAAAGACCAACATCTAGAGGTAAAGCCCAATGTCTAGAGGTAATGACCAACTTCTAGAGGAAAAGCCAAAAATCTAGAATTAAAACCCAAAATCAAAAGTTAAAGCCCAAAATCTAGATTTAAATCCCACCATCTAGAGGTAAAACCCACCATCTAGAGGTAAAACCCACCATCCAGAGGTAAAACCCAATGTCTAGAGGTAAACCCCAACATCTAGAGGTAAAGCCCAACGTCTGGAGGTACAGCCCAGCTTCTAGAGAGAAGCCAAAAATCAGATGGAAAACCCAAAATCTAGAAGTCAAGCTCAACATCTAGAGGTAAAGCCCAAAATCTAGACGTAAAGCCTAACATCTAGAGGTGAATTCCAAAATCCAATGTTAAGGCCCAACATCTAAAGTTAAAGACAGACATCAAGATGTAAAGCCCAACATCTAGAGGTAAAGCCCAATATCTAGAGATAAAGCCCAACATCTAGAGGTAAATCGCAAAATCTAGAGGTAAAGCCCAACATCTAGATATAAAGCCCCACATCTAGAGGAGAAGCCCAACCTCTAGATATGAATCCCACATCTAGAGGAAAAACCCAACATCTAGAAGTAAAACCCAACATCTAGAGGTAAAGCCCAATATCTAGAGATAAAGCCCAACATCTAGAGGTAAAAACCAAGCGATGTAAGGCCTAAAATCTAGAGGTAAAGCAGAAAATCTAGATTTAAAGCCCAACATCTAGAGGTAAAGCAGAATGTATTGAGGGAAAGCCAAACATCTAGATGTAAAGCCCAACATCTAGAGGTAAAGCCAAAAATCTAGATGTATAACCCAAAATCTTGAGGTAAAGACAAACATCTAGAGGTAAAGCAGGACATCTAGAGGTAAAGACGAAGCAGTGCAAAGCCCAAAATCTAGAGGTAAACCCCAACGTCTAGATTTAAAGCCCAAAGTCTAGATATAAAGCCCAACATCTGGAGGTTATGACAAACATCTAGAGGTAAAGAAGGACATCCAGAGGTAAAGCCAAAGCAATGTAAAGCCCAACATCTAGAGTTAAAGCCCAACGTCTAGATTTAAAGCCCAAAGTCTAGATATAAAGCCCAACATCTATTTGTAAATCCCAACATCTGGAGGTAAAGCCTAACATCTAGAGGTAAAGCCCAACATCTAGAGGTAAAGCCAAAAATTTAGATTTAAACCCCAAAATCTAGAGGTAAAGCCCAATATCTAGAGGTAAATCCCAAAATCTAGAGGTAAAGCAAAACTTCTGATGTAAAGCTCAACATCTAGTCGGAAAGCCAAATGTCTATAGGTAAAGCCCAACTTCTAGAGGTGAAGCCAAACATCTAGATATAAAACCCAAAATCGGGAGGAAAAGCCCAACATATAGAAGTATAGCCCAAATTCTAGAGATAAATTCCAAAGTCTAGATAAAAAGCCCAACATCTAGAGGTTAGAGCCCAACATCTAGAGGTGAAGCAAAACATATAGAGGTATATCCCAACATCTAGAGATAAAGCCCAACATCTAGAGCTAAAGGCAAACATCTAGACGTAAAACCCTACATCTATGGGTAAAGCCCAACCTCTAGAGGTAAAGCCCAACTTCTTCAGGAAAAGCCAAAAATCTGAATTTCAAAACCCAAAATCTGGAGGTAAACCCCAACATCTAGAGCTAAAGCCCAAATTAGAGATGTAAAGCCGAATTTCTAGATCTAAAGCCAAAGATCTAGAGGTAAAGCCCAACATCTAGAGGTAAAGCCAAACATCTAGAGGTGAATTCCAAAATCTAGTGTTAAAGCCCGACACCTACAGTTAAAGCCAAACACCTAGATGTAAAATCCAACTTCTAGAGATAAAGCCCAATATCTAGAGTTGAAGCGCATCATCTAGAGATAAAGCCGAAAATCTAGAGGTAAAGCCCAACATCTAGAGGTAAAGCCCAACATCTAGAGGTAAAGCCCAAAATCTAGAGGTAAAGCCGAACATCTAGAGATAAAGGCAAATATCTAGATGTAAAACCCCAAATCTAGAGGTAAAGCCCAACATGTAGAGGTATAGCCCAATTTCTAGAGGTAAAGTCCAACATCTAGATGTAAAGCCCAACATCTAGAGGTAAAGCCCAACATCTAGAGGTAAAGCCCAACATCTAGATATAAAGCCCAATGTCTAGATGAGAAGCCAAACCTCTAGAGGTGTATCCAAGATCTAGAGGAAAAAACCAACATCTAGAAGTAAAACCCAACATCTAGAGGTAAAGCCCAATATCTAGAGATGAAGCCCAACATCTAGAGGTAACAACCAAGTGATGTAAGGCCCAAAATCTAGAGGTAAAGCAGAATGTATTGAGGGGAAGCCAAACATCTAGATGTAAAGCCCAACACCTAGAGGTAAAGCCAAAAATCTAGATGTAAAACCCAACATCTTGAGGTAAAGACAAACATCTAGAGGTAAAGCAGGACATCTAGAGGTAAAGACGAAGCAATGCAAAGCCCAAAATCTAGAGGTAAATCTCAACATCTAGAGATAAAGCCGAAAATCTAGATGTAATCCCAATTTCTAGATCTAAAGCCAAACATCTAGAGGTAAAGCCCAATATCTAGTGGTAAAGACCAAAATCTAGATGTAAAGCCCAACTTCTAGATCTAAAGCCCAACATCTCGAGGTAAAGACCAGCATGTAGAGGTAAAGCCTAACAACTAGAGGTGAATTCCAAAATCTAAATGTAAAGCAAAATATCTAGATGTAAACCCCTACATCTAGAGGTAAAGTCCAATATCTAGACTTAAAGACCAACATCTAGAGGTAAAGCCCAATGTCTAGAGGTAATGACCAACTTCTAGAGGAAAAGCCAAAAATCTAGAATTAAAACCCAAAATCAAAAGTTAAAGCCCAAAATCTAGATTTAAATCCCACCATCTAGAGGTAAAACCCACCATCTAGAGGTAAAACCCACCATCCAGAGGTAAAACCCAATGTCTAGAGGTAAACCCCAACATCTAGAGGTAAAGCCCAACGTCTGGAGGTACAGCCCAGCTTCTAGAGAGAAGCCAAAAATCAGATGGAAAACCCAAAATCTAGAAGTCAAGCTCAACATCTAGAGGTAAAGCCCAAAATCTAGACGTAAAGCCTAACATCTAGAGGTGAATTCCAAAATCCAATGTTAAGGCCCAACATCTAAAGTTAAAGACAGACATCAAGATGTAAAGCCCAACATCTAGAGGTAAAGCCCAATATCTAGAGATAAAGCCCAACATCTAGAGGTAAATCGCAAAATCTAGAGGTAAAGCCCAACATCTAGATATAAAGCCCCACATCTAGAGGAGAAGCCCAACCTCTAGATATGAATCCCACATCTAGAGGAAAAACCCAACATCTAGAAGTAAAACCCAACATCTAGAGGTAAAGCCCAATATCTAGAGATAAAGCCCAACATCTAGAGGTAAAAACCAAGCGATGTAAGGCCTAAAATCTAGAGGTAAAGCAGAAAATCTAGATTTAAAGCCCAACATCTAGAGGTAAAGCAGAATGTATTGAGGGAAAGCCAAACATCTAGATGTAAAGCCCAACATCTAGAGGTAAAGCCAAAAATCTAGATGTATAACCCAAAATCTTGAGGTAAAGACAAACATCTAGAGGTAAAGCAGGACATCTAGAGGTAAAGACGAAGCAGTGCAAAGCCCAAAATCTAGAGGTAAACCCCAACGTCTAGATTTAAAGCCCAAAGTCTAGATATAAAGCCCAACATCTGGAGGTTATGACAAACATCTAGAGGTAAAGAAGGACATCCAGAGGTAAAGCCAAAGCAATGTAAAGCCCAACATCTAGAGTTAAAGCCCAACGTCTAGATTTAAAGCCCAAAGTCTAGATATAAAGCCCAACATCTATTTGTAAATCCCAACATCTGGAGGTAAAGCCTAACATCTAGAGGTAAAGCCCAACATCTAGAGGTAAAGCCAAAAATTTAGATTTAAACCCCAAAATCTAGAGGTAAAGCCCAATATCTAGAGGTAAATCCCAAAATCTAGAGGTAAAGCAAAACTTCTGATGTAAAGCTCAACATCTAGTCGGAAAGCCAAATGTCTATAGGTAAAGCCCAACTTCTAGAGGTGAAGCCAAACATCTAGATATAAAACCCAAAATCGGGAGGAAAAGCCCAACATATAGAAGTATAGCCCAAATTCTAGAGATAAATTCCAAAGTCTAGATAAAAAGCCCAACATCTAGAGGTTAGAGCCCAACATCTAGAGGTGAAGCAAAACATATAGAGGTATATCCCAACATCTAGAGATAAAGCCCAACATCTAGAGCTAAAGGCAAACATCTAGACGTAAAACCCTACATCTATGGGTAAAGCCCAACCTCTAGAGGTAAAGCCCAACTTCTTCAGGAAAAGCCAAAAATCTGAATTTCAAAACCCAAAATCTGGAGGTAAACCCCAACATCTAGAGCTAAAGCCCAAATTAGAGATGTAAAGCCGAATTTCTAGATCTAAAGCCAAAGATCTAGAGGTAAAGCCCAACATCTAGAGGTAAAGCCAAACATCTAGAGGTGAATTCCAAAATCTAGTGTTAAAGCCCGACACCTACAGTTAAAGCCAAACACCTAGATGTAAAATCCAACTTCTAGAGATAAAGCCCAATATCTAGAGTTGAAGCGCATCATCTAGAGATAAAGCCGAAAATCTAGAGGTAAAGCCCAACATCTAGAGGTAAAGCCCAACATCTAGAGGTAAAGCCCAAAATCTAGAGGTAAAGCCGAACATCTAGAGATAAAGGCAAATATCTAGATGTAAAACCCCAAATCTAGAGGTAAAGCCCAACATGTAGAGGTATAGCCCAATTTCTAGAGGTAAAGTCCAACATCTAGATGTAAAGCCCAACATCTAGAGGTAAAGCCCAACATCTAGAGGTAAAGCCCAACATCTAGATATAAAGCCCAATGTCTAGATGAGAAGCCAAACCTCTAGAGGTGTATCCAAGATCTAGAGGAAAAAACCAACATCTAGAAGTAAAACCCAACATCTAGAGGTAAAGCCCAATATCTAGAGATGAAGCCCAACATCTAGAGGTAACAACCAAGTGATGTAAGGCCCAAAATCTAGAGGTAAAGCAGAATGTATTGAGGGGAAGCCAAACATCTAGATGTAAAGCCCAACACCTAGAGGTAAAGCCAAAAATCTAGATGTAAAACCCAACATCTTGAGGTAAAGACAAACATCTAGAGGTAAAGCAGGACATCTAGAGGTAAAGACGAAGCAATGCAAAGCCCAAAATCTAGAGGTAAATCTCAACATCTAGAGATAAAGCCGAAAATCTAGATGTAATCCCAATTTCTAGATCTAAAGCCAAACATCTAGAGGTAAAGCCCAATATCTAGTGGTAAAGACCAAAATCTAGATGTAAAGCCCAACTTCTAGATCTAAAGCCCAACATCTCGAGGTAAAGACCAGCATGTAGAGGTAAAGCCTAACAACTAGAGGTGAATTCCAAAATCTAAATGTAAAGCAAAATATCTAGATGTAAACCCCTACATCTAGAGGTAAAGTCCAATATCTAGACTTAAAGACCAACATCTAGAGGTAAAGCCCAATGTCTAGAGGTAATGACCAACTTCTAGAGGAAAAGCCAAAAATCTAGAATTAAAACCCAAAATCAAAAGTTAAAGCCCAAAATCTAGATTTAAATCCCACCATCTAGAGGTAAAACCCACCATCTAGAGGTAAAACCCACCATCCAGAGGTAAAACCCAATGTCTAGAGGTAAACCCCAACATCTAGAGGTAAAGCCCAACGTCTGGAGGTACAGCCCAGCTTCTAGAGAGAAGCCAAAAATCAGATGGAAAACCCAAAATCTAGAAGTCAAGCTCAACATCTAGAGGTAAAGCCCAAAATCTAGACGTAAAGCCTAACATCTAGAGGTGAATTCCAAAATCCAATGTTAAGGCCCAACATCTAAAGTTAAAGACAGACATCAAGATGTAAAGCCCAACATCTAGAGGTAAAGCCCAATATCTAGAGATAAAGCCCAACATCTAGAGGTAAATCGCAAAATCTAGAGGTAAAGCCCAACATCTAGATATAAAGCCCCACATCTAGAGGAGAAGCCCAACCTCTAGATATGAATCCCACATCTAGAGGAAAAACCCAACATCTAGAAGTAAAACCCAACATCTAGAGGTAAAGCCCAATATCTAGAGATAAAGCCCAACATCTAGAGGTAAAAACCAAGCGATGTAAGGCCTAAAATCTAGAGGTAAAGCAGAAAATCTAGATTTAAAGCCCAACATCTAGAGGTAAAGCAGAATGTATTGAGGGAAAGCCAAACATCTAGATGTAAAGCCCAACATCTAGAGGTAAAGCCAAAAATCTAGATGTATAACCCAAAATCTTGAGGTAAAGACAAACATCTAGAGGTAAAGCAGGACATCTAGAGGTAAAGACGAAGCAGTGCAAAGCCCAAAATCTAGAGGTAAACCCCAACGTCTAGATTTAAAGCCCAAAGTCTAGATATAAAGCCCAACATCTGGAGGTTATGACAAACATCTAGAGGTAAAGAAGGACATCCAGAGGTAAAGCCAAAGCAATGTAAAGCCCAACATCTAGAGTTAAAGCCCAACGTCTAGATTTAAAGCCCAAAGTCTAGATATAAAGCCCAACATCTATTTGTAAATCCCAACATCTGGAGGTAAAGCCTAACATCTAGAGGTAAAGCCCAACATCTAGAGGTAAAGCCAAAAATTTAGATTTAAACCCCAAAATCTAGAGGTAAAGCCCAATATCTAGAGGTAAATCCCAAAATCTAGAGGTAAAGCAAAACTTCTGATGTAAAGCTCAACATCTAGTCGGAAAGCCAAATGTCTATAGGTAAAGCCCAACTTCTAGAGGTGAAGCCAAACATCTAGATATAAAACCCAAAATCGGGAGGAAAAGCCCAACATATAGAAGTATAGCCCAAATTCTAGAGATAAATTCCAAAGTCTAGATAAAAAGCCCAACATCTAGAGGTTAGAGCCCAACATCTAGAGGTGAAGCAAAACATATAGAGGTATATCCCAACATCTAGAGATAAAGCCCAACATCTAGAGCTAAAGGCAAACATCTAGACGTAAAACCCTACATCTATGGGTAAAGCCCAACCTCTAGAGGTAAAGCCCAACTTCTTCAGGAAAAGCCAAAAATCTGAATTTCAAAACCCAAAATCTGGAGGTAAACCCCAACATCTAGAGCTAAAGCCCAAATTAGAGATGTAAAGCCGAATTTCTAGATCTAAAGCCAAAGATCTAGAGGTAAAGCCCAACATCTAGAGGTAAAGCCAAACATCTAGAGGTGAATTCCAAAATCTAGTGTTAAAGCCCGACACCTACAGTTAAAGCCAAACACCTAGATGTAAAATCCAACTTCTAGAGATAAAGCCCAATATCTAGAGTTGAAGCGCATCATCTAGAGATAAAGCCGAAAATCTAGAGGTAAAGCCCAACATCTAGAGGTAAAGCCCAACATCTAGAGGTAAAGCCCAACATCTAGAGGTAAAGCCGAACATCTAGAGATAAAGGCAAATATCTAGATGTAAAACCCCAAATCTAGAGGTAAAGCCCAACATGTAGAGGTATAGCCCAATTTCTAGAGGTAAAGTCCAACATCTAGATGTAAAGCCCAACATCTAGAGGTAAAGCCCAACATCTAGAGGTAAAGCCCAACATCTAGATATAAAGCCCAATGTCTAGATGAGAAGCCAAACCTCTAGAGGTGTATCCAAGATCTAGAGGAAAAAACCAACATCTAGAAGTAAAACCCAACATCTAGAGGTAAAGCCCAATATCTAGAGATGAAGCCCAACATCTAGAGGTAACAACCAAGTGATGTAAGGCCCAAAATCTAGAGGTAAAGCAGAATGTATTGAGGGGAAGCCAAACATCTAGATGTAAAGCCCAACACCTAGAGGTAAAGCCAAAAATCTAGATGTAAAACCCAACATCTTGAGGTAAAGACAAACATCTAGAGGTAAAGCAGGACATCTAGAGGTAAAGACGAAGCAATGCAAAGCCCAAAATCTAGAGGTAAATCTCAACATCTAGAGATAAAGCCGAAAATCTAGATGTAATCCCAATTTCTAGATCTAAAGCCAAACATCTAGAGGTAAAGCCCAATATCTAGTGGTAAAGACCAAAATCTAGATGTAAAGCCCAACTTCTAGATCTAAAGCCCAACATCTCGAGGTAAAGACCAGCATGTAGAGGTAAAGCCTAACAACTAGAGGTGAATTCCAAAATCTAAATGTAAAGCAAAATATCTAGATGTAAACCCCTACATCTAGAGGTAAAGTCCAATATCTAGACTTAAAGACCAACATCTAGAGGTAAAGCCCAATGTCTAGAGGTAATGACCAACTTCTAGAGGAAAAGCCAAAAATCTAGAATTAAAACCCAAAATCAAAAGTTAAAGCCCAAAATCTAGATTTAAAGCCCACAATCTACATGTAAATCCCACAATCTAGAGGTAAAACCCACCATCCAGAGGTAAAACCCAATGTCTAGATGTAAACCCCAACATCTAGAGGTAAAGCCCAACGTCTGGAGGTAAAGCCCAGCTTCTAGAGAGAAGCCAAAAATCCAGATGGAAAACCCAAAATCTAGAAGCAAAGCTCAACATCTAGAGGTAAAGCCCAGAATCTAGATGTAAAGCACAACTTCTAGATCTAAGCCCAACATCTAGAGGTGAAGCCCAAAATCTAGACGTAAAGCCTAACATCTAGAGGTGAATTCCAAAATCCAATGTTAAGGCCCAACATCTAGATATAAAGCCCCACATCTAGAGGAGAAGCCCAACCTCTAGATATGAATCCCACATCTAGAGGTAAACCCCAACATCTAGAGGTAAAGCCCAACGTCTGGAGGTAAAGCCCAGCTTCTAGAGAGAAGCCAAAAATCCAGACGGAAAACCCAAAATCTAGAAGCAAAGCTCAACATCTAGAGGTAAAGCCCAGAATCTAGATGTAAAGCACAACTTCTAGATCTAAGCCCAACATCTAGAGGTGAAGCCCAAAATCTAGACGTAAAGCCTAACATCTAGAGGTGAATTCCAAAATCCAATGATAAGGCCCAACATCTAGATATAAAGCCCCACATCTAGAGGAGAAGCCCAACCTCTAGATATGAATCCCACATCTAGAGGAAAAACCCAACATCTAGAAGTAAAACCCAACATCTAGGGGTAAAGCCCAATATCTAGAGATAAAGCCCAACATCTAGAGTTAAAAACAAGGCATGTAAGGCCCAAAATCTAGAGGTAAAGCAGAAAATCTAGATTTAAAGCCCAACATCTAGAGGTAAAGCAGAATGTATTGAGGGAAAGCCAAACATCTAGATGTAAAGCCCAACATCTAGAGGTGAAGCCCAAAATCTAAATGTAAAGCAAAACATCTAGATGTAAACCCCTACATCTAGAGGTAAAGTCCAATATCTAGACTTAAAGACCAACATCTAGAGGTAAAGCCCTACGTCTAGAGGTAATGACCAACTTCTGGAGGAAAAGCCAAAAATCTAGATTTAAAACCCAATATCAAAAGGTAAAGCCCAAAATGTAGATTTAAAGCCCACAATCTACGTGTAAATCCCACCATCTAGAGGTAAAACCCACCATCTAGAGGTGAATTCCAAAATCCAATGTTAAGGCCCAACATCTAGATATAAAGCCCCACATCTAGAGGAGAAGCCCAACCTCTAGATATGAATCCCACATCTAGAGGAAAAACCCAACATCTAGAAGTAAAACCCAACATCTAGGGGTAAAGCCCAATATCTAGAGATAAAGCCCAACATCTAGAGTTAAATAAGGCATGTAAGGCCCAAAATCTAGAGGTAAAGCAGAAAATCTAGATTTAAAGCCCAACATCTAGAGGTAAAGCAGAATGTATTGAGGGAAAGCCAAACATCTAGATGTAAAGCCCAACATCTGGAGGTGAAGCCCAAAATCTAAATGTAAAGCAAAACATCTAGATGTAAACCCCTACATCAAGAGGTAAAGTCCAATATCTAGACTTAAAGACCAACATCTAGAGGTAAAGCCCTACGTCTAGAGGTAATGACCAACTTCTAGAGGAAAAGCCAAAAATCTAGATTTAAAACCCAAAATCAAAAGTTAAAGCCCAAAATCTAGATTTAAAGCCCACAATCTACATGTAAATCCCACCATCTAGAGGTAAAACCCACCATCCAGAGGTAAAACCCAATGTCTAGAGGTAAACCCCAACATCTAGAGGTAAAGCCCAACGTCTGGAGGTACAGCCCAGCTTCTAGAGAGAAGCCAAAAATCAGATGGAAAACCCAAAATCTAGAAGTCAAGCTCAACATCTAGAGGTAAAGCCCAAAATCTAGACGTAAAGCCTAACATCTAGAGGTGAATTCCAAAATCCAATGTTAAGGCCCAACATCTAAAGTTAAAGACAGACATCTAGATGTAAAGCCCAACATCTAGAGGTAAAGCCCAATATCTAGAGATAAAGCCCAACATCTAGAGGTAAATCGCAAAATCTAGAGGTAAAGCCCAACATCTAGATATAAAGCCCCACATCTAGAGGAGAAGCCCAACCTCTAGATATGAATCCCACATCTAGAGGAAAAACCCAACATCTAGAAGTAAAACCCAACATCTAGAGGTAAAGCCCAATATCTAGAGATAAAGCCCAACATCTAGAGGTAAAAACCAAGCGATGTAAGGCCTAAAATCTAGAGGTAAAGCAGAAAATCTAGATTTAAAGCCCAACATCTAGAGGTAAAGCAGAATGTATTGAGGGAAAGCCAAACATCTAGATGTAAAGCCCAACATCTAGAGGTAAAGCCAAAAATCTAGATGTATAACCCAAAATCTTGAGGTAAAGACAAACATCTAGAGGTAAAGCAGGACATCTAGAGGTAAAGACGAAGCAGTGCAAAGCCCAAAATCTAGAGGTAAACCCCAACGTCTAGATTTAAAGCCCAAAGTCTAGATATAAAGCCCAACATCTGGAGGTTATGACAAACATCTAGAGGTAAAGAAGGACATCCAGAGGTAAAGCCAAAGCAATGTAAAGCCCAACATCTAGAGTTAAAGCCCAACATCTAGATTTAAAGCCCAAAGTCTAGATATAAAGCCCAACATCTATTTGTAAATCCCAACATCTGGAGGTAAAGCCTAACATCTAGAGGTAAAGCCCAACATCTAGAGGTAAAGCCAAAAATTTAGATTTAAACCCCAAAATCTAGAGGTAAAGCCCAATATCTAGAGGTAAATCCCAAAATCTAGATGTAAAGCCCAACATCTAGGGGTAAAGCCGAAAATCTAGAGGTAAAGCAAAACTTCTGATGTAAAGCTCAACATCTAGTCGGAAAGCCAAATGTCTATAGGTAAAGCCCAACTTCTAGAGGTGAAGCCAAACATCTAGATATAAAACCCAAAATCGGGAGGAAAAGCCCAACATATAGAAGTATAGCCCAAATTCTAGAGATAAATTCCAAAGTCTAGATAAAAAGCCCAACATCTAGAGGTTAGAGCCCAACATCTAGAGGTGAAGCAAAACATATAGAGGTATATCCCAACATCTAGAGATAAAGCCCAACATCTAGAGCTAAAGGCAAACATCTAGACGTAAAACCCTACATCTATGGGTAAAGCCCAACCTCTAGAGGTAAAGCCCAACTTCTTCAGGAAAAGCCAAAAATCTGAATTTCAAAACCCAAAATCTGGAGGTAAACCCCAACATCTAGAGCTAAAGCCCAAATTAGAGATGTAAAGCCGAATTTCTAGATCTAAAGCCAAAGATCTAGAGGTAAAGCCCAACATCTAGAGGTAAAGCCAAACATCTAGAGGTGAATTCCAAAATCTAGTGTTAAAGCCCGACACCTACAGTTAAAGCCAAACACCTAGATGTAAAATCCAACTTCTAGAGATAAAGCCCAATATCTAGAGTTGAAGCGCATCATCTAGAGATAAAGCCGAAAATCTAGAGGTAAAGCCCAACATCTAGAGGTAAAGCCCAACATCTAGAGGTAAAGCCCAACATCTAGAGGTAAAGCCGAACATCTAGAGATAAAGGCAAATATCTAGATGTAAAACCCCAAATCTAGAGGTAAAGCCCAACATGTAGAGGTATAGCCCAATTTCTAGAGGTAAAGTCCAACATCTAGATGTAAAGCCCAACATCTAGAGGTAAAGCCCAACATCTAGAGGTAAAGCCCAACATCTAGATATAAAGCCCAATGTCTAGATGAGAAGCCAAACCTCTAGAGGTGTATCCCAAGATCTAGAGGAAAAAACCAACATCTAGAAGTAAAACCCAACATCTAGAGGTAAAGCCCAATATCTAGAGATGAAGCCCAACATCTAGAGGTAACAACCAAGTGATGTAAGGCCCAAAATCTAGAGGTAAAGCAGAATGTATTGAGGGGAAGCCAAACATCTAGATGTAAAGCCCAACACCTAGAGGTAAAGCCAAAAATCTAGATGTAAAACCCAACATCTTGAGGTAAAGACAAACATCTAGAGGTAAAGCAGGACATCTAGAGGTAAAGACGAAGCAATGCAAAGCCCAAAATCTAGAGGTAAATCTCAACATCTAGAGATAAAGCCGAAAATCTAGATGTAATCCCAATTTCTAGATCTAAAGCCAAACATCTAGAGGTAAAGCCCAATATCTAGAGGTAAAGACCAAAATCTAGATGTAAAGCCCAACTTCTAGATCTAAAGCCCAACATCTCGAGGTAAAGACCAGCATGTAGAGGTAAAGCCTAACAACTAGAGGTGAATTCCAAAATCTAAATGTAAAGCAAAATATCTAGATGTAAACCCCTACATCTAGAGGTAAAGTCCAATATCTAGACTTAAAGACCAACATCTAGAGGTAAAGCCCAATGTCTAGAGGTAATGACCAACTTCTAGAGGAAAAGCCAAAAATCTAGAATTAAAACCCAAAATCAAAAGTTAAAGCCCAAAATCTAGATTTAAAGCCCACAATCTACATGTAAATCCCACCATCTAGAGGTAAAACCCACCATCCAGAGGTAAAACCCAATGTCTAGAGGTAAACCCCAACATCTAGAGGTAAAGCCCAACGTCTGGAGGTAAAGCCCAGCTTCTAGAGAGAAGCCAAAAATCCAGATGGAAAACCCAAAATCTAGAAGCAAAGCTCAACATCTAGAGGTAAAGCCCAGAATCTAGATGTAAAGCACAACTTCTAGATCTAAGCCCAACATCTAGAGGTGAAGCCCAAAATCTAGACGTAAAGCCTAACATCTAGAGGTGAATTCCAAAATCCAATGTTAAGGCCCAACATCTAGATATAAAGCCCCACATCTAGAGGAGAAGCCCAACCTCTAGATATGAATCCCACATCTAGAGGTAAACCCCAACATCTAGAGGTAAAGCCCAACGTCTGGAGGTAAAGCCCAGCTTCTAGAGAGAAGCCAAAAATCCAGACGGAAAACCCAAAATCTAGAAGCAAAGCTCAACATCTAGAGGTAAAGCCCAGAATCTAGATGTAAAGCACAACTTCTAGATCTAAGCCCAACATCTAGAGGTGAAGCCCAAAATCTAGACGTAAAGCCTAACATCTAGAGGTGAATTCCAAAATCCAATGATAAGGCCCAACATCTAGATATAAAGCCCCACATCTAGAGGAGAAGCCCAACCTCTAGATATGAATCCCACATCTAGAGGAAAAACCCAACATCTAGAAGTAAAACCCAACATCTAGGGGTAAAGCCCAATATCTAGAGATAAAGCCCAACATCTAGAGTTAAAAACAAGGCATGTAAGGCCCAAAATCTAGAGGTAAAGCAGAAAATCTAGATTTAAAGCCCAACATCTAGAGGTAAAGCAGAATGTATTGAGGGAAAGCCAAACATCTAGATGTAAAGCCCAACATCTGGAGGTGAAGCCCAAAATCTAAATGTAAAGCAAAACATCTAGATGTAAACCCCTACATCTAGAGGTAAAGTCCAATATCTAGACTTAAAGACCAACATCTAGAGGTAAAGCCCTACGTCTAGAGGTAATGACCAACTTCTGGAGGAAAAGCCAAAAATCTAGATTTAAAACCCAATATCAAAAGGTAAAGCCCAAAATGTAGATTTAAAGCCCACAATCTACGTGTAAATCCCACCATCTAGAGGTAAAACCCACCATCTAGAGGTGAATTCCAAAATCCAATGTTAAGGCCCAACATCTAGATATAAAGCCCCACATCTAGAGGAGAAGCCCAACCTCTAGATATGAATCCCACATCTAGAGGAAAAACCCAACATCTAGAAGTAAAACCCAACATCTAGGGGTAAAGCCCAATATCTAGAGATAAAGCCCAACATCTAGAGTTAAATAAGGCATGTAAGGCCCAAAATCTAGAGGTAAAGCAGAAAATCTAGATTTAAAGCCCAACATCTAGAGGTAAAGCAGAATGTATTGAGGGAAAGCCAAACATCTAGATGTAAAGCCCAACATCTGGAGGTGAAGCCCAAAATCTAAATGTAAAGCAAAACATCTAGATGTAAACCCCTACATCAAGAGGTAAAGTCCAATATCTAGACTTAAAGACCAACATCTAGAGGTAAAGCCCTACGTCTAGAGGTAATGACCAACTTCTAGAGGAAAAGCCAAAAATCTAGATTTAAAACCCAAAATCAAAAGTTAAAGCCCAAAATCTAGATTTAAAGCCCACAATCTACATGTAAATCCCACCATCTAGAGGTAAAACCCACCATCCAGAGGTAAAACCCAATGTCTAGAGGTAAAGCCCAACATCTAGAGGTAAAGCCCAAC
Organism: Leptosomus discolor; assembly: GCF_034619465.1. Taxonomy (NCBI): domain Eukaryota; kingdom Metazoa; phylum Chordata; class Aves; order Leptosomiformes; family Leptosomidae; genus Leptosomus; species Leptosomus discolor. The sequence continues at coordinate 3,411,140 of NW_028237782.1, read as the reverse complement.
GTCTGGAGGTACAGCCCAGCTTCTAGAGAGAAGCCAAAAATCAGATGGAAAACCCAAAATCTAGAAGTCAAGCTCAACATCTAGAGGTAAAGCCCAAAATCTAGACGTAAAGCCTAACATCTAGAGGTGAATTCCAAAATCCAATGTTAAGGCCCAACATCTAAAGTTAAAGACAGACATCTAGATGTAAAGCCCAACATCTAGAGGTAAAGCCCAATATCTAGAGATAAAGCCCAACATCTAGAGGTAAATCGCAAAATCTAGAGGTAAAGCCCAACATCTAGATATAAAGCCCCACATCTAGAGGAGAAGCCCAACCTCTAGATATGAATCCCACATCTAGAGGAAAAACCCAACATCTAGAAGTAAAACCCAACATCTAGAGGTAAAGCCCAATATCTAGAGATAAAGCCCAACATCTAGAGGTAAAAACCAAGCGATGTAAGGCCTAAAATCTAGAGGTAAAGCAGAAAATCTAGATTTAAAGCCCAACATCTAGAGGTAAAGCAGAATGTATTGAGGGAAAGCCAAACATCTAGATGTAAAGCCCAACATCTAGAGGTAAAGCCAAAAATCTAGATGTATAACCCAAAATCTTGAGGTAAAGACAAACATCTAGAGGTAAAGCAGGACATCTAGAGGTAAAGACGAAGCAGTGCAAAGCCCAAAATCTAGAGGTAAACCCCAACGTCTAGATTTAAAGCCCAAAGTCTAGATATAAAGCCCAACATCTGGAGGTTATGACAAACATCTAGAGGTAAAGAAGGACATCCAGAGGTAAAGCCAAAGCAATGTAAAGCCCAACATCTAGAGTTAAAGCCCAACATCTAGATTTAAAGCCCAAAGTCTAGATATAAAGCCCAACATCTATTTGTAAATCCCAACATCTGGAGGTAAAGCCTAACATCTAGAGGTAAAGCCCAACATCTAGAGGTAAAGCCAAAAATTTAGATTTAAACCCCAAAATCTAGAGGTAAAGCCCAATATCTAGAGGTAAATCCCAAAATCTAGATGTAAAGCCCAACATCTAGGGGTAAAGCCGAAAATCTAGAGGTAAAGCAAAACTTCTGATGTAAAGCTCAACATCTAGTCGGAAAGCCAAATGTCTATAGGTAAAGCCCAACTTCTAGAGGTGAAGCCAAACATCTAGATATAAAACCCAAAATCGGGAGGAAAAGCCCAACATATAGAAGTATAGCCCAAATTCTAGAGATAAATTCCAAAGTCTAGATAAAAAGCCCAACATCTAGAGGTTAGAGCCCAACATCTAGAGGTGAAGCAAAACATATAGAGGTATATCCCAACATCTAGAGATAAAGCCCAACATCTAGAGCTAAAGGCAAACATCTAGACGTAAAACCCTACATCTATGGGTAAAGCCCAACCTCTAGAGGTAAAGCCCAACTTCTTCAGGAAAAGCCAAAAATCTGAATTTCAAAACCCAAAATCTGGAGGTAAACCCCAACATCTAGAGCTAAAGCCCAAATTAGAGATGTAAAGCCGAATTTCTAGATCTAAAGCCAAAGATCTAGAGGTAAAGCCCAACATCTAGAGGTAAAGCCAAACATCTAGAGGTGAATTCCAAAATCTAGTGTTAAAGCCCGACACCTACAGTTAAAGCCAAACACCTAGATGTAAAATCCAACTTCTAGAGATAAAGCCCAATATCTAGAGTTGAAGCGCATCATCTAGAGATAAAGCCGAAAATCTAGAGGTAAAGCCCAACATCTAGAGGTAAAGCCCAACATCTAGAGGTAAAGCCCAAAATCTAGAGGTAAAGCCGAACATCTAGAGATAAAGGCAAATATCTAGATGTAAAACCCCAAATCTAGAGGTAAAGCCCAACATGTAGAGGTATAGCCCAATTTCTAGAGGTAAAGTCCAACATCTAGATGTAAAGCCCAACATCTAGAGGTAAAGCCCAACATCTAGAGGTAAAGCCCAACATCTAGATATAAAGCCCAATGTCTAGATGAGAAGCCAAACCTCTAGAGGTGTATCCCAAGATCTAGAGGAAAAAACCAACATCTAGAAGTAAAACCCAACATCTAGAGGTAAAGCCCAATATCTAGAGATGAAGCCCAACATCTAGAGGTAACAACCAAGTGATGTAAGGCCCAAAATCTAGAGGTAAAGCAGAATGTATTGAGGGGAAGCCAAACATCTAGATGTAAAGCCCAACACCTAGAGGTAAAGCCAAAAATCTAGATGTAAAACCCAACATCTTGAGGTAAAGACAAACATCTAGAGGTAAAGCAGGACATCTAGAGGTAAAGACGAAGCAATGCAAAGCCCAAAATCTAGAGGTAAATCTCAACATCTAGAGATAAAGCCGAAAATCTAGATGTAATCCCAATTTCTAGATCTAAAGCCAAACATCTAGAGGTAAAGCCCAATATCTAGAGGTAAAGACCAAAATCTAGATGTAAAGCCCAACTTCTAGATCTAAAGCCCAACATCTCGAGGTAAAGACCAGCATGTAGAGGTAAAGCCTAACAACTAGAGGTGAATTCCAAAATCTAAATGTAAAGCAAAATATCTAGATGTAAACCCCTACATCTAGAGGTAAAGTCCAATATCTAGACTTAAAGACCAACATCTAGAGGTAAAGCCCAATGTCTAGAGGTAATGACCAACTTCTAGAGGAAAAGCCAAAAATCTAGATTTAAAACCCAAAATCAAAAGTTAAAGCCCAAAATCTAGATTTAAAGCCCACAATCTACATGTAAATCCCACCATCTAGAGGTAAAACCCACCATCCAGAGGTAAAACCCAATGTCTAGAGGTAAACCCTAACATCTAGAGGTAAAGCCCAACGTCTGGAGGTAAAGCCCAGCTTCTAGAGAGAAGCCAAAAATCCAGATGGAAAACCCAAAATCTAGAAGTAAAGCTCAACATCTAGAGGTAAAGCCCAGAATCTAGATGTAAAGCACAACTTCTAGATCTAAGCCCAACATCTAGAGGTGAAGCCCAAAATCTAGACGTAAAGCCTAACATCTAGAGGTGAATTCCAAAATCCAATGTTAAGGCCCAACATCTAAAGTTAAAGACAGACATCAAGATGTAAAGCCCAACATCTAGAGGTAAAGCCCAATATCTAGAGATAAAGCCCAACATCTAGAGGTAAATCGCAAAATCTAGAGGTAAAGCCCAACATCTAGATATAAAGCCCCACATCTAGAGGAGAAGCCCAACCTCTAGATATGAATCCCACATCTAGAGGAAAAACCCAACATCTAGAAGTAAAACCCAACATCTAGAGGTAAAGCCCAATATCTAGAGATAAAGCCCAACATCTAGAGGTAAAAACCAAGCGATGTAAGGCCTAAAATCTAGAGGTAAAGCAGAAAATCTAGATTTAAAGCCCAACATCTAGAGGTAAAGCAGAATGTATTGAGGGAAAGCCAAACATCTAGATGTAAAGCCCAACATCTAGAGGTAAAGCCAAAAATCTAGATGTATAACCCAAAATCTTGAGGTAAAGACAAACATCTAGAGGTAAAGCAGGACATCTAGAGGTAAAGACGAAGCAGTGCAAAGCCCAAAATCTAGAGGTAAACCCCAACGTCTAGATTTAAAGCCCAAAGTCTAGATATAAAGCCCAACATCTGGAGGTTATGACAAACATCTAGAGGTAAAGAAGGACATCCAGAGGTAAAGCCAAAGCAATGTAAAGCCCAACATCTAGAGTTAAAGCCCAACGTCTAGATTTAAAGCCCAAAGTCTAGATATAAAGCCCAACATCTATTTGTAAATCCCAACATCTGGAGGTAAAGCCTAACATCTAGAGGTAAAGCCCAACATCTAGAGGTAAAGCCAAAAATTTAGATTTAAACCCCAAAATCTAGAGGTAAAGCCCAATATCTAGAGGTAAATCCCAAAATCTAGAGGTAAAGCAAAACTTCTGATGTAAAGCTCAACATCTAGTCGGAAAGCCAAATGTCTATAGGTAAAGCCCAACTTCTAGAGGTGAAGCCAAACATCTAGATATAAAACCCAAAATCGGGAGGAAAAGCCCAACATATAGAAGTATAGCCCAAATTCTAGAGATAAATTCCAAAGTCTAGATAAAAAGCCCAACATCTAGAGGTTAGAGCCCAACATCTAGAGGTGAAGCAAAACATATAGAGGTATATCCCAACATCTAGAGATAAAGCCCAACATCTAGAGCTAAAGGCAAACATCTAGACGTAAAACCCTACATCTATGGGTAAAGCCCAACCTCTAGAGGTAAAGCCCAACTTCTTCAGGAAAAGCCAAAAATCTGAATTTCAAAACCCAAAATCTGGAGGTAAACCCCAACATCTAGAGCTAAAGCCCAAATTAGAGATGTAAAGCCGAATTTCTAGATCTAAAGCCAAAGATCTAGAGGTAAAGCCCAACATCTAGAGGTAAAGCCAAACATCTAGAGGTGAATTCCAAAATCTAGTGTTAAAGCCCGACACCTACAGTTAAAGCCAAACACCTAGATGTAAAATCCAACTTCTAGAGATAAAGCCCAATATCTAGAGTTGAAGCGCATCATCTAGAGATAAAGCCGAAAATCTAGAGGTAAAGCCCAACATCTAGAGGTAAAGCCCAACATCTAGAGGTAAAGCCCAAAATCTAGAGGTAAAGCCGAACATCTAGAGATAAAGGCAAATATCTAGATGTAAAACCCCAAATCTAGAGGTAAAGCCCAACATGTAGAGGTATAGCCCAATTTCTAGAGGTAAAGTCCAACATCTAGATGTAAAGCCCAACATCTAGAGGTAAAGCCCAACATCTAGAGGTAAAGCCCAACATCTAGATATAAAGCCCAATGTCTAGATGAGAAGCCAAACCTCTAGAGGTGTATCCAAGATCTAGAGGAAAAAACCAACATCTAGAAGTAAAACCCAACATCTAGAGGTAAAGCCCAATATCTAGAGATGAAGCCCAACATCTAGAGGTAACAACCAAGTGATGTAAGGCCCAAAATCTAGAGGTAAAGCAGAATGTATTGAGGGGAAGCCAAACATCTAGATGTAAAGCCCAACACCTAGAGGTAAAGCCAAAAATCTAGATGTAAAACCCAACATCTTGAGGTAAAGACAAACATCTAGAGGTAAAGCAGGACATCTAGAGGTAAAGACGAAGCAATGCAAAGCCCAAAATCTAGAGGTAAATCTCAACATCTAGAGATAAAGCCGAAAATCTAGATGTAATCCCAATTTCTAGATCTAAAGCCAAACATCTAGAGGTAAAGCCCAATATCTAGTGGTAAAGACCAAAATCTAGATGTAAAGCCCAACTTCTAGATCTAAAGCCCAACATCTCGAGGTAAAGACCAGCATGTAGAGGTAAAGCCTAACAACTAGAGGTGAATTCCAAAATCTAAATGTAAAGCAAAATATCTAGATGTAAACCCCTACATCTAGAGGTAAAGTCCAATATCTAGACTTAAAGACCAACATCTAGAGGTAAAGCCCAATGTCTAGAGGTAATGACCAACTTCTAGAGGAAAAGCCAAAAATCTAGAATTAAAACCCAAAATCAAAAGTTAAAGCCCAAAATCTAGATTTAAAGCCCACAATCTACATGTAAATCCCACAATCTAGAGGTAAAACCCACCATCCAGAGGTAAAACCCAATGTCTAGAGGTAAACCCCAACATCTAGAGGTAAAGCCCAACGTCTGGAGGTAAAGCCCAGCTTCTAGAGAGAAGCCAAAAATCCAGATGGAAAACCCAAAATCTAGAAGCAAAGCTCAACATCTAGAGGTAAAGCCCAGAATCTAGATGTAAAGCACAACTTCTAGATCTAAGCCCAACATCTAGAGGTGAAGCCCAAAATCTAGACGTAAAGCCTAACATCTAGAGGTGAATTCCAAAATCCAATGTTAAGGCCCAACATCTAGATATAAAGCCCCACATCTAGAGGAGAAGCCCAACCTCTAGATATGAATCCCACATCTAGAGGTAAACCCCAACATCTAGAGGTAAAGCCCAACGTCTGGAGGTAAAGCCCAGCTTCTAGAGAGAAGCCAAAAATCCAGACGGAAAACCCAAAATCTAGAAGCAAAGCTCAACATCTAGAGGTAAAGCCCAGAATCTAGATGTAAAGCACAACTTCTAGATCTAAGCCCAACATCTAGAGGTGAAGCCCAAAATCTAGACGTAAAGCCTAACATCTAGAGGTGAATTCCAAAATCCAATGATAAGGCCCAACATCTAGATATAAAGCCCCACATCTAGAGGAGAAGCCCAACCTCTAGATATGAATCCCACATCTAGAGGAAAAACCCAACATCTAGAAGTAAAACCCAACATCTAGGGGTAAAGCCCAATATCTAGAGATAAAGCCCAACATCTAGAGTTAAAAACAAGGCATGTAAGGCCCAAAATCTAGAGGTAAAGCAGAAAATCTAGATTTAAAGCCCAACATCTAGAGGTAAAGCAGAATGTATTGAGGGAAAGCCAAACATCTAGATGTAAAGCCCAACATCTAGAGGTGAAGCCCAAAATCTAAATGTAAAGCAAAACATCTAGATGTAAACCCCTACATCTAGAGGTAAAGTCCAATATCTAGACTTAAAGACCAACATCTAGAGGTAAAGCCCTACGTCTAGAGGTAATGACCAACTTCTGGAGGAAAAGCCAAAAATCTAGATTTAAAACCCAATATCAAAAGGTAAAGCCCAAAATGTAGATTTAAAGCCCACAATCTACGTGTAAATCCCACCATCTAGAGGTAAAACCCACCATCTAGAGGTGAATTCCAAAATCCAATGTTAAGGCCCAACATCTAGATATAAAGCCCCACATCTAGAGGAGAAGCCCAACCTCTAGATATGAATCCCACATCTAGAGGAAAAACCCAACATCTAGAAGTAAAACCCAACATCTAGGGGTAAAGCCCAATATCTAGAGATAAAGCCCAACATCTAGAGTTAAATAAGGCATGTAAGGCCCAAAATCTAGAGGTAAAGCAGAAAATCTAGATTTAAAGCCCAACATCTAGAGGTAAAGCAGAATGTATTGAGGGAAAGCCAAACATCTAGATGTAAAGCCCAACATCTGGAGGTGAAGCCCAAAATCTAAATGTAAAGCAAAACATCTAGATGTAAACCCCTACATCAAGAGGTAAAGTCCAATATCTAGACTTAAAGACCAACATCTAGAGGTAAAGCCCTACGTCTAGAGGTAATGACCAACTTCTAGAGGAAAAGCCAAAAATCTAGATTTAAAACCCAAAATCAAAAGTTAAAGCCCAAAATCTAGATTTAAAGCCCACAATCTACATGTAAATCCCACCATCTAGAGGTAAAACCCACCATCCAGAGGTAAAACCCAATGTCTAGAGGTAAACCCCAACATCTAGAGGTAAAGCCCAACGTCTGGAGGTACAGCCCAGCTTCTAGAGAGAAGCCAAAAATCAGATGGAAAACCCAAAATCTAGAAGTCAAGCTCAACATCTAGAGGTAAAGCCCAAAATCTAGACGTAAAGCCTAACATCTAGAGGTGAATTCCAAAATCCAATGTTAAGGCCCAACATCTAAAGTTAAAGACAGACATCTAGATGTAAAGCCCAACATCTAGAGGTAAAGCCCAATATCTAGAGATAAAGCCCAACATCTAGAGGTAAATCGCAAAATCTAGAGGTAAAGCCCAACATCTAGATATAAAGCCCCACATCTAGAGGAGAAGCCCAACCTCTAGATATGAATCCCACATCTAGAGGAAAAACCCAACATCTAGAAGTAAAACCCAACATCTAGAGGTAAAGCCCAATATCTAGAGATAAAGCCCAACATCTAGAGGTAAAAACCAAGCGATGTAAGGCCTAAAATCTAGAGGTAAAGCAGAAAATCTAGATTTAAAGCCCAACATCTAGAGGTAAAGCAGAATGTATTGAGGGAAAGCCAAACATCTAGATGTAAAGCCCAACATCTAGAGGTAAAGCCAAAAATCTAGATGTATAACCCAAAATCTTGAGGTAAAGACAAACATCTAGAGGTAAAGCAGGACATCTAGAGGTAAAGACGAAGCAGTGCAAAGCCCAAAATCTAGAGGTAAACCCCAACGTCTAGATTTAAAGCCCAAAGTCTAGATATAAAGCCCAACATCTGGAGGTTATGACAAACATCTAGAGGTAAAGAAGGACATCCAGAGGTAAAGCCAAAGCAATGTAAAGCCCAACATCTAGAGTTAAAGCCCAACATCTAGATTTAAAGCCCAAAGTCTAGATATAAAGCCCAACATCTATTTGTAAATCCCAACATCTGGAGGTAAAGCCTAACATCTAGAGGTAAAGCCCAACATCTAGAGGTAAAGCCAAAAATTTAGATTTAAACCCCAAAATCTAGAGGTAAAGCCCAATATCTAGAGGTAAATCCCAAAATCTAGATGTAAAGCCCAACATCTAGGGGTAAAGCCGAAAATCTAGAGGTAAAGCAAAACTTCTGATGTAAAGCTCAACATCTAGTCGGAAAGCCAAATGTCTATAGGTAAAGCACAACTTCTAGAGGTGAAGCCAAACATCTAGATATAAAACCCAAAATCGGGAGGAAAAGCCCAACATATAGAAGTATAGCCCAAATTCTAGAGATAAATTCCAAAGTCTAGATAAAAAGCCCAACATCTAGAGGTTAGAGCCCAACATCTAGAGGTGAAGCAAAACATATAGAGGTATATCCCAACATCTAGAGATAAAGCCCAACATCTAGAGCTAAAGGCAAACATCTAGACGTAAAACCCTACATCTATGGGTAAAGCCCAACCTCTAGAGGTAAAGCCCAACTTCTTCAGGAAAAGCCAAAAATCTGAATTTCAAAACCCAAAATCTGGAGGTAAACCCCAACATCTAGAGCTAAAGCCCAAATTAGAGATGTAAAGCCGAATTTCTAGATCTAAAGCCAAAGATCTAGAGGTAAAGCCCAACATCTAGAGGTAAAGCCAAACATCTAGAGGTGAATTCCAAAATCTAGTGTTAAAGCCCGACACCTACAGTTAAAGCCAAACACCTAGATGTAAAATCCAACTTCTAGAGATAAAGCCCAATATCTAGAGTTGAAGCGCATCATCTAGAGATAAAGCCGAAAATCTAGAGGTAAAGCCCAACATCTAGAGGTAAAGCCCAACATCTAGAGGTAAAGCCCAAAATCTAGAGGTAAAGCCGAACATCTAGAGATAAAGGCAAATATCTAGATGTAAAACCCCAAATCTAGAGGTAAAGCCCAACATGTAGAGGTATAGCCCAATTTCTAGAGGTAAAGTCCAACATCTAGATGTAAAGCCCAACATCTAGAGGTAAAGCCCAACATCTAGAGGTAAAGCCCAACATCTAGATATAAAGCCCAATGTCTAGATGAGAAGCCAAACCTCTAGAGGTGTATCCCAAGATCTAGAGGAAAAAACCAACATCTAGAAGTAAAACCCAACATCTAGAGGTAAAGCCCAATATCTAGAGATGAAGCCCAACATCTAGAGGTAACAACCAAGTGATGTAAGGCCCAAAATCTAGAGGTAAAGCAGAATGTATTGAGGGGAAGCCAAACATCTAGATGTAAAGCCCAACACCTAGAGGTAAAGCCAAAAATCTAGATGTAAAACCCAACATCTTGAGGTAAAGACAAACATCTAGAGGTAAAGCAGGACATCTAGAGGTAAAGACGAAGCAATGCAAAGCCCAAAATCTAGAGGTAAATCTCAACATCTAGAGATAAAGCCGAAAATCTAGATGTAATCCCAATTTCTAGATCTAAAGCCAAACATCTAGAGGTAAAGCCCAATATCTAGAGGTAAAGACCAAAATCTAGATGTAAAGCCCAACTTCTAGATCTAAAGCCCAACATCTCGAGGTAAAGACCAGCATCTAGAGGTAAAGCCTAACAACTAGAGGTGAATTCCAAAATCTAAATGTAAAGCAAAATATCTAGATGTAAACCCCTACATCTAGAGGTAAAGTCCAATATCTAGACTTAAAGACCAACATCTAGAGGTAAAGCCCAATGTCTAGAGGTAATGACCAACTTCTAGAGGAAAAGCCAAAAATCTAGAATTAAAACCCAAAATCAAAAGTTAAAGCCCAAAATCTAGATTTAAAGCCCACAATCTACATGTAAATCCCACCATCTAGAGGTAAAACCCACCATCCAGAGGTAAAACCCAATGTCTAGAGGTAAACCCCAACATCTAGAGGTAAAGCCCAACGTCTGGAGGTAAAGCCCAGCTTCTAGAGAGAAGCCAAAAATCCAGATGGAAAACCCAAAATCTAGAAGCAAAGCTCAACATCTAGAGGTAAAGCCCAGAATCTAGATGTAAAGCACAACTTCTAGATCTAAGCCCAACATCTAGAGGTGAAGCCCAAAATCTAGACGTAAAGCCTAACATCTAGAGGTGAATTCCAAAATCCAATGTTAAGGCCCAACATCTAGATATAAAGCCCCACATCTAGAGGAGAAGCCCAACCTCTAGATATGAATCCCACATCTAGAGGTAAACCCCAACATCTAGAGGTAAAGCCCAACGTCTGGAGGTAAAGCCCAGCTTCTAGAGAGAAGCCAAAAATCCAGACGGAAAACCCAAAATCTAGAAGCAAAGCTCAACATCTAGAGGTAAAGCCCAGAATCTAGATGTAAAGCACAACTTCTAGATCTAAGCCCAACATCTAGAGGTGAAGCCCAAAATCTAGACGTAAAGCCTAACATCTAGAGGTGAATTCCAAAATCCAATGATAAGGCCCAACATCTAGATATAAAGCCCCACATCTAGAGGAGAAGCCCAACCTCTAGATATGAATCCCACATCTAGAGGAAAAACCCAACATCTAGAAGTAAAACCCAACATCTAGGGGTAAAGCCCAATATCTAGAGATAAAGCCCAACATCTAGAGTTAAAAACAAGGCATGTAAGGCCCAAAATCTAGAGGTAAAGCAGAAAATCTAGATTTAAAGCCCAACATCTAGAGGTAAAGCAGAATGTATTGAGGGAAAGCCAAACATCTAGATGTAAAGCCCAACATCTAGAGGTGAAGCCCAAAATCTAAATGTAAAGCAAAACATCTAGATGTAAACCCCTACATCTAGAGGTAAAGTCCAATATCTAGACTTAAAGACCAACATCTAGAGGTAAAGCCCTACGTCTAGAGGTAATGACCAACTTCTGGAGGAAAAGCCAAAAATCTAGATTTAAAACCCAATATCAAAAGGTAAAGCCCAAAATGTAGATTTAAAGCCCACAATCTACGTGTAAATCCCACCATCTAGAGGTAAAACCCACCATCTAGAGGTGAATTCCAAAATCCAATGTTAAGGCCCAACATCTAGATATAAAGCCCCACATCTAGAGGAGAAGCCCAACCTCTAGATATGAATCCCACATCTAGAGGAAAAACCCAACATCTAGAAGTAAAACCCAACATCTAGGGGTAAAGCCCAATATCTAGAGATAAAGCCCAACATCTAGAGTTAAATAAGGCATGTAAGGCCCAAAATCTAGAGGTAAAGCAGAAAATCTAGATTTAAAGCCCAACATCTAGAGGTAAAGCAGAATGTATTGAGGGAAAGCCAAACATCTAGATGTAAAGCCCAACATCTGGAGGTGAAGCCCAAAATCTAAATGTAAAGCAAAACATCTAGATGTAAACCCCTACATCAAGAGGTAAAGTCCAATATCTAGACTTAAAGACCAACATCTAGAGGTAAAGCCCTACGTCTAGAGGTAATGACCAACTTCTAGAGGAAAAGCCAAAAATCTAGATTTAAAACCCAAAATCAAAAGTTAAAGCCCAAAATCTAGATTTAAAGCCCACAATCTACATGTAAATCCCACCATCTAGAGGTAAAACCCACCATCCAGAGGTAAAACCCAATGTCTAGAGGTAAACCCCAACATCTAGAGGTAAAGCCCAACGTCTGGAGGTACAGCCCAGCTTCTAGAGAGAAGCCAAAAATCAGATGGAAAACCCAAAATCTAGAAGTCAAGCTCAACATCTAGAGGTAAAGCCCAAAATCTAGACGTAAAGCCTAACATCTAGAGGTGAATTCCAAAATCCAATGTTAAGGCCCAACATCTAAAGTTAAAGACAGACATCTAGATGTAAAGCCCAACATCTAGAGGTAAAGCCCAATATCTAGAGATAAAGCCCAACATCTAGAGGTAAATCGCAAAATCTAGAGGTAAAGCCCAACATCTAGATATAAAGCCCCACATCTAGAGGAGAAGCCCAACCTCTAGATATGAATCCCACATCTAGAGGAAAAACCCAACATCTAGAAGTAAAACCCAACATCTAGAGGTAAAGCCCAATATCTAGAGATAAAGCCCAACATCTAGAGGTAAAAACCAAGCGATGTAAGGCCTAAAATCTAGAGGTAAAGCAGAAAATCTAGATTTAAAGCCCAACATCTAGAGGTAAAGCAGAATGTATTGAGGGAAAGCCAAACATCTAGATGTAAAGCCCAACATCTAGAGGTAAAGCCAAAAATCTAGATGTATAACCCAAAATCTTGAGGTAAAGACAAACATCTAGAGGTAAAGCAGGACATCTAGAGGTAAAGACGAAGCAGTGCAAAGCCCAAAATCTAGAGGTAAACCCCAACGTCTAGATTTAAAGCCCAAAGTCTAGATATAAAGCCCAACATCTGGAGGTTATGACAAACATCTAGAGGTAAAGAAGGACATCCAGAGGTAAAGCCAAAGCAATGTAAAGCCCAACATCTAGAGTTAAAGCCCAACATCTAGATTTAAAGCCCAAAGTCTAGATATAAAGCCCAACATCTATTTGTAAATCCCAACATCTGGAGGTAAAGCCTAACATCTAGAGGTAAAGCCCAACATCTAGAGGTAAAGCCAAAAATTTAGATTTAAACCCCAAAATCTAGAGGTAAAGCCCAATATCTAGAGGTAAATCCCAAAATCTAGATGTAAAGCCCAACATCTAGGGGTAAAGCCGAAAATCTAGAGGTAAAGCAAAACTTCTGATGTAAAGCTCAACATCTAGTCGGAAAGCCAAATGTCTATAGGTAAAGCCCAACTTCTAGAGGTGAAGCCAAACATCTAGATATAAAACCCAAAATCGGGAGGAAAAGCCCAACATATAGAAGTATAGCCCAAATTCTAGAGATAAATTCCAAAGTCTAGATAAAAAGCCCAACATCTAGAGGTTAGAGCCCAACATCTAGAGGTGAAGCAAAACATATAGAGGTATATCCCAACATCTAGAGATAAAGCCCAACATCTAGAGCTAAAGGCAAACATCTAGACGTAAAACCCTACATCTATGGGTAAAGCCCAACCTCTAGAGGTAAAGCCCAACTTCTTCAGGAAAAGCCAAAAATCTGAATTTCAAAACCCAAAATCTGGAGGTAAACCCCAACATCTAGAGCTAAAGCCCAAATTAGAGATGTAAAGCCGAATTTCTAGATCTAAAGCCAAAGATCTAGAGGTAAAGCCCAACATCTAGAGGTAAAGCCAAACATCTAGAGGTGAATTCCAAAATCTAGTGTTAAAGCCCGACACCTACAGTTAAAGCCAAACACCTAGATGTAAAATCCAACTTCTAGAGATAAAGCCCAATATCTAGAGTTGAAGCGCATCATCTAGAGATAAAGCCGAAAATCTAGAGGTAAAGCCCAACATCTAGAGGTAAAGCCCAACATCTAGAGGTAAAGCCCAAAATCTAGAGGTAAAGCCGAACATCTAGAGATAAAGGCAAATATCTAGATGTAAAACCCCAAATCTAGAGGTAAAGCCCAACATGTAGAGGTATAGCCCAATTTCTAGAGGTAAAGTCCAACATCTAGATGTAAAGCCCAACATCTAGAGGTAAAGCCCAACATCTAGAGGTAAAGCCCAACATCTAGATATAAAGCCCAATGTCTAGATGAGAAGCCAAACCTCTAGAGGTGTATCCCAAGATCTAGAGGAAAAAACCAACATCTAGAAGTAAAACCCAACATCTAGAGGTAAAGCCCAATATCTAGAGATGAAGCCCAACATCTAGAGGTAACAACCAAGTGATGTAAGGCCCAAAATCTAGAGGTAAAGCAGAATGTATTGAGGGGAAGCCAAACATCTAGATGTAAAGCCCAACACCTAGAGGTAAAGCCAAAAATCTAGATGTAAAACCCAACATCTTGAGGTAAAGACAAACATCTAGAGGTAAAGCAGGACATCTAGAGGTAAAGACGAAGCAATGCAAAGCCCAAAATCTAGAGGTAAATCTCAACATCTAGAGATAAAGCCGAAAATCTAGATGTAATCCCAATTTCTAGATCTAAAGCCAAACATCTAGAGGTAAAGCCCAATATCTAGAGGTAAAGACCAAAATCTAGATGTAAAGCCCAACTTCTAGATCTAAAGCCCAACATCTCGAGGTAAAGACCAGCATGTAGAGGTAAAGCCTAACAACTAGAGGTGAATTCCAAAATCTAAATGTAAAGCAAAATATCTAGATGTAAACCCCTACATCTAGAGGTAAAGTCCAATATCTAGACTTAAAGACCAACATCTAGAGGTAAAGCCCAATGTCTAGAGGTAATGACCAACTTCTAGAGGAAAAGCCAAAAATCTAGAATTAAAACCCAAAATCAAAAGTTAAAGCCCAAAATCTAGATTTAAAGCCCACAATCTACATGTAAATCCCACCATCTAGAGGTAAAACCCACCATCCAGAGGTAAAACCCAATGTCTAGAGGTAAAGCCCAACATCTAGAGGTAAAGCCCAACGTCTGGAGGTAAAGCCCAGCTTCTAGAGAGAAGCCAAAAATCCAGATGGAAAACCCAAAATCTAGAAGCAAAGCTCAACATCTAGAGGTAAAGCCCAGAATCTAGATGTAAAGCACAACTTCTAGATCTAAGCCCAACATCTAGAGGTGAAGCCCAAAATCTAGACGTAAAGCCTAACATCTAGAGGTGAATTCCAAAATCCAATGTTAAGGCCCAACATCTAGATATAAAGCCCCACATCTAGAGGAGAAGCCCAACCTCTAGATATGAATCCCACATCTAGAGGTAAACCCCAACATCTAGAGGTAAAGCCCAACGTCTGGAGGTAAAGCCCAGCTTCTAGAGAGAAGCCAAAAATCCAGACGGAAAACCCAAAATCTAGAAGCAAAGCTCAACATCTAGAGGTAAAGCCCAGAATCTAGATGTAAAGCACAACTTCTAGATCTAAGCCCAACATCTAGAGGTGAAGCCCAAAATCTAGACGTAAAGCCTAACATCTAGAGGTGAATTCCAAAATCCAATGATAAGGCCCAACATCTAGATATAAAGCCCCACATCTAGAGGAGAAGCCCAACCTCTAGATATGAATCCCACATCTAGAGGAAAAACCCAACATCTAGAAGTAAAACCCAACATCTAGGGGTAAAGCCCAATATCTAGAGATAAAGCCCAACATCTAGAGTTAAAAACAAGGCATGTAAGGCCCAAAATCTAGAGGTAAAGCAGAAAATCTAGATTTAAAGCCCAACATCTAGAGGTAAAGCAGAATGTATTGAGGGAAAGCCAAACATCTAGATGTAAAGCCCAACATCTGGAGGTGAAGCCCAAAATCTAAATGTAAAGCAAAACATCTAGATGTAAACCCCTACATCTAGAGGTAAAGTCCAATATCTAGACTTAAAGACCAACATCTAGAGGTAAAGCCCTACGTCTAGAGGTAATGACCAACTTCTGGAGGAAAAGCCAAAAATCTAGATTTAAAACCCAAAATCAAAAGTTAAAGCCCAAAATCTAGATTTAAAGCCCACAATCTACATGTAAATCCCACCATCTAGAGGTAAAACCCACCATCCAGAGGTAAAACCCAATGTCTAGAGGTAAACCCCAACATCTAGAGGTAAAGCCCAACGTCTGGAGGTACAGCCCAGCTTCTAGAGAGAAGCCAAAAATCAGATGGAAAACCCAAAATCTAGAAGTCAAGCTCAACATCTAGAGGTAAAGCCCAAAATCTAGACGTAAAGCCTAACATCTAGAGGTGAATTCCAAAATCCAATGTTAAGGCCCAACATCTAAAGTTAAAGACAGACATCTAGATGTAAAGCCCAACATCTAGAGGTAAAGCCCAATATCTAGAGATAAAGCCCAACATCTAGAGGTAAATCGCAAAATCTAGAGGTAAAGCCCAACATCTAGATATAAAGCCCCACATCTAGAGGAGAA
Source organism: Leptosomus discolor (assembly GCF_034619465.1). Classification (NCBI taxonomy): domain Eukaryota; kingdom Metazoa; phylum Chordata; class Aves; order Leptosomiformes; family Leptosomidae; genus Leptosomus; species Leptosomus discolor. The sequence goes on along the minus strand of NW_028237782.1, from coordinate 3,395,011 downwards.
GCCCAACCTCTAGATATGAATCCCACATCTAGAGGAAAAACCCAACATCTAGAAGTAAAACCCAACATCTAGAGGTAAAGCCCAATATCTAGAGATAAAGCCCAACATCTAGAGGTAAAAACCAAGCGATGTAAGGCCTAAAATCTAGAGGTAAAGCAGAAAATCTAGATTTAAAGCCCAACATCTAGAGGTAAAGCAGAATGTATTGAGGGAAAGCCAAACATCTAGATGTAAAGCCCAACATCTAGAGGTAAAGCCAAAAATCTAGATGTATAACCCAAAATCTTGAGGTAAAGACAAACATCTAGAGGTAAAGCAGGACATCTAGAGGTAAAGACGAAGCAGTGCAAAGCCCAAAATCTAGAGGTAAACCCCAACGTCTAGATTTAAAGCCCAAAGTCTAGATATAAAGCCCAACATCTGGAGGTTATGACAAACATCTAGAGGTAAAGAAGGACATCCAGAGGTAAAGCCAAAGCAATGTAAAGCCCAACATCTAGAGTTAAAGCCCAACATCTAGATTTAAAGCCCAAAGTCTAGATATAAAGCCCAACATCTATTTGTAAATCCCAACATCTGGAGGTAAAGCCTAACATCTAGAGGTAAAGCCCAACATCTAGAGGTAAAGCCAAAAATTTAGATTTAAACCCCAAAATCTAGAGGTAAAGCCCAATATCTAGAGGTAAATCCCAAAATCTAGATGTAAAGCCCAACATCTAGGGGTAAAGCCCAAAATCTAGAGGTAAAGCAAAACTTCTGATGTAAAGCTCAACATCTAGTCGGAAAGCCAAATGTCTATAGGTAAAGCCCAACTTCTAGAGGTGAAGCCAAACATCTAGATATAAAACCCAAAATCGGGAGGAAAAGCCCAACATATAGAAGTATAGCCCAAATTCTAGAGATAAATTCCAAAGTCTAGATAAAAAGCCCAACATCTAGAGGTTAGAGCCCAACATCTAGAGGTGAAGCAAAACATATAGAGGTATATCCCAACATCTAGAGATAAAGCCCAACATCTAGAGCTAAAGGCAAACATCTAGACGTAAAACCCTACATCTATGGGTAAAGCCCAACCTCTAGAGGTAAAGCCCAACTTCTTCAGGAAAAGCCAAAAATCTGAATTTCAAAACCCAAAATCTGGAGGTAAACCCCAACATCTAGAGCTAAAGCCCAAATTAGAGATGTAAAGCCGAATTTCTAGATCTAAAGCCAAAGATCTAGAGGTAAAGCCCAACATCTAGAGGTGAATTCCAAAATCTAGTGTTAAAGCCCGACACCTACAGTTAAAGCCAAACACCTAGATGTAAAATCCAACTTCTAGAGATAAAGCCCAATATCTAGAGTTGAAGCGCATCATCTAGAGATAAAGCCGAAAATCTAGAGGTAAAGCCCAACATCTAGAGGTAAAGCCCAACATCTAGAGGTAAAGCCCAACATCTAGAGGTAAAGCCGAACATCTAGAGATAAAGGCAAATATCTAGATGTAAAACCCCAAATCTAGAGGTAAAGCCCAACATGTAGAGGTATAGCCCAATTTCTAGAGGTAAAGTCCAACATCTAGATGTAAAGCCCAACATCTAGAGGTAAAGCCCAACATCTAGAGGTAAAGCCCAACATCTAGATATAAAGCCCAATGTCTAGATGAGAAGCCAAACCTCTAGAGGTGTATCCCAAGATCTAGAGGAAAAAACCAACATCTAGAAGTAAAACCCAACATCTAGAGGTAAAGCCCAATATCTAGAGATGAAGCCCAACATCTAGAGGTAACAACCAAGTGATGTAAGGCCCAAAATCTAGAGGTAAAGCAGAATGTATTGAGGGGAAGCCAAACATCTAGATGTAAAGCCCAACACCTAGAGGTAAAGCCAAAAATCTAGATGTAAAACCCAACATCTTGAGGTAAAGACAAACATCTAGAGGTAAAGCAGGACATCTAGAGGTAAAGACGAAGCAATGCAAAGCCCAAAATCTAGAGGTAAATCTCAACATCTAGAGATAAAGCCGAAAATCTAGATGTAATCCCAATTTCTAGATCTAAAGCCAAACATCTAGAGGTAAAGCCCAATATCTAGAGGTAAAGACCAAAATCTAGATGTAAAGCCCAACTTCTAGATCTAAAGCCCAACATCTCGAGGTAAAGACCAGCATCTAGAGGTAAAGCCTAACAACTAGAGGTGAATTCCAAAATCTAAATGTAAAGCAAAATATCTAGATGTAAACCCCTACATCTAGAGGTAAAGTCCAATATCTAGACTTAAAGACCAACATCTAGAGGTAAAGCCCTACGTCTAGAGGTAATGACCAACTTCTAGAGGAGAAGCCAAAAATCTAGATTTAAAACCCAAAATCAAAAGTTAAAGCCCAAAATCTAGATTTAAAGCCCACAATCTACATGTAAATCCCACCATCTAGAGGTAAAACCCACCATCCAGAGGTAAAACCCAATGTCTAGAGGTAAAGCCCAACATCTAGAGGTAAAGCCCAACGTCTGGAGGTAAAGCCCAGCTTCTAGAGAGAAGCCAAAAATCCAGATGGAAAACCCAAAATCTAGAAGCAAAGCTCAACATCTAGAGGTAAAGCCCAGAATCTAGATGTAAAGCACAACTTCTAGATCTAAGCCCAACATCTAGAGGTGAAGCCCAAAATCTAGACGTAAAGCCTAACATCTAGAGGTGAATTCCAAAATCCAATGATAAGGCCCAACATCTAGATATAAAGCCCCACATCTAGAGGAGAAGCCCAACCTCTAGATATGAATCCCACATCTAGAGGAAAAACCCAACATCTAGAAGTAAAACCCAACATCTAGGGGTAAAGCCCAATATCTAGAGATAAAGCCCAACATCTAGAGTTAAAAACAAGGCATGTAAGGCCCAAAATCTAGAGGTAAAGCAGAAAATCTAGATTTAAAGCCCAACATCTAGAGGTAAAGCAGAATGTATTGAGGGAAAGCCAAACATCTAGATGTAAAGCCCAACATCTAGAGGTGAAGCCCAAAATCTAAATGTAAAGCAAAACATCTAGATGTAAACCCCTACATCAAGAGGTAAAGTCCAATATCTAGACTTAAAGACCAACATCTAGAGGTAAAGCCCAAAATCTAGAGGTAAAGCCGAACATCTAGAGATAAAGGCAAATATCTAGATGTAAAACCCCAAATCTAGAGGTAAAGCCCAACATGTAGAGGTATAGCCCAATTTCTAGAGGTAAAGTCCAACATCTAGATGTAAAGCCCAACATCTAGAGGTAAAGCCCAACATCTAGAGGTAAAGCCCAACATCTAGATATAAAGCCCAATGTCTAGATGAGAAGCCAAACCTCTAGAGGTGTATCCCAAGATCTAGAGGAAAAAACCAACATCTAGAAGTAAAACCCAACATCTAGAGGTAAAGCCCAATATCTAGAGATGAAGCCCAACATCTAGAGGTAACAACCAAGTGATGTAAGGCCCAAAATCTAGAGGTAAAGCAGAATGTATTGAGGGGAAGCCAAACATCTAGATGTAAAGCCCAACACCTAGAGGTAAAGCCAAAAATCTAGATGTAAAACCCAACATCTTGAGGTAAAGACAAACATCTAGAGGTAAAGCAGGACATCTAGAGGTAAAGACGAAGCAATGCAAAGCCCAAAATCTAGAGGTAAATCTCAACATCTAGAGATAAAGCCGAAAATCTAGATGTAATCCCAATTTCTAGATCTAAAGCCAAACATCTAGAGGTAAAGCCCAATATCTAGAGGTAAAGACCAAAATCTAGATGTAAAGCCCAACTTCTAGATCTAAAGCCCAACATCTCGAGGTAAAGACCAGCATCTAGAGGTAAAGCCTAACAACTAGAGGTGAATTCCAAAATCTAAATGTAAAGCAAAATATCTAGATGTAAACCCCTACATCTAGAGGTAAAGTCCAATATCTAGACTTAAAGACCAACATCTAGAGGTAAAGCCCTACGTCTAGAGGTAATGACCAACTTCTAGAGGAAAAGCCAAAAATCTAGATTTAAAACCCAAAATCAAAAGTTAAAGCCCAAAATCTAGATTTAAAGCCCACAATCTACATGTAAATCCCACCATCTAGAGGTAAAACCCACCATCCAGAGGTAAAACCCAATGTCTAGAGGTAAACCCCAACATCTAGAGGTAAAGCCCAACGTCTGGAGGTAAAGCCCAGCTTCTAGAGAGAAGCCAAAAATCCAGATGGAAAACCCAAAATCTAGAAGCAAAGCTCAACATCTAGAGGTAAAGCCCAGAATCTAGATGTAAAGCACAACTTCTAGATCTAAGCCCAACATCTAGAGGTGAAGCCCAAAATCTAGACGTAAAGCCTAACATCTAGAGGTGAATTCCAAAATCCAATGTTAAGGCCCAACATCTAGATATAAAGCCCCACATCTAGAGGAGAAGCCCAACCTCTAGATATGAATCCCACATCTAGAGGTAAACCCCAACATCTAGAGGTAAAGCCCAACGTCTGGAGGTAAAGCCCAGCTTCTAGAGAGAAGCCAAAAATCCAGATGGAAAACCCAAAATCTAGAAGCAAAGCTCAACATCTAGAGGTAAAGCCCAGAATCTAGATGTAAAGCACAACTTCTAGATCTAAGCCCAACATCTAGAGGTGAAGCCCAAAATCTAGACGTAAAGCCTAACATCTAGAGGTGAATTCCAAAATCCAATGATAAGGCCCAACATCTAGATATAAAGCCCCACATCTAGAGGAGAAGCCCAACCTCTAGATATGAATCCCACATCTAGAGGAAAAACCCAACATCTAGAAGTAAAACCCAACATCTAGGGGTAAAGCCCAATATCTAGAGATAAAGCCCAACATCTAGAGTTAAAAACAAGGCATGTAAGGCCCAAAATCTAGAGGTAAAGCAGAAAATCTAGATTTAAAGCCCAACATCTAGAGGTAAAGCAGAATGTATTGAGGGAAAGCCAAACATCTAGATGTAAAGCCCAACATCTGGAGGTGAAGCCCAAAATCTAAATGTAAAGCAAAACATCTAGATGTAAACCCCTACATCTAGAGGTAAAGTCCAATATCTAGACTTAAAGACCAACATCTAGAGGTAAAGCCCTACGTCTAGAGGTAATGACCAACTTCTGGAGGAAAAGCCAAAAATCTAGATTTAAAACCCAAAATCAAAAGTTAAAGCCCAAAATCTAGATTTAAAGCCCACAATCTACATGTAAATCCCACCATCTAGAGGTAAAACCCACCATCCAGAGGTAAAACCCAATGTCTAGAGGTAAACCCCAACATCTAGAGGTAAAGCCCAACGTCTGGAGGTACAGCCCAGCTTCTAGAGAGAAGCCAAAAATCAGATGGAAAACCCAAAATCTAGAAGTCAAGCTCAACATCTAGAGGTAAAGCCCAAAATCTAGACGTAAAGCCTAACATCTAGAGGTGAATTCCAAAATCCAATGTTAAGGCCCAACATCTAAAGTTAAAGACAGACATCTAGATGTAAAGCCCAACATCTAGAGGTAAAGCCCAATATCTAGAGATAAAGCCCAACATCTAGAGGTAAATCGCAAAATCTAGAGGTAAAGCCCAACATCTAGATATAAAGCCCCACATCTAGAGGAGAAGCCCAACCTCTAGATATGAATCCCACATCTAGAGGAAAAACCCAACATCTAGAAGTAAAACCCAACATCTAGAGGTAAAGCCCAATATCTAGAGATAAAGCCCAACATCTAGAGGTAAAAACCAAGCGATGTAAGGCCTAAAATCTAGAGGTAAAGCAGAAAATCTAGATTTAAAGCCCAACATCTAGAGGTAAAGCAGAATGTATTGAGGGAAAGCCAAACATCTAGATGTAAAGCCCAACATCTAGAGGTAAAGCCAAAAATCTAGATGTATAACCCAAAATCTTGAGGTAAAGACAAACATCTAGAGGTAAAGCAGGACATCTAGAGGTAAAGACGAAGCAGTGCAAAGCCCAAAATCTAGAGGTAAACCCCAACGTCTAGATTTAAAGCCCAAAGTCTAGATATAAAGCCCAACATCTGGAGGTTATGACAAACATCTAGAGGTAAAGAAGGACATCCAGAGGTAAAGCCAAAGCAATGTAAAGCCCAACATCTAGAGTTAAAGCCCAACATCTAGATTTAAAGCCCAAAGTCTAGATATAAAGCCCAACATCTATTTGTAAATCCCAACATCTGGAGGTAAAGCCTAACATCTAGAGGTAAAGCCCAACATCTAGAGGTAAAGCCAAAAATTTAGATTTAAACCCCAAAATCTAGAGGTAAAGCCCAATATCTAGAGGTAAATCCCAAAATCTAGATGTAAAGCCCAACATCTAGGGGTAAAGCCCAAAATCTAGAGGTAAAGCAAAACTTCTGATGTAAAGCTCAACATCTAGTCGGAAAGCCAAATGTCTATAGGTAAAGCCCAACTTCTAGAGGTGAAGCCAAACATCTAGATATAAAACCCAAAATCGGGAGGAAAAGCCCAACATATAGAAGTATAGCCCAAATTCTAGAGATAAATTCCAAAGTCTAGATAAAAAGCCCAACATCTAGAGGTTAGAGCCCAACATCTAGAGGTGAAGCAAAACATATAGAGGTATATCCCAACATCTAGAGATAAAGCCCAACATCTAGAGCTAAAGGCAAACATCTAGACGTAAAACCCTACATCTATGGGTAAAGCCCAACCTCTAGAGGTAAAGCCCAACTTCTTCAGGAAAAGCCAAAAATCTGAATTTCAAAACCCAAAATCTGGAGGTAAACCCCAACATCTAGAGCTAAAGCCCAAATTAGAGATGTAAAGCCGAATTTCTAGATCTAAAGCCAAAGATCTAGAGGTAAAGCCCAACATCTAGAGGTGAATTCCAAAATCTAGTGTTAAAGCCCGACACCTACAGTTAAAGCCAAACACCTAGATGTAAAATCCAACTTCTAGAGATAAAGCCCAATATCTAGAGTTGAAGCGCATCATCTAGAGATAAAGCCGAAAATCTAGAGGTAAAGCCCAACATCTAGAGGTAAAGCCCAACATCTAGAGGTAAAGCCCAACATCTAGAGGTAAAGCCGAACATCTAGAGATAAAGGCAAATATCTAGATGTAAAACCCCAAATCTAGAGGTAAAGCCCAACATGTAGAGGTATAGCCCAATTTCTAGAGGTAAAGTCCAACATCTAGATGTAAAGCCCAACATCTAGAGGTAAAGCCCAACATCTAGAGGTAAAGCCCAACATCTAGATATAAAGCCCAATGTCTAGATGAGAAGCCAAACCTCTAGAGGTGTATCCCAAGATCTAGAGGAAAAAACCAACATCTAGAAGTAAAACCCAACATCTAGAGGTAAAGCCCAATATCTAGAGATGAAGCCCAACATCTAGAGGTAACAACCAAGTGATGTAAGGCCCAAAATCTAGAGGTAAAGCAGAATGTATTGAGGGGAAGCCAAACATCTAGATGTAAAGCCCAACACCTAGAGGTAAAGCCAAAAATCTAGATGTAAAACCCAACATCTTGAGGTAAAGACAAACATCTAGAGGTAAAGCAGGACATCTAGAGGTAAAGACGAAGCAATGCAAAGCCCAAAATCTAGAGGTAAATCTCAACATCTAGAGATAAAGCCGAAAATCTAGATGTAATCCCAATTTCTAGATCTAAAGCCAAACATCTAGAGGTAAAGCCCAATATCTAGAGGTAAAGACCAAAATCTAGATGTAAAGCCCAACTTCTAGATCTAAAGCCCAACATCTCGAGGTAAAGACCAGCATCTAGAGGTAAAGCCTAACAACTAGAGGTGAATTCCAAAATCTAAATGTAAAGCAAAATATCTAGATGTAAACCCCTACATCTAGAGGTAAAGTCCAATATCTAGACTTAAAGACCAACATCTAGAGGTAAAGCCCTACGTCTAGAGGTAATGACCAACTTCTAGAGGAGAAGCCAAAAATCTAGATTTAAAACCCAAAATCAAAAGTTAAAGCCCAAAATCTAGATTTAAAGCCCACAATCTACATGTAAATCCCACCATCTAGAGGTAAAACCCACCATCCAGAGGTAAAACCCAATGTCTAGAGGTAAAGCCCAACATCTAGAGGTAAAGCCCAACGTCTGGAGGTAAAGCCCAGCTTCTAGAGAGAAGCCAAAAATCCAGATGGAAAACCCAAAATCTAGAAGCAAAGCTCAACATCTAGAGGTAAAGCCCAGAATCTAGATGTAAAGCACAACTTCTAGATCTAAGCCCAACATCTAGAGGTGAAGCCCAAAATCTAGACGTAAAGCCTAACATCTAGAGGTGAATTCCAAAATCCAATGATAAGGCCCAACATCTAGATATAAAGCCCCACATCTAGAGGAGAAGCCCAACCTCTAGATATGAATCCCACATCTAGAGGAAAAACCCAACATCTAGAAGTAAAACCCAACATCTAGGGGTAAAGCCCAATATCTAGAGATAAAGCCCAACATCTAGAGTTAAAAACAAGGCATGTAAGGCCCAAAATCTAGAGGTAAAGCAGAAAATCTAGATTTAAAGCCCAACATCTAGAGGTAAAGCAGAATGTATTGAGGGAAAGCCAAACATCTAGATGTAAAGCCCAACATCTAGAGGTGAAGCCCAAAATCTAAATGTAAAGCAAAACATCTAGATGTAAACCCCTACATCAAGAGGTAAAGTCCAATATCTAGACTTAAAGACCAACATCTAGAGGTAAAGCCCAAAATCTAGAGGTAAAGCCGAACATCTAGAGATAAAGGCAAATATCTAGATGTAAAACCCCAAATCTAGAGGTAAAGCCCAACATGTAGAGGTATAGCCCAATTTCTAGAGGTAAAGTCCAACATCTAGATGTAAAGCCCAACATCTAGAGGTAAAGCCCAACATCTAGAGGTAAAGCCCAACATCTAGATATAAAGCCCAATGTCTAGATGAGAAGCCAAACCTCTAGAGGTGTATCCCAAGATCTAGAGGAAAAAACCAACATCTAGAAGTAAAACCCAACATCTAGAGGTAAAGCCCAATATCTAGAGATGAAGCCCAACATCTAGAGGTAACAACCAAGTGATGTAAGGCCCAAAATCTAGAGGTAAAGCAGAATGTATTGAGGGGAAGCCAAACATCTAGATGTAAAGCCCAACACCTAGAGGTAAAGCCAAAAATCTAGATGTAAAACCCAACATCTTGAGGTAAAGACAAACATCTAGAGGTAAAGCAGGACATCTAGAGGTAAAGACGAAGCAATGCAAAGCCCAAAATCTAGAGGTAAATCTCAACATCTAGAGATAAAGCCGAAAATCTAGATGTAATCCCAATTTCTAGATCTAAAGCCAAACATCTAGAGGTAAAGCCCAATATCTAGAGGTAAAGACCAAAATCTAGATGTAAAGCCCAACTTCTAGATCTAAAGCCCAACATCTCGAGGTAAAGACCAGCATCTAGAGGTAAAGCCTAACAACTAGAGGTGAATTCCAAAATCTAAATGTAAAGCAAAATATCTAGATGTAAACCCCTACATCTAGAGGTAAAGTCCAATATCTAGACTTAAAGACCAACATCTAGAGGTAAAGCCCTACGTCTAGAGGTAATGACCAACTTCTAGAGGAAAAGCCAAAAATCTAGATTTAAAACCCAAAATCAAAAGTTAAAGCCCAAAATCTAGATTTAAAGCCCACAATCTACATGTAAATCCCACCATCTAGAGGTAAAACCCACCATCCAGAGGTAAAACCCAATGTCTAGAGGTAAACCCCAACATCTAGAGGTAAAGCCCAACGTCTGGAGGTAAAGCCCAGCTTCTAGAGAGAAGCCAAAAATCCAGATGGAAAACCCAAAATCTAGAAGCAAAGCTCAACATCTAGAGGTAAAGCCCAGAATCTAGATGTAAAGCACAACTTCTAGATCTAAGCCCAACATCTAGAGGTGAAGCCCAAAATCTAGACGTAAAGCCTAACATCTAGAGGTGAATTCCAAAATCCAATGTTAAGGCCCAACATCTAGATATAAAGCCCCACATCTAGAGGAGAAGCCCAACCTCTAGATATGAATCCCACATCTAGAGGTAAACCCCAACATCTAGAGGTAAAGCCCAACGTCTGGAGGTAAAGCCCAGCTTCTAGAGAGAAGCCAAAAATCCAGATGGAAAACCCAAAATCTAGAAGCAAAGCTCAACATCTAGAGGTAAAGCCCAGAATCTAGATGTAAAGCACAACTTCTAGATCTAAGCCCAACATCTAGAGGTGAAGCCCAAAATCTAGACGTAAAGCCTAACATCTAGAGGTGAATTCCAAAATCCAATGATAAGGCCCAACATCTAGATATAAAGCCCCACATCTAGAGGAGAAGCCCAACCTCTAGATATGAATCCCACATCTAGAGGAAAAACCCAACATCTAGAAGTAAAACCCAACATCTAGGGGTAAAGCCCAATATCTAGAGATAAAGCCCAACATCTAGAGTTAAAAACAAGGCATGTAAGGCCCAAAATCTAGAGGTAAAGCAGAAAATCTAGATTTAAAGCCCAACATCTAGAGGTAAAGCAGAATGTATTGAGGGAAAGCCAAACATCTAGATGTAAAGCCCAACATCTAGAGGTGAAGCCCAAAATCTAAATGTAAAGCAAAACATCTAGATGTAAACCCCTACATCAAGAGGTAAAGTCCAATATCTAGACTTAAAGACCAACATCTAGAGGTAAAGCCCTACGTCTAGAGGTAATGACCAACTTCTAGAGGAAAAGCCAAAAATCTAGATTTAAAACCCAAAATCAAAAGTTAAAGCCCAAAATCTAGATTTAAAGCCCACAATCTACATGTAAATCCCACCATCTAGAGGTAAAACCCACCATCCAGAGGTAAAACCCAATGTCTAGAGGTAAACCCCAACATCTAGAGGTAAAGCCCAACGTCTGGAGGTACAGCCCAGCTTCTAGAGAGAAGCCAAAAATCAGATGGAAAACCCAAAATCTAGAAGTCAAGCTCAACATCTAGAGGTAAAGCCCAAAATCTAGACGTAAAGCCTAACATCTAGAGGTGAATTCCAAAATCCAATGTTAAGGCCCAACATCTAAAGTTAAAGACAGACATCTAGATGTAAAGCCCAACATCTAGAGGTAAAGCCCAATATCTAGAGATAAAGCCCAACATCTAGAGGTAAATCGCAAAATCTAGAGGTAAAGCCCAACATCTAGATATAAAGCCCCACATCTAGAGGAGAAGCCCAACCTCTAGATATGAATCCCACATCTAGAGGAAAAACCCAACATCTAGAAGTAAAACCCAACATCTAGAGGTAAAGCCCAATATCTAGAGATAAAGCCCAACATCTAGAGGTAAAAACCAAGCGATGTAAGGCCTAAAATCTAGAGGTAAAGCAGAAAATCTAGATTTAAAGCCCAACATCTAGAGGTAAAGCAGAATGTATTGAGGGAAAGCCAAACATCTAGATGTAAAGCCCAACATCTAGAGGTAAAGCCAAAAATCTAGATGTATAACCCAAAATCTTGAGGTAAAGACAAACATCTAGAGGTAAAGCAGGACATCTAGAGGTAAAGACGAAGCAGTGCAAAGCCCAAAATCTAGAGGTAAACCCCAACGTCTAGATTTAAAGCCCAAAGTCTAGATATAAAGCCCAACATCTGGAGGTTATGACAAACATCTAGAGGTAAAGAAGGACATCCAGAGGTAAAGCCAAAGCAATGTAAAGCCCAACATCTAGAGTTAAAGCCCAACGTCTAGATTTAAAGCCCAAAGTCTAGATATAAAGCCCAACATCTATTTGTAAATCCCAACATCTGGAGGTAAAGCCTAACATCTAGAGGTAAAGCCCAACATCTAGAGGTAAAGCCAAAAATTTAGATTTAAACCCCAAAATCTAGAGGTAAAGCCCAATATCTAGAGGTAAATCCCAAAATCTAGAGGTAAAGCAAAACTTCTGATGTAAAGCTCAACATCTAGTCGGAAAGCCAAATGTCTATAGGTAAAGCTCAACTTCTAGAGGTGAAGCCAAACATCTAGATATAAAACCCAAAATCGGGAGGAAAAGCCCAACATATAGAAGTATAGCCCAAATTCTAGAGATAAATTCCAAAGTCTAGATAAAAAGCCCAACATCTAGAGGTTAGAGCCCAACATCTAGAGGTGAAGCAAAACATATAGAGGTATATCCCAACATCTAGAGATAAAGCCCAACATCTAGAGCTAAAGGCAAACATCTAGACGTAAAACACTACATCTATGGGTAAAGCCCAACCTCTAGAGGTAAAGCCCAACTTCTTCAGGAAAAGCCAAAAATCTGAATTTCAAAACCCAAAATCTGGAGGTAAACCCCAACATCTAGAGCTAAAGCCCAAATTAGAGATGTAAAGCCGAATTTCTAGATCTAAAGCCAAAGATCTAGAGGTAAAGCCCAACATCTAGAGGTAAAGCCAAACATCTAGAGGTGAATTCCAAAATCTAGTGTTAAAGCCCGACACCTACAGTTAAAGCCAAACACCTAGATGTAAAATCCAACTTCTAGAGATAAAGCCCAATATCTAGAGTTGAAGCGCATCATCTAGAGATAAAGCCGAAAATCTAGAGGTAAAGCCCAACATCTAGAGGTAAAGCCCAACATCTAGAGGTAAAGCCGAACATCTAGAGATAAAGGCAAATATCTAGATGTAAAACCCCAAATCTAGAGGTAAAGCCCAACATGTAGAGGTATAGCCCAATTTCTAGAGGTAAAGTCCAACATCTAGATGTAAAGCCCAACATCTAGAGGTAAAGCCCAACATCTAGAGGTAAAGCCCAACATCTAGATATAAAGCCCAATGTCTAGATGAGAAGCCAAACCTCTAGAGGTGTATCCAAGATCTAGAGGAAAAAACCAACATCTAGAAGTAAAACCCAACATCTAGAGGTAAAGCCCAATATCTAGAGATGAAGCCCAACATCTAGAGGTAACAACCAAGTGATGTAAGGCCCAAAATCTAGAGGTAAAGCAGAATGTATTGAGGGGAAGCCAAACATCTAGATGTAAAGCCCAACACCTAGAGGTAAAGCCAAAAATCTAGATGTAAAACCCAACATCTTGAGGTAAAGACAAACATCTAGAGGTAAAGCAGGACATCTAGAGGTAAAGACGAAGCAATGCAAAGCCCAAAATCTAGAGGTAAATCTCAACATCTAGAGATAAAGCCGAAAATCTAGATGTAATCCCAATTTCTAGATCTAAAGCCAAACATCTAGAGGTAACGCCCAATATCTAGAGGTAAAGACCAAAATCTAGATGTAAAGCCCAACTTCTAGATCTAAAGCCCAACATCTCGAGGTAAAGACCAGCATCTAGAGGTAAAGCCTAACAACTAGAGGTGAATTCCAAAATCTAAATGTAAAGCAAAATATCTAGATGTAAACCCCTACATCTAGAGGTAAAGTCCAATATCTAGACTTAAAGACCAACATCTAGAGGTAAAGCCCAATGTCTAGAGGTAATGACCAACTTCTAGAGGAAAAGCCAAAAATCTAGAATTAAAACCCAAAATCAAAAGTTAAAGCCCAAAATCTAGATTTAAAGCCCACAATCTACATGTAAATCCCACCATCTAGAGGTAAAACCCACCATCCAGAGGTAAAACCCAATGTCTAGAGGTAAACCCCAACATCTAGAGGTAAAGCCCAACGTCTGGAGGTAAAGCCCAGCTTCTAGAGAGAAGCCAAAAATCCAGACGGAAAACCCAAAATCTAGAAGCAAAGCTCAACATCTAGAGGTAAAGCCCAGAATCTAGATGTAAAGCACAACTTCTAGATCTAAGCCCAACATCTAGAGGTGAAGCCCAAAATCTAGATGTAAAGCCTAACATCTAGAGGTGAATTCCAAAATCCAATGTTAAGGCCCAACATCTAGATATAAAGCCCCACATCTAGAGGAGAAGCCCAACCTCTAGATATGAATCCCACATCTAGAGGAAAAACCCAACATCTAGAAGTAAAACCCAACATCTAGGGGTAAAGCCCAATATCTAGAGATAAAGCCCAACATCTAGAGGTAAAAACCAAGCGATGTAAGGCCTAAAATCTAGAGGTAAAGCAGAAAATCTAGATTTAAAGCCCAACATCTAGAGGTAAAGCAGAATGTATTGAGGGAAAGCCAAACATCTAGATGTAAAGCCCAACATCTAGAGGTAAAGCCAAAAATCTAGATGTATAACCCAAAATCTTGAGGTAAAGACAAGCATCTAGAGGTAAAGCAGGACATCTAGAGGTAAAGACGAAGCAGTGCAAAGCCCAAAATCTAGAGGTAAACCCCAACGTCTAGATTTAAAGCCCAAAGTCTAGATATAAAGCCCAACATCTGGAGGTTATGACAAACATCTAGAGGTAAAGAAGGACATCCAGAGGTAAAGCCAAAGCAATGTAAAGCCCAACATCTAGAGTTAAAGCCCAACGTCTAGATTTAAAGCCCAAAGTCTAGATATAAAGCCCAACATCTATTTGTAAATCCCAACATCTGGAGGTAAAGCCCAACATCTAGAGGTAAAGCCAAAAATTTAGATTTAAACCCCAAAATCTAGAGGTAAAGCCCAATATCTAGAGGTAAATCCCAAAATCTAGAGGTAAAGCAAAACTTCTGATGTAAAGCTCAACATCTAGTCGGAAAGCCAAATGTCTAGAGGTAAATCCCAAAATCTAGAGGTAAAGCAAAACTTCTGATGTAAAGCTCAACATCTAGTCGGAAAGCCAAATGTCTATAGGTAAAGCCCAACTTCTAGAGGTGAAGCCAAACATCTAGATATAAAACCCAAAATCGGGAGGAAAAGCCCAACATATAGAAGTATAGCCCAAATTCTAGAGATAAATTCCAAAGTCTAGATAAAAAGCCCAACATCTAGAGGTTAGAGCCCAACATCTAGAGGTGAAGCAAAACATATAGAGGTATATCCCAACATCTAGAGATAAAGCCCAACATCTAGAGCTAAAGGCAAACATCTAGACGTAAAACACTACATCTATGGGTAAAGCCCAACCTCTAGAGGTAAAGCCCAACTTCTTCAGGAAAAGCCAAAAATCTGAATTTCAAAACCCAAAATCTGGAGGTAAACCCCAACATCTAGAGCTAAAGCCCAAATTAGAGATGTAAAGCCGAATTTCTAGATCTAAAGCCAAAGATCTAGAGGTAAAGCCCAACATCTAGAGGTAAAGCCAAACATCTAGAGGTGAATTCCAAAATCTAGTGTTAAAGCCCGACACCTACAGTTAAAGCCAAACACCTAGATGTAAAATCCAACTTCTAGAGATAAAGCCCAATATCTAGAGTTGAAGCGCATCATCTAGAGATAAAGCCGAAAATCTAGAGGTAAAGCCCAACATCTAGAGGTAAAGCCCAACATCTAGAGGTAAAGCCGAACATCTAGAGATAAAGGCAAATATCTAGATGTAAAACCCCAAATCTAGAGGTAAAGCCCAACATGTAGAGGTATAGCCCAATTTCTAGAGGTAAAGTCCAACATCTAGATGTAAAGCCCAACATCTAGAGGTAAAGCCCAACATCTAGAGGTAAAGCCCAACATCTAGATATAAAGCCCAATGTCTAGATGAGAAGCCAAACCTCTAGAGGTGTATCCAAGATCTAGAGGAAAAAACCAACATCTAGAAGTAAAACCCAACATCTAGAGGTAAAGCCCAATATCTAGAGATGAAGCCCAACATCTAGAGGTAACAACCAAGTGATGTAAGGCCCAAAATCTAGAGGTAAAGCAGAATGTATTGAGGGGAAGCCAAACATCTAGATGTAAAGCCCAACACCTAGAGGTAAAGCCAAAAATCTAGATGTAAAACCCAACATCTTGAGGTAAAGACAAACATCTAGAGGTAAAGCAGGACATCTAGAGGTAAAGACGAAGCAATGCAAAGCCCAAAATCTAGAGGTAAATCTCAACATCTAGAGATAAAGCCGAAAATCTAGATGTAATCCCAATTTCTAGATCTAAAGCCAAACATCTAGAGGTAACGCCCAATATCTAGAGGTAAAGACCAAAATCTAGATGTAAAGCCCAACTTCTAGATCTAAAGCCCAACATCTCGAGGTAAAGACCAGCATCTAGAGGTAAAGCCTAACAACTAGAGGTGAATTCCAAAATCTAAATGTAAAGCAAAATATCTAGATGTAAACCCCTACATCTAGAGGTAAAGTCCAATATCTAGACTTAAAGACCAACATCTAGAGGTAAAGCCCAATGTCTAGAGGTAATGACCAACTTCTAGAGGAAAAGCCAAAAATCTAGAATTAAAACCCAAAATCAAAAGTTAAAGCCCAAAATCTAGATTTAAAGCCCACAATCTACATGTAAATCCCACCATCTAGAGGTAAAACCCACCATCCAGAGGTAAAACCCAATGTCTAGAGGTAAACCCCAACATCTAGAGGTAAAGCCCAACGTCTGGAGGTAAAGCCCAGCTTCTAGAGAGAAGCCAAAAATCCAGACGGAAAACCCAAAATCTAGAAGCAAAGCTCAACATCTAGAGGTAAAGCCCAGAATCTAGATGTAAAGCACAACTTCTAGATCTAAGCCCAACATCTAGAGGTGAAGCCCAAAATCTAGATGTAAAGCCTAACATCTAGAGGTGAATTCCAAAATCCAATGTTAAGGCCCAACATCTAGATATAAAGCCCCACATCTAGAGGAGAAGCCCAACCTCTAGATATGAATCCCACATCTAGAGGAAAAACCCAACATCTAGAAGTAAAACCCAACATCTAGGGGTAAAGCCCAATATCTAGAGATAAAGCCCAACATCTAGAGGTAAAAACCAAGCGATGTAAGGCCTAAAATCTAGAGGTAAAGCAGAAAATCTAGATTTAAAGCCCAACATCTAGAGGTAAAGCAGAATGTATTGAGGGAAAGCCAAACATCTAGATGTAAAGCCCAACATCTAGAGGTAAAGCCAAAAATCTAGATGTATAACCCAAAATCTTGAGGTAAAGACAAGCATCTAGAGGTAAAGCAGGACATCTAGAGGTAAAGACGAAGCAGTGCAAAGCCCAAAATCTAGAGGTAAACCCCAACGTCTAGATTTAAAGCCCAAAGTCTAGATATAAAGCCCAACATCTGGAGGTTATGACAAACATCTAGAGGTAAAGAAGGACATCCAGAGGTAAAGCCAAAGCAATGTAAAGCCCAACATCTAGAGTTAAAGCCCAACGTCTAGATTTAAAGCCCAAAGTCTAGATATAAAGCCCAACATCTATTTGTAAATCCCAACATCTGGAGGTAAAGCCTAACATCTAGAGGTAAAGCCCAACATCTAGAGGTAAATCCCAAAATCTAGAGGTAAAGCCCAACATCTAGGGGTAAAGCCCAAAATCTAGAGGTAAAGCAAAACTTCTGATGTAAAGCTCAACATCTAGTCGGAAAGCCAAATGTCTATAGGTAAAGCCCAACTTCTAGAGGTGAAGCCAAACATCTAGATATAAAACCCAAAATCGGGAGGAAAAGCCCAACATATAGAAGTATAGCCCAAATTCTAGAGATAAATTCCAAAGTCTAGATAAAAAGCCCAACATCTAGAGGTTAGAGCCCAACATCTAGAGGTGAAGCAAAACATATAGAGGTATATCCCAACATCTAGAGATAAAGCCCAACATCTAGAGCTAAAGGCAAACATCTAGACGTAAAACCCTACATCTATGGGTAAAGCCCAACCTCTAGAGGTAAAGCCCAACTTCTTCAGGAAAAGCCAAAAATCTGAATTTCAAAACCCAAAATCTGGAGGTAAACCCCAACATCTAGAGCTAAAGCCCAAATTAGAGATGTAAAGCCGAATTTCTAGATCTAAAGCCAAAGATCTAGAGGTAAAGCCCAACATCTAGAGGTAAAGCCAAACATCTAGAGGTGAATTCCAAAATCTAGTGTTAAAGCCCGACACCTACAGTTAAAGCCAAACACCTAGATGTAAAATCCAACTTCTAGAGATAAAGCCCAATATCTAGAGTTGAAGCGCATCATCTAGAGATAAAGCCGAAAATCTAGAGGTAAAGCCCAACATCTAGAGGTAAAGCCCAACATCTAGAGGTAAAGCCGAACATCTAGAGATAAAGGCAAATATCTAGATGTAAAACCCCAAATCTAGAGGTAAAGCCCAACATGTAGAGGTATAGCCCAATTTCTAGAGGTAAAGTCCAACATCTAGATGTAAAGCCCAACATCTAGAGGTAAAGCCCAACATCTAGAGGTAAAGCCCAACATCTAGATATAAAGCCCAATGTCTAGATGAGAAGCCAAACCTCTAGAGGTGTATCCCAAGATCTAGAGGAAAAAACCAACATCTAGAAGTAAAACCCAACATCTAGAGGTAAAGCCCAATATCTAGAGATGAAGCCCAACATCTAGAGGTAACAACCAAGTGATGTAAGGCCCAAAATCTAGAGGTAAAGCAGAATGTATTGAGGGGAAGCCAAACATCTAGATGTAAAGCCCAACACCTAGAGGTAAAGCCAAAAATCTAGATGTAAAACCCAACATCTTGAGGTAAAGACAAACATCTAGAGGTAAAGCAGGACATCTAGAGGTAAAGACGAAGCAATGCAAAGCCCAAAATCTAGAGGTAAATCTCAACATCTAGAGATAAAGCCGAAAATCTAGATGTAATCCCAATTTCTAGATCTAAAGCCAAACATCTAGAGGTAAAGCCCAATATCTAGAGGTAAAGACCAAAATCTAGATGTAAAGCCCAACTTCTAGATCTAAAGCCCAACATCTCGAGGTAAAGACCAGCATCTAGAGGTAAAGCCTAACAACTAGAGGTGAATTCCAAAATCTAAATGTAAAGCAAAATATCTAGATGTAAACCCCTACATCTAGAGGTAAAGTCCAATATCTAGACTTAAAGACCAACATCTAGAGGTAAAGCCCAATGTCTAGAGGTAATGACCAACTCCTAGAGGAAAAGCCAAAAATCTAGAATTAAAACCCAAAATCAAAAGTTAAAGCCCAAAATCTAGATTTAAAGCCCACAATCTACATGTAAATCCCACCATCTAGAGGTAAAACCCACCATCCAGAGGTAAAACCCAATGTCTAGAGGTAAACCCCAACATCTAGAGGTAAAGCCCAACGTCTGGAGGTAAAGCCCAGCTTCTAGAGAGAAGCCAAAAATCCAGACGGAAAACCCAAAATCTAGAAGCAAAGCTCAACATCTAGAGGTAAAGCCCAGAATCTAGATGTAAAGCACAACTTCTAG
This sequence comes from Leptosomus discolor, assembly GCF_034619465.1. Lineage (NCBI taxonomy): Eukaryota > Metazoa > Chordata > Aves > Leptosomiformes > Leptosomidae > Leptosomus > Leptosomus discolor. The sequence goes on along the minus strand of NW_028237782.1, from coordinate 3,375,831 downwards.
ATCTAAGCCCAACATCTAGAGGTGAAGCCCAAAATCTAGACGTAAAGCCTAACATCTAGAGGTGAATTCCAAAATCCAATGTTAAGGCCCAACATCTAGATATAAAGCCCCACATCTAGAGGAGAAGCCCAACCTCTAGATATGAATCCCACATCTAGAGGAAAAACCCAACATCTAGAAGTAAAACCCAACATCTAGGGGTAAAGCCCAATATCTAGAGATAAAGCCCAACATCTAGAGGTAAAAACCAAGCGATGTAAGGCCTAAAATCTAGAGGTAAAGCAGAAAATCTAGATTTAAAGCCCAACATCTAGAGGTAAAGCAGAATGTATTGAGGGAAAGCCAAACATCTAGATGTAAAGCCCAACATCTGGAGGTGAAGCCCAAAACCTAAATGTAAAGCAAAACATCTAGATGTAAACCCCTACATCTAGAAGTAAAGTCCAATATCTAGACTTAAAGACCAACATCTAGAGGTAAAGCCCAATGTCTAGAGGTAATGACCAACTTCTAGAGGAGAAGCCAAAAATCTAGATTTAAAACCCAAAATCAAAAGTTAAAGCCCAAAATCTAGATTTAAAGCCCACAATCTACATGTAAATCCCACCATCTAGAGGTAAAACCCACCATCCAGAGGTAAAACCCAATGTCTAGAGGTAAACCCCAACATCTAGAGGTAAAGCCCAACGTCTGGAGGTACAGCCCAGCTTCTAGAGAGAAGCCAAAAATCAGATGGAAACCCCAAAATCTAGAAGTCAAGCTCAACATGTAGAGGTAAAGCCCAAAATCTAGACGTAAAGCCTAACATCTAGAGGTGAATTCCAAAATCCAATGTTAAGGCCCAACATCTAAAGTTAAAGACAGACATCTAGATGTAAAGCCCAACATCTAGAGGTAAAGCCCAATATCTAGAGATAAAGCCCAACATCTAGAGGTAAATTGCAAAATCTAGAGGTAAAGCCCAACATCTAGATATAAAGCCCCACATCTAGAGGAGAAGCCCAACCTCTAGATATGAATCCCACATCTAGAGGAAAAACCCAACATCTAGAAGTAAAACCCAACATCTAGAGGTAAAGCCCAATATCTAGAGATAAAGCCCAACATCTAGAGGTAAAAACCAAGCCATGTAAGGCCTAAAATCTAGAGGTAAAGCAGAAAATCTAGATTTAAAGCCCAACATCTAGAGGTAAAGCAGAATGTATTGAGGGAAAGCCAAACATCTAGATGTAAAGCCCAACATCTAGAGGTAAAGCCAAAAATCTAGATGTATAACCCAAAATCTTGAGGTAAAGACAAGCATCTAGAGGTAAAGCAGGACATCTAGTGGTAAAGACGAAGCAGTGCAAAGCCCAAAATCTAGAGGTAAACCCCAACGTCTAGATTTAAAGCCCAAAGTCTAGATATAAAGCCCAACATCTGGAGGTTATGACAAACATCTAGAGGTAAAGAAGGACATCCAGAGGTAAAGCCAAAGCAATGTAAAGCCCAACATCTAGAGTTAAAGCCCAACGTCTAGATTTAAAGCCCAAAGTCTAGATATAAAGCCCAACATCTATTTGTAAATCCCAACATCTGGAGGTAAAGCCTAACATCTAGAGGTAAAGCCCAACATCTAGAGGTAAAGCCAAAAATTTAGATTTAAACCCCAAAATCTAGAGGTAAAGCCCAATATCTAGAGGTAAATCCCAAAATCTAGAGGTAAAGCAAAACTTCTGATGTAAAGCTCAACATCTAGTCGGAAAGCCAAATGTCTATAGGTAAAGCCCAACTTCTAGAGGTGAAGCCAAACATCTAGATATAAAACCCAAAATCGGGAGGAAAAGCCCAACATATAGAAGTATAGCCCAAATTCTAGAGATAAATTCCAAAGTCTAGATAAAAAGCCCAACATCTAGAGGTTAGAGCCCAACATCTAGAGGTGAAGCAAAACATATAGAGGTATATCCCAACATCTAGAGATAAAGACCAACATCTAGAGCTAAAGGCAAACATCTAGACGTAAAACCCTACATCTATGGGTAAAGCCCAACCTCTAGAGGTAAAGCCCAACTTCTTCAGGAAAAGCCAAAAATCTGAATTTCAAAACCCAAAATCTGGAGGTAAACCCCAACATCTAGAGCTAAAGCCCAAATTAGAGATGTAAAGCCGAATTTCTAGATCTAAAGCCAAAGATCTAGAGGTAAAGCCCAACATCTAGAGGTAAAGCCAAACATCTAGAGGTGAATTCCAAAATCTAGTGTTAAAGCCCGACACCTACAGTTAAAGCCAAACACCTAGATGTAAAATCCAACTTCTAGAGATAAAGCCCAATATCTAGAGTTGAAGCGCATCATCTAGAGATAAAGCCGAAAATCTAGAGGTAAAGCCCAACATCTAGAGGTAAAGCCCAACATCTAGAGGTAAAGCCCAAAATCTAGAGGTAAAGCCGAACATCTAGAGATAAAGGCAAATATCTAGATGTAAAACCCCAAATCTAGAGGTAAAGCCCAACATGTAGAGGTATAGCCCAATTTCTAGAGGTAAAGTCCAACATCTAGATGTAAAGCCCAACATCTAGAGGTAAAGCCCAACATCTAGAGGTAAAGCCCAACATCTAGATATAAAGCCCAATGTCTAGATGAGAAGCCAAACCTCTAGAGGTGTATCCAAGATCTAGAGGAAAAAACCAACATCTAGAAGTAAAACCCAACATCTAGAGGTAAAGCCCAATATCTAGAGATGAAGCCCAACATCTAGAGGTAACAACCAAGTGATGTAAGGCCCAAAATCTAGAGGTAAAGCAGAATGTATTGAGGGGAAGCCAAACATCTAGATGTAAAGCCCAACACCTAGAGGTAAAGCCAAAAATCTAGATGTAAAACCCAACATCTTGAGGTAAAGACAAACATCTAGAGGTAAAGCAGGACATCTAGAGGTAAAGACGAAGCAATGCAAAGCCCAAAATCTAGAGGTAAATCTCAACATCTAGAGATAAAGCCGAAAATCTAGATGTAATCCCAATTTCTAGATCTAAAGCCAAACATCTAGAGGTAAAGCCCAATATCTAGAGGTAAAGACCAAAATCTAGATGTAAAGCCCAACTTCTAGATCTAAAGCCCAACATCTCGAGGTAAAGACCAGCATGTAGAGGTAAAGCCTAACAACTAGAGGTGAATTCCAAAATCTAAATGTAAAGCAAAATATCTAGATGTAAACCCCTACATCTAGAGGTAAAGTCCAATATCTAGACTTAAAGACCAACATCTAGAGGTAAAGCCCAATGTCTAGAGGTAATGACCAACTTCTAGAGGAAAAGCCAAAAATCTAGAATTAAAACCCAAAATCAAAAGTTAAAGCCCAAAATCTAGATTTAAAGCCCACAATCTACATGTAAATCCCACCATCTAGAGGTAAAACCCACCATCCAGAGGTAAAACCCAATGTCTAGAGGTAAACCCCAACATCTAGAGGTAAAGCCCAACGTCTGGAGGTAAAGCCCAGCTTCTAGAGAGAAGCCAAAAATCCAGACGGAAAACCCAAAATCTAGAAGTAAAGCTCAACATCTAGAGGTAAAGCCCAGAATCTAGATGTAAAGCACAACTTCTAGATCTAAGCCCAACATCTAGAGGTGAAGCCCAAAATCTAGACGTAAAGCCTAACATCTAGAGGTGAATTCCAAAATCCAATGTTAAGGCCCAACATCTAGATATAAAGCCCCACATCTAGAGGAGAAGCCCAACCTCTAGATATGAATCCCACATCTAGAGGAAAAACCCAACATCTAGAAGTAAAACCCAACATCTAGGGGTAAAGCCCAATATCTAGAGATAAAGCCCAACATCTAGAGGTAAAAACCAAGCGATGTAAGGCCCAAAATCTAGAGGTAAAGCAGAAAATCTAGATTTAAAGCCCAACATCTAGAGGTAAAGCAGAATGTATTGAGGGAAAGCCAAACATCTAGATGTAAAGCCCAACATCTAGAGGTAAAGCCAAAAATCTAGATGTATAACCCAAAATCTTGAGGTAAAGACAAGCATCTAGAGGTAAAGCAGGACATCTAGAGGTAAAGACGAAGCAGTGCAAAGCCCAAAATCTAGAGGTAAACCCCAACGTCTAGATTTAAAGCCCAAAGTCTAGATATAAAGCCCAACATCTGGAGGTTATGACAAACATCTAGAGGTAAAGAAGGACATCCAGAGGTAAAGCCAAAGCAATGTAAAGCCCAACATCTAGAGTTAAAGCCCAACGTCTAGATTTAAAGCCCAAAGTCTAGATATAAAGCCCAACATCTATTTGTAAATCCCAACATCTGGAGGTAAAGCCTAACATCTAGAGGTAAAGCCCAACATCTAGAGGTAAAGCCAAAAATTTAGATTTAAACCCCAAAATCTAGAGGTAAAGCCCAATATCTAGAGGTAAATCCCAAAATCTAGAGGTAAAGCCCAACATCTAGGGGTAAAGCCCAAAATCTAGAGGTAAAGCAAAACTTCTGATGTAAAGCTCAACATCTAGTCGGAAAGCCAAATGTCTATAGGTAAAGCCCAACTTCTAGAGGTGAAGCCAAACATCTAGATATAAAACCCAAAATCGGGAGGAAAAGCCCAACATATAGAAGTATAGCCCAAATTCTAGAGATAAATTCCAAAGTCTAGATAAAAAGCCCAACATCTAGAGGTTAGAGCCCAACATCTAGAGGTGAAGCAAAACATATAGAGGTATATCCCAACATCTAGAGATAAAGCCCAACATCTAGAGCTAAAGGCAAACATCTAGACGTAAAACCCTACATCTATGGGTAAAGCCCAACCTCTAGAGGTAAAGCCCAACTTCTTCAGGAAAAGCCAAAAATCTGAATTTCAAAACCCAAAATCTGGAGGTAAACCCCAACATCTAGAGCTAAAGCCCAAATTAGAGATGTAAAGCCGAATTTCTAGATCTAAAGCCAAAGATCTAGAGGTAAAGCCCAACATCTAGAGGTAAAGCCAAACATCTAGAGGTGAATTCCAAAATCTAGTGTTAAAGCCCGACACCTACAGTTAAAGCCAAACACCTAGATGTAAAATCCAACTTCTAGAGATAAAGCCCAATATCTAGAGTTGAAGCGCATCATCTAGAGATAAAGCCGAAAATCTAGAGGTAAAGCCCAACATCTAGAGGTAAAGCCCAACATCTAGAGGTAAAGCCCAACATCTAGAGGTAAAGCCGAACATCTAGAGATAAAGGCAAATATCTAGATGTAAAACCCCAAATCTAGAGGTAAAGCCCAACATGTAGAGGTATAGCCCAATTTCTAGAGGTAAAGTCCAACATCTAGATGTAAAGCCCAACATCTAGAGGTAAAGCCCAACATCTAGAGGTAAAGCCCAACATCTAGATATAAAGCCCAATGTCTAGATGAGAAGCCAAACCTCTAGAGGTGTATCCAAGATCTAGAGGAAAAAACCAACATCTAGAAGTAAAACCCAACATCTAGAGGTAAAGCCCAATATCTAGAGATGAAGCCCAACATCTAGAGGTAACAACCAAGTGATGTAAGGCCCAAAATCTAGAGGTAAAGCAGAATGTATTGAGGGGAAGCCAAACATCTAGATGTAAAGCCCAACACCTAGAGGTAAAGCCAAAAATCTAGATGTAAAACCCAACATCTTGAGGTAAAGACAAACATCTAGAGGTAAAGCAGGACATCTAGAGGTAAAGACGAAGCAATGCAAAGCCCAAAATCTAGAGGTAAATCTCAACATCTAGAGATAAAGCCGAAAATCTAGATGTAATCCCAATTTCTAGATCTAAAGCCAAACATCTAGAGGTAAAGCCCAATATCTAGAGGTAAAGACCAAAATCTAGATGTAAAGCCCAACTTCTAGATCTAAAGCCCAACATCTCGAGGTAAAGACCAGCATGTAGAGGTAAAGCCTAACAACTAGAGGTGAATTCCAAAATCTAAATGTAAAGCAAAATATCTAGATGTAAACCCCTACATCTAGAGGTAAAGTCCAATATCTAGACTTAAAGACCAACATCTAGAGGTAAAGCCCAATGTCTAGAGGTAATGACCAACTTCTAGAGGAAAAGCCAAAAATCTAGAATTAAAACCCAAAATCAAAAGTTAAAGCCCAAAATCTAGATTTAAAGCCCACAATCTACATGTAAATCCCACCATCTAGAGGTAAAACCCACCATCCAGAGGTAAAACCCAATGTCTAGAGGTAAACCCCAACATCTAGAGGTAAAGCCCAACGTCTGGAGGTAAAGCCCAGCTTCTAGAGAGAAGCCAAAAATCCAGACGGAAAACCCAAAATCTAGAAGCAAAGCTCAACATCTAGAGGTAAAGCCCAGAATCTAGATGTAAAGCACAACTTCTAGATCTAAGCCCAACATCTAGAGGTGAAGCCCAAAATCTAGACGTAAAGCCTAACATCTAGAGGTGAATTCCAAAATCCAATGTTAAGGCCCAACATCTAGATATAAAGCCCCACATCTAGAGGAGAAGCCCAACCTCTAGACATGAATCCCACATCTAGAGGAAAAACCCAACATCTAGAAGTAAAACCCAACATCTAGGGGTAAAGCCCAATATCTAGAGATAAAGCCCAACATCTAGAGGTAAAAACCAAGCGATGTAAGGCCCAAAATCTAGAGGTAAAGCAGAAAATCTAGATTTAAAGCCCAACATCTAGAGGTAAAGCAGAATGTATTGAGGGAAAGCCAAACATCTAGATGTAAAGCCCAACATCTAGAGGTAAAGCCAAAAATCTAGATGTATAACCCAAAATCTTGAGGTAAAGACAAGCATCTAGAGGTAAAGCAGGACATCTAGAGGTAAAGACGAAGCAGTGCAAAGCCCAAAATCTAGAGGTAAACCCCAACGTCTAGATTTAAAGCCCAAAGTCTAGATATAAAGCCCAACATCTGGAGGTTATGACAAACATCTAGAGGTAAAGAAGGACATCCAGAGGTAAAGCCAAAGCAATGTAAAGCCCAACATCTAGAGTTAAAGCCCAACGTCTAGATTTAAAGCCCAAAGTCTAGATATAAAGCCCAACATCTATTTGTAAATCCCAACATCTGGAGGTAAAGCCTAACATCTAGAGGTAAAGCCCAACATCTAGAGGTAAAGCCAAAAATTTAGATTTAAACCCCAAAATCTAGAGGTAAAGCCCAATATCTAGAGGTAAATCCCAAAATCTAGAGGTAAAGCCCAACATCTAGGGGTAAAGCCCAAAATCTAGAGGTAAAGCAAAACTTCTGATGTAAAGCTCAACATCTAGTCGGAAAGCCAAATGTCTATAGGTAAAGCCCAACTTCTAGAGGTGAAGCCAAACATCTAGATATAAAACCCAAAATCGGGAGGAAAAGCCCAACATATAGAAGTATAGCCCAAATTCTAGAGATAAATTCCAAAGTCTAGATAAAAAGCCCAACATCTAGAGGTTAGAGCCCAACATCTAGAGGTGAAGCAAAACATATAGAGGTATATCCCAACATCTAGAGATAAAGCCCAACATCTAGAGCTAAAGGCAAACATCTAGACGTAAAACCCTACATCTATGGGTAAAGCCCAACCTCTAGAGGTAAAGCCCAACTTCTTCAGGAAAAGCCAAAAATCTGAATTTCAAAACCCAAAATCTGGAGGTAAACCCCAACATCTAGAGCTAAAGCCCAAATTAGAGATGTAAAGCCGAATTTCTAGATCTAAAGCCAAAGATCTAGAGGTAAAGCCCAACATCTAGAGGTAAAGCCAAACATCTAGAGGTGAATTCCAAAATCTAGTGTTAAAGCCCGACACCTACAGTTAAAGCCAAACACCTAGATGTAAAATCCAACTTCTAGAGATAAAGCCCAATATCTAGAGTTGAAGCGCATCATCTAGAGATAAAGCCGAAAATCTAGAGGTAAAGCCCAACATCTAGAGGTAAAGCCCAACATCTAGAGGTAAAGCCCAAAATCTAGAGGTAAAGCCGAACATCTAGAGATAAAGGCAAATATCTAGATGTAAAACCCCAAATCTAGAGGTAAAGCCCAACATGTAGAGGTATAGCCCAATTTCTAGAGGTAAAGTCCAACATCTAGATGTAAAGCCCAACATCTAGAGGTAAAGCCCAACATCTAGAGGTAAAGCCCAACATCTAGATATAAAGCCCAATGTCTAGATGAGAAGCCAAACCTCTAGAGGTGTATCCAAGATCTAGAGGAAAAAACCAACATCTAGAAGTAAAACCCAACATCTAGAGGTAAAGCCCAATATCTAGAGATGAAGCCCAACATCTAGAGGTAACAACCAAGTGATGTAAGGCCCAAAATCTAGAGGTAAAGCAGAATGTATTGAGGGGAAGCCAAACATCTAGATGTAAAGCCCAACACCTAGAGGTAAAGCCAAAAATCTAGATGTAAAACCCAACATCTTGAGGTAAAGACAAACATCTAGAGGTAAAGCAGGACATCTAGAGGTAAAGACGAAGCAATGCAAAGCCCAAAATCTAGAGGTAAATCTCAACATCTAGAGATAAAGCCGAAAATCTAGATGTAATCCCAATTTCTAGATCTAAAGCCAAACATCTAGAGGTAAAGCCCAATATCTAGAGGTAAAGACCAAAATCTAGATGTAAAGCCCAACTTCTAGATCTAAAGCCCAACATCTCGAGGTAAAGACCAGCATGTAGAGGTAAAGCCTAACAACTAGAGGTGAATTCCAAAATCTAAATGTAAAGCAAAATATCTAGATGTAAACCCCTACATCTAGAGGTAAAGTCCAATATCTAGACTTAAAGACCAACATCTAGAGGTAAAGCCCAATGTCTAGAGGTAATGACCAACTTCTAGAGGAAAAGCCAAAAATCTAGAATTAAAACCCAAAATCAAAAGTTAAAGCCCAAAATCTAGATTTAAAGCCCACAATCTACATGTAAATCCCACCATCTAGAGGTAAAACCCACCATCCAGAGGTAAAACCCAATGTCTAGAGGTAAACCCCAACATCTAGAGGTAAAGCCCAACGTCTGGAGGTAAAGCCCAGCTTCTAGAGAGAAGCCAAAAATCCAGACGGAAAACCCAAAATCTAGAAGCAAAGCTCAACATCTAGAGGTAAAGCCCAGAATCTAGATGTAAAGCACAACTTCTAGATCTAAGCCCAACATCTAGAGGTGAAGCCCAAAATCTAGACGTAAAGCCTAACATCTAGAGGTGAATTCCAAAATCCAATGTTAAGGCCCAACATCTAGATATAAAGCCCCACATCTAGAGGAGAAGCCCAACCTCTAGATATGAATCCCACATCTAGAGGAAAAACCCAACATCTAGAAGTAAAACCCAACATCTAGGGGTAAAGCCCAATATCTAGAGATAAAGCCCAACATCTAGAGGTAAAAACCAAGCGATGTAAGGCCTAAAATCTAGAGGTAAAGCAGAAAATCTAGATTTAAAGCCCAACATCTAGAGGTAAAGCAGAATGTATTGAGGGAAAGCCAAACATCTAGATGTAAAGCCCAACATCTAGAGGTAAAGCCAAAAATCTAGATGTATAACCCAAAATCTTGAGGTAAAGACAAGCATCTAGAGGTAAAGCAGGACATCTAGAGGTAAAGACGAAGCAGTGCAAAGCCCAAAATCTAGAGGTAAACCCCAACGTCTAGATTTAAAGCCCAAAGTCTAGATATAAAGCCCAACATCTGGAGGTTATGACAAACATCTAGAGGTAAAGAAGGACATCCAGAGGTAAAGCCAAAGCAATGTAAAGCCCAACATCTAGAGTTAAAGCCCAACGTCTAGATTTAAAGCCCAAAGTCTAGATATAAAGCCCAACATCTATTTGTAAATCCCAACATCTGGAGGTAAAGCCTAACATCTAGAGGTAAAGCCCAACATCTAGAGGTAAAGCCAAAAATTTAGATTTAAACCCCAAAATCTAGAGGTAAAGCCCAATATCTAGAGGTAAATCCCAAAATCTAGAGGTAAAGCCCAACATCTAGGGGTAAAGCCCAAAATCTAGAGGTAAAGCAAAACTTCTGATGTAAAGCTCAACATCTAGTCGGAAAGCCAAATGTCTATAGGTAAAGCCCAACTTCTAGAGGTGAAGCCAAACATCTAGATATAAAACCCAAAATCGGGAGGAAAAGCCCAACATATAGAAGTATAGCCCAAATTCTAGAGATAAATTCCAAAGTCTAGATAAAAAGCCCAACATCTAGAGGTTAGAGCCCAACATCTAGAGGTGAAGCAAAACATATAGAGGTATATCCCAACATCTAGAGATAAAGCCCAACATCTAGAGCTAAAGGCAAACATCTAGACGTAAAACCCTACATCTATGGGTAAAGCCCAACCTCTAGAGGTAAAGCCCAACTTCTTCAGGAAAAGCCAAAAATCTGAATTTCAAAACCCAAAATCTGGAGGTAAACCCCAACATCTAGAGCTAAAGCCCAAATTAGAGATGTAAAGCCGAATTTCTAGATCTAAAGCCAAAGATCTAGAGGTAAAGCCCAACATCTAGAGGTAAAGCCAAACATCTAGAGGTGAATTCCAAAATCTAGTGTTAAAGCCCGACACCTACAGTTAAAGCCAAACACCTAGATGTAAAATCCAACTTCTAGAGATAAAGCCCAATATCTAGAGTTGAAGCGCATCATCTAGAGATAAAGCCGAAAATCTAGAGGTAAAGCCCAACATCTAGAGGTAAAGCCCAACATCTAGAGGTAAAGCCCAAAATCTAGAGGTAAAGCCGAACATCTAGAGATAAAGGCAAATATCTAGATGTAAAACCCCAAATCTAGAGGTAAAGCCCAACATGTAGAGGTATAGCCCAATTTCTAGAGGTAAAGTCCAACATCTAGATGTAAAGCCCAACATCTAGAGGTAAAGCCCAACATCTAGAGGTAAAGCCCAACATCTAGATATAAAGCCCAATGTCTAGATGAGAAGCCAAACCTCTAGAGGTGTATCCCAAGATCTAGAGGAAAAAACCAACATCTAGAAGTAAAACCCAACATCTAGAGGTAAAGCCCAATATCTAGAGATGAAGCCCAACATCTAGAGGTAACAACCAAGTGATGTAAGGCCCAAAATCTAGAGGTAAAGCAGAATGTATTGAGGGGAAGCCAAACATCTAGATGTAAAGCCCAACACCTAGAGGTAAAGCCAAAAATCTAGATGTAAAACCCAACATCTTGAGGTAAAGACAAACATCTAGAGGTAAAGCAGGACATCTAGAGGTAAAGACGAAGCAATGCAAAGCCCAAAATCTAGAGGTAAATCTCAACATCTAGAGATAAAGCCGAAAATCTAGATGTAATCCCAATTTCTAGATCTAAAGCCAAACATCTAGAGGTAAAGCCCAATATCTAGAGGTAAAGACCAAAATCCAGATGTAAAGCCCAACTTCTAGATCTAAAGCCCAACATCTCGAGGTAAAGACCAGCATCTAGAGGTAAAGCCTAACAACTAGAGGTGAAGCCCAAAACCTAAATGTAAAGCAAAATATCTAGATGTAAACCCCTACATCTAGAGGTAAAGTCCAATATCTAGACTTAAAGACCAACATCTAGAGGTAAAGCCCAATGTCTAGAGGTAATGACCAACTTCTAGAGGAGAAGCCAAAAATCTAGATTTAAAACCCAAAATCAAAAGTTAAAGCCCAAAATCTAGATTTAAAGCCCACAATCTACATGTAAATCCCACCATCTAGAGGTAAAACCCACCATCCAGAGGTAAAACCCAATGTCTAGAGGTAAAGCCCAACATCTAGAGGTAAAGCCCAACGTCTGGAGGTAAAGCCCAGCTTCTAGAGAGAAGCCAAAAATCCAGACGGAAAACCCAAAATCTAGAAGCAAAGCTCAACATCTAGAGGTAAAGCCCAGAATCTAGATGTAAAGCACAACTTCAAGATCTAAGCCCAACATCTAGAGGTGAAGCCCAAAATCTAGACGTAAAGCCTAACATCTAGAGGTGAATTCCAAAATCCAATGTTAAGGCCCAACATCTAGATATAAAGCCCCACATCTAGAGGAGAAGCCCAACCTCTAGATATGAATCCCACATCTAGAGGAAAAACCCAACATCTAGAAGTAAAACCCAACATCTAGGGGTAAAGCCCAATATCTAGAGATAAAGCCCAACATCTAGAGGTAAAAACCAAGCGATGTAAGGCCCAAAATCTAGAGGTAAAGCAGAAAATCTAGATTTAAAGCCCAACATCTAGAGGTAAAGCAGAATGTATTGAGGGAAAGCCAAACATCTAGATGTAAAGCCCAACATCTGGAGGTGAAGCCCAAAACCTAAATGTAAAGCAAAACATCTAGATGTAAACCCCTACATCTAGAAGTAAAGTCCAATATCTAGACTTAAAGACCAACATCTAGAGGTAAAGCCCTACGTCTAGAGGTAATGACCAACTTCTAGAGGAGAAGCCAAAAATCTAGATTTAAAACCCAAAATCAAAAGTTAAAGCCCAAAATCTAGATTTAAAGCCCACAATCTACATGTAAATCCCACCATCTAGAGGTAAAACCCACCATCCAGAGGTAAAACCCAATGTCTAGAGGTAAACCCCAACATCTAGAGGTAAAGCCCAACGTCTGGAGGTACAGCCCAGCTTCTAGAGAGAAGCCAAAAATCAGATGGAAAACCCAAAATCTAGAAGTCAAGCTCAACATCTAGAGGTAAAGCCCAAAATCTAGACGTAAAGCCTAACATCTAGAGGTGAATTCCAAAATCCAATGTTAAGGCCCAACATCTAAAGTTAAAGACAGACATCTAGATGTAAAGCCCAACATCTAGAGGTAAAGCCCAATATCTAGAGATAAAGCCCAACATCTAGAGGTAAATCGCAAAATCTAGAGGTAAAGCCCAACATCTAGATATAAAGCCCCACATCTAGAGGAGAAGCCCAACCTCTAGATATGAATCCCACATCTAGAGGAAAAACCCAACATCTAGAAGTAAAACCCAACATCTAGAGGTAAAGCCCAATATCTAGAGATAAAGCCCAACATCTAGAGGTAAAAACCAAGCCATGTAAGGCCTAAAATCTAGAGGTAAAGCAGAAAATCTAGATTTAAAGCCCAACATCTAGAGGTAAAGCAGAATGTATTGAGGGAAAGCCAAACATCTAGATGTAAAGCCCAACATCTAGAGGTAAAGCCAAAAATCTAGATGTATAACCCAAAATCTTGAGGTAAAGACAAGCATCTAGAGGTAAAGCAGGACATCTAGAGGTAAAGACGAAGCAGTGCAAAGCCCAAAATCTAGAGGTAAACCCCAACGTCTAGATTTAAAGCCCAAAGTCTAGATATAAAGCCCAACATCTGGAGGTTATGACAAACATCTAGAGGTAAAGAAGGACATCCAGAGGTAAAGCCAAAGCAATGTAAAGCCCAACATCTAGAGTTAAAGCCCAACGTCTAGATTTAAAGCCCAAAGTCTAGATATAAAGCCCAACATCTATTTGTAAATCCCAACATCTGGAGGTAAAGCCTAACATCTAGAAGTAAAGCCCAACATCTAGAGGTAAAGCCAAAAATTTAGATTTAAACCCCAAAATCTAGAGGTAAAGCCCAATATCTAGAGGTAAATCCCAAAATCTAGAGGTAAAGCAAAACTTCTGATGTAAAGCTCAACATCTAGTCGGAAAGCCAAATGTCTATAGGTAAAGCCCAACTTCTAGAGGTGAAGCCAAACATCTAGATATAAAACCCAAAATCGGGAGGAAAAGCCCAACATATAGAAGTATAGCCCAAATTCTAGAGATAAATTCCAAAGTCTAGATAAAAAGCCCAACATCTAGAGGTTAGAGCCCAACATCTAGAGGTGAAGCAAAACATATAGAGGTATATCCCAACATCTAGAGATAAAGACCAACATCTAGAGCTAAAGGCAAACGTCTAGACGTAAAACCCTACATCTATGGGTAAAGCCCAACCTCTAGAGGTAAAGCCCAACTTCTTCAGGAAAAGCCAAAAATCTGAATTTCAAAACCCAAAATCTGGAGGTAAACCCCAACATCTAGAGCTAAAGCCCAAATTAGAGATGTAAAGCCGAATTTCTAGATCTAAAGCCAAAGATCTAGAGGTAAAGCCCAACATCTAGAGGTAAAGCCAAACATCTAGAGGTGAATTCCAAAATCTAGTGTTAAAGCCCGACACCTACAGTTAAAGCCAAACACCTAGATGTAAAATCCAACTTCTAGAGATAAAGCCCAATATCTAGAGTTGAAGCGCATCATCTAGAGATAAAGCCGAAAATCTAGAGGTAAAGCCCAACATCTAGAGGTAAAGCCCAACATCTAGAGGTAAAGCCGAACATCTAGAGATAAAGGCAAATATCTAGATGTAAAACCCCAAATCTAGAGGTAAAGCCCAACATGTAGAGGTATAGCCCAATTTCTAGAGGTAAAGTCCAACATCTAGATGTAAAGCCCAACATCTAGAGGTAAAGCCCAACATCTAGAGGTAAAGCCCAACATCTAGATATAAAGCCCAATGTCTAGATGAGAAGCCAAACCTCTAGAGGTGTATCCAAGATCTAGAGGAAAAAACCAACATCTAGAAGTAAAACCCAACATCTAGAGGTAAAGCCCAATATCTAGAGATGAAGCCCAACATCTAGAGGTAACAACCAAGTGATGTAAGGCCCAAAATCTAGAGGTAAAGCAGAATGTATTGAGGGGAAGCCAAACATCTAGATGTAAAGCCCAACACCTAGAGGTAAAGCCAAAAATCTAGATGTAAAACCCAACATCTTGAGGTAAAGACAAACATCTAGAGGTAAAGCAGGACATCTAGAGGTAAAGACGAAGCAATGCAAAGCCCAAAATCTAGAGGTAAATCTCAACATCTAGAGATAAAGCCGAAAATCTAGATGTAATCCCAATTTCTAGATCTAAAGCCAAACATCTAGAGGTAAAGCCCAATATCTAGAGGTAAAGACCAAAATCTAGATGTAAAGCCCAACTTCTAGATCTAAAGCCCAACATCTCGAGGTAAAGACCAGCATCTAGAGGTAAAGCCTAACAACTAGAGGTGAATTCCAAAATCTAAATGTAAAGCAAAATATCTAGATGTAAACCCCTACATCTAGAGGTAAAGTCCAATATCTAGACTTAAAGACCAACATCTAGAGGTAAAGCCCTACGTCTAGAGGTAATGACCAACTTCTAGAGGAAAAGCCAAAAATCTAGAATTAAAACCCAAAATCAAAAGTTAAAGCCCAAAATCTAGATTTAAAGCCCACAATCTACATGTAAATCCCACCATCTAGAGGTAAAACCCACCATCCAGAGGTAAAACCCAATGTCTAGAGGTAAACCCCAACATCTAGAGGTAAAGCCCAACGTCTGGAGGTAAAGCCCAGCTTCTAGAGAGAAGCCAAAAATCCAGACGGAAAACCCAAAATCTAGAAGTAAAGCTCAACATCTAGAGGTAAAGCCCAGAATCTAGATGTAAAGCACAACTTCTAGATCTAAGCCCAACATCTAGAGGTGAAGCCCAAAATCTAGACGTAAAGCCTAACATCTAGAGGTGAATTCCAAAATCCAATGTTAAGGCCCAACATCTAGATATAAAGCCCCACATCTAGAGGAGAAGCCCAACCTCTAGATATGAATCCCACATCTAGAGGAAAAACCCAACATCTAGAAGTAAAACCCAACATCTAGGGGTAAAGCCCAATATCTAGAGATAAAGCCCAACATCTAGAGGTAAAAACCAAGCGATGTAAGGCCCAAAATCTAGAGGTAAAGCAGAAAATCTAGATTTAAAGCCCAACATCTAGAGGTAAAGCAGAATGTATTGAGGGAAAGCCAAACATCTAGATGTAAAGCCCAACATCTAGAGGTAAAGCCAAAAATCTAGATGTATAACCCAAAATCTTGAGGTAAAGACAAGCATCTAGAGGTAAAGCAGGACATCTAGAGGTAAAGACGAAGCAGTGCAAAGCCCAAAATCTAGAGGTAAACCCCAACGTCTAGATTTAAAGCCCAAAGTCTAGATATAAAGCCCAACATCTGGAGGTTATGACAAACATCTAGAGGTAAAGAAGGACATCCAGAGGTAAAGCCAAAGCAATGTAAAGCCCAACATCTAGAGTTAAAGCCCAACGTCTAGATTTAAAGCCCAAAGTCTAGATATAAAGCCCAACATCTATTTGTAAATCCCAACATCTGGAGGTAAAGCCTAACATCTAGAGGTAAAGCCCAACATCTAGAGGTAAAGCCAAAAATTTAGATTTAAACCCCAAAATCTAGAGGTAAAGCCCAATATCTAGAGGTAAATCCCAAAATCTAGAGGTAAAGCAAAACTTCTGATGTAAAGCTCAACATCTAGTCGGAAAGCCAAATGTCTATAGGTAAAGCCCAACTTCTAGAGGTGAAGCCAAACATCTAGATATAAAACCCAAAATCGGGAGGAAAAGCCCAACATATAGAAGTATAGCCCAAATTCTAGAGATAAATTCCAAAGTCTAGATAAAAAGCCCAACATCTAGAGGTTAGAGCCCAACATCTAGAGGTGAAGCAAAACATATAGAGGTATATCCCAACATCTAGAGATAAAGACCAACATCTAGAGCTAAAGGCAAACGTCTAGACGTAAAACCCTACATCTATGGGTAAAGCCCAACCTCTAGAGGTAAAGCCCAACTTCTTCAGGAAAAGCCAAAAATCTGAATTTCAAAACCCAAAATCTGGAGGTAAACCCCAACATCTAGAGCTAAAGCCCAAATTAGAGATGTAAAGCCGAATTTCTAGATCTAAAGCCAAAGATCTAGAGGTAAAGCCCAACATCTAGAGGTAAAGCCAAACATCTAGAGGTGAATTCCAAAATCTAGTGTTAAAGCCCGACACCTACAGTTAAAGCCAAACACCTAGATGTAAAATCCAACTTCTAGAGATAAAGCCCAATATCTAGAGTTGAAGCGCATCATCTAGAGATAAAGCCGAAAATCTAGAGGTAAAGCCCAACATCTAGAGGTAAAGCCCAACATCTAGAGGTAAAGCCGAACATCTAGAGATAAAGGCAAATATCTAGATGTAAAACCCCAAATCTAGAGGTAAAGCCCAACATGTAGAGGTATAGCCCAATTTCTAGAGGTAAAGTCCAACATCTAGATGTAAAGCCCAACATCTAGAGGTAAAGCCCAACATCTAGAGGTAAAGCCCAACATCTAGATATAAAGCCCAATGTCTAGATGAGAAGCCAAACCTCTAGAGGTGTATCCCAAGATCTAGAGGAAAAAACCAACATCTAGAAGTAAAACCCAACATCTAGAGGTAAAGCCCAATATCTAGAGATGAAGCCCAACATCTAGAGGTAACAACCAAGTGATGTAAGGCCCAAAATCTAGAGGTAAAGCAGAATGTATTGAGGGGAAGCCAAACATCTAGATGTAAAGCCCAACACCTAGAGGTAAAGCCAAAAATCTAGATGTAAAACCCAACATCTTGAGGTAAAGACAAACATCTAGAGGTAAAGCAGGACATCTAGAGGTAAAGACGAAGCAATGCAAAGCCCAAAATCTAGAGGTAAATCTCAACATCTAGAGATAAAGCCGAAAATCTAGATGTAATCCCAATTTCTAGATCTAAAGCCAAACATCTAGAGGTAAAGCCCAATATCTAGAGGTAAAGACCAAAATCTAGATGTAAAGCCCAACTTCTAGATCTAAAGCCCAACATCTCGAGGTAAAGACCAGCATGTAGAGGTAAAGCCTAACAACTAGAGGTGAATTCCAAAATCTAAATGTAAAGCAAAATATCTAGATGTAAACCCCTACATCTAGAGGTAAAGTCCAATATCTAGACTTAAAGACCAACATCTAGAGGTAAAGCCCTACGTCTAGAGGTAATGACCAACTTCTAGAGGAAAAGCCAAAAATCTAGAATTAAAACCCAAAATCAAAAGTTAAAGCCCAAAATCTAGATTTAAAGCCCACAATCTACATGTAAATCCCACCATCTAGAGGTAAAACCCACCATCCAGAGGTAAAACCCAATGTCTAGAGGTAAACCCCAACATCTAGAGGTAAAGCCCAACGTCTGGAGGTAAAGCCCAGCTTCTAGAGAGAAGCCAAAAATCCAGACGGAAAACCCAAAATCTAGAAGTAAAGCTCAACATCTAGAGGTAAAGCCCAGAATCTAGATGTAAAGCACAACTTCTAGATCTAAGCCCAACATCTAGAGGTGAAGCCCAAAATCTAGACGTAAAGCCTAACATCTAGAGGTGAATTCCAAAATCCAATGTTAAGGCCCAACATCTAGATATAAAGCCCCACATCTAGAGGAGAAGCCCAACCTCTAGATATGAATCCCACATCTAGAGGAAAAACCCAACATCTAGAAGTAAAACCCAACATCTAGGGGTAAAGCCCAATATCTAGAGATAAAGCCCAACATCTAGAGGTAAAAACCAAGCGATGTAAGGCCCAAAATCTAGAGGTAAAGCAGAAAATCTAGATTTAAAGCCCAACATCTAGAGGTAAAGCAGAATGTATTGAGGGAAAGCCAAACATCTAGATGTAAAGCCCAACATCTAGAGGTAAAGCCAAAAATCTAGATGTATAACCCAAAATCTTGAGGTAAAGACAAGCATCTAGAGGTAAAGCAGGACATCTAGAGGTAAAGACGAAGCAGTGCAAAGCCCAAAATCTAGAGGTAAACCCCAACGTCTAGATTTAAAGCCCAAAGTCTAGATATAAAGCCCAACATCTGGAGGTTATGACAAACATCTAGAGGTAAAGAAGGACATCCAGAGGTAAAGCCAAAGCAATGTAAAGCCCAACATCTAGAGTTAAAGCCCAACGTCTAGATTTAAAGCCCAAAGTCTAGATATAAAGCCCAACATCTATTTGTAAATCCCAACATCTGGAGGTAAAGCCTAACATCTAGAGGTAAAGCCCAACATCTAGAGGTAAAGCCAAAAATTTAGATTTAAACCCCAAAATCTAGAGGTAAAGCCCAATATCTAGAGGTAAATCCCAAAATCTAGAGGTAAAGCCCAACATCTAGGGGTAAAGCCCAAAATCTAGAGGTAAAGCAAAACTTCTGATGTAAAGCTCAACATCTAGTCGGAAAGCCAAATGTCTATAGGTAAAGCCCAACTTCTAGAGGTGAAGCCAAACATCTAGATATAAAACCCAAAATCGGGAGGAAAAGCCCAACATATAGAAGTATAGCCCAAATTCTAGAGATAAATTCCAAAGTCTAGATAAAAAGCCCAACATCTAGAGGTTAGAGCCCAACATCTAGAGGTGAAGCAAAACATATAGAGGTATATCCCAACATCTAGAGATAAAGCCCAACATCTAGAGCTAAAGGCAAACATCTAGACGTAAAACCCTACATCTATGGGTAAAGCCCAACCTCTAGAGGTAAAGCCCAACTTCTTCAGGAAAAGCCAAAAATCTGAATTTCAAAACCCAAAATCTGGAGGTAAACCCCAACATCTAGAGCTAAAGCCCAAATTAGAGATGTAAAGCCGAATTTCTAGATCTAAAGCCAAAGATCTAGAGGTAAAGCCCAACATCTAGAGGTAAAGCCAAACATCTAGAGGTGAATTCCAAAATCTAGTGTTAAAGCCCGACACCTACAGTTAAAGCCAAACACCTAGATGTAAAATCCAACTTCTAGAGATAAAGCCCAATATCTAGAGTTGAAGCGCATCATCTAGAGATAAAGCCGAAAATCTAGAGGTAAAGCCCAACATCTAGAGGTAAAGCCCAACATCTAGAGGTAAAGCCGAACATCTAGAGATAAAGGCAAATATCTAGATGTAAAACCCCAAATCTAGATGTAAAACCCCAAATCTAGAGGTAAAGCCCAACATGTAGAGGTATAGCCCAATTTCTAGAGGTAAAGTCCAACATCTAGATGTAAAGCCCAACATCTAGAGGTAAAGCCCAACATCTAGAGGTAAAGCCCAACATCTAGATATAAAGCCCAATGTCTAGATGAGAAGCCAAACCTCTAGAGGTGTATCCCAAGATCTAGAGGAAAAAACCAACATCTAGAAGTAAAACCCAACATCTAGAGGTAAAGCCCAATATCTAGAGATGAAGCCCAACATCTAGAGGTAACAACCAAGTGATGTAAGGCCCAAAATCTAGAGGTAAAGCAGAATGTATTGAGGGGAAGCCAAACATCTAGATGTAAAGCCCAACACCTAGAGGTAAAGCCAAAAATCTAGATGTAAAACCCAACATCTTGAGGTAAAGACAAACATCTAGAGGTAAAGCAGGACATCTAGAGGTAAAGACGAAGCAATGCAAAGCCCAAAATCTAGAGGTAAATCTCAACATCTAGAGATAAAGCCGAAAATCTAGATGTAATCCCAATTTCTAGATCTAAAGCCAAACATCTAGAGGTAAAGCCCAATATCTAGAGGTAAAGACCAAAATCTAGATGTAAAGCCCAACTTCTAGATCTAAAGCCCAACATCTCGAGGTAAAGACCAGCATCTAGAGGTAAAGCCTAACAACTAGAGGTGAATTCCAAAATCTAAATGTAAAGCAAAATATCTAGATGTAAACCCCTACATCTAGAGGTAAAGTCCAATATCTAGACTTAAAGACCAACATCTAGAGGTAAAGCCCAATGTCTAGAGGTAATGACCAACTTCTAGAGGAAAAGCCAAAAATCTAGAATTAAAACCCAATATCAAAAGTTAAAGCCCAAAATCTAGATTTAAAGCCCACAATCTACATGTAAATCCCACCATCTAGAGGTAAAACCCACCATCCAGAGGTAAAACCCAATGTCTAGAGGTAAACCCCAACATCTAGAGGTAAAGCCCAACGTCTGGAGGTAAAGCCCAGCTTCTAGAGAGAAGCCAAAAATCCAGACGGAAAACCCAAAATCTAGAAGCAAAGCTCAACATCTAGAGGTAAAGCCCAGAATCTAGATGTAAAGCACAACTTCTAGATCTAAGCCCAACATCTAGAGGTGAAGCCCAAAATCTAGACGTAAAGCCTAACATCTAGAGGTGAATTCCAAAATCCAATGTTAAGGCCCAACATCTAGATATAAAGCCCCACATCTAGAGGAGAAGCCCAACCTCTAGATATGAATCCCACATCTAGAGGAAAAACCCAACATCTAGAAGTAAAACCCAACATCTAGGGGTAAAGCCCAATATCTAGAGATAAAGCCCAACATCTAGAGGTAAAAACAAGGGATGTAAGGCCCAAAATCTAGAGGTAAAGCAGAAAATCTAGATTTAAAGCCCAACATCTAGAGGTAAAGCAGAATGTATTGAGGGAAAGCCAAACATCTAGATGTAAAGCCCAACATCTGGAGGTGAAGCCCAAAACCTAAATGTAAAGCAAAACATCTAGATGTAAACCCCTACATCTAGAAGTAAAGTCCAATATCTAGACTTAAAGACCAACATCTAGAGGTAAAGCCCTACGTCTAGAGGTAATGACCAACTTCTAGAGGAAAAGCCAAAAATCTAGATTTAAAACCCAAAATCAAAAGTTAAAGCCCAAAATCTAGATTTAAAGCCCACAATCTACATGTAAATCCCACCATCTAGAGGTAAAACCCACCATCCAGAGGTAAAACCCAATGTCTAGAGGTAAACCCCAACATCTAGAGGTAAAGCCCAACGTCTGGAGGTACAGCCCAGCTTCTAGAGAGAAGCCAAAAATCAGATGGAAACCCCAAAATCTAGAAGCAAAGCTCAACATCTAGAGGTAAAGCCCAGAATCTAGATGTAAAGCACAACTTCTAGATCTAAGCCCAACATCTAGAGGTGAAGCCCAAAATCTAGACGTAAAGCCTAACATCTAGAGGTGAATTCCAAAATCCAATGTTAAGGCCCAACATCTAGATATAAAGCCCCACATCTAGAGGAGAAGCCCAACCTCTAGATATGAATCCCACATCTAGAGGAAAAACCCAACATCTAGAAGTAAAACCCAACATCTAGGGGTAAAGCCCAATATCTAGAGATAAAGCCCAACATCTAGAGGTAAAAACCAAGCGATGTAAGGCCCAAAATCTAGAGGTAAAGCAGAAAATCTAGATTTAAAGCCCAACATCTAGAGGTAAAGCAGAATGTATTGAGGGAAAGCCAAACATCTAGATGTAAAGCCCAACATCTAGAGGTAAAGCCAAAAATCTAGATGTATAACCCAAAATCTTGAGGTAAAGACAAGCATCTAGAGGTAAAGCAGGACATCTAGAGGTAAAGACGAAGCAGTGCAAAGCCCAAAATCTAGAGGTAAACCCCAACGTCTAGATTTAAAGCCCAAAGTCTAGATATAAAGCCCAACATCTGGAGGTTATGACAAACATCTAGAGGTAAAGAAGGACATCCAGAGGTAAAGCCAAAGCAATGTAAAGCCCAACATCTAGAGTTAAAGCCCAACGTCTAGATTTAAAGCCCAAAGTCTAGATATAAAGCCCAACATCTATTTGTAAATCCCAACATCTGGAGGTAAAGCCTAACATCTAGAGGTAAAGCCCAACATCTAGAGGTAAAGCCAAAAATTTAGATTTAAACCCCAAAATCTAGAGGTAAAGCCCAATATCTAGAGGTAAATCCCAAAATCTAGAGGTAAAGCCCAACATCTAGGGGTAAAGCCCAAAATCTAGAGGTAAAGCAAAACTTCTGATGTAAAGCTCAACATCTAGTCGGAAAGCCAAATGTCTATAGGTAAAGCCCAACTTCTAGAGGTGAAGCCAAACATCTAGATATAAAACCCAAAATCGGGAGGAAAAGCCCAACATATAGAAGTATAGCCCAAATTCTAGAGATAAATTCCAAAGTCTAGATAAAAAGCCCAACATCTAGAGGTTAGAGCCCAACATCTAGAGGTGAAGCAAAACATATAGAGGTATATCCCAACATCTAGAGATAAAGCCCAACATCTAGAGCTAAAGGCAAACATCTAGACGTAAAACCCTACATCTATGGGTAAAGCCCAACCTCTAGAGGTAAAGCCCAACTTCTTCAGGAAAAGCCAAAAATCTGAATTTCAAAACCCAAAATCTGGAGGTAAACCCCAACATCTAGAGCTAAAGCCCAAATTAGAGATGTAAAGCCGAATTTCTAGATCTAAAGCCAAAGATCTAGAGGTAAAGCCCAACATCTAGAGGTAAAGCCAAACATCTAGAGGTGAATTCCAAAATCTAGTGTTAAAGCCCGACACCTACAGTTAAAGCCAAACACCTAGATGTAAAATCCAACTTCTAGAGATAAAGCCCAATATCTAGAGTTGAAGCGCATCATCTAGAGATAAAGCCGAAAATCTAGAGGTAAAGCCCAACATCTAGAGGTAAAGCCCAACATCTAGAGGTAAAGCCGAACATCTAGAGATAAAGGCAAATATCTAGATGTAAAACCCCAAATCTAGAGGTAAAGCCCAACATGTAGAGGTATAGCCCAATTTCTAGAGGTAAAGTCCAACATCTAGATGTAAAGCCCAACATCTAGAGGTAAAGCCCAACATCTAGAGGTAAAGCCCAACATCTAGATATAAAGCCCAATGTCTAGATGAGAAGCCAAACCTCTAGAGGTGTATCCCAAGATCTAGAGGAAAAAACCAACATCTAGAAGTAAAACCCAACATCTAGAGGTAAAGCCCAATATCTAGAGATGAAGCCCAACATCTAGAGGTAACAACCAAGTGATGTAAGGCCCAAAATCTAGAGGTAAAGCAGAATGTATTGAGGGGAAGCCAAACATCTAGATGTAAAGCCCAACACCTAGAGGTAAAGCCAAAAATCTAGATGTAAAACCCAACATCTTGAGGTAAAGACAAACATCTAGAGGTAAAGCAGGACATCTAGAGGTAAAGACGAAGCAATGCAAAGCCCAAAATCTAGAGGTAAATCTCAACATCTAGAGATAAAGCCGAAAATCTAGATGTAATCCCAATTTCTAGATCTAAAGCCAAACATCTAGAGGTAAAGCCCAATATCTAGAGGTAAAGACCAAAATCTAGATGTAAAGCCCAACTTCTAGATCTAAAGCCCAACATCTCGAGGTAAAGACCAGCATCTAGAGGTAAAGCCTAACAACTAGAGGTGAATTCCAAAATCTAAATGTAAAGCAAAATATCTAGATGTAAACCCCTACATCTAGAGGTAAAGTCCAATATCTAGACTTAAAGACCAACATCTAGAGGTAAAGCCCAATGTCTAGAGGTAATGACCAACTTCTAGAGGAAAAGCCAAAAATCTAGAATTAAAACCCAAAATCAAAAGTTAAAGCCCAAAATCTAGATTTAAAGCCCACAATCTACATGTAAATCCCACCATCTAGAGGTAAAACCCACCATCCAGAGGTAAAACCCAATGTCTAGAGGTAAACCCCAACATCTAGAGGTAAAGCCCAACGTCTGGAGGTAAAGCCCAGCTTCTAGAGAGAAGCCAAAAATCCAGACGGAAAACCCAAAATCTAGAAGCAAAGCTCAACATCTAGAGATAAAGCCCAGAATCTAGATGTAAAGCACAACTTCTAGATCTAAGCCCAACATCTAGAGGTGAAGCCCAAAATCTAGACGTAAAGCCTAACATCTAGAGGTGAATTCCAAAATCCAATGTTAAGGCCCAACATCTAGATATAAAGCCCCACATCTAGAGGAGAAGCCCAACCTCTAGATATGAATCCCACATCTAGAGGAAAAACCCAACATCTAGAAGTAAAACCCAACATCTAGGGGTAAAGCCCAATATCTAGAGATAAAGCCCAACATCTAGAGGTAAAAACAAGGGATGTAAGGCCCAAAATCTAGAGGTAAAGCAGAAAATCTAGATTTAAAGCCCAACATCTAGAGGTAAAGCAGAATGTATTGAGGGAAAGCCAAACATCTAGATGTAAAGCCCAACATCTGGAGGTGAAGCCCAAAACCTAAATGTAAAGCAAAACATCTAGATGTAAACCCCTACATCTAGAAGTAAAGTCCAATATCTAGACTTAAAGACCAACATCTAGAGGTAAAGCCCTACGTCTAGGGTAATGACCAACTTCTAGAGGAAAAGCCAAAAATCTAGATTTAAAACCCAAAATCAAAAGTTAAAGCCCAAAATCTAGATTTAAAGCCCACAATCTACATGTAAATCCCACCATCTAGAGGTAAAACCCACCATCCAGAGGTAAAACCCAATGTCTAGAGGTAAACCCCAACATCTAGAGGTAAAGCCCAACGTCTGGAGGTACAGCCCAGCTTCTAGAGAGAAGCCAAAAATCAGATGGAAAACCCAAAATCTAGAAGTCAAGCTCAACATCTAGAGGTAAAGCCCAAAATCTAGACGTAAAGCCTAACATCTAGAGGTGAATTCCAAAATCCAATGTTAAGGCCCAACATCTAAAGTTAAAGACAGACATCTAGATGTAAAGCCCAACATCTAGAGGTAAAGCCCAATATCTAGAGATAAAGCCCAACATCTAGAGGTAAATCGCAAAATCTAGAGGTAAAGCCCAACATCTAGATATAAAGCCCCACATCTAGAGGAGAAGCCCAACCTCTAGATATGAATCCCACATCTAGAGGAAAAACCCAACATCTAGAAGTAAAACCCAACATCTAGAGGTAAAGCCCAATATCTAGAGATAAAGCCCAACATCTAGAGGTAAAAACCAAGCGATGTAAGGCCTAAAATCTAGAGGTAAAGCAGAAAATCTAGATTTAAAGCCCAACATCTAGAGGTAAAGCAGAATGTATTGAGGGAAAGCCAAACATCTAGATGTAAAGCCCAACATCTAGAGGTAAAGCCAAAAATCTAGATGTATAACCCAAAATCTTGAGGTAAAGACAAACATCTAGAGGTAAAGCAGGACATCTAGAGGTAAAGACGAAGCAGTGCAAAGCCCAAAATCTAGAGGTAAACCCCAACGTCTAGATTTAAAGCCCAAAGTCTAGATATAAAGCCCAACATCTGGAGGTTATGACAAACATCTAGAGGTAAAGAAGGACATCCAGAGGTAAAGCCAAAGCAATGTAAAGCCCAACATCTAGAGTTAAAGCCCAACGTCTAGATTTAAAGCCCAAAGTCTAGATATAAAGCCCAACATCTATTTGTAAATCCCAACATCTGGAGGTAAAGCCTAACATCTAGAGGTAAAGCCCAACATCTAGAGGTAAAGCCAAAAATTTAGATTTAAACCCCAAAATCTAGAGGTAAAGCCCAATATCTAGAGGTAAATCCCAAAATCTAGAGGTAAAGCAAAACTTCTGATGTAAAGCTCAACATCTAGTCGGAAAGCCAAATGTCTATAGGTAAAGCCCAACTTCTAGAGGTGAAGCCAAACATCTAGATATAAAACCCAAAATCGGGAGGAAAAGCCCAACATATAGAAGTATAGCCCAAATTCTAGAGATAAATTCCAAAGTCTAGATAAAAAGCCCAACATCTAGAGGTTAGAGCCCAACATCTAGAGGTGAAGCAAAACATATAGAGGTATATCCCAACATCTAGAGATAAAGCCCAACATCTAGAGCTAAAGGCAAACATCTAGACGTAAAACCCTACATCTATGGGTAAAGCCCAACCTCTAGAGGTAAAGCCCAACTTCTTCAGGAAAAGCCAAAAATCTGAATTTCAAAACCCAAAATCTGGAGGTAAACCCCAACATCTAGAGCTAAAGCCCAAATTAGAGATGTAAAGCCGAATTTCTAGATCTAAAGCCAAAGATCTAGAGGTAAAGCCCAACATCTAGAGGTAAAGCCAAACATCTAGAGGTGAATTCCAAAATCTAGTGTTAAAGCCCGACACCTACAGTTAAAGCCAAACACCTAGATGTAAAATCCAACTTCTAGAGATAAAGCCCAATATCTAGAGTTGAAGCGCATCATCTAGAGATAAAGCCGAAAATCTAGAGGTAAAGCCCAACATCTAGAGGTAAAGCCCAACATCTAGAGGTAAAGCCCAACATCTAGAGGTAAAGCCGAACATCTAGAGATAAAGGCAAATATCTAGATGTAAAACCCCAAATCTAGAGGTAAAGCCCAACATGTAGAGGTATAGCCCAATTTCTAGAGGTAAAGTCCAACATCTAGATGTAAAGCCCAACATCTAGAGGTAAAGCCCAACATCTAGAGGTAAAGCCCAACATCTAGATATAAAGCCCAATGTCTAGATGAGAAGCCAAACCTCTAGAGGTGTATCCCAAGATCTAGAGGAAAAAACCAACATCTAGAAGTAAAACCCAACATCTAGAGGTAAAGCCCAATATCTAGAGATGAAGCCCAACATCTAGAGGTAACAACCAAGTGATGTAAGGCCCAAAATCTAGAGGTAAAGCAGAATGTATTGAGGGGAAGCCAAACATCTAGATGTAAAGCCCAACACCTAGAGGTAAAGCCAAAAATCTAGATGTAAAACCCAACATCTTGAGGTAAAGACAAACATCTAGAGGTAAAGCAGGACATCTAGAGGTAAAGACGAAGCAATGCAAAGCCCAAAATCTAGAGGTAAATCTCAACATCTAGAGATAAAGCCGAAAATCTAGATGTAATCCCAATTTCTAGATCTAAAGCCAAACATCTAGAGGTAACGCCCAATATCTAGAGGTAAAGACCAAAATCTAGATGTAAAGCCCAACTTCTAGATCTAAAGCCCAACATCTCGAGGTAAAGACCAGCATCTAGAGGTAAAGCCTAACAACTAGAGGTGAATTCCAAAATCTAAATGTAAAGCAAAATATCTAGATGTAAACCCCTACATCTAGAGGTAAAGTCCAATATCTAGACTTAAAGACCAACATCTAGAGGTAAAGCCCAATGTCTAGAGGTAATGACCAACTTCTAGAGGAAAAGCCAAAAATCTAGAATTAAAACCCAAAATCAAAAGTTAAAGCCCAAAATCTAGATTTAAAGCCCACAATCTACATGTAAATCCCACCATCTAGAGGTAAAACCCACCATCCAGAGGTAAAACCCAATGTCTAGAGGTAAACCCCAACATCTAGAGGTAAAGCCCAACGTCTGGAGGTAAAGCCCAGCTTCTAGAGAGAAGCCAAAAATCCAGACGGAAAACCCAAAATCTAGAAGCAAAGCTCAACATCTAGAGGTAAAGCCCAGAATCTAGATGTAAAGCACAACTTCTAGATCTAAGCCCAACATCTAGAGGTGAAGCCCAAAATCTAGACGTAAAGCCTAACATCTAGAGGTGAATTCCAAAATCCAATGTTAAGGCCCAACATCTAGATATAAAGCCCCACATCTAGAGGAGAAGCCCAACCTCTAGATATGAATCCCACATCTAGAGGAAAAACCCAACATCTAGAAGTAAAACCCAACATCTAGGGGTAAAGCCCAATATCTAGAGATAAAGCCCAACATCTAGAGGTAAAAACCAAGCGATGTAAGGCCTAAAATCTAGAGGTAAAGCAGAAAATCTAGATTTAAAGCCCAACATCTAGAGGTAAAGCAGAATGTATTGAGGGAAAGCCAAACATCTAGATGTAAAGCCCAACATCTAGAGGTAAAGCCAAAAATCTAGATGTATAACCCAAAATCTTGAGGTAAAGACAAGCATCTAGAGGTAAAGCAGGACATCTAGAGGTAAAGACGAAGCAGTGCAAAGCCCAAAATCTAGAGGTAAACCCCAACGTCTAGATTTAAAGCCCAAAGTCTAGATATAAAGCCCAACATCTGGAGGTTATGACAAACATCTAGAGGTAAAGAAGGACATCCAGAGGTAAAGCCAAAGCAATGTAAAGCCCAACATCTAGAGTTAAAGCCCAACGTCTAGATTTAAAGCCCAAAGTCTAGATATAAAGCCCAACATCTATTTGTAAATCCCAACATCTGGAGGTAAAGCCTAACATCTAGAGGTAAAGCCCAACATCTAGAGGTAAAGCCAAAAATTTAGATTTAAACCCCAAAATCTAGAGGTAAAGCCCAATATCTAGAGGTAAATCCCAAAATCTAGAGGTAAAGCAAAACTTCTGATGTAAAGCTCAACATCTAGTCGGAAAGCCAAATGTCTATAGGTAAAGCCCAACTTCTAGAGGTGAAGCCAAACATCTAGATATAAAACCCAAAATCGGGAGGAAAAGCCCAACATATAGAAGTATAGCCCAAATTCTAGAGATAAATTCCAAAGTCTAGATAAAAAGCCCAACATCTAGAGGTTAGAGCCCAACATCTAGAGGTGAAGCAAAACATATAGAGGTATATCCCAACATCTAGAGATAAAGCCCAACATCTAGAGCTAAAGGCAAACATCTAGACGTAAAACCCTACATCTATGGGTAAAGCCCAACCTCTAGAGGTAAAGCCCAACTTCTTCAGGAAAAGCCAAAAATCTGAATTTCAAAACCCAAAATCTGGAGGTAAACCCCAACATCTAGAGCTAAAGCCCAAATTAGAGATGTAAAGCCGAATTTCTAGATCTAAAGCCAAAGATCTAGAGGTAAAGCCCAACATCTAGAGGTAAAGCCAAACATCTAGAGGTGAATTCCAAAATCTAGTGTTAAAGCCCGACACCTACAGTTAAAGCCAAACACCTAGATGTAAAATCCAACTTCTAGAGATAAAGCCCAATATCTAGAGTTGAAGCGCATCATCTAGAGATAAAGCCGAAAATCTAGAGGTAAAGCCCAACATCTAGAGGTAAAGCCCAACATCTAGAGGTAAAGCCCAACATCTAGAGGTAAAGCCGAACATCTAGAGATAAAGGCAAATATCTAGATGTAAAACCCCAAATCTAGAGGTAAAGCCCAACATGTAGAGGTATAGCCCAATTTCTAGAGGTAAAGTCCAACATCTAGATGTAAAGCCCAACATCTAGAGGTAAAGCCCAACATCTAGAGGTAAAGCCCAACATCTAGATATAAAGCCCAATGTCTAGATGAGAAGCCAAACCTCTAGAGGTGTATCCCAAGATCTAGAGGAAAAAACCAACATCTAGAAGTAAAACCCAACATCTAGAGGTAAAGCCCAATATCTAGAGATGAAGCCCAACATCTAGAGGTAACAACCAAGTGATGTAAGGCCCAAAATCTAGAGGTAAAGCAGAATGTATTGAGGGGAAGCCAAACATCTAGATGTAAAGCCCAACACCTAGAGGTAAAGCCAAAAATCTAGATGTAAAACCCAACATCTTGAGGTAAAGACAAACATCTAGAGGTAAAGCAGGACATCTAGAGGTAAAGACGAAGCAATGCAAAGCCCAAAATCTAGAGGTAAATCTCAACATATAGAGATAAAGCCGAAAATCTAGATGTAATCCCAATTTCTAGATCTAAAGCCAAACATCTAGAGGTAACGCCCAATATCTAGAGGTAAAGACCAAAATCTAGATGTAAAGCCCAACTTCTAGATCTAAAGCCCAACATCTCGAGGTAAAGACCAGCATCTAGAGGTAAAGCCTAACAACTAGAGGTGAATTCCAAAATCTAAATGTAAAGCAAAATATCTAGATGTAAACCCCTACATCTAGAGGTAAAGTCCAATATCTAGACTTAAAGACCAACATCTAGAGGTAAAGCCCAATGTCTAGAGGTAATGACCAACTTCTAGAGGAAAAGCCAAAAATCTAGAATTAAAACCCAAAATCAAAAGTTAAAGCCCAAAATCTAGATTTAAAGCCCACAATCTACATGTAAATCCCACCATCTAGAGGTAAAACCCACCATCCAGAGGTAAAACCCAATGTCTAGAGGTAAACCCCAACATCTAGAGGTAAAGCCCAACGTCTGGAGGTAAAGCCCAGCTTCTAGAGAGAAGCCAAAAATCCAGACGGAAAACCCAAAATCTAGAAGCAAAGCTCAACATCTAGAGGTAAAGCCCAGAATCTAGATGTAAAGCACAACTTCTAGATCTAAGCCCAACATCTAGAGGTGAAGCCCAAAATCTAGACGTAAAGCCTAACATCTAGAGGTGAATTCCAAAATCCAATGTTAAGGCCCAACATCTAGATATAAAGCCCCACATCTAGAGGAGAAGCCCAACCTCTAGATATGAATCCCACATCTAGAGGAAAAACCCAACATCTAGAAGTAAAACCCAACATCTAGGGGTAAAGCCCAATATCTAGAGATAAAGCCCAACATCTAGAGGTAAAAACCAAGCGATGTAAGGCCTAAAATCTAGAGGTAAAGCAGAAAATCTAGATTTAAAGCCCAACATCTAGAGGTAAAGCAGAATGTATTGAGGGAAAGCCAAACATCTAGATGTAAAGCCCAACATCTAGAGGTAAAGCCAAAAATCTAGATGTATAACCCAAAATCTTGAGGTAAAGACAAACATCTAGAGGTAAAGCAGGACATCTAGAGGTAAAGACGAAGCAGTGCAAAGCCCAAAATCTAGAGGTAAACCCCAACGTCTAGATTTAAAGCCCAAAGTCTAGATATAAAGCCCAACATCTGGAGGTTATGACAAACATCTAGAGGTAAAGAAGGACATCCAGAGGTAAAGCCAAAGCAATGTAAAGCCCAACATCTAGAGTTAAAGCCCAACGTCTAGATTTAAAGCCCAAAGTCTAGATATAAAGCCCAACATCTATTTGTAAATCCCAACATCTGGAGGTAAAGCCTAACATCTAGAGGTAAAGCCCAACATCTAGAGGTAAAGCCAAAAATTTAGATTTAAACCCCAAAATCTAGAGGTAAAGCCCAATATCTAGAGGTAAATCCCAAAATCTAGAGGTAAAGCCCAACATCTAGGGGTAAAGCCCAAAATCTAGAGGTAAAGCAAAACTTCTGATGTAAAGCTCAACATCTAGTCGGAAAGCCAAATGTCTATAGGTAAAGCCCAACTTCTAGAGGTGAAGCCAAACATCTAGATATAAAACCCAAAATCGGGAGGAAAAGCCCAACATATAGAAGTATAGCCCAAATTCTAGAGATAAATTCCAAAGTCTAGATAAAAAGCCCAACATCTAGAGGTTAGAGCCCAACATCTAGAGGTGAAGCAAAACATATAGAGGTATATCCCAACATCTAGAGATAAAGCCCAACATCTAGAGCTAAAGGCAAACATCTAGACGTAAAACCCTACATCTATGGGTAAAGCCCAACCTCTAGAGGTAAAGCCCAACTTCTTCAGGAAAAGCCAAAAATCTGAATTTCAAAACCCAAAATCTGGAGGTAAACCCCAACATCTAGAGCTAAAGCCCAAATTAGAGATGTAAAGCCGAATTTCTAGATCTAAAGCCAAAGATCTAGAGGTAAAGCCCAACATCTAGAGGTAAAGCCAAACATCTAGAGGTGAATTCCAAAATCTAGTGTTAAAGCCCGACACCTACAGTTAAAGCCAAACACCTAGATGTAAAATCCAACTTCTAGAGATAAAGCCCAATATCTAGAGTTGAAGCGCATCATCTAGAGATAAAGCCGAAAATCTAGAGGTAAAGCCCAACATCTAGAGGTAAAGCCCAACATCTAGAGGTAAAGCCGAACATCTAGAGATAAAGGCAAATATCTAGATGTAAAACCCCAAATCTAGAGGTAAAGCCCAACATGTAGAGGTATAGCCCAATTTCTAGAGGTAAAGTCCAACATCTAGATGTAAAGCCCAACATCTAGAGGTAAAGCCCAACATCTAGAGGTAAAGCCCAACATCTAGATATAAAGCCCAATGTCTAGATGAGAAGCCAAACCTCTAGAGGTGTATCCCAAGATCTAGAGGAAAAAACCAACATCTAGAAGTAAAACCCAACATCTAGAGGTAAAGCCCAATATCTAGAGATGAAGCCCAACATCTAGAGGTAACAACCAAGTGATGTAAGGCCCAAAATCTAGAGGTAAAGCAGAATGTATTGAGGGGAAGCCAAACATCTAGATGTAAAGCCCAACACCTAGAGGTAAAGCCAAAAATCTAGATGTAAAACCCAACATCTTGAGGTAAAGACAAACATCTAGAGGTAAAGCAGGACATCTAGAGGTAAAGACGAAGCAATGCAAAGCCCAAAATCTAGAGGTAAATCTCAACATCTAGAGATAAAGCCGAAAATCTAGATGTAATCCCAATTTCTAGATCTAAAGCCAAACATCTAGAGGTAAAGCCCAATATCTAGAGGTAAAGACCAAAATCCAGATGTAAAGCCCAACTTCTAGATCTAAAGCCCAACATCTCGAGGTAAAGACCAGCATCTAGAGGTAAAGCCTAACAACTAGAGGTGAATTCCAAAATCTAAATGTAAAGCAAAATATCTAGATGTAAACCCCTACATCTAGAGGTAAAGTCCAATATCTAGACTTAAAGACCAACATCTAGAGGTAAAGCCCAATGTCTAGAGGTAATGACCAACTTCTAGAGGAAAAGCCAAAAATCTAGAATTAAAACCCAAAATCAAAAGTTAAAGCCCAAAATCTAGATTTAAAGCCCACAATCTACATGTAAATCCCACCATCTAGAGGTAAAACCCACCATCCAGAGGTAAAACCCAATGTCTAGAGGTAAACCCCAACATCTAGAGGTAAAGCCCAACGTCTGGAGGTAAAGCCCAGCTTCTAGAGAGAAGCCAAAAATCCAGACGGAAAACCCAAAATCTAGAAGCAAAGCTCAACATCTAGAGGTAAAGCCCAGAATCTAGATGTAAAGCACAACTTCTAGATCTAAGCCAAACATCTAGAGGTGAAGCCCAAAATCTAGACGTAAAGCCTAACATCTAGAGGTGAATTCCAAAATCCAATGTTAAGGCCCAACATCTAGATATAAAGCCCCACATCTAGAGGAGAAGCCCAACCTCTAGATATGAATCCCACATCTAGAGGAAAAACCCAAAATCTAGAAGTAAAACCCAACATCTAAGGGTAAAGCCCAATATCTAGAGATAAAGCCCAACATCTAGAGGTAAAAACAAGGGATGTAAGGCCCAAAATCTAGAGGTAAAGCAGAAAATCTAGATTTAAAGCCCAACATCTAGAGGTAAAGCAGAATGTATTGAGGGAAAGCCAAACATCTAGATGTAAAGCCCAACATCTGGAGGTGAAGCCCAAAACCTAAATGTAAAGCAAAACATCTAGATGTAAACCCCTACATCTAGAAGTAAAGTCCAATATCTAGACTTAAAGACCAACATCTAGAGGTAAAGCCCTACGTCTAGAGGTAATGACCAACTTCTAGAGGAAAAGCCAAAAATCTAGATTTAAAACCCAAAATCAAAAGTTAAAGCCCAAAATCTAGATTTAAAGCCCACAATCTACATGTAAATCCCACCATCTAGAGGTAAAACCCACCATCCAGAGGTAAAACCCAATGTCTAGAGGTAAACCCCAACATCTAGAGGTAAAGCCCAACGTCTGGAGGTACAGCCCAGCTTCTAGAGAGAAGCCAAAAATCAGATGGAAACCCCAAAATCTAGAAGTCAAGCTCAACATCTAGAGGTAAAGCCCAAAATCTAGACGTAAAGCCTAACATCTAGAGGTGAATTCCAAAATCCAATGTTAAGGCCCAACATCTAAAGTTAAAGACAGACATCTAGATGTAAAGCCCAACATCTAGAGGTAAAGCCCAATATCTAGAGATAAAGCCCAACATCTAGAGGTAAATCGCAAAATCTAGAGGTAAAGCCCAACATGTAGATATAAAGCCCCACATCTAGAGGAGAAGCCCAACCTCTAGATATGAATCCCACATCTAGAGGAAAAACCCAACATCTAGAAGTAAAACCCAACATCTAGAGGTAAAGCCCAATATCTAGAGATAAAGCCCAACATCTAGAGGTAAAAACCAAGCGATGTAAGGCCTAAAATCTAGAGGTAAAGCAGAAAATCTAGATTTAAAGCCCAACATCTAGAGGTAAAGCAGAATGTATTGAGGGAAAGCCAAACATCTAGATGTAAAGCCCAACATCTAGAGGTAAAGCCAAAAATCTAGATGTATAACCCAAAATCTTGAGGTAAAGACAAGCATCTAGAGGTAAAGCAGGACATCTAGAGGTAAAGACGAAGCAGTGCAAAGCCCAAAATCTAGAGGTAAACCCCAACGTCTAGATTTAAAGCCCAAAGTCTAGAT
This sequence comes from Leptosomus discolor, assembly GCF_034619465.1. Classification (NCBI taxonomy): domain Eukaryota; kingdom Metazoa; phylum Chordata; class Aves; order Leptosomiformes; family Leptosomidae; genus Leptosomus; species Leptosomus discolor. The sequence continues at coordinate 3,340,956 of NW_028237782.1, read as the reverse complement.
ATAAAGCCCAACATCTGGAGGTTATGACAAACATCTAGAGGTAAAGAAGGACATCCAGAGGTAAAGCCAAAGCAATGTAAAGCCCAACATCTAGAGTTAAAGCCCAACGTCTAGATTTAAAGCCCAAAGTCTAGATATAAAGCCCAACATCTATTTGTAAATTCCAAAATCTGGAGGTAAAGCCTAACATCTAGAGGTAAAGCCCAACATCTAGAGGTAAAGCCAAAAATTTAGATTTAAACCCCAAAATCTAGAGGTAAAGCCCAATATCTAGAGGTAAATCCCAAAATCTAGAGGTAAAGCAAAACTTCTGATGTAAAGCTCAACATCTAGTCGGAAAGCCAAATGTCTATAGGTAAAGCCCAACTTCTAGAGGTGAAGCCAAACATCTAGATATAAAACCCAAAATCGTGAGGAAAAGCCCAACATATAGAAGTATAGCCCAAATTCTAGAGATAAATTCCAAAGTCTAGATAAAAAGCCCAACATCTAGAGGTTAGAGCCCAACATCTAGAGGTGAAGCAAAACATATAGAGGTATATCCCAACATCTAGAGATAAAGCCCAACATCTAGAGCTAAAGGCAAACATCTAGACGTAAAACCCTACATCTATGGGTAAAGCCCAACCTCTAGAGGTAAAGCCCAACTTCTTCAGGAAAAGCCAAAAATCTGAATTTCAAAACCCAAAATCTGGAGGTAAACCCCAACATCTAGAGCTAAAGCCCAAATTAGAGATGTAAAGCCGAATTTCTAGATCTAAAGCCAAAGATCTAGAGGTAAAGCCCAACATCTAGAGGTAAAGCCAAACATCTAGAGGTGAATTCCAAAATCTAGTGTTAAAGCCCGACACCTACAGTTAAAGCCAAACACCTAGATGTAAAATCCAACTTCTAGAGATAAAGCCCAATATCTAGAGTTGAAGCGCATCATCTAGAGATAAAGCCGAAAATCTAGAGGTAAAGCCCAACATCTAGAGGTAAAGCCCAACATCTAGAGGTAAAGCCCAAAATCTAGAGGTAAAGCCGAACATCTAGAGATAAAGGCAAATATCTAGATGTAAAACCCCAAATCTAGAGGTAAAGCCCAACATGTAGAGGTATAGCCCAATTTCTAGAGGTAAAGTCCAACATCTAGATGTAAAGCCCAACATCTAGAGGTAAAGCCCAACATCTAGAGGTAAAGCCCAACATCTAGATATAAAGCCCAATGTCTAGATGAGAAGCCAAACCTCTAGAGGTGTATCCAAGATCTAGAGGAAAAAACCAACATCTAGAAGTAAAACCCAACATCTAGAGGTAAAGCCCAATATCTAGAGATGAAGCCCAACATCTAGAGGTAACAACCAAGTGATGTAAGGCCCAAAATCTAGAGGTAAAGCAGAATGTATTGAGGGGAAGCCAAACATCTAGATGTAAAGCCCAACACCTAGAGGTAAAGCCAAAAATCTAGATGTAAAACCCAACATCTTGAGGTAAAGACAAACATCTAGAGGTAAAGCAGGACATCTAGAGGTAAAGACGAAGCAATGCAAAGCCCAAAATCTAGAGGTAAATCTCAACATCTAGAGATAAAGCCGAAAATCTAGATGTAATCCCAATTTCTAGATCTAAAGCCAAACATCTAGAGGTAAAGCCCAATATCTAGAGGTAAAGACCAAAATCTAGATGTAAAGCCCAACTTCTAGATCTAAAGCCCAACATCTCGAGGTAAAGACCAGCATGTAGAGGTAAAGCCTAACAACTAGAGGTGAATTCCAAAATCTAAATGTAAAGCAAAATATCTAGATGTAAACCCCTACATCTAGAGGTAAAGTCCAATATCTAGACTTAAAGACCAACATCTAGAGGTAAAGCCCTACGTCTAGAGGTAATGACCAACTTCTAGAGGAAAAGCCAAAAATCTAGAATTAAAACCCAAAATCAAAAGTTAAAGCCCAAAATCTAGATTTAAAGCCCACAATCTACATGTAAATCCCACCATCTAGAGGTAAAACCCACCATCCAGAGGTAAAACCCAATGTCTAGAGGTAAACCCCAACATCTAGAGGTAAAGCCCAACGTCTGGAGGTAAAGCCCAGCTTCTAGAGAGAAGCCAAAAATCCAGATGGAAAACCCAAAATCTAGAAGTAAAGCTCAACATCTAGAGGTAAAGCCCAGAATCTAGATGTAAAGCACAACTTCTAGATCTAAGCCCAACATCTAGAGGTGAAGCCCAAAATCTAGACATAAAGCCTAACATCTAGAGGTGAATTCCAAAATCCAATGTTAAGGCCCAACATCTAGATATAAAGCCCCACATCTAGAGGAGAAGCCCAACCTCTAGATATGAATCCCACATCTAGAGGAAAAACCCAACATCTAGAAGTAAAACCCAACATCTAGGGGTAAAGCCCAATATCTAGAGATAAAGCCCAACATCTAGAGTTAAAAACAAGGCATGTAAGGCCCAAAATCTAGAGGTAAAGCAGAAAATCTAGATTTAAAGCCCAACATCTAGAGGTAAAGCAGAATGTATTGAGGGAAAGCCAAACATCTAGATGTAAAGCCCAACATCTGGAGGTGAAGCCCAAAACCTAAATGTAAAGCAAAACATCTAGATGTAAACCCCTACATCTAGAGGTAAAGTCCAATATCTAGACTTAAAGACCAACATCTAGAGGTAAAGCCCTACGTCTAGAGGTAATGACCAACTTCTAGAGGAAAAGCCAAAAATCTAGAATTAAAACCCAAAATCAAAAGTTAAAGCCCAAAATCTAGATTTAAAGCCCACAATCTACATGTAAATCCCACCATCTAGAGGTAAAACCCACCATCCAGAGGTAAAACCCAATGTCTAGAGGTAAACCCCAACATCTAGAGGTAAAGCCCAAAGTCTGGAGGTACAGCCCAGCTTCTAGAGAGAAGCCAAAAATCAGATGGAAAACCCAAAATCTAGAAGTCAAGCTCAACATCTAGAGGTAAAGCCCAAAATCTAGACGTAAAGCCTAACATCTAGAGGTGAATTCCAAAATCCAATGTTAAGGCCCAACATCTAAAGTTAAAGACAGACATCTAGATGTAAAGCCCAACATCTAGAGGTAAAGCCCAATATCTAGAGATAAAGCCCAACATCTAGAGGTAAATCGCAAAATCTAGAGGTAAAGCCCAACATCTAGATATAAAGCCCCACATCTAGAGGAGAAGCCCAACCTCTAGATATGAATCCCACATCTAGAGGAAAAACCCAACATCTAGAAGTAAAACCCAACATCTAGAGGTAAAGCCCAATATCTAGAGATAAAGCCCAACATCTAGAGGTAAAAACCAAGCGATGTAAGGCCTAAAATCTAGAGGTAAAGCAGAAAATCTAGATTTAAAGCCCAACATCTAGAGGTAAAGCAGAATGTATTGAGGGAAAGCCAAACATCTAGATGTAAAGCCCAACATCTAGAGGTAAAGCCAAAAATCTAGATGTATAACCCAAAATCTTGAGGTAAAGACAAGCATCTAGAGGTAAAGCAGGACATCTAGAGGTAAAGACGAAGCAGTGCAAAGCCCAAAATCTAGAGGTAAACCCCAACGTCTAGATTTAAAGCCCAAAGTCTAGATATAAAGCCCAACATCTGGAGGTTATGACAAACATCTAGAGGTAAAGAAGGACATCCAGACGTAAAGCCAAAGCAATGTAAAGCCCAACATCTAGAGTTAAAGCCCAACGTCTAGATTTAAAGCCCAAAGTCTAGATATAAAGCCCAACATCTATTTGTAAATCCCAACATCTGGAGGTAAAGCCTAACATCTAGAGGTAAAGCCCAACATCTAGAGGTAAAGCCAAAAATTTAGATTTAAACCCCAAAATCTTGAGGTAAAGCCCAATATCTAGAGGTAAATCCCAAAATCTAGAGGTAAAGCAAAACTTCTGATGTAAAGCTCAACATCTAGTCGGAAAGCCAAATGTCTATAGGTAAAGCCCAACTTCTAGAGGTGAAGCCAAACATCTAGATATAAAACCCAAAATCGGGAGGAAAAGCCCAACATATAGAAGTATAGCCCAAATTCTAGAGATAAATTCCAAAGTCTAGATAAAAAGCCCAACATCTAGAGGTTAGAGCCCAACATCTAGAGGTGAAGCAAAACATATAGAGGTATATCCCAACATCTAGAGATAAAGACCAACATCTAGAGCTAAAGGCAAACATCTAGACGTAAAACCCTACATCTATGGGTAAAGCCCAACCTCTAGAGGTAAAGCCCAACTTCTTCAGGAAAAGCCAAAAATCTGAATTTCAAAACCCAAAATCTGGAGGTAAACCCCAACATCTAGAGCTAAAGCCCAAATTAGAGATGTAAAGCCGAATTTCTAGATCTAAAGCCAAAGATCTAGAGGTAAAGCCCAACATCTAGAGGTAAAGCCAAACATCTAGAGGTGAATTCCAAAATCTAGTGTTAAAGCCCGACACCTACAGTTAAAGCCAAACACCTAGATGTAAAATCCAACTTCTAGAGATAAAGCCCAATATCTAGAGTTGAAGCGCATCATCTAGAGATAAAGCCGAAAATCTAGAGGTAAAGCCCAACATCTAGAGGTAAAGCCCAACATCTAGAGGTAAAGCCCAAAATCTAGAGGTAAAGCCGAACATCTAGAGATAAAGGCAAATATCTAGATGTAAAACCCCAAATCTAGAGGTAAAGCCCAACATGTAGAGGTATAGCCCAATTTCTAGAGGTAAAGTCCAACATCTAGATGTAAAGCCCAACATCTAGAGGTAAAGCCCAACATCTAGAGGTAAAGCCCAACATCTAGATATAAAGCCCAATGTCTAGATGAGAAGCCAAACCTCTAGAGGTGTATCCAAGATCTAGAGGAAAAAACCAACATCTAGAAGTAAAACCCAACATCTAGAGGTAAAGCCCAATATCTAGAGATGAAGCCAAACATCTAGAGGTAACAACCAAGTGATGTAAGGCCCAAAATCTAGAGGTAAAGCAGAATGTATTGAGGGGAAGCCAAACATCTAGATGTAAAGCCCAACACCTAGAGGTAAAGCCAAAAATCTAGATGTAAAACCCAACATCTTGAGGTAAAGACAAACATCTAGAGGTAAAGCAGGACATCTAGAGGTAAAGACGAAGCAATGCAAAGCCCAAAATCTAGAGGTAAATCTCAACATCTAGAGATAAAGCCGAAAATCTAGATGTAATCCCAATTTCTAGATCTAAAGCCAAACATCTAGAGGTAAAGCCCAATATCTAGAGGTAAAGACCAAAATCTAGATGTAAAGCCCAACTTCTAGATCTAAAGCCCAACATCTCGAGGTAAAGACCAGCATGTAGAGGTAAAGCCTAACAACTAGAGGTGAATTCCAAAATCTAAATGTAAAGCAAAATATCTAGATGTAAACCCCTACATCTAGAGGTAAAGTCCAATATCTAGACTTAAAGACCAACATCTAGAGGTAAAGCCCAATGTCTAGAGGTAATGACCAACTTCTAGAGGAAAAGCCAAAAATCTAGAATTAAAACCCAAAATCAAAAGTTAAAGCCCAAAATCTAGATTTAAAGCCCAAAATCTACATGTAAATCCCACCATCTAGAGGTAAAACCCACCATCCAGAGGTAAAACCCAATGTCTAGAGGTAAACCCCAACATCTAGAGGTAAAGCCCAACGTCTGGAGGTAAAGCCCAGCTTCTAGAGAGAAGCCAAAAATCCAGATGGAAAACCCAAAATCTAGAAGTAAAGCTCAACATCTAGAGGTAAAGCCCAGAATCTAGATGTAAAGCACAACTTCTAGATCTAAGCCCAACATCTAGAGGTGAAGCCCAAAATCTAGACGTAAAGCCTAACATCTAGAGGTGAATTCCAAAATCCAATGTTAAGGCCCAACATCTAGATATAAAGCCCCACATCTAGAGGAGAAGCCCAACCTCTAGATATGAATCCCACATCTAGAGGAAAAACCCAACATCTAGAAGTAAAACCCAACATCTAGGGGTAAAGCCCAATATCTAGAGATAAAGCCCAACATCTAGAGTTAAAAACAAGGCATGTAAGGCCCAAAATCTAGAGGTAAAGCAGAAAATCTAGATTTAAAGCCCAACATCTAGAGGTAAAGCAGAATGTATTGAGGGAAAGCCAAACATCTAGATGTAAAGCCCAACATCTGGAGGTGAAGCCCAAAACCTAAATGTAAAGCAAAACATCTAGATGTAAACCCCTACATCTAGAGGTAAAGTCCAATATCTAGACTTAAAGACCAACATCTAGAGGTAAAGCCCTACGTCTAGAGGTAATGACCAACTTCTAGAGGAAAAGCCAAAAATCTAGAATTAAAACCCAAAATCAAAAGTTAAAGCCCAAAATCTAGATTTAAAGCCCACAATCTACATGTAAATCCCACCATCTAGAGGTAAAACCCACCATCCAGAGGTAAAACCCAATGTCTAGAGGTAAACCCCAACATCTAGAGGTAAAGCCCAACGTCTGGAGGTACAGCCCAGCTTCTAGAGAGAAGCCAAAAATCAGATGGAAAACCCAAAATCTAGAAGTCAAGCTCAACATCTAGAGGTAAAGCCCAAAATCTAGACGTAAAGCCTAACATCTAGAGGTGAATTCCAAAATCCAATGTTAAGGCCCAACATCTAAAGTTAAAGACAGACATCTAGATGTAAAGCCCAACATCTAGAGGTAAAGCCCAATATCTAGAGATAAAGCCCAACATCTAGAGGTAAATCGCAAAATCTAGAGGTAAAGCCCAACATCTAGATATAAAGCCCCACATCTAGAGGAGAAGCCCAACCTCTAGATATGAATCCCACATCTAGAGGAAAAACCCAACATCTAGAAGTAAAACCCAACATCTAGAGGTAAAGCCCAATATCTAGAGATAAAGCCCAACATCTAGAGGTAAAAACCAAGCGATGTAAGGCCTAAAATCTAGAGGTAAAGCAGAAAATCTAGATTTAAAGCCCAACATCTAGAGGTAAAGCAGAATGTATTGAGGGAAAGCCAAACATCTAGATGTAAAGCCCAACATCTAGAGGTAAAGCCAAAAATCTAGATGTATAACCCAAAATCTTGAGGTAAAGACAAGCATCTAGAGGTAAAGCAGGACATCTAGAGGTAAAGACGAAGCAGTGCAAAGCCCAAAATCTAGAGGTAAACCCCAACGTCTAGATTTAAAGCCCAAAGTCTAGATATAAAGCCCAACATCTGGAGGTTATGACAAACATCTAGAGGTAAAGAAGGACATCCAGAGGTAAAGCCAAAGCAATGTAAAGCCCAACATCTAGAGTTAAAGCCCAACATCTAGATTTAAAGCCCACAGTCTAGATATAAAGCCCAACATCTATTTGTAAATCCCAACATCTGGAGGTAAAGCCTAACATCTAGAGGTAAAGCCCAACATCTAGAGGTAAAGCCAAAAATTTAGATTTAAACCCCAAAATCTAGAGGTAAAGCCCAATATCTAGAGGTAAATCCCAAAATCTAGATGTAAAGCCCAACATCTAGGGGTAAAGCCCAAAATCTAGAGGTAAAGCAAAACTTCTGATGTAAAGCTCAACATCTAGTCGGAAAGCCAAATGTCTATAGGTAAAGCCCAACTTCTAGAGGTGAAGCCAAACATCTAGATATAAAACCCAAAATCGGGAGGAAAAGCCCAACATATAGAGGTATAGCCCAAATTCTAGAGATAAATTCCAAAGTCTAGATAAAAAGCCCAACATCTAGAGGTTAGAGCCCAACATCTAGAGGTGAAGCAAAACATATAGAGGTATATCCCAACATCTAGAGATAAAGCCCAACATCTAGAGCTAAAGGCAAACATCTAGACGTAAACCCCTACATCTATGGGTAAAGCCCAACCTCTAGAGGTAAAGCCCAACTTCTTCAGGAAAAGCCAAAAATCTGAATTTCAAAACCCAAAATCTGGAGGTAAACCCCAACATCTAGAGCTAAAGCCCAAATTAGAGATGTAAAGCCGAATTTCTAGATCTAAAGCCAAAGATCTAGAGGTAAAGCCCAACATCTAGAGGTAAAGCCAAACATCTAGAGGTGAATTCCAAAATCTAGTGTTAAAGCCCGACACCTACAGTTAAAGCCAAACACCTAGATGTAAAATCCAACTTCTAGAGATAAAGCCCAATATCTAGAGTTGAAGCGCATCATCTAGAGATAAAGCCGAAAATCTAGAGGTAAAGCCCAACATCTAGAGGTAAAGCCCAACATCTAGAGGTAAAGCCCAAAATCTAGAGGTAAAGCCGAACATCTAGAGATAAAGGCAAATATCTAGATGTAAAACCCCAAATCTAGAGGTAAAGCCCAACATGTAGAGGTATAGCCCAATTTCTAGAGGTAAAGTCCAACATCTAGATGTAAAGCCCAACATCTAGAGGTATAGCCCAATTTCTAGAGGTAAAGCCCAACATCTAGATATAAAGCCCAATGTCTAGATGAGAAGCCAAACCTCTAGAGGTGTATCCCAAGATCTAGAGGAAAAAACCAACATCTAGAAGTAAAACCCAACATCTAGAGGTAAAGCCCAATATCTAGAGATGAAGCCCAACATCTAGAGGTAACAACCAAGTGATGTAAGGCCCAAAATCTAGAGGTAAAGCAGAATGTATTGAGGGGAAGCCAAACATCTAGATGTAAAGCCCAACACCTAGAGGTAAAGCCAAAAATCTAGATGTAAAACCCAACATCTTGAGGTAAAGACAAACATCTAGAGGTAAAGCAGGACATCTAGAGGTAAAGACGAAGCAATGCAAAGCCCAAAATCTAGAGGTAAATCTCAACATCTAGAGATAAAGCCGAAAATCTAGATGTAATCCCAATTTCTAGATCTAAAGCCAAACATCTAGAGGTAACGCCCAATATCTAGAGGTAAAGACCAAAATCTAGATGTAAAGCCCAACTTCTAGATCTAAAGCCCAACATCTCGAGGTAAAGACCAGCATCTAGAGGTAAAGCCTAACAACTAGAGGTGAATTCCAAAATCTAAATGTAAAGCAAAATATCTAGATGTAAACCCCTACATCTAGAGGTAAAGTCCAATATCTAGACTTAAAGACCAACATCTAGAGGTAAAGCCCAATGTCTAGAGGTAATGACCAACTTCTAGAGGAAAAGCCAAAAATCTAGAATTAAAACCCAAAATCAAAAGTTAAAGCCCAAAATCTAGATTTAAAGCCCACAATCTACATGTAAATCCCACCATCTAGAGGTAAAACCCACCATCCAGAGGTAAAACCCAATGTCTAGATGTAAACCCCAACATCTAGAGGTAAAGCCCAACGTCTGGAGGTACAGCCCAGCTTCTAGAGAGAAGCCAAAAATCAGATGGAAAACCCAAAATCTAGAAGTCAAGCTCAACATCTAGAGGTAAAGCCCAAAATCTAGACGTAAAGCCTAACATCTAGAGGTGAATTCCAAAATCCAATGTTAAGGCCCAACATCTAGATATAAAGCCCCACATCTAGAGGAGAAGCCCAACCTCTAGATATGAATCCCACATCTAGAGGAAAAACCCAACATCTAGAAGTAAAACCCAACATCTAGGGGTAAAGCCCAATATCTAGAGATAAAGCCCAACATCTAGAGTTAAAAACAAGGGATGTAAGGCCCAAAATCTAGAGGTAAAGCAGAAAATCTAGATTTAAAGCCCAACATCTAGAGGTAAAGCAGAATGTATTGAGGGAAAGCCAAACAACTAGATGTAAAGCCAAACATCTAGATGTAAAGCCCAACATCTGGAGGTGAAGCCCAAAATCTAAATGTAAAGCAAAACATCTAGATGTAAACCCCTACATCTAGAGGTAAAGTCCAATATCTAGACTTAAAGACCAACATCTAGAGGTAAAGCCCTACGTCTAGAGGTAATGACCAACTTCTAGAGGAAAAGCCAAAAATCTAGATTTAAAACCCAAAATCAAAAGTTAAAGCCCACAATCTACATGTAAATCCCACCATCTAGAGGTAAAACCCACCATCTAGAGGTAAAGCCCAACGTCTGGAGGTACAGCCCAGCTTCTAGAGAGAAGCCAAAAATCAGATGGAAAACCCAAAATCTAGAAGTCAAGCTCAACATCTAGAGGTAAAGCCCAAAATCTAGACGTAAAGCCTAACATCTAGAGGTGAATTCCAAAATCCAATGTTAAGGCCCAACATCTAAAGTTAAAGACAGACATCTAGATGTAAAGCCCAACATCTAGAGGTAAAGCCCAATATCTAGAGATAAAGCCCAACATCTAGAGGTAAATCGCAAAATCTAGAGGTAAAGCCCAACATCTAGATATAAAGCCCCACATCTAGAGGAGAAGCCCAACCTCTAGATATGAATCCCACATCTAGAGGAAAAACCCAACATCTAGAAGTAAAACCCAACATCTAGAGGTAAAGCCCAATATCTAGAGATAAAGCCCAACATCTAGAGGTAAAAACCAAGCGATGTAAGGCCTAAAATCTAGAGGTAAAGCAGAAAATCTAGATTTAAAGCCCAACATCTAGAGGTAAAGCAGAATGTATTGAGGGAAAGCCAAACATCTAGATGTAAAGCCCAACATCTAGAGGTAAAGCCAAAAATCTAGATGTATAACCCAAAATCTTGAGGTAAAGACAAGCATCTAGAGGTAAAGCAGGACATCTAGAGGTAAAGACGAAGCAGTGCAAAGCCCAAAATCTAGAGGTAAACCCCAACGTCTAGATTTAAAGCCCAAAGTCTAGATATAAAGCCCAACATCTGGAGGTTATGACAAACATCTAGAGGTAAAGAAGGACATCCAGAGGTAAAGCCAAAGCAATGTAAAGCCCAACATCTAGAGTTAAAGCCCAACGTCTAGATTTAAAGCCCAAAGTCTAGATATAAAGCCCAACATCTATTTGTAAATCCCAACATCTGGAGGTAAAGCCTAACATCTAGAGGTAAAGCCCAACATCTAGAGGTAAAGCCAAAAATTTAGATTTAAACCCCAAAATCTAGAGGTAAAGCCCAATATCTAGAGGTAAATCCCAAAATCTAGATGTAAAGCCCAACATCTAGGGGTAAAGCCCAAAATCTAGAGGTAAAGCAAAACTTCTGATGTAAAGCTCAACATCTAGTCGGAAAGCCAAATGTCTATAGGTAAAGCCCAACTTCTAGAGGTGAAGCCAAACATCTAGATATAAAACCCAAAATCGGGAGGAAAAGCCCAACATATAGAAGTATAGCCCAAATTCTAGAGATAAATTCCAAAGTCTAGATAAAAAGCCCAACATCTAGAGGTTAGAGCCCAACATCTAGAGGTGAAGCAAAACATATAGAGGTATATCCCAACATCTAGAGATAAAGCCCAACATCTAGAGCTAAAGGCAAACATCTAGACGTAAAACCCTACATCTATGGGTAAAGCCCAACCTCTAGAGGTAAAGCCCAACTTCTTCAGGAAAAGCCAAAAATCTGAATTTCAAAACCCAAAATCTGGAGGTAAACCCCAACATCTAGAGCTAAACCCCAAATTAGAGATGTAAAGCCGAATTTCTAGATCTAAAGCCAAAGATCTAGAGGTAAAGCCCAACATCTAGAGGTAAAGCCAAACATCTAGAGGTGAATTCCAAAAACTAGTGTTAAAGCCCGACACCTACAGTTAAAGCCAAACACCTAGATGTAAAATCCAACTTCTAGAGATAAAGCCCAATATCTAGAGTTGAAGCGCATCATCTAGAGATAAAGCCGAAAATCTAGAGGTAAAGCCCAACATCTAGAGGTAAAGCCCAACATCTAGAGGTAAAGCCCAAAATCTAGAGGTAAAGCCGAACATCTAGAGATAAAGGCAAATATCTAGATGTAAACCCCCAAATCTAGAGGTAAAGCCCAACATGTAGAGGTATAGCCCAATTTCTAGAGGTAAAGTCCAACATCTAGATATAAAGCCCAATGTCTAGATGAGAAGCCAAACCTCTAGAGGTGTATCCCAAGATCTAGAGGAAAAAAACAACATCTAGAAGTAAAACCCAACATCTAGAGGTAAAGCCCAATATCTAGAGATGAAGCCCAACATCTAGAGGTAACAACCAAGTGATGTAAGGCCCAAAATATAGAGGTAAAGCAGAATGTATTGAGGGGACGCCAAACATCTAGATGTAAAGCCCAACACCTAGAGGTAAAGCCAAAAATCTAGATGTAAAACCCAACATCTTGAGGTAAAGACGAACATCTAGAGGTAAAGCAGGACATCTAGAGGTAAAGACGAAGCAATGCAAAGCCCAAAATCTAGAGGTAAATCTCAACATCTAGAGATAAAGCCGAAAATCTAGATGTAATCCCAATTTCTAGATCTAAAGCCAAACATCTAGAGGTAAAGCCCAATATCTAGAGGTAAAGACCAAAATCTAGATGTAAAGCCCAACTTCTAGATCTAAAGCCCAACATCTCGAGGTAAAGACCAGCATCTAGAGGTAAAGCCTAACAACTAGAGGTGAATTCCAAAATCTAAATGTAAAGCAAAATATCTAGATGTAAACCCCTACATCTAGAAGTAAAGTCCAATATCTAGACTTAAAGACCAACATCTAGAGGTAAAGCCCTACGTCTAGAGGTAATGACCAACTTCTAGAGGAAAAGCCAAAAATCTAGAATTAAAACCCAAAATCAAAAGTTAAAGCCCAAAATCTAGATTTAAAGCCCACAATCTACATGTAAATCCCACCATCTAGAGGTAAAACCCACCATCCAGAGGTAAAACCCAATGTCTAGAGGTAAACCCCAACATCTAGAGGTAAAGCCCAACGTCTGGAGGTACAGCCCAGCTTCTAGAGAGAAGCCGAAAATCAGATGGAAAACCCAAAATCTAGAAGTCAAGCTCAACATCTAGAGGTAAAGCCCAAAATCTAGACGTAAAGCCTAACATCTAGAGGATGAATTCCAAAATCCAATGTTAAGGCCCAACATCTAAAGTTAAAGACAGACATCTAGATGTAAAGCCCAACATCTAGAGGTAAAGCCCAATATCTAGAGATAAAGCCCAACATCTAGAGGTAAATCGCAAAATCTAGAGGTAAAGCCCAACATCTAGATATAAAGCCCCACATCTAGAGGAGAAGCCCAACCTCTAGATATGAATCCCACATCTAGAGGAAAAACCCAACATCTAGAAGTAAAACCCAACATCTAGAGGTAAAGCCCAATATCTAGAGATAAAGCCCAACATCTAGAGGTAAAAACCAAGCGATGTAAGGCCTAAAATCTAGAGGTAAAGCAGAAAATCTAGATTTAAAGCCCAACATCTAGAGGTAAAGCAGAATGTATTGAGGGAAAGCCAAACATCTAGATGTAAAGCCCAACATCTAGAGGTAAAGCCAAAAATCTAGATGTATAACCCAAAATCTTGAGGTAAAGACAAGCATCTAGAGGTAAAGCAGGACATCTAGAGGTAAAGACGAAGCAGTGCAAAGCCCAAAATCTAGAGGTAAACCCCAACGTCTAGATTTAAAGCCCAAAGTCTAGATATAAAGCCCAACATCTGGAGGTTATGACAAACATCTAGAGGTAAAGAAGGACATCCAGAGGTAAAGCCAAAGCAATGTAAAGCCCAACATCTAGAGTTAAAGCCCAACGTCTAGATTTAAAGCCCAAAGTCTAGATATAAAGCCCAACATCTATTTGTAAATCCCAACATCTGGAGGTAAAGCCTAACATCTAGAGGTAAAGCCCAACATCTAGAGGTAAAGCCAAAAATTTAGATTTAAACCCCAAAATCTAGAGGTAAAGCCCAATATCTAGAGGTAAATCCCAAAATCTAGAGGTAAAGCCCAACATCTAGGGGTAAAGCCCAAAATCTAGAGGTAAAGCAAAACTTCTGATGTAAAGCTCAACATCTAGTCGGAAAGCCAAATGTCTATAGGTAAAGCCCAACTTCTAGAGGTGAAGCCAAACATCTAGATATAAAACCCAAAATCGGGAGGAAAAGCCCAACATATAGAAGTATAGCCCAAATTCTAGAGATAAATTCCAAAGTCTAGATAAAAAGCCCAACATCTAGAGGTTAGAGCCCAACATCTAGAGGTGAAGCAAAACATATAGAGGTATATCCCAACATCTAGAGATAAAGCCCAACATCTAGAGCTAAAGGCAAACATCTAGACGTAAAACCCTACATCTATGGGTAAAGCCCAACCTCTAGAGGTAAAGCCCAACTTCTTCAGGAAAAGCCAAAAATCTGAATTTCAAAACCCAAAATCTGGAGGTAAACCCCAACATCTAGAGCTAAACCCCAAATTAGAGATGTAAAGCCGAATTTCTAGATCTAAAGCCAAAGATCTAGAGGTAAAGCCCAACATCTAGAGGTAAAGCCAAACATCTAGAGGTGAATTCCAAAATCTAGTGTTAAAGCCCGACACCTACAGTTAAAGCCAAACACCTAGATGTAAAATCCAACTTCTAGAGATAAAGCCCAATATCTAGAGTTGAAGCGCATTATCTAGAGATAAAGCCGAAAATCTAGAGGTAAAGCCCAACATCTAGAGGTAAAGCCCAACATCTAGATGTAAAGCCCAAAATCTAGAGGTAAAGCCGAACATCTAGAGATAAAGGCAAATATCTAGATGTAAAACCCCAAATCTAGAGGTAAAGCCCAACATGTAGAGGTATAGCCCAATTTCTAGAGGTAAAGCCCAACATCTAGATACAAAGCCCAATGTCTAGATGAGAAGCTAAACCTCTAGAGGTGTATCCCAAGATCTAGAGGAAAAAACCAACATCTAGAAGTAAAACCCAACATCTAGAGGTAAAGCCCAATATCTAGAGATGAAGCCCAACATCTAGAGGTAACAACCAAGTGATGTAAGGCCCAAAATCTAGAGGTAAAGCAGAATGTATTGAGGGGAAGCCAAACATCTAGATGTAAAGCCCAACACCTAGAGGTAAAGCCAAAAATCTAGATGTAAAACCCAACATCTTGAGGTAAAGACAAACATCTAGAGGTAAAGCAGGACATCTAGAGGTAAAGACGAAGCAATGCAAAGCCCAAAATCTAGAGGTAAATCTCAACATCTAGAGATAAAGCCGAAAATCTAGATGTAATCCCAATTTCTAGATCTAAAGCCAAACATCTAGAGGTAACGCCCAATATCTAGAGGTAAAGACCAAAATCTAGATGTAAAGCCCAACTTCTAGATCTAAAGCCCAACATCTCGAGGTAAAGACCAGCATCTAGAGGTAAAGCCTAACAACTAGAGGTGAATTCCAAAATCTAAATGTAAAGCAAAATATCTAGATGTAAACCCCTACATCTAGAGGTAAAGTCCAATATCTAGACTTAAAGACCAACATCTAGAGGTAAAGCCCAATGTCTAGAGGTAATGACCAACTCCTAGAGGAGAAGCCAAAAATCTAGATTTAAAAACCAAAATCAAAAGTTAAAGCCCAAAATCTAGATTTAAAGCCCACAATCTACATGTAAATCCCACCATCTAGAGGTAAAACCCACCATCCAGAGGTAAAACCCAATGTCTAGAGGTAAAGCCCAACATCTAGAGGTAAAGCCCAACGTCTGGAGGTAAAGCCCAGCTTCTAGAGAGAAGCCAAAAATCCAGACGGAAAACCCAAAATCTAGAAGCAAAGCTCAACATCTAGAGGTAAAGCCCAGAATCTAGATGTAAAGCACAACTTCTAGATCTAAGCCCAACATCTAGAGGTGAAGCCCAAAATCTAGACGTAAAGCCTAACATCTAGAGGTGAATTCCAAAATCCAATGTTAAGGCCCAACATCTAGATATAAAGCCCCATATCTAGAGGAGAAGCCCAACCTCTAGATATGAATCCCACATCTAGAGGAAAAACCCAACATCTAGAAGTAAAACCCAACATCTAGGGGTAAAGCCCAATATCTAGAGATAAAGCCCAACATCTAGAGTTAAAAACAAGGGATGTAAGGCCCAAAATCTAGAGGTAAAGCAGAAAATCTAGATTTAAAGCCCAACATCTAGAGGTAAAGCAGAATGTATTGAGGGAAAGCCAAACATCTAGATGTAAAGCCAAACATCTAGATGTAAAGCCCCACATCTGGAGGTGAAGCCCAAAATCTAAATGTAAAGCAAAACATCTAGATGTAAACCCCTACATATAGAGGTAAAGTCCAATATCTAGACTTAAAGACCAACATCTAGAGGTAAAGCCCTACGTCTAGAGGTAATGACCAACTTCTAGAGGAAAAGCCAAAAATCTAGATTTAAAACCCAAAATCAAAAGTTAAAGCCCACAATCTACATGTAAATCCCACCATCTAGAGGTAAAACCCACCATCCAGAGGTAAAACCCAATGTCTAGAGGTAAACCCCAACATCTAGAGGTAAAGCCCAACGTCTGGAGGTACAGCCCAGCTTCTAGAGAGAAGCCAAAAATCAGATGGAAAACCCAAAATCTAGAAGTCAAGCTCAACATCTAGAGGTAAAGCCCAAAATCTAGACGTAAAGCCTAACATCTAGAGGTGAATTCCAAAATCCAATGTTAAGGCCCAACATCTAAAGTTAAAGACAGACATCTAGATGTAAAGCCCAACATCTAGAGGTAAAGCCCAATATCTAGAGATAAAGCCCAACATCTAGAGGTAAATCGCAAAATCTAGAGGTAAAGCCCAACATCTAGATATAAAGCCCCACATCTAGAGGAGAAGCCCAACTTCTAGATATGAATCCCACATCTAGAGGAAAAACCCAACATCTAGAAGTAAAACCCAACATCTAGAGGTAAAGCCCAATATCTAGAGATAAAGCCCAACATCTAGAGGTAAAAACCAAGCGATGTAAGGCCTAAAATCTAGAGGTAAAGCAGAAAATCTAGATTTAAAGCCCAACATCTAGAGGTAAAGCAGAATGTATTGAGGGAAAGCCAAACATCTAGATGTAAAGCCCAACATCTAGAGGTAAAGCCAAAAATCTAGATGTATAACCCAAAATCTTGAGGTAAAGACAAGCATCTAGAGGTAAAGCAGGACATCTAGAGGTAAAGACGAAGCCGTGCAAAGCCCAAAATCTAGAGGTAAACCCCAACGTCTAGATTTAAAGCCCAAAGTCTAGATATAAAGCCCAACATCTGGAGGTTATGACAAACATCTAGAGGTAAAGAAGGACATCCAGAGGTAAAGCCAAAGCAATGTAAAGCCCAACATCTAGAGTTAAAGCCCAACATCTAGATTTAAAGCCCACAGTCTAGATATAAAGCCCAACATCTATTTGTAAATCCCAACATCTGGAGGTAAAGCCTAACATCTAGAGGTAAAGCCCAACATCTAGAGGTAAAGCCAAAAATTTAGATTTAAACCCCAAAATCTAGAGGTAAAGCCCAATATCTAGAGGTAAATCCCAAAATCTAGATGTAAAGCCCAACATCTAGGGGTAAAGCCCAAAATCTAGAGGTAAAGCAAAACTTCTGATGTAAAGCTCAACATCTAGTCGGAAAGCCAAATGTCTATAGGTAAAGCCCAACTTCTAGAGGTGAAGCCAAACATCTAGATATAAAACCCAAAATCGGGAGGAAAAGCCCAACATATAGAAGTATAGCCCAAATTCTAGAGATAAATTCCAAAGTCTAGATAAAAAGCCCAACATCTAGAGGTTAGAGCCCAACATCTAGAGGTGAAGCAAAACATATAGAGGTATATCCCAACATCTAGAGATAAAGCCCAACATCTAGAGCTAAAGGCAAACATCTAGACGTAAAACCCTACATCTATGGGTAAAGCCCAACCTCTAGAGGTAAAGCCCAACTTCTTCAGGAAAAGCCAAAAATCTGAATTTCAAAACCCAAAATCTGGAGGTAAACCCCAACATCTAGAGCTAAAGCCCAAATTAGAGATGTAAAGCCGAATTTCTAGATCTAAAGCCAAAGATCTAGAGGTAAAGCCCAACATCTAGAGGTAAAGCCAAACATCTAGAGGTGAATTCCAAAATCTAGTGTTAAAGCCCGACACCTACAGTTAAAGCCAAACACCTAGATGTAAAATCCAACTTCTAGAGATAAAGCCCAATATCTAGAGTTGAAGCGCATCATCTAGAGATAAAGCCGAAAATCTAGAGGTAAAGCCCAACATCTAGAGGTAAAGCCCAACATCTAGAGGTAAAGCCCAAAATCTAGAGGTAAAGCTGAACATCTAGAGATAAAGGCAAATATCTAGATGTAAAACCCCAAATCTAGAGGTAAACCAAACATGTAGAGGTATAGCCCAATTTCTAGAGGTAAAGTCCAACATCTAGATGTAAAGCCCAACATCTAGAGGTATAGCCCAATTTCTAGAGGTAAAGCCCAACATCTAGATATAAAGCCCAATGTCTAGATGAGAAGCCAAACCTCTAGAGGTGTATCCCAAGATCTAGAGGAAAAACCCAACATCTAGAAGTAAAACCCAACATCTAGAGGTAAAGCCCAATATCTAGAGATAAAGCCCAACATCTAGAGGTAAAAACCAAGCGATGTAAGGCCTAAAATCTAGAGGTAAAGCAGAAAATCTAGATTTAAAGCCCAACATCTAGAGGTAAAGCAGAATGTATTGAGGGAAAGCCAAACATCTAGATGTAAAGCCCAACACCTAGAGGTAAAGCCAAAAATCTAGATGTATAACCCAAAATCTTGAGGTAAAGACAAGCATCTAGAGGTAAAGCAGGACATCTAGAGGTAAAGACGAAGCAGTGCAAAGCCCAAAATCTAGAGGTAAACCCCAACGTCTAGATTTAAAGCCCAAAGTCTAGATATAAAGCCCAACATCTGGAGGTTATCACAAACATCTAGAGGTAAAGAAGGACATCCAGAGGTAAAGCCAAAGCAATGTAAAGCCCAACATCTAGAGTTAAAGCCCAACGTCTAGATTTAAAGCCCACAGTCTAGATATAAAGCCCAACATCTATTTGTAAATCTCAACATCTGGAGGTAAAGCCTAACATCTAGAGGTAAAGCCCAACATCTAGAGGTAAAGCCAAAAATTTAGATTTAAACCCCAAAATCTAGAGGTAAAGCCCAATATCTAGAGGTAAATCCCAAAATCTAGATGTAAAGCCCAACATCTAGGGGTAAAGCCCAAAATCTAGAGGTAAAGCAAAACTTCTGATGTAAAGCTCAACATCTAGTCGGAAAGCCAAATGTCTATAGGTAAAGCCCAACTTCTAGAGGTGAAGCCAAACATCTAGATATAAAACCCAAAATCGGGAGGAAAAGCCCAACATATAGAAGTATAGCCCAAATTCTAGAGATAAATTCCAAAGTCTAGATAAAAAGCCCAACATCTAGAGGTTAGAGCCCAACATCTAGAGGTGAAGCAAAACATATAGAGGTATATCCCAACATCTAGAGATAAAGCCCAACATCTAGAGCTAAAGGCAAACATCTAGACGTAAAACCCTACATCTATGGGTAAAGCCCAACCTCTAGAGGTAAAGCCCAACTTCTTCAGGAAAAGCCAAAAATCTGAATTTCAAAACCCAAAATCTGGAGGTAAACCCCAACATCTAGAGCTAAAGCCCAAATTAGAGATGTAAAGCCGAATTTCTAGATCTAAAGCCAAAGATCTAGAGGTAAAGCCCAACATCTAGAGGTAAAGCCAAACATCTAGAGGTGAATTCCAAAATCTAGTGTTAAAGCCCGACACCTACAGTTAAAGCCAAACACCTAGATGTAAAATCCAACTTCTAGAGATAAAGCCCAATATCTAGAGTTGAAGCGCATCATCTAGAGATAAAGCCGAAAATCTAGAGGTAAAGCCCAACATCTAGAGGTAAAGCCCAACATCTAGAGGTAAAGCCCAAAATCTAGAGGTAAAGCTGAACATCTAGAGATAAAGGCAAATATCTAGATGTAAAACCCCAAATCTAGAGGTAAACCAAACATGTAGAGGTATAGCCCAATTTCTAGAGGTAAAGTCCAACATCTAGATGTAAAGCCCAACATCTAGAGGTATAGCCCAATTTCTAGAGGTAAAGCCCAACATCTAGATATAAAGCCCAATGTCTAGATGAGAAGCCAAACCTCTAGAGGTGTATCCCAAGATCTAGAGGAAAAACCCAACATCTAGAAGTAAAACCCAACATCTAGAGGTAAAGCCCAATATCTAGAGATAAAGCCCAACATCTAGAGGTAAAAACCAAGCGATGTAAGGCCTAAAATCTAGAGGTAAAGCAGAAAATCTAGATTTAAAGCCCAACATCTAGAGGTAAAGCAGAATGTATTGAGGGAAAGCCAAACATCTAGATGTAAAGCCCAACACCTAGAGGTAAAGCCAAAAATCTAGATGTATAACCCAAAATCTTGAGGTAAAGACAAGCATCTAGAGGTAAAGCAGGACATCTAGAGGTAAAGACGAAGCAGTGCAAAGCCCAAAATCTAGAGGTAAACCCCAACGTCTAGATTTAAAGCCCAAAGTCTAGATATAAAGCCCAACATCTGGAGGTTATGACAAACATCTAGAGGTAAAGAAGGACATCCAGAGGTAAAGCCAAAGCAATGTAAAGCCCAACATCTAGAGTTAAAGCCCAACGTCTAGATTTAAAGCCCACAGTCTAGATATAAAGCCCAACATCTATTTGTAAATCTCAACATCTGGAGGTAAAGCCTAACATCTAGAGGTAAAGCCCAACATCTAGAGGTAAAGCCAAAAATTTAGATTTAAACCCCAAAATCTAGAGGTAAAGCCCAATATCTAGAGGTAAATCCCAAAATCTAGAGGTAAAGCCCAACATCTAGGGGTAAAGCCCAAAATCTAGAGGTAAAGCAAAACTTCTGATGTAAAGCTCAACATCTAGTCGGAAAGCCAAATGTCTATAGGTAAAGCCCAACTTCTAGAGGTGAAGCCAAACATCTAGATATAAAACCCAAAATCGGGAGGAAAAGCCCAACATATAGAAGTATAGCCCAAATTCTAGAGATAAATTTCAAAGTCTAGATAAAAAGCCCAACATCTAGAGGTTAGAGCCCAACATCTAGAGGTGAAGCAAAACATATAGAGGTATATCCCAACATCTAGAGATAAAGACCAACATCTAGAGCTAAAGGCAAACATCTAGACGTAAAACCCTACATCTATGGGTAAAGCCCAACCTCTAGAGGTAAAGCCCAACTTCTTCAGGAAAAGCCAAAAATCTGAATTTCAAAACCCAAAATCTGGAGGTAAACCCCAACATCTAGAGCTAAAGCCCAAATTAGAGATGTAAAGCCGAATTTCTAGATCTAAAGCCAAAGATCTAGAGGTAAAGCCCAAAATCTAGAGGTAAAGCCAAACATCTAGAGGTGAATTCCAAAATCTAGTGTTAAAGCCCGACACCTACAGTTAAAGCCAAACACCTAGATGTAAAATCCAACTTCTAGAGATAAAGCCCAATATCTAGAGTTGAAGCGCATCATCTAGAGATAAAGCCGAAAATCTAGAGGTAAAGCCCAACATCTAGAGGTAAAGCCCAACATCTAGATGTAAAGCCCAAAATCTAGAGGTAAAGCCGAACATCTAGAGATAAAGGCAAATATCTAGATGTAAAACCCCAAATCTAGAGGTAAAGCCCAACATGTAGAGGTATAGCCCAATTTCTAGAGGTAAAGCCCAACATCTAGATATAAAGCCCAATGTCTAGATGAGAAGCTAAACCTCTAGAGGTGTATCCCAAGATCTAGAGGAAAAACCCAACATCTAGAAGTAAAACCCAACATCTAGAGGTAAAGCCCAATATCTAGAGATGAAGCCCAACATCTAGAGGTAACAACCAAGTGATGTAAGGCCCAAAATCTAGAGGTAAAGCAGAATGTATTGAGGGGAAGCCAAACATCTAGATGTAAAGCCCAACACCTAGAGGTAAAGCCAAAAATCTAGATGTAAAACCCAACATCTTGAGGTAAAGACAAACATCTAGAGGTAAAGCAGGACATCTAGAGGTAAAGACGAAGCAATGCAAAGCCCAAAATCTAGAGGTAAATCTCAACATCTAGAGATAAAGCCGAAAATCTAGATGTAATCCCAATTTCTAGATCTAAAGCCAAACATCTAGAGGTAACGCCCAATATCTAGAGGTAAAGACCAAAATCTAGATGTAAAGCCCAACTTCTAGATCTAAAGCCCAACATCTCGAGGTAAAGACCAGCATCTAGAGGTAAAGCCTAACAACTAGAGGTGAATTCCAAAATCTAAATGTAAAGCAAAATATCTAGATGTAAACCCCTACATCTAGAGGTAAAGTCCAATATCTAGACTTAAAGACCAACATCTAGAGGTAAAGCCCAATGTCTAGAGGTAATGACCAACTCCTAGAGGAAAAGCCAAAAATCTAGAATTAAAACCCAAAATCAAAAGTTAAAGCCCAAAATCTAGATTTAAAGCCCACAATCTACATGTAAATCCCACCATCTAGAGGTAAAACCCACCATCCAGAGGTAAAACCCAATGTCTAGATGTAAACCCCAACATCTAGAGGTAAAGCCCAACGTCTGGAGGTAAAGCCCAGCTTCTAGAGAGAAGCCAAAAATCCAGATGGAAAACCCAAAATCTAGAAGCAAAGCTCAACATCTAGAGGTAAAGCCCAGAATCTAGATGTAAAGCACAACTTCTAGATCTAAGCCCAACATCTAGAGGTGAAGCCCAAAATCTAGACGTAAAGCCTAACATCTAGAGGTGAATTCCAAAATCCAATGTTAAGGCCCAACATCTAGATATAAAGCCCCATATCTAGAGGAGAAGCCCAACCTCTAGATATGAATCCCACATCTAGAGGAAAAACCCAACATCTAGAAGTAAAACCCAACATCTAGGGGTAAAGCCCAATATCTAGAGATGAAGCCCAACATCTAGAGGTAACAACCAAGTGATGTAAGGCCCAAAATCTAGAGGTAAAGCAGAATGTATTGAGGGAAAGCCAAACATCTAGATGTAAAGCCAAACATCTAGATGTAAAGCCCAACATCTGGAGGTGAAGCCCAAAATCTAAATGTAAAGCAAAACATCTAGATGTAAACCCCTACATATAGAGGTAAAGTCCAATATCTAGACTTAAAGACCAACATCTAGAGGTAAAGCCCTACGTCTAGAGGTAATGACCAACTTCTAGAGGAAAAGCCAAAAATCTAGATTTAAAACCCAAAATCAAAAGTTAAAGCCCACAATCTACATGTAAATCCCACCATCTAGAGGTAAAACCCACCATCCAGAGGTAAAACCCAATGTCTAGAGGTAAACCCCAACATCTAGAGGTAAAGCCCAACGTCTGGAGGTACAGCCCAGCTTCTAGAGAGAAGCCAAAAATCAGATGGAAAACCCAAAATCTAGAAGTCAAGCTCAACATCTAGAGGTAAAGCCCAAAATCTAGACGTAAAGCCTAGCATCTAGAGGTGAATTCCAAAATCCAATGTTAAGGCCCAACATCTAAAGTTAAAGACAGACATCTAGATGTAAAGCCCAACATCTAGAGGTAAAGCCCAATATCTAGAGATAAAGCCCAACATCTAGAGGTAAATCGCAAAATCTAGAGGTAAAGCCCAACATCTAGATATAAAGCCCCACATCTAGAGGAGAAGCCCAACTTCTAGATATGAATCCCACATCTAGAGGAAAAACCCAACATCTAGAAGTAAAACCCAACATCTAGAGGTAAAGCCCAATATCTAGAGATAAAGCCCAACATCTAGAGGTAAAAACCAAGCGATGTAAGGCCTAAAATCTAGAGGTAAAGCAGAAAATCTAGATTTAAAGCCCAACATCTAGAGGTAAAGCAGAATGTATTGAGGGAAAGCCAAACATCTAGATGTAAAGCCCAACACCTAGAGGTAAAGCCAAAAATCTAGATGTATAACCCAAAATCTTGAGGTAAAGACAAGCATCTAGAGGTAAAGCAGGACATCTAGAGGTAAAGACGAAGCAGTGCAAAGCCCAAAATCTAGAGGTAAACCCCAACGTCTAGATTTAAAGCCCAAAGTCTAGATATAAAGCCCAACATCTGGAGGTTATGACAAACATCTAGAGGTAAAGAAGGACATCCAGAGGTAAAGCCAAAGCAATGTAAAGCCCAACATCTAGAGTTAAAGCCCAACGTCTAGATTTAAAGCCCACAGTCTAGATATAAAGCCCAACATCTATTTGTAAATCCCAACATCTGGAGGTAAAGCCTAACATCTAGAGGTAAAGCCCAACATCTAGAGGTAAAGCCAAAAATTTAGATTTAAACCCCAAAATCTAGAGGTAAAGCCCAATATCTAGAGGTAAATCCCAAAATCTAGATGTAAAGCCCAACATCTAGGGGTAAAGCCCAAAATCTAGAGGTAAAGCAAAACTTCTGATGTAAAGCTCAACATCTAGTCGGAAAGCCAAATGTCTATAGGTAAAGCCCAACTTCTAGAGGTGAAGCCAAACATCTAGATATAAAACCCAAAATCGGGAGGAAAAGCCCAACATATAGAAGTATAGCCCAAATTCTAGAGATAAATTCCAAAGTCTAGATAAAAAGCCCAACATCTAGAGGTTAGAGCCCAACATCTAGAGGTGAAGCAAAACATATAGAGGTATATCCCAACATCTAGAGATAAAGCCCAACATCTAGAGCTAAAGGCAAACATCTAGACGTAAAACCCTACATCTATGGGTAAAGCCCAACCTCTAGAGGTAAAGCCCAACTTCTTCAGGAAAAGCCAAAAATCTGAATTTCAAAACCCAAAATCTGGAGGTAAACCCCAACATCTAGAGCTAAACCCCAAATTAGAGATGTAAAGCCGAATTTCTAGATCTAAAGCCAAAGATCTAGAGGTAAAGCCCAACATCTAGAGGTAAAGCCAAACATCTAGAGGTGAATTCCAAAATCTAGTGTTAAAGCCCGACACCTACAGTTAAAGCCAAACACCTAGATGTAAAATCCAACTTCTAGAGATAAAGCCCAATATCTAGAGTTGAAGCGCATCATCTAGAGATAAAGCCGAAAATCTAGAGGTAAAGCCCAACATCTAGAGGTAAAGCCCAAAATCTAGAGGTAAAGCTGAACATCTAGAGATAAAGGCAAATATCTAGATGTAAAACCCCAAATCTAGAGGTAAACCAAACATGTAGAGGTATAGCCCAATTTCTAGAGGTAAAGTCCAACATCTAGATGTAAAGCCCAACATCTAGAGGTATAGCCCAATTTCTAGAGGTAAAGCCCAACATCTAGATATAAAGCCCAATGTCTAGATGAGAAGCCAAACCTCTAGAGGTGTATCCCAAGATCTAGAGGAAAAACCCAACATCTAGAAGTAAAACCCAACATCTAGAGGTAAAGCCCAATATCTAGAGATGAAGCCCAACATCTAGAGGTAACAACCAAGTGATGTAAGGCCCAAAATCTAGAGGTAAAGCAGAATGTATTGAGGGAAAGCCAAACATCTAGATGTAAAGCCAAACATCTAGATGTAAAGCCCAACATCTGGAGGTGAAGCCCAAAATCTAAATGTAAAGCAAAACATCTAGATGTAAACCCCTACATATAGAGGTAAAGTCCAATATCTAGACTTAAAGACCAACATCTAGAGGTAAAGCCCTACGTCTAGAGGTAATGACCAACTTCTAGAGGAAAAGCCAAAAATCTAGATTTAAAACCCAAAATCAAAAGTTAAAGCCCACAATCTACATGTAAATCCCACCATCTAGAGGTAAAACCCACCATCCAGAGGTAAAACCCAATGTCTAGAGGTAAACCCCAACATCTAGAGGTAAAGCCCAACGTCTGGAGGTACAGCCCAGCTTCTAGAGAGAAGCCAAAAATCAGATGGAAAACCCAAAATCTAGAAGTCAAGCTCAACATCTAGAGGTAAAGCCCAAAATCTAGACGTAAAGCCTAACATCTAGAGGTGAATTCCAAAATCCAATGTTAAGGCCCAACATCTAAAGTTAAAGACAGACATCTAGATGTAAAG
This sequence comes from Leptosomus discolor, assembly GCF_034619465.1. Taxonomy (NCBI): domain Eukaryota; kingdom Metazoa; phylum Chordata; class Aves; order Leptosomiformes; family Leptosomidae; genus Leptosomus; species Leptosomus discolor. The sequence continues at coordinate 3,315,102 of NW_028237782.1, read as the reverse complement.
CCCAACATCTAGAGGTAAAGCCCAACATCTAGAGATAAAGCCCAACATCTAGAGGTAAATCGCAAAATCTAGAGGTAAAGCCCAACATCTAGATATAAAGCCCCACATCTAGAGGAGAAGCCCAACCTCTAGATATGAATCCCACATCTAGAGGAAAAACCCAACATCTAGAAGTAAAACCCAACATCTAGAGGTAAAGCAGAATGTATTGAGGGAAAGCCAAACATCTAGATGTAAAGCCGAACACCTAGAGGTAAAGCCAAAAATCTAGATGTATAACCCAAAATCTTGAGGTAAAGACAAGCATCTAGAGGTAAAGCAGGACATCTAGAGGTAAAGACGAAGCAGTGCAAAGCCCAAAATCTAGAGGTAAACCCCAACGTCTAGATTTAAAGCCCAAAGTCTAGATATAAAGCCCAACATCTATTTGTAAATCCCAACATCTGGAGGTAAAGCCTAACATCTAGAGGTAAAGCCCAACATCTAGAGGTAAAGCCAAAAATTTAGATTTAAACCCCAAAATCTAGAGGTAAAGCCCAATATCTAGAGGTAAATCCCAAAATCTAGATGTAAAGCCCAACATCTAGGGGTAAAGCCCAAAATCTAGAGGTAAAGCAAAACTTCTGATGTAAAGCTCAACATCTAGTCGGAAAGCCAAATGTCTATAGGTAAAGCCCAACTTCTAGAGGTGAAGCCAAACATCTAGATATAAAACCCAAAATCGGGAGGAAAAGCCCAACATATAGAAGTATAGCCCAAATTCTAGAGATAAATTCCAAAGTCTAGATAAAAAGCCCAACATCTAGAGGTTAGAGCCCAACATCTAGAGGTGAAGCAAAACATATAGAGGTATATCCCAACATCTAGAGATAAAGCCCAACATCTAGAGCTAAAGGCAAACATCTAGACGTAAAACCCTACATCTATGGGTAAAGCCCAACCTCTAGAGGTAAAGCCCAACTTCTTCAGGAAAAGCCAAAAATCTGAATTTCAAAACCCAAAATCTGGAGGTAAACCCCAACATCTAGAGCTAAAGCCCAAATTAGAGATGTAAAGCCGAATTTCTAGATCTAAAGCCAAAGATCTAGAGGTAAAGCCCAACATCTAGAGGTAAAGCCAAACATCTAGAGGTGAATTCCAAAATCTAGTGTTAAAGCCCGACACCTACAGTTAAAGCCAAACACCTAGATGTAAAATCCAACTTCTAGAGATAAAGCCCAATATCTAGAGTTGAAGCGCATCATCTAGAGATAAAGCCGAAAATCTAGAGGTAAAGCCCAACATCTAGAGGTAAAGCCCAACATCTAGAGGTAAAGCCGAACATCTAGAGATAAAGGCAAATATCTAGATGTAAAACCCCAAATCTAGAGGTAAAGCCCAACATGTAGAGGTATAGCCCAATTTCTAGAGGTAAAGCCCAACATCTAGATATAAAGCCCAATGTCTAGATGAGAAGCTAAACCTCTAGAGGTGTATCCCAAGATCTAGAGGAAAAAACCAACATCTGGAAGTAAAACCCAACATCTAGAGGTAAAGCCCAATATCTAGAGATGAAGCCCAACATCTAGAGGTAAAAGCCAAGTGATGTAAGGCCCAAAATCTAGAGGTAAAGCCAAACATCTAGAGGTGAATTCCAAAATCTAGTGTTAAAGCCCGACACCTACAGTTAAAGCCAAACACCTAGATGTAAAATCCAACTTCTAGAGATAAAGCCCAATATCTAGAGTTGAAGCGCATCATCTAGAGATAAAGCCGAAAATCTAGAGGTAAAGCCGAAAATCTAGAGGTAAAGCCCAACGTCTAGAGGTAAAGCCCAAAATCTAGAGGTAAAGCCGAACATCTAGAGATAAAGGCAAATATCTAGATGTAAAACCCCAAATCTAGAGGTAAAGCCCAACATGTAGAGGTATAGCCCAATTTCTAGAGGTAAAGTCCAACATCTAGATGTAAAGCCCAACATCTAGAGGTAAAGCCCAACATCTAGAGGTAAAGCCCAACATCTAGATATAAAGCCCAATGTCTAGATGAGAAGCCAAACCTCTAGAGGTGTATCCCAAGATCTAGAGGAAAAAACCAACATCTAGAAGTAAAACCCAACATCTAGAGGTAAAGCCCAATATCTAGAGATGAAGCCCAACATCTAGAGGTAACAACCAAGTGATGTAAGGCCCAAAATCTAGAGGTAAAGCAGAATGTATTGAGGGGAAGCCAAACATCTAGATGTAAAGCCCAACACCTAGAGGTAAAGCCAAAAATCTAGATGTAAAACCCAACATCTTGAGGTAAAGACAAACATCTAGAGGTAAAGCAGGACATCTAGAGGTAAAGACGAAGCAATGCAAAGCCCAAAATCTAGAGGTAAATCTCAACACCTAGAGATAAAGCCGAAAATCTAGATGTAATCCCAATTTCTAGATCTAAAGCCAAACATCTAGAGGTAAAGCCCAATATCTAGAGGTAAAGACCAAAATCTAGATGTAAAGCCCAACTTCTAGATCTAAAGCCCAACATCTCGAGGTAAAGACCAGCATCTAGAGGTAAAGCCTAACAACTAGAGGTGAATTCCAAAATCTAAATGTAAAGCAAAATATCTAGATGTAAACCCCTACATCTAGAGGTAAAGTCCAATATCTAGACTTAAAGACCAACATCTAGAGGTAAAGCCCAATGTCTAGAGGTAATGACCAACTCCTACAGGAAAAGCCAAAAATCTAGAATTAAAACCCAAAATCAAAAGTTAAAGCCCAAAATCTAGATTTAAAGCCCACAATCTACATGTAAATCCCACCATCTAGAGGTAAAACCCACCATCCAGAGGTAAAACCCAATGTCTAGAGGTAAACCCCAACATCTAGAGGTAAAGCCCAACGTCTGGAGGTAAAGCCCAGCTTCTAGAGAGAAGCCAAAAATCAGATGGAAAACCCAAAATCTAGAAGTCAAGCTCAACATCTAGAGGTGAAGCACAACATATAGAGGTATAACCCAACATCTAGAGATAAAGACCAACATCTAAATGTAAAGCAAAACAGCTAGATGTAAAACCCTACATCTAGAGGTAAAGTCCAGTCTCTAGACTTAAAGACCAACATCTGGAGGTAAAGCCCAAAGTATAGATGTAAAGCCCAACTTCCAGAGTTAAAGTCCAAAATCTAGAGGTAAACACCAATACCTAGAGGTAGAGCCCAAAATCTAGAGATAAAGCCCAACATCTAGAGATAAAGCCAGATATATAGATTTAAAACCCAAAATCTGGAGCTGAAGCCCAACATCTACAGCTACAGCCCCAAATCTAGATGTAAAGCCCAATATCTAGATCTAAAGCTAAATAACCTAGAGGTAAAGCCCAACATGTAGAGGTAAAGACTAAGATCTGGAGGTGAATTCCAATATCTAGTGTTAAAACCCGACACCTACAGTTAAAGCCAAACATCTAGATGTAAAGCCCAGCTTCTAGAGGTAAAGCAAATCATCTAGTCCTACAGCACAATGTCTGCAGGTAAAGCCCAACTTACAGAGGTGAAGGCAAACATCTAGATGTAAAACCCAAAATCTAGAGGTAAAGCCCAACATCTAGAGGAAAAGCCAAATATATAGATTTAAAACCCAAAATCGAGAGGTAAAGCCCGATATCTAGACGTAAAGCCCAAAATCTAGATGTAAAGCCCAACTTCGAGATCTAACACCAAAATCTAGAGGTAAAGACCAATATCTAGAGGTAAAACCCAACATCTAGAGGTAAAGCCAGATATCTAGAGGTAAAGCCCAACATGTAGAGGTAAAGACTAAGATCTAGAGGTGAATTCCAATATCTAGTGTTAAAGCCCGACACCTACAGTTAAAGCCAAACATCTAGATGTAAAACCCAACTTCTAGAGGTAAAGCCGAATATCTAGAGTTAAAGCGCATCCTTTAGAGTAAAGCCCAAAATCTAGAGTTAAAGCCCAACATCTAGAGGGAAAGCCCAGAATCTCGATGTAAAGCCTAACAGCTAGAGGTGAATTCCAAAATCAATTGTTAAGGCCTGACATCTACAGTTAAATCCAACCATATAGATATAACCTCCAACTTCTAGAGGTAAGGCCCAAAATCTAGAGGTAAAGCCCAACTTCTAGAGGTAAAGCCCAACATCTAGAGGTGAAGCCCAACATCTAGAGGTATAGCCCAAATTCTAGAGATAAAGTCCAACGTCTAGATGTAATCCCAACATCTAGAGGTAAAGCCTAAAGTCTAGAGGTAAAGCCCAGATTCTAGAGAGAAGTCAAAAATCCAGATGGAAACCCCAAAATCTAGAGGTAAAGCCTAACATCTAGAGCTAAAGCCCCAAATCTAGATGTAAAGCCCAATTTCTAGATCTAAAGCCAAATAATCTAGAGGTAAAGCCCAACATGTAGAGGTAAAGACTAAGATCTAGAGGTGAATTCCAATATCTAGTGTTAAAGTCCGACACCTAAAGTTAAAGTCAAACATCTAGATGTAAAACCCAATTCTAGAGGTAAAGCCGAATATCTAGAGTTAAAGCGCATCCTTTAGAGTAAAGCCCAAAATCTAGAGTTAAAGCCCAACATCTACAGGGAAAGCCCAGAATCTAGAGGTAAAGCCTAACATCTAGAGGTGAATTCCAAAATCAAGTGTTAAGGCCTGACATCTACAGTTAAATCTAACCATATAGATATAACCCTCAACCTCTAAAGGTAAGGCCCAAAATCTAGAGGTAAAGCCCAACAGCTACAGTTAAAGCCGAACGTCTTGAGGTAAAGCCCAAAGTCTAGCGGTAAAGCCCAACTTCTAGAGGTTAAAGTCCAAAATCTAGAGGTAAAGCCCAAGACCTAGTGGTAGAGCCCAAAATCTAGAGGTAAAGCCCAACATCTAGACGTAAAGCCAGATATCTGACGGTAAAGCCCAACATCTAGAGGAAAAGCCAAATATATAGATTTAAAACCCAAAATCTGGAGGTAAAGCCCAAAATCTAGAGCTAAAGCCCCAAATCTAGATGTAAAGCCCAATTTCTAGATCTAAAGCCGAATAATCTAGAGGTAAAGCCCAACATGTAGAGGTAAAGACTAAGATCTAGAGGTGAATTCCAATATCTAGTGTTAAAGCCCGACACCTACAGTTAAAGCCAAACATCTAGATGTAAAACCCAACTTCTAGAGGTAAAGCCGAATATCTAGAGTTAAAGCGCATCCTTTAGAGTAAAGCCTAAAATCTAGAGTTAAAGCCCAACATCTAGAGGGAAAGCCCAGAATCTAGATGTAAAGCCTAACATCTAGAGGTGAATTCCAAAATCAAGTGTTAAGGCCCGAAATCTACAGTTAAAGGCAACCATATAGATGTAACCCCCAACTTCTAGGGGTAAGGCCCAAATTCTAGAGGTAAAGCTAACATCTAGAGGTAAAGCCCAAGACCTAGTGGTAGAGCCCAAAATCTAGAGGTAAAGCCCAACATCTAGACGTAAAGCCCAGATATCTGATGGTAAAGCCTAACATCTAGAGTAAAAGCAAAAATATAATTTAAAAGCCAAAATCTAGAGATAAAGCCCAACATCTAAATGTAAAGCAAAACATCTAGATGTAAAAACTACATCTAGAGGTAAAGTCCAATATCTAGACTTAAAGACCAACATCTAGAGGTAAACCCCAACATCTAGAGGTAAAGCCCAACGTCTGGAGGTAAAGCCCAGATTCTAGAGAGAAGCCAAAAATCCTAATGGAAAACCCAAAATCCAGAGGTAAAGCCCAACATCTAGAGGTAAAGCCCGGAATCTAGAGGTAAAGCCTAACGTCTAGAGGTGAATTCCAAAATCTAGTCTTAAGGCCTGACATCTACAATTAATGACAAACATATAGATGTAAACCCCAACTTCTAGAGGTAAGGCCCAAAATCTAGAGGTAAAGCCCAACAGCTAAAGTTAAAGCCGAACGTCTTGAGGTAAAGCCCAAAGTCTAGAGGTAAAGCCCAACTTCTAGAGGTAAAGCCCATCATCTAGTCCTACAGCCCAATGTCTGCAGGTAAAGCATAACTTACAGAGGTAAAGGTAAACATCTAGATGTAAAACCCAAAATCTAGAGGTAAAGCCCAACATCTAGAGGTATAGCCCAAATTCTAGAGATAAAGTCTAACGTCTAGATGCAAACCCCAAAATCTAGAGGTAAAGCCCAACATCTAGAGGTGAAGCACAACATATAGAGGTATAACCCAACATCTAGAGATAAAGACCAACATCTAAATGTAAAGAAAAACATCTAGATGTAAAACCCTACATCTAGAGGTAAAGTCCAGTATCTAGACTTAAAGACCAACATCAAGAGGTAAAGCCCAAAGTCTAGATGTAAAGCCCAACTTCCAGATTTAAAGTCCAAAATCTAGAGGTAAACACCAATACCTAGAGGTAGAGCCCAAAATCTAGAGATAAAGCCCAACATCTAGAGATAAAGCCAGATATATAGATTTAAAATGCAAAATCTGGAGGTAAAGCCCAACATCTAGAGCTAAAGCCCCAAATCTAGATGTAAAGCCCAATTTCTAGATCTAAAGCCAAATAATCTAGAGGTAAAGCTCAACATGTAGAGGTAAAGACTAAGATCTAGAGGTGAATTCCAATATCTAGTGTTAAAGCCCGACACCTACAGTTAAAGCCAAACATCTAGATGTAAAGCCCAACTTCTAGAGGTAAAGCCAGATATCTGATGGTAAAGCCCAACATCTAGAGGAAAAGCCAAATATATAATTTAAAAGCCAAAATCTAGCGATAAAGCCCCACATCTAAATGTAAAGCAAAACATCTAGATGTAAAACCCTACATCTAGAGGTAAAGTCCGATATCTAGACTTAAAGACCAACATCTGGAGGTAAAGCCCAACATCTAGAGCTAAAGCCCCAAATCTAGATGTGAAGCCCAATTTCTAGATCTAAAGCCAAATAACCTAGATGTAAAGCCCAACATGTAGAGGCAAAGACTAAGATCTAGAGGTGAATTCCAATATCTAGTGTTAAAGCCTGACACCTACAGTTAAAGCCAAACATCTAGATGTAAAACCCAACTTCTAGAGGTAAAGCCGAATATCTAGAGTTAAAGTGCATCCTTTAGAGTATAGCCCAAAATCTAGAGTTAAAGCCCAACATCTAGAGGGAAAGCCCAGAATCTAGAGGTAAAGCCCATCATCTAGTCCTACAGCCCAATGTCTGCAGGTAAAGCCAACTTACAGAGGTGAAGGCAAACATCTAGATGTAAAACCCAAAATCTAGAGGTAAAGCCCAACATCTAGAGGTATAGACCAAATTCTAGAGATAAATTCCAACGTCTAGATGTAATCCCAACATCTAGAGGTAAAGCCGAATATCTAGAGGTAAAGTGCATCCTTTAGAGTAAAGCCCAAAATCTAGAATTAAAGCCCTACATCTAGAGGGAAAGCCCAGAATCTAGCGGTAAAGCCTAACATCTAGAGGTGAATTGCAAAATCAAGTGTTAAGGCCTGACATCTACAGTTAAATCTAACCATATAGATATAACCCTCAACCTCTAGAGGTAAGGCCCAAAATCTAGAGGTAAAGCCCAACAGCTACAGTTAAAGCCGAACGTCTTGAGGTAAAGCCCAAAGTCTAGAGGTAAAGCCCAACTTCTAGACGTAAAGCCAGATATCTAGAGGTAAAGCCCGACATCTAGAGGAAAAGCCAAATATATAGATGTAAAACCCAAAATCTAGAGGTAAAGCCCAACATCTAGAGGTATAGCCCAAATTCTAGAGATAAAATCCAACGTCTAGATGTAATCCCAACATCTAGAGGTAAAGTACAACATCTAGAGGTGAAGCACAACATATAGACCTATAACCCAACATCTAGAGATAAAGACCAACATCTAAATATAAAGCAAAACATCTCGATGTAAAACCCTACATCTAGAGGTAAAGTCCAGTATCTAGACTTAAAGACCAACATCTGGAGGTAAAGCCCAAAGTCTAGATGTAAAGCCCAACTTCCAGAGTTAAAGTCCAAAATCTAGAGGTAAACACCAATACCTAGATGTAAAACCCAAAATCTAGAGGTAAAGCCCAACATCTATAGGTGAAGCACAACATATAGAGGTATAACCCAAATTCTAGAGAAAAAGTCCAACATCTAAATATAAAGCAAAACATCTCGATGTAGAACCTGACATCTAGAAGTAAAGTCCAATATCTAGACTTAAAGACCAAAATCTAGAGGTAAACCCCAACATCTAGAGGTAAAGCCCAACGTCTGGAGGTAAAGCCCAGATTCTAGAGAGAAGCCAAAAATCCAGATGGAAAACGCAAAATCTAGAGGTAAAGCCCAACATCTAGAGGTAAAGCCCAGAATCTAGAGGTAAAGCCTAACATCTAGAGGTGAATTCCAAAATCTAGTCTTAAGGCCCGATATCTACAGTTAAAGCCAAACATATAGATGTAAACCCCAACTTCTAGAGGAAAGGCCCAAAATCTAGAGGTAAAGCCCAACATCTAGAGTTAAAGCTGAACGTCTTGAGGTAAAGCCCAAAATCTAGAGGTAAAGCCCAACTTCTTTAGGTAAAGTCCAAAATCTAGAGGTAAAGCCCAAGACCTAGTGGTAGAGCCCAAAATCTAGAGGTAAAGCCCAACATCTAGACGTAAAGCCAGATATCTAGAGGTAAAGACCAACATCTAGAGGAAAAGCCAAATATATAGATTTAAAACCCAAAATCTAGAGTTAAAGCCCAACATCTAGAGGGAAAGCCCAGAATCTAGAGGTAAAGCCTGACATCTAGAGGTGAATTCCAAAATCAAGTGTTAAGGTCCGACATCTACAGTTAAATCCAACCATATAGATATAACCCCCAACTTCTAGAGGTAAGGCCCAAAATCTAGAGGTAAAGCCCAACAGCTAGAGTTAAAGCCGAACGTCTTGAGGTAAAGCCCAAAGTCTAGAGTTAAAGCCCAACTTCTAGAGGTAAAGTCCAAAATCTAGAGGTAAAGCCCAAGACCTAATGGTAGAGCCCAAAATCTAGAGGTAAAGCCCAACATCTAGACGTAAAGCCAGATATCTGATGGTAAAGCCCAACATCTAGAGGAAAAGCCAAATATATAGATTTAAAACCCAAAATCGAGAGGTAAAGCCCAACATCTAGAGATAAAGCTAGATATACAGATTTAAAACCCAAAATCTAGAGGTAAAGCCCACCATCTAGAGCTAAAGCCCCAAATCTAGATGTAAAGCCCAATTTCCAGATCTAAAGCCAAATAATCTAGAGGTAAAGCCCAACATGTAGAGGTAAAGACTAAGATCTAGAGGTGAATTCCAATATCTAGTGTTAAAGCCCGACACCTACAGTTAAAGCCAAACATCTAGATGTAAAACCCAACTTCTAGAGGTAAAACCGAAATCTAGAGGGAAAGCCCAGAATCTAGAGGTAAAGCCTAACATCTAGAGGTGAATTCCAAAATCAAGTGTTAAGGTCCTACATCTACAGTTAAAGCCAACCATATAGATGTAACCCCCAACTTCTAGAGGTAAGGCCCAAAATCTAGAGGTAAAGCCCAACAGCTAGAGTTAAAGCCGAACGTCTTGAGGTAAAGCCCAAACTCTAGAGGTAAAGCCCAACTTCTAGAGGTAAAGACCAAAATCTAGAGGTAAAGCCCAAGACCTAGTGGTAGAGCCCAAAATCTAGAGGTAAAGCCCAACATCTAGACGTAAAGCCAGATATCTAGAGGTAAAGCCCAACATCTAGAGGAAAAGCCAAATATATAGATTTAAAACCCAAAATCGAGAGGTAAAGCCCAACATCTAGAGATAAAGCTAGATACATATATTTAAAACCCAAAATCTAGAGGTAAAGCCCAACATCTAGAGCTAAAGCCCCAAATCTAGATGTAAAGCCCAATTTCCAGATCTAAAGCCAAATAATCTAGAGGTAAAGCCCAACATACTGAGGTAAAGACTAAGATCTAGAGGTGAATTCCAATATCTAGTGTTAAAGCCCGACACCTACAGTTAAAGCCAAACATCTAGATGTAAAACCCACCTTCTAGAGGTAAAGCCGAATATCTAGAGTTAAAGCGCATCCTTTAGAGTAAAGCCCAAAATCTAGAGTTAAAGCCCAACATCTAGAGGGAAAGCCCAGAATCTAGAGGTAAAGCCTGACATCTAGAGGTGAATTCCAAAATCAAGTGTTAAGGTCCGACATCTACAGTTAAAGCCAACCATATAGATGTAACCCCCAACTTCTAGAGGTAAGGCCCAAAATCTAGAGGTAAAGCCCAACAGCTAGAGTTAAAGCCGAACGTCTTGAGGTAAAGCCCAAACTCTAGAGGTAAAGCCCAACTTCTAGAGGTAAAGTCCAAAATCTAGAGGTAAAGCCCAAGACCTAATGGTAGAGCCCAAAATCTAGAGGTAAAGCCCAACATCTAGACGTAAAGCCAGATATCTGATGGTAAAGCCCAACATCAAGAGGAAAAGCCAAATATATAGATTTAAAACCCAAAATCGAGAGGTAAAGCACAACATCTAGAGATAAAGCTACATATATAGATTTAAAACCCAAAATCTAGAGGTAAAGCCCAACATCTAGAGCTAAAGCCCCAAATCTAGATGTAAAGCCCAATTTCCAGATCTAAAGCCAAATAATCTAGAGGAAAAGCCCAACATGTAGAGGTAAAGACTAAGATCTAGAGGTGAATTCCAATATCTAGTGTTAAAGCCCGACACCTACAGTTAAAGCCAAACATCTAGATGTAAAACCCAACTTCTAGAGGTAAAACCGAAATCTAGAGGGAAAGCCCAGAATCTAGAGGTAAAGCCTAACATCTAGAGGTGAATTCCAAAATCAAGTGTTAAGGTCCGACATCTACAGTTAAAGCCAACCATATAGATGTAACCCCCAACTTCTAGAGGTAAGGCCCAAAATCTAGAGGTAAAGCCCAACAGCTACAGTTAAAGCCGAACGTCTTGAGGTAAAGCCCAAACTCTAGGGGTAAAGCCCAACTTCTAGAGGTAAAGTCCAAAATCTAGAGGTAAAGCCCAAGACCTAGTGGTAGAGCCCAAAATCTAGAGGTAAAGCCCAACATCTAGACGTAAAGCCAGATATCTAGAGGTAAAGCCCAACATCTAGAGGAAAAGCCAAATATATAGATTTAAAACCCAAAATCGAGAGGTAAAGCCCAACATCTGGAGATAAAGCTAGATATATAGATTTAAAACCCAAAATCTAGAGGTAAAGCCCAACATCTAGAGCTAAAGTCCCAAATCTAGATGTAAAGCCCAATTTCCAGATCTAAAGCCAAATAATCTAGAGGTAAAGCCCAACATACAGAGGTAAAGACTAAGATCTAGAGGTGAATTCCAATATCTAGGGTTAAAGCCCGACACCTACAGTTAAAGCCAAACATCTAGATGTAAACCCCAACTTCTAGAGGTAAAGCTGAATATCTAGAGTTAAAGTGCATCCTTTAGAGTAAAGACCAAAATCTAGAGTTAAAGCCCAACATCTAGAGGGAAAGCCCAGAATCTAGAGGTAAAGCCTGACATCTAGAGGTGAATTCCAAAATCAAGTGTTAAGGTCCGACATCTACAGTTAAAGCCAACCATATAGATGTAACCCCCAACTTCTAGAGGTAAGGCCCAAAATCTAGAGGTAAAGCCCAACAGCTAGAGTTAAAGCCGAACGTCTTGAGGTAAAGCCCAAACTCTAGAGGTAAAGCCCGACATCTAGACGTAAAGCCAGATATCTGATGGTAAAGCCCAACATCTAGAGGAAAATCAAATATATAGATTTAAAACCCAAAATCTAGAGATAAAGCCCAACATCTAAATGTAAAGCAAAACATCTCGATGTAAAACCCTACATCTAGAGGTAAAGTCCAATATCTAGACTTAAAGACCAACATCTAGAGGTAAAACCCAACATCTAGAGGTAAAGCCCAACGTCTGGAGGTACAGCCCAGATTCTAGAGAGAAGCCAAAAATCCAGATGGAAAAACCAAAGTCTAGAGGTAAAGCCCAAGACCTAGAGGTAGAGCCCAAAATCTAAAGGTAAAGACCAACATCTAGTCGTAAAGCCAGATATCTGATGGTAAAGCCCAACATCTAGAGGAAAAGCCAAATATATAGATTTAAAACCCAAAATCGAGAGGTAAAGCCCAACATCTAGAGATAAAGCTAGATATACAGATTTAAAACCCAAAATCTAGAGGTAAAGCCCACCATCTAGAGCTAAAGCCCCAAATCTAGATGTAAAGCCCAATTTCCAGATCTAAAGCCAAATAATCTAGAGGTAAAGCCCAACATGTAGAGGTAAAGACTAAGATCTAGAGGTGAATTCCAATATCTAGTGTTAAAGCCCGACACCTACAGTTAAAGCCAAACATCTAGATGTAAAACCCAACTTCTAGAGGTAAAACCGAAATCTAGAGGGAAAGCCCAGAATCTAGAGGTAAAGCCTAACATCTAGAGGTGAATTCCAAAATCAAGTGTTAAGGTCCGACATCTACAGTTAAAGCCAACCATATAGATGTAACCCCCAACTTCTAGAGGTAAGGCCCAAAATCTAGAGGTAAAGCCCAACAGCTAGAGTTAAAGCCGAACGTCTTGAGGTAAAGCCCAAACTCTAGAGGTAAAGCCCAACTTCTAGAGGTAAAGACCAAAATCTAGAGGTAAAGCCCAAGACCTAGTGGTAGAGCCCAAAATCTAGAGGTAAAGCCCAACATCTAGACGTAAAGCCAGATATCTAGAGGTAAAGCCCAACATCTAGAGGAAAAGCCAAATATATAGATTTAAAACCCAAAATCGAGAGGTAAAGCCCAACATCTAGAGATAAAGCTAGATACATATATTTAAAACCCAAAATCTAGAGGTAAAGCCCAACATCTAGAGCTAAAACCCCAAATCTAGATGTAAAGCCCAATTTCCAGATCTAAAGCCAAATAATCTAGAGGTAAAGCCCAACATACTGAGGTAAAGACTAAGATCTAGAGGTGAATTCCAATATCTAGTGTTAAAGCCCGACACCTACAGTTAAAGCCAAACATCTAGATGTAAAACCCACCTTCTAGAGGTAAAGCCGAATATCTAGAGTTAAAGCGCATCCTTTAGAGTAAAGCCCAAAATCTAGAGTTAAAGCCCAACATCTAGAGGGAAAGCCCAGAATCTAGAGGTAAAGCCTGACATCTAGAGGTGAATTCCAAAATCAAGTGTTAAGGTCCGACATCTACAGTTAAAGCCAACCATATAGATGTAACCCCCAACTTCTAGAGGTAAGGCCAAAAATCTAGAGGTAAAGCCCAACAGCTAGAGTTAAAGCCGAACGTCTTGAGGTAAAGCCCAAACTCTAGAGGTAAAGCCCGACATCTAGACGTAAAGCCAGATATCTGATGGTAAAGCCCAACATCTAGAGGAAAATCAAATATATAGATTTAAAACCCAAAATCTAGAGATAAAGCCCAACATCTAAATGTAAAGCAAAACATCTCGATGTAAAACCCTACATCTAGTGGTAAAGTCCAATATCTAGACTTAAAGACCAACATCTAGAGGTAAAACCCAACATCTAGAGGTAAAGCCCAACGTCTGGAGGTACAGCCCAGATTCTAGAGAGAAGCCAAAAATCCAGATGGAAAACCCAAAGTCTAGAGGTAAAGCCCAAGACCTAGTGGTAGAGCCCAAAATCTAGAGGTAAAGCCCAACATCTAGACGTAAAGCCAGATATCTAGAGGTAAAGCCCAACATCTAGAGGAAAAGCCAAATATATAGATTTAAAACCCAAAATCGAGAGTTAAAGCCCAACATCTAGAGATAAAGCTAGATATACAGATTTAAAACCCAAAATCTAGAGGTAAAGCCCAACATCTAGAGCTAAAGCCCCAAATCTAGATGTAACGCCCAATTTCCAGATCTAAATCCAAATAATCTAGAGGTAAAGCCCAACATGTAGAGGTAAAGACTAAGATCTAGAGGTGAATTCCAATATCTAGTGTTAAAGCCCGACACCTACAGTTAAAGCCAAACATCTAGATGTAAAACCCAACTTCTAGAGGTAAAGCCGAATATCTGGAGTTAAAGCGCATCCTTTAGAGTAAAGCCCAAAATCTAGAGTTAAAGCCCAACATCTAGAGGGAAAGCCCAGAATCTAGAGGTAAAGCCTAACATCTAGAGGTAAATTCCAAAATCAAGTGTTAAGGTCCGAGATCTACAGTTAAAGCCAACCATATAGATATAACCCCCAACTTCTAGAGGTAAGGCCCAAAATCTAAAGGTAAAGCCCAACAGCTAGAGTTAAAGCCGAACGTCTTGAGGTAAAGCCAAAACTCTAGAGGTAAAGCCCAACTTCTAGAGGTAAAGTCCAAAATCTAGAGGTAAAGCCCAAGACCTAATGGTAGAGCCCAAAATCTAGAGGTAAAGCCCAACATCTAGACGTAAAGCCAGATATCTGATGGTAAAGCCCAACATCAAGAGGAAAAGCCAAATATATAGATTTAAAACCCAAAATCGAGAGGTAAAGCACAACATCTAGAGATAAAGCTACATATATAGATTTAAAACCCAAAATCTAGAGGTAAAGCCCAACATCTAGAGCTAAAGCCCCAAATCTAGATGTAAAGCCCAATTTCCAGATCTAAAGCCAAATAATCTAGAGGAAAAGCCCAACATGTAGAGGTAAAGACTAAGATCTAGAGGTGAATTCCAATATCTAGTGTTAAAGCCCGACACCTACAGTTAAAGCCAAACATCTAGATGTAAAACCCAACTTCTAGAGGTAAAACCGAAATCTAGAGGGAAAGCCCAGAATCTAGAGGTAAAGCCTAACATCTAGAGGTGAATTCCAAAATCAAGTGTTAAGGTCCGACATCTACAGTTAAAGCCAACCATATAGATGTAACCCCCACCTTCTAGAGGTAAGGCCCAAAATCTAGAGGTAAAGCCCAACAGCTACAGTTAAAGCCGAACGTCTTGAGGTAAAGCCCAAACTCTAGGGGTAAAGCCCAACTTCTAGAGGTAAAGTCCAAAATCTAGAGGTAAAGCCCAAGACCTAGTGGTAGAGCCCAAAATCTAGAGGTAAAGCCCAACATCTAGACGTAAAGCCAGATATCTAGAGGTAAAGCCCAATATCTAGATGTAAAGCCCAACATCTAGAGGAAAAGCCAAATATATAGATTTAAAACCCAAAATCGAGAGGTAAAGCCCAACATCTAGAGATAAAGCTAGATACATATATTTAAAACCCAAAATCTAGAGGTAAAGCCCAACATCTAGAGCTAAAGCCCCAAATCTAGATGTAAAGCCCAATTTCCAGATCTAAAGCCAAATAATCTAGAGGTAAAGCCCAACATACAGAGGTAAAGACTAAGATCTAGAGGTGAATTCCAATATCTAGGGTTAAAGCCCGACACCTACAGTTAAAGCCAAACATCTAGATGTAAACCCCAACTTCTAGAGGTAAAGCTGAATATCTAGAGTTAAAGTGCATCCTTTAGAGTAAAGACCAAAATCTAGAGTTAAAGCCCAACATCTAGAGGGAAAGCCCAGAATCTAGAGGTAAAGCCTGACATCTAGAGGTGAATTCCAAAATCAAGTGTTAAGGTCCGACATCTACAGTTAAAGCCAACCATATAGATGTAACCCCCAACTTCTAGAGGTAAGGCCAAAAATCTAGAGGTAAAGCCCAACAGCTAGAGTTAAAGCCGAACGTCTTGAGGTAAAGCCCAAACTCTAGAGGTAAAGCCCGACATCTAGACGTAAAGCCAGATATCTGATGGTAAAGCCCAACATCTAGAGGAAAATCAAATATATAGATTTAAAACCCAAAATCTAGAGATAAAGCCCAACATCTAAATGTAAAGCAAAACATCTCGATGTAAAACCCTACATCTAGAGGTAAAGTCCAATATCTAGACTTAAAGACCAACATCTAGAGGTAAAACCCAACATCTAGAGGTAAAGCCCAACGTCTGGAGGTACAGCCCAGATTCTAGAGAGAAGCCAAAAATCCAGATGGAAAAACCAAAGTCTAGAGGTAAAGCCCAAGACCTAGTGGTAGAGCCCAAAATCTAGAGGTAAAGCCCAACATCTAGACGTAAAGCCAGATATCTAGAGGTAAAGCCCAACATCTAGAGGAAAAGCCAAATATATAGATTTAAAACCCAAAATCGAGAGGTAAAGCCCAACATCTAGAGATAAAGCTAGATATATAGATTTAAAACACAAAATCTAGAGGTAAAGCCCAACATCTAGAGCTAAAGCCCCAAATCTAGATGTAAAGCCCAATTTCCAGATCTAAATCCAAATAATCTAGAGGTAAAGCCCAACATGTAGAGGTAAAGACTAAGATCTAGAGGTGAATTCCAATATCTAGTGTTAAAGCCCGACACCTACAGTTAAAGCCAAACATCTAGATGTAAAACCCAAATTCTAGAGGTAAAGCCGAATATCTAGAGTTAAAGCGCATCCTTTAGAGTAAAGCCCAAAATCGAGAGTTAAAGCCCAACATCTAGAGGGAAAGCCCAGAATCTAGAGGTAAAGCCTAACATCTAGAGGTGAATTCCAAAATCAAGTGTTAAGGTCCGACATCTACAGTTAAAGCCAACCATATAGATGTAACCCCCAACTTCTAGAGGTAAGGCCCAAAATCTAGAGGTAAAGCCCAACAGCTAGAGTTAAAGCCGAACGTCTTGAGGTAAAGCCCAAACTCTAGAGGTAAAGCCCAACGTCTAGAGGTAAAGTCCAAAATCTAGAGGTAAAGCCCAACATCTAGAGGGAAAGCCCAGAATCTAGAGGTAAAGCCTAACATCTAGAGGTGAATTCCAAAATCAAGTGTTAAGGTCCGAGATCTACAGTTAAAGCCAACCATATAGATATAACCCCCAACTTCTAGAGGTAAGGCCCAAAATCTAAAGGTAAAGCCCAACAGCTAGAGTTAAAGCCGAACGTCTTGAGGTAAAGCCCAAACTCTAGAGGTAAAGCCCGACATCTAGACGCAAAGCCAGATATCTGAAGGTAAAGCCCAACATCTAGAGGAAAAGCCAAATATATAGATTTAAAACCCAAAATATAGAGATAAAGCCCAACATCTAAATGTAAATCAAAAAATCTGGATGTAAAACCCTACATCTAGAGGTAAAGTCCAATATCTAGACTTAAAGACCAATATCTAGACGTAAAACCCAACATCTAGAGGTAAAGCCCAACGTCTGGAGGTAAGGCCCAGATTCTAGAGAGAAGCCAAAAATCCAGATGGAAAACCCAAAATCTAGAGGTAAAGCTCAACATCTAGAGGGAGAGCCCAGAATCTAGAGGTAAAGCCTAACATCTAGAGGTGAATTCCAAAATCTAGTCTTAAGGCCCGACATCTACAATTAAAGCCAAACATATAGATGTAAACCCCAACTTCTAGAGGAAAGGCCCAAAATCTAGAGGTAAAGCCCAACATCTAGAGTTAAAGCCGAAAGTCTTGAGGTAAAGCCCAAAATCTAGAGGTAAAGCCCAACTTCTAGAGTTAAAGTCCAAAATCTAGAGGTAAAGCCCAAGACCTAGTGGTAGAGCCCAAAATCTAGAGGTAAAGCCCAACATCTAGACGTAAAGCCAGATATCTGATGGTAAAGCCCAACATCTAGAGGAAAAGCCAAATATATAGATTTAAAACCCAAAATCTAGAGATAAAGCCCAACATCTAAATGTAAAGCAAAACATAAGATGTAAAACCCTACATCTAGAGGTAAAGTCCAATATCTAGACTTAAAGACCAACATCTAGACGTAAAACCTAACATCTAGAGGTAAAGCCCAACGTCTGGAGGTAAGGCCCAGATTCTAGAGAGAAGCCAAAAATCCAGATGGAAAACCCAAAATCTAGAGGTAAAGCCCAACATCTAGAGGGAGAGCCCAGAATCTAGAGGTAAAGCCTAACATCTAGAGGTGAATTCCAAAATCTAGTCTTAAGGCCCGACATCTACAATTAAAGCCAAACATATAGATGTAAACCCCAACTTCTAGAGGAAAGGCCCAAAATCTAGAGGTAAAGCCCAACATCTAGAGTTAAAGCCGAAAGTCTTGAGGTAAAGGCCAAAATCTAGAGGTAAAGCCCAACTTCTAGAGGTAAAGTCCAAAATCTAGAGGTAAAGCCCAAGACCTAGTGGTAGAGCCCAAAATCTAGAGGTAAAGCCCAACATCTAGACGTAAAGCCAGATATCTGATGGTAAAGCCCAACATCAAGAGGAAAAGCCAAATATATAGATTTAAAACCCAAAATCGAGAGGTAAAGCCCAATATCTAGACGTAAAGACCAATATCTAGATGTAAAGCCCAACTTCTAGATCTAAAGCCCAAAATATAGATGTAAAACCCAACTTCTAAATCTAAAGCCCAACATCTAGAGGTAAAGCCCAATATTTATAGTTTATGCGCATCATCTAGAGGTAAAGCCCAAAATCTAAATAGAAACCCCAACTTCTAGAGGAAAGGCCCAAAATCTAGAGGTAAAGCCCAACAGCTAGACTTAAAGCCGAACGTTTGAGTTAAAGCCCAAAATCTAGAGGTAAAGCCCAACTTCTAGAGGTAAAGCCCAACATCTAGAGGTAAAGCCAGATATCTGACGGTAAAGCCCAACATCTAGAGGAAAAGCCAAATATATAGATTTAAAACCCAAAATCGAGAGGTAAAGCCCAACATCTAGAGATAAAGCTAGATATACAGATTTAAAACCCAAAATCTAGAGGTAAAGCCCACCATCTAGAGCTAAAGCCCCAAATCTAGATGTAAAGCCCAATTTCCAGATCTAAAGCCAAATAATCTAGAGGAAAAGCCCAACATGTAGAGGCAAAGACTAAGATCTAGAGGTGAATTCCAATATCTAGTGTTAAAGCCCGACACCTACAGTTAAAGCCAAACATCTAGATGTAAAACCCAACTTCTAGAGGTAAAACCGAAATCTAGAGGGAAAGCCCAGAATCTAGAGGTAAAGCCTAACATCTAGAGGTGAATTCCAAAATCAAGTGTTAAGGTCCGACATCTACAGTTAAAGCCAACCATATAGATGTAACCCCCAACTTCTAGAGGTAAGGCCCAAAATCTAGAGGTAAAGCCCAACAGCTAGAGTTAAAGCCGAACGTCTTGAGGTAAAGCCCAAACTCTAGAGGTAAAGCCCAACTTCTAGAGGTAAAGACCAAAATCTAGAGGTAAAGCCCAAGACCTAGTGGTAGAGCCCAAAATCTAGAGGTAAAGCCCAACATCTAGACGTAAAGCCAGATATCTAGAGGTAAAGCCCAACATCTAGAGGAAAAGCCAAATATATAGATTTAAAACCCAAAATCGAGAGGTAAAGCCCAACATCTAGAGATAAAGCTAGATACATATATTTAAAACCCAAAATCTAGAGGTAAAGCCCAACATCTAGAGCTAAAGCCCCAAATCTAGATGTAAAGCCCAATTTCCAGATCTAAAGCCAAATAATCTAGAGGTAAAGCCCAACATACTGAGGTAAAGACTAAGATCTAGAGGTGAATTCCAATATCTAGTGTTAAAGCCCGACACCTACAGTTAAAGCCAAACATCTAGATGTAAAACCCAACTTCTAGAGGTAAAGCCGAATATCTGGAGTTAAAGCGCATCCTTTAGAGTAAAGCCCAAAATCTAGAGTTAAAGCCCAACATCTAGAGGGAAAGCCCAGAATCTAGAGGTAAAGCCTAACATCTAGAGGTAAATTCCAAAATCAAGTGTTAAGGTCCGAGATCTACAGTTAAAGCCAACCATATAGATATAACCCCCAACTTCTAGAGGTAAGGCCCAAAATCTAAAGGTAAAGCCCAACAGCTAGAGTTAAAGCCGAACGTCTTGAGGTAAAGCCAAAACTCTAGAGGTAAAGCCCAACTTCTAGAGGTAAAGTCCAAAATCTAGAGGTAAAGCCCAAGACCTAATGGTAGAGCCCAAAATCTAGAGGTAAAGCCCAACATCTAGACGTAAAGCCAGATATCTGATGGTAAAGCCCAACATCAAGAGGAAAAGCCAAATATATAGATTTAAAACCCAAAATCGAGAGGTAAAGCACAACATCTAGAGATAAAGCTACATATATAGATTTAAAACCCAAAATCTAGAGGTAAAGCCCAACATCTAGAGCTAAAGCCCCAAATCTAGATGTAAAGCCCAATTTCCAGATCTAAAGCCAAATAATCTAGAGGAAAAGCCCAACATGTAGAGGTAAAGACTAAGATCTAGAGGTGAATTCCAATATCTAGTGTTAAAGCCCGACACCTACAGTTAAAGCCAAACATCTAGATGTAAAACCCAACTTCTAGAGGTAAAACCGAAATCTAGAGGGAAAGCCCAGAATCTAGAGGTAAAGCCTAACATCTAGAGGTGAATTCCAAAATCAAGTGTTAAGGTCCGACATCTACAGTTAAAGCCAACCATATAGATGTAACCCCCAACTTCTAGAGGTAAGGCCCAAAATCTAGAGGTAAAGCCCAACAGCTACAGTTAAAGCCGAACGTCTTGAGGTAAAGCCCAAACTCTAGGGGTAAAGCCCAACTTCTAGAGGTAAAGTCCAAAATCTAGAGGTAAAGCCCAAGACCTAGTGGTAGAGCCCAAAATCTAGAGGTAAAGCCCAACATCTAGACGTAAAGCCAGATATCTAGAGGTAAAGCCCAACATCTAGAGGAAAAGCCAAATATATAGATTTAAAACCCAAAATCGAGAGGTAAAGCCCAACATCTAGAGATAAAGCTAGATACATATATTTAAAACCCAAAATCTAGAGGTAAAGCCCAACATCTAGAGCTAAAGCCCCAAATCTAGATGTAAAGCCCAATTTCCAGATCTAAAGCCAAATAATCTAGAGGTAAAGCCCAACATACAGAGGTAAAGACTAAGATCTAGAGGTGAATTCCAATATCTAGGGTTAAAGCCCGACACCTACAGTTAAAGCCAAACATCTAGATGTAAACCCCAACTTCTAGAGGTAAAGCTGAATATCTAGAGTTAAAGTGCATCCTTTAGAGTAAAGACCAAAATCTAGAGTTAAAGCCCAACATCTAGAGGGAAAGCCCAGAATCTAGAGGTAAAGCCTGACATCTAGAGGTGAATTCCAAAATCAAGTGTTAAGGTCCGACATCTACAGTTAAAGCCAACCATATAGATGTAACCCCCAACTTCTAGAGGTAAGGCCAAAAATCTAGAGGTAAAGCCCAACAGCTAGAGTTAAAGCCGAACGTCTTGAGGTAAAGCCCAAACTCTAGAGGTAAAGCCCGACATCTAGACGTAAAGCCAGATATCTGATGGTAAAGCCCAACATCTAGAGGAAAATCAAATATATAGATTTAAAACCCAAAATCTAGAGATAAAGCCCAACATCTAAATGTAAAGCAAAACATCTCGATGTAAAACCCTACATCTAGAGGTAAAGTCCAATATCTAGACTTAAAGACCAACATCTAGAGGTAAAACCCAACATCTAGAGGTAAAGCCCAACGTCTGGAGGTACAGCCCAGATTCTAGAGAGAAGCCAAAAATCCAGATGGAAAAACCAAAGTCTAGAGGTAAAGCCCAAGACCTAGTGGTAGAGCCCAAAATCTAGAGGTAAAGCCCAACATCTAGACGTAAAGCCAGATATCTAGAGGTAAAGCCCAACATCTAGAGGAAAAGCCAAATATATAGATTTAAAACCCAAAATCGAGAGGTAAAGCCCAACATCTAGAGATAAAGCTAGATATATAGATTTAAAACCCAAAATCTAGAGGTAAAGCCCAACATCTAGAGCTAAAGCCCCAAATCTAGATGTAAAGCCCAATTTCCAGATCTAAATCCAAATAATCTAGAGGTAAAGCCCAACATGTAGAGGTAAAGACTAAGATCTAGAGGTGAATTCCAATATCTAGTGTTAAAGCCCGACACCTACAGTTAAAGCCAAACATCTAGATGTAAAACCCAAATTCTAGAGGTAAAGCCGAATATCTAGAGTTAAAGCGCATCCTTTAGAGTAAAGCCCAAAATCGAGAGTTAAAGCCCAACATCTAGAGGGAAAGCCCAGAATCTCGATGTAAAGCCTAACAGCTAGAGGTGAATTCCAAAATCAATTGTTAAGGCCTGACATCTACAGTTAAATCCAACCATATAGATATAACCTCCAACTTCTAGAGGTAAGGCCCAAAATCTAGAGGTAAAGCCCAACTTCTAGAGGTAAAGCCCAACATCTAGAGGTGAAGCCCAACATCCAGAGGTATAGCCCAAATTCTAGAGATAAAGTCCAACGTCTAGATGTAATCCCAACATCTAGAGGTAAAGCCTAAAGTCTAGAGGTAAAGCCCAGATTCTAGAGAGAAGTCAAAAATCCAGATGGAAACCCCAAAATCTAGAGGTAAAGCCTAACATCTAGAGCTAAAGCCCCAAATCTAGATGTAAAGCCCAATTTCTAGATCTAAAGCCAAATAATCTAGAGGTAAAGCCCAACATGTAGAGGTAAAGACTAAGATCTAGAGGTGAATTCCAATATCTAGTGTTAAAGTCCGACACCTAAAGTTAAAGTCAAACATCTAGATGTAAAACCCAATTCTAGAGGTAAAGCCGAATATCTAGAGTTAAAGCGCATCCTTTAGAGTAAAGCCCAAAATCTAGAGTTAAAGCCCAACATCTACAGGGAAAGCCCAGAATCTAGAGGTAAAGCCTAACATCTAGAGGTGAATTCCAAAATCAAGTGTTAAGGCCTGACATCTACAGTTAAATCTAACCATATAGATATAACCCTCAACCTCTAAAGGTAAGGCCCAAAATCTAGAGGTAAAGCCCAACAGCTACAGTTAAAGCCGAACGTCTTGAGGTAAAGCCCAAAGTCTAGCGGTAAAGCCCAACTTCTAGAGGTTAAAGTCCAAAATCTAGAGGTAAAGCCCAAGACCTAGTGGTAGAGCCCAAAATCTAGAGGTAAAGCCCAACATCTAGACGTAAAGCCAGATATCTGACGGTAAAGCCCAACATCTAGAGGAAAAGCCAAATATATAGATTTAAAACCCAAAATCTGGAGGTAAAGCCCAAAATCTAGAGCTAAAGCCCCAAATCTAGATGTAAAGCCCAATTTCTAGATCTAAAGCCGAATAATCTAGAGGTAAAGCCCAACATGTAGAGGTAAAGACTAAGATCTAGAGGTGAATTCCAATATCTAGTGTTAAAGCCCGACACCTACAGTTAAAGCCAAACATCTAGATGTAAAACCCAACTTCTAGAGGTAAAGCCGAATATCTAGAGTTAAAGCGCATCCTTTAGAGTAAAGCCTAAAATCTAGAGTTAAAGCCCAACATCTAGAGGGAAAGCCCAGAATCTAGATGTAAAGCCTAACATCTAGAGGTGAATTCCAAAATCAAGTGTTAAGGCCCGAAATCTACAGTTAAAGGCAACCATATAGATGTAACCCCCAACTTCTAGGGGTAAGGCCCAAATTCTAGAGGTAAAGCTAACATCTAGAGGTAAAGCCCAAGACCTAGTGGTAGAGCCCAAAATCTAGAGGTAAAGCCCAACATCTAGACGTAAAGCCCAGATATCTGATGGTAAAGCCTAACATCTAGAGTAAAAGCAAAAATATAATTTAAAAGCCAAAATCTAGAGATAAAGCCCAACATCTAAATGTAAAGCAAAACATCTAGATGTAAAAACTACATCTAGAGGTAAAGTCCAATATCTAGACTTAAAGACCAACATCTAGAGGTAAACCCCAACATCTAGAGGTAAAGCCCAACGTCTGGAGGTAAAGCCCAGATTCTAGAGAGAAGCCAAAAATCCTAATGGAAAACCCAAAATCCAGAGGTAAAGCCCAACATCTAGAGGTAAAGCCCGGAATCTAGAGGTAAAGCCTAACGTCTAGAGGTGAATTCCAAAATCTAGTCTTAAGGCCTGACATCTACAATTAATGACAAACATATAGATGTAAACCCCAACTTCTAGAGGTAAGGCCCAAAATCTAGAGGTAAAGCCCAACAGCTAAAGTTAAAGCCGAACGTCTTGAGGTAAAGCCCAAAGTCTAGAGGTAAAGCCCAACTTCTAGAGGTAAAGCCCATCATCTAGTCCTACAGCCCAATGTCTGCAGGTAAAGCATAACTTACAGAGGTAAAGGTAAACATCTAGATGTAAAACCCAAAATCTAGAGGTAAAGCCCAACATCTAGAGGTATAGCCCAAATTCTAGAGATAAAGTCTAACGTCTAGATGCAAACCCCAAAATCTAGAGGTAAAGCCCAACATCTAGAGGTGAAGCACAACATATAGAGGTATAACCCAACATCTAGAGATAAAGACCAACATCTAAATGTAAAGAAAAACATCTAGATGTAAAACCCTACATCTAGAGGTAAAGTCCAGTATCTAGACTTAAAGACCAACATCAAGAGGTAAAGCCCAAAGTCTAGATGTAAAGCCCAACTTCCAGATTTAAAGTCCAAAATCTAGAGGTAAACACCAATACCTAGAGGTAGAGCCCAAAATCTAGAGATAAAGCCCAACATCTAGAGATAAAGCCAGATATATAGATTTAAAATGCAAAATCTGGAGGTAAAGCCCAACATCTAGAGCTAAAGCCCCAAATCTAGATGTAAAGCCCAATTTCTAGATCTAAAGCCAAATAATCTAGAGGTAAAGCTCAACATGTAGAGGTAAAGACTAAGATCTAGAGGTGAATTCCAATATCTAGTGTTAAAGCCCGACACCTACAGTTAAAGCCAAACATCTAGATGTAAAGCCCAACTTCTAGAGGTAAAGCCAGATATCTGATGGTAAAGCCCAACATCTAGAGGAAAAGCCAAATATATAATTTAAAAGCCAAAATCTAGCGATAAAGCCCCACATCTAAATGTAAAGCAAAACATCTAGATGTAAAACCCTACATCTAGAGGTAAAGTCCGATATCTAGACTTAAAGACCAACATCTGGAGGTAAAGCCCAACATCTAGAGCTAAAGCCCCAAATCTAGATGTGAAGCCCAATTTCTAGATCTAAAGCCAAATAACCTAGATGTAAAGCCCAACATGTAGAGGCAAAGACTAAGATCTAGAGGTGAATTCCAATATCTAGTGTTAAAGCCTGACACCTACAGTTAAAGCCAAACATCTAGATGTAAAACCCAACTTCTAGAGGTAAAGCCGAATATCTAGAGTTAAAGTGCATCCTTTAGAGTATAGCCCAAAATCTAGAGTTAAAGCCCAACATCTAGAGGGAAAGCCCAGAATCTAGAGGTAAAGCCCATCATCTAGTCCTACAGCCCAATGTCTGCAGGTAAAGCCAACTTACAGAGGTGAAGGCAAACATCTAGATGTAAAACCCAAAATCTAGAGGTAAAGCCCAACATCTAGAGGTATAGACCAAATTCTAGAGATAAATTCCAACGTCTAGATGTAATCCCAACATCTAGAGGTAAAGCCGAATATCTAGAGGTAAAGTGCATCCTTTAGAGTAAAGCCCAAAATCTAGAATTAAAGCCCTACATCTAGAGGGAAAGCCCAGAATCTAGCGGTAAAGCCTAACATCTAGAGGTGAATTGCAAAATCAAGTGTTAAGGCCTGACATCTACAGTTAAATCTAACCATATAGATATAACCCTCAACCTCTAGAGGTAAGGCCCAAAATCTAGAGGTAAAGCCCAACAGCTACAGTTAAAGCCGAACGTCTTGAGGTAAAGCCCAAAGTCTAGAGGTAAAGCCCAACTTCTAGACGTAAAGCCAGATATCTAGAGGTAAAGCCCGACATCTAGAGGAAAAGCCAAATATATAGATGTAAAACCCAAAATCTAGAGGTAAAGCCCAACATCTAGAGGTATAGCCCAAATTCTAGAGATAAAATCCAACGTCTAGATGTAATCCCAACATC
Source organism: Leptosomus discolor (assembly GCF_034619465.1). NCBI lineage: Eukaryota > Metazoa > Chordata > Aves > Leptosomiformes > Leptosomidae > Leptosomus > Leptosomus discolor. Next base: position 3,289,286 of record NW_028237782.1, on the reverse strand, counting down.
TAGAGGTAAAGTACAACATCTAGAGGTGAAGCACAACATATAGACCTATAACCCAACATCTAGAGATAAAGACCAACATCTAAATATAAAGCAAAACATCTCGATGTAAAACCCTACATCTAGAGGTAAAGTCCAGTATCTAGACTTAAAGACCAACATCTGGAGGTAAAGCCCAAAGTCTAGATGTAAAGCCCAACTTCCAGAGTTAAAGTCCAAAATCTAGAGGTAAACACCAATACCTAGATGTAAAACCCAAAATCTAGAGGTAAAGCCCAACATCTATAGGTGAAGCACAACATATAGAGGTATAACCCAAATTCTAGAGAAAAAGTCCAACATCTAAATATAAAGCAAAACATCTCGATGTAGAACCTGACATCTAGAAGTAAAGTCCAATATCTAGACTTAAAGACCAAAATCTAGAGGTAAACCCCAACATCTAGAGGTAAAGCCCAACGTCTGGAGGTAAAGCCCAGATTCTAGAGAGAAGCCAAAAATCCAGATGGAAAACGCAAAATCTAGAGGTAAAGCCCAACATCTAGAGGTAAAGCCCAGAATCTAGAGGTAAAGCCTAACATCTAGAGGTGAATTCCAAAATCTAGTCTTAAGGCCCGATATCTACAGTTAAAGCCAAACATATAGATGTAAACCCCAACTTCTAGAGGAAAGGCCCAAAATCTAGAGGTAAAGCCCAACATCTAGAGTTAAAGCTGAACGTCTTGAGGTAAAGCCCAAAATCTAGAGGTAAAGCCCAACTTCTTTAGGTAAAGTCCAAAATCTAGAGGTAAAGCCCAAGACCTAGTGGTAGAGCCCAAAATCTAGAGGTAAAGCCCAACATCTAGACGTAAAGCCAGATATCTAGAGGTAAAGACCAACATCTAGAGGAAAAGCCAAATATATAGATTTAAAACCCAAAATCTAGAGTTAAAGCCCAACATCTAGAGGGAAAGCCCAGAATCTAGAGGTAAAGCCTGACATCTAGAGGTGAATTCCAAAATCAAGTGTTAAGGTCCGACATCTACAGTTAAATCCAACCATATAGATATAACCCCCAACTTCTAGAGGTAAGGCCCAAAATCTAGAGGTAAAGCCCAACAGCTAGAGTTAAAGCCGAACGTCTTGAGGTAAAGCCCAAACTCTAGAGGTAAAGCCCAACTTCTAGAGGTAAAGACCAAAATCTAGAGGTAAAGCCCAAGACCTAGTGGTAGAGCCCAAAATCTAGAGGTAAAGCCCAACATCTAGACGTAAAGCCAGATATCTAGAGGTAAAGCCCAACATCTAGAGGAAAAGCCAAATATATAGATTTAAAACCCAAAATCGAGAGGTAAAGCCCAACATCTAGAGATAAAGCTAGATACATATATTTAAAACCCAAAATCTAGAGGTAAAGCCCAACATCTAGAGCTAAAGCCCCAAATCTAGATGTAAAGCCCAATTTCCAGATCTAAAGCCAAATAATCTAGAGGTAAAGCCCAACATACTGAGGTAAAGACTAAGATCTAGAGGTGAATTCCAATATCTAGTGTTAAAGCCCGACACCTACAGTTAAAGCCAAACATCTAGATGTAAAACCCACCTTCTAGAGGTAAAGCCGAATATCTAGAGTTAAAGCGCATCCTTTAGAGTAAAGCCCAAAATCTAGAGTTAAAGCCCAACATCTAGAGGGAAAGCCCAGAATCTAGAGGTAAAGCCTGACATCTAGAGGTGAATTCCAAAATCAAGTGTTAAGGTCCGACATCTACAGTTAAAGCCAACCATATAGATGTAACCCCCAACTTCTAGAGGTAAGGCCCAAAATCTAGAGGTAAAGCCCAACAGCTAGAGTTAAAGCCGAACGTCTTGAGGTAAAGCCCAAACTCTAGAGGTAAAGCCCAACTTCTAGAGGTAAAGTCCAAAATCTAGAGGTAAAGCCCAAGACCTAATGGTAGAGCCCAAAATCTAGAGGTAAAGCCCAACATCTAGACGTAAAGCCAGATATCTGATGGTAAAGCCCAACATCAAGAGGAAAAGCCAAATATATAGATTTAAAACCCAAAATCGAGAGGTAAAGCACAACATCTAGAGATAAAGCTACATATATAGATTTAAAACCCAAAATCTAGAGGTAAAGCCCAACATCTAGAGCTAAAGCCCCAAATCTAGATGTAAAGCCCAATTTCCAGATCTAAAGCCAAATAATCTAGAGGAAAAGCCCAACATGTAGAGGTAAAGACTAAGATCTAGAGGTGAATTCCAATATCTAGTGTTAAAGCCCGACACCTACAGTTAAAGCCAAACATCTAGATGTAAAACCCAACTTCTAGAGGTAAAACCGAAATCTAGAGGGAAAGCCCAGAATCTAGAGGTAAAGCCTAACATCTAGAGGTGAATTCCAAAATCAAGTGTTAAGGTCCGACATCTACAGTTAAAGCCAACCATATAGATGTAACCCCCAACTTCTAGAGGTAAGGCCCAAAATCTAGAGGTAAAGCCCAACAGCTACAGTTAAAGCCGAACGTCTTGAGGTAAAGCCCAAACTCTAGGGGTAAAGCCCAACTTCTAGAGGTAAAGTCCAAAATCTAGAGGTAAAGCCCAAGACCTAGTGGTAGAGCCCAAAATCTAGAGGTAAAGCCCAACATCTAGACGTAAAGCCAGATATCTAGAGGTAAAGCCCAACATCTAGAGGAAAAGCCAAATATATAGATTTAAAACCCAAAATCGAGAGGTAAAGCCCAACATCTGGAGATAAAGCTAGATATATAGATTTAAAACCCAAAATCTAGAGGTAAAGCCCAACATCTAGAGCTAAAGTCCCAAATCTAGATGTAAAGCCCAATTTCCAGATCTAAAGCCAAATAATCTAGAGGTAAAGCCCAACATACAGAGGTAAAGACTAAGATCTAGAGGTGAATTCCAATATCTAGGGTTAAAGCCCGACACCTACAGTTAAAGCCAAACATCTAGATGTAAACCCCAACTTCTAGAGGTAAAGCTGAATATCTAGAGTTAAAGTGCATCCTTTAGAGTAAAGACCAAAATCTAGAGTTAAAGCCCAACATCTAGAGGGAAAGCCCAGAATCTAGAGGTAAAGCCTGACATCTAGAGGTGAATTCCAAAATCAAGTGTTAAGGTCCGACATCTACAGTTAAAGCCAACCATATAGATGTAACCCCCAACTTCTAGAGGTAAGGCCCAAAATCTAGAGGTAAAGCCCAACAGCTAGAGTTAAAGCCGAACGTCTTGAGGTAAAGCCCAAACTCTAGAGGTAAAGCCCGACATCTAGACGTAAAGCCAGATATCTGATGGTAAAGCCCAACATCTAGAGGAAAATCAAATATATAGATTTAAAACCCAAAATCTAGAGATAAAGCCCAACATCTAAATGTAAAGCAAAACATCTCGATGTAAAACCCTACATCTAGAGGTAAAGTCCAATATCTAGACTTAAAGACCAACATCTAGAGGTAAAACCCAACATCTAGAGGTAAAGCCCAACGTCTGGAGGTACAGCCCAGATTCTAGAGAGAAGCCAAAAATCCAGATGGAAAAACCAAAGTCTAGAGGTAAAGCCCAAGACCTAGAGGTAGAGCCCAAAATCTAAAGGTAAAGACCAACATCTAGTCGTAAAGCCAGATATCTGATGGTAAAGCCCAACATCTAGAGGAAAAGCCAAATATATAGATTTAAAACCCAAAATCGAGAGGTAAAGCCCAACATCTAGAGATAAAGCTAGATATACAGATTTAAAACCCAAAATCTAGAGGTAAAGCCCACCATCTAGAGCTAAAGCCCCAAATCTAGATGTAAAGCCCAATTTCCAGATCTAAAGCCAAATAATCTAGAGGTAAAGCCCAACATGTAGAGGTAAAGACTAAGATCTAGAGGTGAATTCCAATATCTAGTGTTAAAGCCCGACACCTACAGTTAAAGCCAAACATCTAGATGTAAAACCCAACTTCTAGAGGTAAAACCGAAATCTAGAGGGAAAGCCCAGAATCTAGAGGTAAAGCCTAACATCTAGAGGTGAATTCCAAAATCAAGTGTTAAGGTCCGACATCTACAGTTAAAGCCAACCATATAGATGTAACCCCCAACTTCTAGAGGTAAGGCCCAAAATCTAGAGGTAAAGCCCAACAGCTAGAGTTAAAGCCGAACGTCTTGAGGTAAAGCCCAAACTCTAGAGGTAAAGCCCAACTTCTAGAGGTAAAGACCAAAATCTAGAGGTAAAGCCCAAGACCTAGTGGTAGAGCCCAAAATCTAGAGGTAAAGCCCAACATCTAGACGTAAAGCCAGATATCTAGAGGTAAAGCCCAACATCTAGAGGAAAAGCCAAATATATAGATTTAAAACCCAAAATCGAGAGGTAAAGCCCAACATCTAGAGATAAAGCTAGATACATATATTTAAAACCCAAAATCTAGAGGTAAAGCCCAACATCTAGAGCTAAAGCCCCAAATCTAGATGTAAAGCCCAATTTCCAGATCTAAAGCCAAATAATCTAGAGGTAAAGCCCAACATACTGAGGTAAAGACTAAGATCTAGAGGTGAATTCCAATATCTAGTGTTAAAGCCCGACACCTACAGTTAAAGCCAAACATCTAGATGTAAAACCCACCTTCTAGAGGTAAAGCCGAATATCTAGAGTTAAAGCGCATCCTTTAGAGTAAAGCCCAAAATCTAGAGTTAAAGCCCAACATCTAGAGGGAAAGCCCAGAATCTAGAGGTAAAGCCTGACATCTAGAGGTGAATTCCAAAATCAAGTGTTAAGGTCCGACATCTACAGTTAAAGCCAACCATATAGATGTAACCCCCAACTTCTAGAGGTAAGGCCAAAAATCTAGAGGTAAAGCCCAACAGCTAGAGTTAAAGCCGAACGTCTTGAGGTAAAGCCCAAACTCTAGAGGTAAAGCCCGACATCTAGACGTAAAGCCAGATATCTGATGGTAAAGCCCAACATCTAGAGGAAAATCAAATATATAGATTTAAAACCCAAAATCTAGAGATAAAGCCCAACATCTAAATGTAAAGCAAAACATCTCGATGTAAAACCCTACATCTAGTGGTAAAGTCCAATATCTAGACTTAAAGACCAACATCTAGAGGTAAAACCCAACATCTAGAGGTAAAGCCCAACGTCTGGAGGTACAGCCCAGATTCTAGAGAGAAGCCAAAAATCCAGATGGAAAACCCAAAGTCTAGAGGTAAAGCCCAAGACCTAGTGGTAGAGCCCAAAATCTAGAGGTAAAGCCCAACATCTAGACGTAAAGCCAGATATCTAGAGGTAAAGCCCAACATCTAGAGGAAAAGCCAAATATATAGATTTAAAACCCAAAATCGAGAGTTAAAGCCCAACATCTAGAGATAAAGCTAGATATACAGATTTAAAACCCAAAATCTAGAGGTAAAGCCCAACATCTAGAGCTAAAGCCCCAAATCTAGATGTAACGCCCAATTTCCAGATCTAAATCCAAATAATCTAGAGGTAAAGCCCAACATGTAGAGGTAAAGACTAAGATCTAGAGGTGAATTCCAATATCTAGTGTTAAAGCCCGACACCTACAGTTAAAGCCAAACATCTAGATGTAAAACCCAACTTCTAGAGGTAAAGCCGAATATCTGGAGTTAAAGCGCATCCTTTAGAGTAAAGCCCAAAATCTAGAGTTAAAGCCCAACATCTAGAGGGAAAGCCCAGAATCTAGAGGTAAAGCCTAACATCTAGAGGTAAATTCCAAAATCAAGTGTTAAGGTCCGAGATCTACAGTTAAAGCCAACCATATAGATATAACCCCCAACTTCTAGAGGTAAGGCCCAAAATCTAAAGGTAAAGCCCAACAGCTAGAGTTAAAGCCGAACGTCTTGAGGTAAAGCCAAAACTCTAGAGGTAAAGCCCAACTTCTAGAGGTAAAGTCCAAAATCTAGAGGTAAAGCCCAAGACCTAATGGTAGAGCCCAAAATCTAGAGGTAAAGCCCAACATCTAGACGTAAAGCCAGATATCTGATGGTAAAGCCCAACATCAAGAGGAAAAGCCAAATATATAGATTTAAAACCCAAAATCGAGAGGTAAAGCACAACATCTAGAGATAAAGCTACATATATAGATTTAAAACCCAAAATCTAGAGGTAAAGCCCAACATCTAGAGCTAAAGCCCCAAATCTAGATGTAAAGCCCAATTTCCAGATCTAAAGCCAAATAATCTAGAGGAAAAGCCCAACATGTAGAGGTAAAGACTAAGATCTAGAGGTGAATTCCAATATCTAGTGTTAAAGCCCGACACCTACAGTTAAAGCCAAACATCTAGATGTAAAACCCAACTTCTAGAGGTAAAACCGAAATCTAGAGGGAAAGCCCAGAATCTAGAGGTAAAGCCTAACATCTAGAGGTGAATTCCAAAATCAAGTGTTAAGGTCCGACATCTACAGTTAAAGCCAACCATATAGATGTAACCCCCACCTTCTAGAGGTAAGGCCCAAAATCTAGAGGTAAAGCCCAACAGCTACAGTTAAAGCCGAACGTCTTGAGGTAAAGCCCAAACTCTAGGGGTAAAGCCCAACTTCTAGAGGTAAAGTCCAAAATCTAGAGGTAAAGCCCAAGACCTAGTGGTAGAGCCCAAAATCTAGAGGTAAAGCCCAACATCTAGACGTAAAGCCAGATATCTAGAGGTAAAGCCCAATATCTAGATGTAAAGCCCAACATCTAGAGGAAAAGCCAAATATATAGATTTAAAACCCAAAATCGAGAGGTAAAGCCCAACATCTAGAGATAAAGCTAGATACATATATTTAAAACCCAAAATCTAGAGGTAAAGCCCAACATCTAGAGCTAAAGCCCCAAATCTAGATGTAAAGCCCAATTTCCAGATCTAAAGCCAAATAATCTAGAGGTAAAGCCCAACATGTAGAGGTAAAGACTAAGATCTAGAGGTGAATTCCAATATCTAGGGTTAAAGCCCGACACCTACAGTTAAAGCCAAACATCTAGATGTAAACCCCAACTTCTAGAGGTAAAGCTGAATATCTAGAGTTAAAGTGCATCCTTTAGAGTAAAGACCAAAATCTAGAGTTAAAGCCCAACATCTAGAGGGAAAGCCCAGAATCTAGAGGTAAAGCCTGACATCTAGAGGTGAATTCCAAAATCAAGTGTTAAGGTCCGACATCTACAGTTAAAGCCAACCATATAGATGTAACCCCCAACTTCTAGAGGTAAGGCCAAAAATCTAGAGGTAAAGCCCAACAGCTAGAGTTAAAGCCGAACGTCTTGAGGTAAAGCCCAAACTCTAGAGGTAAAGCCCGACATCTAGACGTAAAGCCAGATATCTGATGGTAAAGCCCAACATCTAGAGGAAAATCAAATATATAGATTTAAAACCCAAAATCTAGAGATAAAGCCCAACATCTAAATGTAAAGCAAAACATCTCGATGTAAAACCCTACATCTAGAGGTAAAGTCCAATATCTAGACTTAAAGACCAACATCTAGAGGTAAAACCCAACATCTAGAGGTAAAGCCCAACGTCTGGAGGTACAGCCCAGATTCTAGAGAGAAGCCAAAAATCCAGATGGAAAAACCAAAGTCTAGAGGTAAAGCCCAAGACCTAGTGGTAGAGCCCAAAATCTAGAGGTAAAGCCCAACATCTAGACGTAAAGCCAGATATCTAGAGGTAAAGCCCAACATCTAGAGGAAAAGCCAAATATATAGATTTAAAACCCAAAATCGAGAGGTAAAGCCCAACATCTAGAGATAAAGCCCCAAATCTAGATGTAAAGCCCAATTTCCAGATCTAAATCCAAATAATCTAGAGGTAAAGCCCAACATGTAGAGGTAAAGACTAAGATCTAGAGGTGAATTCCAATATCTAGTGTTAAAGCCCGACACCTACAGTTAAAGCCAAACATCTAGATGTAAAACCCAAATTCTAGAGGTAAAGCCGAATATCTAGAGTTAAAGCGCATCCTTTAGAGTAAAGCCCAAAATCGAGAGTTAAAGCCCAACATCTAGAGGGAAAGCCCAGAATCTAGAGGTAAAGCCTAACATCTAGAGGTGAATTCCAAAATCAAGTGTTAAGGTCCGACATCTACAGTTAAAGCCAACCATATAGATGTAACCCCCAACTTCTAGAGGTAAGGCCCAAAATCTAGAGGTAAAGCCCAACAGCTAGAGTTAAAGCCGAACGTCTTGAGGTAAAGCCCAAACTCTAGAGGTAAAGCCCAACGTCTAGAGGTAAAGTCCAAAATCTAGAGGTAAAGCCCAACATCTAGAGGGAAAGCCCAGAATCTAGAGGTAAAGCCTAACATCTAGAGGTGAATTCCAAAATCAAGTGTTAAGGTCCGAGATCTACAGTTAAAGCCAACCATATAGATATAACCCCCAACTTCTAGAGGTAAGGCCCAAAATCTAAAGGTAAAGCCCAACAGCTAGAGTTAAAGCCGAACGTCTTGAGGTAAAGCCCAAACTCTAGAGGTAAAGCCCGACATCTAGACGCAAAGCCAGATATCTGAAGGTAAAGCCCAACATCTAGAGGAAAAGCCAAATATATAGATTTAAAACCCAAAATATAGAGATAAAGCCCAACATCTAAATGTAAATCAAAAAATCTGGATGTAAAACCCTACATCTAGAGGTAAAGTCCAATATCTAGACTTAAAGACCAATATCTAGACGTAAAACCCAACATCTAGAGGTAAAGCCCAACGTCTGGAGGTAAGGCCCAGATTCTAGAGAGAAGCCAAAAATCCAGATGGAAAACCCAAAATCTAGAGGTAAAGCTCAACATCTAGAGGGAGAGCCCAGAATCTAGAGGTAAAGCCTAACATCTAGAGGTGAATTCCAAAATCTAGTCTTAAGGCCCGACATCTACAATTAAAGCCAAACATATAGATGTAAACCCCAACTTCTAGAGGAAAGGCCCAAAATCTAGAGGTAAAGCCCAACATCTAGAGTTAAAGCCGAAAGTCTTGAGGTAAAGCCCAAAATCTAGAGGTAAAGCCCAACTTCTAGAGTTAAAGTCCAAAATCTAGAGGTAAAGCCCAAGACCTAGTGGTAGAGCCCAAAATCTAGAGGTAAAGCCCAACATCTAGACGTAAAGCCAGATATCTGATGGTAAAGCCCAACATCTAGAGGAAAAGCCAAATATATAGATTTAAAACCCAAAATCTAGAGATAAAGCCCAACATCTAAATGTAAAGCAAAACATAAGATGTAAAACCCTACATCTAGAGGTAAAGTCCAATATCTAGACTTAAAGACCAACATCTAGACGTAAAACCTAACATCTAGAGGTAAAGCCCAACGTCTGGAGGTAAGGCCCAGATTCTAGAGAGAAGCCAAAAATCCAGATGGAAAACCCAAAATCTAGAGGTAAAGCCCAACATCTAGAGGGAGAGCCCAGAATCTAGAGGTAAAGCCTAACATCTAGAGGTGAATTCCAAAATCTAGTCTTAAGGCCCGACATCTACAATTAAAGCCAAACATATAGATGTAAACCCCAACTTCTAGAGGAAAGGCCCAAAATCTAGAGGTAAAGCCCAACATCTAGAGTTAAAGCCGAAAGTCTTGAGGTAAAGGCCAAAATCTAGAGGTAAAGCCCAACTTCTAGAGGTAAAGTCCAAAATCTAGAGGTAAAGCCCAAGACCTAGTGGTAGAGCCCAAAATCTAGAGGTAAAGCCCAACATCTAGACGTAAAGCCAGATATCTGATGGTAAAGCCCAACATCAAGAGGAAAAGCCAAATATATAGATTTAAAACCCAAAATCGAGAGGTAAAGCCCAATATCTAGACGTAAAGACCAATATCTAGATGTAAAGCCCAACTTCTAGATCTAAAGCCCAAAATATAGATGTAAAACCCAACTTCTAAATCTAAAGCCCAACATCTAGAGGTAAAGCCCAATATTTATAGTTTATGCGCATCATCTAGAGGTAAAGCCCAAAATCTAAATAGAAACCCCAACTTCTAGAGGAAAGGCCCAAAATCTAGAGGTAAAGCCCAACAGCTAGACTTAAAGCCGAACGTTTGAGTTAAAGCCCAAAATCTAGAGGTAAAGCCCAACTTCTAGAGGTAAAGCCCAACATCTAGAGGTAAAGCCAGATATCTGACGGTAAAGCCCAACATCTAGAGGAAAAGCCAAATATATAGATTTAAAACCCAAAATCGAGAGGTAAAGCCCAACATCTAGAGATAAAGCTAGATATACAGATTTAAAACCCAAAATCTAGAGGTAAAGCCCACCATCTAGAGCTAAAGCCCCAAATCTAGATGTAAAGCCCAATTTCCAGATCTAAAGCCAAATAATCTAGAGGAAAAGCCCAACATGTAGAGGCAAAGACTAAGATCTAGAGGTGAATTCCAATATCTAGTGTTAAAGCCCGACACCTACAGTTAAAGCCAAACATCTAGATGTAAAACCCAACTTCTAGAGGTAAAACCGAAATCTAGAGGGAAAGCCCAGAATCTAGAGGTAAAGCCTAACATCTAGAGGTGAATTCCAAAATCAAGTGTTAAGGTCCGACATCTACAGTTAAAGCCAACCATATAGATGTAACCCCCAACTTCTAGAGGTAAGGCCCAAAATCTAGAGGTAAAGCCCAACAGCTAGAGTTAAAGCCGAACGTCTTGAGGTAAAGCCCAAACTCTAGAGGTAAAGCCCAACTTCTAGAGGTAAAGACCAAAATCTAGAGGTAAAGCCCAAGACCTAGTGGTAGAGCCCAAAATCTAGAGGTAAAGCCCAACATCTAGACGTAAAGCCAGATATCTAGAGGTAAAGCCCAACATCTAGAGGAAAAGCCAAATATATAGATTTAAAACCCAAAATCGAGAGGTAAAGCCCAACATCTAGAGATAAAGCTAGATACATATATTTAAAACCCAAAATCTAGAGGTAAAGCCCAACATCTAGAGCTAAAGCCCCAAATCTAGATGTAAAGCCCAATTTCCAGATCTAAAGCCAAATAATCTAGAGGTAAAGCCCAACATACTGAGGTAAAGACTAAGATCTAGAGGTGAATTCCAATATCTAGTGTTAAAGCCCGACACCTACAGTTAAAGCCAAACATCTAGATGTAAAACCCAACTTCTAGAGGTAAAGCCGAATATCTGGAGTTAAAGCGCATCCTTTAGAGTAAAGCCCAAAATCTAGAGTTAAAGCCCAACATCTAGAGGGAAAGCCCAGAATCTAGAGGTAAAGCCTAACATCTAGAGGTAAATTCCAAAATCAAGTGTTAAGGTCCGAGATCTACAGTTAAAGCCAACCATATAGATATAACCCCCAACTTCTAGAGGTAAGGCCCAAAATCTAAAGGTAAAGCCCAACAGCTAGAGTTAAAGCCGAACGTCTTGAGGTAAAGCCAAAACTCTAGAGGTAAAGCCCAACTTCTAGAGGTAAAGTCCAAAATCTAGAGGTAAAGCCCAAGACCTAATGGTAGAGCCCAAAATCTAGAGGTAAAGCCCAACATCTAGACGTAAAGCCAGATATCTGATGGTAAAGCCCAACATCAAGAGGAAAAGCCAAATATATAGATTTAAAACCCAAAATCGAGAGGTAAAGCACAACATCTAGAGATAAAGCTACATATATAGATTTAAAACCCAAAATCTAGAGGTAAAGCCCAACATCTAGAGCTAAAGCCCCAAATCTAGATGTAAAGCCCAATTTCCAGATCTAAAGCCAAATAATCTAGAGGAAAAGCCCAACATGTAGAGGTAAAGACTAAGATCTAGAGGTGAATTCCAATATCTAGTGTTAAAGCCCGACACCTACAGTTAAAGCCAAACATCTAGATGTAAAACCCAACTTCTAGAGGTAAAACCGAAATCTAGAGGGAAAGCCCAGAATCTAGAGGTAAAGCCTAACATCTAGAGGTGAATTCCAAAATCAAGTGTTAAGGTCCGACATCTACAGTTAAAGCCAACCATATAGATGTAACCCCCAACTTCTAGAGGTAAGGCCCAAAATCTAGAGGTAAAGCCCAACAGCTACAGTTAAAGCCGAACGTCTTGAGGTAAAGCCCAAACTCTAGGGGTAAAGCCCAACTTCTAGAGGTAAAGTCCAAAATCTAGAGGTAAAGCCCAAGACCTAGTGGTAGAGCCCAAAATCTAGAGGTAAAGCCCAACATCTAGACGTAAAGCCAGATATCTAGAGGTAAAGCCCAACATCTAGAGGAAAAGCCAAATATATAGATTTAAAACCCAAAATCGAGAGGTAAAGCCCAACATCTAGAGATAAAGCTAGATACATATATTTAAAACCCAAAATCTAGAGGTAAAGCCCAACATCTAGAGCTAAAGCCCCAAATCTAGATGTAAAGCCCAATTTCCAGATCTAAAGCCAAATAATCTAGAGGTAAAGCCCAACATACAGAGGTAAAGACTAAGATCTAGAGGTGAATTCCAATATCTAGGGTTAAAGCCCGACACCTACAGTTAAAGCCAAACATCTAGATGTAAACCCCAACTTCTAGAGGTAAAGCTGAATATCTAGAGTTAAAGTGCATCCTTTAGAGTAAAGACCAAAATCTAGAGTTAAAGCCCAACATCTAGAGGGAAAGCCCAGAATCTAGAGGTAAAGCCTGACATCTAGAGGTGAATTCCAAAATCAAGTGTTAAGGTCCGACATCTACAGTTAAAGCCAACCATATAGATGTAACCCCCAACTTCTAGAGGTAAGGCCAAAAATCTAGAGGTAAAGCCCAACAGCTAGAGTTAAAGCCGAACGTCTTGAGGTAAAGCCCAAACTCTAGAGGTAAAGCCCGACATCTAGACGTAAAGCCAGATATCTGATGGTAAAGCCCAACATCTAGAGGAAAATCAAATATATAGATTTAAAACCCAAAATCTAGAGATAAAGCCCAACATCTAAATGTAAAGCAAAACATCTCGATGTAAAACCCTACATCTAGAGGTAAAGTCCAATATCTAGACTTAAAGACCAACATCTAGAGGTAAAACCCAACATCTAGAGGTAAAGCCCAACGTCTGGAGGTACAGCCCAGATTCTAGAGAGAAGCCAAAAATCCAGATGGAAAAACCAAAGTCTAGAGGTAAAGCCCAAGACCTAGTGGTAGAGCCCAAAATCTAGAGGTAAAGCCCAACATCTAGACGTAAAGCCAGATATCTAGAGGTAAAGCCCAACATCTAGAGGAAAAGCCAAATATATAGATTTAAAACCCAAAATCGAGAGGTAAAGCCCAACATCTAGAGATAAAGCTAGATATATAGATTTAAAACCCAAAATCTAGAGGTAAAGCCCAACATCTAGAGCTAAAGCCCCAAATCTAGATGTAAAGCCCAATTTCCAGATCTAAATCCAAATAATCTAGAGGTAAAGCCCAACATGTAGAGGTAAAGACTAAGATCTAGAGGTGAATTCCAATATCTAGTGTTAAAGCCCGACACCTACAGTTAAAGCCAAACATCTAGATGTAAAACCCAAATTCTAGAGGTAAAGCCGAATATCTAGAGTTAAAGCGCATCCTTTAGAGTAAAGCCCAAAATCGAGAGTTAAAGCCCAACATCTAGAGGGAAAGCCCAGAATCTAGAGGTAAAGCCTAACATCTAGAGGTGAATTCCAAAATCAAGTGTTAAGGTCCGACATCTACAGTTAAAGCCAACCATATAGATGTAACCCCCAACTTCTAGAGGTAAGGCCCAAAATCTAGAGGTAAAGCCCAACAGCTAGAGTTAAAGCCGAACGTCTTGAGGTAAAGCCCAAACTCTAGAGGTAAAGCCCAACGTCTAGAGGTAAAGTCCAAAATCTAGAGGTAAAGCCCAACATCTAGAGGGAAAGCCCAGAATCTAGAGGTAAAGCCTAACATCTAGAGGTGAATTCCAAAATCAAGTGTTAAGGTCCGAGATCTACAGTTAAAGCCAACCATATAGATATAACCCCCAACTTCTAGAGGTAAGGCCCAAAATCTAAAGGTAAAGCCCAACAGCTAGAGTTAAAGCCGAACGTCTTGAGGTAAAGCCCAAACTCTAGAGGTAAAGCCCGACATCTAGACGCAAAGCCAGATATCTGAAGGTAAAGCCCAACATCTAGAGGAAAAGCCAAATATATAGATTTAAAACCCAAAATATAGAGATAAAGCCCAACATCTAAATGTAAATCAAAAAATCTGGATGTAAAACCCTACATCTAGAGGTAAAGTCCAATATCTAGACTTAAAGACCAATATCTAGACGTAAAACCCAACATCTAGAGGTAAAGCCCAACGTCTGGAGGTAAGGCCCAGATTCTAGAGAGAAGCCAAAAATCCAGATGGAAAACCCAAAATCTAGAGGTAAAGCTCAACATCTAGAGGGAGAGCCCAGAATCTAGAGGTAAAGCCTAACATCTAGAGGTGAATTCCAAAATCTAGTCTTAAGGCCCGACATCTACAATTAAAGCCAAACATATAGATGTAAACCCCAACTTCTAGAGGAAAGGCCCAAAATCTAGAGGTAAAGCCCAACATCTAGAGTTAAAGCCGAAAGTCTTGAGGTAAAGCCCAAAATCTAGAGGTAAAGCCCAACTTCTAGAGTTAAAGTCCAAAATCTAGAGGTAAAGCCCAAGACCTAGTGGTAGAGCCCAAAATCTAGAGGTAAAGCCCAACATCTAGACGTAAAGCCAGATATCTGATGGTAAAGCCCAACATCTAGAGGAAAAGCCAAATATATAGATTTAAAACCCAAAATCTAGAGATAAAGCCCAACATCTAAATGTAAAGCAAAACATAAGATGTAAAACCCTACATCTAGAGGTAAAGTCCAATATCTAGACTTAAAGACCAACATCTAGACGTAAAACCTAACATCTAGAGGTAAAGCCCAACGTCTGGAGGTAAGGCCCAGATTCTAGAGAGAAGCCAAAAATCCAGATGGAAAACCCAAAATCTAGAGGTAAAGCCCAACATCTAGAGGGAGAGCCCAGAATCTAGAGGTAAAGCCCAACATCTAGAGGGAGAGCCCAGAATCTAGAGGTAAAGCCTAACATCTAGAGGTGAATTCCAAAATCTAGTCTTAAGGCCCGACATCTACAATTAAAGCCAAACATATAGATGTAAACCCCAACTTCTAGAGGAAAGGCCCAAAATCTAGAGGTAAAGCCCAACATCTAGAGTTAAAGCCGAAAGTCTTGAGGTAAAGGCCAAAATCTAGAGGTAAAGCCCAACTTCTAGAGGTAAAGTCCAAAATCTAGAGGTAAAGCCCAAGACCTAGTGGTAGAGCCCAAAATCTAGAGGTAAAGCCCAACATCTAGACGTAAAGCCAGATATCTGATGGTAAAGCCCAACATCAAGAGGAAAAGCCAAATATATAGATTTAAAACCCAAAATCGAGAGGTAAAGCCCAATATCTAGACGTAAAGACCAATATCTAGATGTAAAGCCCAACTTCTAGATCTAAAGCCCAAAATATAGATGTAAAACCCAACTTCTAAATCTAAAGCCCAACATCTAGAGGTAAAGCCCAATATTTATAGTTTATGCGCATCATCTAGAGGTAAAGCCCAAAATCTAAATGGAAACCCCAACTTCTAGAGGAAAGGCCCAAAATCTAGAGGTAAAGCCCAACAGCTAGACTTAAAGCCGAACGTTTGAGTTAAAGCCCAAAATCTAGAGGTAAAGCCCAACTTCTAGAGGTAAAGCCCAACATCTAGAGGTAAAGCCAGATATCTGACGGTAAAGCCCAACATCTAGAGGAAAAGCCAAATATATAGATTTAAAACCCAAAATCGAGAGGTAAAGCCCAACATCTAGAGATAAAGCTAGATATACAGATTTAAAACCCAAAATCTAGAGGTAAAGCCCACCATCTAGAGCTAAAGCCCCAAATCTAGATGTAAAGCCCAATTTCCAGATCTAAAGCCAAATAATCTAGAGGTAAAGCCCAACATGTAGAGGCAAAGACTAAGATCTAGAGGTGAATTCCAATATCTAGTGTTAAAGCCCGACACCTACAGTTAAAGCCAAACATCTAGATGTAAAACCCAACTTCTAGAGGTAAAACCGAAATCTAGAGGGAAAGCCCAGAATCTAGAGGTAAAGCCTAACATCTAGAGGTGAATTCCAAAATCAAGTGTTAAGGTCCGACATCTACAGTTAAAGCCAACCATATAGATGTAACCCCCAACTTCTAGAGGTAAGGCCCAAAATCTAGAGGTAAAGCCCAACAGCTAGAGTTAAAGCCGAACGTCTTGAGGTAAAGCCCAAACTCTAGAGGTAAAGCCCAACTTCTAGAGGTAAAGACCAAAATCTAGAGGTAAAGCCCAAGACCTAGTGGTAGAGCCCAAAATCTAGAGGTAAAGCCCAACATCTAGACGTAAAGCCAGATATCTAGAGGTAAAGCCCAACATCTAGAGGAAAAGCCAAATATATAGATTTAAAACCCAAAATCGAGAGGTAAAGCCCAACATCTAGAGATAAAGCTAGATACATATATTTAAAACCCAAAATCTAGAGGTAAAGCCCAACATCTAGAGCTAAAGCCCCAAATCTAGATGTAAAGCCCAATTTCCAGATCTAAAGCCAAATAATCTAGAGGTAAAGCCCAACATACTGAGGTAAAGACTAAGATCTAGAGGTGAATTCCAATATCTAGTGTTAAAGCCCGACACCTACAGTTAAAGCCAAACATCTAGATGTAAAACCCACCTTCTAGAGGTAAAGCCGAATATCTAGAGTTAAAGCGCATCCTTTAGAGTAAAGCCCAAAATCTAGAGTTAAAGCCCAACATCTAGAGGGAAAGCCCAGAATCTAGAGGTAAAGCCTGACATCTAGAGGTGAATTCCAAAATCAAGTGTTAAGGTCCGACATCTACAGTTAAAGCCAACCATATAGATGTAACCCCCAACTTCTAGAGGTAAGGCCAAAAATCTAGAGGTAAAGCCCAACAGCTAGAGTTAAAGCCGAACGTCTTGAGGTAAAGCCCAAACTCTAGAGGTAAAGCCCGACATCTAGACGTAAAGCCAGATATCTGATGGTAAAGCCCAACATCTAGAGGAAAATCAAATATATAGATTTAAAACCCAAAATCTAGAGATAAAGCCCAACATCTAAATGTAAAGCAAAACATCTCGATGTAAAACCCTACATCTAGTGGTAAAGTCCAATATCTAGACTTAAAGACCAACATCTAGAGGTAAAACCCAACATCTAGAGGTAAAGCCCAACGTCTGGAGGTACAGCCCAGATTCTAGAGAGAAGCCAAAAATCCAGATGGAAAACCCAAAGTCTAGAGGTAAAGCCCAAGACCTAGTGGTAGAGCCCAAAATCTAGAGGTAAAGCCCAACATCTAGACGTAAAGCCAGATATCTAGAGGTAAAGCCCAACATCTAGAGGAAAAGCCAAATATATAGATTTAAAACCCAAAATCGAGAGTTAAAGCCCAACATCTAGAGATAAAGCTAGATATACAGATTTAAAACCCAAAATCTAGAGGTAAAGCCCAACATCTAGAGCTAAAGCCCCAAATCTAGATGTAACGCCCAATTTCCAGATCTAAATCCAAATAATCTAGAGGTAAAGCCCAACATGTAGAGGTAAAGACTAAGATCTAGAGGTGAATTCCAATATCTAGTGTTAAAGCCCGACACCTACAGTTAAAGCCAAACATCTAGATGTAAAACCCAACTTCTAGAGGTAAAGCCGAATATCTGGAGTTAAAGCGCATCCTTTAGAGTAAAGCCCAAAATCTAGAGTTAAAGCCCAACATCTAGAGGGAAAGCCCAGAATCTAGAGGTAAAGCCTAACATCTAGAGGTAAATTCCAAAATCAAGTGTTAAGGTCCGAGATCTACAGTTAAAGCCAACCATATAGATATAACCCCCAACTTCTAGAGGTAAGGCCCAAAATCTAAAGGTAAAGCCCAACAGCTAGAGTTAAAGCCGAACGTCTTGAGGTAAAGCCAAAACTCTAGAGGTAAAGCCCAACTTCTAGAGGTAAAGTCCAAAATCTAGAGGTAAAGCCCAAGACCTAATGGTAGAGCCCAAAATCTAGAGGTAAAGCCCAACATCTAGACGTAAAGCCAGATATCTGATGGTAAAGCCCAACATCAAGAGGAAAAGCCAAATATATAGATTTAAAACCCAAAATCGAGAGGTAAAGCACAACATCTAGAGATAAAGCTACATATATAGATTTAAAACCCAAAATCTAGAGGTAAAGCCCAACATCTAGAGCTAAAGCCCCAAATCTAGATGTAAAGCCCAATTTCCAGATCTAAAGCCAAATAATCTAGAGGAAAAGCCCAACATGTAGAGGTAAAGACTAAGATCTAGAGGTGAATTCCAATATCTAGTGTTAAAGCCCGACACCTACAGTTAAAGCCAAACATCTAGATGTAAAACCCAACTTCTAGAGGTAAAACCGAAATCTAGAGGGAAAGCCCAGAATCTAGAGGTAAAGCCTAACATCTAGAGGTGAATTCCAAAATCAAGTGTTAAGGTCCGACATCTACAGTTAAAGCCAACCATATAGATGTAACCCCCAACTTCTAGAGGTAAGGCCCAAAATCTAGAGGTAAAGCCCAACAGCTACAGTTAAAGCCGAACGTCTTGAGGTAAAGCCCAAACTCTAGGGGTAAAGCCCAACTTCTAGAGGTAAAGTCCAAAATCTAGAGGTAAAGCCCAAGACCTAGTGGTAGAGCCCAAAATCTAGAGGTAAAGCCCAACATCTAGACGTAAAGCCAGATATCTAGAGGTAAAGCCCAACATCTAGAGGAAAAGCCAAATATATAGATTTAAAACCCAAAATCGAGAGGTAAAGCCCAACATCTGGAGATAAAGCTAGATATATAGATTTAAAACCCAAAATCTAGAGGTAAAGCCCAACATCTAGAGCTAAAGTCCCAAATCTAGATGTAAAGCCCAATTTCCAGATCTAAAGCCAAATAATCTAGAGGTAAAGCCCAACATACAGAGGTAAAGACTAAGATCTAGAGGTGAATTCCAATATCTAGGGTTAAAGCCCGACACCTACAGTTAAAGCCAAACATCTAGATGTAAACCCCAACTTCTAGAGGTAAAGCTGAATATCTAGAGTTAAAGTGCATCCTTTAGAGTAAAGACCAAAATCTAGAGTTAAAGCCCAACATCTAGAGGGAAAGCCCAGAATCTAGAGGTAAAGCCTGACATCTAGAGGTGAATTCCAAAATCAAGTGTTAAGGTCCGACATCTACAGTTAAAGCCAACCATATAGATGTAACCCCCAACTTCTAGAGGTAAGGCCAAAAATCTAGAGGTAAAGCCCAACAGCTAGAGTTAAAGCCGAACGTCTTGAGGTAAAGCCCAAACTCTAGAGGTAAAGCCCGACATCTAGACGTAAAGCCAGATATCTGATGGTAAAGCCCAACATCTAGAGGAAAATCAAATATATAGATTTAAAACCCAAAATCTAGAGATAAAGCCCAACATCTAAATGTAAAGCAAAACATCTCGATGTAAAACCCTACATCTAGAGGTAAAGTCCAATATCTAGACTTAAAGACCAACATCTAGAGGTAAAACCCAACATCTAGAGGTAAAGCCCAACGTCTGGAGGTACAGCCCAGATTCTAGAGAGAAGCCAAAAATCCAGATGGAAAAACCAAAGTCTAGAGGTAAAGCCCAAGACCTAGAGGTAGAGCCCAAAATCTAAAGGTAAAGACCAACATCTAGGCGTAAAGCCAGATATCTAGAGGTAAAGCCCAACATCTAGAGGAAAAGCCAAATATATAGATTTAAAACCCAAAATCGAGAGGTAAAGCCCAACATCTAGAGATAAAGCTAGATATATAGATTTAAAACCCAAAATCTAGAGGTAAAGCCCAACATCTAGAGCTAAAGCCCCAAATCTAGATGTAAAGCCCAATTTCCAGATCTAAATCCAAATAATCTAGAGGTAAAGCCCAACATGTAGAGGTAAAGACTAAGATCTAGAGGTGAATTCCAATATCTAGTGTTAAAGCCCGACACCTACAGTTAAAGCCAAACATCTAGATGTAAAACCCAAATTCTAGAGGTAAAGCCGAATATCTAGAGTAAAAGCGCATCCTTTAGAGTAAAGCCCAAAATCGAGAGTTAAAGCCCAACATCTAGAGGGAAAGCCCAGAATCTAGAGGTAAAGCCTAACATCTAGAGGTGAATTCCAAAATCAAGTGTTAAGGTCCGACATCTACAGTTAAAGCCAACCATATAGATGTAACCCCCAACTTCTAGAGGTAAGGCCCAAAATCTAGAGGTAAAGCCCAACAGCTAGAGTTAAAGCCGAACGTCTTGAGGTAAAGCCCAAACTCTAGAGGTAAAGCCCAACGTCTAGAGGTAAAGTCCAAAATCTAGAGGTAAAGCCCAACATCTAGAGGGAAAGCCCAGAATCTAGAGGTAAAGCCTAACATCTAGTGGTGAATTCCAAAATCAAGTGTTAAGGTCCGAGATCTACAGTTAAAGCCAACCATATAGATATAACCCCCAACTTCTAGAGGTAAGGCCCAAAATCTAAAGGTAAAGCCCAACAGCTAGAGTTAAAGCCGAACGTCTTGAGGTAAAGCCCAAACTCTAGAGGTAAAGCCCGACATCTAGACGTAAAGCCAGATATCTGAAGGTAAAGCCCAACATCTAGAGGAAAAGCCAAATATATAGATTTAAAACCCAAAATCTAGAGATAAAGCCCAACATCTAAATGTAAATCAAAAAATCTGGATGTAAAACCCTACATCTAGAGGTAAAGTCCAATATCTAGACTTAAAGACCAATATCTAGACGTAAAACCCAACATCTAGAGGTAAAGCCCAACGTCTGGAGGTAAGGCCCAGATTCTAGAGAGAAGCCAAAAATCCAGATGGAAAACCCAAAATCTAGAGGTAAAGCTCAACATCTAGAGGGAGAGCCCAGAATCTAGAGGTAAAGCCTAACATCTAGAGGTGAATTCCAAAATCTAGTCTTAAGGCCCGACATCTACAATTAAAGCCAAACATATAGATGTAAACCCCAACTTCTAGAGGAAAGGCCCAAAATCTAGAGGTAAAGCCCAACATCTAGAGTTAAAGCCGAAAGTCTTGAGGTAAAGCCCAAAATCTAGAGGTAAAGCCCAACTTCTAGAGTTAAAGTCCAAAATCTAGAGGTAAAGCCCAAGACCTAGTGGTAGAGCCCAAAATCTAGAGGTAAAGCCCAACATCTAGACGTAAAGCCAGATATCTGATGGTAAAGCCCAACATCTAGAGGAAAAGCCAAATATATAGATTTAAAACCCAAAATCTAGAGATAAAGCCCAACATCTAAATGTAAAGCAAAACATAAGATGTAAAGCCCTACATCTAGAGGTAAAGTCCAATATCTAGACTTAAAGACCAACATCTAGACGTAAAACCTAACATCTAGAGGTAAAGCCCAACGTCTGGAGGTAAGGCCCAGATTCTAGAGAGAAGCCAAAAATCCAGATGGAAAACCCAAAATCTAGAGGTAAAGCCCAACATCTAGAGGGAGAGCCCAGAATCTAGAGGTAAAGCCTAACATCTAGAGGTGAATTCCAAAATCTAGTCTTAAGGCCCGACATCTACAATTAAAGCCAAACATATAGATGTAAACCCCAACTTCTAGAGGAAAGGCCCAAAATCTAGAGGTAAAGCCCAACATCTAGAGTTAAAGCCGAAAGTCTTGAGGTAAAGGCCAAAATCTAGAGGTAAAGCCCAACTTCTAGAGGTAAAGTCCAAAATCTAGAGGTAAAGCCCAAGACCTAGTGGTAGAGCCCAAAATCTAGAGCTAAAGCCCAACATCTAGACGTAAAGCCAGATATCTGATGGTAAAGCCCAACATCTAGAGGAAAAGCCCAGAATCTAGAGGTAAAGCCTAACATCTAGAGGTGAATTCCAAAATCTAGTCTTAAGGCCCGAAATCTACAATTAAAGCCAAACATATAGATGTAAACCCCAACTTCTAGAGGAAAGGCCCAAAATCTAGAGGTAAAGCTAAACAGCTAGAGTTAAAGCCGAACGTCTTGAGGTAAAGCCCAAAATCTAGAGGTAAAGCCCGACATCTAGACGTAAAGCCAGATATCTGATGGTAAAGCCCAACATCTAGAGGAAAATCAAATATATAGATTTAAAACCCAAAATCTAGAGATAAAGCCCAACATCTAAATGTAAAGCAAAACATCTCGATGTAAAACCCTACATCTAGAGGTAAAGTCCAATATCTAGACTTAAAGACCAACATCTAGAGGTAAAACCCAACATCTAGAGGTAAAGCCCAACGTCTGGAGGTACAGCCCAGATTCTAGAGAGAAGCCAAAAATCCAGATGGAAAACCCAAAGTCTAGAGGTAAAGCCCAAGACCTAGTGGTAGAGCCCAAAATCTAGAGGTAAAGCCCAACATCTAGACGTAAAGCCAGATATCTAGAGGTAAAGCCCAACATCTAGAGGAAAAGCCAAATATATAGATTTAAAACCCAAAATCGAGAGGTAAAGCCCAACATCTAGAGATAAAGCTAGATATACAGATTTAAAACCCAAAATCTAGAGGTAAAGCCCAACATCTAGAGCTAAAGCCCCAAATCTAGATGTAACGCCCAATTTCCAGATCTAAATCCAAATAATCTAGAGGTAAAGCCCAACATGTAGAGGTAAAGACTAAGATCTAGAGGTGAATTCCAATATCTAGTGTTAAAGCCCGACACCTACAGTTAAAGCCAAACATCTAGATGTAAAACCCAACTTCTAGAGGTAAAGCCGAATATCTAGAGTTAAAGCGCATCCTTTAGAGTAAAGCCCAAAATCTAGAGTTAAAGCCCAACATCTAGAGGGAAAGCCCAGAATCTAGAGGTAAAGCCTAACATCTAGAGGTGAATTCCAAAATCAAGTGTTAAGGTCCGAGATCTACAGTTAAAGCCAACAATATAGATATAACCCCCAACTTCTAGAGGTAAGGCCCAAAATCTAAAGGTAAAGCCCAACAGCTAGAGTTAAAGCCGAACGTCTTGAGGTAAAACCCAAAGTCTAGAGGTAAAGCCCAACTTCTAGAGGTAAAGTCCAAAATCTAGAGGTAAAGCCCAAGACCTAATGGTAGAGCCCAAAATCTAGAGGTAAAGCCCAACATCTAGACGTAAAGCCAGATATCTGATGGTAAAGCCCAACATCAAGAGGAAAAGCCAAATATATAGATTTAAAACCCAAAATCGAGAGGTAAAGCACAACATCTAGAGATAAAGCTACATATATAGATTTAAAACCCAAAATCTAGAGGTAAAGCCCAACATCTAGAGCTAAAGCCCCAAATTTAGATGTAAAGCCCAATTTCCAGATCTAAAGCCAAATAATCTAAAGGAAAAGCCCAACATGTAGAGGTAAAGACTAAGATCTAGAGGTGAATTCCAATATCTAGTGTTAAAGCCCGACACCTACAGTTAAAGCCAAACATCTAGATGTAAAACCCAACTTCTAGAGGTAAAACCGAAATCTAGAGGGAAAGCCCAGAATCTAGAGGTAAAGGCTAACATCTAGAGGTGAATTCCAAAATCTAGTCTTAAGGCCCGACATCTACAATTAAAGCCAAACATATAGATGTAACCCCCAACTTCTAGAGGTAAGGCCCAAAATCTAGAGGTAAAGCCCAACAGCTAAAGCCGAACGTCTTGAGGTAAAGCCCAAACTCTAGGGGTAAAGCCCAACTTCTAGAGGTAAAGTCCAAAATCTAGAGGTAAAGCCCAAGACCTAGTGGTAGAGCCCAAAATCTAGAGGTAAAGCCCAACATCTAGACGTAAAGCCAGATATCTGATGGTAAAGCCCAACATCAAGAGGAAAAGCCAAATATATAGATTTAAAACCCAAAATCGAGAGGTAAAGCCCAATATCTAGACGTAAAGACCAATATCTAGATGTAAAGCCCAACTTCTAGATCTAAAGCCCAAAATATAGATGTAAAACCCAACTTCTAAATCTAAAGCCCAACATCTAGAGGTAAAGCCCAATATTTATAGTTTATGCGCATCATCTAGAGGTAAAGCCCAAAATCTAAATGGAAACCCCAACTTCTAGAGGAAAGGCCCAAAATCTAGAGGTAAAGCCCAACAGCTAGAGTTAAAGCCGAACGTCTTGAGTTAAAGCCCAAAATCTAGAGGTAAAGCCCAACTTCTAGAGGTAAAGCCCAACATCTAGAGGTAAAGCCAGATATCTGACGGTAAAGCCCAACATCTAGAGGAAAAGCCAAATATATAGATTTAAAATCCAAAATCTAGAGATAAAGCTCAACATCTAAATGTAAAGCAAAACATCTAGATGTAAACCCCTACATCTATAGGTAAAGTCCAATATCTAGACCTAAAGACCAACATCTAGAGGTAAAACCCAAAATCTAGAGGTAAAGCCCAACATCTAGAGGTAAAGCCCAGAATCTAGAGGTAAAGCCTAACATCTAGAGGTGAATTCCAAAATCTAGTCTAAAGGCCCGACATCTACAATTAAAGCCAAACATATAGATGTAAACCCCAACTTCTAGAGGAAGGGCCCAAAATCTAGAGGTAAAGCCCAACAGCTAGAGTTAAAGCCGAACGTCTTGAGGTAAAGGCCAAAATCTAGAGGTAAAGATCAACTTCTAGAGGTAAAGTCCAAAATCTAGAGGTAAAGCAAAACATCTAGACGTAAAGCCAGATATCTAGAGGTAAAGCCCAACATCTAGAGGAAAAGCCAAATATATAGATTTAAAACCCAAAATCTAGAGGTAAAGCCCAATATCTAGACGTAAAGACCAAAATCTAGATGTAAAGCCCAATATTTAGAGTTTAAGCCCATCATTTAGAGGTAAAGCCCAAAATCTAGATGTAAAGCCCAACTTCTAGAGGTAAAGCCCATCATCTAGTCCTACAGCCCAATGTCTGCAGGTAAAGCCCAACTTACAGAGGTGAAGGCAAACATCTAGATGTAAAACCCAAAATCTAGAGTTAAAGCCCAACATCTAGAGGTAAAGCACAACATATAGAGGTATAACCCAACATCTAGAGATAAAGACCAACATCTAAATGTAAAACAAAACATCTAGATGTAAAACCCTACATCTAGAGGTAAAGTCCAGTATCTAGACTTAAAGACCAACATCTGGAGGTAAAGCCCAAAGTCTAGATGTAAAGCCCAACTTCCAGAGTTAAAGTCCAAAATCTAGAGGTAAACACCAATACCTAGAGGTAGAGCCCAAAATCTAGAGATAAAGCCCAACATCTAGAGATAAAGCCAGATATATAGATTTAAAATCCAAAATCTGGAGGTAAAGCCCAACATCTAGAGCTAAAGCCCCAAATCTAGATGTAAAGCCCAATTTCTAGACCTAAAGCCAAATAATCTAGAGGTAAAGCCCAACATGTAGAGGTAAAAAATAAGATCTAGAGGTGAATTCCAATATCTAGTGTTAAAGTCCGACACCTAAAGTTAAAGTCAAACATCTAGATGTAAAACCCAATTCTAGAGGTAAAGCCGAATATCTAGAGTTAAAGCGCATCCTTTAGAGTAAAGCCCAAAATCTAGAGTTAAAGCCCAACATCTAGAGGGAAAGCCCAGAATCTAGATGTAAAGCCTAACATCTAGAGGTGAATTCCAAAATCAAGTGTTAAGGTCCGACATCTACAGTTAAAGCCAACCATATAGATGTAACCCCCAACTTCTAGAGGTAAGGCCCAAAATCTACAGGTAAAGCCCAACAGCTAGAGTTAAAGCCGAACGTCTTGAGGTAAAGCCCAAAATCTAGAGGTAAAGCCCAAGACCTAGTGGTAGAGCCCAAAATCTAGAGGTAAGGCCCAACATCTAGACGTAAAGCCAGATATCTGATGTTAAAGCCCAACATCTAGAGGAAAAGCTAAATATATAGATTTAAAACCCAAAATCTAGAGATAAAGCCCAACATCTAAGTGTAAAGCAAAACATCTAGATGTATAACCCTACATCTAGAGGTAAAGTCCAATATCTAGACTTAAAGACCAACATCTAGAGGTAAAACCCAACATCTAGAGGTAAAGCCCAACGTCTGGAGGTACAGCCCAGATTCTAGAGAGAAGCCAAAAATCCAGATGGAAAACCCAAAATCTAGAGGTAAAGCCCAACATCTAGAGGTAAAGCCCAGAATCTAGAGGTAAAACCTAACATCTAGAGGTGAATTCCAAAATCTAGTCTTAAGGCCTGACATCTACAATGAAAGCCAAACATATAGATGTAAACCCCAACTTCTAGAGGAAAGGCCCAAAATCTAGAGGTAAAGCCCAACATCTAGAGTTAAAGCCGAACGTCTTGAGGTAAAGCCCAAAATCTAGAGGTAAAGCCCAACTTCAAGAGGTAAAATCAAAATTCTAGAGGCAAAGCCGAACACCTAGAGGTAGAGACCAAAATCTAGAGGTAAAGACGAACATCTAGAGGTAAAGCCAGATATTTATAGGTAAAGCCCAACATCTAGAGGAAAAGCCAAATATATAGATTTAAAACCCAAATTCTAGAGGTAAGCCCAATATCTAGAGGTAAAGCCCAAAATCTCGATGTAAAGCCCAATTTCTAGATCTAAAGCCCAAAATCTAGATGTAAAGCCCAACTTCTAAATCTAAAGCCCAACATCTAGAGGTAAAGCCCAATATTTAGAGTTTAAGCACATCATTTAGAGGTAAAGCCCAAAATCTAGATGTAAAGCCCAACTTCTAGAGGTAAAGCCCATCATCTAGTCCTACAGCCCAATGTCTGCAGGTAAAGACCAACTTACAGAGGTGAAGGCAAACATCTAGATGTAAAACCCAAAATCTAGAGGTAAAGCCCAACATCTAGAGGTGAAGCACAACATTTAGAGGTATAACCCAACATCTAGAGATAAAGACCAACATCTAAATGTAAAGCAAAACATCTAGATGTTAAACCCTACATCTAGAGGTAAAGTCCAGTATCTAGACTTAAAGACCAACATCTGGAGGTAAAGCCCAAAGTCTAGATGTAAAGCCCAACTTCCAGAGTTAAAGTCCAAAATCTAGAGGTAAACACCAATACCTAGAGCTAGAGCCCAAAATCTAGAGATAAAGCCCAACATCTAGAGATAAAGCCAGATATATAGATTTAAAACCCAAAATCTGGAGCTGAAGCCCAACATCTACAGCTAAAGCCCCAAATCTAGATGTAAAGCCCAATTTCTAGACCTAAAGCCAAATAATCTAGAGGTAAAGCCCAACATGTAGAGGTAAAGACTAAGATCTAGAGGTGAATTCCAATATCTAGTGTTAAAGCCCGACACCTACAGTTAAAGCCAAACATCTAGATGTAAAACCCAATTCTAGAGGTAAAGCCGAATATCTAGAGTCAAAGCGCATCCTTTAGAGTAAAGCCCAAAATCTAGAGTTAAAGCCCAACATCTAGAGGGAAAGCCCAGAATCTAGAGGTAAAGCCTAACATCTAGAGGTGAATTCCAAAATCAAGTGTTAAGGTCCGACATCTAAAGTTAAAGCCAACCATATAGATGTAACGCCCAACTTCTAGAGGTAAGGCCCAAAATCTAGAGGTAAAGCCCAACAGCTAGAGTTAAAGCCGAACGTCTTGAGGTAAAGCCCAAAATCTAGAGGTAAAGCCCAACTTCTAGAGGTAAAGTCCAACATCTAGAGGTAAAGCCCAAGACCTAGTGGTAGAGGCCAAAATCTAGAAGTAAAGCCCAACATCTAGACGTAAAGCCAGATATCTAGAGGTAAAGCCCAACATCTAGAGATAAAGCTGGATATATAGATTTAAAACCCAAAATCTAGAGGTAAAGACCAACATTTAAATGTAAAGCAAAACATAAGATGTAAAACCCTACATCTAGAGGTAAAGTCCAATATCTAGACTTAAAGACTAACATCTAGAGGTAAAACCCAACATCTAGAGGTAAAGCCCAACGTCTGGAGGTACAGCCCGGATTCTAGAGAGAAGCCAAAAATCCAGATGGAGAACCGAAAATCTAGAGGTAAAGCCCAACATCTAGAGGTAAAGCCCAGAATCTAGAGGTAAAGCCTAACATCTAGAGGTAAAGTCCAAAATCTAGAGGTAAAGCCCGAGACCTAGTGGTAGAGCCCAAAATCTAGAGCTAAAGCCCAACATCTAGACGTAAAGCCAGATATCTGATGGTAAAGCCCAACATCTAGAGGAAAAGCCAAATATATAGATTTAAACCCCAAAATCTAGAGATAAAGCCCAACATATAAATGTAAAGCAAAACATAAGATGTAAAACCCTACATCTAGAGGTAAAGTCCAATATCTAGACTTAAAGACTAACATCTAGAGGTAAAACCCAACATCTAGAGGTAAAGCCCAACGTCTGGAGGTACAGCCCGGATTCTAGAGAGAAGCCAAAAATCCAGATGGAGAACCGAAAATCTAGAGGTAAAGCCCAACATCTAGAGGTAAAGCCCAGAATCTAGAGGTAAAGCCTAACATCTAGAGGTGAATTCCAAAATCTAGTCTTAAGGCCCGACATCTACAATTAAAGCCAAACATATAGATGTAAACCCCAACTTCTAGAGGAAAGGCCCAAAATCTAGAGGTAAAGCCCAACAGCTAGAGTTAAAGCCGAACGTCTTGAGGTAAAGCCCAAAATCTAGAGGGAAAGCCCAACTTCTAGAGGTAAAGTCCAAAATCTAGAGGTAAAGCCCAAGACCTAGTGGTAGAGCCCAAAATCTAGAGGTAAAGCCCAACATCTAGACGTAAAGCCAGATATCTGATGGTAAAGCCCAACATCTAGAGGAAAAGCCAAATATATAGATTTAAAACACAAAATCTAGAGATAAAGCCCAACATCTAAATGTAAAGCAAAACATCTAGATGTAAAACCCTATATCTAGAGGTAAAGTCCAATATCTAGACTTAAAGACCAACATCTAGAGGTAAAACCCAGAATCCAGAGGTAAAGCCCAACGTCTGGAGGTACAGCCCAGGTTCTAGAGAGAAGCCAAAAATCCAGATGGAAAACCCAAAATCTAGAGGTAAAGCCCAACATCTAGAGGGAAAGCCCAGAATCTAGAGGTAAAGCCTAACATCTAGAGGTGAATTCCAAAATCTAGTCTTAAGGCCCGACATCTACAATTAAAGCCAAACATATAGATGTAAACCCCAACTTCTAGAGGAAAGGCCCAAAATCTAGAGGTAAAGCCCAACAGCTAGAGTTAAAGCCGAACGTCTTGAGGTAAAGCCCAAAATCTAGAGGTAAAGCCCGACATCTAGACGTAAAGCCAGATATCTGATGGTAAAGCCCAACATCTAGAGGAAAATCAAATATATAGATTTAAAACCCAAAATCTAGAGATAAAGCCCAACATCTAAATGTAAAGCAAAACATCTCGATGTAAAACCCTACATCTAGAGGTAAAGTCCAATATCTAGACTTAAAGACCAACATCTAGAGGTAAAACCCAACATCTAGAGGTAAAGCCCAACGTCTGGAGGTACAGCCCAGATTCTAGAGAGAAGCCAAAAATCCAGATGGAAAACCCAAAGTCTAGAGGTAAAGCCCAAGATCTAGTGGTAGAGCCCAAAATCTAGAGGTAAAGCCCAACATCTAGACGTAAAGCCAGATATCTAGAGGTAAAGCCCAACATCTAGAGGAAAAGCCAAATATATAGATTTAAAACCCAAAATCGAGAGGTAAAGCCCAACATCTAGAGATAAAGCTAGATATACAGATTTAAAACCCAAAATCTAGAGGTAAAGCCCAACATCTAGAGCTAAAGCCCCAAATCTAGATGTAACGCCCAATTTCCAGATCTAAATCCAAATAATCTAGAGGTAAAGCCCAACATGTAGAGGTAAAGACTAAGATCTAGAGGTGAATTCCAATATCTAGTGTTAAAGCCCGACACCTACAGTTAAAGCCAAACATCTAGATGTAAAACCCAACTTCTAGAGGTAAAGCCGAATATCTAGAGTTAAAGCGCATCCTTTAGAGTAAAGCCCAAAATCTAGAGTTAAAGCCCAACATCTAGAGGGAAAGCCCAGAATCTAGAGGTAAAGACTAACATCTAGAGGTGAATTCCAAAATCAAGTGTTAAGGTCCGAGATCTACAGTTAAAGCCAACAATATAGATATAACCCCCAACTTCTAGAGGTAAGGCCCAAAATCTAAAGGTAAAGCCCAACAGCTAGAGTTAAAGCCGAACGTCTTGAGGTAAAACCAAAACTCTAGAGGTAAAGCCCAACTTCTAGAGGTAAAGTCCAAAATCTAGAGGTAAAGCCCAAGACCTAATGGTAGAGCCCAAAATCTAGAGGTAAAGCCCAACATCTAGACGTAAAGCCAGATATCTGATGGTAAAGCCCAACATCAAGAGGAAAAGCCAAATATATAGATTTAAAACCCAAAATCGAGAGGTAAAGCACAACATCTAGAGATAAAGCTACATATATAGATTTAAAACCCAAAATCTAGAGGTAAAGCCCAACATCTAGAGCTAAAGCCCCAAATTTAGATGTAAAGCCCAATTTCCAGATCTAAAGCCAAATAATCTAAAGGAAAAGCCCAACATGTAGAGGTAAAGACTAAGATCTAGAGGTGAATTCCAATATCTAGTGTTAAAGCCCGACACCTACAGTTAAAGCCAAACATCTAGATGTAAAACCCAACTTCTAGAGGTAAAACCGAAATCTAGAGGGAAAGCCCAGAATCTAGAGGTAAAGCCTAACATCTAGAGGTGAATTCCAAAATCAAGTGTTAAGGTCCGACATCTACAGTTAAAGCCAACCATATAGATGTAACCCCCAACTTCTAGAGGTAAGGCCCAAAATCTAGAGGTAAAGCCCAACAGCTAAAGCCGAACGTCTTGAGGTAAAGCCCAAACTCTAGGGGTAAAGCCCAACTTCTAGAGGTAAAGTCCAAAATCTAGAGGTAAAGCCCAAGACCTAGTGGTAGAGCCCAAAATCTAGAGGTAAAGCCCAACATCTAGACGTAAAGCCAGATATCTAGAGGTAAAGCCCAACATCTAGAGGAAAAGCCAAATATATAGATTTAAAACCCAAAATCGAGAGGTAAAGCCCAACATCTGGAGATAAAGCTAGATATATAGATTTAAAACCCAAAATCTAGAGGTAAAGCCCAACATCTAGAGCTAAAGTCCCAAATCTAGATGTAAAGCCCAATTTCCAGATCTAAAGCCAAATAATCTAGAGGTAAAGCCCAACATACAGAGGTAAAGACTAAGATCTAGAGGTGAATTCCAATATCTAGGGTTAAAGCCCGACACCTACAGTTAAAGCCAAACATCTAGATGTAAACCCCAACTTCTAGAGGTAAAGCCGAATATCTAGAGTTAAAGTGCATCCTTTAGAGTAAAGCCCAAAATCTAGAGTTAAAGCCCAACATCTAGAGGGAAAGCCCAGAATCTAGAGGTAAAGCCCAACAGCTAGAGTTAAAGCCGAACGTCTTGAGGTAAAGCCCAAACTCTATAGGTAAAGCCCGACATCTAGACGTAAAGCCAGATATCTGATGGTAAAGCCCAACATCTAGAGGAAAATCAAATATATAGATTTAAAACCCAAAATCTAGAGATAAAGCCCAACATCTAAATGTAAAGCAAAACATCTCGATGTAAAACCCTACATCTAGAGGTAAAGTCCAATATCTAGACTTAAAGACCAACATCTAGAGGTAAAACCCAACATCTAGAGGTAAAGCCCAACGTCTGGAGGTACAGCCCAGATTCTAGAGAGAAGCCAAAAATCCAGATGGAAAACCCAAATTCTAGAGCTAAAGCCCAAGACCTAGTGGTAGAGCCCAAAATCTAGAGGTAAAGCCCAACATCTAGACGTAAAGCCAGATATCTAGAGGTAAAGCCCAACATCTAGAGATAAAGCCCCAAATCTAGATGTAAAGCCCAATTTCCAGATCTAAAGCCAAATAATCTAGAGGTAAAGCCCAACATGTAGAGGTAAAGACTAAGATCTAGATGTGAATTCCAATATCTAGTGTTAAAGCCCGACACCTACAGTTAAAGCCAAACATCTAGATGTAAAACCCAACTTCTAGAGGTAAAGCCGAATATCTAGAGTTAAAGCGCATCCTTTAGAGTAAAGCCCAAAATCTAGAGTTAAAGCCCAACATCTAGAGGGAAAGCCCAGAATCTAGAGGTAAAGCCTAACATCTAGAGGTGAATTCCAAAATCAAGTGTTAAGGTCCGACATCTACATTTAAAGCCAACCATAAGATGTAACCCCCAACTTCTAGAGGTAAGGCCCAAAATCTAGAGGTAAAGCCCAACATCTAGAGTTAAAGCCGAACGTCTTGAGGTAAAGCCCAAAGTCTAGAGGTAAAGCCCAACTTCTAGAGGTAAAGTCCAAAATCTAGAGGTAAAGCCCAAGACCTAGTGGTAGAGCCCAAAATCTAGAGGTAAAGCCCAATATCTAGACGTAAAGCCAGATATCTAGAGGTAAAGCCCAACATCTAGAGGAAAAGCCAAATATATAGATTTAAAACCCAAAATCTAGAGATAAAGCCCAACATCTAAATGTAAAGCAAAACATCAGATGTAAAACCCTACATCTAGAGGTAAAGTCCAATATCTAGACTTAAAGACCAACATCTAGAGGTAAAACCCAACATGTAGAGTTAAAGCCCAACGTCAGGAGGTACAGCCCAGATTCTAGAGAGAAGCCAAAAATCCAGATGGAAAACCCAAACTCTAGAGGGAAAGCCCAACTTCTAGATGTAAAGTCCAAAATCTAGAGGTAAAGCCCAAGACCTAGTGGTAGACCCCAAAATCTAGAGGTAAAGCCCAACATCTAGACGTAAAGCCAGATATCTGATGGTAAAGCCCAACATCTAGAGGAAAAGCCAAATATATAGATTTAAAACCCAAAATCTAGAGATAAAGCCCAACATCTAAATGTAAAGCAAAACATAAGATGTAAAACCCTACATCTAGAGGTAAAGTCCAATATCTAGACTTAAAGACCAACATCTAGAGGTAAAACCCAACATCTAGAGGTAAAGCCCAATGTCTGGAGGTACAGCCCAGATTCTAGAGAGAAGCCAAAAATCCAGATGGAAAACCCAAACTCTAGAGGTAAAGCCCAACATCTAGAGGTAAAGCCCAGCATCTAGAGGTAAAGGCTAACATCTAGAGGTGAATTCTAAAATCTAGTCTTAAGGCCCGACATCTACAATTAAAGCCACACATATAGATGTAAACCTCAACTTCTAGAGGAAAGGCCCAAAATATGGAGTTAAAGCCTAACATCTAGAGTTAAAGCCGAACGTCTTGAGGTAAAGCCCAAAATCTAGAGGTAAAGCCCAACTTCTAGAGGTAAAGTCCAAAATCTAGAGGTAAAGCCCAAGACCTAGTGGTAGAGCCCAAAATCTAGAGGTAAAGCCCAACATCTAGACGTAAAGCCAGATATCTAGAGGTAAAGCCCAACATCTAGAGATAAAGCCAGATATAAAGATTTAAAACTCAAAATCTAGAGGTAAAGCCCAACATCTAGAGGTAAAGCCCCAAATCTAGATGTAAAGCCCAATTTCCAGATCTAAAGCCAAATAATCTAGAGGTAAAGCCCAACATGTAGAGGTAAAGACTAAGATCTAGATGTGAATTCCAATATCTAGTGTTAAAGCCCGACACCTACAGTTAAAGCCAAACATCTAGATGTAAAACCCAACTTCTAGAGGTAAAGCCGAATATCTAGAGTTAAAGCGCATCCTTTAGAGTAAAGCCCAAAATCTAGAGTTAAAGCCCAACATCTAGAGGGAAAGCCCAGAATCTAGAGGTAAAGCCTAACATCTAGAGGTGAATTCTAAAATCAAGTGTTAAGGTCCGACATCTACATTTAAAGCCAACCATAAGATGTAACCCCCAACTTCTAGAGGTAAGGCCCAAAATCTAGAGGTAAAGCCCAACATCTAGAGTTAAAGCCGAACGTCTTGAGGTAAAGCCCAAAGTCTAGAGGTAAAGCCCAACTTCTAGAGGTAAAGTCCAAAATCTAGAGGTAAAGCCCAAGACCTAGTGGTAGAGCCCAAAATCTAGAGGTAAAGCCCAACATCTAGACGTAAAGCCAGATATCTAGAGGTAAAGCCCAACATCTAGAGGAAAAGCCAAATATATAGATTTAAAACCCAAAATCTAGAGATAAAGCCCAACATCTAAATGTAAAGCAAAACATAAGATGTAAAACCCTACATCTAGAGGTAAAGTCCAATATCTAGACTTAAAGACCAACATCTAGAGGTAAAACCCAACATCTAGAGTTAAAGCCCAACGTCAGGAGGTACAGCCCAGATTCTAGAGAGAAGCCAAAAATCCAGATGGAAAACCCAAACTCTAGAGGGAAAGCCCAACTTCTAGATGTAAAGTCCAAAATCTAGAGGTAAAGCCCAAGACCTAGTGGTAGACCCCAAAATCTAGAGGTAAAGCCCAACATCTAGACGTAAAGCCAGATATCTGATGGTAAAGCCCAACATCTAGAGGAAAAGCCAAATATATAGATTTAAAACCCAAAATCTAGAGATAAAGCCCAACATCTAAATGTAAAGCAAAACATAAGATGTAAAACCCTACATCTAGAGGTAAAGTCCAATATCTAGACTTAAAGACCAACATCTAGAGGTAAAACCCAACATCTAGAGGTAAAGCCCAATGTCTGGAGGTACAGCCCAGATTCTAGAGAGAAGCCAAAAATCCAGATGGAAAACCCAAAGTCTAGAGGTAAAGCCCAACATCTAGAGGTAAAGCCCAGAATCTAGAGGTAAAGGCTAACATCTAGAGGTGAATTCCAAAATCTAGTCTTAAGGCCCGACATCTACAGTTAAAGCCAAACATCTAGATGTAAAACCCAACTTCTAGAGGTAAAGCCGAAAATCTAGAGTTAAAGCGCATCCTTTAGAGTAAAGCCCAAAATCTAGAGTTAAAGCCCAACATCTAGAGGGAAAGCCCAGAATCTAGAGGTAAAGGCTAACATCTAGAGGTGAATTCCAAAATCAAGTGTTAAGGTCCGACATCTACAGTTAAAGCCAACCATATAGATGTAACCCCCAACTTCTAGAGGTAAGGCCCAAAATCTAGAGGTAAAGCCCAACAGCTAGAGTTAAAGCCGAACGTCTTGAGGTAAAACCCAAAGTCTAGAGGTAAAGCCCAACTTCTAGAGGGAAAGTCCAAAATCTAGAGGTAAAGCCCAAGACCTAGTGGTAGAGCCCAAAATCTAGAGGTAAAGCCCAACATCTAGACGTAAAGCCAGATATCTGATGGTAAAGCCCAACATCTAGAGGAAAAGCCAAATATATAGATTTAAAACCCAAAATCTAGAGATAAAGCCCAACATCTAAATGTAAAGCAAAACATAAGATGTAAAACCCTACATCTAGAGGTAAAGTCCAATATCTAGACTTAAAGACCAACATCTAGAGGTAAAACCCAACATCTAGAGGTAAAGCCCAACATCTGGAGATACAGCCCAGATTCTAGAGAGAAGCCAAAAATCCAGATGGAAAACCCAAAGTCTAGAGGTAAAGCCCAACATCTAGAGGTAAAGCCCAGCATCTAGAGGTAAAGGCTAACATCTAGAGGTGAATTCTAAAATCTAGTCTTAAGGCCCGACATCTACAATTAAAGCCACACATATAGATGTAAACCTCAACTTCTAGAGGAAAGGCCCAAAATATGGAGTTAAAGCCTAACATCTAGAGTTAAAGCCGAACGTCTTGAGGTAAAGCCCAAAATCTAGAGGTAAAGCCCAAGACCTAGTGGTAGACCCCAAAATCTAGAGTTAAAGCCCAACATCTAGACGTAAAGCCAGATATCTAGAGGTAAAGCCCAACATCTAGAAGAAAAGCCAAATATATAGATTTAAAACCCAAAATCTAGAGATAAAGCCCAACATCTAAATGTAAAGCAAAACATCTCGATGTAAAACCCTACATCTAGAGGTAAAGTCCAATATCTAGACTTAAAGACCAACATCTAGAGGTAAAACCCAACATCTGGAGTTAAAGCCCAACGTCAGGAGGTACAGCCCAGATTCTAGAGAGAAGCCAAAAATCCAGATGGAAAAACCAAAGTCTAGAGGGAAAGCCCAACTTCTAGAGGTAAAGTCCAAAATCTAGAGGTAAAGCCCAAGACCTAGTGGTAGAGCCCAAAATCTAGAGGTAAAGCCCAACATCTAGACGTAAAGCCAGATATCTAGAGGTAAAGCCCAACATCTAGAGGAAAAGCCAAATATATAGATTTAAAACCCAAAATCTAGAGATAAAGCCCAACATCTAAATGTAAAGCAAAACATCTCGATGTAAAACCCTAGATCTAGAGGTAAAGTCCAATATCTAGACTTAAAGACGAACATCTAGAGGTAAAACCCAACATGTAGAGGTAAAGCCCAATGTCTGGAGGTACAGCCCAAATTCTAGAGAGAAGCCAAAAATCCAGATGGAAAACCCAAACTCTAGAGGTAAAGCCCAACATCTAGAGGTAAAGCCCAGCATCTAGAGGTAAAGCGTAACATCTAGAGGTGAATTCCAAAATCTAGTCTTAAGGCCCGACATCTACAATTAAAGCCACACATATAGATGTAAACCTCAACTTCTAGAGGAAAGGCCCAAAATATGGAGTTAAAGCCTAACATCTAGAGTTAAAGCCGAACGTCTTGAGGTAAAGCCCAAAATCTAGAGGTAAAGCCCAACTTCTAGAGGTAAAGTCCAAAATCTAGAGGTAAAGCCCAAGACCTAGTGGTAGAGCCCAAAATCTAGAGGTAAAGCCCAACATCTAGACGTAAAGCCAGATATCTAGAGGTAAAGCCCAACATCTAGAGATAAAGCCAGATATAAAGATTTAAAACCCAAAATCTAGAGGTAAAGCCCAACATCTAGAGCTAAAGCCCCAAATCTAGATGTAAAGCCCAATTTCCAGATCTAAAGCCAAATAATCTAGAGGTAAAGCCCAACATGTAGAGGCAAAGACTAAGATCTAGATGTGAATTCCAATATCTAGTGTTAAAGCCCGACACCTACAGTTAAAGCCAAACATCTAGATGTAAAACCCAACTTCTAGAGGTAAAGCTGAATATCTAGAGTTAAAACGCATGCTTTAGAGAATAGCCCAAAATCTAGAGTTAAAGCCCAACATCTAGAGGGAAAGCCCAGAATCTAGAGGTAAAGCCTAACATCTAGAGGTGAATTCCAAAATCAAGTGTTAAGGTCCGACATCTACAGTTAAAGCCAACCATAGAGATGTAACCGCCAACTTCTAGAGGTAAGGCCCAAAATCTAGAGGTAAAGCCCAACATCTAGAGTTAAAGCCGAACGTCTTGAGGTAAAGCCCAAAGTCTAGAGGTAAAGCCCAACTTCTAGAGGTAAAGTCCAAAATATAGAGGTAAAGCCCAAGACCTAGTGGTAGACCCCAAAATCTAGAGTTAAAGCCCAACATCTAGACGTAAAGCCAGATATCTAGAGGTAAAGCCCAACATCTAGAAGAAAAGCCAAATATATAGATTTAAAACCCAAAATCTAGAGATAAAGCCCAACATCTAAATGTAAAGCAAAACATCTCGATGTAAAACCCTACATCTAGAGGTAAAGTCCAATATCTAGACTTAAAGACCAACATCTAGAGGTAAAACCCAACATCTGGAGTTAAAGCCCAACGTCAGGAGGTACAGCCCAGATTCTAGAGAGAAGCCAAAAATCCAGATCGAAAAACCAAAGTCTAGAGGGAAAGCCCAACTTCTAGAGGTAAAGTCCAAAATCTAGAGGTAAAGCCCAAGACCTAGTGGTAGAGCCCAAAATCTAGAGGTAAAGCCCAACATCTAGACGTAAAGCCAGATATCTAGAGGTAAAGCCCAACATCTAGAGGAAAAGCCAAATATATAGATTTAAAACCCAAAATCTAGAGATAAAGCCCAACATCTAAATGTAAAGCAAAACATCTCGATGTAAAACCCTACATCTAGAGGTAAAGTCCAATATCTAGACTTAAAGACCAACATCTAGAGGTAAAACCCAACATCTAGAGGTAAAGCCCAATGTCTGGAGGTACAGCCCAGATTCTAGAGAGAAGCCAAAAATCCAGATGGAAAACCCAAAGTCTAGAGGTAAAGCCCAACATCTAGAGGTAAAGCCCAGAATCTAGAGGTAAAGGCTAACATCTAGAGGTGAATTCCAAAATCTAGTCTTAAGGCCCGACATCTACAGTTAAAGCCAAACATCTAGATGTAAAACCCAACTTCTAGAGGTAAAGCCGAAAATCTAGAGTTAAAGCGCATCCTTTAGAGTAAAGCCCAAAATCTAGAGTTAAAGCCCAACATCTAGAGGGAAAGCCCAGAATCTAGAGGTAAAGGCTAACATCTAGAGGTGAATTCCAAAATCAAGTGTTAAGGTCCGACATCTACAGTTAAAGCCAACCATATAGATGTAACCCCCAACTTCTAGAGGTAAGGCCCAAAATCTAGAGGTAAAGCCCAACAGCTAGAGTTAAAGCCGAACGTCTTGAGGTAAAACCCAAAGTCTAGAGGTAAAGCCCAACTTCTAGAGGGAAAGTCCAAAATCTAGAGGTAAAGCCCAAGACCTAGTGGTAGAGCCCAAAATCTAGAGGTAAAGCCCAACATCTAGACGTAAAGCCAGATATCTGATGGTAAAGCCCAACATCTAGAGGAAAAGCCAAATATATAGATTTAAAACCCAAAATCTAGAGATAAAGCCCAACATCTAAATGTAAAGCAAAACATCTCGATGTAAAACCCTAGATCTAGAGGTAAAGTCCAATATCTAGACTTAAAGACGAACATCTAGAGGTAAAACCCAACATCTAGAGGTAAAGCCCAACATCTGGAGATACAGCCCAGATTCTAGAGAGAAGCCAAAAATCCAGATGGAAAACCCAAAGTCTAGAGGTAAAGCCCAACATCTAGAGGTAAAGCCCAGCATCTAGAGGTAAAGGCTAACATCTAGAGGTGAATTCTAAAATCTAGTCTTAAGGCCCGACATCTACAATTAAAGCCACACATATAGATGTAAACCTCAACTTCTAGAGGAAAGGCCCAAAATATGGAGTTAAAGCCTAACATCTAGAGTTAAAGCCGAACGTCTTGAGGTAAAGCCCAAAATCTAGAGGTAAAGCCCAACTTCTAGAGGTAAAGTCCAAAATCTAGAGGTAAAGCCCAAGACCTAGTGGTAGAGCCCAAAATCTAGAGGTAAAGCCCAACATCTAGACGTAAAGCCAAAGATCTAGAGGTAAAGCCCAACATCTAGAGGTAAAGCCTAACATCTAGAGGTGAATTCCAATATCTAGTGTTAAAGCCCGACACCTACAGTTAAAGCCAAACATCTAGATGTAAAACCCAACTTCTAGAGGTAAAGCCGAATATCTAGAGTTAAAACGCATGCTTTAGAGAATAGCCCAAAATCTAGAGTTAAAGCCCAACATCTAGAGGGAAAGCCCAGAATCTAGAGGTAAAGCCTAACATCTAGAGGTGAATTCCAAAATCAAGTGTTAAGGTCCGACATCTACAGTTAAAGCCAACCATAGAGATGTAACCGCCAACTTCTAGAGGTAAGGCCCAAAATCTAGAGGTAAAGCCCAACATCTAGAGTTAAAGCCGAACGTCTTGAGGTAAAGCCCAAAGTCTAGAGGTAAAGCCCAACTTCTAGAGGTAAAGTCCAAAATCTAGAGGTAAAGCCCAAGACCTAGTGGTAGACCCCAAAATCTAGAGTTAAAGCCCAACATCTAGACGTAAAGCCAGATATCTAGAGGTAAAGCCCAACATCTAGAAGAAAAGCCAAATATATAGATTTAAAACCCAAAATCTAGAGATAAAGCCCAACATCTAAATGTAAAGCAAAACATCTCGATGTAAAACCCTACATCTAGAGGTAAAGTCCAATATCTAGACTTAAAGACCAACATCTAGAGGTAAAACCCAACATCTGGAGTTAAAGCCCAACGTCAGGAGGTACAGCCCAGATTCTAGAGAGAAGCCAAAAATCCAGATGGAAAAACCAAAGTCTAGAGGGAAAGCCCAACTTCTAGAGGTAAAGTCCAAAATCTAGAGGTAAAGCCCAAGACCTAGTGGTAGAGCCCAAAATCTAGAGGTAAAGCCCAACATCTAGACGTAAAGCCAGATATCTAGAGGTAAAGCCCAACATCTAGAGGAAAAGCCAAATATATAGATTTAAAACCCAAAATCTAGAGATAAAGCCCAACATCTAAATGTAAAGCAAAACATAAGATGTAAAACCCTACATCTAGAGGTAAAGTCCAATATCTAGACTTAAAGACCAACATCTAGATGTAAAACCCAACATGTAGAGGTAAAGCCCAATGTCTGGAGGTACAGCCCAGATTCTAGAGAGAAGCCAAAATTCCAGATGGAAAACCCAAAATCTAGAGGTAAAGCCCAACATCTAGAGGTAAAGCCCAGAATCTAGAGGCAAAGGCTAACATCTAGAGGTGAATTCCAAAATCTAGTCTTAATGCCCGACATCTACAATTAAAGCCAACCATATAGATGTAACCCCCAACTTCTAGAGGTAAGGCCCAAAATCTAGAGGTAAACCCCAACAGCTAGAGTTAAAGCCGAATGTCTTGAGGTAAAGCCCAAAGTCTAGAGGTAAAGCCCAACTTCTAGAGGTAAAGTGCAAAATCTAGAGGTAAAGCCCAAGACCTAGTGGTAGAGCCCAAAATCCTAAGGTAAAGCCCAACATCTAGACGTAAAGCCAGATATCTAACGGTAAAGCCCAACATCTAGAGGAAAAGCCAAATATATAGATTTAAAACCCAAAATCTAGAGATAAAGCCCAACATCTAAATGTAAAGCAAAACATAAGATGTAAAACCCTAGATCTAGAGGTAAAGTCCAATATTTGACTTAAAGACGAACATCTAGAGGTAAAACCCAACATCTAGAGGTAAAGCCCAACGTCTGGAGGTACAGCCCAGATTCTAGAGAGAAGCCAAAAATCCAGATGGAAAACCCAAAGTCTAGAGGTAAAGCCCAACATCTAGAGGTAAAGCCCAGAATCTAGAGGTAAAGCCCAACATCTAGACGTAAAGCCAGATATCTAGAGGTAAAGCCCAACATCTAGAAGAAAAGCCAAATATATAGATTTAAAACCCAAAATCTAGAGATAAAGCCCAACATCTAAATGTAAAGCAAAACATCTCGATTTAAAACCCTACATCTAGAGGTAAAGTCCAATATCTAGACTTAAAGACCAACATCTAGAGGTAAAACCCAACATCTGGAGTTAAAGCCCAACGTCAGGAGGTACAGCCCAGATTCTAGAGAGAAGCCAAAAATCCAGATGGAAAAACCAAAGTCTAGAGGGAAAGCCCAACTTCTAGAGGTAAAGTCCAAAATCTAGAGGTAAAGCCCAAGACCTAGTGGTAGAGCCCAAAATCTAGAGGTAAAGCCCAACATCTAGACGTAAAGCCAGATATCTAGAGGTAAAGCCCAACATCTAGAGGAAAAGCCAAATATATAGATTTAAAACCCAAAATCTAGAGATAAAGCCCAACATCTAAATGTAAAGCAAAACATAAGATGTAAAACCCTAGATCTAGAGGTAAAGTCCAATATCTAGACTTAAAGACGAACATCTAGAGGTAAAACCCAACATCTAGAGGTAAAGCCCAACATCTGGAGGTACAGCCCAGATTCTAGAGAGAAGCCAAAAATCCAGATGGAAAACCCAAACTCTAGAGGTAAAGCCCAACATCTAGAGGTAAAGCCCAGCATCTAGAGGTAAAGCGTAACATCTAGAGGTGAATTCCAAAATCTAGTATAAGGCCCGACATCTACAATTAAAGCCACACATATAGATGTAAACCTCAACTTCTAGAGGAAAGGCCCAAAATATGGAGTTAAAGCCTAACATCTAGAGTTAAAGCCGAACGTCTTGAGGTAAAGCCCAAAATCTAGAGGTAAAGCCCAACTTCTAGAGGTAAAGTCCAAAATCTAGAGGTAAAGCCCAAGACCTAGTGGTAGAGCCCAAAATCTAGAGGTAAAGCCCAACATCTAGACGTAAAGCCAGATATCTAGAGGTAAAGCCCAACATCTAGAGGAAAAGCCAAATATATAGATTTAAAACCCAAAATCTAGAGATAAAGCCCAACATCTAAATGTAAAGCAAAACATCTCGATGTAAAACCCTAGATCTAGAGGTAAAGTCCAATATCTAGACTTAAAGACGAACATCTAGAGGTAAAACCCAACATCTAGAGGTAAAGCCCAACATCTGGAGGTACAGCCCAGATTCTAGAGAGAAGCCAAAAATCCAGATGGAAAACCCAAACTCTAGAGGTAAAGCCCAACATCTAGAGGTAAAGCCCAGAATCTAGAGGTAAAGCGTAACATCTAGAGGTGAATTCCAAAATCTAGTCTTAAGGCCCGACATCTACAATTAAAGCCACACATATAGATGTAAACCTCAACTTCTAGAGGAAAGGCCCAAAATATGGAGTTAAAGCCTAACATCTAGAGTTAAAGCCGAACGTCTTGAGGTAAAGCCCAAAATCTAGAGGTAAAGCCCAACTTCTAGAGGTAAAGTCCAAAATCTAGAGGTAAAGCCCAAGACCTAGTGGTAGAGCCCAAAATCTAGAGGTAAAGCCCAACATCTAGACGTAAAGCCAGATATCTAGAGGTAAAGCCCAACATCTAGAGATAAAGCCAGATATAAAGATTTAAAACCCAAAATCTAGAGGTAAAGCCCAACATCTAGAGCTAAAGCCCCAAATCTAGATGTAAAGCCCAATTTCCAGATCTAAAGCCAAATAATCTAGAGGTAAAGCCCAACATGTAGAGGTAAAGACTAAGATCTAGAGGTGAATTCCAATATCTAGTGTTAAAGCCCGACACCTACAGTTAAAGCCAAACATCTAGATGTAAAACCCAACTTCTAGAGGTAAAGCCGAATATCTAGAGTTAAAACGCATGCTTTAGAGAATAGCCCAAAATCTAGAGTTAAAGCCCAACATCTAGAGGGAAAGCCCAGAATCTAGAGGTAAAGCCTAACATCTAGAGGTGAATTCCAAAATCAAGTGTTAAGGTCCGACATCTACAGTTAAAGCCAACCATAGAGATGTAACCGCCAACTTCTAGAGGTAAGGCCCAAAATCTAGAGGTAAAGCCCAACATCTAGAGTTAAAGCCGAACGTCTTGAGGTAAAGCCCAAAGTCTAGAGGTAAAGCCCAACTTCTAGAGGTAAAGTCCAAAATCTAGAGGTAAAGCCCAAGACCTAGTGGTAGACCCCAAAATCTACAGTTAAAGCCCAACATCTAGACGTAAAGCCAGATATCTAGAGGTAAAGCCCAACATCTAGAAGAAAAGCCAAATATATAGATTTAAAACCCAAAATCTAGAGATAAAGCCCAACATCTAAATGTAAAGCAAAACATCTCGATGTAAAACCCTACATCTAGAGGTAAAGTCCAATATCTAGACTTAAAGACCAACATCTAGAGGTAAAACCCAACATCTGGAGTTAAAGCCCAACGTCAGGAGGTACAGCCCAGATTCTAGAGAGAAGCCAAAAATCCAGATGGAAAAACCAAAGTCTAGAGGGAAAGCCCAACTTCTAGAGGTAAAGTCCAAAATCTAGAGGTAAAGCCCAAGACCTAGTGGTAGAGCCCAAAATCTAGAGGTAAAGCCCAACATCTAGACGTAAAGCCAGATATCTAGAGGTAAAGCCCAACATCTAGAGGAAAAGCCAAATATATAGATTTAAAACCCAAAATCTAGAGATAAAGCCCAACATCTAAATGTAAAGCAAAACATCTCGATTTAAAACCCTACATCTAGAGGTAAAGTCCAATATCTAGACTTAAAGACCAACATCTAGAGGTAAAACCCAACATCTGGAGTTAAAGCCCAACGTCAGGAGGTACAGCCCAGATTCTAGAGAGAAGCCAAAAATCCAGATGGAAAAACCAAAGTCTAGAGGGAAAGCCCAACTTCTAGAGGTAAAGTCCAAAATCTAGAGGTAAAGCCCAAGACCTAGTGGTAGAGCCCAAAATCTAGAGGTAAAGCCCAACATCTAGACGTAAAGCCAGATATCTAGAGGTAAAGCCCAACATCTAGAGGAAAAGCCAAATATATAGATTTAAAA
Source organism: Leptosomus discolor (assembly GCF_034619465.1). Lineage (NCBI taxonomy): Eukaryota > Metazoa > Chordata > Aves > Leptosomiformes > Leptosomidae > Leptosomus > Leptosomus discolor. Next base: position 3,245,319 of record NW_028237782.1, on the reverse strand, counting down.
CCCAAAATCTAGAGATAAAGCCCAACATCTAAATGTAAAGCAAAACATAAGATGTAAAACCCTAGATCTAGAGGTAAAGTCCAATATCTAGACTTAAAGACGAACATCTAGAGGTAAAACCCAACATCTAGAGGTAAAGCCCAACATCTGGAGGTACAGCCCAGATTCTAGAGAGAAGCCAAAAATCCAGATGGAAAACCCAAACTCTAGAGGTAAAGCCCAACATCTAGAGGTAAAGCCCAGCATCTAGAGGTAAAGCGTAACATCTAGAGGTGAATTCCAAAATCTAGTATAAGGCCCGACATCTACAATTAAAGCCACACATATAGATGTAAACCTCAACTTCTAGAGGAAAGGCCCAAAATATGGAGTTAAAGCCTAACATCTAGAGTTAAAGCCGAACGTCTTGAGGTAAAGCCCAAAATCTAGAGGTAAAGCCCAACTTCTAGAGGTAAAGTCCAAAATCTAGAGGTAAAGCCCAAGACCTAGTGGTAGAGCCCAAAATCTAGAGGTAAAGCCCAACATCTAGACGTAAAGCCAGATATCTAGAGGTAAAGCCCAACATCTAGAGGAAAAGCCAAATATATAGATTTAAAACCCAAAATCTAGAGATAAAGCCCAACATCTAAATGTAAAGCAAAACATCTCGATGTAAAACCCTAGATCTAGAGGTAAAGTCCAATATCTAGACTTAAAGACGAACATCTAGAGGTAAAACCCAACATCTAGAGGTAAAGCCCAACATCTGGAGGTACAGCCCAGATTCTAGAGAGAAGCCAAAAATCCAGATGGAAAACCCAAACTCTAGAGGTAAAGCCCAACATCTAGAGGTAAAGCCCAGAATCTAGAGGTAAAGCGTAACATCTAGAGGTGAATTCCAAAATCTAGTCTTAAGGCCCGACATCTACAATTAAAGCCACACATATAGATGTAAACCTCAACTTCTAGAGGAAAGGCCCAAAATATGGAGTTAAAGCCTAACATCTAGAGTTAAAGCCGAACGTCTTGAGGTAAAGCCCAAAATCTAGAGGTAAAGCCCAACTTCTAGAGGTAAAGTCCAAAATCTAGAGGTAAAGCCCAAGACCTAGTGGTAGAGCCCAAAATCTAGAGGTAAAGCCCAACATCTAGACGTAAAGCCAGATATCTAGAGGTAAAGCCCAACATCTAGAGATAAAGCCAGATATAAAGATTTAAAACCCAAAATCTAGAGGTAAAGCCCAACATCTAGAGCTAAAGCCCCAAATCTAGATGTAAAGCCCAATTTCCAGATCTAAAGCCAAATAATCTAGAGGTAAAGCCCAACATGTAGAGGTAAAGACTAAGATCTAGAGGTGAATTCCAATATCTAGTGTTAAAGCCCGACACCTACAGTTAAAGCCAAACATCTAGATGTAAAACCCAACTTCTAGAGGTAAAGCCGAATATCTAGAGTTAAAACGCATGCTTTAGAGAATAGCCCAAAATCTAGAGTTAAAGCCCAACATCTAGAGGGAAAGCCCAGAATCTAGAGGTAAAGCCTAACATCTAGAGGTGAATTCCAAAATCAAGTGTTAAGGTCCGACATCTACAGTTAAAGCCAACCATAGAGATGTAACCGCCAACTTCTAGAGGTAAGGCCCAAAATCTAGAGGTAAAGCCCAACATCTAGAGTTAAAGCCGAACGTCTTGAGGTAAAGCCCAAAGTCTAGAGGTAAAGCCCAACTTCTAGAGGTAAAGTCCAAAATCTAGAGGTAAAGCCCAAGACCTAGTGGTAGACCCCAAAATCTAGAGTTAAAGCCCAACATCTAGACGTAAAGCCAGATATCTAGAGGTAAAGCCCAACATGTAGAAGAAAAGCCAAATATATAGATTTAAAACCCAAAATCTAGAGATAAAGCCCAACATCTAAATGTAAAGCAAAACATCTCGATGTAAAACCCTACATCTAGAGGTAAAGTCCAATATCTAGACTTAAAGACCAACATCTAGAGGTAAAACCCAACATCTGGAGTTAAAGCCCAACGTCAGGAGGTACAGCCCAGATTCTAGAGAGAAGCCAAAAATCCAGATGGAAAAACCAAAGTCTAGAGGGAAAGCCCAAATTCTAGAGGTAAAGTCCAAAATCTAGAGGTAAAGCCCAAGACCTAGTGGTAGAGCCCAAAATCTAGAGGTAAAGCCCAACATCTAGACGTAAAGCCAGATATCTAGAGGTAAAGCCCAACATCTAGAGGAAAAGCCAAATATATAGATTTAAAACCCAAAATCTAGAGATAAAGCCCAACATCTAAATGTAAAGCAAAACATCTCGATGTAAAACCCTACATCTAGAGGTAAAGTCCAATATCTAGACTTAAAGACCAACATCTAGAGGTAAAACCCAACATCTGGAGTTAAAGCCCAACGTCAGGAGGTACAGCCCAGATTCTAGAGAGAAGCCAAAAATCCAGATGGAAAAACCAAAGTCTAGAGGGAAAGCCCAACTTCTAGAGGTAAAGTCCAAAATCTAGAGGTAAAGCCCAAGACCTAGTGGTAGAGCCCAAAATCTAGAGGTAAAGCCCAACATCTAGACGTAAAGCCAGATATCTAGAGGTAAAGCCCAACATCTAGAGGAAAAGCCAAATATATAGATTTAAAACCCAAAATCTAGAGATAAAGCCCAACATCTAAATGTAAAGCAAAACATAAGATGTAAAACCCTACATCTAGAGGTAAAGTCCAATATCTAGACTTAAAGACCAACATCTAGATGTAAAACCCAACATGTAGAGGTAAAGCCCAATGTCTGGAGGTACAGCCCAGATTCTAGAGAGAAGCCAAAATTCCAGATGGAAAACCCAAAATCTAGAGGTAAAGCCCAACATCTAGAGGTAAAGCCCAGAATCTAGAGGCAAAGGCTAACATCTAGAGGTGAATTCCAAAATCTAGTCTTAATGCCCGACATCTACAATTAAAGCCAACCATATAGATGTAACCCCCAACTTCTAGAGGTAAGGCCCAAAATCTAGAGGTAAACCCCAACAGCTAGAGTTAAAGCCGAATGTCTTGAGGTAAAGCCCAAAGTCTAGAGGTAAAGCCCAACTTCTAGAGGTAAAGCCCAACTTCTAGAGGTAAAGTGCAAAATCTAGAGGTAAAGCCCAAGACCTAGTGGTAGAGCCCAAAATCCTAAGGTAAAGCCCAACATCTAGACGTAAAGCCAGATATCTAACGGTAAAGCCCAACATCTAGAGGAAAAGCCAAATATATAGATTTAAAACCCAAAATCTAGAGATAAAGCCCAACATCTAAATGTAAAGCAAAACATAAGATGTAAAACCCTAGATCTAGAGGTAAAGTCCAATATTTGACTTAAAGACGAACATCTAGAGGTAAAACCTAACATCTAGAGGTAAAGCCCAACGTCTGGAGGTACAGCCCAGATTCTAGAGAGAAGCCAAAAATCCAGATGGAAAACCCAAAATCTAGAGGTAAAGCCCAACATCTAGAGGTAAAGCCCAGAATCTAGAGGTAAAGGCTAACATCTAGAGGTGAATTCCAAAATCTAGTCTTAAGGCCCGACATCTACAATTAAAGCCAAACATATAGATGTAAACCCCAACTTCTAGAGGAAAGGCCCAAAATCTAGAGGTAAACCCCAACAGCTAGAGTTAAAGCCGAACGTCTTGAGGTAAAGCCCAAAATCTAGAGGTAAAGCCCAACTTCTAGACGTAAAGCCAGATATCTAGAGGTAAAGCCCAACAACTAGAGATAAAGCCAGATATAAAGATTTAAAACTCAAAATCTAGAGTAAAGCCCAACATCTAGACGTAAAGCCAGATATCTAGAGGTAAAGCCCAACATCTAGAGATAAAGCCAGATATAAAGATTTAAAACTCAAAATCTAGAGATAAAGCCCAACATCTAAATGTAAAGTAAAACATAAGATGTAAACCCCTACATCTAGAGGTAAAGTCCAATATCTAGAGTTAAAGACCAACATCTAGAGGTAAAACCCAACATCTAGATGTAAAGCCCAACGTCTGGAGGAACAGCCCAGATTCTAGAGAGAAGGAAAAAATCCAGATGGAAAACCCAAACTCTAGAGGTAAAGCCCAGAATCTAGAGGTAAAGCCTAACATCTAGAGGTGAATTCCAAAATCAAGTGTTAAGGTCCGACATCTACAGTTAAAGCCAACCATATAGATGTAACCCCCAACTTCTAGAGGTAAGGCCCAAAATCTAGAGGTAAAGCCCAACAGCTAGAGTTAAAGCCGAACGTCTTGAGGTAAAGCCCAAAGTCTAGAGGTAAAGCCCAACTTCTAGAGGTAAAGTCCAAAATCTAGAGGTAAAGCCCAAGACCTAGTGGTAGAGCCCAAAATCTAGAGGTAAAGCCCAACATCTAGACGTAAAGCCAGATATCTAGAGGTAAAGCCCAACATCTAGAGGAAAAGCCAAATATATAGATTTAAAACCCAAAATCTAGAGATAAAGCCCAACATCTAAATGTAAAGCAAAACATCTCGATGTAAAACCCTACATCTAGAGGTAAAGTCCAATATCTAGACTTAAAGACCAACATCTAGAGGTAAAACCCAACATCTGGAGTTAAAGCCCAACGTCAGGAGGTACAGCCCAGATTCTAGAGAGAAGCCAAAAATCCAGATGGAAAAACCAAAGTCTAGAGGGAAAGCCCAACTTCTAGAGGTAAAGTCCAAAATCTAGAGGTAAAGCCCAAGACCTAGTGGTAGAGCCCAAAATCTAGAGGTAAAGCCCAACATCTAGACGTAAAGCCAGATATCTAGAGGTAAAGCCCAACATCTAGAGGAAAAGCCAAATATATAGATTTAAAACCCAAAATCTAGAGATAAAGCCCAACATCTAAATGTAAAGCAAAACATAAGATGTAAAACCCTAGATCTAGAGGTAAAGTCCAATATCTAGACTTAAAGACCAACATCTAGATGTAAAACCCAACATCTAGAGGTAAAGCCCAACGTCAGGAGGTACAGCCCAGATTCTAGAGAGAAGCAAAAAATCCAGATGGAAAACCCAAAGTCTAGAGGTAAAGCCCAACATCTAGAGGTAAAGCCCAGAATCTAGAGGTAAAGGCTAACATCTAGAGGTGAATTCCAAAATCTAGTCTTAAGGCCCGACATCTACAATTAAAGCCAAACATATTGATGTAAACCCCAACTTCTAGAGAAAAGGCCCAAAATCTGGAGGTAAACCCCAACAGCTAGAGTTAAAGCCGAACGTCTTGAGGTAAAGCCCAAAATCTAGAGGTAAAGCCCAACTTCTAGACGTAAAGCCAGATATCTAGAGGTAAAGCCCAACATCTAGAGATAAAGCCAGATATAAAGATTTAAAACTCAAAATCTAGAGGTAAAGCCCAACATCTAGACGTAAAGCCAGATATCTAGAGGTAAAGCCCAACATCTAGAAGAAAAGCCAAATATATAGATTTAAAACCCAAAATCTAGAGATAAAGCCCAACATCTAAATGTAAAGCAAAACATCTCGATGTAAAACCCTACATCTAGAGGTAAAGTCCAATATCTAGACTTAAAGACCAACATCTAGAGGTAAAACCCAACATCTGGAGTTAAAGCCCAACGTCAGGAGGTACAGCCCAGATTCTAGAGAGAAGCCAAAAATCCAGATGGAAAAACCAAAGTCTAGAGGGAAAGCCCAACTTCTAGAGGTGAAGTCCAAAATGTAGAGGTAAAGCCCAAGACCTAGTGGTAGAGCCCAAAATCTAGAGGTAAATCCCAACATCTAGACGTAAAGCCAGATATCTAGAGGTAAAGCCCAACATCTAGAGGAAAAGCCAAATATATAGATTTAAAACCCAAAATCTAGAGATAAAGCCCAACATCTAAATGTAAAGCAAAACATCTCGATGTAAAACCCTACATCTAGAGGTAAAGTCCAATATCTAGACATAAAGACCAACTTTTAGAGGTAGAACCCAACATCTAGAGGTAAAGCCCAACATCTGGAGGTACAGCCCAGATTCTAGAGAGAAGCCAAAAATCCAGATGGAAAACCCAAAGTCTAGAGGGAAAGCCCAAATTCTAGAGGTAAAGTCCAAAATCTAGAGGTAAAGCTCAAGACCTAGTGGTAGAGCCCAAAATCTAGAGGTAAAGCCCAATATCTAGACGTAAAGCCAGATATCTAGAGGTAAAGCCCAACATCTAGAGGAAAAGCCAAATATATAGATTTAAAACCCAAAATCTAGAGATAAAGCCCAACATCTAAATGTAAAGCAAAACATCTCGATGTAAAACCCTAGATCTAGAGGTAAAGTCCAATATCTAGACTTAAAGACGAACATCTAGAGGTAAAACCCAACATCTAGAGGTAAAGCCCAACATCTGGAGGTACAGCCCAGATTCTAGAGAGAAGCCAAAAATCCAGATGGAAAACCCAAACTCTAGAGGTAAAGCCCAACATCTAGAGGTAAAGCCCAGCATCTAGAGGTAAAGCGTAACATCTAGAGGTGAATTCCAAAATCTAGTCTTAAGGCCCGACATCTACAATTAAAGCCACACATATAGATGTAAACCTCAACTTCTAGAGGAAAGGCCCAAAATATGGAGTTAAAGCCTAACATCTAGAGTTAAAGCCGAACGTCTTGAGGTAAAGCCCAAAATCTAGAGGTAAAGCCCAACTTCTAGAGGTAAAGTCCAAAATCTAGAGGTAAAGCCCAAGACCTAGTGGTAGAGCCCAAAATCTAGAGGTAAAGCCCAACATCTAGACGTAAAGCCAGATATCTAGAGGTAAAGCCCAACATCTAGAGATAAAGCCAGATATAAAGATTTAAAACCCAAAATCTAGAGGTAAAGCCCAACATCTAGAGCTAAAGCCCCAAATCTAGATGTAAAGCCCAATTTCCAGATCTAAAGCCAAATAATCTAGAGGTAAAGCCCAACATGTAGAGGTAAAGACTAAGATCTAGAGGTGAATTCCAATATCTAGTGTTAAAGCCCGACACCTACAGTTAAAGCCAAACATCTAGATGTAAAACCCAACTTCTAGAGGTAAAGCCGAATATCTAGAGTTAAAACGCATGCTTTAGAGAATAGCCCAAAATCTAGAGTTAAAGCCCAACATCTAGAGGGAAAGCCCAGAATCTAGAGGTAAAGCCTAACATCTAGAGGTGAATTCCAAAATCAAGTGTTAAGGTCCGACATCTACAGTTAAAGCCAACCATAGAGATGTAACCGCCAACTTCTAGAGGTAAGGCCCAAAATCTAGAGGTAAAGCCCAACATCTAGAGTTAAAGCCTAACGTCTTGAGGTAAAGCCCAAAGTCTAGAGGTAAAGCCCAACTTCTAGAGGTAAAGTCCAAAATCTAGAGGTAAAGCCCAAGACCTAGTGGTAGACCCCAAAATCTAGAGTTAAAGCCCAACATCTAGACGTAAAGCCAGATATCTAGAGGTAAAGCCCAACATGTAGAAGAAAAGCCAAATATATAGATTTAAAACCCAAAATCTAGAGATAAAGCCCAACATCTAAATGTAAAGCAAAACATCTCGATGTAAAACCCTACATCTAGAGGTAAAGTCCAATATCTAGACTTAAAGACCAACATCTAGAGGTAAAACCCAACATCTGGAGTTAAAGCCCAACGTCAGGAGGTACAGCCCAGATTCTAGAGAGAAGCCAAAAATCCAGATGGAAAAACCAAAGTCTAGAGGGAAAGCCCAACTTCTAGAGGTAGAGCCCAAAATCTAGAGGTAAAGCCCAACATCTAGACGTAAAGCCAGATATCTAGAGGTAAAGCCCAACATCTAGAGGAAAAGCCAAATATATAGATTTAAAACCCAAAATCTAGAGATAAAGCCCAACATCTAAATGTAAAGCAAAACATCTCGATGTAAAACCCTAGATCTAGAGGTAAAGTCCAATATCTAGACTTAAAGACGAACATCTAGAGGTAAAACCCAACATCTAGAGGTAAAGCCCAACGTCAGGAGGTACAGCCCAGATTCTAGAGAGAAGCAAAAAATCCAGATGGAAAACCCAAAGTCTAGAGGTAAAGCCCAACATCTAGAGGTAAAGCCCAGAATCTAGAGGTAAAGGCTAACATCTAGAGGTGAATTCCAAAATCTAGTCTTAAGGCCCGACATCTACAATTAAAGCCAAACATATTGATGTAAACCCCAACTTCTAGAGAAAAGGCCCAAAATCTGGAGGTAAACCCCAACAGCTAGAGTTAAAGCCGAACGTCTTGAGGTAAAGCCCAAAATCTAGAGGTAAAGCCCAACTTCTAGACGTAAAGCCAGATATCTAGAGGTAAAGCCCAACATCTAGAGATAAAGCCAGATATAAAGATTTAAAACTCAAAATCTAGAGGTAAAGCCCAACATCTAGACGTAAAGCCAGATATCTAGAGGTAAAGCCCAACATCTAGAAGAAAAGCCAAATATATAGATTTAAAACCCAAAATCTAGAGATAAAGCCCAACATCTAAATGTAAAGCAAAACATCTCGATGTAAAACCCTACATCTAGAGGTAAAGTCCAATATCTAGACTTAAAGACCAACATCTAGAGGTAAAACCCAACATCTGGAGTTAAAGCCCAACGTCAGGAGGTACAGCCCAGATTCTAGAGAGAAGCCAAAAATCCAGATGGAAAAACCAAAGTCTAGAGGGAAAGCCCAACTTCTAGAGGTGAAGTCCAAAATGTAGAGGTAAAGCCCAAGACCTAGTGGTAGAGCCCAAAATCTAGAGGTAAATCCCAACATCTAGACGTAAAGCCAGATATCTAGAGGTAAAGCCCAACATCTAGAGGAAAAGCCAAATATATAGATTTAAAACCCAAAATCTAGAGATAAAGCCCAACATCTAAATGTAAAGCAAAACATCTCGATGTAAAACCCTACATCTAGAGGTAAAGTCCAATATCTAGACATAAAGACCAACTTTTAGAGGTAGAACCCAACATCTAGAGGTAAAGCCCAACATCTGGAGGTACAGCCCAGATTCTAGAGAGAAGCCAAAAATCCAGATGGAAAACCCAAAGTCTAGAGGGAAAGCCCAAATTCTAGAGGTAAAGTCCAAAATCTAGAGGTAAAGCTCAAGACCTAGTGGTAGAGCCCAAAATCTAGAGGTAAAGCCCAATATCTAGACGTAAAGCCAGATATCTAGAGGTAAAGCCCAACATCTAGAGGAAAAGCCAAATATATAGATTTAAAACCCAAAATCTAGAGATAAAGCCCAACATCTAAATGTAAAGCAAAACATCTCGATGTAAAACCCTAGATCTAGAGGTAAAGTCCAATATCTAGACTTAAAGACGAACATCTAGAGGTAAAACCCAACATCTAGAGGTAAAGCCCAACATCTGGAGGTACAGCCCAGATTCTAGAGAGAAGCCAAAAATCCAGATGGAAAACCCAAACTCTAGAGGTAAAGCCCAACATCTAGAGGTAAAGCCCAGCATCTAGAGGTAAAGCGTAACATCTAGAGGTGAATTCCAAAATCTAGTCTTAAGGCCCGACATCTACAATTAAAGCCACACATATAGATGTAAACCTCAACTTCTAGAGGAAAGGCCCAAAATATGGAGTTAAAGCCTAACATCTAGAGTTAAAGCCGAACGTCTTGAGGTAAAGCCCAAAATCTAGAGGTAAAGCCCAACTTCTAGAGGTAAAGTCCAAAATCTAGAGGTAAAGCCCAAGACCTAGTGGTAGAGCCCAAAATCTAGAGGTAAAGCCCAACATCTAGACGTAAAGCCAGATATCTAGAGGTAAAGCCCAACATCTAGAGATAAAGCCAGATATAAAGATTTAAAACCCAAAATCTAGAGGTAAAGCCCAACATCTAGAGCTAAAGCCCCAAATCTAGATGTAAAGCCCAATTTCCAGATCTAAAGCCAAATAATCTAGAGGTAAAGCCCAACATGTAGAGGTAAAGACTAAGATCTAGAGGTGAATTCCAATATCTAGTGTTAAAGCCCGACACCTACAGTTAAAGCCAAACATCTAGATGTAAAACCCAACTTCTAGAGGTAAAGCCGAATATCTAGAGTTAAAACGCATGCTTTAGAGAATAGCCCAAAATCTAGAGTTAAAGCCCAACATCTAGAGGGAAAGCCCAGAATCTAGAGGTAAAGCCTAACATCTAGAGGTGAATTCCAAAATCAAGTGTTAAGGTCCGACATCTACAGTTAAAGCCAACCATAGAGATGTAACCGCCAACTTCTAGAGGTAAGGCCCAAAATCTAGAGGTAAAGCCCAACATCTAGAGTTAAAGCCTAACGTCTTGAGGTAAAGCCCAAAGTCTAGAGGTAAAGCCCAACTTCTAGAGGTAAAGTCCAAAATCTAGAGGTAAAGCCCAAGACCTAGTGGTAGACCCCAAAATCTAGAGTTAAAGCCCAACATCTAGACGTAAAGCCAGATATCTAGAGGTAAAGCCCAACATGTAGAAGAAAAGCCAAATATATAGATTTAAAACCCAAAATCTAGAGATAAAGCCCAACATCTAAATGTAAAGCAAAACATCTCGATGTAAAACCCTACATCTAGAGGTAAAGTCCAATATCTAGACTTAAAGACCAACATCTAGAGGTAAAACCCAACATCTGGAGTTAAAGCCCAACGTCAGGAGGTACAGCCCAGATTCTAGAGAGAAGCCAAAAATCCAGATGGAAAAACCAAAGTCTAGAGGGAAAGCCCAACTTCTAGAGGTAGAGCCCAAAATCTAGAGGTAAAGCCCAACATCTAGACGTAAAGCCAGATATCTAGAGGTAAAGCCCAACATCTAGAGGAAAAGCCAAATATATAGATTTAAAACCCAAAATCTAGAGATAAAGCCCAACATCTAAATGTAAAGCAAAACATCTCGATGTAAAACCCTAGATCTAGAGGTAAAGTCCAATATCTAGACTTAAAGACGAACATCTAGAGGTAAAACCCAACATCTAGAGGTAAAGCCCAACATCTGGAGGTACAGCCCAGATTCTAGAGAGAAGCCAAAAATCCAGATGGAAAACCCAAACTCTAGAGGTAAAGCCCAACATCTAGAGGTAAAGCCCAGAATCTAGAGGTAAAGCGTAACATCTAGAGGTGAATTCCAAAATCTAGTCTTAAGGCCCGACATCTACAATTAAAGCCACACATATAGATGTAAACCTCAACTTCTAGAGGAAAGGCCCAAAATATGGAGTTAAAGCCTAACATCTAGAGTTAAAGCCGAACGTCTTGAGGTAAAGCCCAAAATCTAGAGGTAAAGCCCAACTTCTAGAGGTAAAGTCCAAAATCTAGAGGTAAAGCCCAAGACCTAGTGGTAGAGCCCAAAATCTAGAGGTAAAGCCCAACATCTAGACGTAAAGCCAGATATCTAGAGGTAAAGCCCAACATCTAGAGATAAAGCCAGATATAAAGATTTAAAACCCAAAATCGAGAGGTAAAGCCCAACATCTAGAGCTAAAGCCCCAAATCTAGATGTAAAGCCCAATTTCCAGATCTAAAGCCAAATAATCTAGAGGTAAAGCCCAACATGTAGAGGTAAAGACTAAGATCTAGAGGTGAATTCCAATATCTAGTGTTAAAGCCCGACACCTACAGTTAAAGCCAAACATCTAGATGTAAAACCCAACTTCTAGAGGTAAAGCCGAATATCTAGAGTTAAAACGCATGCTTTAGAGAATAGCCCAAAATCTAGAGTTAAAGCCCAACATCTAGAGGGAAAGCCCAGAATCTAGAGGTAAAGCCTAACATCTAGAGGTGAATTCCAAAATCAAGTGTTAAGGTCCGACATCTACAGTTAAAGCCAACCATAGAGATGTAACCGCCAACTTCTAGAGGTAAGGCCCAAAATCTAGAGGTAAAGCCCAACATCTAGAGTTAAAGCCGAACGTCTTGAGGTAAAGCCCAAAGTCTAGAGGTAAAGCCCAACTTCTAGAGGTAAAGTCCAAAATCTAGAGGTAAAGCCCAAGACCTAGTGGTAGACCCCAAAATCTAGAGTTAAAGCCCAACATCTAGACGTAAAGCCAGATATCTAGAGGTAAAGCCCAACATGTAGAAGAAAAGCCAAATATATAGATTTAAAACCCAAAATCTAGAGATAAAGCCCAACATCTAAATGTAAAGCAAAACATCTCGATGTAAAACCCTACATCTAGAGGTAAAGTCCAATATCTAGACTTAAAGACCAACATCTAGAGGTAAAACCCAACATCTGGAGTTAAAGCCCAACGTCAGGAGGTACAGCCCAGATTCTAGAGAGAAGCCAAAAATCCAGATGGAAAAACCAAAGTCTAGAGGGAAAGCCCAACTTCTAGAGGTAAAGTCCAAAATCTAGAGGTAAAGCCCAAGACCTAGTGGTAGAGCCCAAAATCTAGAGGTAAAGCCCAACATCTAGACGTAAAGCCAGATATCTAGAGGTAAAGCCCAACATCTAGAGGAAAAGCCAAATATATAGATTTAAAACCCAAAATCTAGAGATAAAGCCCAACATCTAAATGTAAAGCAAAACATCTCGATGTAAAACCCTAGATCTAGAGGTAAAGTCCAATATCTAGACTTAAAGACGAACATCTAGAGGTAAAACCCAACATCTAGAGGTAAAGCCCAACATCTGGAGGTACAGCCCAGATTCTAGAGAGAAGCCAAAAATCCAGATGGAAAACCCAAACTCTAGAGGTAAAGCCCAACATCTAGAGGTAAAGCCCAGAATCTAGAGGTAAAGCGTAACATCTAGAGGTGAATTCCAAAATCTAGTCTTAAGGCCCGACATCTACAATTAAAGCCACACATATAGATGTAAACCTCAACTTCTAGAGGAAAGGCCCAAAATATGGAGTTAAAGCCTAACATCTAGAGTTAAAGCCGAACGTCTTGAGGTAAAGCCCAAAATCTAGAGGTAAAGCCCAACTTCTAGAGGTAAAGTCCAAAATCTAGAGGTAAAGCCCAAGACCTAGTGGTAGAGCCCAAAATCTAGAGGTAAAGCCCAACATCTAGACGTAAAGCCAGATATCTAGAGGTAAAGCCCAACATCTAGAGATAAAGCCAGATATAAAGATTTAAAACCCAAAATCGAGAGGTAAAGCCCAACATCTAGAGCTAAAGCCCCAAATCTAGATGTAAAGCCCAATTTCCAGATCTAAAGCCAAATAATCTAGAGGTAAAGCCCAACATGTAGAGGTAAAGACTAAGATCTAGAGGTGAATTCCAATATCTAGTGTTAAAGCCCGACACCTACAGTTAAAGCCAAACATCTAGATGTAAAACCCAACTTCTAGAGGTAAAGCCGAATATCTAGAGTTAAAACGCATGCTTTAGAGAATAGCCCAAAATCTAGAGTTAAAGCCCAACATCTAGAGGGAAAGCCCAGAATCTAGAGGTAAAGCCTAACATCTAGAGGTGAATTCCAAAATCAAGTGTTAAGGTCCGACATCTACAGTTAAAGCCAACCATAGAGATGTAACCGCCAACTTCTAGAGGTAAGGCCCAAAATCTAGAGGTAAAGCCCAACATCTAGAGTTAAAGCCGAACGTCTTGAGGTAAAGCCCAAAGTCTAGAGGTAAAGCCCAACTTCTAGAGGTAAAGTCCAAAATCTAGAGGTAAAGCCCAAGACCTAGTGGTAGACCCCAAAATCTAGAGTTAAAGCCCAACATCTAGACGTAAAGCCAGATATCTAGAGGTAAAGCCCAACATGTAGAAGAAAAGCCAAATATATAGATTTAAAACCCAAAATCTAGAGATAAAGCCCAACATCTAAATGTAAAGCAAAACATCTCGATGTAAAACCCTACATCTAGAGGTAAAGTCCAATATCTAGACTTAAAGACCAACATCTAGAGGTAAAACCCAACATCTGGAGTTAAAGCCCAACGTCAGGAGGTACAGCCCAGATTCTAGAGAGAAGCCAAAAATCCAGATGGAAAAACCAAAGTCTAGAGGGAAAGCCCAACTTCTAGAGGTAAAGTCCAAAATCTAGAGGTAAAGCCCAAGACCTAGTGGTAGAGCCCAAAATCTAGAGGTAAAGCCCAACATCTAGACGTAAAGCCAGATATCTAGAGGTAAAGCCCAACATCTAGAGGAAAAGCCAAATATATAGATTTAAAACCCAAAATCTAGAGATAAAGCCCAACATCTAAATGTAAAGCAAAACATCTCGATGTAAAACCCTAGATCTAGAGGTAAAGTCCAATATCTAGACTTAAAGACGAACATCTAGAGGTAAAACCCAACATCTAGAGGTAAAGCCCAACATCTGGAGGTACAGCCCAGATTCTAGAGAGAAGCCAAAAATCCAGATGGAAAACCCAAACTCTAGAGTTAAAGCCCAACATCTAGAGGTAAAGCCCAGAATCTAGAGGTAAAGCGTAACATCTAGAGGTGAATTCCAAAATCTAGTCTTAAGGCCCGACATCTACAATTAAAGCCACACATATAGATGTAAACCTCAACTTCTAGAGGAAAGGCCCAAAATATGGAGTTAAAGCCTAACATCTAGAGTTAAAGCCGAACGTCTTGAGGTAAAGCCCAAAATCTAGAGGTAAAGCCCAACTTCTAGAGGTAAAGTCCAAAATCTAGAGGTAAAGCCCAACATCTAGAGATAAAGCCAGATATAAAGATTTAAAACTCAAAATCTAGAGGTAAAGCCCAACATCTAGACGTAAAGCCAGATATCTAGAGGTAAAGCCCAACATCTAGAGATAAAGCCAGATATAAAGATTTAAAACTCAAAATCTAGAGATAAAGCCCAACATCTAAATGTAAAGTAAAACATAAGATGTAAAACCCTACATCTAGAGGTAAAGTCCAATATCTAAAGACCAACATCTAGAGGTAAAACCCAACATCTAGATGTAAAGCCCAACGTCTGGAGGAACAGCCCAGATTCTAGAGAGAAGGAAAAAATCCAGATGGAAAACCCAAACTCTAGAGGTAAAGCCCAGAATCTAGAGGTAAAGCCTAACATGTAGAGGTGAATTCCAAAATCAAGTGTTAAGGTCCGACATCTACAGTTAAAGCCATCCATATAGATGTAACCCCCAACTTCTAGAGGTAAGGCCCAAAATCTAGAGGTAAAGCCCAACATCTAGAGTTAAAGCTGAACGTCTTGAGGTAAAGCCCAAAATCTAGAGGTAAAGCCCAACTTCTTTAGGTAAAGTCCAAAATCTAGAGGTAAAGCCCAAGACCTAGTGGTAGAGCCCAAAATCTAGAGGTAAAGCCCAACATCTAGACGTAAAGCCAGATATCTAGAGGTAAAGCCCAACATCTAGAGGAAAAGCCAAATATATAGATTTAAAACCCAAAATCTAGAGGTAAAGCCCAACATCTAGAGCTAAAGCCCCAAATCTAGATGTAAAGCCCAATTTCCAGATCTAAAGCCAAATAATCTAGAGGTAAAGCCCAACATGTAGAGGTAAAGACTAAGATCTAGAGGTGAATTCCAATATCTAGTGTTAAAGCCCGACACCTACAGTTAAAGCCAAACATCTAGATGTAAAACCCAACTTCTAGAGGTAAAGCCGAATATCTAGAGTTAAAGTGCATCCTTTAGAGTATAGCCCAAAATCTAGAGTTAAAGCCCAACATCTAGAGGGAAAGCCCAGAATCTAGAGGTAAAGCCTAACATCTAGAGGTGAATTCCAAAATCAAGTGTTAAGGTCCGACATCTACAATTAAAGCCAATCATATAGATGTAACCCCCAACTTCTAGAGGTAAGGCCCAAAATCTAGAGGTAAAGCCCAACATCTAGAGTTAAAGCCGAACGTCTTGAGGTAAAGCCCAAAATCTAGAGGTAAAGCCCAACTTCTAGAGGTAAAGTCCAAAATCTAGCGGTAAAGCCCAAGACCTAGTGGTAGAGCCCAAAATCTAGAGGTAAAGCCCAACATGTAGATGTAAGCCAGATATCTAGAGGTAAAGCCCAACATCTAGAGGAAAAGCCAAATATATAGATTTAAAACCCAAAATCTAGAGGTAAAGCCCAGCATCTAGAGCTAAAGCCCCAAATCTAGATGTAAAGCCCAATTTCCAGATCTAAAGCCAAATAATCTAGAGGTGAAGCCCAACATGTAGAGGTAAAGACTAAGATCTAGAGGTGAATTCCAATATCTAGTGTTAAAGCCCGACACCTACAGTTAAAGCCAAACATCTAGATGTAAAACCCAACTTCTAGAGGTAAAGCCGAATATCTAGAGTTAAAGTGCATCCTTTAGAGTATAGCCCAAAATCTAGAGTTAAAGCCCAACATCTAGAGGGAAAGCCCAGAATCTAGAGGTAAAGCCTAACATCTAGAGGTGAATTCCAAAATCAAGTGTTAAGGTCCGACATCTACAGTTAAAGCCAACCATATAGATGTAACCCCCAACTTCTAGAGGTAAAGCCCAAAATTTAGAGGTAAAGCCCAACAGCTACAGTTAAAGCCGAACATCTTGAGGTAAAGCCCAAAGTCTAGAGGTAAAGCCCAACTTCTAGAGGTAAAGTCCAAAATCTAGAGGTAAAGCCCAAGACCTAGTGGTAGAGCCCAAAATCTAGAGGTAAAGCCCAACATCTAGACGTAAAGCCAGATATCTAGAGGTAAAGCCCAACATCTAGAGGAAAAGCCAAATATATAGATTTAAAACCCAAAATCTAGAGATAAAGCCCAACATCTAAATGTAAAGTAAAACATAAATGTAAAACCCTACATCTAGAGGTAAAGTCCAATATCTAGACTTAAAGACCAACATCTAGAGGTAAAACCCAACATCTAGAGGTAAAGCCCAACGTCTGGAGGAACAGCCCAGATTCTAGAGAGAAGCAAAAAATCCAGATGGAAAACCCAAACTCTAGAGGTAAAGCCCAGAATCTAGAGGTAAAGCCTAACATGTAGAGGTGAATTCCAAAATCAAGTGTTAAGGTCTGATATCTACAGTTAAAGCCATCCATATAGATGTAACCCCCAACTTCTAGAGGTAAGGCCCAAAATCTAGAGGTAAAGCCCAACATCTAGAGTTAAAGCTGAACGTCTTGAGGTAAAGCCCAAAATCTAGAGGTAAAGCCCAACTTCTAGAGGTAAAGTCCAAAATCTAGAGGTAAAGCCCAAGACCTAGTGGTAGAGCCCAAAATCTAGAGGTAAAGCCCAACATCTAGACGTAAAGCCAGATATCTAGAGGTAAAGCCCAACATCTAGAGGAAAAGCCAAATATATAGATTTAAAACCCAAAATCTAGAGGTAAAGCCCAACATCTAGAGCTAAAGCCCCAAATCTAGATGTAAAGCCCAATTTCCAGATCTAAAGCCAAATAATCTAGAGGTAAAGCCCAACATGTAGAGGTAAAGACTAAGATCTAGAGGTGAATTCCAATATCTAGTGTTAAAGCCCGACACCTACAGTTAAAGCCAAACATCTAGATGTAAAACCCAACTTCTAGAGGTAAAGCCGAATATCTAGAGTTAAAGCGCATCCTTTAGAGTATAGCCCAAAATCTAGAGTTAAAGCCCAACATCTAGAGGGAAAGCCCAGAATCTAGAGGTAAAGCCTAACATCTAGAGGTGAATTCCAAAATCAAGTGTTAAGGTCCGACATCTACAGTTAAAGCCAACCATATAGATGTAACCCCCAACTTCTAGAGGTAAGGCCCAAAATTTAGAGGTAAAGCCCAACAGCTACAGTTAAAGCCGAACGTCTTGAGGTAAAGCCAAAAGTCTAGAGGTAAAGCCCAACTTCTAGAGGTAAAGTCCAAAATCTAGAGGTAAAGCCCAAGACCTAGTGGTAGAGCCCAAAATCTAGAGGTAAAGCCCAACATCTAGACGTAAAGCCAGATATCTAGAGGTAAAGCCCAACATCTAGAGGAAAAGCCAAATATACAGACTTAAAACCCAAAATCTAGAGATAAAGGCCAACATCTAAATGTAAAGCAAAACATCTCGATGTAAAACCCTACATCTAGAGGTAAAGTCCAATATCTAGACTTAAAGACGAACATCTAGAGGTAAAACCCAACATCTAGAGGTAAAGCCCAACGTCTGGAGGTACAGCCCAGATTCTAGAGAGAAGCCAAAAATCCAGATGGAAAACCCAAAATCTAGAGGTAAAGCCCAACATCTAGAGGTAAAGCCCAGAATCTAGAGGTAAAGGCTAACATCTAGAGGTGAATTCCAAAATCTAGTCTTAAGGCCCGACATCTACAATTAAAGCCAAACATATAGATGTAAACCTCAACTTGTAGAGGAAAGGCCCAAAATATAGAGTTAAAGCCCAACATCTAGAGTTAAAGCCGAACGTCTTGAGGTAAAGCCCAAAATCTAGAGGTAAAGCCCAACTTCTAGAGGTAAAGTCCAAAATCTAGAGGTAAAGCCCAAGACCTAGTGGTAGAGCCCAAAATCTAGAGGTAAAGCCAAACATCTAGACGTAAAGCCAGATATCTGATGGTAAAGCCCAACATCTAGAGGAAAAGCCAAATATATAGATTTAAAACCCAAAATCTAGAGATAAAGCCCAACATCTAAATGTAAAGCAAAACATAAGATGTAAAACCCTACATCTAGAGGTAAAGTCCAATATCTAGACTTAAAGACCAACATCTAGAGGTAAAACCCAACATCTAGAGGTAAAGCCCAACATCTGGAGGTACAGCCCAGATTCTAGAGAGAAGCCAAAAATCCAGATGGAAAACCCAAACTCTAGAGGGAAAGCCCAACTTCTAGAGGTAAAGTCCAAAATCTAGAGGTAAAGCCCAAGACCTAGTAGTAGACCCCAAAATCTAGAGGTAAAGCCCAACATCTAGACGTAAAGCCAGATATCTAGGGGTAAAGCCCAACATCTAGAGGAAAAACCAAATATATATATTTAAAACCCAAAATCTAGAGATAAAGCCCAACATCTAAATGTAAAGCAAAACATAAGATGTAAAACCCTACATCTAGAGGTAAAGTCCAATATCTAGACTTAAAGACCAACATCTAGAGGTAAAACCCAACATCTAGAGGTAAAGCCCAACGTCTAGAGGTACAGCCCAGATTCTAGAGAGAAGCCAAAAATCTAGATGGAAAAACCAAACTCTAGAGGTAAAGCCCAACATCTAGAGGGAAAGCCCAGAATCTAGAGGTAAAGCCTAACATCTAGAGGTGAATTCCAAGATCTAGTCTTAAGGCCCGACATCTACAATTAAAGCCAAACATATAGATGTAAACCCCAACTTCTAGAGGTAAGGCCCAAAATCTAGAGGTAAAGCCCAACAGCTAGAGTTAAAGCCGAACGTCTTGAGGTAAAGCCCAAAATCTAGAGGTAAAGCCCAACTTCTAGAGGTAAAGTCCAAAATCTAGAGGTAAAGCCCAAGACCTAGTGGTTGAGCCCAAAATCTAGAGGTAAAGCCCAACATCTAGACGTAAAGCCAGATATCTAGAGGTAAAGCCCAACATCTAGAGGAAAAGCCAAATATATAGATTTAAAACCCAAAATCTAGAGGTAAAGCCCAACATCTAGAGCTAAAGCCCCAAATCTAGATGTAAAGCCCAATTTCCAGATCTAAAGCCAAATAATCTAGAGGTAAAGCCCAACATGTAGAGGTAAAGACTAAGATCTAGAGGTGAATTCCAATATCTAGTGTTAAAGCCCGACACCTACAGTTAAAGCCAAACATCTAGATGTAAAACCCAACTTCTAGACGTAAAGCCGAATATCTAGAGTTAAAGTGCATCCTTTAGAGTATAGCCCAAAATCTAGAGTTAAAGCCCAACATCTAGAGGGAAAGCCCAGAATCTAGAGGTAAAGCCTAACATCTAGAGGTGAATTCCAAAATCAAGTGTTAAGGTCCGACATCTACAGTTAAAGCCAACCATATAGATGTAACCCCCAACTTCTAGAGGTAAGGCCCAAAATTTAGAGGTAAAGCCCAACAGCTACAGTTAAAGCCGAACGTCGTGAGGTAAAGCCCAAAGTCTAGAGGTAAAGCCCAAATTCTAGAGGTAAAGTCCAAAATCTAGATGTAAAGCCCAAGACCTAGTGGTAGACCCCAAAATCTAGAGGTAAAGCCCAACATCTAGACGTAAAGCCAGATATCTAGAGGTAAAGACCAACATCTAGAGGAAAAGCCAAATATACAGATTTAAAACCCAAAATCTAGAGATAAAGCCCAACATCTAAATGTAAAGCAAAACATCTCGATGTAAAACCCTACATCTAGAGGTAAAGTCCAATATCTAGACTTAAAGACGAACATCTAGAGGTAAAACCCAACATCTAGAGTTAAAGCCCAACGTCAGGAGGTACAGCCCAGATTCTAGAGAGAAGCCAAAAATCCAGATGGAAAACCCAAAGTCTAGAGGGAAAGCCCAACTTCTAGAGGTAAAGCCCAGAATCTAGAGGTAAAGGCTAACATCTAGAGGTGAATTCCAAAATCTAGTCTTAAGGCCCGACATCTACAATTAAAGCCAAACATATAGATGTAAACCTCAACTTGTAGAGGAAAGGCCCAAAATATAGAGTTAAAGCCCAACATCTAGAGTTAAACCGAACGTCTTGAGGTAAAGCCCAAAATCTAGAGGTAAAGCCCAACTTCTAGAGGTAAAGTCCAAAATCTAGAGGTAAAGCCCAAGACCTAGTGGTAGACCCCAAAATCTAGAGGTAAAGCCCAACATCTAGACGTAAAGCCAGATATCTGATGGTAAAGCCCAACATCTAGAGGAAAAGCCAAATATATAGATTTAAAACCCAAAATCTAGAGATAAAGCCCAACATCTAAATGTAAAGCAAAGCATAAGATGTAAAACCCTACATCTAGAGGTAAAGTCCAATATCTAGACTTAAAGACCAACATCTAGAGGTAAAACCCAACATCTAGAGGTAAAGCCCAACATCTGGAGGTACAGCCCAGATTCTAGAGAGAAGCCAAAAATCCAGATGGAAAACCCAAACTCTAGAGGTAAAGCCCAACATCTAGAGGTAAAGCTCAGAATCTAAAGGTAAAGGCTAACATCTAGAGGTGAATTCCAAAATCTAGTCTTAAGGCCCGACATCTACAATTAAAGCCAAACATATAGATGTAAACCTCAACTTCTAGAGGAAAGGCCCAAAATCTAGAGGTAAAGCCCAACATCTAGAGTTAAAGCCGAACATCTAGAGGTAAAGCCCAAAGTCTAGAGGGAAAGCCCAACTTCTAGAGGTAAAGTCCAAAATCTAGAGGTAAAGCCCAAGACCTAGTGGTAGAGCCCAAAATCTAGAGGTAAAGCCCAACATCTAGACGTAAAGCCAGATATCTGGAGGTAAAGCCCAACATCTAGAGGAAAAGCCAAATATATAGATTTAAAACCCAAAATCTAGAGATAAAGCCCAACATCTAAATGTAAATCAAAACATCTCGATGTAAAACCCTACATCTAGAGGTAAAGTCCAATATCTAGACTTAAAGACCAACATCTAGAGGTAAAACCCAACATCTAGAGTTAAAGCCCAACGTCAGGAGGTACAGCCCAGATTCTAGAGAGAAGCCAAAA
This sequence comes from Leptosomus discolor, assembly GCF_034619465.1. NCBI lineage: Eukaryota > Metazoa > Chordata > Aves > Leptosomiformes > Leptosomidae > Leptosomus > Leptosomus discolor. The sequence continues at coordinate 3,223,926 of NW_028237782.1, read as the reverse complement.
ATCCAGATGGAAAACCCAAACTCTAGAGGGAAAGCCCAACTTCTAGAGGGAAAGACCAACTTCTAGAGGTAAAGTCCAAAATCTAGATGTAAAGCCCAAGACCTAGTGGTAGAGCCCAAAATCTAGAGGTAAAGCCCAAGATCTAGACGTAAAGCCAGATATCTAGAGGTAAAGCCCAACATCTAGAGGAAAAGACAAATATATAGGTTTAAAACCCAAAATCTAGAGATAAAGCCCAACATCTAAATGTAAAGCAAAACATAAGATGTAAAACCCTACATCTAGAGGTAAAGTCCAATATCTAGACTTAAAGACCAACATCTAGAGGTAAAACCCAACATCTAGAGGTAAAGCCCAACGTCTAGAGGTACAGCCCAGATTCTAGAGAGAAGCCAAAAATCTAGATGGAAAAACCAAACTCTAGAGGTAAAGCCCAACATCTAGAGGGAAAGCCCAGAATCTAGAGGTAAAGCCTAACATCTAGAGGTGAATTCCAAGATCTAGTCTTAAGGCCCGACATCTACAATTAAAGCCAAACATATAGATGTAAACCCCAACTTCTAGAGGTAAGGCCCAAAATCTAGAGGTAAAGCCCAACAGCTAGAGTTAAAGCCGAACGTCTTGAGGTAAAGCCCAAAATATAGAGGTAAAGCCCAACTTCTAGAGGTAAAGTCCAAAATCTAGAGGTAAAGCCCAAGACCTAGTGGTAGACCCCAAAATCTAGAGGTAAAGCCCAACATCTAGACGTAAAGCCAGATATCTAGAGGTAAAGCCCAACATCTAGAGGAAAAGCCAAATATATAGATTTAAAACCCAAAATCTGGAGGTAAATCCCAACATCTAGTGATAAAGCCAGATATAAAGATTTAAAACCCAAAATCTAGAGGTAAAGCCCAACATCTAGAGTTAAAGCCGAACGTCTTGAGGTAAAGCCCAAAGTCTAGAGGTAAAGCCCAACTTCTAGAGGTAAAGTCCAAAATCTAGAGGTAAAGCCCAAGACCTAGTGGTAGAGCCCAAAATCTAGAGGTAAAGCCCAACATCTAGACATAAAGCCAGATATCTGATGGTAAAGCCCAACATCTAGAGGAAAAGCCAAATATATAGATTTAAACCCCAAAATCTAGAGATAAAGCCCAACATCTAAATGTAAAGCAAAACATCTCGATGAAAAACCCTAGATCTAGAGGTAAAGTCCAATATCTAGACTTAAAGACGAACATCTAGATGTAAAACCCAACATCTAGAGGTAAAGCCCAACGTCTGGAGGTACAGCCCAGATTCTAGAGAGAAGCAAAAAATCCAGATGGAAAATCCAAACTCTAGAGGTAAAGCCCAACATCTAGAGGTAAAGCCCAGAATCTAGAGGTAAAACCTAACATCTAGAAGTGAATTCCAAAATCTAGTCTTAAGGCCCGACATCTACAATTAAAGCCAAACATATTGATGTAAACCCCAACTTCTAGAGGAAAGGCCCAAAATCTAGAGGTAAACCCCAACAGCTAGAGTTAAAGCCGAACGTCTTGAGGTAAAGCCCAAAATCTAGAGGTAAAGCCCAACTTCTAGAGGTAAAGTCCAAAATCTAGAGGTAAAGCCCAAGACCTAGTTGTAGACCCCAAAATCTTGAGGTAAAGCCCAACATCTAGACGTAAAGCCAGATATCTAGAGGTAAAGCCCAACATCTAGAGGAAAAGACAAATATATAGGTTTAAAACCCAAAATCTAGAGATAAAGCCCAACATCTAAATGTAAAGCAAAACATAAGATGTAAAACCCTACATCTAGAGGTAAAGTCCAATATCTAGACTTAAAGACCAACATCTAGAGGTAAAACCCAATATCTAGAGGTAAAGCCCAACGTCTAGAGGTACAGCCCAGATTCTAGAGAGAAGCCAAAAATCTAGATGGAAAAACCAAACTCTAGAGGTAAAGCCCAACATCTAGAGGGAAAGCCCAGAATCTAGAGGTAAAGCCTAACATCTAGAGGTGAATTCCAAGATCTAGTCTTAAGGCCCGACATCTACAATTAAAGCCAAACATATAGATGTAAACCCCAACTTCTAGAGGTAAGGCCCAAAATCTAGAGGTAAAGCCCAACAGCTAGAGTTAAAGCCGAACGTCTTGAGGTAAAGCCCAAAATCTAGAGGTAAAGCCCAACTTCTAGAGGTAAAGTCCAAAATCTAGAGGTAAAGCCCAAGACCTAGTGGTAGACCCCAAAATCTAGAGGTAAAGCCCAACATCTAGACGTAAAGCCAGATATCTAGAGGTAAAGCCCAACATCTAGAGGAAAAGCCAAATATATAGATTTAAAACCCAAAATCTGGAGGTAAATCCCAACATCTAGAGATAAAGCCAGATATAAAGATTTAAAACCCAAAATCTAGAGGTAAAGCCCAACATCTAGAGTTAAAGCCGAACGTCTTGAGGTAAAGCCCAAAGTCTAGAGGTAAAGCCCAACTTCTAGAGGTAAAGTCCAAAATCTAGAGGTAAAGCCCAAGACCTAGTGGTAGAGCCCAAAATCTAGAGGTAAAGCCCAACATCTAGACATAAAGCCAGATATCTGATGGTAAAGCCCAACATCTAGAGGAAAAGCCAAATATATAGATTTAAACCCCAAAATCTAGAGATAAAGCCCAACATCTAAATGTAAAGCAAAACATCTCGATGTAAAACCCTAGATCTAGAGGTAAAGTCCAATATCTAGACTTAAAGACGAACATCTAGAGGTAAAACCCAACATCTAGAGGTAAAGCCCAACGTCTGGAGGTACAGCCCAGATTCTAGAGAGAAGCCAAAAATCCAGATGGAAAACCCAAAGTCTAGAGGGAAAGCCCAACTTCTAGAGGGAAAGTCCAAAATCTAGAGGTAAAGCCCAAGACCTAGTGGTAGAGCCCAAAATCTAGAGGTAAAGCCCAACATCTAGACGTAAAGCCAGATATCTAGAGGTAAAGCCCAATATCTAGAGGAAAAGCCAAATATATAGATTTAAAACCCAAAATCTAGAGATAAAGCCCAACATCTAAATGTAAGGCAAAAGATAAGATGTAAAACCCTACATCTAGAGGTAAAGTCCAATATCTAGACTTAAAGACCAACATCTAGAGGTAAAACCCAACATCTAGAGGTAAAGCCCAACGTCTGGAGGTACAGCCCAGATTCTAGAGAGAAGCCAAATATCCAGATGGAAAACCCAAACTCTAGAGGTAAAGCCCAACATCTAGAGGTAAAGCCCAGAATCTAGAGGTAAAGGCTAACATCTAGAGGTGAATTCCAAAATCTAGTCTTAAGGCCCGACATCTACAATTAAAGCCAAACATATAGATGTAAACCTCAACTTCTAGAGGAAAGGCCCAAAATCTAGAGTTAAAGCCCAACATCTAGAGTTAAAGCCGAACGTCTTGAGGTAAAGCCCAAAGTCTAGAGGTAAAGCCAACTTCTAGAGGTAAAGTCCAAAATCTAGAGGTAAAGCCCAAGACCTAGTGGTAGAGCCCAAAATCTAGAGGTAAAGCCCAACATCTAGACGTAAAGCCAGATATCTGATGGTAAAGCCCAACATCTAGAGGAAAAGCCAAATATATAGATTTAAAACCCAAAATCTAGAGATAAAGCCCAACATCTAAATGTAAAGCAAAACATAAGATGTAAAACCCTACATCTAGAGGTAAAGTCCAATATCTAGACTTAAAGACCAACATCTAGAGGTAAAACCCAACATCTGGAGTTAAAGCCCAACGTCAGGAGGTACAGCCCAGATTCTAGAGAGAAGCCAAAAATCCAGATGGAAAACCCAAACTCTAGAGGGAAAGCCCAACTTCTAGAGGGAAAGACCAACTTCTAGAGGTAAAGTCCAAAATCTAGAGGTAAAGCCCAAGACCTAGTGGTAGAGCCCAAAATCTAGAGGTAAAGCCCAACATCTAGACGTAAAGCCAGATATCTAGAGGTAAAGCCCAACATCTAGAGGAAAAGCCAAATATATAGATTTAAAACCCAAAATCTAGAGATAAAGCCCAACATCTAAATGTAAGGCAAAACATAAGATGTAAAACCCTACATCTAGAGGTAAAGTCCAATATCTAGACTTAAAGACCAACATCTAGAGGTAAAACCCAACATCTAGAGGTAAAGCCCAACGTCTAGAGGTACAGCCCAGATTCTAGAGAGAAGCCAAAAATTCTAGATGGAAAAACCAAACTCTAGAGGTAAAGCCCAACATCTAGAGGGAAAGCCCAGAATCTAGATGTAAAGCCTAACATCTAGAGGTGAATTCCAAGATCTAGTCTTAAGGCCCGACATCTACAATTAAAGCCAAACATATAGATGTAAACCCCAACTTCTAGAGGTAAGGCCCAAAATCTAGAGGTAAAGCCCAACAGCTAGAGTTAAAGCCGAACGTCTTGAGGTAAAGCCCAAAATCTAGAGGTAAAGCCCAACTTCTAGAGGTAAAGTCCAAAATCTAGAGGTAAAGCCCAAGACCTAGTGGTAGACCCCAAAATCTAGATGTAAAGCCCAACATCTAGACGTAAAGCCAGATATCTAGAGGTAAAGCCCAACATCTAGAGGAAAAGCCAAATATATAGATTTAAAACCCAAAATCTTTAGGTAAATCCCAACATCTAGAGATAAAGCCAGATTTAAAGATTTAAAACCCAAAATCTAGAGGTAAAGCCCAACATCTAGAGTTAAAGCCGAACGTCTTGAGGTAAAGCCCAAAGTCTAGAGGTAAAGCCCAACTTCTAGAGGTAAAGTCCAAAATCTAGAGGTAAAGCCCAAGACCTAGTGGTAGAGCCCATAATCTAGAGGTAAAGCCCAACATCTAGACGTAAAGCCAGATATCTAGAGGTAAAGCCCAACATCTAGAGGAAAAGTCAAATATATAGATTTAAAACCCAAAATCTAGAGATAAAGCCCAACATCTAAATGTAAACCAAAACATAAGATGTAAAACCCTACATCTAGAGGTAAAGTCCAATATCTAGACTTAAAGACCAACATATAGAGGTAAAACCCAACATCTAGAGGTAAAGCCCAACGTCAGGAGGTACAGCCCAGATTCTAGAGAGAAGCCAAAAATCCAGATGGAAAACCCAAACTCTAGAGGGAAAGTCCAACTTCTAGAGGGAAAGACCAACTTCTAGAGGTAAAGTCCAAAATCTAGAGGTAAAGCCCAAGACCTAGTGGTAGAGCCCAAAATCTAGAGGTAAAGCCCAACATCTAGACGTAAAGCCAGATATCTAGAGGTAAAGCCCAACATCTAGAGGAAAAGCCAAATATATAGATTTAAAACCCAAAATCTAGAGATAAAGCCCAACATCTAAATGTAAAGCAAAACATAAGATGTGAAACCCTACATCTAGAGGTAAAGTCCAATATCTAGACTTAAAGACCAACATCTAGAGGTAAAACCCAACATCTAGAGTTAAAGCCCAACGTCAGGAGGTACAGCCCAGATTCTAGAGAGAAGCCAAAAATCCAGATGGAAAACCCAAATTCTAGAGGGAAAGCCCAACTTCTAGAGGTAAAGTCCAAAATCTAGAGGTAAAGCCCAAGACCTAGTGGTAGAGCCCATAATCTAGAGGTAAAGCCCAACATCTAGACGTAAAGCCAGATATCTAGAGGTAAAGCCCAACATCTAGAGGAAAAGCCAAATATATAGATTTAAAACCCAAAATCTAGAGATAAAGCCCAACATCTAAATGTAAAGCAAAACATAAGATGTAAAACCCTACATCTAGAGGTAAAGTCCAATATCTAGACTTAAAGACCAACATCTAGAGGTAAAACCCAACATCTAGAGGTAAAGCCCAACGTCTAGAGGTACAGCCCAGATTCTAGAGAGAAGCCAAAAATCTAGATGGAAAAACCAAACTCTAGAGGTAAAGCCCAACATCTAGAGGGAAAGCCCAGAATCTAGAGGTAAAGCCTAACATCTAGAGGTGAATTCCAAGATCTAGTCTTAAGGCCCGACATCTACAATTAAAGCCAAACATATAGATGTAAACCCCAACTTCTAGAGGTAAGGCCCAAAATCTAGAGGTAACGCCCAACAGCTAGAGTTAAAGCCGAACGTCTTGAGGTAAAGCCCAAAATCTAGAGGTAAAGCCCAACTTCTAGAGGTAAAGTCCAAAATCTAGATGTAAAGCCCAATTTCCAGACCTAAAGCCAAATAATCTAGAGGTAAAGCCTAACATGTAGAGGTAAAGACTAAGATCTAGAGGTGAATTCCAATATCTAGTGTTAAAGCCCGACACCTACAGTTAAAGCCAAACATCTAGATGTAAAACCCAACTTCTAGAGGTAAAGCCGAATATCTAGAGTTAAAGCGCATCCTTTAGAGTAAAGCCCAAAATCTAGAGTTAAAGCCCAACATCTAGAGGGAAAGCCCAGAATCTAGAGGTAAAGCCTAACATCTAGAGGTGAATTCCAAAATCAAGTGTTAAGGTCCGACATCTACAGTTAAAGCCAACCATATAGATGTAACCCCCAACTTCTAGAGGTAAGGCCCAAAATCTAGAGGTAAAGCCCAACATCTAGAGTTAAAGCCGAACGTCTTGAGGTAAAGCCCAAAGTCTAGAGGTAAAGCCCAACTTCTAGAGGTAAAGTCCAAAATCTAGAGGTAAAGCCCAAGACCTAGTGGTAGAGCCCAAAATCTAGAGGTAAAGCCCAATATCTAGACGTAAAGCCAGATATCTAGATGTAAATCCCAACTTCTAGATCTAAAGCCCAAAATATAGATGTAAAGCCCAACTTCTAAATCTAAAGCCCAACATCTAGAGGTAAAGCCCAATATTTATAGTTTAAGCACATCATTTAGAGGTAAAGCCTAAAATCTAGATGTAAAGCCCAACATCTAGAGGTAATGCCCAATATTTATAGTTTAAGCACATCATTTAGAGGTAAAGCCTAAAATCTAGATGAAATTAGCCAACTTCTAAATCTAAAGCCCAACATCTAGAGGTAAAGCCCAATATTTAGAGTTTAAGCACATCATTTAGAGGTAAAGCCCAAAATCTAGATGTAAAGCCCAACTTCTAGAGGTAAAGCCCATCATCTAGTCCTACAGCCCAAGGTCTGCAGGTAAAGCCCAACTTACAGAGGTGAAGGCAAACATCTAGATGTAAAACCCAAACTCTAGAGGTAAAGCCCATCATCTAGAGGTGAAGCACAACATACAGAGCTATAACCCAACATCTAGAGATAAAGACCAACATCTAAACGTAAAGCAAAACATCTAGATGTAAAACCCTACATCTAGAGGTAAAGTCCAGTATCTAGACTTAAAGACCAACATCTGGAGGTAAAGCCCAAAATATAGATGTAAAGCCCAACTTCCAGAGTTAAAGTCCAAAATCTAGAGGTAAACACCAATACCTAGAGCTAGAGCCCAAAATCTAGAGATAAAGCCCAACATCTAGAGATAAAGCCAGATATAAAGATTTAAAACCCAAAATCTAGAGCTAAAGCCCAACATCTAGAGCTAAAGCCCCAAATCTAGATGTAAAGCCCAACTTCTAGATCTAAAGCCAAATAATCTAGATGTAAAACCCAACATGCAGAGGTAAAGACTAAGATCTAGAGGTGAATTCCAATATCTAGTGTTAAAGCCCGACACCTACAGTAAAAGCCAAACATCTAGATGTAAACCCCAACTTCTAGAGGTAAAGACGAATATCTAGAGTTAAAGCGCATCCTTTAGAGTAAAGCCCAAAATCTAGAGTTAAAGCGCAACATCTAGAGGGAAAGCCCAGAATCTAGAGGTAAAGGCTAACATCTAGAGGTGAATTCCAAAATCAAGTGTTAAGGTCCGACATCTACAGTTAAAGCCAACCATATAGATGTAACCCCCAACTTCTAGAGGTAAGGCCCATAATCTAGAGGTAAAGCCCAACAGCTAGAGTTAAAGCCGAACGTCTTGAGGTAAAGCCCAAAGTCTAGAGGTAAAGCCCAACTTCTAGAGGTAAAGTCCAAAATCTAGAGGTAAAGCCCAAGACCTAGTGGTAGAGCCCAAAATCCTAAGGTAAAGCCCAACATCTAGACGTAAAGCCAGATATCTGATGATAAAGCCCAACATCTAGAGGAAAAGCCAAATATATAGATTTAAAACCCAAAATCTAGAGATAAAGCCCAACATCTAAATGTAAAGCAAAACATAAGATGTGAAACCCTACATCTAGAGGTAAAGTCCAATATCTAGACTTAAAGACCAACATCTAGAGGTAAAACCCAACATCTAGAGGTAAAGCCCAACGTCTGGAGGTACAGCCCAGATTCTAGAGAGAAGCAAAAAATCCAGATGGAAAACCCAAACTCTAGAGGTAAAGCCCAACATCTAGAGGTAAAGCCCAGAATCTAGAGGTAAAGCCTAACATCTAGAGGTGAATTCCAAAATCTAGTCTTAAGGCCCGACATCTACAATTAAAGCCAAACATATTGATGTAAACCCCAACTTCTAGAGGAAAGGCCCAAAATCTAGAGGTAAACCCCAACAGCTAGAGTTAAAGCCGAAGGTCTTGAGGTAAAGCCCAAAATCTAGAGGTAAAGCCCAACTTCTAGAGGTAAAGTCCAAAATCTAGTGGTAAAGCCCAAGACCTAGTGGTAGAGCCCAAAATCTAGAGGTAAAGCCCAACATCTAGACGTAAAGCCAGATATCTAGAGGTAAAGCCCAACATCTAGAGGAAAAGCCAAATATATAGATTTAAAACCCAAAATCTAGAGGTAAAGCCCAACATCTAGAGCTAAAGCCCCAAATCTAGATGTAAAGCCCAATTTCCAGATCTAAAGCCAAATAATCTAGAGGTAAAGCCCAACATGTAGAGGTAAAGACTAAGATCTAGAGGTGAATTCCAATATCTACTGTTAAAGCCCGACACCTACAGTTAAAGCCAAACATCTAGATGTAAAACCCAACTTCTAGAGGTAAAGCCGAAAATCAAGAGTTAAAGCGCATCCTTTAGAGTATAGCCCAAAATCTAGAGTTAAAGCCCAACAACTAGAGGGAAAGCCCAGAATCTAGAGGTAAAGCCTAACATCTAGAGGTGAATTCCAAAATCAAGTGTTAAGGTCCGACATCTACAGTTAAAGCCAACCATATAGATTTAACCCCCAACTTCTAGAGGTAAGGCCGAAAATCTAGAGGTAAAGCCCAACAGCTAGAGCTAAAGCCGAACGTCTTGAGGTAAAGCCCAAAGTCTAGAGGTAAAGCCCAACTTCTAGAGGTAAAGTCCAAAATCTAGAGGTAAAGCCCAAGAACTAGTGGTAGACCCCAAAATCTAGAGGTAAAGCCCAACATCTAGACGTAAAGCCGGGTATCTGATGATAAAGCCCAACATCTAGAGGAAAAGCCAAATATATAGATTTAAAACCCAAAATCTAGAGATAAAGCCCAACATCTAAATGTAAAGCAAAACATAAGATGTAAAACCCTACATCTAGAGGTAAAGTCCAATATCTAGACTTAAAGACCAACATCTAGAGGTAAACCCCAACATCTAGAGTTAAAGCCCAACGTCAGGAGGTACAGCCCAGATTCTAGAGAGAAGCCAAAAATCCAGATGGAAAACCCAAAGTCTAGAGGGAAAGAACAACTTCTAGAGGTAAAGTCCAAAAACTAGAGGTAAAGCCCAAGACCTAGTGGTAGAGCCCAAAATCTAGAGGTAAAGCCCAACATCTAGAGGAAAAGCCAAATATATAGATTTAAAACCAAACATCTAGAGGTAAAGCCCAATATCTAGACGTAAAGACCAAAATCTAGATGTAAAGCCCAACTTCTAGATCTAAAGCCCAAAATCTAGATGTAAAGCCCAACTTCTAAATCTAAAGCCCAACATCTAGAGGTAAAGCCCAATATTTAGTGTTTAAGCACATCATTTAGAGGTAAAGCCTAAAATCTAGATGTAAAGCCCAAGTTCTAGAGGTAAAGCCCATCATCTAGTCCTACAGCCCAAGGTCTGCAGGTAAAGCCCAACTTACAGAGGTGAAGGCAAACATCTAGATGTAAAACCCAAAATCTAGAGGTAAAGCCGAATATCTAGAGTCAAAGCGCATCCTTTAGAGTAAAGCCCAAAATCTAGAGTTAAAGCCCAACATCTAGAGGGAAAGCCCAGAATCTAGAGGTAAAGCCTAACATCTAGAGGTGAATTCCAAAATCAACTGTTAAGGCCCGACATCTACAGTTAAAGCCAACCATATAGATGTAACCCCCAACTTCTAGAGGTAAGGCCCAAAATCTAGAGGTAAAGCCCAACAGCTAGAGTTAAAGCTGAACGTCTTGAGGTAAAGCCCAAATTCTAGAGGTAAAGCCCAACTTCTAGAAGTAACGTCCAAAATCTAGAGGTAAAGCCCAACATCGAGACGTAAAGCCAGATATCTGATGGTAAAGCCCAACATCTAGAGGAAAAGCCAAATATATAGATTTAAACCCCAAAATCTAGAGATAAAGCCCAACATCTAAATGTAAAGCAAAACATCTCGATGTAAAACCCTACATCTAGAGGTAAAGTCCAATATCTAGACTTAAAGACCAACTTCTAGAGGTAAAACCCAACATCTAGAGGTAAAGCCCAACGTCTGGAGGTACAGCCCAGATTCTAGAGAGAAGCAAAAAATCCAGATGGAAAATCCAAACTCTAGAGGTAAAGCCCAACATCTAGAGGTAAAGCCCAGAATCTAGAGGTAAAACCTAACATCTAGGAGTGAATTCCAAAATCTAGTCTTAAGGCCCGACATCTACAATTAAAGCCAAACATATAGATGTAAACCCCAACTTCTAGAGGAAAGGCCCAAAATCTAGAGGTAAAGCCCAACAGCTAGAGTTAAAGCCGAACGTCTTGAGGTAAAGCCCAAAATCTAGAGGTAAAGCCCAAGACCTAGTGGTAGAGCCTAAAATCTAGAGGTAAAGCCCAACATCTAGACGTAAAGCCAGATATCTAGAGGTAAAGCCCAACATTTAGAGGAAAAGCCAAATATATAGATTTAAAACCCAAAATCTAGAGGTAAAGCCCAATATCTAGACGTAAAGACCAAAATCTAGATGTAAAGCCCAACTTCTAGATCTAAAGCCCAAAATATAGATGTAAAGCCCAACTTCTAAATCTAAAGCCCAACATCTAGAGGTAAAACCCAATATTTAGAGTTTAAGCACATCATTTAGAGGTAAAGCCCAAAATCTAGATGTAAAGCCCAACTTCTAGAGGTAAAGCCCATCATCTAGTCCTACAGCCCAAGGTCTGCAGGTAAAGCCCAACTTACAGAGGTGAAGGCAAACATCTAGATGTAAAACCCAAAATCTAGATGTAAAGCCCAACATCTAGAGGTGAAGCACAACATATAGAGGTATAACCCAACATCTAGAGATAAAGACCAACATCTAAATGTAAAGCAAAACAGCTAGATGTAAAACCCTACATCTAGAGGTAAAGTCCAGTCTCTAGACTTAAAGACCAACATCTGGAGGTAAAGCCCAAAGTATAGATGTAAAGCCCAACTTCCAGAGTTAAAGTCCAAAATCTAGAGGTAAACACCAATACCTAGAGGTAGAGCCCAAAATCTAGAGATAAAGCCCAACATCTAGAGATAAAGCCAGATATATAGATTTAAAATGCAAAATCTGGAGCTGAAGCCCAACATCTAGAGCTAAAGCCCCAAATCTAGATGTAAAGCCCAATTTCTAGATCTAAAGCCAAATAATCTAGAGGTAAAGCCCAACATGTAGAGGTAAAGACTAAGATCTAGAGGTGAATTCCAATATCTAGTGTTAAAGCCCGACACCTACAGTTAAAGCCAAACATCTAGATGTAAAACCCAACTTCTAGAGGTAAAGCCGAATATCTAGAGTCAAAGCGCATCCTTTAGAGTAAAGCCCAAAATCTAGGGTTAAAGTCCAACATCTAGAGGGAAAGCCCAGAATCTAGAGGTAAAGGCTAACATCTAGAGGTGAATTCCAAAATCAAGTCTTAAGGCCCGACATCTACAATTAAAGCCAAACATATAGATGTAAACCTCAACTTCTAGAGGAAAGGCCCAAAATCTAGAGGTAAAGCCCAACATCTAGAGTTAAAGCCGAACGTCTTGAGGTAAAGCCCAAAGTCTAGAGGTAAAGCCCAACTTCTAGAGGTAAAGTCCAAAATCTAGAGGTAAAGCCCAAGACCTAGTGGTAGAGCCCAAAATCTAGAGGTAAAGCCCAACATCTAGACGTAAAGCCAGATATCTGATGGTAAAGCCCAACATCTAGAGGAAAAGCCAAATATATAGATTTAAAACCCAAAATCTAGAGATAAAGCCCAACATCTAAATGTAAAGCAAAACATAAGATGTAAAACCCTACATCTAGAGGTAAAGTCCAATATCTAGACTTAAAGACCAACATCTAGAGGAAAAACCCAACATCTACAGTTAAAGCCCAACGTCAGGAGGTACAGCCCAGATTCTAGAGAGAAGCCAAAAATCCAGATGGAAAACCCAAAGTCTAGAGGGAAAGCCCAACTTCTAGAGGTAAAGTCCAAAATCTAGAGGTAAAGCCCAAGACCTAGTGGTAGAGCCCAAAATCTAGAGGTAAAGCCCAACATCTAGACGTAAAGCCAGATATCTAGAGGTAAAGCCCAACATCTAGAGGAAAAGCCAAATATATAGATTTAAAACCCAAAATCTAGAGATAAAGCCCAACATCTAAATGTAAAGCAAAACATAAGATGTAAAACCCTACATCTAGAGGTAAAGTCCAATATCTAGACTTAAAGACCAACATCTAGAGGTAAAACCCAACATCTAGAGTTAAAGCCCAACGTCAGGAGGTACAGCCCAGATTCTAGAGAGAAGCCAAAAATCCAGATGGAAAACCCAAATTCTAGAGGGAAAGCCCAACTTCTAGAGGTAAAGTCCAAAATCTAGAGGTAAAGCCCAAGACCTAGTGGTAGAGCCCATAATCTAGAGGTAAAGCCCAACATCTAGACGTAAAGCCAGATATCTAGAGGTAAAGCCCAACATCTAGAGGAAAAGCCAAATATATAGATTTAAAACCCAAAATCTAGAGATAAAGCCCAACATCTAAATGTAAAGCAAAACATAAGATGTAAAACCCTACATCTAGAGGTAAAGTCCAATATCTAGACTTAAAGACCAACATCTAGAGGTAAAACCCAACATCTAGAGGTAAAGCCCAACGTCTAGAGGTACAGCCCAGATTCTAGAGAGAAGCCAAAAATCTAGATGGAAAAACCAAACTCTAGAGGTAAAGCCCAACATCTAGAGGGAAAGCCCAGAATCTAGAGGTAAAGCCTAACATCTAGAGGTGAATTCCAAGATCTAGTCTTAAGGCCCGACATCTACAATTAAAGCCAAACATATAGATGTAAACCCCAACTTCTAGAGGTAAGGCCCAAAATCTAGAGGTAAAGCCCAACAGCTAGAGTTAAAGCCGAACGTCTTGAGGTAAAGCCCAAAATCTAGAGGTAAAGCCCAACTTCTAGAGGTAAAGTCCAAAATCTAGAGGTAAAGCCCAAGACCTAGTGGTAGACCCCAAAATCTAGAGGTGAAGCCCAACATCTAGACGTAAAGCCAGATATCTAGAGGTAAAGCCCAACATCTAGAGGAAAAGCCAAATATATAGATTTAAAACCCAAAATCTGGAGGTAAATCCCAACATCTAGAGATAAAGCCAGATATAAAGATTTAAAACCCAAAATCTAGAGGTAAAGCCCAACATCTAGAGTTAAAGCCGAACGTCTTGAGGTAAAGCCCAAAGTCTAGAGGTAAAGCCCAACTTCTAGAGGTAAAGTCCAAAATCTAGAGGTAAAGCCCAAGACCTAGTGGTAGAGCCCAAAATCTAGAGGTAAAGCCCAACATCTAGACGTAAAGCCAGATATCTAGAGGTAAAGCCCAACATCTAGAGGAAAAGCCAAATATATAGATTTAAAACCCAAAATCTAGAGATAAAGCCCAACATCTAAATGTAAAGCAAAACATAAGATGTAAAACCCTACATCTAGAGGTAAAGTCCAATATCTAGACTTAAAGACCAACATCTAGAGGTAAAACCCAACATCTAGAGTTAAAGCCCAACGTCAGGAGGTACAGCCCAGATTCTAGAGAGAAGCCAAAAATCCAGATGGAAAACCCAAAGTCTAGAGGGAAAGCCCAACTTCTAGAGGTAAAGTCCAAAATCTAGAGGTAAAGCCCAAGACCTAGTGGTAGAGCCCATAATCTAGAGGTAAAGCCCAACATCTAGACGTAAAGCCAGATATCTAGAGGTAAAGCCCAACATCTAGAGGAAAAGCCAAATATTTAGGTTTAAAACCCAAAATCTAGAGATAAAGCCCAACATCTAAATGTAAAGCAAAACATAAGATGTAAAACCCTACATCTAGAGGTAAAGTCCAATATCTAGACTTAAAGACCAACATCTAGAGGTAAAACCCAACATCTAGAGGTAAAGCCCAACGTCTAGAGGTACAGCCCAGATTCTAGAGAGAAGCCAAAAATCTAGATGGAAAAACCAAACTCTAGAGGTAAAGCCCAACATCTAGAGGGAAAGCCCAGAATCTAGAGGTAAAGCCTAACATCTAGAGGTGAATTCCAAGATCTAGTCTTAAGGCCCGACATCTACAATTAAAGCCAAACATATAGATGTAAACCCCAACTTCTAGAGGTAAGGCCCAAAATCTAGAGGTAAAGCCCAACAGCTAGAGTTAAAGCCGAACGTCTTGAGGTAAAGCCCAAAATCTAGAGGTAAAGCCCAACTTCTAGAGGTAAAGTCCAAAATCTAGAGGTAAAGCCCAAGACCTAGTGGTAGACCCCAAAATCTAGAGGTGAAGCCCAACATCTAGACGTAAAGCCAGATATCTAGAGGTAAAGCCCAACATCTAGAGGAAAAGCCAAATATATAGATTTAAAACCCAAAATCTGGAGGTAAATCCCAACATCTAGAGATAAAGCCAGATATAAAGATTTAAAACCCAAAATCTAGAGGTAAAGCCCAACATCTAGAGTTAAAGCCGAACGTCTTGAGGTAAAGCCCAAAGTCTAGAGGTAAAGCCCAACTTCTAGAGGTAAAGTCCAAAATCTAGAGGTAAAGCCCAAGACCTAGTGGTAGAGCCCAAAATCTAGAGGTAAAGCCCAACATCTAGACGTAAAGCCAGATATCTGATGGTAAAGCCCAACATCTAGAGGAAAAGCCAAATATATAGATTTAAAACCCAAAATCTAGAGATAAAGCCCAACATCTAAATGTAAAGCAAAACATAAGATGTAAAACCCTACATCTAGAGGTAAAGTCCAATATCTAGACTTAAAGACCAACATCTAGAGGTAAAACCCAACATCTAGAGTTAAAGCCCAACGTCAGGAGGTACAGCCCAGATTCTAGAGAGAAGCCAAAAATCTAGATGGAAAACCCAAACTCTAGAGGGAAAGCCCAACTTCTAGAGGGAAAGACCAACTTCTAGAGGTAAAGTCCAAAATCTAGAGGTAAAGCCCAAGACCTAGTGGTAGAGCCCAAAATCTAGAGGTAAAGCCCAACATCTAGACGTAAAGCCAGATATCTAGAGGTAAAGCCCAACATCTAGAGGAAAAGCCAAATATATAGATTTAAAACCCAAAATCTAGAGATAAAGCCCAACATCTAAATGTAAAGCAAAACATAAGATGTAAAACCCTACATCTAGAGGTAAAGTGCAATATCTAGACTTAAAGACCAACATCTAGAGGTAAAACCCAACATCTAGAGTTAAAGCCCAACGTCAGGAGGTACAGCCCAGATTCTAGAGAGAAGCCAAAAATCCAGATGGAAAACCCAAAGTCTAGAGGGAAAGCCCAACTTCTAGAGGTAAAGTCCAAAATCTAGAGGTAAACCCAAGACCTAGTGGTAGAGCCCATAATCTAGAGGTAAAGCCCAACATCTAGACGTAAAGCCAGATATCTAGAGGTAAAGCCCAACATCTAGAGGAAAAGCCAAATATATAGATTTAAAACCCAAAATCTAGAGATAAAGCCCAACATCTAAATGTAAAGCAAAACATAAGATGTAAAACCCTACATCTAGAGGTAAAGTCCAATATCTAGACTTAAAGACCAACATCTAGAGGTAAAACCCAACATCTAGAGGAAAAGTCCAACGTCTAGAGGTACAGCCCAGATTCTAGAGAGAAGCCAAAAATCTAGATGGAAAAACCAAACTCTAGAGGTAAAGCCCAACATCTAGAGGGAAAGCCCAGAATCTAGAGGTAAAGCCTAACATCTAGAGGTGAATTCCAAGATCTAGTCTTAAGGCCCGACATCTACAATTAAAGCCAAACATATAGATGTAAACCCCAACTTCTAGAGGTAAGGCCCAAAATCTAGAGGTAAAGCCCAACAGCTAGAGTTAAAGCCGAACGTCTTGAGGTAAAGCCCAAAATCTAGAGGTAAAGCCCAACTTCTAGAGGTAAAGTCCAAAATCTAGAGGTAAAGCCCAAGACCTAGTGGTAGAGCCCAAAATCTAGAGGTAAAGCCCAACATCTAGACGTAAAGCCAGATATCTAGAGGTAAAGCCCAACATCTAGAGGAAAAGCCAAATATATAGATTTAAAACCCAAAATCTAGAGATAAAGCCCAACATCTAAATGTAAAGCAAAACATAAGAAGTAAAACCCTACATCTAGAGGTAAAGTCCAATATCTAGACTTAAAGACCAACATCTAGAGGTAAAACCCAACATCTAGAGTTAAAGCCCAACGTCAGGAGGTACAGCCCAGATTCTAGAGAGAAGCCAAAAATCCAGATGAAAAACCTAAAGTCTAGAGGGAAAGCCCAACTTCTAGAGGTAAAGTCCAAAATCTAGAGGTAAAGCCCAAGACCTAGTGGTAGAGCCCATAATCTAGAGGTAAAGCCCAACATCTAGACGTAAAGCCAGATATCTAGAGGTAAAGCCCAACATGTAGAGGAAAAGCCAAGTATATAGATTTAAAACCCAAAATCTAGAGATAAAGCCCAACATCTAAATGTAAAGCAAAACATAAGATGTAAAACCCTACATCTAGAGGTAAAGTCCAATATCTAGACTTAAAGACCAACATCTAGTGGTAAAACCCAACATCTAGAGGTAAAGCCCAACGTCTAGAGGTACAGCCCAGATTCTAGAGAGAAGCCAAAAATCTAGATGGAAAAACCAAACTCTAGAGGTAAAGCCCAACATCTAGAGGGAAAGCCCAGAATCTAGAGGTAAAGCCTAACATCTAGAGGTGAATTCCAAGATCTAGTCTTAAGGCCCGACATCTACAATTAAAGCCAAACATATAGATGTAAACCTCAACTTGTAGAGGAAAGGCCCAAAATATAGAGTTAAAGCCCAACATCTAGAGTTAAAGCCGAACGTCTTGAGGTAAAGCCCAAAATCTAGAGGTAAAGCCCAACTTCTAGAGGTAAAGTCCAAAATCTAGAGGTAAAGCCCAAGACCTAGTGGTAGAGCCCAAAATCTAGAGGTAAAGCCCAACATCTAGAGGAAAAACCAAATATATAGATTTAAAACCCAAAATCTAGAGATAAAGCCCAACATCTAAATGTAAAGCAAAACATAAGATGTAAAACCCTACATCTAGAGGTAAAGTCCAATATCTAGACTTAAAGACCAACATCTAGAGGTAAAATCCAACATCTAGAGTTAAAGCCCAACGTCAGGAGGTACAGCCCAGATTCTAGAGAGAAGCCAAAAATCCAGATGGAAAACCCAAAGTCTAGAGGGAAAGCCCAACTTCTAGAGGGAAAGTCCAAAATCTAGAGGTAAAGCCCAAGACCTAGTGGTAGAGCCCAAAATCTAGAGGTAAAGCCCAACATCTAGACGTAAAGCCAGATATCTAGAGGTAAAGCCCAATATCTAGAGGAAAAGCCAAATATATAGATTAAAAACCCAAAATCTAGAGATAAAGCCCAACATCTAAATGTAAGGCAAAACATAAGATGTAAAACCCTACATCTAGAGGTAAAGTCCAATATCTAGACTTAAAGACCAACATCTAGATGTAAAACCCAACATCTAGAGGTAAAGCCCAACGTCTGGAGGTACAGCCCAGATTCTAGAGAGAAGCCAAAAATCCAGATGGAAAACCCAAACTCTAGAGGTAAAGCCCAACATCTAGAGGTAAAGCCCAGAATCTAGAGGTAAAGGCTAACATCTAGAGGTGAATTCCAAAATCTAGTCTTAAGGCCCGACATCTACAATTAAAGCCAAACATATAGATGTAAACCTCAACTTCTAGAGGAAAGGCCCAAAATCTAGAGTTAAAGCCCAACATCTAGAGTTAAAGCCGAACGTCTTGAGGTAAAGCCCAAAGTCTAGAGGTAAAGCCAACTTCTAGAGGTAAAGTCCAAAATCTAGAGGTAAAGCCCAAGACCTAGTGGTAGAGCCCAAAATCTAGAGGTAAAGCCCAACATCTAGACGTAAAGCCAGATATCTGATGGTAAAGCCCAACATCTAGAGGAAAAGCCAAATATATAGATTTAAAACACAAAATCTAGAGATAAAGCCCAACATCTAAATGTAAAGCAAAACATAAGATGTAAAACCCTACATCTAGAGGTAAAGTCCAATATCTAGACTTAAAGACCAACATCTAGAGGAAAAACCCAACATCTACAGTTAAAGCCCAACGTCAGGAGGTACAGCCCAGATTCTAGAGAGAAGCCAAAAATCTAGATGGAAAACCCAAACTCTAGAGGGAAAGCCCAACTTCTAGAGGGAAAGACCAACTTCTAGAGGTAAAGTCCAAAATCTAGAGGTAAAGCCCAAGACCTAGTGGTAGAGCCCAAAATCTAGAGGTAAAGCCCAACATCTAGACGTAAAGCCAGATATCTAGAGGTAAAGCCCAACATCTAGAGGAAAAGCCAAATATATAGATTTAAAACCCAAAATCTAGAGATAAAGCCCAACATCTAAATGTAAAGCAAAACATAAGATGTAAAACCCTACATCTAGAGGTAAAGTGCAATATCTAGACTTAAAGACCAACATCTAGAGGTAAAACCCAACATCTAGAGTTAAAGCCCAACGTCAGGAGGTACAGCCCAGATTCTAGAGAGAAGCCAAAAATCCAGATGGAAAACCCAAAGTCTAGAGGGAAAGCCCAACTTCTAGAGGTAAAGTCCAAAATCTAGAGGTAAACCCAAGACCTAGTGGTAGAGCCCATAATCTAGAGGTAAAGCCCAACATCTAGACGTAAAGCCAGATATCTAGAGGTAAAGCCCAACATCTAGAGGAAAAGCCAAATATATAGATTTAAAACCCAAAATCTAGAGATAAAGCCCAACATCTAAATGTAAAGCAAAACATAAGATGTAAAACCCTACATCTAGAGGTAAAGTCCAATATCTAGACTTAAAGACCAACATCTAGAGGTAAAACCCAACATCTAGAGGAAAAGTCCAACGTCTAGAGGTACAGCCCAGATTCTAGAGAGAAGCCAAAAATCTAGATGGAAAAACCAAACTCTAGAGGTAAAGCCCAACATCTAGAGGGAAAGCCCAGAATCTAGAGGTAAAGCCTAACATCTAGAGGTGAATTCCAAGATCTAGTCTTAAGGCCCGACATCTACAATTAAAGCCAAACATATAGATGTAAACCCCAACTTCTAGAGGTAAGGCCCAAAATCTAGAGGTAAAGCCCAACAGCTAGAGTTAAAGCCGAACGTCTTGAGGTAAAGCCCAAAATCTAGAGGTAAAGCCCAACTTCTAGAGGTAAAGTCCAAAATCTAGAGGTAAAGCCCAAGACCTAGTGGTAGACCCCAAAATCTAGAGGTAAAGCCCAACATCTAGACGTAAAGCCAGATATCTAGAGGTAAAGCCCAACATCTAGAGGAAAAGCCAAATATATAGATTTAAAACCCAAAATCTGGAGGTAAATCCCAACATCTAGAGATAAAGCCAGATTTAAAGATTTAAAACCCAAAATCTAGAGGTAAAGCCCAACATCTAGAGTTAAAGCCGAACGTCTTGAGGTAAAGCCCAAAGTCTAGAGGGAAAGCCCAACTTCTAGAGGTAAAGTCCAAAATCTAGAGGTAAAGCCCAAGACCTAGTGGTAGAGCCCATAATCTAGAGGTAAAGCCCAACATCTAGACGTAAAGCCAGATATCTAGAGGTAAAGCCCAACATCTAGAGGAAAAGCCAAATATATAGATTTAAAACCCAAAATCTAGAGATAAAGCCCAACATCTAAATGTAAAGCAAAACATAAGATGTAAAACCCTACATCTAGAGGTAAAGTCCAATATCTAGACTTAAAGACCAACATCTAGAGGTAAAACCCAACATCTAGAGTTAAAGCCCAACGTCAGGAGGTACAGCCCAGATTCTAGAGAGAAGCCAAAAATCCAGATGGAAAACCCAAAGTCTAGAGGGAAAGCCCAACTTCTAGAGGTAAAGTCCAAAATCTAGAGGTAAAGCCCAAGACCTAGTGGTAGAGCCCATAATCTAGAGGTAAAGCCCAACATCTAGACGTAAAGCCAGATATCTAGAGGTAAAGCCCAACATCTAGAGGAAAAGCCAAATATTTAGGTTTAAAACCCAAAATCTAGAGATAAAGCCCAACATCTAAATGTAAAGCAAAACATAAGATGTAAAACCCTACATCTAGAGGTAAAGTCCAATATCTAGACTTAAAGACCAACATCTAGAGGTAAAACCCAACATCTAGAGGTAAAGCCCAACGTCTAGAGGTACAGCCCAGATTCTAGAGAGAAGCCAAAAATCTAGATGGAAAAACCAAACTCTAGAGGTAAAGCCCAACATCTAGAGGGAAAGCCCAGAATCTAGAGGTAAAGCCTAACATCTAGAGGTGAATTCCAAGATCTAGTCTTAAGGCCCGACATCTACAATTAAAGCCAAACATATAGATGTAAACCCCAACTTCTAGAGGTAAGGCCCAAAATCTAGAGGTAAAGCCCAACAGCTAGAGTTAAAGCCGAACGTCTTGAGGTAAAGCCCAAAATCTGGAGTAAAGCCCAACTTCTAGAGGTAAAGTCCAAAATCTAGAGGTAAAGCCCAAGACCTAGTGGTAGACCCCAAAATCTAGAGGTAAAGCCCAACATCTAGACGTAAAGCCAGATATCTAGAGGTAAAGCCCAACATCTAGAGGAAAAGCCAAATATATAGATTTAAAACCCAAAATCTGGAGGTAAATCCCAACATCTAGAGATAAAGCCAGATTTAAAGATTTAAAACCCAAAATCTAGAGGTAAAGCCCAACATCTAGAGTTAAAGCCGAACGTCTTGAGGTAAAGCCCAAAGTCTAGAGGGAAAGCCCAACTTCTAGAGGTAAAGTCCAAAATCTAGAGGTAAAGCCCAAGACCTAGTGGTAGAGCCCATAATCTAGAGGTAAAGCCCAACATCTAGACGTAAAGCCAGATATCTAGAGGTAAAGCCCAACATCTAGAGGAAAAGCCAAATATTTAGGTTTAAAACCCAAAATCTAGAGATAAAGCCCAACATCTAAATGTAAAGCAAAACATAAGATGTAAAACCCTACATCTAGAGGTAAAGTCCAATATCTAGACTTAAAGACCAACATCTAGAGGTAAAACCCAACATCTAGAGGTAAAGCCCAACGTCTAGAGGTACAGCCCAGATTCTAGAGAGAAGCCAAAAATCTAGATGGAAAAACCAAACTCTAGAGGTAAAGCCCAACATCTAGAGGGAAAGCCCAGAATCTAGAGGTAAAGCCTAACATCTAGAGGTGAATTCCAAGATCTAGTCTTAAGGCCCGACATCTACAATTAAAGCCAAACATATAGATGTAAACCCCAACTTCTAGAGGTAAGGCCCAAAATCTAGAGGTAAAGCCCAACAGCTAGAGTTAAAGCCGAACGTCTTGAGGTAAAGCCCAAAATCTAGAGGTAAAGCCCAACTTCTAGAGGTAAAGTCCAAAATCTAGAGGTAAAGCCCAAGACCTAGTGGTAGACCCCAAAATCTAGAGGTAAAGCCCAACATCTAGACGTAAAGCCAGATATCTAGAGGTAAAGCCCAACATCTAGAGAAAAAGCCAAATATATAGATTTAAAACCCAAAATCTGGAGGTAAATCCCAACATCTAGAGATAAAGCCAGATTTAAAGATTTAAAACCCAAAATCTAGAGGTAAAGCCCAACATCTAGAGTTAAAGCCGAACGTCTTGAGGTAAAGCCCAAAGTCTAGAGGGAAAGCCCAACTTCTAGAGGTAAAGTCCAAAATCTAGAGGTAAAGCCCAAGACCTAGTGGTAGAGCCCATAATCTAGAGGTAAAGCCCAACATCTAGACGTAAAGCCAGATATCTAGAGGTAAAGCCCAACATCTAGAGGAAAAGCCAAATATATAGATTTAAAACCCAAAATCTAGAGATAAAGCCCAACATCTAAATGTAAAGCAAAACATAAGATGTAAAACCCTACATCTAGAGGTAAAGTCCAATATCTAGACTTAAAGACCAACATCTAGAGGTAAAACCCAACATCTAGAGGTAAAGCCCAACGTCTAGAGGTACAGCCCAGATTCTAGAGAGAAGCCAAAAATCTAGATGGAAAAACCAAACTCTAGAGGTAAAGCCCAACATCTAGAGGGAAAGCCCAGAATCTAGAGGTAAAGCCTAACATCTAGAGGTGAATTCCAAGATCTAGTCTTAAGGCCCGACATCTACAATTAAAGCCAAACATATAGATGTAAACCCCAACTTCTAGAGGTAAGGCCCAAAATCTAGAGGTAAAGCCCAACAGCTAGAGTTAAAGCCGAACGTCTTGAGGTAAAGCCCAAAATCTAGAGGTGAAGCCCAACTTCTAGAGGTAAAGTCCAAAATCTAGAGGTAAAGCCCAAGACCTAGTGGTAGACCCCAAAATCTAGAGGTAAAGCCCAACATCTAGACGTAAAGCCAGATATCTAGAGGTAAAGCCCAACATCTAGAGGAAAAGCCAAATATATAGATTTAAAACCCAAAATCTGGAGGTAAATCCCAACATCTAGAGATAAAGCCAGATATAAAGATATAAAACCCAAAATCTAGAGGTAAAGCCCAACATCTAGAGTTAAAGCCGAACGTCTTGAGGTAAAGCCCAAAGTCTAGAGGGAAAGCCCAACTTCTAGAGGTAAAGTCCAAAATCTAGAGGTAAAGCCCAAGACCTAGTGGTAGAGCCCAAAATCTAGAGGTAAAGCCCAACATCTAGATGTAAAGCCAGATATCTGATGGTAAAGCCCAACATCTAGAGGAAAAGCCAAATATATAGATTTAAAACCCAAAATCTAGAGATAAAGCCCAACATCTAAATGTAAAGCAAAACATAAGATGTAAAACCCTACATCTAGAGGTAAAGTCCAATATCTAGACTTAAAGACCAACATCTAGAGGTAAAACCCAACATCTAGAGTTAAAGCCCAACGTCAGGAGGTACAGCCCAGATTCTAGAGAGAAGCCAAAAATCCAGATGGAAAACCCAAAGTCTAGAGGGAAAGCCCAACTTCTAGAGGGAAAGACCAACTTCTAGAGGTAAAGTCCAAAATCTAGAGGTAAAGCCCAAGACCTAGTGGTAGAGCCCAAAATCTAGAGGTAAAGCCCAACATCTAGACGTAAAGCCAGATATCTAGAGGTAAAGCCCAACATCTAGAGGAAAAGCCAAATATATAGATTTAAAACCCAAAATCTAGAGATAAAGCCCAACATCTAAATGTAAAGCAAAACATAAGATGTAAAACCCTACATCTAGAGGTAAAGTCCAATATCTAGACTTAAAGACCAACATCTAGAGGTAAAACCCAACATCTAGAGTTAAAGCCCAACGTCAGGAGGTACAGCCCAGATTCTAGAGAGAAGCCAAAAATCCAGATGGAAAACCCAAAGTCTAGAGGGAAAGCCCAACTTCTAGAGGTAAAGTCCAAAATCTAGAGGTAAAGCCCAAGACCTAGTGGTAGAGCCCATAATCTAGAGGTAAAGCCCAACATCTAGACGTAAAGCCAGATATCTAGAGGTAAAGCCCAACATCTAGAGGAAAAGCCAAATATATAGATTTAAAACCCAAAATCTAGAGATAAAGCCCAACATCTAAATGTAAAGCAAAACATAAGATGTAAAACCCTACATCTAGAGGTAAAGTCCAATATCTAGACTTAAAGACCAACATCTAGAGGTAAAACCCAACATCTAGAGGTAAAGCCCAACGTCTAGAGGTACAGCCCAGATTCTAGAGAGAAGCCAAAAATCTAGATGGAAAAACCAAACTCTAGAGGTAAAGCCCAACATCTAGAGGGAAAGCCCAGAATCTAGAGGTAAAGCCTAACATCTAGAGGTGAATTCCAAGATCTAGTCTTAAGGCCCGACATCTACAATTAAAGCCAAACATATAGATGTAAACCCCAACTTCTAGAGGTAAGGCCCAAAATCTAGAGGTAAAGCCCAACAGCTAGAGTTAAAGCCGAACGTCTTGAGGTAAAGCCCAAAATCTAGAGGTAAAGCCCAACTTCTAGAGGTAAAGTCCAAAATCTAGAGGTAAAGCCCAAGACCTAGTGGTAGACCCCAAAATCTAGAGGTAAAGCCCAACATCTAGACGTAAAGCCAGATATCTAGAGGTAAAGCCCAACATCTAGAGGAAAAGCCAAATATATAGATTTAAAACCCAAAATCTGGAGGTAAATCCCAACATCTAGAGATAAAGCCAGATTTAAAGATTTAAAACCCAAAATCTAGAGGTAAAGCCCAACATCTAGAGTTAAAGCCGAAATCTTGAGGTAAAGCCCAAAGTCTAGAGGGAAAGCCCAACGTCTAGAGGTAAAGTCCAAAATCTAGAGGTAAAGCCCAAGACCTAGTGGTAGAGCCCATAATCTAGAGGTAAAGCCCAACATCTAGACGTAAAGCCAGATATCTAGAGGTAAAGCCCAACATCTAGAGGAAAAGCCAAATATATAGATTTAAAACCCAAAATCTAGAGATAAAGCCCAACATCTAAATGTAAAGCAAAACATAAGATGTAAAACCCTACATCTAGAGGTAAAGTCCAATATCTAGACTTAAAGACCAACATCTAGAGGTAAAACCCAACATCTAGAGGTAAAGCCCAACGTCTAGAGGTACAGCCCAGATTCTAGAGAGAAGCCAAAAATCTAGATGGAAAAACCAAACTCTAGAGGTAAAGCCCAACATCTAGAGGGAAAGCCCAGAATCTAGAGGTAAAGCCTAACATCTAGAGGTGAATTCCAAGATCTAGTCTTAAGGCCCGACATCTACAATTAAAGCCAAACATATAGATGTAAACCCCAACTTCTAGAGGTAAGGCCCAAAATCTAGAGGTAAAGCCCAACAGCTAGAGTTAAAGCCGAACGTCTTGAGGTAAAGCCCAAAATCTAGAGGTGAAGCCCAACTTCTAGAGGTAAAGTCCAAAATCTAGAGGTAAAGCCCAAGACCTAGTGGTAGACCCCAAAATCTAGAGGTAAAGCCCAACATCTAGACGTAAAGCCAGATATCTAGAGGTAAAGCCCAACATCTAGAGGAAAAGCCAAATATATAGATTTAAAACCCAAAATCTGGAGGTAAATCCCAACATCTAGAGATAAAGCCAGATATAAAGATATAAAACCCAAAATCTAGAGGTAAAGCCCAACATCTAAAGTTAAAGCCGAACGTCTTGAGGTAAAGCCCAAAGTCTAGAGGGAAAGCCCAACTTCTAGAGGTAAAGTCCAAAATCTAGAGGTAAAGCCCAAGACCTAGTGGTAGAGCCCAAAATCTAGAGGTAAAGCCCAACATCTAGATGTAAAGCCAGATATCTGATGGTAAAGCCCAACATCTAGAGGAAAAGCCAAATATATAGATTTAAAACCCAAAATCTAGAGATAAAGCCCAACATCTAAATGTAAAGCAAAACATAAGATGTAAAACCCTACATCTAGAGGTAAAGTCCAATATCTAGACTTAAAGACCAACATCTAGAGGTAAAACCCAACATCTAGAGTTAAAGCCCAACGTCAGGAGGTACAGCCCAGATTCTAGAGAGAAGCCAAAAATCCAGATGGAAAACCCAAAGTCTAGAGGGAAAGCCCAACTTCTAGAGGGAAAGACCAACTTCTAGAGGTAAAGTCCAAAATCTAGAGGTAAAGCCCAAGACCTAGTGGTAGAGCCCAAAATCTAGAGGTAAAGCCCAACATCTAGACATAAAGCCAGATATCTAGAGGTAAAGCCCAACATCTAGAGGAAAAGCCAAATATATAGATTTAAAACCCAAAATCTAGAGATAAAGCCCAACATCTAAATGTAAAGCAAAACATAAGATGTAAAACCCTACATCTAGAGGTAAAGTCCAATATCTAGACTTAAAGACCAACATCTAGAGGTAAAACCCAACATCTAGAGTTAAAGCCCAACGTCAGGAGGTACAGCCCAGATTCTAGAGAGAAGCCAAAAATCCAGATGGAAAACCCAAAGTCTAGAGGGAAAGCCCAACTTCTAGAGGTAAAGTCCAAAATCTAGAGGTAAAGCCCAAGACCTAGTGGTAGAGCCCATAATCTAGAGGTAAAGCCCAACATCTAGACGTAAAGCCAGATATCTAGAGGTAAAGCCCAACATCTAGAGGAAAAGACAAATATATAGATTTAAAACCCAAAATCTAGAGATAAAGCCCAACATCTAAATGTAAAGCAAAACATAAGATGTAAAACCCTACATCTAGAGGTAAAGTCCAATATCTAGACTTAAAGACCAACATCTAGAGGTAAAACCCAACATCTAGAGGTAAAGCCCAACGTCTAGAGGTACAGCCCAGATTCTAGAGAGAAGCCAAAAATCTAGATGGAAAAACCAAACTCTAGAGGTAAAGCCCAACATCTAGAGGGAAAGCCCAGAATCTAGAGGTAAAGCCTAACATCTAGAGGTGAATTCCAAGATCTAGTCTTAAGGCCCGACATCTACAATTAAAGCCAAACATATAGATGTAAACCCCAACTTCTAGAGGTAAGGCCCAAAATCTAGAGGTAAAGCCCAACAGCTAGAGTTAAAGCCGAACGTCTTGAGGTAAAGCCCAAAATCTAGAGGTAAAGCCCAACTTCTAGAGGTAAAGTCCAAAATCTAGAGGTAAAGCCCAAGACCTAGTGGTAGAGCCCAAAATCTAGAGGTAAAGCCCAACATCTAGACGTAAAGCCAGATATCTAACGGTAAAGCCCAACATCTAGAGGAAAAGCCAAATATATAGATTTAAAACGCAAAATCTAGAGGTAAAGCCCAACATCTAGAGGTAAAGCCCCAAATCTAGATGTAAAGCCCAATTTCCAGATCTAAAGCCAAATAATCTAGAGGTAAAGCCTAACATGTAGAGGTAAAGACTAAGATCTAGAGGTGAATTCCAATATCTAGTGTTAAAGCCCGACACCTACAGTTAAAGCCAAACATCTAGATGTAAAACCCAACTTCTAGAGGTAAAGCCGAATATCTAGAGTTAAAGCGCATCCTTTAGAGTAAAGCCCAAAATCTAGAGTTAAAGCCCAACATCTAGAGGGAAAGACCAGAATCTAGAGGTAAAGCCTAACATCTAGAGGTGAATTCCAAGATCTAGTCTTAAGGCCCGACATCTACAATTAAAGCCAAACATATAGATGTAAACCCCAACTTCTAGAGGTAAGGCCCAAAATCTAGAGGTAAAGCCCAACAGCTAGAGTTAAAGCCGAACGTCTTGAGGTAAAGCCCAAAATCTAGAGGTGAAGCCCAACTTCTAGAGGTAAAGTCCAAAATCTAGAGGTAAAGCCCAAGACCTAGTGGTAGACCCCAAAATCTAGAGGTAAAGCCCAACATCTAGACGTAAAGCCAGATATCTAGAGGTAAAGCCCAACATCTAGAGGAAAAGCCAAATATATAGATTTAAAACCCAAAATCTGGAGGTAAATCCCAACATCTAGAGATAAAGCCAGATATAAAGATATAAAACCCAAAATCTAGAGGTAAAGCCCAACATCTAAAGTTAAAGCCGAACGTCTTGAGGTAAAGCCCAAAGTCTAGAGGGAAAGCCCAACTTCTAGAGGTAAAGTCCAAAATCTAGAGGTAAAGCCCAAGACCTAGTGGTAGAGCCCAAAATCTAGAGGTAAAGCCCAACATCTAGATGTAAAGCCAGATATCTGATGGTAAAGCCCAACATCTAGAGGAAAAGCCAAATATATAGATTTAAAACCCAAAATCTAGAGATAAAGCCCAACATCTAAATGTAAAGCAAAACATAAGATGTAAAACCCTACATCTAGAGGTAAAGTCCAATATCTAGACTTAAAGACCAACATCTAGAGGTAAAACCCAACATCTAGAGTTAAAGCCCAACGTCAGGAGGTACAGCCCAGATTCTAGAGAGAAGCCAAAAATCCAGATGGAAAACCCAAAGTCTAGAGGGAAAGCCCAACTTCTAGAGGGAAAGACCAACTTCTAGAGGTAAAGTCCAAAATCTAGAGGTAAAGCCCAAGACCTAGTGGTAGAGCCCAAAATCTAGAGGTAAAGCCCAACATCTAGACATAAAGCCAGATATCTAGAGGTAAAGCCCAACATCTAGAGGAAAAGCCAAATATATAGATTTAAAACCCAAAATCTAGAGATAAAGCCCAACATCTAAATGTAAAGCAAAACATAAGATGTAAAACCCTACATCTAGAGGTAAAGTCCAATATCTAGACTTAAAGACCAACATCTAGAGGTAAAACCCAACATCTAGAGTTAAAGCCCAACGTCAGGAGGTACAGCCCAGATTCTAGAGAGAAGCCAAAAATCCAGATGGAAAACCCAAAGTCTAGAGGGAAAGCCCAACTTCTAGAGGTAAAGTCCAAAATCTAGAGGTAAAGCCCAAGACCTAGTGGTAGAGCCCATAATCTAGAGGTAAAGCCCAACATCTAGACGTAAAGCCAGATATCTAGAGGTAAAGCCCAACATCTAGAGGAAAAGACAAATATATAGATTTAAAACCCAAAATCTAGAGATAAAGCCCAACATCTAAATGTAAAGCAAAACATAAGATGTAAAACCCTACATCTAGAGGTAAAGTCCAATATCTAGACTTAAAGACCAACATCTAGAGGTAAAACCCAACATCTAGAGGTAAAGCCCAACGTCTAGAGGTACAGCCCAGATTCTAGAGAGAAGCCAAAAATCTAGATGGAAAAACCAAACTCTAGAGGTAAAGCCCAACATCTAGAGGGAAAGCCCAGAATCTAGAGGTAAAGCCTAACATCTAGAGGTGAATTCCAAGATCTAGTCTTAAGGCCCGACATCTACAATTAAAGCCAAACATATAGATGTAAACCCCAACTTCTAGAGGTAAGGCCCAAAATCTAGAGGTAAAGCCCAACAGCTAGAGTTAAAGCCGAACGTCTTGAGGTAAAGCCCAAAATCTAGAGGTAAAGCCCAACTTCTAGAGGTAAAGTCCAAAATCTAGAGGTAAAGCCCAAGACCTAGTGGTAGAGCCCAAAATCTAGAGGTAAAGCCCAACATCTAGACGTAAAGCCAGATATCTAACGGTAAAGCCCAACATCTAGAGGAAAAGCCAAATATATAGATTTAAAACGCAAAATCTAGAGGTAAAGCCCAACATCTAGAGGTAAAGCCCCAAATCTAGATGTAAAGCCCAATTTCCAGATCTAAAGCCAAATAATCTAGAGGTAAAGCCTAACATGTAGAGGTAAAGACTAAGATCTAGAGGTGAATTCCAATATCTAGTGTTAAAGCCCGACACCTACAGTTAAAGCCAAACATCTAGATGTAAAACCCAACTTCTAGAGGTAAAGCCGAATATCTAGAGTTAAAGCGCATCCTTTAGAGTAAAGCCCAAAATCTAGAGTTAAAGCCCAACATCTAGAGGGAAAGACCAGAATCTAGAGGTAAAGCCTAACATCTAGAGGTGAATTCCAAAATCAAGTGTTAAGGTCCAACATCTACAGTTAAAGCCAACCATATAGATGTAACCCCCAACTTCTAGAGGTAAGGCCCAAAATCTAGAGGTAAAGCCCAACATCTAGAGTTAAAGCCGAACGTCTTGAGGTAAAGCCCAAAGTCTAGAGGTAAAGCCCAACTTCTAGAGGTAAAGTCCAAAATCTAGAAGTAAAGCCCAAGACCTAGTGGTAGAGCCCAAAATCTAGAGGTAAAGCCCAATATCTAGACGTAAAGCCAGATACCTAGAGGTAAAGCCCAACATCTAGAGGAAAAGCCAAATATATAGATGTAAAACCCAAAATCTAGAGATAAAGCCCAACATCTAAATGTAAAGCAAAACATAAGATGTAAAACCCTACATCTAGAGGTAAAGTCCAATATCTAGACTTAAAGACCAACATCTAGAGGTAAAATCCAACATCTAGAGTTAAAGCCCAACGTCAGGAGGTACAGCCCAGATTCTAGAGAGAAGCCAAAAATCTAGATGGAAAACCCAAAGTCTAGAGGGAAAGCCCAACTTCTAGAGGGAAAGTCCAAAATCTAGAGGTAAAGCCCAAGACCTAGTGGTAGAGCCCAAAATCTAGAGGTAAAGCCCAACATCTAGACGTAAAGCCAGATATCTAGAGGTAAAGCCCAATATCTAGAGGAAAAGCCAAATATATAGATTTAAAACCCAAAATCTAGAGATAAAGCCCAACATCTAAATGTAAGGCAAAACATAAGATGTAAAACCCTACATCTAGAGGTAAAGTCCAATATCTAGACTTAAAGACCAACATCTAGAGGTAAAACCCAACATCTAGAGGTAAAGCCCAACGTCTGGAGGAACAGCCCAGATTCTAGAGAGAAGCCAAAAATCCAGATGGAAAACTCAAACTCTAGAGGTAAAGCCCAACATCTAGAGGTAAAGCCCAGAATCTAGAGGTAAAGGCTAACATCTAGAGGTGAATTCCAAAATCTAGTCTTAAGGCCCGACATCTACAATTAAAGCCAAACATATAGATGTAAACCTCAACTTCTAGAGGAAAGGCCCAAAATCTAGAGGTAAAGCCCAACATCTAGAGTTAAAGCCGAACGTCTTGAGGTAAAGACCAAAGTCTAGAGGGAAAGCCCAACTTCTAGAGGTAAAGTCCAAAATCCAGAGGTAAAGCCCAAGACCTAGTGGTAGAGCCCAAAATCTAGAGGTAAAGCCCAACATCTAGACGTAAAGCCAGATATCTGATGGTAAAGCCCAACATCTAGAGGAAAAGCCAAATATATAGATTTAAAACCCAAAATCTAGAGATAAAGCCCAACATCTAAATGTAAAGCAAAACATAAGATGTAAAACCCTACATCTAGAGGTAAAGTCCAATATCTAGACTTAAAGACCAACATCTAGAGGTAAAACCCAACATCTAGAGTTAAAGCCCAACGTCAGGAGGTACAGCCCAGATTCTAGAGAGAAGCCAAAAATCCAGATGGAAAACCCAAACTCTAGAGGGAAAGCCCAACTTCTAGAGGGAAAGACCAACTTCTAGAGGTAAAGTCCAAAATCTAGAGGTAAAGCCCAAGACCTAGTGGTAGAGCCCAAAATCTAGAGGTAAAGCCCAACATCTAGACGTAAAGCCAGATATCTGATGGTAAAGCCCAACATCTAGAGGAAAAGCCAAATATATAGATTTAAAACCCAAAATCTAGAGATAAAGCCCAACATCTAAATGTAAAGCAAAACATAAGATGTAAAACCCTACATCTAGAGGTAAAGTCCAATATCTAGACTTAAAGACCAACATCTAGAGGTAAAACCCAACATCTAGAGTTAAAGCCCAACGTCAGGAGGTACAGCCCAGATTCTAGAGAGAAGCCAAAAATCCAGATGGAAAACCCAAAGTCTAGAGGGAAAGCCCAACTTCTAGAGGTAAAGTCCAAAATCTAGAGGTAAAGCCCAAGACCTAGTGGTAGAGCCCATAATCTAGAGGTAAAGCCCAACATCTAGACGTAAAGCCAGATATCTAGAGGTAAAGCCCAACATCTAGAGGAAAAGCCAAATATATAGGTTTAAAACTCAAAATCTAGAGATAAAGCCCAACATCTAAATGTAAAGCAAAACATAAGATGTAAAACCCTACATCTAGAGGTAAAGTCCAATATCTAGACTTAAAGACCAACATCTAGAGGTAAAACCCAACATCTAGAGGTAAAGCCCAACGTCTAGAGGTACAGCCCAGATTCTAGAGAGAAGCCAAAAATCTAGATGGAAAAACCAAACTCTAGAGGTAAAGCCCAACATCTAGAGGGAAAGCCCAGAATCTAGAGGTAAAGCCTAACATCTAGAGGTGAATTCCAAGATCTAGTCTTAAGGCCCGACATCTACAATTAAAGCCAAACATATAGATGTAAACCCCAACTTCAAGAGGTAAGGACCAAAATCTAGAGGTAAAGCCCAACAGCTAGAGTTAAAGCCGAACGTCTTGAGGTAAAGCCCAAAATCTAGAGGTAAAGCCCAACTTCTAGAGGTAAAGTCCAAAATCTAGAGGTAAAGCCCAAGACCTAGTGGTAGACCCCAAAATCTAGAGGTAAAGCCCAACATCTAGACGTAAAGCCAGATATCTAGAGGTAAAGCCCAACATCTAGAGGAAAAGCCAAATATATAGATTTAAAACCCAAAATCTGGAGGTAAATCCCAACATCTAGAGATAAAGCCAGATTTAAAGATTTAAAACCCAAAATCTAGAGGTAAAGCCCAACATCTAGAGTTAAAGCCGAACGTCTTGAGGTAAAGCCCAAAGTCTAGAGGGAAAGCCCAACTTCTAGAGGTAAAGTCCAAAATCCAGAGGTAAAGCCCAAGACCTAGTGGTAGAGCCCATAATCTAGAGGTAAAGCCCAACATCTAGACGTAAAGCCAGATATCTAGAGGTAAAGCCCAACATCTAGAGGAAAAGCCAAATATATAGATTTAAAACCCAAAATCTAGAGATAAAGCCCAACATCTAAATGTAAAACAAAACATAAGTTGTAAAACCCTACATCTAGAGGTAAAGTCCAATATCTAGACTTAAAGACCAACATCTAGAGGTAAAACCCAACATCTAGAGTTAAAGCCCAACGTCAGGAGGTACAGCCCAGATTCTAGAGAGAAGCCAAAAATCTAGATGGAAAAACCAAACTCTAGAGGTAAAGCCCAACATCTAGAGGGAAAGCCCAGAATCTAGAGGTAAAGCCTAACATCTAGAGGTGAATTCCAAGATCTAGTCTTAAGGCCCGACATCTACAATTAAAGCCAAACATATAGATGTAAACCCCAACTTCTAGAGGTAAGGCCCAAAATCTAGAGGTAAAGCCCAACAGCTAGAGTTAAAGCCGAACGTCTTGAGGTAAAGCCCAAAATCTAGAGGTAAAGCCCAACTTCTAGAGGTAAAGTCCAAAATCTAGAGGTAAAGCCCAAGACCTAGTGGTAGACGCCAAAATCTAGAGGTAAAGCCCAACATCTAGACGTCAAGCCAGATATCTAGAGGTAAAGCCCAACATCTAGAGGAAAAGCCAAATATATAGATTTAAAACCCAAAATCTGGAGTAAATCCCAACATCTAGACATAAAGCCAGATATAAAGATTTAAAACCCAAAATCTAGAGGTAAAGCCCAACATCTAGAGGTAAAGCCCCAAATCTAGATGTAAAGCCCAATTTCCAGATCTAAAGCCAAATAATCTAGAGGTAAAGCCCAACATGTAGAGGTAAAGACTAAGATCTAGAGGTGAATTCCAATATCTAGTGTTAAAGCCCGACACCTACAGTTAAAGCCAAACATCTAGATGTAAAACCCAATTCTAGAGGTAAAGCCGAATATCTAGAGTTAAAGCGCATCCTTTAGAGTAAAGCCCAAAATCAAGAGTTAAAGCCCAACATCTAGAGGGAAAGCCCAGAATCTAGAGGTAAAGCCTAACATCTAGAGGTGAATTCCAAAATCAAGTGTTAAGGTCCGACATCTACAGTTAAAGCCAACCATATAGATGTAACCCCCAACTTCTAGAGGTAAGGCCCAAAATCTAGAGGTAAAGCCCAACAGCTAGAGTTAAAGCCGAACGTCTTGAGGTAAAGCCCAAAGTCTAGAGGTAAAGCCCAACTTCTAGAGGTAAAGTCCAAAATCTAGAGGTAAAGCCCAAGACCTAGTGGTAGAGCCCAAAATCTAGAGGTAAAGCCCAACATCTAGACGTAAAGCCAGATATCTAACGGTAAAGCCCAACATCTAGAGGAAAAGCCAAATATATAGATTTAAAACCCAAAATCTAGAGGTAAAGCCCAACATCTAGAGCTAAAGCCCCAAATCTAGATGTAAAGCCCAATTTCCAGATCTAAAGCCAAATAATCTAGAGGTAAAGCCTAACATGTAGAGGTAAAGACTAAGATCTAGAGGTGAATTCCAATATCTAGTGTTAAAGCCTGACACCTACAGTTAAAGCCAAACATCTAGATGTAAAACCCAGCTTCTAGAGGTAAAGCCGAATATCTAGAGTTAAAGCGCATCCTTTAGAGTAAAGCCCAAAATCTAGAGTTAAAGCCCAACATCTAGAGGGAAAGCCCAGAATCTAGAGGTAAAGCCTAACATCTAGAGGTGAATTCCAAAATCAAGTGTTAAGGTCCGACATCTACAGTTAAAGCCAACCATATAGATGTAACCCCCAACTTCTAGAGGTAAGGCCCAAAATCTAGAGGTAAAGCCCAACATCTAGAGTTAAAGCCGAACGTCTTGAGGTAAAGCCCAAAGTCTAGAGGTAAAGCCCAACTTCTAGAGGTAAAGTCCAAAATCTAGAGGTAAAGCCCAAGACCTAGTGGTAGAGCCCAAAATCTAGAGGTAAAGCCCAACATCTAGACGTAAAGCCAGATATCTAGATGTAAATCCCAACTTCTAGATCTAAAGCCCAAAATATAGATGTAAAGCCCAACTTCTAAATCTAAAGCCCAACATCTAGAGGTAAAGCCCAATATTTATAGTTTAAGCACATCATTTAGAGGTAAAGCCTAAAATCTAGATGTAAAGCCCAACTTCTAAATCTAAAGCCCAACATCTAGAGGTAAAGCCCAATATTTATAGTTTAAGCACATCATTTAGAGGTAAAGCCTAAAATCTAGATGAAATTAGCCAACTTCTAAATCTAAAGCCCAACATCTAGAGGTAAAGCCCAATATTTAGAGTTTAAGCACATCATTTAGAGGTAAAGCCCAAAATCTAGATGTAAAGCCCAACTTCTAGAGGTAAAGCCCATCATCTAGTCCTACAGCCCAAGGTCTGCAGGTAAAGCCCAACTTACAGAGGTGAAGGCAAACATCTAGAAGTAAAACCCAAACTCTAGAGGTAAAGACCATCATCTAGAGGTGAAGCACAACATACAGAGGTATAACCCAACATCTAGAGATAAAGACCAACATCTAAATGTAAAGCAAAACATCTAGATGTAAAACCCTACATCTAGAGGTAAAGTCCAGTATCTAGACTTAAAGACCAACATCTGGAGGTAAAGCCCAAAGTATAGATGTAAAGCCCAACTTCCAGAGTTAAAGTCCAAAATCTAGAGGTAAACACCAATACCTAGAGCTAGAGCCCAAAATCTAGAGATAAAGCCCAACATCTAGAGATAAAGCCAGATATAAAGATTTAAAACCCAAAATCTGGAGCTAAAGCCCAACATCTAGAGCTAAAGCCCCAAATCTAGATGTAAAGCCCAACTTCTAGATCTAAAGCCAAATAATCTAGATGTAAAACCCAACATGCAGAGGTAAAGACTAAGATCTAGAGGTGAATTCCAATATCTAGTGTTAAAGCCCGACACCTACAGTAAAAGCCAAACATCTAGATGTAAAACCCAACTTCTAGAGGTAAAGACGAATATCTAGAGTTAAAGCGCATCCTTTAGAGTAAAGCCCAAAATCTAGAGTTAAAGCGCAACATCTAGAGGGAAAGCCCAGAATCTAGAAGTAAAGCCTAACATCTAGAGGTGAATTCCAAAATCAAGTGTTAAGGTCCGACATCTACAGTTAAAGCCAACCATATAGATGTAACCCCCAACTTCTAGAGGTAAGGCCCATAATCTAGAGGTAAAGCCCAACAGCTAGAGTTAAAGCCGAACGTCTTGAGGTAAAGCCCAAAGTCTAGAGGTAAAGCCCAACTTCTAGAGGTAAAGTCCAAAATCTAGAGGTAAAGCCCAAGACCTAGTGGTAGAGCCCAAAATCCTAAGGTAAAGCCCAACATCTAGACGTAAAGCCAGATATCTGATGATAAAGCCCAACATCTAGAGGAAAAGCCAAATATATAGATTTAAAACCCAAAATCTAGAGATAAAGCCCAACATCTAAATGTAAAGCAAAACATAAGATGTGAAACCCTACATCTAGAGGTAAAGTCCAATATCTAGACTTAAAGACCAACATCTAGGGGTAAAACCCAACATCTAGAGGTAAAGCCCAACGTCTGGAGGTACAGCCCAGATTCTAGAGAGAAGCCAAAAATCCAGATGGAAAACCCAAAGTCTAGAGGGAAAGCCCAACTTCTAGAGGGAAAGACCAACTTCTAGAGGTAAAGTCCAAAATGTAGAGGTAAAGCCCAAGACCTAGTGGTAGAGCCCAAAATCTAGAGGTAAAGCCCAACATCTAGACGTAAAGCCAGATATCTAGAGGTAAAGCCCAACATCTAGAGGAAAAGCCAAATATATAGATTTAAAACCCAAAATCTAGAGATAAAGCCCAACATCTAAATGTAAAGCAAAACATAAGATGTAAAACCCTACATCTAGAGGTAAAGTCCAATATCTAGACTTAAAGACCAACATCTAGAGGTAAAACCCAACATCTAGAGTTAAAGCCCAACGTCAGGAGGTACAGCCCAGATTCTAGAGAGAAGCCAAAAATCCAGACGGAAAACCCAAAGTCTAGAGGGAAAGCCCAACTTCTAGAGGTAAAGTCCAAAATCTAGAGGTAAAGCCCAAGACCTAGTGGTAGAGCCCATAATCTAGAGGTAAAGCCCAACATCTAGACGTAAAGCCAGATATCTAGAGGTAAAGCCCAACATCTAGAGGAAAAGCCAAATATATAGATTTAAAACCCAAAATCTAGAGATAAAGCCCAACATCTAAATGTAAAGCAAAACATAAGATGTGAAACCCTACATCTAGAGGTAAAGTCCAATATCTAGACTTAAAGACCAACATCTAGAGGTAAAACCCAACATCTAGAGGTAAAGCCCAACGTCAGGAGGTACAGCCCAGATTCTAGAGAGAAGCCAAAAATCCAGATGGAAAACCCAAAGTCTAGAGGGAAAGCCCAACTTCTAGAGGGAAAGACCAACTTCTAGAGGTAAAGTCCAAAATGTAGAGGTAAAGCCCAAGACCTAGTGGTAGAGCCCAAAATCTAGAGGTAAAGCCCAACATCTAGACGTAAAGCCAGATATCTAGAGGTAAAGCCCAACATCTAGAGGAAAATCCAAATATATAGATTTAAAACCCAAAATCTAGAGATAAAGCCCAACATCTAAATGTAAAGCAAAACATAAGATGTAAAACCCTACATCTAGAGGTAAAGTCCAATATCTAGACTTAAAGACCAACATCTAGAGGTAAAACCCAACATCTAGAGGTAAAGCCCAACGTCTAGAGGTACAGCCCAGATTCTAGAGAGAAGCCAAAAATCTAGATGGAAAAACCAAACTCTAGAGGTAAAGCCCAACATCTAGAGGGAAAGCCCAGAATCTAGAGGTAAAGCCTAACATCTAGGGGTGAATTCCAAAATCTAGTCTTAAGGCCCGACATCTACAATTAAAGCCAAACATATAGATGTAAAACCCAACTTCTAGAGGTAAGGCCCAAAATCTAGAGGTAAAGCCCAACAGCTAGAGTTAAAGCCGAACGTCTTGAGGTAAAGCCCAAAATCTAGTGGTAGAGCCCAACTTCTAGAGGTAAAGTCCAAAATCTAGAGGTAAAGCCCAAGACCTAGTGGTAGAGCCCAAAATCTAGAGGTAAAGCCCAACATCTAGACGTAAAGCCAGATATCTAGAGGTAAAGCCCAACATCTAGAGGAAAAGCCAAATATATAGATTTAAAACCCAAAATCTGGAGGTAAATCCCAACATCTAGAGATAAAGCCAGATATAAAGATATAAAACCCAAAATCTAGAGGTAAAGCCCAACATCTAGAGTTAAAGCCGAACGTCTTGAGGTAAAGCCCAAAGTCTAGAGGTAAAGCCCAACTTCTAGAGGTAAAGTCCAAAATCTAGAGGTAAAGCCCAAGACCTAGTGGTAGAGCCCAAAATCTAGAGGTAAAGCCCAACATCTAGACGTAAAGCCAGATATCTGATGGTAAAGCCCAACATCTAGAGGAAAAGCCAAATATATAGATTTAAAACCCAAAATCTAGAGATAAAGCCCAACATCTAAATGTAAAGCAAAACATAAGATGTAAAACCCTACATCTAGAGGTAAAGTCCAATATCTAGACTTAAAGACCAACATCTAGAGGTAAAACCCAACATCTAGAGTTAAAGCCCAACGTCAGGAGGTACAGCCCAGATTCTAGAGAGAAGCCAAAAATCCAGATGGAAAACCCAAAGTCTAGAGGGAAAGCCCAACTTCTAGAGGTAAAGTCCAAAATCTAGAGGTAAAGCCCAAGACCTAGTGGTAGAGCCCATAATCTAGAGGTAAAGCCCAACATCTAGACGTAAAGCCAGATATCTAGAGGTAAAGCCCAACATCTAGAGGAAAAGCCAAATATATAGATTTAAAACCCAAAATCTAGAGATAAAGCCCAACATCTAAATGTAAAGCAAAACATAAGATGTAAAACCCTACATCTAGAGGTAAAGTCGAATATCTAGACTTAAAGACCAACATCTAGAGGTAAAATCCAACATCTAGAGTTAAAGCCCAACGTCAGGAGGTACAGCCCAGATTCTAGAGAGAAGCCAAAAATCCAGATGGAAAACCCAAAGTCTAGAGGGAAAGCCCAACTTCTAGAGGGAAAGTCCAAAGTCTAGAGGTAAAGCCCAAGACCTAGTGGTAAAACCCAAAATCTAGAGATAAAGCCCAACATCTAAATGTAAAGCAAAACATAAGATGTAAAACCCTACATCTAGAGGTAAAGTCCAATATCTAGACTTAAAGACCAACATCTAGAGGTAAAACCCAACATCTAGAGGTAAAGCCCAACGTCTAGAGGTACAGCCCAGATTCTAGAGAGAAGCCAAAAATCTAGATGGAAAAACCAAACTCTAGATGTAAAGCCCAACATCTAGAGGGATAACCCAGAATCTAGAGGTAAAGCCTAACATCTAGAGGTGAATTCCAAGATCTAGTCTTAAGGCCCGACATCTACAATTAAAGCCAAACATATAGATGTAAACCCCAACTTCTAGAGGTAAGGCCCAAAATCTAGAGGTAAAGCCCAACAGCTAGAGTTAAAGCCGAACGTCTTGAGGTAAAGCCCAAAATCTAGAGGTAAAGCCCAACTTCTAGAGGTAAAGTCCAAAATCTAGAGGTAAAGCCCAAGACCTAGTGGTAGACCCCAAAATCTAGAGGTAAAGCCCAACATCTAGACGTAAAGCCAGATATCTAGAGGTAAAGCCCAACATTAGAGGAAAAGCCAAATATATAGATTTAAAACCCAAAATCTGGAGGTAAATCCCAACATCTAGAGATAAAGCCAGATATAAAGATTTAAAACCCAAAATCTAGAGGTAAAGCCCAACATCTAGAGGTAAAGCCCCAAATCTAGATGTAAAGCCCAATTTCCAGATCTAAAGCCAAATAATCTAGAGGTAAAGCCCAACATGTAGAGGTAAAGACTAAGATCTAGAGGTGAATTCCAGTATCTAGTGTTAAAGCCCGACACCTACAGTTAAAGCCAAACATCTAGATGTAAAACCCAATTCTAGAGGTAAAGCCGAATATCTAGAGTTAAAGCGCATCCTTTAGAGTAAAGCCCAAAATCAAGAGTTAAAGCCCAACATCTAGAGGGAAAGCCCAGAATCTAGAGGTAAAGCCTAACATCTAGAGGTGAATTCCAAAATCAAGTGTTAAGGTCCGACATCTACAGTTAAAGCCAACCATATAGATGTAACCCCCAACTTCTAGAGGTAAGGCCCAAAATCTAGAGGTAAAGCCCAACAGCTAGAGTTAAAGCCGAACGTCTTGAGGTAAAGCCCAAAGTCTAGAGGTAAAGCCCAACTTCTAGAGGTAAAGTCCAAAATCTAGAGGTAAAGCCCAAGACCTAGTGGTAGAGCCCAAAATCTAGAGGTAAAGCCCAACATCTAGACGTAAAGCCAGATATCTAGAGGTAAAGCCCAACATCTAGAGGAAAAGCCAAATATATAGATTTAAAACCCAAAATCTAGAGATAAAGCCCAACATCTAAATGTAAAGCAAAACATAAGATGTAAAACCCTACATCTAGAGGTAAAGTCGAATATCTAGACTTAAAGACCAACATCTAGAGGTAAAATCCAACATCTAGAGTTAAAGCCCAACGTCAGGAGGTACAGCCCAGATTCTAGAGAGAAGCCAAAAATCCAGATGGAAAAACCAAAGTCTAGAGGGAAAGCCCAACTTCTAGAGGGAAAGTCCAAAGTCTAGAGGTAAAGCCCAAGACCTAGTGGTAAAACCCAAAATCTAGAGATAAAGCCCAACATCTAAATGTAAAGCAAAACATAAGATGTAAAACCCTACATCTAGAGGTAAAGTCCAATATCTAGACTTAAAGACCAACATCTAGAGGTAAAACCCAACATCTAGAGGTAAAGCCCAACGTCTAGAGGTACAGCCCAGATTCTAGAGAGAAGCCAAAAATCTAGATGGAAAAACCAAACTCTAGATGTAAAGCCCAACATCTAGAGGGATAACCCAGAATCTAGAGGTAAAGCCTAACATCTAGAGGTGAATTCCAAGATCTAGTCTTAAGGCCCGACATCTACAATTAAAGCCAAACATATAGATGTAAACCCCAACTTCTAGAGGTAAGGCCCAAAATCTAGAGGTAAAGCCCAACAGCTAGAGTTAAAGCCGAACGTCTTGAGGTAAAGCCCAAAATCTAGAGGTAAAGCCCAACTTCTAGAGGTAAAGTCCAAAATCTAGAGGTAAAGCCCAAGACCTAGTGGTAGACCCCAAAATCTAGAGGTAAAGCCCAACATCTAGACGTAAAGCCAGATATCTAGAGGTAAAGCCCAACATCTAGAGGAAAAGCCAAATATATAGATTTAAAACCCAAAATCTGGAGGTAAATCCCAACATCTAGAGATAAAGCCAGATATAAAGATTTAAAACCCAAAATCTAGAGGTAAAGCCCAACATCTAGAGGTAAAGCCCCAAATCTAGATGTAAAGCCCAATTTCCAGATCTAAAGCCAAATAATCTAGAGGTAAAGCCCAACATGTAGAGGTAAAGACTAAGATCTAGAGGTGAATTCCAGTATCTAGTGTTAAAGCCCGACACCTACAGTTAAAGCCAAACATCTAGATGTAAAACCCAATTCTAGAGGTAAAGCCGAATATCTAGAGTTAAAGCGCATCCTTTAGAGTAAAGCCCAAAATCAAGAGTTAAAGCCCAACATCTAGAGGGAAAGCCCAGAATCTAGAGGTAAAGCCTAACATCTAGAGGTGAATTCCAAAATCAAGTGTTAAGGTCCGACATCTACAGTTAAAGCCAACCATATAGATGTAACCCCCAACTTCTAGAGGTAAGGCCCAAAATCTAGAGGTAAAGCCCAACAGCTAGAGTTAAAGCCGAACGTCTTGAGGTAAAGCCCAAAGTCTAGAGGTAAAGCCCAACTTCTAGAGGTAAAGTCCAAAATCTAGAGGTAAAGCCCAAGACCTAGTGGTAGAGCCCAAAATCTAGAGGTAAAGCCCAACATCTAGACGTAAAGCCAGATATCTAACGGTAAAGCCCAACATCTAGAGGAAAAGCCAAATATATAGATTTAAAACCCAAAATCTAGAGGTAAAGCCCAACATCTAGAGCTAAAGCCCCAAATCTAGATGTAAAGCCCAATTTCCAGATCTAAAGCCAAATAATCTAGAGGTAAAGCCTAACATGTAGAGGTAAAGACTAAGATCTAGAGGTGAATTCCAATATCTAGTGTTAAAGCCCGACACCTACAGTTAAAGCCAAACATCTAGATGAAAAACCCAACTTTTAGAGGTAAAGCCGAATATCTAGAGTTAAAGCGCATCCTTTAGAGTAAAGCCCAAAATCTAGAGTTAAAGCCCAACATCTAGAGGGAAAGCCCAGAATCTAGAGGTAAAGCCTAACATCTAGAGGTGAATTCCAAAATCAAGTGTTAAGGTCCAACATCTACAGTTAAAGCCAACCATATAGATGTAACCCCCAACTTCTAGAGGTAAGGCCCAAAATCTAGAGGTAAAGCCCAACATGTAGAGTTAAAGCCGAACGTCTTGAGGTAAAGCCCAAAGTCTAGAGGTAAAGCCCAACTTCTAGAGGTAAAGTCCAAAATCTAGAAGTAAAGCCCAAGACCTAGTGGTAGAGCCCAAAATCTAGAGGTAAAGCCCAATATCTAGACGTAAAGCCAGATATCTAGATGTAAATCCCAACTTCTAGATCTAAAGCCCAAAATATAGATGTAAAGCCCAACTTCTAAATCTAAAGCCCAACATCTAGAGGTAAAGCCCAATATTTATAGTTTAAGCACATCATTTAGAGGTAAAGCCTAAAATCTAGATGTAAAGCCCAACTTCTAAATCTAAAGCCCAACATCTAGAGGTAAAGCCCAATATTTATAGTTTAAGCACATCATTTAGAGGTAAAGCCTAAAATCTAGATGAAATTAGCCAACTTCTAAATCTAAAGCCCAACATCTAGAGGTAAAGCCCAATATTTAGAGTTTAAGCACATCATTTAGAGGTAAAGCCCAAAATCTAGATGTAAAGACCAACTTCTAGAGGTAAAGCCCATCATCTAGTCCTACAGCCCAAGGTCTGCAGGTAAAGCCCAACTTACAAAGGTGAAGGCAAACATCTAGATGTAAAACCCAAACTCTAGAGGTAAAGCCCATCATCTAGAGGTGAAGCACAACATACAGAGGTATAACCCAACATCTAGAGATAAAGACCAACATCTAAATGTAAAGCAAAACATCTAGATGTAAAACCCTACATCTAGAGGTAAAGTCCAGTATCTAGACTTAAAGACCAACATCTGGAGGTAAAGCCCAAAGTATAGATGTAAAGCCCAACTTCCAGAGTTAAAGTCCAAAATCTAGAGGTAAACACCAATACCTAGAGCTAGAGCCCAAAATCTAGAGATAAAGCCCAACATCTAGAGATAAAGCCAGATATAAAGATTTAAAACCCAAAATCTGGAGCTAAAGCCCAACATCTAGAGCTAAAGCCCCAAATCTAGATGTAAAGCCCAATTTCTAGATCTAAAGCCAAATAATCTAGATGTAAAACCCAACATGCAGAGGTAAAGACT
The DNA here is from genome assembly GCF_034619465.1 of Leptosomus discolor. Classification (NCBI taxonomy): domain Eukaryota; kingdom Metazoa; phylum Chordata; class Aves; order Leptosomiformes; family Leptosomidae; genus Leptosomus; species Leptosomus discolor. Next base: position 3,180,627 of record NW_028237782.1, on the reverse strand, counting down.
AAGATCTAGAGGTGAATTCCAATATCTAGTGTTAAAGCCCGACACCTACAGTAAAAGCCAAACATCTAGATGTAAAACCCAACTTCTAGAGGTAAAGACGAATATCTAGAGTTAAAGCGCATCCTTTAGAGTAAAGCCCAAAATCTAGAGTTAAAGCGCAACATCTAGAGGGAAAGCCCAGAATCTAGAGGTAAAGCCTAACATCTAGAGGTGAATTCCAAAATCAAGTGTTAAGGTCCGACATCTACAGTTAAAGCCAACCATATAGATGTAACCCCCAACTTCTAGAGGTAAGGCCCATAATCTAGAGGTAAAGCCCAACAGCTAGAGTTAAAGCCGAACGTCTTGAGGTAAAGCCCAAAGTCTAGAGGTAAAGCCCAACTTCTAGAGGTAAAGTCCAAAATCTAGAGGTAAAGCCCAAGACCTAGTGGTAGAGCCCAAAATCCTAAGGTAAAGCCCAACATCTAGACGTAAAGCCAGATATCTGATGATAAAGCCCAACATCTAGAGGAAAAGCCAAATATATAGATTTAAAACCCAAAATCTAGAGATAAAGCCCAACATCTAAATGTAAAGCAAAACATAAGATGTGAAACCCTACATCTAGAGGTAAAGTCCAATATCTAGACTTAAAGACCAACATCTAGAGGTAAAACCCAACATCTAGAGGTAAAGCCCAACGTCTGGAGGTACAGCCCAGATTCTAGAGAGAAGCCAAAAATCTAGATGGAAAAACCAAACTCTAGAGGTAAAGCCCAACATCTAGAGGGAAAGCCCAGAATCTAGAGGTAAAGCCTAACATCTAGAGGTGAATTCCAAGATCTAGTCTTAAGGCCCGACATCTACAATTAAAGCCAAACATATAGATGTAAACCCCAACTTCTAGAGGTAAGGCCCAAAATCTAGAGGTAAAGCCCAACAGCTAGAGTTAAAGCCGAACGTCTTGAGGTAAAGCCCAAAATCTAGAGGTAAAGCCCAACTTCTAGAGGTAAAGTCCAAAATCTAGAGGTAAAGCCCAAGACCTAGTGGTAGACCCCAAAATCTAGAGGTAAAGCCCAACATCTAGACGTAAAGCCAGATATCTAGAGGTAAAGCCCAACATCTAGAGGAAAAGCCAAATATATAGATTTAAAACCCAAAATCTGGAGGTAAATCCCAACATCTAGAGATAAAGCCAGATATAAAGATTTAAAACCCAAAATCTAGAGGTAAAGCCCAACATCTAGAGTTAAAGCCGAACGTCTTGAGGTAAAGCCCAAAGTCTAGAGGTAAATCCCAACTTCTAGAGGTAAAGTCCAAAATCTAGAGGTAAAGCCCAAGACCTAGTGGTAGAGCCCAAAATCTAGAGGTAAAGCCCAACATCTAGACGTAAAGCCAGATATCTGATGGTAAAGCCCAACATCTAGAGGAAAAGCCAAATATATAGATTTAAAACCCAAAATCTAGAGATAAAGCCCAACATCTAAATGTAAAGCAAAACATAAGATGTAAAACCCTACATCTAGAGGTAAAGTCCAATATCTAGACTTAAAGACCAACATCTAGAGGTAAAACCCAACATCTAGAGTTAAAGCCCAACGTCAGGAGGTACAGCCCAGATTCTAGAGAGAAGCCAAAAATCCAGATGGAAAACCCAAAGTCTAGAGGGAAAGCCCAACTTCTAGAGGGAAAGACCAACTTCTAGAGGTAAAGTCCAAAATCTAGAGGTAAAGCCCAAGACCTAGTGGTAGAGCCCAAAATCTAGAGGTAAAGCCCAACATCTAGACGTAAAGCCAGATATCTAGAGGTAAAGCTCAACATCTAGAGGAAAAGCCAAATATATAGATTTAAAACCCAAAATCTAGAGATAAAGCCCAACATCTAAATGTAAAGCAAAACATAAGATGTAAAACCCTACATCTAGAGGTAAAGTGCAATATCTAGACTTAAAGACCAACATCTAGAGGTAAAACCCAACATCTAGAGTTAAAGCCCAACGTCAGGAGGTACAGCCCAGATTCTAGAGAGAAGCCAAAAATCCAGATGGAAAACCCAAAGTCTAGAGGGAAAGCCCAACTTCTAGAGGTAAAGTCCAAAATCTAGAGGTAAAGCCCAAGACCTAGTGGTAGAGCCCATAATCTAGAGGTAAAGCCCAACATCTAGACGTAAAGCCAGATATCTAGAGGTAAAGCCCAACATCTAGAGGAAAAGCCAAATATATAGATTTAAAACCCAAAATCTAGAGATAAAGCCCAACATCTAAATGTAAAGCAAAACATAAGATGTAAAACCCTACATCTAGAGGTAAAGTCCAATATCTAGACTTAAAGACCAACATCTAGAGGTAAAACCCAACATCTAGAGGTAAAGCCCAACGTCTAGAGGTACAGCCCAGATTCTAGAGAGAAGCCAAAAATCTAGATGGAAAAACCAAACTCTAGAGGTAAAGCCCAACATCTAGAGGGAAAGCCCAGAATCTAGAGGTAAAGCCTAACATCTAGAGGTGAATTCCAAGATCTAGTCTTAAGGCCCGACATCTACAATTAAAGCCAAACATATAGATGTAAACCCCAACTTCTAGAGGTAAGGCCCAAAATCTAGAGGTAAAGCCCAACAGCTAGAGTTAAAGCCGAACGTCTTGAGGTAAAGCCCAAAATCTAGAGGTAAAGCCCAACTTCTAGAGGTAAAGTCCAAAATCTAGAGGTAAAGCCCAAGACCTAGTGGTAGACCCCAAAATCTAGAGGTAAAGCCCAACATCTAGACGTAAAGCCAGATATCTAGAGGTAAAGCCCAACATCTAGAGGAAAAGCCAAATATATAGATTTAAAACCCAAAATCTGGAGGTAAATCCCAACATCTAGAGATAAAGCCAGATATAAAGATTTAAAACCCAAAATCTAGAGGTAAAGCCCAACATCTAGAGGTAAAGACCAATATCTAGAGGTAAAGCCCAATTTCCAGATCTAAAGCCAAATAATCTAGAGGTAAAGCCTAACATGTAGAGGTAAAGACTAAGATCTAGAGGTGAATTCCAATATCTAGTGTTAAAGCCCGACACCTACAGTTAAAGCCAAACATCTAGATGTAAAACCCAACTTCTAGAGGTAAAGCCGAATATCTAGAGTTAAAGCGCATCCTTTAGAGTAAAGCCCAAAATCTAGAGTTAAAGCCCAACATCTAGAGGGAAAGCCCAGAATCTAGAGGTAAAGCCTAACATCTAGAGGTGAATTCCAAAATCAAGTGTTAAGGTCCGACATCTACAGTTAAAGCCAACCATATAGATGTAACCCCCAACTTCTAGAGGTAAGGCCCAAAATCTAGAGGTAAAGCCCAACATCTAGAGTTAAAGCCGAACGTCTTGAGGTAAAGCCCAAAGTCTAGAGGTAAAGCCCAACTTCTAGAGGTAAAGTCCAAAATCTAGAGGTAAAGCCCAAGACCTAGTGGTAGAGCCCAAAATCTAGAGGTAAAGCCCAATATCTAGACGTAAAGCCAGATATCTAGATGTAAATCCCAACTTCTAGATCTAAAGCCCAAAATATAGATGTAAAGCCCAACTTCTAAATCTAAAGCCCAACATCTAGAGGTAAAGCCCAATATTTATAGTTTAAGCACATCATTTAGAGGTAAAGCCTAAAATCTAGATGTAAAGCCCAACTTCTAAATCTAAAGCCCAACATCTAGAGGTAAAGCCCAATATTTATAGTTTAAGCACATCATTTAGAGGTAAAGCCTAAAATCTAGATGAAATTAGCCAACTTCTAAATCTAAAGCCCAACATCTAGAGGTAAAGCCCAATATTTAGAGTTTAAGCACATCATTTAGAGGTAAAGCCCAAAATCTAGATGTAAAGCCCAACTTCTAGAGGTAAAGCCCATCATCTAGTCCTACAGCCCAAGGTCTGCAGGTAAAGCCCAACTTACAGAGGTGAAGGCAAACATCTAGATGTAAAACCCAAACTCTAGAGGTAAAGCCCATCATCTAGAGGTGAAGCACAACATACAGAGGTATAACCCAACATCTAGAGATAAAGACCAACATCTAAATGTAAAGCAAAACATCTAGATGTAAAACCCTACAGCTAGAGGTAAAGTCCAGTATCTAGACTTAAAGACCAACATCTGGAGGTAAAGCCCAAAGTATAGATGTAAAGCCCAACTTCCAGAGTTAAAGTCCAAAATCTAGAGGTAAACACCAATACCTAGAGCTAGAGCCCAAAATCTAGAGATAAAGCCCAACATCTAGAGATAAAGCCAGATATAAAGATTTAAACCCCAAAATCTGGAGCTAAAGCCCAACATCTAGAGCTAAAGCCCCAAATCTAGATGTAAAGCCCAACTTCTAGATCTAAAGCGAAATAATCTAGATGTAAAACCCAACATGCAGAGGTAAAGACTAAGATCTAGAGGTGAATTCCAATATCTAGTGTTAAAGCCCGACACCTACAGTAAAAGCCAAACATCTAGATGTAAAACCCAACTTCTAGAGGTAAAGACGAATATCTAGAGTTAAAGCGCATCCTTTAGAGTAAAGCCCAAAATCTAGAGTTAAAGCGCAACATCTAGAGGGAAAGCCCAGAATCTAAAGGTAAAGCCTAACATCTAGAGGTGAATTCCAAAATCAAGTGTTAAGGTCCGACATCTACAGTTAAAGCCAACCATATAGATGTAACCCCCAACTTCTAGAGGTAAGGCCCATAATCTAGAGGTAAAGCCCAACAGCTAGAGTTAAAGCCGAACGTCTTGAGGTAAAGCCCAAAGTCTAGAGGTAAAGCCCAACTTCTAGAGGTAAAGTCCAAAATCTAGAGGTAAAGCCCAAGACCTAGTGGTAGAGCCCAAAATCCTAAGGTAAAGCCCAACATCTAGACGTAAAGCCAGATATCTGATGATAAAGCCCAACATCTAGAGGAAAAGCCAAATATATAGATTTAAAACCCAAAATCTAGAGATAAAGCCCAACATCTAAATGTAAAGCAAAACATAAGATGTGAAACCCTACATCTAGAGGTAAAGTCCAATATCTAGACTTAAAGACCAACATCTAGAGGTAAAACCCAACATCTAGAGGTAAAGCCCAACGTCTGGAGGTACAGCCCAGATTCTAGAGAGAAGCAAAAAATCCAGATGGAAAACCCAAACTCTAGAGGTAAAGCCCAACATCTAGAGGTAAAGCCCAGAATCTAGAGGTAAAGCCTAACATCTAGAGGTGAATTCCAAAATCTAGTCTTAAGGCCCGACATCTACAATTAAAGCCAAACATATTGATGTAAACCCCAACTTCTAGAGGAAAGGCCCAAAATCTAGAGGTAAACCCCAACAGCTAGAGTTAAAGCCGAAGGTCTTGAGGTAAAGCCCAAAATCTAGAGGTAAAGCCCAACTTCTAGAGGTAAAGTCCAAAATCTAGAGGTAAAGCCCAAGACCTAGTGGTAGAGCCCAAAATCTAGAGGTAAAGCCCAACATCTAGACGTAAAGCCAGATATCTAGAGGTAAAGCCCAACATCTAGAGGAAAAGCCAAATATATAGATTTAAAACCCAAAATCTAGAGGTAAAGCCCAACATCTAGAGCTAAAGCCCCAAATCTAGATGTAAAGCCCAATTTCCAGATCTAAAGCCAAATAATCTAGAGGTAAAGCCCAACATGTAGAGGTAAAGACTAAGATCTAGAGGTCAATTCCAATATCTACTGTTAAAGCCCGACACCTACAGTTAAAGCCAAACATCTAGATGTAAAACCCAACTTCTAGAGGTAAAGCCGAAAATCAAGAGTTAAAGCGCATCCTTTAGAGTATAGCCCAAAATCTAGAGTTAAAGCCCAACAACTAGAGGGAAAGCCCAGAATCTAGAGGTAAAGCCTAACATCTAGAGGTGAATTCCAAAATCAAGTGTTAAGGTCCGACATCTACAGTTAAAGCCAACCATATAGATGTAACCCCCAACTTCTAGAGGTAAGGCCCAAAATCTAGAGGTAAAGCCCAACAGCTAGAGCTAAAGCCGAACGTCTTGAGGTAAAGCCCAAAGTCTAGAGGTAAAGCCCAACTTCTAGAGGTAAAGTCCAAAATCTAGAGGTAAAGCCCAAGAACTAGTGGTAGACCCCAAAATCTAGAGGTAAAGCCCAACATCTAGACGTAAAGCCGGGTATCTGATGATAAAGCCCAACATCTAGAGGAAAAGCCAAATATATAGATTTAAAACCCAAAATCTAGAGATAAAGCCCAACATCTAAATGTAAAGCAAAACATAAGATGTAAAACCCTACATCTAGAGGTAAAGTCCAATATCTAGACTTAAAGACCAACATCTAGAGGTAAACCCCAACATCTAGAGTTAAAGCCCAACGTCAGGAGGTACAGCCCAGATTCTAGAGAGAAGCCAAAAATCCAGATGGAAAACCCAAAGTCTAGAGGGAAAGAACAACTTCTAGAGGTAAAGTCCAAAAACTAGAGGTAAAGCCCAAGACCTAGTGGTAGAGCCCAAAATCTAGAGGTAAAGCCCAACATCTAGAGGAAAAGCCAAATATATAGATTTAAAACCAAACATCTAGAGGTAAAGCCCAATATCTAGACGTAAAGACCAAAATCTAGATGTAAAGCCCAACTTCTAGATCTAAAGCCCAAAATCTAGATGTAAAGCCCAACTTCTAAATCTAAAGCCCAACATCTAGAGGTAAAGCCCAATATTTAGTGTTTAAGCACATCATTTAGAGGTAAAGCCTAAAATCTAGATGTAAAGCCCAAGTTCTAGAGGTAAAGCCCATCATCTAGTCCTACAGCCCAAGGTCTGCAGGTAAAGCCCAACTTACAGAGGTGAAGGCAATCATCTAGATGTAAAACCCAAAATCTAGAGGTAAAGCCGAATATCTAGAGTCAAAGCGCATCCTTTAGAGTAAAGCCCAAAATCTAGAGTTAAAGCCCAACATCTAGAGGGAAAGCCCAGAATCTAGAGGTAAAGCCTAACATCTAGAGGTGAATTCCAAAATCAAGTGTTAAGGCCCGACATCTACAGTTAAAGCCAACCATATAGATGTAACCCCCAACTTCTAGAGGTAAGGCCCAAAATCTAGAGGTAAAGCCCAACAGCTAGAGTTAAAGCTGAACGTCTTGAGGTAAAACCCAAATTCTAGAGGTAAAGCCCAACTTCTAGAAGTAACGTCCAAAATCTAGAGGTAAAGCCCAACATCGAGACGTAAAGCCAGATATCTGATGGTAAAGCCCAACATCTAGAGGAAAAGCCAAATATATAGATTTAAACCCCAAAATCTAGAGATAAAGCCCAACTTCTAAATGTAAAGCAAAACATCTCGATGTAAAACCCTACATCTAGAGGTAAAGTCCAATATCTAGACTTAAAGACCAACTTCTAGAGGTAAAAACCAACATCTAGAGGTAAAGCCCAACGTCTGGAGGTACAGCCCAGATTCTAGAGAGAAGCAAAAAATCCAGATGGAAAATCCAAACTCTAGAGGTAAAGCCCAACATCTAGAGGTAAAGCCCAGAATCTAGAGGTAAAACCTAACATCTAGAAGTGAATTCCAAAATCTAGTCTTAAGGCCCGACATCTACAATTAAAGCCAAACATATTGATGTAAACCCCAACTTCTAGAGGAAAGGCCCAAAATCTAGAGGTAAACCCCAACAGCTAGAGTTAAAGCCGAAGGTCTTGAGGTAAAGCCCAAAATCTAGAGGTAAAGCCCAACTTCTAGAGGTAAAGTCCAAAATCTAGAGGTAAAGCCCAACATCTAGAGGAAAAGCCAAATATATAGATTTAAAACCCAAAATCTAGAGGTAAAGCCCAATATCTAGACGTAAAGACCAAAATCTAGATGTAAAGCCCAACTTCTAGATCTAAAGCCCAAAATATAGATGTAAAGCCCAACTTCTAAATCTAAAGCCCAACATCTAGAGGTAAAACCCAATATTTAGAGTTTAAGCACATCATTTAGAGGTAAAGCCCAAAATCTAGATGTAAAGCCCAACTTCTAGAGGTAAAGCCCATCATCTAGTCCTACAGCCCAAGGTCTGCAGGTAAAGCCCAACTTACAGAGGTGAAGGCAAACATCTAGATGTAAAACCCAAAATCTAGATGTAAAGCCCAACATCTAGAGGTGAAGCACAACATATAGAGGTATAACCCAACATCTAGAGATAAAGACCAACATCTAAATGTAAAGCAAAACAGCTAGATGTAAAACCCTACATTTAGAGGTAAAGTCCAGTATCTAGACTTAAAGACCAACATCTGGAGGTAAAGCCCAAAGTATAGATGTAAAGCCCAGCTTCCAGAGTTAAAGTCCAAAATCTAGAGGTAAACACCAATACCTAGAGCTAGAGCCCAAAATCTAGAGATAAAGCCCAACATCTAGAGATAAAGCCAGATATATAGATTTAAAATGCAAAATCTGGAGCTGAAGCCCAACATCTAGAGCTAAAGCCCCAAATCTAGATGTAAAGCCCAATTTCTAGATCTAAAGCCAAATAATCTAGAGGTAAAGCCCAACATGTAGAGGTAAAGACTAAGATCTAGAGGTGAATTCCAATATCTAGTGTTAAAGCCCGACACCTACAGTTAAAGCCAAACATCTAGATGTAAAACCCAACTTCTAGAGGTAAAGCCGAATATCTAGAGTCAAAGCGCATCCTTTAGAGTAAAGCCCAAAATCTAGGGTTAAAGTCCAACATCTAGAGGGAAAGCCCAGAATCTAGAGGTAAAGGCTAACATCTAGAGGTGAATTCCAAAATCAAGTGTTAAGGTCCGACATCTACAATTAAAGCCAAACATATAGATGTAAACCTCAACTTCTAGAGGAAAGGCCCAAAATCTAGAGGTAAAGCCCAACATCTAGAGTTAAAGCCGAACGTCTTGAGGTAAAGCCCAAAGTCTAGAGGTAAAGCCCAACTTCTAGAGTTAAAGTCCAAAATCTAGAGGTAAAGCCCAAGACCTAGTGGTAGAGCCCAAAATCTAGAGGTAAAGCCCAACATCTAGACGTAAAGCCAGATATCTGATGGTAAAGCCCAACATCTAGAGGAAAAGCCAAATATATAGATTTAAAACCCAAAATCTAGAGATAAAGCCCAACATCTAAATGTAAAGCAAAACATAAGATGTAAAACCCTACATCTAGAGGTAAAGTCCAATATCTAGACTTAAAGACCAACATCTAGAGGTAAAACCCAACATCTAGAGTTAAAGCCCAACATCAGGAGGTACAGCCCAGATTCTAGAGAGAAGCCAAAAATCCAGATGGAAAACCCAAAGTCTAGAGGGAAAGCCCAACTTCTAGAGGGAAAGTCCAAAATCTAGAGGTAAAGCCCAAGACCTAGTGGTAGAGCCCAAAATCTAGAGGTAAAGCCCAACATCTAGACGTAAAGCCAGATATCTAGAGGTAAAGCCCAACATCTAGAGGAAAAGCCAAATATATAGATTTAAAACCCAAAATCTAGAGGTAAAGCCCAATATCTAGACGTAAAGCCCAAAATCTAGATGTAAAGCCCAACTTCTAGATCTAAAGCCCAAAATATAGATGTAAAGCCCAACTTCTAAATCTAAAGCCCAACATCTAGAGGTAAAGCCCAATATTTAGAGTTTAAGCACATCATTTAGAGGTAAAGCCCAAAATCTAGATGTAAAGCCCAACTTCTAGAGGTAAAGCCCATCATCTAGTCCTACATCCCAAGGTCTGCAGGTAAAGCCCAACTTACAGAGGTGAAGGCAAACATCTAGATGTAAAACCCAAAATCTAGATGTAAAGCCCAACATCTAGAGGTGAAGCACAACATATAGAGATATAACCCAACATCTAGAGATAAAGACCAACATCTAAATGTAAAGCAAAACAGCTAGATGTAAAACCCTACATCTAGAGGTAAAGTCCAGTATCTAGACTTAAAGACCAACATCTGGAGGTAAAGCCCAAAGTATAGATGTAAAGCCCAACTTCCAGAGTTAAAGTCCAAAATCTAGAGGTAAACACCAATACCTAGAGCTAGAGCCCAAAATCTAGAGATAAAGCCCAACATCTAGAGATAAAGCCAGATATATAGATTTAAAATGCAAAATCTGGAGCTGAAGCCCAACATCTAGAGCTAAAGCCCCAAATCTAGATGTAAAGCCCAATTTCTAGATCTAAAGCCAAATAATCTAGAGGTAAAGCCCAACATGTAGGGGTAAAGACTAAGATCTAGAGGTGAATTCCAATATCTAGTGTTAAAGCCCGACACCTACAGTTAAAGCCAAACATCTAGATGTAAAACCCAACTTCTAGAGGTAAAGCCAAATATCTAGAGTCAAAGCGCATCTTCTAGAGTAAAGCCCAAAATCTAGAGTTAAAGTCCAACATCTAGAGGGAAAGCCCAGAATCTAGAGGTAAAGGCTAACATCTAGAGGTGAATTCCAAAATCTAGTCTTAAGGCCCGACATCTACAATTAAAGCCAAACATATAGATGTAAACCTCAACTTCTAGAGGAAAGGCCCAAAATCTAGAGGTAAAGCCCAACATCTAGAGTTAAAGCCGAACGTCTTGAGGTAAAGCCCAAAGTCTAGAGGTAAAGCCCAACTTCTAGAGTTAAAGTCCAAAATCTAGAGGTAAAGCCCAAGACCTAGTGGTAGAGCCCAAAATCTAGAGGTAAAGCCCAACATCTAGACGTAAAGCCAGATATCTGATGGTAAAGCCCAACATCTAGAGGAAAAGCCAAATATATAGATTTAAAACCCAAAATCTAGAGATAAAGCCCAACATCTAAATGTAAAGCAAAACATAAGATGTAAAACCCTACATCTAGAGGTAAAGTCCAATATCTAGACTTAAAGACCAACATCTAGAGGTAAAACCCAACATCTAGAGTTAAAGCCCAACATCAGGAGGTACAGCCCAGATTCTAGAGAGAAGCCAAAAATCCAGATGGAAAACCCAAAGTCTAGAGGGAAAGCCCAACTTCTAGAGGGAAAGTCCAAAATCTAGAGGTAAAGCCCAAGACCTAGTGGTAGAGCCCAAAATCTAGAGGTAAAGCCCAACATCTAGACGTAAAGCCAGATATCTAGAGGTAAAGCCCAACATCTAGAGGAAAAGCCAAATATATAGATTTAAAACCCAAAATCTAGAGGTAAAGCCCAATATCTAGACGTAAAGACCAAAATCTAGATGTAAAGCCCAACTTCTAGATCTAAAGCCCAAAATATAGATGTAAAGCCCAACTTCTAAATCTAAAGCCCAACATCTAGAGGTAAAGCCCAATATTTAGAGTTTAAGCACATCATTTAGAGGTAAAGCCCAAAATCTAGATGTAAAGCCCAACTTCTAGAGGTAAAGCCCATCATCTAGTCCTACATCCCAAGGTCTGCAGGTAAAGCCCAACTTACAGAGGTGAAGGCAAACATCTAGATGTAAAACCCAAAATCTAGATGTAAAGCCCAACATCTAGAGGTGAAGCACAACATATAGAGATATAACCCAACATCTAGAGATAAAGACCAACATCTAAATGTAAAGCAAAACAGCTAGATGTAAAACCCTACATCTAGAGGTAAAGTCCAGTATCTAGACTTAAAGACCAACATCTGGAGGTAAAGCCCAAAGTATAGATGTAAAGCCCAACTTCCAGAGTTAAAGTCCAAAATCTAGAGGTAAACACCAATACCTAGAGGTAGAGACCAAAATCTAGAGATAAAGCCCAACATCTAGAGATAAAGCCAGATATATAGATTTAAAATGCAAAATCTGGAGCTGAAGCCCAACATCTAGAGCTAAAGCCCCAAATCTAGATGTAAAGCCCAATTTCTAGATCTAAAGCCAAATAATCTAGAGGTAAAGCCCAACATGTAGGGGTAAAGACTAAGATCTAGAGGTGAATTCCAATATCTAGTGTTAAAGCCCGACACCTACAGTTAAAGCCAAACATCTAGATGTAAAACCCAACTTCTAGAGGTAAAGCCAAATATCTAGAGTCAAAGCGCATCTTCTAGAGTAAAGCCCAAAATCTAGAGTTAAAGTCCAACATCTAGAGGGAAAGCCCAGAATCTAGAGGTAAAGGCTAACATCTAGAGGTGAATTCCAAAATCTAGTCTTAAGGCCCGACATCTACAATTAAAGCCAAACATATAGATGTAAACCTCAACTTCTAGAGGAAAGGCCCAAAATCTAGAGTTAAAGCCCAACATCTAGAGGGAAAGCCCAGAATCTAGAGGTAAAGCCTAACATCTAGAGGTGAATTCCAAAATCAACTGTTAAGGCCCGACATCTACAGTTAAAGCCAACCATATAGATGTAACCCCCAACTTCTAGAGGTAAGGCCCAAAATCTAGAGGTAAAGCCCAACAGCTAGAGTTAAAGCTGAACGTCTTGAGGTAAAGCCCAAATTCTAGAGGTAAAGCCCAACTTCTAGAAGTAACGTCCAAAATCTAGAGGTAAAGCCCAACATCGAGACGTAAAGCCAGATATCTGATGGTAAAGCCCAACATCTAGAGGAAAAGCCAAATATATAGATTTAAACCCCAAAATCTAGAGATAAAGCCCAACATCTAAATGTAAAGCAAAACATCTCGATGTAAAACCCTACATCTAGAGGTAAAGTCCAATATCTAGACTTAAAGACCAACTTCTAGAGGTAAAAACCAACATCTAGAGGTAAAGCCCAACGTCTGGAGGTACAGCCCAGATTCTAGAGAGAAGCAAAAAATCCAGATGGAAAATCCAAACTCTAGAGGTAAAGCCCAACATCTAGAGGTAAAGCCCAGAATCTAGAGGTAAAACCTAACATCTAGAAGTGAATTCCAAAATCTAGTCTTAAGGCCCGACATCTACAATTAAAGCCAAACATATTGATGTAAACCCCAACTTCTAGAGGAAAGGCCCAAAATCTAGAGGTAAACCCCAACAGCTAGAGTTAAAGCCGAACGTCTTGAGGTAAAGCCCAAAATCTAGAGGTAAAGCCCAACTTCTAGAGGTAAAGTCCAAAATCTAGAGGTAAAGCCCAAGACCTAGTGGTAGAGCCCAAAATCTAGAGGTAAAGCCCAACATCTAGACGTAAAGCCAGATATCTAGAGGTAAAGCCCAACATCTAGAGGAAAAGCCAAATATATAGATTTAAAACCCAAAATCTAGAGGTAAAGCCCAATATCTAGACGTAAAGACCAAAATCTAGATGTAAAGCCCAACTTCTAGATCTAAAGCCCAAAATATAGATGTAAAGCCCAACTTCTACATCTAAAGCCCAACATCTAGAGGTAAAACCCAATATTTAGAGTTTAAGCACATCATTTAGAGGTAAAGCCCAAAATCTAGATGTAAAGCCCAACTTCTAGAGGTAAAGCCCATCATCTAGTCCTACAGCCCAAGGTCTGCAGGTAAAGCCCAACTTACAGAGGTGAAGGCAAACATCTAGATGTAAAACCCAAAATCTAGATGTAAAGCCCAACATCTAGAGGTGAAGCACAACATATAGAGGTATAACCCAACATCTAGAGATAAAGACCAACATCTAAATGTAAAGCAAAACAGCTAGATGTAAAACCCTACATCTAGAGGTAAAGTCCAGTATCTAGACTTAAAGACCAACATCTGGAGGTAAAGCCCAAAGTATAGATGTAAAGCCCAACTTCCAGAGTTAAAGTCCAAAATCTAGAGGTAAACACCAATACCTAGAGGTAGAGACCAAAATCTAGAGATAAAGCCCAACATCTAGAGATAAAGCCAGATATATAGATTTAAAATGCAAAATCTGGAGCTGAAGCCCAACATCTAGAGCTAAAGCCCCAAATCTAGATGTAAAGCCCAATTTCTAGATCTAAAGCCAAATAATCTAGAGGTAAAGCCCAACATGTAGGGGTAAAGACTAAGATCTAGAGGTGAATTCCAATATCTAGTGTTAAAGCCCGACATCTACAGTTAAAGCCAAACATCTAGATGTAAAACCCAACTTCTAGAGGTAAAGCCGAATATCTAGAGTCAAAGCGCATCTTCTAGAGTAAAGCCCAAAATCTAGAGTTAAAGTCCAACATCTAGAGGGAAAGCCCAGAATCTAGAGGTAAAGGCTAACATCTAGAGGTGAATTCCAAAATCTAGTCTTAAGGCCCGACATCTACAATTAAAGCCAAACATATAGATGTAAACCTCAACTTCTAGAGGAAAGGCCCAAAATCTAGAGTTAAAGCCCAACATCTAGAGGGAAAGCCCAGAATCTAGAGGTAAAGCCTAACATCTAGAGGTGAATTCCAAAATCAACTGTTAAGGCCCGACATCTACAGTTAAAGCCAACCATATAGATGTAACCCCCAACTTCTAGAGGTAAGGCCCAAAATCTAGAGGTAAAGCCCAACAGCTAGAGTTAAAGCTGAACGTCTTGAGGTAAAGCCCAAATTCTAGAGGTAAAGCCCAACTTCTAGAAGTAACGTCCAAAATCTAGAGGTAAAGCCCAACATCGAGACGTAAAGCCAGATATCTGATGGTAAAGCCCAACATCTAGAGGAAAAGCCAAATATATAGATTTAAACCCCAAAATCTAGAGATAAAGCCCAACATCTAAATGTAAAGCAAAACATCTCGATGTAAAACCCTACATCTAGAGGTAAAGTCCAATATCTAGACTTAAAGACCAACTTCTAGAGGTAAAAACCAACATCTAGAGGTAAAGCCCAACGTCTGGAGGTACAGCCCAGATTCTAGAGAGAAGCAAAAAATCCAGATGGAAAATCCAAACTCTAGAGGTAAAGCCCAACATCTAGAGGTAAAGCCCAGAATCTAGAGGTAAAACCTAACATCTAGAAGTGAATTCCAAAATCTAGTCTTAAGGCCCGACATCTACAATTAAAGCCAAACATATTGATGTAAACCCCAACTTCTAGAGGAAAGGCCCAAAATCTAGAGGTAAACCCCAACAGCTAGAGTTAAAGCCGAACGTCTTGAGGTAAAGCCCAAAATCTAGAGGTAAAGCCCAACTTCTAGAGGTAAAGTCCAAAATCTAGAGGTAAAGCCCAAGACCTAGTGGTAGAGCCCAAAATCTAGAGGTAAAGCCCAACATCTAGACGTAAAGCCAGATATCTAGAGGTAAAGCCCAACATCTAGAGGAAAAGCCAAATATATAGATTTAAAACCCAAAATCTAGAGGTAAAGCCCAATATCTAGACGTAAAGACCAAAATCTAGATGTAAAGCCCAACTTCTAGATCTAAAGCCCAAAATATAGATGTAAAGCCCAACTTCTAAATCTAAAGCCCAACATCTAGAGGTAAAACCCAATATTTAGAGTTTAAGCACATCATTTAGAGGTAAAGCCCAAAATCTAGATGTAAAGCCCAACTTCTAGAGGTAAAGCCCATCATCTAGTCCTACAGCCCAAGGTCTGCAGGTAAAGCCCAACTTACAGAGGTGAAGGCAAACATCTAGATGTAAAACCCAAAATCTAGATGTAAAGCCCAACATCTAGAGGTGAAGCACAACATATAGAGGTATAACCCAACATCTAGAGATAAAGACCAACATCTAAATGTAAAGCAAAACAGCTAGATGTAAAACCCTACATCTAGAGGTAAAGTCCAGTATCTAGACTTAAAGACCAACATCTGGAGGTAAAGCCCAAAGTATAGATGTAAAGCCCAGCTTCCAGAGTTAAAGTCCAAAATCTAGAGGTAAACACCAATACCTAGAGGTAGAGCCCAAAATCTAGAGATAAAGCCCAACATCTAGAGATAAAGCCAGATATATAGATTTAAAATGCAAAATCTGGAGCTGAAGCCCAACATCTAGAGCTAAAGCCCCAAATCTAGATGTAAAGCCCAATTTCTAGATCTAAAGCCAAATAATCTAGAGGTAAAGCCCAACATGTAGAGGTAAAGACTAAGATCTAGAGGTGAATTCCAATATCTAGTGTTAAAGCCCGACACCTACAGTAAAAGCCAAACATCTAGATGTAAAACCCAACTTCTAGAGGTAAAGCCGAATATCTAGAGTCAAAGCGCATCCTTTAGAGTAAAGCCCAAAATCTAGGGTTAAAGTCCAACAACTAGAGGGAAAGCCCAGAATCTAGAGGTAAAGGCTAACATCTAGAGGTGAATTCCAAAATCAAGTCTTAAGGCCCGACATCTACAATTAAAGCCAAACATATAGATGTAAACCTCAACTTCTAGAGGAAAGGCCCAAAATCTAGAGGTAAAGCCCAACATCTAGAGTTAAAGCCGAACGTCTTGAGGTAAAGCCCAAAGTCTAGAGGTAAAGCCCAACTTCTAGAGGTAAAGTCCAAAATCTAGAGGTAAAGCCCAAGACCTAGTGGTAGAGCCCAAAATCTAGAGGTAAAGCCCAACATCTAGACGTAAAGCCAGATATCTGATGGTAAAGCCCAACATCTAGAGGAAAAGCCAAATATATAGATTTAAAACCCAAAATCTAGAGATAAAGCCCAACATCTAAATGTAAAGCAAAACATAAGATGTAAAACCCTACATCTAGAGGTAAAGTCCAATATCTAGACTTAAAGACCAACATCTAGAGGTAAAACCCAACATCTAGAGTTAAAGCCCAACGTCAGGAGGTACAGCCCAGATTCTAGAGAGAAGCCAAAAATCCAGATGGAAAACCCAAAGTCTAGAGGGAAAGCCCAACTTCTAGAGGGAAAGTCCAAAATCTAGAGGTAAAGCCCAAGACCTAGTGGTAGAGCCCAAAATCTAGAGGTAAAGCCCAACATCTAGACGTAAAGCCAGATATCTAGAGGTAAAGCCCAACATCTAGAGGAAAAGCCAAATATATAGATTTAAAACCCAAAATCTAGAGGTAAAGCCCAATATCTAGACGTAAAGACCAAAATCTAGATGTAAAGCCCAACTTCTAGATCTAAAGCCCAAAATATAGATGTAAAGCCCAACTTCTAAATCTAAAGCCCAACATCTAGAGGTAAAGCCCAATATTTAGAGTTTAAGCACATCATTTAGAGGTAAAGCCCAAAATCTAGATGTAAAGCCCAACTTCTAGAGGTAAAGCCCATCATCTAGTCCTACATCCCAAGGTCTGCAGGTAAAGCCCAACTTACAGAGGTGAAGGCAAACATCTAGATGTAAAACCCAAAATCTAGATGTAAAGCCCAACATCTAGAGGTGAAGCACAACATATAGAGGTATAACCCAACATCTAGAGATAAAGACCAACATCTAAATGTAAAGCAAAACAGCTAGATGTAAAACCCTACATCTAGAGGTAAAGTCCAGTATCTAGACTTAAAGACCAACATCTGGAGGTAAAGCCCAAAGTATAGATGTAAAGCCCAACTTCCAGAGTTAAAGTCCAAAATCTAGAGGTAAACACCAATACCTAGAGGTAGAGACCAAAATATAGAGATAAAGCCCAACATCTAGAGATAAAGCCAGATATATAGATTTAAAATGCAAAATCTGGAGCTGAAGCCCAACATCTAGAGCTAAAGCCCCAAATCTAGATGTAAAGCCCAATTTCTAGATCTAAAGCCAAATAATCTAGAGGTAAAGCCCAACATGTAGGGGTAAAGACTAAGATCTAGAGGTGAATTCCAATATCTAGTGTTAAAGCCCGACACCTACAGTTAAAGCCAAACATCTAGATGTAAAACCCAACTTCTAGAGGTAAAGCCAAATATCTAGAGTCAAAGCGCATCTTCTAGAGTAAAGCCCAAAATCTAGAGTTAAAGTCCAACATCTAGAGGGAAAGCCCAGAATCTAGAGGTAAAGGCTAACATCTAGAGGTGAATTCCAAAATCTAGTCTTAAGGCCCGACATCTACAATTAAAGCCAAACATATAGATGTAAACCTCAACTTCTAGAGGAAAGGCCCAAAATCTAGAGTTAAAGCCCAACATCTAGAGGGAAAGCCCAGAATCTAGAGGTAAAGCCTAACATCTAGAGGTGAATTCCAAAATCAACTGTTAAGGCACGACATCTACAGTTAAAGCCAACCATATAGATGTAACCCCCAACTTCTAGAGGTAAGGCCCAAAATCTAGAGGTAAAGCCCAACAGCTAGAGTTAAAGCTGAACGTCTTGAGGTAAAGCCCAAATTCTAGAGGTAAAGCCCAACTTCTAGAAGTAACGTCCAAAATCTAGAGGTAAAGCCCAACATCGAGACGTAAAGCCAGATATCTGATGGTAAAGCCCAACATCTAGAGGAAAAGCCAAATATATAGATTTAAACCCCAAAATCTAGAGATAAAGCCCAACATCTAAATGTAAAGCAAAACATCTCGATGTAAAACCCTACATCTAGAGGTAAAGTCCAATATCTAGACTTAAAGACCAACTTCTAGAGGTAAAAACCAACATCTAGAGGTAAAGCCCAACGTCTGGAGGTACAGCCCAGATTCTAGAGAGAAGCAAAAAATCCAGATGGAAAATCCAAACTCTAGAGGTAAAGCCCAACATCTAGAGGTAAAGCCCAGAATCTAGAGGTAAAACCTAACATCTAGAAGTGAATTCCAAAATCTAGTCTTAAGGCCCGACATCTACAATTAAAGCCAAACATATTGATGTAAACCCCAACTTCTAGAGGAAAGGCCCAAAATCTAGAGGTAAACCCCAACAGCTAGAGTTAAAGCCGAACGTCTTGAGGTAAAGCCCAAAATCTAGAGGTAAAGCCCAACTTCTAGAGGTAAAGTCCAAAATCTAGAGGTAAAGCCCAAGACCTAGTGGTAGAGCCCAAAATCTAGAGGTAAAGCCCAACATCTAGACGTAAAGCCAGATATCTAGAGGTAAAGCCCAACATCTAGAGGAAAAGCCAAATATATAGATTTAAAACCCAAAATCTAGAGGTAAAGCCCAATATCTAGACGTAAAGACCAAAATCTAGATGTAAAGCCCAACTTCTAGATCTAAAGCCCAAAATATAGATGTAAAGCCCAACTTCTACATCTAAAGCCCAACATCTAGAGGTAAAACCCAATATTTAGAGTTTAAGCACATCATTTAGAGGTAAAGCCCAAAATCTAGATGTAAAGCCCAACTTCTAGAGGTAAAGCCCATCATCTAGTCCTACAGCCCAAGGTCTGCAGGTAAAGCCCAACTTACAGAGGTGAAGGCAAACATCTAGATGTAAAACCCAAAATCTAGATGTAAAGCCCAACATCTAGAGGTGAAGCACAACATATAGAGGTATAACCCAACATCTAGAGATAAAGACCAACATCTAAATGTAAAGCAAAACAGCTAGATGTAAAACCCTACATCTAGAGGTAAAGTCCAGTATCTAGACTTAAAGACCAACATCTGGAGGTAAAGCCCAAAGTATAGATGTAAAGCCCAACTTCCAGAGTTAAAGTCCAAAATCTAGAGGTAAACACCAATACCTAGAGGTAGAGACCAAAATCTAGAGATAAAGCCCAACATCTAGAGATAAAGCCAGATATATAGATTTAAAATGCAAAATCTGGAGCTGAAGCCCAACATCTAGAGCTAAAGCCCCAAATCTAGATGTAAAGCCCAATTTCTAGATCTAAAGCCAAATAATCTAGAGGTAAAGCCCAACATGTAGGGGTAAAGACTAAGATCTAGAGGTGAATTCCAATATCTAGTGTTAAAGCCCGACATCTACAGTTAAAGCCAAACATCTAGATGTAAAACCCAACTTCTAGAGGTAAAGCCGAATATCTAGAGTCAAAGCGCATCTTCTAGAGTAAAGCCCAAAATCTAGAGGTAAAGCCCAACTTCTAGAGGTAAAGCCCAGAATCTAGAGGTAAAGCCCAAGACCTAGTGGTAGAGCCCAAAATCTAGAGGTAAAGCCCAACATCTAGACGTAAAGCCAGATATCTAGAGGTAAAGCCCAACATCTAGAGGAAAAGCCAAATATATAGATTTAAAACCCAAAATCTAGAGGTAAAGCCCAATATCTAGACGTAAAGACCAAAATCTAGATGTAAAGCCCAACTTCTAGATCTAAAGCCCAAAATATAGATGTAAAGCCCAACTTCTAAATCTAAAGCCCAACATCTAGAGGTAAAACCCAATATTTAGAGTTTAAGCACATCATTTAGAGGTAAAGCCCAAAATCTAGATGTAAAGCCCAACTTCTAGAGGTAAAGCCCATCATCTAGTCCTACAGCCCAAGGTCTGCAGGTAAAGCCCAACTTACAGAGGTGAAGGCAAACATCTAGATGTAAAACCCAAAATCTAGATGTAAAGCCCAACATCTAGAGGTGAAGCACAACATATAGAGGTATAACCCAACATCTAGAGATAAAGACCAACATCTAAATGTAAAGCAAAACAGCTAGATGTAAAACCCTACATCTAGAGGTAAAGTCCAGTATCTAGACTTAAAGACCAACATCTGGAGGTAAAGCCCAAAGTATAGATGTAAAGCCCAACTTCCAGAGTTAAAGTCCAAAATCTAGAGGTAAACACCAATACCTAGAGGTAGAGACCAAAATCTAGAGATAAAGCCCAACATCTAGAGATAAAGCCAGATATATAGATTTAAAATGCAAAATCTGGAGCTGAAGCCCAACATCTAGAGCTAAAGCCCCAAATCTAGATGTAAAGCCCAATTTCTAGATCTAAAGCCAAATAATCTAGAGGTAAAGCCCAACATGTAGGGGTAAAGACTAAGATCTAGAGGTGAATTCCAATATCTAGTGTTAAAGCCCGACATCTACAGTTAAAGCCAAACATCTAGATGTAAAACCCAACTTCTAGAGGTAAAGCCGAATATCTAGAGTCAAAGCGCATCTTCTAGAGTAAAGCCCAAAATCTAGAGTTAAAGTCCAACATCTAGAGGGAAAGCCCAGAATCTAGAGGTAAAGGCTAACATCTAGAGGTGAATTCCAAAATCTAGTCTTAAGGCCCGACATCTACAATTAAAGCCAAACATATAGATGTAAACCTCAACTTCTAGAGGAAAGGCCCAAAATCTAGAGTTAAAGCCCAACATCTAGAGGGAAAGCCCAGAATCTAGAGGTAAAGCCTAACATCTAGAGGTGAATTCCAAAATCAACTGTTAAGGCCCGACATCTACAGTTAAAGACAACCATATAGATGTAACCCCCAACTTCTAGAGGTAAGGCCCAAAATCTAGAGGTAAAGCCCAACAGCTAGAGTTAAAGCTGAACGTCTTGAGGTAAAGCCCAAATTCTAGAGGTAAAGCCCAACTTCTAGAAGTAACGTCCAAAATCTAGAGGTAAAGCCCAACATCGAGACGTAAAGCCAGATATCTGATGGTAAAGCCCAACATCTAGAGGAAAAGCCAAATATATAGATTTAAACCCCAAAATCTAGAGATAAAGCCCAACATCTAAATGTAAAGCAAAACATCTCGATGTAAAACCCTACATCTAGAGGTAAAGTCCAATATCTAGACTTAAAGACCAACTTCTAGAGGTAAAAACCAACATCTAGAGGTAAAGCCCAACGTCTGGAGGTACAGCCCAGATTCTAGAGAGAAGCAAAAAATCCAGATGGAAAATCCAAACTCTAGAGGTAAAGCCCAACATCTAGAGGTAAAGCCCAGAATCTAGAGGTAAAACCTAACATCTAGAAGTGAATTCCAAAATCTAGTCTTAAGGCCCGACATCTACAATTAAAGCCAAACATATTGATGTAAACCCCAACTTCTAGAGGAAAGGCCCAAAATCTAGAGGTAAACCCCAACAGCTAGAGTTAAAGCCGAACGTCTTGAGGTAAAGCCCAAAATCTAGAGGTAAAGCCCAACTTCTAGAGGTAAAGTCCAAAATCTAGAGGTAAAGCCCAAGACCTAGTGGTAGAGCCCAAAATCTAGAGGTAAAGCCCAACATCTAGACGTAAAGCCAGATATCTAGAGGTAAAGCCCAACATCTAGAGGAAAAGCCAAATATATAGATTTAAAACCCAAAATCTAGAGGTAAAGCCCAATATCTAGACGTAAAGACCAAAATCTAGATGTAAAGCCCAACTTCTAGATCTAAAGCCCAAAATATAGATGTAAAGCCCAACTTCTAAATCTAAAGCCCAACATCTAGAGGTAAAACCCAATATTTAGAGTTTAAGCACATCATTTAGAGGTAAAGCCCAAAATCTAGATGTAAAGCCCAACTTCTAGAGGTGAAGCACAACATATAGAGGTATAACCCAACATCTAGAGATAAAGACCAACATCTAAATGTAAAGCAAAACAGCTAGATGTAAAACCCTACATCTAGAGGTAAAGTCCAGTATCTAGACTTAAAGACCAACATCTGGAGGTAAAGCCCAAAGTATAGATGTAAAGCCCAGCTTCCAGAGTTAAAGTCCAAAATCTAGAGGTAAACACCAATACCTAGAGGTAGAGCCCAAAATCTAGAGATAAAGCCCAACATCTAGAGATAAAGCCAGATATATAGATTTAAAATGCAAAATCTGGAGCTGAAGCCCAACATCTAGAGCTAAAGCCCCAAATCTAGATGTAAAGCCCAATTTCTAGATCTAAAGCCAAATAATCTAGAGGTAAAGCCCAACATGTAGGGGTAAAGACTAAGATCTAGAGGTGAATTCCAATATCTAGTGTTAAAGCCCGACACCTACAGTTAAAGCCAAACATCTAGATGTAAAACCCAACTTCTAGAGGTAAAGCCGAATATCTAGAGTCAAAGCGCATCTTTTAGAGTAAAGCCCAAAATCTAGAGTTAAAGTCCAACATCTAGAGGGAAAGCCCAGAATCTAGAGGTAAAGGCTAACATCTAGAGGTGAATTCCAAAATCTAGTCTTAAGGCCCGACATCTACAATTAAAGCCAAACATATAGATGTAAACCTCAACTTCTAGAGGAAAGGCCCAAAATCTAGAGGTAAAGCCCAACATCTAGAGTTAAAGCCGAACGTCTTGAGGTAAAGCCCAAAGTCTAGAGGTAAAGCCCAACTTCTAGAGGTAAAGTCCAAAATCTAGAGGTAAAGCCCAAGACCTAGTGGTAGAGCCCAAAATCTAGAGGTAAAGCCCAATATCTAGACGTAAAGCCAGATATCTAGATGTAAATCCCAACTTCTAGATCTAAAGCCCAAAATATAGATGTAAAGCCCAACTTCTAAATCTAAAGCCCAACATCTAGAGGTAAAGCCCAATATTTATAGTTTAAGCACATCATTTAGAGGTAAAGCCTAAAATCTAGATGTAAAGCCCAGCTTCTAAATCTAAAGCCCAACATCTAGAGGTAAAGCCCAATATTTATAGTTTAAGCACATCATTTAGAGGTAAAGCCTAAAATCTAGATGAAATTAGCCAACTTCTAAATCTAAAGCCCAACATCTAGAGGTAAAGCCCAATATTTATAGTTTAAGCACATCATTTAGAGGTAAAGCCTAAAATCTAGATGAAATTAGCCAACTTCTAAATCTAAAGCCCAACATCTAGAGGTAAAGCCCAATATTTAGAGTTTAAGCACATCATTTAGAGGTAAAGCCCAAAATCTAGATGTAAAGACCAACTTCTAGAGGTAAAGCCCATCATCTAGTCCTACAGCCCAAGGTCTGCAGGTAAAGCCCAACTTACAGAGGTGAAGGCAAACATCTAGATGTAAAACCCAAACTCTAGAGGTAAAGCCCATCATCTAGAGGTGAAGCACAACATACAGAGGTATAACCCAACATCTAGAGATAAAGACCAACATCTAAATGTAAAGCAAAACATCTAGATGTAAAACCCTACATCTAGAGGTAAAGTCCAGTATCTAGACTTAAAGACCAACATCTGGAGGTAAAGCCCAAAGTATAGATGTAAAGCCCAACTTCCAGAGTTAAAGTCCAAAATCTAGAGGTAAACACCAATACCTAGAGCTAGAGCCCAAAATTTAGAGATAAAGACCAACATCTCGAGATAAAGCCAGATATAAAGATTTAAAACCCAAAATCTGGAGCTAAAGCCCAACATCTAGAGCTAAAGCCCCAAAACTAGATGTAAAGCCCAACTTCTAGATCTAAAGCCAAATAATCTAGATGTAAAACCCAACATGCAGAGGTAAAGACTAAGATCTAGAGGTGAATTCCAATATCTAGTGTTAAAGCCCGACACCTACAGTAAAAGCCAAACATCTAGATGTAAAACCCAACTTCTAGAGGTAAAGACGAATATCTAGAGGTAAAGCGCATCCTTTAGAGTAAAGCCCAAAATCTAGAGGTAAAGCCCAACTTCTAGAGGTAAAGTCCAAAATCTAGAGGTAAAGCCCAAGACCTAGTGGTAGAGCCCAAAATCTAGAGGTAAAGCCCAACATCTAGACGTAAAGCCAGATATCTAGAGGTAAAGCCCAACATCTAGAGGAAAAGCCAAATATATAGATTTAAAACCCAATATCTAGAGATAAAGCCCAACATCTAAATGTAAAGCAAAACATAAGATGTAAAACCCTACATCTAGAGGTAAAGTCCAATATCTAGACTTAAAGACCAACATCTAGAGGTAAAACCCAACATCTAGAGTTAAAGCCCAACGTCAGGAGGTACAGCCCAGATTCTAGAGAGAAGCCAAAAATCCAGATGGAAAACCCAAAGTCTAGAGGGAAAGCCCAACTTCTAGAGGTAAAGTCCAAAATCTAGAGGTAAAGCCCAAGACCTAGTGGTAGAGCCCAAAATCTAGAGGTAAAGCCCAACATCTAGACGTAAAGCCAGATATCTAGAGGTAAAGCCCAACATCTAGAGGAAAAGCCAAATATATAGATTTAAAACCCAAAATCTAGAGATAAAGCCCAACATCTATATGTAAAGCAAAACATAAGATGTAAAACCCTACATCTAGAGGTAAAGTCCAATATCTAGACTTAAAGACCAACATCTAGAGGTAAAACCCAACATCTAGAGGAAAAGTCCAACGTCTAGAGGTACAGCCCAGATTCTAGAGAGAAGCCAAAAATCTAGATGGAAAAACCAAACTCTAGAGGTAAAGCCCAACATCTAGAGGGAAAGCCCAGAATCTAGAGGTAAAGCCTAACATCTAGAGGTGAATTCCAAGATCTAGTCTTAAGGCCCGACATCTACAATTAAAGCCAAACATATAGATGTAAACCCCAACTTCTAGAGGTAAGGCCCAAAATCTAGAGGTAAAGCCCAACAGCTAGAGTTAAAGCCGAACGTCTTGAGGTAAAGCCCAAAATCTAGAGGTAAAGCCCAACTTCTAGAGGTAAAGTCCAAAATCTAGAGGTAAAGCCCAAGACCTAGTGGTAGACCCCAAAATCTAGAGGTAAAGCCCAACATCTAGACGTAAAGCCAGATATCTAGAGGTAAAGCCCAACATCTAGAGGAAAAGCCAAATATATAGATTTAAAACCCAAAATCTGGAGGTAAATCCCAACATCTAGAGATAAAGCCAGATATAAAGATTTAAAACCCAAAATCTAGAGGTAAAGCCCAACATCTAGAGCTAAAGCCCCAAATCTAGATGTAACGCCCAATTTCCAGATCTAAAGCCAAATAATCTAGAGGTAAAGCCCAACATGTAGAGGTAAAGACTAAGATCTAGAGGTGAATTCCAATATCTAGTGTTAAAGCCCGACACCTACAGTTAAAGCCAAACATCTAGATGTAAAACCCAATTCTAGAGGTAAAGCCGAATATCTAGAGTTAAAGCGCATCCTTTAGAGTAAAGCCCAAAATCTAGAGGTAAAGCCCAACATCTAGAGGGAAAGCCCAGAATCTAGAGGTAAAGCCTAACATCTAGAGGTGAATTCCAAAATCAAGTGTTAAGGTCCGACATCTACAGTTAAAGCCAACCATATAGATGTAACCCCCAACTTCTAGAGGTAAGGCCCAAAATCTAGAGGTAAAGCCCAACAGCTAGAGTTAAAGCCGAACGTCTTGAGGTAAAGCCCAAAGTCTAGAGGTAAAGCCCAACTTCTAGAGGTAAAGTCCAAAATCTAGAGGTAAAGCCCAAGACCTAGTGGTAGAGCCCAAAATCTAGAGGTAAAGCCCAACATCTAGACGTAAAGCCAGATATCTAGAGGTAAAGCCCAACATCTAGAGGAAAAGCCAAATATATAGATTTAAAACCCAAAATCTAGAGGTAAAGCCCAACATCTAGAGCTAAAGCCCCAAATCTAGATGTAAAGCCCAATTTCCAGATCTAAAGCCAAATAATCTAGAGGTAAAGCCTAACATGTAGAGGTAAAGACTAAGATCTAGAGGTGAATTCCAATATCTAGTGTTAAAGCCCGACACCTACAGTTAAAGCCAAACATCTAGATGTAAAACCCAATTCTAGAGGTAAAGCCGAATATCTAGAGTTAAAGCGCATCCTTTAGAGTAAAGCCCAAAATCTAGAGTTAAAGCCCAACATCTAGAGGGAAAGCCCAGAATCTAGAGGTAAAGCCTAACATCTAGAGGTGAATTCCAAAATCAAGTGTTAAGGTCCGACATCTACAGTTAAAGCCAACCATATAGATGTAACCCCCAACTTCTAGAGGTAAGGCCCAAAATCTAGAGGTAAAGCCCAACATCTAGAGTTAAAGCCGAACGTCTTGAGGTAAAGCCCAAAGTCTAGAGGTAAAGCCCAACTTCTAGAGGTAAAGTCCAAAATCTAGAGGTAAAGCCCAAGACCTAGTGGTAGAGCCCAAAATCTAGAGGTAAAGCCCAATATCTAGACGTAAAGCCAGATATCTAGATGTAAATCCCAACTTCTAGATCTAAAGCCCAAAATATAGATGTAAAGCCCAACTTCTAAATCTAAAGCCCAACATCTAGAGGTAAAGCCCAATATTTATAGTTTAAGCACATCATTTAGAGGTAAAGCCTAAAATCTAGATGTAAAGCCCAGCTTCTAAATCTAAAGCCCAACATCTAGAGGTAAAGCCCAATATTTATAGTTTAAGCACATCATTTAGAGGTAAAGCCTAAAATCTAGATGAAATTAGCCAACTTCTAAATCTAAAGCCCAACATCTAGAGGTAAAGCCCAATATTTATAGTTTAAGCACATCATTTAGAGGTAAAGCCTAAAATCTAGATGAAATTAGCCAACTTCTAAATCTAAAGCCCAACATCTAGAGGTAAAGCCCAATATTTAGAGTTTAAGCACATCATTTAGAGGTAAAGCCCAAAATCTAGATGTAAAGACCAACTTCTAGAGGTAAAGCCCATCATCTAGTCCTACAGCCCAAGGTCTGCAGGTAAAGCCCAACTTACAGAGGTGAAGGCAAACATCTAGATGTAAAACCCAAACTCTAGAGGTAAAGCCCATCATCTAGAGGTGAAGCACAACATACAGAGGTATAACCCAACATCTAGAGATAAAGACCAACATCTAAATGTAAAGCAAAACATCTAGATGTAAAACCCTACATCTAGAGGTAAAGTCCAGTATCTAGACTTAAAGACCAACATCTGGAGGTAAAGCCCAAAGTATAGATGTAAAGCCCAACTTCCAGAGTTAAAGTCCAAAATCTAGAGGTAAACACCAATACCTAGAGCTAGAGCCCAAAATTTAGAGATAAAGACCAACATCTCGAGATAAAGCCAGATATAAAGATTTAAAACCCAAAATCTGGAGCTAAAGCCCAACATCTAGAGCTAAAGCCCCAAAACTAGATGTAAAGCCCAACTTCTAGATCTAAAGCCAAATAATCTAGATGTAAAACCCAACATGCAGAGGTAAAGACTAAGATCTAGAGGTGAATTCCAATATCTAGTGTTAAAGCCCGACACCTACAGTAAAAGCAAAACATCTAGATGTAAAACCCAACTTCTAGAGGTAAAGACGAATATCTAGAGGTAAAGCGCATCCTTTAGAGTAAAGCCCAAAATCTAGAGGTAAAGCCCAACTTCTAGAGGTAAAGTCCAAAATCTAGAGGTAAAGCCCAAGACCTAGTGGTAGAGCCCAAAATCTAGAGGTAAAGCCCAACATCTAGACGTAAAGCCAGATATCTAGAGGTAAAGCCCAACATCTAGAGGAAAAGCCAAATATATAGATTTAAAACCCAATATCTAGAGATAAAGCCCAACATCTAAATGTAAAGCAAAACATAAGATGTAAAACCCTACATCTAGAGGTAAAGTCCAATATCTAGACTTAAAGACCAACATCTAGAGGTAAAACCCAACATCTAGAGTTAAAGCCCAACGTCAGGAGGTACAGCCCAGATTCTAGAGAGAAGCCAAAAATCCAGATGGAAAACCCAAAGTCTAGAGGGAAAGCCCAACTTCTAGAGGTAAAGTCCAAAATCTAGAGGTAAAGCCCAAGACCTAGTGGTAGAGCCCAAAATCTAGAGGTAAAGCCCAACATCTAGACGTAAAGCCAGATATCTAGAGGTAAAGCCCAACATCTAGAGGAAAAGCCAAATATATAGATTTAAAACCCAAAATCTAGAGATAAAGCCCAACATCTAAATGTAAAGCAAAACATAAGATGTAAAACCCTACATCTAGAGGTAAAGTCCAATATCTAGACTTAAAGACCAACATCTAGAGGTAAAACCCAACATCTAGAGGAAAAGTCCAACGTCTAGAGGTACAGCCCAGATTCTAGAGAGAAGCCAAAAATCTAGATGGAAAAACCAAACTCTAGAGGTAAAGCCCAACATCTAGATGGAAAGCCCAGAATCTAGAGGTAAAGCCTAACATCTAGAGGTGAATTCCAAGATCTAGTCTTAAGGCCCGACATCTACAATTAAAGCCAAACATATAGATGTAAACCCCAACTTCTAGAGGTAAGGCCCAAAATCTAGAGGTAAAGCCCAACAGCTAGAGTTAAAGCCGAACGTCTTGAGGTAAAGCCCAAAATCTAGAGGTAAAGCCCAACTTCTAGAGGTAAAGTCCAAAATCTAGAGGTAAAGCCCAAGACCTAGTGGTAGACCCCAAAATCTAGAGGTAAAGCCCAACATCTAGACGTAAAGCCAGATATCTAGAGGTAAAGCCCAACATCTAGAGGAAAAGCCAAATATATAGATTTAAAACCCAAAATCTGGAGGTAAATCCCAACATCTAGAGATAAAGCCAGATATAAAGATTTAAAACCCAAAATCTAGAGGTAAAGCCCAACATCTAGAGCTAAAGCCCCAAATCTAGATGTAACGCCCAATTTCCAGATCTAAAGCCAAATAATCTAGAGGTAAAGCCCAACATGTAGAGGTAAAGACTAAGATCTAGAGGTGAATTCCAATATCTAGTGTTAAAGCCCGACACCTACAGTTAAAGCCAAACATCTAGATGTAAAACCCAATTCTAGAGGTAAAGCCGAATATCTAGAGTTAAAGCGCATCCTTTAGAGTAAAGCCCAAAATCTAGAGTTAAATCCCAACATCTAGAGGGAAAGCCCAGAATCTAGAGGTAAAGCCTAACATCTAGAGGTGAATTCCAAAATCAAGTGTTAAGGTCCGACATCTACAGTTAAAGCCAACCATATAGATGTAACCCCCAACTTCTAGAGGTAAGGCCCAAAATCTAGAGGTAAAGCCCAACAGCTAGAGTTAAAGCCGAACGTCTTGAGGTAAAGCCCAAAGTCTAGAGGTAAAGCCCAACTTCTAGAGGTAAAGTCCAAAATCTAGAGGTAAAGCCCAAGACCTAGTGGTAGAGCCCAAAATCTAGAGGTAAAGCCCAACATCTAGACGTAAAGCCAGATATCTAGAGGTAAAGCCCAACATCTAGAGGAAAAGCCAAATATATAGATTTAAAACCCAAAATCTAGAGGTAAAGCCCAACATCTAGAGCTAAAGCCCCAAATCTAGATGTAAAGCCCAATTTCCAGATCTAAAGCCAAATAATCTAGAGGTAAAGCCTAACATGTAGAGGTAAAGACTAAGATCTAGAGGTGAATTCCAATATCTAGTGTTAAAGCCCGACACCTACAGTTAAAGCCAAACATCTAGATGTAAATCCCAACTTCTAGAGGTAAAGCCGAATATCTAGAGTTAAAGCGCAACCTTTAGAGTAAAGCCCAAAATCTAGAGTTAAAGCCCAACATCTAGAGGGAAAGCCCAGAATCTAGAGGTAAAGCCTAACATCTAGAGGTGAATTCCAAAATCAAGTGTTAAGGTCCGACATCTACAGTTAAAGCCAACCATATAGATGTAACCCCCAACTTCTAGAGGTAAGGCCCAAAATCTAGAGGTAAAGCCCAACATCTAGAGTTAAAGCCGAACGTCTTGAGGTAAAGCCCAAAGTCTAGAGGTAAAGCCCAACTTCTAGAGGTAAAGTCCAAAATCTAGAGGTAAAGCCCAAGACCTAGTGGTAGAGCCCAAAATCTAGAGGTAAAGCCCAATATCTAGACGTAAAGCCAGATATCTAGATGTAAATCCCAACTTCTAGATCTAAAGCCCAAAATATAGATGTAAAGCCCAACTTCTAAATCTAAAGCCCAACATCTAGAGGTAAAGCCCAATATTTATAGTTTAAGCACATCATTTAGAGGTAAAGCCTAAAATCTAGATGTAAAGCCCAACTTCTAAATCTAAAGCCCAACATCTAGAGGTAAAGCCCAATATTTATAGTTTAAGCACATCATTTAGAGGTAAAGCCTAAAATCTAGATGAAATTAGCCAACTTCTAAATCTAAAGCCCAACATCTAGAGGTAAAGCCCAATATTTAGAGTTTAAGCACATCATTTAGAGGTAAAGCCTAAAATCTAGATGAAATTAGCCAACTTCTAAATCTAAAGCCCAAAATCTAGAGGTAAAGCCCAACATCTAGAGGTAAAGCCCAATATTTAGAGTTTAAGCACATCATTTAGAGGTAAAGCCCAAAATCTAGATGTAAAGCCCAACTTCTAGAGGTAAAGCCCATCATCTAGTCCTACAGCCCAAGGTCTGCAGGTAAAGCCCAACTTACAGAGGTGAAGGCAAACATCTAGATGTAAAACCCAAACTCTAGAGGTAAAGCCCATCATCTAGAGGTGAAGCACAACATACAGAGGTATAACCCAACATCTAGAGATAAAGACCAACATCTAGAGATAAAGCCAGATATAAAGATTTAAAACCCATAATCTGGAGCTAAAGCCCAACATCTAGAGCTAAAGCCCCAAATCTAGATGTAAAGCCCAACTTCTAGATCTAAAGCGAAATAATCTAGATGTAAAACCCAACATGCAGAGGTAAAGACTAAGATCTAGAGGTGAATTCCAATATCTAGTGTTAAAGCCCGACACCTACAGTAAAAGCCAAACATCTAGATGTAAAACCCAACTTCTAGAGGTAAAGACGAATATCTAGAGTTAAAGCGCATCCTTTAGAGTAAAGCCCAAAATCTAGAGTTAAAGCGCAACATCTAGAGGGAAAGCCCAGAAGCTAGAGGTAAAGCCTAACATCTAGAGGTGAATTCCAAAATCAAGTGTTAAGGTCCGACATCTACAGTTAAAGCCAACCATATAGATGTAACCCCCAACTTCTAGAGGTAAGGCCCATAATCTAGAGGTAAAGCCCAACAGCTAGAGTTAAAGCCGAACGTCTTGAGGTAAAGCCCAAAGTCTAGAGGTAAAGCCCAACTTCTAGAGGTAAAGTCCAAAATCTAGAGGTAAAGCCCAAGACCTAGTGGTAGAGCCCAAAATCCTAAGGTAAAGCCCAACATCTAGACGTAAAGCCAGATATCTGATGATAAAGCCCAACATCTAGAGGAAAAGCCAAATATATAGATTTAAAACCCAAAATCTAGAGATAAAGCCCAACATCTAAATGTAAAGCAAAACATAAGATTTGAAACCCTACATCTAGAGGTAAAGTCCAAAATCTAGAGGTAAAGCCCAAGACCTAGTGGTAGAGCCCAAAATCTAGAGGTAAAGCCCAATATCTAGACGTAAAGCCAGATATCTAGAGGTAAAGCCCAACATCTAGAGGAAAAGCCAAATATATAGATTTAAAACCCAAAATCTAGAGGTAAAGCCCAACATCTAGAGCTAAAGCCCCAAATCTAGATGTAAAGCCCAATTTCCAGATCTAAAGCCAAATAATCTAGAGGTAAAGCCCAACATGTAGAGGTAAAGACTAAGATCTAGAGGTGAATTCCAATATCTACTGTTAAAGCCCGACACCTACAGTTAAAGCCAAACATCTAGATGTAAAACCCAACTTCTAGAGGTAAAGCCGAAAATCAAGAGTTAAAGCGCATCCTTTAGAGTATAGCCCAAAATCTAGAGTTAAAGCCCAACAACTAGAGTGAAAGCCCAGAATCTAGAGGTAAAGCCTAACATCTAGAGGTGAATTCCAAAATCAAGTGTTAAGGTCCGACATCTACAGTTAAAGCCAACCATATAGATGTAACCCCCAACTTCTAGAGGTAAGGCCCAAAATCTAGAGGTAAAGCCCAACAGCTAGAGCTAAAGCCGAACGTCTTGAGGTAAAGCCCAAAGTCTAGAGGTAAAGCCCAACTTCTAGAGGTAAAGTCCAAAATCTAGAGGTTAAGCCCAAGAACTAGTGGTAGAGCCCAAAATCTAGAGGTAAAGCCCAACATCTAGACGTAAAGCCAGATATCTAGAGGTAAAGCCCAACATCTAGAGGAAAAGCCAAATATATAGATTTAAAACCCAAAATCTAGAGATAAAGCCCAACATCTAAATGTAAAGCAAAACATAAGATGTAAAACCCTACATCTAGAGGTAAAGTCCAATATCTAGACTTAAAGACCAACATCTAGAGGTAAAACCCAACATCTAGAGGAAAAGTCCAACGTCTAGAGGTACAGCCCAGATTCTAGAGAGAAGCCAAAAATCTAGATGGAAAAACCAAACTCTAGAGGTAAAGCCCAACATCTAGAGGGAAAGCCCAGAATCTAGAGGTAAAGCCTAACATCTAGAGGTGAATTCCAAGATCTAGTCTTAAGGCCCGACATCTACAATTAAAGCCAAACATATAGATGTAAACCCCAACTTCTAGAGGTAAGGCCCAAAATCTAGAGGTAAAGCCCAACAGCTAGAGTTAAAGCCGAACGTCTTGAGGTAAAGCCCAAAATCTAGAGGTAAAGCCCAACTTCTAGAGGTAAAGTCCAAAATCTAGAGGTAAAGCCCAAGACCTAGTGGTAGACCCCAAAATCTAGAGGTAAAGCCCAACATCTAGACGTAAAGCCAGATATCTAGAGGTAAAGCCCAACATCTAGAGGAAAAGCCAAATATATAGATTTAAAACCCAAAATCTGGAGGTAAATCCCAACATCTAGAGATAAAGCCAGATATAAAGATTTAAAACCCAAAATCTAGAGGTAAAGCCCAACATCTAGAGCTAAAGCCCCAAATCTAGATGTAACGCCCAATTTCCAGATCTAAAGCCAAATAATCTAGAGGTAAAGCCCAACATGTAGAGGTAAAGACTAAGATCTAGAGGTGAATTCCAATATCTAGTGTTAAAGCCCGACACCTACAGTTAAAGCCAAACATCTAGATGTAAAACCCAATTCTAGAGGTAAAGCCGAATATCTAGAGTTAAAGCGCATCCTTTAGAGTAAAGCCCAAAAACTAGAGTTAAAGCCCAACATCTAGAGGGAAAGCCCAGAATCTAGAGGTAAAGCCTAACATCTAGAGGTGAATTCCAAAATCAAGTGTTAAGGTCCGACATCTACAGTTAAAGCCAACCATATAGATGTAACCCCCAACTTCTAGAGGTAAGGCCCAAAATCTAGAGGTAAAGCCCAACAGCTAGAGTTAAAGCCGAACGTCTTGAGGTAAAGCCCAAAGTCTAGAGGTAAAGCCCAACTTCTAGAGGTAAAGTCCAAAATCTAGAGGTAAAGCCCAAGACCTAGTGGTAGAGCCCAAAATCTAGAGGTAAAGCCCAACATCTAGACGTAAAGCCAGATATCTAGAGGTAAAGCCCAACATCTAGAGGAAAAGCCAAATATATAGATTTAAAACCCAAAATCTAGAGGTAAAGCCCAACATCTAGAGCTAAAGCCCCAAATCTAGATGTAAAGCCCAATTTCCAGATCTAAAGCCAAATAATCTAGAGGTAAAGCCTAACATGTAGAGGTAAAGACTAAGATCTAGAGGTGAATTCCAATATCTAGTGTTAAAGCCCGACACCTACAGTTAAAGCCAAACATCTAGATGTAAATCCCAACTTCTAGAGGTAAAGCCGAATATCTAGAGTTAAAGCGCATCCTTTAGAGTAAAGCCCAAAATCTAGAGTTAAAGCCCAACATCTAGAGGGAAAGCCCAGAATCTAGAGGTAAAGCCTAACATCTAGAGGTGAATTCCAAAATCAAGTGTTAAGGTCCGACATCTACAGTTAAAGCCAACCATATAGATGTAACCCCCAACTTCTAGAGGTAAGGCCCAAAATCTAGAGGTAAAGCCCAACATCTAGAGTTAAAGCCGAACGTCTTGAGGTAAAGCCCAAAGTCTAGAGGTAAAGCCCAACTTCTAGAGGTAAAGTCCAAAATCTAGAGGTAAAGCCCAAGACCTAGTGGTAGAGCCCAAAATCTAGAGGTAAAGCCCAATATCTAGACGTAAAGCCAGATATCTAGATGTAAATCCCAACTTCTAGATCTAAAGCCCAAAATATAGATGTAAAGCCCAACTTCTAAATCTAAAGCCCAACATCTAGAGGTAAAGCCCAATATTTATAGTTTAAGCACATCATTTAGAGGTAAAGCCTAAAATCTAGATGTAAAGCCCAACTTCTAAATCTAAAGCCCAACATCTAGAGGTAAAGCCCAATATTTATAGTTTAAGCACATCATTTAGAGGTAAAGCCTAAAATCTAGATGAAATTAGCCAACTTCTAAATCTAAAGCCCAACATCTAGAGGTAAAGCCCAATATTTAGAGTTTAAGCACATCATTTAGAGGTAAAGCCTAAAATCTAGATGAAATTAGCCAACTTCTAAATCTAAAGCCCAACATCTAGAGGTAAAGCCCAATATTTAGAGTTTAAGCACATCATTTAGAGGTAAAGCCCAAAATCTAGATGTAAAGCCCAACTTCTAGAGGTAAAGCCCATCATCTAGTCCTACAGCCCAAGGTCTGCAGGTAAAGCCCAACTTACAGAGGTGAAGGCAAACATCTAGATGTAAAACCCAAACTCTAGAGGTAAAGCCCATCATCTAGAGGTGAAGCACAACATACAGAGGTATAACCCAACATCTAGAGATAAAGACCAACATCTAGAGATAAAGCCAGATATAAAGATTTAAAACCCATAATCTGGAGCTAAAGCCCAACATCTAGAGCTAAAGCCCCAAATCTAGATGTAAAGCCCAACTTCTAGATCTAAAGCGAAATAATCTAGATGTAAACCCCAACATGCAGAGGTAAAGACTAAGATCTAGAGGTGAATTCCAATATCTAGTGTTAAAGCCCGACACCTACAGTAAAAGCCAAACATCTAGATGTAAAACCCAACTTCTAGAGGTAAAGACGAATATCTAGAGTTAAAGCGCATCCTTTAGAGTAAAGCCCAAAATCTAGAGTTAAAGCGCAACATCTAGAGGGAAAGCCCAGAATCTAGAGGTAAAGCCTAACATCTAGAGGTGAATTCCAAAATCAAGTGTTAAGGTCCGACATCTACAGTTAAAGCCAACCATATAGATGTAACCCCCAACTTCTAGAGGTAAGGCCCATAATCTAGAGGTAAAGCCCAACAGCTAGAGTTAAAGCCGAACGTCTTGAGGTAAAGCCCAAAGTCTAGAGGTAAAGCCCAACTTCTAGAGGTAAAGTCCAAAATCTAGAGGTAAAGCCCAAGACCTAGTGGTAGAGCCCAAAATCCTAAGGTAAAGCCCAACATCTAGACGTAAAGCCAGATATCTGATGATAAAGCCCAACATCTAGAGGAAAAGCCAAATATATAGATTTAAAACCCAAAATCTAGAGATAAAGCCCAACATCTAAATGTAAAGCAAAACATAAGATGTGAAACCCTACATCTAGAGGTAAAGTCCAATATCTAGACTTAAAGACCAACATCTAGAGGTAAAACCCAACATCTAGAGGTAAAGCCCAACGTCTGGAGGTACAGCCCAGATTCTAGAGAGAAGCAAAAAATCCAGATGGAAAACCCAAACTCTAGAGGTAAAGCCCAACATCTAGAGGTAAAGCCCAGAATCTAGAGGTAAAGCCTAACATCTAGAGGTGAATTCCAAAATCTAGTCTTAAGGCCCGACATCTACAATTAAAGCCAAACATATTGATGTAAACCCCAACTTCTAGAGGAAAGGCCCAAAATCTAGAGGTAAACCCCAACAGCTAGAGTTAAAGCCGAAGGTCTTGAGGTAAAGCCCAAAATCTAGAGGTAAAGCCCAACTTCTAGAGGTAAAGTCCAAAATCTAGAGGTAAAGCCCAAGACCTAGTGGTAGAGCCCAAAATCTAGAGGTAAAGCCCAACATCTAGACGTAAAGCCAGATATCTGATGGTAAAGCCCAACATCTAGAGGAAAAGCCAAATATATAGATTTAAAACCCAAAATCTAGAGGTAAAGCCCAACATCTAGAGCTAAAGCCCCAAATCTAGATGTAAAGCCCAATTTCCAGATCTAAAGCCAAATAATCTAGAGGTAAAGCCCAACATGTAGAGGTAAAGACTAAGATCTAGAGGTGAATTCCAATATCTACTGTTAAAGCCCGACACCTACAGTTAAAGCCAAACATCTAGATGTAAAACCCAACTTCTAGAGGTAAAGCCGAAAATCAAGAGTTAAAGCGCATCCTTTAGAGTATAGCCCAAAATCTAGAGTTAAAGCCCAACAACTAGAGGGAAAGCCCAGAATCTAGAGGTAAAGCCTAACATCTAGAGGTGAATTCCAAAATCAAGTGTTAAGGTCCGACATCTACAGTTAAAGCCAACCATATAGATGTAACCCCCAACTTCTAGAGGTAAGGCCCAAAATCTAGAGGTAAAGCCCAACAGCTAGAGCTAAAGCCGAACGTCTTGAGGTAAAGCCCAAAGTCTAGAGGTAAAGCCCAACTTCTAGAGGTAAAGTCCAAAATCTAGAGGTTACGCCCAAGAACTAGTGGTAGAGCCCAAAATCTAGAGGTAAAGCCCAACATCTAGACGTAAAGCCAGATATCTAGAGGTAAAGCCCAACATCTAGAGGAAAAGCCAAATATATAGATTTAAAACCCAAAATCTAGAGATAAAGCCCAACATCTAAATGTAAAGCAAAACATAAGATGTAAAACCCTACATCTAGAGGTAAAGTCCAATATCTAGACTTAAAGACCAACATCTAGAGGTAAAACCCAACATCTAGAGTTAAAGCCCAACGTCAGGAGGTACAGCCCAGATTCTAGAGAGAAGCCAAAAATCCAGATGGAAAACCCAAAGTCTAGAGGGAAAGCCCAACTTCTAGAGGTAAAGTCCAAAATCTAGAGGTAAACCCAAGACCTAGTGGTAGAGCCCATAATCTAGAGGTAAAGCCCAACATCTAGACGTAAAGCCAGATATCAAGAGGTAAAGCCCAACATCTAGAGGAAAAGCCAAATATATAGATTTAAAACCCAAAATCTAGAGATAAAGCCCAACATCTAAATGTAAAGCAAAACATAAGATGTAAAACCCTACATCTAGAGGTAAAGTCCAATATCTAGACTTAAAGACCAACATCTAGAGGTAAAACCCAACATCTAGAGGAAAAGTCCAACGTCTAGAGGTACAGCCCAGATTCTAGAGAGAAGCCAAAAATCTAGATGGAAAAACCAAACTCTAGAGGTAAAGCCCAACATCTAGAGGGAAAGCCCAGAATCTAGAGGTAAAGCCTAACATCTAGAGGTGAATTCCAAGATCTAGTCTTAAGGCCCGACATCTACAATTAAAGCCAAACATATAGATGTAAACCCCAACTTCTAGAGGTAAGGCCCAAAATCTAGAGGTAAAGCCCAACAGCTAGAGTTAAAGCCGAACGTCTTGAGGTAAAGCCCAAAATCTAGAGGTAAAGCCCAACTTCTAGAGGTAAAGTCCAAAATCTAGAGGTAAAGCCCAAGACCTAGTGGTAGACCCCAAAATCTAGAGGTAAAGCCCAACATCTAGACGTAAATCCAGATATCTAGAGGTAAAGCCCAACATCTAGAGGAAAAGCCAAATATATAGATTTAAAACCCAAAATCTGGAGGTAAATCCCAACATCTAGAGATAAAGCCAGATATAAAGATTTAAAACCCAAAATCTAGAGGTAAAGCCCAACATCTAGAGCTAAAGCCCCAAATCTAGATGTAACGCCCAATTTCCAGATCTAAAGCCAAATAATCTAGAGGTAAAGCCCAACATGTAGAGGTAAAGACTAAGATCTAGAGGTGAATTCCAATATCTAGTGTTAAAGCCCGACACCTACAGTTAAAGCCAAACATCTAGATGTAAAACCCAATTCTAGAGGTAAAGCCGAATATCTAGAGTTAAAGCGCATCCTTTAGAGTAAAGCCCAAAATCTAGAGTTAAAGCCCAACATCTAGAGGGAAAGCCCAGAATCTAGAGGTAAAGCCTAACATCTAGAGGTGAATTCCAAAATCAAGTGTTAAGGTCCGACATCTACAGTTAAAGCCAACCATATAGATGTAACCCCCAACTTCTAGAGGTAAGGCCCAAAATCTAGAGGTAAAGCCCAACAGCTAGAGTTAAAGCCGAACGTCTTGAGGTAAAGCCCAAAGTCTAGAGGTAAAGCCCAACTTCTAGAGGTAAAGTCCAAAATCTAGAGGTAAAGCCCAAGACCTAGTGGTAGAGCCCAAAATCTAGAGGTAAAGCCCAACATCTAGACGTAAAGCCAGATATCTAACGGTAAAGCCCAACATCTAGAGGAAAAGCCAAATATATAGATTTAAAACCCAAAATCTAGAGGTAAAGCCCAACATCTAGAGCTAAAGCCCCAAATCTAGATGTAAAGCCCAATTTCCAGATCTAAAGCCAAATAATCTAGAGGTAAAGCCTAACATGTAGAGGTAAAGACTAAGATCTAGAGGTGAATTCCAATATCTAGTGTTAAAGCCCGACACCTACAGTTAAAGCCAAACATCTAGATGTAAATCCCAACTTCTAGAGGTAAAGCCGAATATCTAGAGTTAAAGCGCATCCTTTAGAGTAAAGCCCAAAATCTAGAGTTAAAGCCCAACATCTAGAGGGAAAGCCCAGAATCTAGAGGTAAAGCCTAACATCTAGAGGTGAATTCCAAAATCAAGTGTTAAGGTCCGACATCTACAGTTAAAGCCAACCATATAGATGTAACCCCCAACTTCTAGAGGTAAGGCCCAAAATCTAGAGGTAAAGCCCAACATCTAGAGTTAAAGCCGAACGTCTTGAGGTAAAGCCCAAAGTCTAGAGGTAAAGCCCAACTTCTAGAGGTAAAGTCCAAAATCTAGAGGTAAAGCCCAAGACCTAGTGGTAGAGCCCAAAATCTAGAGGTAAAGCCCAATATCTAGACGTAAAGCCAGATATCTAGATGTAAATCCCAACTTCTAGATCTAAAGCCCAAAATATAGATGTAAAGCCCAACTTCTAAATCTAAAGCCCAACATCTAGAGGTAAAGCCCAATATTTATAGTTTAAGCACATCATTTAGAGGTAAAGCCTAAAATCTAGATGTAAAGCCCAACTTCTAAATCTAAAGCCCAACATCTAGAGGTAAAGCCCAATATTTATAGTTTAAGCACATCATTTAGAGGTAAAGCCTAAAATCTAGATGAAATTAGCCAACTTCTAAATCTAAAGCCCAACATCTAGAGGTAAAGCCCAATATTTAGAGTTTAAGCACATCATTTAGAGGTAAAGCCCAAAATCTAGATGTAAAGCCCAACTTCTAGAGGTAAAGCCCATCATCTAGTCCTACAGCCCAAGGTCTGCAGGTAAAGCCCAACTTACAGAGGTGAAGGCAAACATCTAGATGTAAAACCCAAACTCTAGAGGTAAAGCCCATCATCTAGAGGTGAAGCACAACATACAGAGGTATAACCCAACATCTAGAGATAAAGACCAACATCTAAATGTAAAGCAAAACATCTAGATGTAAAACCCTACATCTAGAGGTAAAGTCCAGTATCTAGACTTAAAGACCAACATCTGGAGGTAAAGCCCAAAGTATAGATGTAAAGCCCAACTTCCAGAGTTAAAGTCCAAAATCTAGAGGTAAACACCAATACCTAGAGCTAGAGCCCAAAATCTAGAGATAAAGCCCAACATCTAGAGATAAAGCCAGATATAAAGATTTAAAACCCATAATCTGGAGCTAAAGCCCAACATCTAGAGCTAAAGCCCCAAATCTAGATGTAAAGCCCAACTTCTAGATCTAAAGCCAAATAATCTAGATGTAAAACCCAACATGCAGAGGTAAAGACTAAGATCTAGAGGTGAATTCCAATATCTAGTGTTAAAGCCCGACACCTACAGTAAAAGCCAAACATCTAGATGTAAAACCCAACTTCTAGAGGTAAAGACGAATATCTAGAGTTAAAGCGCATCCTTTAGAGTAAAGCCCAAAATCTAGAGTTAAAGCGCAACATCTAGAGGGAAAGCCCAGAATCTAGAGGTAAAGCCTAACATCTAGAGGTGAATTCCAAAATCAAGTGTTAAGGTCCGACATCTACAGTTAAAGCCAACCATATAGATGTAACCCCCAACTTCTAGAGGTAAGGCCCATAATCTAGAGGTAAAGCCCAACAGCTAGAGTTAAAGCCGAACGTCTTGAGGTAAAGCCCAAAGTCTAGAGGTAAAGCCCAACTTCTAGAGGTAAAGTCCAAAATCTAGAGGTAAAGCCCAAGACCTAGTGGTAGAGCCCAAAATCCTAAGGTAAAGCCCAACATCTAGACGTAAAGCCAGATATCTGATGATAAAGCCCAACATCTAGAGGAAAAGCCAAATATATAGATTTAAAACCCAAAATCTAGAGATAAAGCCCAACATCTAAATGTAAAGCAAAACATAAGATGTGAAACCCTACATCTAGAGGTAAAGTCCAATATCTAGACTTAAAGACCAACATCTAGAGGTAAAACCCAACATCTAGAGGTAAAGCCCAACGTCTGGAGGTACAGCCCAGATTCTAGAGAGAAGCAAAAAATCCAGATGGAAAACCCAAACTCTAGAGGTAAAGCCCAACATCTAGAGGTAAAGCCCAGAATCTAGAGGTAAAGCCTAACATCTAGAGGTGAATTCCAAAATCTAGTCTTAAGGCCCGACATCTACAATTAAAGCCAAACATATTGATGTAAACCCCAACTTCTAGAGGAAAGGCCCAAAATCTAGAGGTAAACCCCAACAGCTAGAGTTAAAGCCGAAGGTCTTGAGGTAAAGCCCAAACTCTAGAGGTAAAGCCCAACTTCTAGAGGTAAAGTCCAAAATCTAGAGGTAAAGCCCAAGACCTAGTGGTAGAGCCCAAAATCTAGAGGTAAAGCCCAATATCTAGACGTAAAGCCAGATATCTAGAGGTAAAGCCCAACATCTAGAGGAAAAGCCAAATATATAGATTTAAAACCCAAAATCTAGAGGTAAAGCCCAACATCTAGAGCTAAAGCCCCAAATCTAGATGTAAAGCCCAATTTCCAGATCTAAAGCCAAATAATCTAGAGGTAAAGCCCAACATGTAGAGGTAAAGACTAAGATCTAGAGGTGAATTCCAATATCTAGTGTTAAAGCCCGACACCTACAGTTAAAGCCAAACATCTAGATGTAAAACCCAACTTCTAGAGGTAAAGCCGAAAATCAAGAGTTAAAGCGCATCCTTTAGAGTATAGCCCAAAATCTAGAGTTAAAGCCCAACAACTAGAGGGAAAGCCCAGAATCTAGAGGTAAAGCCTAACATCTAGAGGTGAATTCCAAAATCAAGTGTTAAGGTCCGACATCTACAGTTAAAGCCAACCATATAGATGTAACCCCCAACTTCTAGAGGTAAGGCCCAAAATCTAGAGGTAAAGCCCAACAGCTAGAGCTAAAGCCGAACGTCTTGAGGTAAAGCCCAAAGTCTAGAGGTAAAGCCCAACTTCTAGAGGTAAAGTCCAAAATCTAGAGGTTAAGCCCAAGAACTAGTGGTAGAGCCCAAAATCTAGAGGTAAAGCCCAACATCTAGACG
Source organism: Leptosomus discolor (assembly GCF_034619465.1). Lineage (NCBI taxonomy): Eukaryota > Metazoa > Chordata > Aves > Leptosomiformes > Leptosomidae > Leptosomus > Leptosomus discolor. The sequence continues at coordinate 3,138,835 of NW_028237782.1, read as the reverse complement.
TAAAGCCAGATATCTAGAGGTAAAGCCCAACATCTAGAGGAAAAGCCAAATATATAGATTTAAAACCCAAAATCTAGAGATAAAGCCCAACATCTAAATGTAAAGCAAAACATAAGATGTAAAACCCTACATCTAGAGGTAAAGTCCAATATCTAGACTTAAAGACCAACATCTAGAGGTAAAACCCAACATCTAGAGTTAAAGCCCAACGTCAGGAGGTACAGCCCAGATTCTAGAGAGAAGCCAAAAATCCAGATGGAAAACCCAAAGTCTAGAGGGAAAGCCCAACTTCTAGAGGTAAAGTCCAAAATCTAGAGGTAAACCCAAGACCTAGTGGTAGAGCCCATAATCTAGAGGTAAAGCCCAACATCTAGACGTAAAGCCAGATATCAAGAGGTAAAGCCCAACATCTAGAGGAAAAGCCAAATATATAGATTTAAAACCCAAAATCTAGAGATAAAGCCCAACATCTAAATGTAAAGCAAAACATAAGATGTAAAACCCTACATCTAGAGGTAAAGTCCAATATCTAGACTTAAAGACCAACATCTAGAGGTAAAACCCAACATCTAGAGGAAAAGTCCAACGTCTAGAGGTACAGCCCAGATTCTAGAGAGAAGCCAAAAATCTAGATGGAAAAACCAAACTCTAGAGGTAAAGCCCAACATCTAGAGGGAAAGCCCAGAATCTAGAGGTAAAGCCTAACATCTAGAGGTGAATTCCAAGATCTAGTCTTAAGGCCCGACATCTACAATTAAAGCCAAACATATAGATGTAAACCCCAACTTCTAGAGGTAAGGCCCAAAATCTAGAGGTAAAGCCCAACAGCTAGAGTTAAAGCCGAACGTCTTGAGGTAAAGCCCAAAATCTAGAGGTAAAGCCCAACTTCTAGAGGTAAAGTCCAAAATCTAGAGGTAAAGCCCAAGACCTAGTGGTAGACCCCAAAATCTAGAGGTAAAGCCCAACATCTAGACGTAAATCCAGATATCTAGAGGTAAAGCCCAACATCTAGAGGAAAAGCCAAATATATAGATTTAAAACCCAAAATCTGGAGGTAAATCCCAACATCTAGAGATAAAGCCAGATATAAAGATTTAAAACCCAAAATCTAGAGGTAAAGCCCAACATCTAGAGCTAAAGCCCCAAATCTAGATGTAACGCCCAATTTCCAGATCTAAAGCCAAATAATCTAGAGGTAAAGCCCAACATGTAGAGGTAAAGACTAAGATCTAGAGGTGAATTCCAATATCTAGTGTTAAAGCCCGACACCTACAGTTAAAGCCAAACATCTAGATGTAAAACCCAATTCTAGAGGTAAAGCCGAATATCTAGAGTTAAAGCGCATCCTTTAGAGTAAAGCCCAAAATCTAGAGTTAAAGCCCAACATCTAGAGGGAAAGCCCAGAATCTAGAGGTAAAGCCTAACATCTAGAGGTGAATTCCAAAATCAAGTGTTAAGGTCCGACATCTACAGTTAAAGCCAACCATATAGATGTAACCCCCAACTTCTAGAGGTAAGGCCCAAAATCTAGAGGTAAAGCCCAACATCTAGAGTTAAAGCCGAACGTCTTGAGGTAAAGCCCAAAGTCTAGAGGTAAAGCCCAACTTCTAGAGGTAAAGTCCAAAATCTAGAGGTAAAGCCCAAGACCTAGTGGTAGAGCCCAAAATCTAGAGGTAAAGCCCAACATCTAGACGTAAAGCCAGATATCTAACGGTAAAGCCCAACATCTAGAGGAAAAGCCAAATATATAGATTTAAAACCCAAAATCTAGAGGTAAAGCCCAACATCTAGAGCTAAAGCCCCAAATCTAGATGTAAAGCCCAATTTCCAGATCTAAAGCCAAATAATCTAGAGGTAAAGCCTAACATGTAGAGGTAAAGACTAAGATCTAGAGGTGAATTCCAATATCTAGTGTTAAAGCCCGACACCTACAGTTAAAGCCAAACATCTAGATGTAAATCCCAACTTCTAGAGGTAAAGCCGAATATCTAGAGTTAAAGCGCATCCTTTAGAGTAAAGCCCAAAATCTAGAGTTAAAGCCCAACATCTAGAGGGAAAGCCCAGAATCTAGAGGTAAAGCCTAACATCTAGAGGTGAATTCCAAAATCAAGTGTTAAGGTCCGACATCTACAGTTAAAGCCAACCATATAGATGTAACCCCCAACTTCTAGAGGTAAGGCCCAAAATCTAGAGGTAAAGCCCAACATCTAGAGTTAAAGCCGAACGTCTTGAGGTAAAGCCCAAAGTCTAGAGGTAAAGCCCAACTTCTAGAGGTAAAGTCCAAAATCTAGAGGTAAAGCCCAAGACCTAGTGGTAGAGCCCAAAATCTAGAGGTAAAGCCCAATATCTAGACGTAAAGCCAGATATCTAGATGTAAATCCCAACTTCTAGATCTAAAGCCCAAAATATAGATGTAAAGCCCAACTTCTAAATCTAAAGCCCAACATCTAGAGGTAAAGCCCAATATTTATAGTTTAAGCACATCATTTAGAGGTAAAGCCTAAAATCTAGATGTAAAGCCCAACTTCTAAATCTAAAGCCCAACATCTAGAGGTAAAGCCCAATATTTATAGTTTAAGCACATCATTTAGAGGTAAAGCCTAAAATCTAGATGAAATTAGCCAACTTCTAAATCTAAAGCCCAACATCTAGAGGTAAAGCCCAATATTTAGAGTTTAAGCACATCATTTAGAGGTAAAGCCCAAAATCTAGATGTAAAGCCCAACTTCTAGAGGTAAAGCCCATCATCTAGTCCTACAGCCCAAGGTCTGCAGGTAAAGCCCAACTTACAGAGGTGAAGGCAAACATCTAGATGTAAAACCCAAACTCTAGAGGTAAAGCCCATCATCTAGAGGTGAAGCACAACATACAGAGGTATAACCCAACATCTAGAGATAAAGACCAACATCTAAATGTAAAGCAAAACATCTAGATGTAAAACCCTACATCTAGAGGTAAAGTCCAGTATCTAGACTTAAAGACCAACATCTGGAGGTAAAGCCCAAAGTATAGATGTAAAGCCCAACTTCCAGAGTTAAAGTCCAAAATCTAGAGGTAAACACCAATACCTAGAGCTAGAGCCCAAAATCTAGAGATAAAGCCCAACATCTAGAGATAAAGCCAGATATAAAGATTTAAAACCCATAATCTGGAGCTAAAGCCCAACATCTAGAGCTAAAGCCCCAAATCTAGATGTAAAGCCCAACTTCTAGATCTAAAGCCAAATAATCTAGATGTAAAACCCAACATGCAGAGGTAAAGACTAAGATCTAGAGGTGAATTCCAATATCTAGTGTTAAAGCCCGACACCTACAGTAAAAGCCAAACATCTAGATGTAAAACCCAACTTCTAGAGGTAAAGACGAATATCTAGAGTTAAAGCGCATCCTTTAGAGTAAAGCCCAAAATCTAGAGTTAAAGCGCAACATCTAGAGGGAAAGCCCAGAATCTAGAGGTAAAGCCTAACATCTAGAGGTGAATTCCAAAATCAAGTGTTAAGGTCCGACATCTACAGTTAAAGCCAACCATATAGATGTAACCCCCAACTTCTAGAGGTAAGGCCCATAATCTAGAGGTAAAGCCCAACAGCTAGAGTTAAAGCCGAACGTCTTGAGGTAAAGCCCAAAGTCTAGAGGTAAAGCCCAACTTCTAGAGGTAAAGTCCAAAATCTAGAGGTAAAGCCCAAGACCTAGTGGTAGAGCCCAAAATCTAGAGGTAAAGCCCAACATCTAGACGTAAAGCCAGATATCTACAGGTAAAGCCCAACATCTACAGGTAAAGTCCAAAATCTAGAGGTAAAGATCAAGACCTAGTGGTAGAGCCCAAAATCTAGAGGTAAAGCCCAATATCTAGACGTAAAGCCAGATATCTAGATGTAAATCCCAACTTCTAGATCTAAAGCCCAAAATATAGATGTAAAGCCCAACTTCTAAATCTAAAGCCCAACATCTAGAGGTAAAGCCCAATATTTATAGTTTAAGCACATCATTTAGAGGTAAAGCCTAAAATCTAGATGTAAAGCCCAACTTCTAAATCTAAAGCCCAACATCTAGAGGTAAAGCCCAATATTTATAGTTTAAGCACATCATTTAGAGGTAAAGCCTAAAATCTAGATGAAATTAGCCAACTTCTAAATCTAAAGCCCAACATCTAGAGGTAAAGCCCAATATTTAGAGTTTAAGCACATCATTTAGAGGTAAAGCCTAAAATCTAGATGAAATTAGCCAACTTCTAAATCTAAAGCCCAACATCTAGAGGTAAAGCCCAATATTTAGAGTTTAAGCACATCATTTAGAGGTAAAGCCCAAAATCTAGATGTAAAGCCCAACTTCTAGAGGTAAAGCCCATCATCTAGTCCTACAGCCCAAGGTCTGCAGGTAAAGCCCAACTTACAGAGGTGAAGGCAAACATCTAGATGTAAAACCCAAACTCTAGAGGTAAAGCCCATCATCTAGAGGTGAAGCACAACATACAGAGGTATAACCCAACATCTAGAGATAAAGCCCAACATCTAGAGATAAAGCCAGATATAAAGATTTAAAACCCATAATCTGGAGCTAAAGCCCAACATCTAGAGCTAAAGCCCCAAATCTAGATGTAAAGCCCAACTTCTAGATCTAAAGCCAAATAATCTAGATGTAAAACCCAACATGCAGAGGTAAAGACTAAGATCTAGAGGTGAATTCCAATATCTAGTGTTAAAGCCCGACACCTACAGTAAAAGCCAAACATCTAGATGTAAAACCCAACTTCTAGAGGTAAAGACGAATATCTAGAGTTAAAGCGCATCCTTTAGAGTAAAGCCCAAAATCTAGAGTTAAAGCGCAACATCTAGAGGGAAAGCCCAGAATCTAGAGGTAAAGCCTAACATCTAGAGGTGAATTCCAAAATCAAGTGTTAAGGTCCGACATCTACAGTTAAAGCCAACCATATAGATGTAACCCCCAACTTCTAGAGGTAAGGCCCATAATCTAGAGGTAAAGCCCAACAGCTAGAGTTAAAGCCGAACGTCTTGAGGTAAAGCCCAAAGTCTAGAGGTAAAGCCCAACTTCTAGAGGTAAAGTCCAAAATCTAGAGGTAAAGCCCAAGACCTAGTGGTAGAGCCCAAAATCCTAAGGTAAAGCCCAACATCTAGACGTAAAGCCAGATATCTGATGATAAAGCCCAACATCTAGAGGAAAAGCCAAATATATAGATTTAAAACCCAAAATCTAGAGATAAAGCCCAACATCTAAATGTAAAGCAAAACATAAGATGTGAAACCCTACATCTAGAGGTAAAGTCCAATATCTAGACTTAAAGACCAACATCTAGAGGTAAAACCCAACATCTAGAGGTAAAGCCCAACGTCTGGAGGTACAGCCCAGATTCTAGAGAGAAGCAAAAAATCCAGATGGAAAACCCAAACTCTAGAGGTAAAGCCCAACATCTAGAGGTAAAGCCCAGAATCTAGAGGTAAAGCCTAACATCTAGAGGTGAATTCCAAAATCTAGTCTTAAGGCCCGACATCTACAATTAAAGCCAAACATATTGATGTAAACCCCAACTTCTAGAGGAAAGGCCCAAAATCTAGAGGTAAACCCCAACAGCTAGAGTTAAAGCCGAAGGTCTTGAGGTAAAGCCCAAAATCTAGAGGTAAAGCCCAACTTCTAGAGGTAAAGTCCAAAATCTAGAGGTAAAGCCCAAGACCTAGTGGTAGAGCCCAAAATCTAGAGGTAAAGCCCAATATCTAGACGTAAAGCCAGATATCTAGAGGTAAAGCCCAACATCTAGAGGAAAAGCCAAATATATAGATTTAAAACCCAAAATCTAGAGGTAAAGCCCAACATCTAGAGCTAAAGCCCCAAATCTAGATGTAAAGCCCAATTTCCAGATCTAAAGCCAAATAATCTAGAGGTAAAGCCCAACATGTAGAGGTAAAGACAAAGATCTAGAGGTGAATTCCAATATCTACTGTTAAAGCCCGACACCTACAGTTAAAGCCAAACATCTAGATGTAAAACCCAACTTCTAGAGGTAAAGCCGAAAATCAAGAGTTAAAGCGCATCCTTTAGAGTATAGCCCAAAATCTAGAGTTAAAGCCCAACAACTAGAGGGAAAGCCCAGAATCTAGAGGTAAAGCCTAACATCTAGAGGTGAATTCCAAAATCAAGTGTTAAGGTCCGACATCTACAGTTAAAGCCAACCATATAGATGTAACCCCCAACTTCTAGAGGTAAGGCCCAAAATCTAGAGGTAAAGCCCAACAGCTAGAGCTAAAGCCGAACGTCTTGAGGTAAAGCCCAAAGTCTAGAGGTAAAGCCCAACTTCTAGAGGTAAAGTCCAAAATCTAGAGGTTAAGCCCAAGAACTAGTGGTAGAGCCCAAAATCTAGAGGTAAAGCCCAACATCTAGACGTAAAGCCCGATATCTAGAGGTAAAGCCCAACATCTAGAGGAAAAGCCAAATATATAGATTTAAAACCCAAAATCTAGAGATAAAGCCCAACATCTAAATGTAAAGCAAAACATAAGATGTAAAACCCTACATCTAGAGGTAAAGTCCAATATCTAGACTTAAAGACCAACATCTAGAGGTAAAACCCAACATCTAGAGTTAAAGCCCAACGTCAGGAGGTACAGCCCAGATTCTAGAGAGAAGCCAAAAATCCAGATGGAAAACCCAAAGTCTAGAGGGAAAGCCCAACTTCTAGAGGTAAAGTCCAAAATCTAGAGGTAAACCCAAGACCTAGTGGTAGAGCCCATAATCTAGAGGTAAAGCCCAACATCTAGACGTAAAGCCAGATATCAAGAGGTAAAGCCCAACATCTAGAGGAAAAGCCAAATATATAGATTTAAAACCCAAAATCTAGAGATAAAGCCCAACATCTAAATGTAAAGCAAAACATAAGATGTAAAACCCTACATCTAGAGGTAAAGTCCAATATCTAGACTTAAAGACCAACATCTAGAGGTAAAACCCAACATCTAGAGGAAAAGTCCAACGTCTAGAGGTACAGCCCAGATTCTAGAGAGAAGCCAAAAATCTAGATGGAAAAACCAAACTCTAGAGGTAAAGCCCAACATCTAGAGGGAAAGCCCAGAATCTAGAGGTAAAGCCTAACATCTAGAGGTGAATTCCAAGATCTAGTCTTAAGGCCCGACATCTACAATTAAAGCCAAACATATAGATGTAAACCCCAACTTCTAGAGGTAAGGCCCAAAATCTAGAGGTAAAGCCCAACAGCTAGAGTTAAAGCCGAACGTCTTGAGGTAAAGCCCAAAATCTAGAGGTAAAGCCCAACTTCTAGAGGTAAAGTCCAAAATCTAGAGGTAAAGCCCAAGACCTAGTGGTAGACCCCAAAATCTAGAGGTAAAGCCCAACATCTAGACGTAAATCCAGATATCTAGAGGTAAAGCCCAACATCTAGAGCAAAAGCCAAATATATAGATTTAAAACCCAAAATCTGGAGGTAAATCCCAACATCTAGAGATAAAGCCAGATATAAAGATTTAAAACCCAAAATCTAGAGGTAAAGCCCAACATCTAGAGCTAAAGCCCCAAATCTAGATGTAACGCCCAATTTCCAGATCTAAAGCCAAATAATCTAGAGGTAAAGCCCAACATGTAGAGGTAAAGACTAAGATCTAGAGGTGAATTCCAATATCTAGTGTTAAAGCCCGACACCTACAGTTAAAGCCAAACATCTAGATGTAAAACCCAATTCTAGAGGTAAAGCCGAATATCTAGAGTTAAAGCGCATCCTTTAGAGTAAAGCCCAAAATCTAGAGTTAAAGCCCAACATCTAGAGGGAAAGCCCAGAATCTAGAGGTAAAGCCTAACATCTAGAGGTGAATTCCAAAATCAAGTGTTAAGGTCCGACATCTACAGTTAAAGCCAACCATATAGATGTAACCCCCAACTTCTAGAGGTAAGGCCCAAAATCTAGAGGTAAAGCCCAACAGCTAGAGTTAAAGCCGAACGTCTTGAGGTAAAGCCCAAAGTCTAGAGGTAAAGCCCAACTTCTAGAGGTAAAGTCCAAAATCTAGAGGTAAAGCCCAAGACCTAGTGGTAGAGCCCAAAATCTAGAGGTAAAGCCCAACATCTAGACGTAAAGCCAGATATCTAACGGTAAAGCCCAACATCTAGAGGAAAAGCCAAATATATAGATTTAAAACCCAAAATCTAGAGGTAAAGCCCAACATCTAGAGCTAAAGCCCCAAATCTAGATGTAAAGCCCAATTTCCAGATCTAAAGCCAAATAATCTAGAGGTAAAGCCCAACATGTAGAGGTAAAGACTAAGATCTAGAGGTGAATTCCAATATCTACTGTTAAAGCCCGACACCTACAGTTAAAGCCAAACATCTAGATGTAAAACCCAACTTCTAGAGGTAAAGCCGAAAATCAAGAGTTAAAGCGCATCCTTTAGAGTATAGCCCAAAATCTAGAGTTAAAGCCCAACAACTAGAGGGAAAGCCCAGAATCTAGAGGTAAAGCCTAACATCTAGAGGTGAATTCCAAAATCAAGTGTTAAGGTCCGACATCTACAGTTAAAGCCAACCATATAGATGTAACCCCCAACTTCTAGAGGTAAGGCCCAAAATCTAGAGGTAAAGCCCAACAGCTAGAGCTAAAGCCGAACGTCTTGAGGTAAAGCCCAAAGTCTAGAGGTAAAGCCCAACTTCTAGAGGTAAAGTCCAAAATCTAGAGGTTAAGCCCAAGAACTAGTGGTAGAGCCCAAAATCTAGAGTTAAAGCCCAACATCTAGACGTAAAGCCAGATATCTAGAGGTAAAGCCCAACATCTAGAGGAAAAGCCAAATATATAGATTTAAAACCCAAAATCTAGAGATAAAGTCCAACATCTAAATGTAAAGCAAAACATAAGATGTAGAACCCTACATCTAGAGGTAAAGTCCAATATCTAGACTTAAAGACCAACATCTAGAGGTAAAACCCAACATCTAGAGTTAAAGCCCAACGTCAGGAGGTACAGCCCAGATTCTAGAGAGAAGCCAAAAATCCAGATGGAAAACCCAAAGTCTAGAGGGAAAGCCCAACTTCTAGAGGTAAAGTCCAAAATCTAGAGGTAAACCCAAGACCTAGTGGTAGAGCCCATAATCTAGAGGTAAAGCCCAACATCTAGACGTAAAGCCAGATATCAAGAGGTAAAGCCCAACATCTAGAGGAAAAGCCAAATATATATATATTTAAAACCCAAAATCTAGAGATAAAGCCCAACATCTAAATGTAAAGCAAAACATAAGATGTAAAACCCTACATCTAGAGGTAAAGTCCAATATCTAGACTTAAAGACCAACATCTAGAGGTAAAACCCAACATCTAGAGGAAAAGTCCAACGTCTAGAGGTACAGCCCAGATTCTAGAGAGAAGCCAAAAATCTAGATGGAAAAACCAAACTCTAGAGGTAAAGCCCAACATCTAGAGGGAAAGCCCAGAATCTAGAGGTAAAGCCTAACATCTAGAGGTGAATTCCAAGATCTAGTCTTAAGGCCCGACATCTACAATTAAAGCCAAACATATAGATGTAAACCCCAACTTCTAGAGGTAAGGCCCAAAATCTAGAGGTAAAGCCCAACAGCTAGAGTTAAAGCCGAACGTCTTGAGGTAAAGCCCAAAATCTAGAGGTAAAGCCCAACTTCTAGAGGTAAAGTCCAAAATCTAGAGGTAAAGCCCAAGACCTAGTGGTAGACCCCAAAATCTAGAGGTAAAGCCCAACATCTAGACGTAAAGCCAGATATCTAGAGGTAAAGCCCAACATCTAGAGGAAAAGCCAAATATATAGATTTAAAACCCAAAATCTAGAGGTAAAGCCCAACATCTAGAGCTAAAGCCCCAAATCTAGATGTAAAGCCCAATTTCCAGATCTAAAGCCAAATAATCTAGAGGTAAAGCCTAACATGTAGAGGTAAAGACTAAGATCTAGAGGTGAATTCCAATATCTAGTGTTAAAGCCCGACACCTACAGTTAAAGCCAAACATCTAGATGTAAATCCCAACTTCTAGAGGTAAAGCCGAATATCTAGAGTTAAAGCGCATCCTTTAGAGTAAAGCCCAAAATCTAGAGTTAAAGCCCAACATCTAGAGGGAAAGCCCAGAATCTAGAGGTAAAGCCTAACATCTAGAGGTGAATTCCAAAATCAAGTGTTAAGGTCCGACATCTACAGTTAAAGCCAACCATATAGATGTAACCCCCAACTTCTAGAGGTAAGGCCCAAAATCTAGAGGTAAAGCCCAACATCTAGAGTTAAAGCCGAACGTCTTGAGGTAAAGCCCAAAGTCTAGAGGTAAAGCCCAACTTCTAGAGGTAAAGTCCAAAATCTAGAGGTAAAGCCCAAGACCTAGTGGTAGAGCCCAAAATCTAGAGGTAAAGCCCAATATCTAGACGTAAAGCCAGATATCTAGATGTAAATCCCAACTTCTAGATCTAAAGCCCAAAATATAGATGTAAAGCCCAACTTCTAAATCTAAAGCCCAACATCTAGAGGTAAAGCCCAATATTTATAGTTTAAGCACATCATTTAGAGGTAAAGCCTAAAATCTAGATGTAAAGCCCAACTTCTAAATCTAAAGCCCAACATCTAGAGGTAAAGCCCAATATTTATAGTTTAAGCACATCATTTAGAGGTAAAGCCTAAAATCTAGATGAAATTAGCCAACTTCTAAATCTAAAGCCCAACATCTAGAGGTAAAGCCCAATATTTAGAGTTTAAGCACATCATTTAGAGGTAAAGCCCAAAATCTAGATGTAAAGCCCAACTTCTAGAGGTAAAGCCCATCATCTAGTCCTACAGCCCAAGGTCTGCAGGTAAAGCCCAACTTACAGAGGTGAAGGCAAACATCTAGATGTAAAACCCAAACTCTAGAGGTAAAGCCCATCATCTAGAGGTGAAGCACAACATACAGAGGTATAACCCAACATCTAGAGATAAAGACCAACATCTAAATGTAAAGCAAAACATCTAGATGTAAAACCCTACATCTAGAGGTAAAGTCCAGTATCTAGACTTAAAGACCAACATCTGGAGGTAAAGCCCAAAGTATAGATGTAAAGCCCAACTTCCAGAGTTAAAGTCCAAAATCTAGAGGTAAACACCAATACCTAGAGCTAGAGCCCAAAATCTAGAGATAAAGCCCAACATCTAGAGATAAAGCCAGATATAAAGATTTAAAACCCATAATCTGGAGCTAAAGCCCAACATCTAGAGCTAAAGCCCCAAATCTAGATGTAAAGCCCAACTTCTAGATCTAAAGCCAAATAATCTAGATGTAAAACCCAACATGCAGAGGTAAAGACTAAGATCTAGAGGTGAATTCCAATATCTAGTGTTAAAGCCCGACACCTACAGTAAAAGCCAAACATCTAGATGTAAAACCCAACTTCTAGAGGTAAAGACGAATATCTAGAGTTAAAGCGCATCCTTTAGAGTAAAGCCCAAAATCTAGAGTTAAAGCGCAACATCTAGAGGGAAAGCCCAGAATCTAGAGGTAAAGCCTAACATCTAGAGGTGAATTCCAAAATCAAGTGTTAAGGTCCGACATCTACAGTTAAAGCCAACCATATAGATGTAACCCCCAACTTCTAGAGGTAAGGCCCATAATCTAGAGGTAAAGCCCAACAGCTAGAGTTAAAGCCGAACGTCTTGAGGTAAAGCCCAAAGTCTAGAGGTAAAGCCCAACTTCTAGAGGTAAAGTCCAAAATCTAGAGGTAAAGCCCAAGACCTAGTGGTAGAGCCCAAAATCTAGAGGTAAAGCCCAACATCTAGACGTAAAGCCAGATATCTACAGGTAAAGCCCAACATCTACAGGTAAAGTCCAAAATCTAGAGGTAAAGATCAAGACCTAGTGGTAGAGCCCAAAATCTAGAGGTAAAGCCCAATATCTAGACGTAAAGCCAGATATCTAGATGTAAATCCCAACTTCTAGATCTAAAGCCCAAAATATAGATGTAAAGCCCAACTTCTAAATCTAAAGCCCAACATCTAGAGGTAAAGCCCAATATTTAGAGTTTAAGCACATCATTTAGAGGTAAAGCCTAAAATCTAGATGAAATTAGCCAACTTCTAAATCTAAAGCCCAACATCTAGAGGTAAAGCCCAATATTTAGAGTTTAAGCACATCATTTAGAGGTAAAGCCCAAAATCTAGATGAAATTAGCCAACTTCTAAATCTAAAGCCCAACATCTAGAGGTAAAGCCCAATATTTAGAGTTTAAGCACATCATTTAGAGGTAAAGCCTAAAATCTAGATGAAATTAGCCAACTTCTAAATCTAAAGCCCAACATCTAGAGGTAAAGCCCAATATTTAGAGTTTAAGCACATCATTTAGAGGTAAAGCCCAAAATCTAGATGTAAAGCCCAACTTCTAGAGGTAAAGCCCATCATCTAGTCCTACAGCCCAAGGTCTGCAGGTAAAGCCCAACTTACAGAGGTGAAGGCAAACATCTAGATGTAAAACCCAAACTCTAGAGGTAAAGCCCATCATCTAGAGGTGAAGCACAACATACAGAGGTATAACCCAACATCTAGAGATAAAGACCAACATCTACAGATAAAGCCAGATATAAAGATTTAAAACCCATAATCTGGAGCTAAAGCCCAACATCTAGAGCTAAAGCCCCAAATCTAGATGTAAAGCCCAACTTCTAGATCTAAAGCCAAATAATCTAGATGTAAAACCCAACATGCAGAGGTAAAGACTAAGATCTAGAGGTGAATTCCAATATCTAGTGTTAAAGCCCGACACCTACAGTAAAAGCCAAACATCTAGATGTAAAACCCAACTTCTAGAGGTAAAGACGAATATCTAGAGTTAAAGCGCATCCTTTAGAGTAAAGCCCAAAATCTAGAGTTAAAGCGCAACATCTAGAGGGAAAGCCCAGAATCTAGAGGTAAAGCCTAACATCTAGAGGTGAATTCCAAAATCAAGTGTTAAGGTCCGACATCTACAGTTAAAGCCAACCATATAGATGTAACCCCCAACTTCTAGAGGTAAGGCCCATAATCTAGAGGTAAAGCCCAACAGCTAGAGTTAAAGCCGAACGTCTTGAGGTAAAGCCCAAAGTCTAGAGGTAAAGCCCAACTTCTAGAGGTAAAGTCCAAAATCTAGAGGTAAAGCCCAAGACCTAGTGGTAGAGCCCAAAATCCTAAGGTAAAGCCCAACATCTAGACGTAAAGCCAGATATCTGATGATAAAGCCCAACATCTAGAGGAAAAGCCAAATATATAGATTTAAAACCCAAAATCTAGAGATAAAGCCCAACATCTAAATGTAAAGCAAAACATAAGATGTGAAACCCTACATCTAGAGGTAAAGTCCAATATCTAGACTTAAAGACCAACATCTAGAGGTAAAACCCAACATCTAGAGGTAAAGCCCAACGTCTGGAGGTACAGCCCAGATTCTAGAGAGAAGCAAAAAATCCAGATGGAAAACCCAAACTCTAGAGGTAAAGCCCAACATCTAGAGGGAAAGCCCAGAATCTAGAGGTAAAGCCTAACATCTAGAGGTGAATTCCAAAATCTAGTCTTAAGGCCCGACATCTACAATTAAAGCCAAACATATTGATGTAAACCCCAACTTCTAGAGGAAAGGCCCAAAATCTAGAGGTAAACCCCAACAGCTAGAGTTAAAGCCGAAGGTCTTGAGGTAAAGCCCAAAATCTAGAGGTAAAGCCCAACTTCTAGAGGTAAAGTCCAAAATCTAGAGGTAAAGCCCAAGACCTAGTGGTAGAGCCCAAAATCTAGAGGTAAAGCCCAATATCTAGACGTAAAGCCAGATATCTAGAGGTAAAGCCCAACATCTAGAGGAAAAGCCAAATATATAGATTTAAAACCCAAAATCTAGAGGTAAAGCCCAACATCTAGAGCTAAAGCCCCAAATCTAGATGTAAAGCCCAATTTCCAGATCTAAAGCCAAATAATCTAGAGGTAAAGCCCAACATGTAGAGGTAAAGACTAAGATCTAGAGGTGAATTCCAATATCTACTGTTAAAGCCCGACACCTACAGTTAAAGCCAAACATCTAGATGTAAAACCCAACTTCTAGAGGTAAAGCCGAAAATCAAGAGTTAAAGCGCATCCTTTAGAGTATAGCCCAAAATCTAGAGTTAAAGCCCAACAACTAGAGGGAAAGCCCAGAATCTAGAGGTAAAGCCTAACATCTAGAGGTGAATTCCAAAATCAAGTGTTAAGGTCCGACATCTACAGTTAAAGCCAACCATATAGATGTAACCCCCAACTTCTAGAGGTAAGGCCCAAAATCTAGAGGTAAAGCCCAACAGCTAGAGCTAAAGCCGAACGTCTTGAGGTAAAGCCCAAAGTCTAGAGGTAAAGCCCAACTTCTAGAGGTAAAGTCCAAAATCTAGAGGTTAAGCCCAAGAACTAGTGGTAGAGCCCAAAATCTAGAGGTAAAGCCCAACATCTAGACGTAAAGCCAGATATCTAGAGGTAAAGCCCAACATCTAGAGGAAAAGCCAAATATATAGATTTAAAACCCAAAATCTAGAGATAAAGCCCAACATCTAAATGTAAAGCAAAACATAAGATGTAAAACCCTATATCTAGAGGTAAAGTCCAATATCTAGACTTAAAGACCAACATCTAGAGGTAAAACCCAACATCTAGAGGTAAAGCCCAACGTCTGGAGGTACAGCCCAGATTCTAGAGAGAAGCAAAAAATCCAGATGGAAAACCCAAACTCTAGAGGTAAAGCCCAACATCTAGAGGTAAAGCCCAGAATCTAGAGGTAAAGCCTAACATCTAGAGGTGAATTCCAAAATCTAGTCTTAAGGCCCGACATCTACAATTAAAGCCAAACATATTGATGTAAACCCCAACTTCTAGAGGAAAGGCCCAAAATCTAGAGGTAAACCCCAACAGCTAGAGTTAAAGCCGAAGGTCTTGAGGTAAAGCCCAAAATCTAGAGGTAAAGCCCAACTTCTAGAGGTAAAGTCCAAAATCTAGAGGTAAAGCCCAAGACCTAGTGGTAGAGCCCAAAATCTAGAGGTAAAGCCCAATATCTAGATGTAAAGCCAGATATCTAGAGGTAAAGCCCAACATCTAGAGGAAAAGCCAAATATATAGATTTAAAACCCAAAATCTAGAGGTAAAGCCCAACATCTAGAGCTAAAGCCCCAAATCTAGATGTAAAACCCAATTTCCAGATCTAAAGCCAAATAATCTAGAGGTAAAGCCCAACATGTAGAGGTAAAGACTAAGATCTAGAGGTGAATTCCAATATCTACTGTTAAAGCCCGACACCTACAGTTAAAGCCAAACATCTAGATGTAAAACCCAACTTCTAGAGGTAAAGCCGAAAATCAAGAGTTAAAGCGCATCCTTTAGAGTATAGCCCAAAATCTAGAGTTAAAGCCCAACAACTAGAGGGAAAGCCCAGAATCTAGAGGTAAAGCCTAACATCTAGAGGTGAAGCACAACATATAGAGGTATAACCCAACATCTAGAGATAAAGACCAACATCTAAATGTAAAGCAAAACATCTAGATGTAAAATCCTACATCTAGAGGTAAAGTCCAATATCTAGACCTAAAGACCAACATCTAGAGGTAAAACCCAACATCAAGTGGTAAAGCCCAACGTCTGGAGGTAAAGCCCAGATTCTAGAGGGAAGCCAAAAATCCAGATGGAAAACCCAAAATCTAGAGGTAAAGCCCAACATCTACAGGTAAATCCAGATATCTAGGGGTAAAGCCCAACATCTAGAGGAAAAGACAAATATATAGATATAAACCCCAAAATCTAGAGGTAAAGCTCAATATCTAGACGTAAAGCCCAAAATCTAGATGTAAAGCCCAACTTCTAGATCTAAAGCCCAACATCTAGAGGTAAAGACCAATATCTAGAGGTAAAACCCAACATCTACAGGTAAAGCCAGATATCTAGAGGTAAAGCCCAACGTCTGGAGGTAAAGCCCATCATCTAGTCCTACAGCCCAATGTCTGCAGTTAAGCCGAACTTACAGAGGTGAAGGCAAATATCTAAATGTAAAACCCCAAATCTAGAGGTAAAGCCCAACATCTAGAGGAAAAGCCAAATATATATATATTTAAAACCCAAAATCTAGAGGTAAAGCCCAACATCTAGAGGTAAAGCCAGATATCTAGAGGTAAAGCCCAACGTCTGGAGGTAAAGCCCATCATCTAGTCCTACAGCCCAATGTCTGCAGGTAAAGCCCAACTTACAGAGGTGAAGGCAAACATCCAAATGTAAAACCCAAAATCTAGAGGAAAAGCCAAATATATAGATTTAAAACCCAAAATCTAGAGGTAAAGCCCAATATCTAGACGTAAAGCCCAAAGTCTAGATGTAAAGCCCAACTTCTAGATCTAAAGACCAAAATCTAGATGTAAAGGCCAATTTCTAGATCTAACGCCCAAAATCTAGAGGTAAAGACCAATATCTAGAGGTAAAACCCAACATCTAGAGGTAAAGCCAGATATCTAAGATAAAGCCCAACATCTAGAGGAAAAGCAAAATATATAGATTTCAAACCCAAATTCTAGAGTTCAATCCCAACATCTAGAGGTTAAGCCCAACTTCCAGAGTTAAAGTCCAAAATCTAGAGGTAAACACCAATACCTAGAGTTAGAGCCCAAAATCTAGAGATAAAGCCCAACATCTAGAGATAAAGCCAGATATATAGATTTAAAATCCAAAATCTGGAGGTGAAGCCCAACATCTAGAGCTAAAGCCCCAAATCTAGATGTAAAGCCCAATTGCTAGATCTAAAGCCAAATACTCTAGAGGTAAAGCCCAACATGTAGAGGTAAAGACTAAGATCTAGAGGTGAATTCCAATATCTAGTGTTAAAGCCCGACACCTACAGTTAAAGCCAAACATCTAGATGTAAAACCCAACTTCTAGAGGTAAAGCCGAATATCTAGAGTTAAAGCGAATCCTTTAGAGTAAAGCCCAAAATCTAGAGTTAAAGCCCAACATCTAGAGGGAAAGCCCAGAATCTAGATGTAAAGCCTAACATCTAGAGGTGAATTCCAAAATCAAGTGTTAAGGCCTGACATCTACAGTTAAATCCAACCATATAGATATAACCCCCAACTTCTAGAGGTAAGGCCCAAAATCTAGAGGTAAAGCCCAACAGCTAGAGGAAAAGCCGAACGTCTTGAGGTAAAGCCCAAAGTCTAGATGTAAAGCCCAACTTCTAGATCTAAAGCGCAAAATCTAGATGTAAAGCCCAACTTCTAGATCTAAAGCCCAAAATATAGATGTAAATCCCAACTTCTAAATCTAAAGCCCAACATCTAGAGGTAAAGCCCAATATTTAGAGTTTAAGCGCATCATTTAGAGGTAAAGCCCAAAATCTAGATGTAAAGCCCAACTTCTAGAGGTAAAGCCCATCATCTAGTCCTACAGCCCAATGTCTGCAGGTAAAGCCCAACTTACAGAGGTGAAGGCAAACATCTAGATGTAAAACCCAAAATCTAGAGGTAAAGCCCAACATCTAGAGGAAAAGCAAATATAAAGATTTAAAACCCAAAATCTAGAGGTAAGGCCCAATATCTAGACGTAAAGCCCAAAATCTAGATGTAAAGCCCAAATTCTAGATCTAACACCCAAAATCTAGAGGTAAAGACCAATATCTAGAGGTAAAACCCAACATCTAGAGGTAAAGCCAGATATCTAGAGGTAAAGCCCAACATCTAGAGGAAAAGCAAATATATAGATTTCAAACCCAAATTCTAGAGTTAAATCCCAACATCTAGAGGTAAAGCCCAACTTCCAGAGTTAAAGTCCAAAGTCTAGAGGTAAACACCAATACCTAGAGTTAGAGCCCAAAATCTAGAGATAAAGCCCAACATCTAGAGGTAAAGCCAGATATCTAGAGGTAAAGCCCAACGTCTGGAGGTAAAGCCCATCATCTAGTCCTACAGCCCAATGTCTGCAGGTAAAGCCCAACTTACAGAGGTGAAGGCAAACATCCAAATGTAAAACCCAAAATCTAGAGGAAAAGCCAAATATATAGATTTAAAACCCAAAATCTAGAGGTAAAGCCCAATATCAAGACGTAAAGCCCAAAATCTAGATGTAAAGCACAACTTCTAGATCTAACGCCCAAAATCTAGAGGTAAAGACCAATATCTAGAGGTAAAACCCAACATCTAGAGGTAAAGCCAGATATCTAGAGTTAAAGCCCAACATCTAGAGGAAAAGCAAAATATATAGATTTCAAACCCAAATTCTAGTGTTAAATCCCAACATCTAGAGGTTAAGCCCAACTTCCAGAGTTAAAGTCCAAAATCTAGAGGTTTAACACCAATACCTAGAGTTAGAGCCCAATATCTAGAGATAAAGCCCAACATCTAGAGATAAAGCCAGATATATAGATTTAAAATCCAAAATCTGGAGGTAAAGCCCAACATCTAGAGCTAAAGCCCCAAATCTAGATGTAAAGCCCAATTGCTAGATCTAAAGCCAAATACTCTAGAGGTAAAGCCCAACATGTAGAGGTAAAGACTAAGATCTAGAGGTGAATTCCAATATCTAGTGTTAAAGCCCGACACCTACAGTTAAAGCCAAACATCTAGATGTAAAACCCAACTTCTAGAGGTAAAGCCGAATATCTAGAGTTAAAGCGCATCCTTTAGAGTAAAGCCCAAAATGTAGAGGTGAAGCCCAACATCTAGAGATAAAGCCAGATATATAGATCAAAACCCCAAAATCTAGAGGTGAAGCCCAATATCTAGACGTAAAGCCCAACTTCTAGATCTAAAGCCCAAAATCTAGATGTAAAGCCCAACTTTTAAATCTAAAGCCCAACATCTAGAGGTAAAGCAAAATATTTAGAGTTTAAGCGCATCATTTAGAGGTAAAGCCCAAAATCTAGATGTAAAGCCCAACATCTAGAGGAAAAGCCAAATATATAGATTTAAAACCCAAAATCTAGAGGTAAAGACCAATATCTAGAGGTAAAACCCAACATCTAGAGGTAAAGCCAGATATCTAGAGGTAAAGCCCAACATCTAGAGGAAAAGCAAAATATATAGATTTCAAACCCAAATTCTAGAGTTCAATCCCAACATCTAGAGTTAAAGCCCAACTTCCAGAGTTAAAGTCCAAAATCTAGAGGTAAACACCAATACCTAGAGTTAGAGCCCAAAATCTAGAGATAAAGCCCAATATCTAGAGATAAAGCCAGATATATAGATTTAAAATCCACAATCTGGAGGTAAAGCCCAACATCTAGAGCTAAAGCCCCAAATCTAGATGTAAAGCCCAATTGCTAGATCTAAAGCCAAATACTCTAGAGGTAAAGCCCAACATGTAGAGGTAAAGACTAAGATCTAGAGGTGAATTCCAATATCTCGTGTTAAAACCCGACACCTACAGTTAAAGCCAAACATCTAGATGTACAACCCATCTTCTAGAGGCAAAGCCGAATATCTAGAGTTAAAGCGCATCTTTTAGAGTAAAGCCCAAAATCTAGAGTTAAAGCCCAACATCTAGAGGGAAAGCCCAGAATCTAGTCCTACAGCCTAATGGCTGCAGGTAAAGCCCAACTTACAGAGGTGAAGGCAAACATCAGGATGTAAAACCCAAAATCTAGAGGTAAAGACCAACATCTAGAGGAAAAGCCCAATATCTAGACGTAAAGCCCAAAATCTAGATGAAAAGCACAACTTCTAGATCTAAAGCCCAATATCTAGAGGTAAAGACCAATATCTAGAGGTAAAACCCAACATCTACAGGTAAAGCCAGATATCTAGAGGTAAAGCCCAACGTCTGGAGGTAAAGCCCATCATCTAGTCCTACAGCCCAATGTCTGCAGGTAAAGCCCAACTTACAGAGGTGAAGGCAAACATCTAGATGTAAAACCCCAAATCTAGAGGTAAAGCCCAACATCTAGAGGAAAAGCCAAATATATATGTATTTAAAACCCAAAATCTCGAGGTAAAGCCCAACATTTAGAGGTAAAGCCAGATATCTAGGGGTAAAGCCCAACATCTAGAGGAAAAGCAAAATATATAGATTTCAAACCCAAATTCTAGAGTTAAATCCCAACATCTAGATGTAAAGCCCAACTTCCAAAGTTAAAGTCCAAAATCTAGAGGTAAACACCAATACCTAGTGTTAGAGCCCAAAATCTAGAGATAAAGCCCAACATCTAGAGATAAAGCCAAATATATAGATTTAAAACCCAAAATCTAGAGATAAAGCCAAACATCTAAATGTAAAGCAAAACATCTAGATGTAATCCAAACATCTAGATGTAAAGCCTAACATCTAGAGGTGAAGCACAATATAGAGGTATAACCCAACATCTAGAGATAAAGACCAACATCTAAATGTAAAGGAAAACATCTAGATGTAAACCCCTACATCTAGAGGTAAAGTCCAATATCTAGACCTAAAGACCAACATCTAGAGGTAAAACCCAACAGTTAGTGGTAAAGCCCAACGTCTGGAGGTAAAGCCCAGATTCTAGAGAGAAGCCAAAAATCCAGATGGAAAACCCAAAATCTAGAGGTAAAGCCCAACATCTACAGGTAAATCCAGATATCTAGGGGTAAAGCCCAACATCTAGAGGAAAAGCCAAATATATAGATTTAAAGCCCAAAATCTAGATGTAAAGCCCAACTTTTAGATCTAAAGTCCAACATCTAGATGTAAAGCCCAAATTCTATATCTAACGCCCAAAATCTAGAGATAAAGACCAATATCTAGAGGTAAAACCCAACATCTAGAGGTAAAGCCAGATATCTAGAGGTAAAGCCCAACATCTAGAGGAAAAGCAAAATATATAGATTTCAAACCCAAATTCTAGAGTTAAATCCCAACATCTAGGGGTAAACCCCAACTTCCAGAGTTAAAGTCCAAAATCTAGAGGTAAACACCAATACCTAGAGCCCAACATCTAGAGATATGCCAAATATATAGATTTAAAACCCAAAATCTAGACATAAAGCCGAACATCTAAATGTAAAGCAAAACATCTAGATGTAATCCAAACATCTATAGGTAAAGCCTAACAACTAGAGGTGAAGCACAACATATAGAGGTATAACCCAACATCTAGAGATAAAGACCAACATCTAAATGTAAAGCAAAACATCTAGATGTAAAACCCTACATCTAGAGGTAAAGTCCAATATCTAGACCTAAAGACCAACATCTAGAGGTAAAACCGAACATCTAGTGGTAAAGCCCAACGTCTGGAGGTAAAGCCCAGATTCTAGAGAGAAGCCTAAAATCCAGATGGAAAACCCAAAATCTAGAGGTAAAGCCCAACATCTACAGGTAAATCCAGATATCAAGGGGTAAAGCCCAACATCTAGAGGAAAAGCCAAATATATAGATATAAAACACAAAATCTAGAGGTAAAGCCCAATATCTAGACGTAAAGATCAAAATCTAGATATAAAGCCCAACTTCTAGATCTAAAGCCCAAAATCTAGATGAAAAGCACAAATTCTAGATCTAAAGCCCAACATCTAGAGGTAAAGACCAATATCTAGAGGTAAAACCCAACATCTAGAGGTAAAGCCAGATATCTAGAGGTAAAGCCCAACGTCTGGAGGTAAAGCCCATCATCTAGTCCTACAGCCCAATGTCTGCAGGTAAAGCCCAACTTACAGAGGTGAAGGCAAACATCTAGATGTAAAACCCCAAATCTAGAGGTAATGCCCAACATCTAGAGTTAAAGCCGAACGTCTTGAGGTAAAGCCCAAAGTCTAGAGTTAAAGCCCAACTTCTAGAGGTAAAGCCCAACATCTAGAGGTAAAGCCAGATATCTAGGGGTAAAGGCCAACATCTAGAGGAAAAGCCAAATATATAGATTTAAAACCCAAAATCTAGAGGTAAAGCCCAATATCTAGACGTAAAGCCCAAAGTCTAGATGTAAAGCCCAACTTCTAGATCTAAAGCCCAAAATCTAGATGTAAAGCCCAAATTCTAGATCTAACACCCAAAATCTAGAGGTAAAGACCAATAGCTAGACCTAAAGACCAACATCTAGAGGTAAAACCCAACATCTAGAAGTAAATCCACATATCTAGAGGTAAAGCCCAACGTCTGGACGTAAAGCCCATCATCTAGTCCTACAGCCCAATATTTGCAGGTAAAGACCAACTTACAGAGCTGAAGGCAAACATCTAGATGTAAAACCCCAAATCTAGAGGTAAAGCCCAACATCTAGAGGAAAAGCCAAATATATATATATTTAAAACCCAAAATCTAGAGGTAAAGCCCAACATCTAGAGGTAAAGCCAGATATCTAGAGGTAAAGCCCAACGTCTGGAGGTAAAGCCCATCATCTAGTCCTACAGCCCAATGTCTGCAGGTAAAGCCCAACTTACAGAGGTGAAGGCAAACATCCAAATGTAAAACCCAAAATCTAGAGGAAAAGCCAAATATATAGATTTAAAACCCAAAATCTAGAGGTAAAGCCCAATATCTAGACGTAAAGCCCAAAGTCTAGATGTAAAGCCCAACTTCTAGATCTAAAGACCAAAATCTAGATGTAAAGGCCAATTTCTAGATCTAACGCCCAAAATCTAGAGGTAAAGACCAATATCTAGAGGTAAAACCCAACATCTAGAGGTAAAGCCAGATATCTAAGATAAAGCCCAACATCTAGAGGAAAAGCAAAATATATAGATTTCAAACCCAAATTCTAGAGTTCAATCCCAACATCTAGAGGTTAAGCCCAAATTCCAGAGTTAAAGTCCAAAATCTAGAGGTAAACACCAATACCTAGAGTTAGAGCCCAAAATCTAGAGATAAAGCCCAACATCTAGAGATAAAGCCAGATATATAGATTTAAAATCCAAAATCTGGAGGTGAAGCCCAACATCTAGAGCTAAAGCCCCAAATCTAGATGTAAAGCCCAATTGCTAGATCTAAAGCCAAATACTCTAGAGGTAAAGCCCAACATGTAGAGGTAAAGACTAAGATCTAGAGGTGAATTCCAATATCTAGTGTTAAAGCCCGACACCTACAGTTAAAGCCAAACATCTAGATGTAAAACCCAACTTCTAGAGGTAAAGCCGAATATCTAGAGTTAAAGCGAATCCTTTAGAGTAAAGCCCAAAATCTAGAGTTAAAGCCCAACATCTAGAGGGAAAGCCCAGAATCTAGATGTAAAGCCTAACATCTAGAGGTGAATTCCAAAATCAAGTGTTAAGGCCTGACATCTACAGTTAAATCCAACCATATAGATATAACCCCCAACTTCTAGAGGTAAGGCCCAAAATCTAGAGGTAAAGCCCAACAGCTAGAGGAAAAGCCGAACGTCTTGAGGTAAAGCCCAAAGTCTAGAGTTAAAGCCCAACTTCTAGAGGTAAAGCCCAACATCTAGACGTAAAGCCAGATATCTGACGGTAAAGCCCAACATCTAGAGGAAAAGCCAAATATATAGATTTAAAACCCAAAATCTAGAGATAAAGCCCAACATCTAAATGTAAAGCAAAAGATCTAGATGTAATCCAAACATCTAGAGGTAAAGCCTAACATCTAGAGGTGAAGCACAACATATAGAGGTATAACCCAACATCTAGAGATAAAGACCAACATCTAAATGTAAAGCAAAACATCTAGATGTAAAACCCTACATCTAGAGGTAAAGTCCAATATCTAGACCTAAAGACCAACATCTAGAGGTAAAACCCAACATCAAGTGGTAAAGCCCAACGTCTGGAGGTAAAGCCCAGATTCTAGAGGGAAGCCAAAAATCCAGATGGAAAACCCAAAATCTAGAGGTAAAGCCCAACATCTACAGGTAAATCCAGATATCTAGGGGTAAAGCCCAACATCTAGAGGAAAAGACAAATATATAGATATAAACCCCAAAATCTAGAGGTAAAGCTCAATATCTAGACGTAAAGCCCAAAATCTAGATGTAAAGCCCAACTTCTAGATCTAAAGCCCAACATCTAGAGGTAAAGACCAATATCTAGAGGTAAAACCCAACATCTACAGGTAAAGCCAGATATCTAGAGGTAAAGCCCAACGTCTGGAGGTAAAGCCCATCATCTAGTCCTACAGCCCAATATCTGCAGTTCAGCCCAACTTACAGAGGTGAAGGCAAATATCTAGATGTAAAACCCCAAATCTAGAGGTAAAGCCCAACATCTAGAGGTAAAGCCAGATATCTAGAGGTAAAGCCCAACGTCTGGAGGTAAAGCCCATCATCTAGTCCTACAGCTCAATGTCTGCAGGTAAAGCCCAACTTACAGAGGTGAAGGCAAACATCCAAATGTAAAACCCAAAATCTAGAGGAAAAGCCAAATATATAGATTTAAAACCCAAAATCTAGAGGTAAAGCCCAATATCTAGACGTAAAGCCCAAAGTCTAGATGTAAAGCCCAACTTCTAGATCTAACGCCCAAAATCTAGAGGTAAAGACCAATATCTAGAGGTAAAACCCAACATCTAGAGGTAAAGCCAGATATCTAAGATAAAGCCCAACATCTAGAGGAAAAGCAAAATATATAGATTTCAAACCCAAATTCTAGAGTTCAATCCCAACATCTAGAGGTTAAGCCCAACTTCCAGAGTTAAAGTCCAAAATCTAGAGGTAAACACCAATACCTAGAGTTAGAGCCCAAAATCTAGAGATAAAGCCCAACATCTAGAGATAAAGCCAGATATATAGATTTAAAATCCAAAATCTGGAGGTGAAGCCCAACATCTAGAGCTAAAGCCCCAAATCTAGATGTAAAGCCCAATTGCTAGATCTAAAGCCAAATACTCTAGAGGTAAAGCCCAACATGTAGAGGTAAAGACTAAGATCTAGAGGTGAATTCCAATATCTAGTGTTAAAGGCCGACACCTACAGTTAAAGCCAAACATCTAGATGTAAACCCCAACTTCTAGAGGTAAAGCCGAATATCTAGAGTTAAAGCGCATCCTTTAGAGTAAAGCCCAAAATCTAGAGTTAAAGCCCAACATCTAGAGGGAAAGCCCAGAATCTAGATGTAAAGCCTAACATCTAGAGGTGAATTCCAAAATCAAGTGTTAAGGCCTGACATCTACAGTTAAATCCAACCATATAGATATAACCCCCAACTTCTAGAGGTAAGGCCCAAAATCTAGAGGTAAAGCCCAACAGCTAGAGTTAAAGCCGAACGTCTTGAGGTAAAGCCCAAAGTCTAGAGTTAAAGCCGAACTTCTAGAGGTAAAGCCCAACATCTAGAGGTAAAGCCAGATATCTAGGGGTAAAGGCCAACATCTAGAGGAAAAGCCAAATATATAGATTTAAAACCCAAAATCTAGAGGTAAAGCCCAATATCTAGACGTAAAGCCCAAAGTCTAGATGTAAAGCCCAACTTCTAGATCTAAAGCCCAAAATCTAGATGTAAAGCCCAAATTCTAGATCTAACACCCAAAATCTAGAGGTAAAGACCAATAGCTAGACCTAAAGACCAACATCTAGAGGTAAAACCCAACATCTAGAAGTAAATCCACATATCTAGAGGTAAAGCCCAACGTCTGGACGTAAAGCCCATCATCTAGTCCTACAGCCCAATATTTGCAGGTAAAGACCAACTTACAGAGCTGAAGGCAAACATCTAGATGTAAAACCCCAAATCTAGAGGTAAAGCCCAACATCTAGAGGAAAAGCCAAATATATATATATTTAAAACCCAAAATCTAGAGGTAAAGCCCAACATCTAGAGGTAAAGCCAGATATCTAGAGGTAAAGCCCAACGTCTGGAGGTAAAGCCCATCATCTAGTTCTACAGCCCAATGTCTGCAGGTAAAGCCCAACTTACAGAGGTGAAGGCAAACATCTAGATTTAAAACCCAAAATCTAGAGGTAAAGCCCAACATCTAGAGGTAAAGCCAGATATCTAGGGGTAAAGGCCAACATCTAGAGGAAAAGCTAAATATATAGATTTAAAACCCAAAATCTAGAGGTAAAGCCCAATATCTAGACGTAAAGCCCAAAGTCTAGATGTAAAGCCCAACTTCTAGATCTAAAGCCCAAAATCTAGATGTAAAGCCCAAATTCTAGATCTAACACCCAAAATCTAGAGGTAAAGACCAATATCTAGAGGTAAAACCCAACATCTAGAGGTAAAGCCAGATATCTAGAGGTAAAGCCCAACATCTAGAGGAAAAGCCAAATATATAGAATTAAAACCCAAAAACTAGAGATAAAGCCGAACATCTAAATGTAAAGCAAAACATCTAGATGTAATCCAAACATCTAGAGGTAAAGCCTAACATCTAGAGGTGAAGCACAACATATAGAGGTATAACCCAACATCTAGAGATAAAGACCAACATCTAAATGTAAAGCAAAACATCTAGATGTAAAACCCTACATCTAGAGATAAGGTCCAATATCTAGACCTAAAGACCAACATCTAGAGGTAAAACCCAACATCTAGTGGTAAAGCCCAACGTCTGGACGTAAAGCCCAGATTCTAGAGAGAAGCCAAAAATCCAGATGGAAAGCCCAAAATCTAGAGGTAAAGCCCAACATCTACAGGTAAATCCAGATATCTAGGGGTAAAGCCCAACATCTAGAGGAAAAGCCAAATATATAGATATAAAACCCAAAATCTAGAGGTAAAGCCCAATATCTAGACGTAAAGCCCAAAATCTAGATGAAAAGCACAACTTCTAGATCTAAAGCCCAACATCTAGAGGTAAAGACCAACATCTAGAGGTAAAACCCAACATCTAGAGGTAAAGCCAGATATCTAGAGGTAAAGCCCAACGTCTGGATGTAAAGCCCATCATCTAGTCCTCTAGCCCAATGTCTGCAGGTAAAGCCCAACTTACAGAGGTGAAGGCAAACATCTAGATGTAAAACCCCAAATCTAGAGGTAAAGCCCAACATCTAGAGGAAAAGCCAAATATATAGATTTAAAACCCAAAATCTAGAGGTAAAGCCCAACATCTAGAGGTAAAGCCAGATATCTAGGGGTAAAGGCCAACATCTAGAGGAAAAGCCAAATATATAGATTTAAAACCCAAAATCTAGAGGTAAAGCCCAACATCTAGAGGTAAAGCCATATATCTAGGGGTAAAGGCCAACATCTAGAGGAAAAGCCAAATATATAGATTTAAAACCCAAAATCTAGAGGTAAAGCCCAATATCAAGACGTAAAGGCTAAAATCTAGATGTAAAGCCCAACTTCTTGATCTAAAGCCCAAAATCTAGATGTAAATCCCAAATTCTAGATCTAACGCCCAAAATCTAGAGATAAAGACCAATATCTAGAGGTAAAACCCAACATCTAGAGGTAAAGCCAGATATCTAGAGGTAAAGCCCAACATCTAGAGGAAAAGCAAAATATATAGATTTCAAACCCAAATTCTAGAGTTAAATCCCAACATCTAGAGGTAAATCCCAAAGTCTAGATGTAAAGCTCAACTTCCAGATTTAAAGTCAAAAATCTAAATGTAAATACCAATACCTAGATGTAGAGTCCAAAATGTAGAGGTAAAGCCCAACATCTAGAGTTAAAGCCAGATATATAGATCTAAACCCCAAAATCTAGAGGTAAAGCCCAATATCTAGACCTAAAGCCCAAAATCTAGATGTAAAGCCCAAATTCTAGATCTAAAGCCCAAAATCTAGAGGTAAAGCCCAAATTCTAGATCTAACACCCAAAATCTCGAGGTAAAGACCAATATCTAGAGGTACAATCCAACATCTAGAGGTAAAGCCAGATATCTAGAGGTAAAGCCCAACATCTAGAGGAAAAGCAAAATATATAGATTTCAAACCCAAATTCTAGAGTTAAATCCCAACATCTAGAGGTAAAGCCCAACTCCCAGAGTTAAAGTCCAAAATCTAGAGGTAAACACCAATACCTAGATTTAGAGCCCAAAATCTAGAGATAAAGCCCAACATCTAGATATAAAGCCAGATATATAGATTTAAAATCCAAAATCTGGAGGTAAAGCCCAATTGCTAGATCTAAAGCCAAATGCTCTAGAGGTAAAGCCCAACATGTAGAGGTAAAGACTAAGATCTAGAGGTGAATTCCAATATCTAGTGTTAAAGCCCGACACCTACAGTTAAAGCCAAACATCTAGATGTAAAACCCAACTTCTAGAGGTAAAGCCGAATATCTGGAGTTAAAGCGCATCCTTTAGAGTAAAGCCCAAAATCTAGAGTTAAAGCCCAACATCTAGAGGGAAAGCCCAACATCTAGAAGTAAAGCCAGATATCTGACGGAAAAGCCCAACATCTAGAGGAAAAGCCAAATATATAGATTTAAAACCCAACATCTAGATATAAAGACCAACATCTAAATGTAAAGCAAAACATCTAGATTTAAAACCCTACATCTAGAGATAAAGTCCAATATCTAGACCTAAAGGCCAACATCTAGAGGTAAAACCCAACATCTAGAGGTAAAGCCCAACGTCTGGAGGTAAAGCCCAGATTCTAGAGAGAAGCCAAAAATCCAGATGGAAAGCCAAAATCTAGAGGTAAAGCCCAACATCTACAGGTAAATCCAGATATCTAGGGGTAAAGCCCAACATCTAGAGGAAAAGCCAAATATATAGATATAAAACCCAAAATCTAGAGGTAAAGCCCAATATCTAGACGTAAAGCCCAAAATCTAGATGAAAAGCACAACTTCTAGATCTAAAGCCCAACATCTAGAGGTAAAGACCAACATCTAGAGGTAAAACCCAACATCTAGAGGTAAAGCCAGATATCTAGAGGTAAAGCCCAACGTCTGGATGTAAAGCCCATCATCTAGTCCTCTAGCCCAATGTCTGCAGGTAAAGCCCAACTTACAGAGGTGAAGGCAAACATCTAGATGTAAAACCCCAAATCTAGAGGTAAAGCCCAACATCTAGAGGAAAAGCCAAATATATAGATTTAAAACCCAAAATCTAGAGGTAAAGCCCAACATCTAGAGGTAAAGCCAGATATCTAGGGGTAAAGGCCAACATCTAGAGGAAAAGCCAAATATATAGATTTAAAACCCAAAATCTAGAGGTAAAGCCCAACATCTAGAGGTAAAGCCATATATCTAGGGGTAAAGGCCAACATCTAGAGGAAAAGCCAAATATATAGATTTAAAACCCAAAATCTAGAGGTAAAGCCCAATATCAAGACGTAAAGGCTAAAATCTAGATGTAAAGCCCAACTTCTTGATCTAAAGCCCAAAATCTAGATGTAAATCCCAAATTCTAGATCTAACGCCCAAAATCTAGAGATAAAGACCAATATCTAGAGGTAAAACCCAACATCTAGAGGTAAAGCCAGATATCTAGAGGTAAAGCCCAACATCTAGAGGAAAAGCAAAATATATAGATTTCAAACCCAAATTCTAGAGTTAAATCCCAACATCTAGAGGTAAATCCCAAAGTCTAGATGTAAAGCTCAACTTCCAGATTTAAAGTCAAAAATCTAAATGTAAATACCAATACCTAGATGTAGAGTCCAAAATGTAGAGGTAAAGCCCAACATCTAGAGTTAAAGCCAGATATATAGATCTAAACCCCAAAATCTAGAGGTAAAGCCCAATATCTAGACCTAAAGCCCAAAATCTAGATGTAAAGCCCAAATTCTAGATCTAAAGCCCAAAATCTAGAGGTAAAGCCCAAATTCTAGATCTAACACCCAAAATCTCGAGGTAAAGACCAATATCTAGAGGTACAATCCAACATCTAGAGGTAAAGCCAGATATCTAGAGGTAAAGCCCAACATCTAGAGGAAAAGCAAAATATATAGATTTCAAACCCAAATTCTAGAGTTAAATCCCAACATCTAGAGGTAAAGCCCAACTCCCAGAGTTAAAGTCCAAAATCTAGAGGTAAACACCAATACCTAGATTTAGAGCCCAAAATCTAGAGATAAAGCCCAACATCTAGATATAAAGCCAGATATATAGATTTAAAATCCAAAATCTGGAGGTAAAGCCCAATTGCTAGATCTAAAGCCAAATGCTCTAGAGGTAAAGCCCAACATGTAGAGGTAAAGACTAAGATCTAGAGGTGAATTCCAATATCTAGTGTTAAAGCCCGACACCTACAGTTAAAGCCAAACATCTAGATGTAAAACCCAACTTCTAGAGGTAAAGCCGAATATCTGGAGTTAAAGCGCATCCTTTAGAGTAAAGCCCAAAATCTAGAGTTAAAGCCCAACATCTAGAGGGAAAGCCCAACATCTAGAAGTAAAGCCAGATATCTGACGGAAAAGCCCAACATCTAGAGGAAAAGCCAAATATATAGATTTAAAACCCAACATCTAGATATAAAGACCAACATCTAAATGTAAAGCAAAACATCTAGATTTAAAACCCTACATCTAGAGATAAAGTCCAATATCTAGACCTAAAGGCCAACATCTAGAGGTAAAACCCAACATCTAGAGGTAAAGCCCAACGTCTGGAGGTAAAGCCCAGATTCTAGAGAGAAGCCAAAAATCCAGATGGAAAACCCAAAATCTAGAGGTAAAGCCCAACATCTACAGGTAAATCCAGATATCTAGGGGTAAAGCCCAACATCTAGAGGAAAAGCCAAATATATAGATATAAAACCCAAAATCTAGAGGTAAAGCCCAATATCTAGACGTAAAGCCCAAAATCTAGATGAAAAGCACAACTTCCAGATCTAAAGCCCAACATCTAGAGGTAAAGACCAACATCTAGAGGTAAAACCCAACATCTAGAGGTAAAGCCAGATATCTAGAGGTAAAGCCCAACGTCTGGATGTAAAGCCCATCATCTAGTCCTATAGCCCAATGTCTGCAGGTAAAGCCCAACTTACAGAGGTGAAGGCAAACATCTAGATGTAAAACCCCAAATCTAGAGGTAAAGCACAACATCTAGAGGAAAAGCCAAACATATAGATTTAAAACCCAAAATCTAGAGGTAAAGCCCAACATCTAGATGTAAAGCCAGATATCTAGGGGTAAAGGCCAACATCTAGAGGAAAAGCCAAATATATAGATCTAAAACCCAAAATCTAAAGCCCAATATCAAGACGTAAAGGCCAAAAATCTAGATGTAAAGTCCAACTTCTTGATCTAAAGCCCAAAATCTAGATGTAAAGCCCAAATTCTAGATCTAACGCCCAAAATCTAGAGATAAAGACCAATATCTAGAGGTAAATCCCAACATCTAGAGGTAAAGCCAGATATCTAGAGGTAAAGCCCAACATCTAGAGGAAAAGCAAAATATATAGATTTCAAACCCAAATTCTAGAGTTAAATCCCAACATCTAGAGGTAAATCCCAAAGTCTAGATGTAAAGCTCAACTTCCAGATTTAAAGTCAAAAATCTAAATATAAATACCAATACCTAGAGGTAGAGTCCAAAATGTAGAGGTAAAGCCCAACATCTAGAGTTAAAGCCAGATATATAGATCTAAACCCCAAAATCTAGAGGTAAAGCCCAATATCTAGACCTAAAGCCCAAAATCTAGATGTAAAGCCCAAATTCTAGATCTAAAGCCCAAAATCTAGAGGTAAAGCCCAAATTCTAGATCTAACACCCAAAATCTCGAGGTAAAGACCAATATCTAGAGGTACAATCCAACATCTAGAGGTAAAGCCAGATATCTAGAGGTAAAGCCCAACATCTAGAGGAAAAGCAAAATATATAGATTTCAAACCCAAATTCTAGAGTTAAATCCCAACATCTAGAGGTAAAGCCCAACTCCCAGAGTTAAAGTCCAAAATCTAGAGGTAAACACCAATACCTAGATTTAGAGCCCAAAATCTAGAGATAAAGCCCAACATCTAGATATAAAGCCAGATATATAGATTTAAAATCCAAAATCTGGAGGTAAAGCCCAATTGCTAGATCTAAAGCCAAATGCTCTAGAGGTAAAGCCCAACATGTAGAGGTAAAGACTAAGATCTAGAGGTGAATTCCAATATCTAGTGTTAAAGCCCGACACCTACAGTTAAAGCCAAACATCTAGATGTAAAACCCAACTTCTAGAGGTAAAGCCGAATATCTGGAGTTAAAGCGCATCCTTTAGAGTAAAGCCCAAAATCTAGAGTTAAAGCCCAACATCTAGAGGGAAAGCCCAACATCTAGAAGTAAAGCCAGATATCTGACGGAAAAGCCCAACATCTAGAGGAAAAGCCAAATATATAGATTTAAAACCCAACATCTAGATATAAAGACCAACATCTAAATGTAAAGCAAAACATCTAGATTTAAAACCCTACATCTAGAGATAAAGTCCAATATCTAGACCTAAAGGCCAACATCTAGAGGTAAAACCCAACATCTAGAGGTAAAGCCCAACGTCTGGAGGTAAAGCCCAGATTCTAGAGAGAAGCCAAAAATCCAGATGGAAAACCCAAAATCTAGAGGTAAAGCCCAACATCTACAGGTAAATCCAGATATCTAGGGGTAAAGCCCAACATCTAGAGGAAAAGCCAAATATATAGATATAAAACCCAAAATCTAGAGGTAAAGCCCAATATCTAGACGTAAAGCCCAAAATCTAGATGAAAAGCACAACTTCCAGATCTAAAGCCCAACATCTAGAGGTAAAGACCAACATCTAGAGGTAAAACCCAACATCTAGAGGTAAAGCCAGATATCTAGAGGTAAAGCCCAACGTCTGGATGTAAAGCCCATCATCTAGTCCTATAGCCCAATGTCTGCAGGTAAAGCCCAACTTACAGAGGTGAAGGCAAACATCTAGATGTAAAACCCCAAATCTAGAGGTAAAGCACAACATCTAGAGGAAAAGCCAAACATATAGATTTAAAACCCAAAATCTAGAGGTAAAGCCCAACATCTAGATGTAAAGCCAGATATCTAGGGGTAAAGGCCAACATCTAGAGGAAAAGCCAAATATATAGATCTAAAACCCAAAATCTAAAGCCCAATATCAAGACGTAAAGGCCAAAAATCTAGATGTAAAGTCCAACTTCTTGATCTAAAGCCCAAAATCTAGATGTAAAGCCCAAATTCTAGATCTAACGCCCAAAATCTAGAGATAAAGACCAATATCTAGAGGTAAATCCCAACATCTAGAGGTAAAGCCAGATATCTAGAGGTAAAGCCCAACATCTAGAGGAAAAGCAAAATATATAGATTTCAAACCCAAATTCTAGAGTTCAATCCCAACATCTAGAGGTAAATCCCAAAGTCTAGATGTAAAGCTCAACTTCCAGATTTAAAGTCAAAAATCTAAATATAAATACCAATACCTAGAGGTAGAGCCCAAAATGTAGAGGTAAAGCCCAACATCTAGAGATAAAGCCAGATATATAGATCTAAACCCCAAAATCTAGAGGTGAAGCCCAATATCTAGACGTAAAGCCCAAAATCTAGATGTAAAACCCAACTTCTAGATCTAAAGCCCAAAATATAGATGTAAAGCCCAACTTCTAAATCTAAAGCCCAACATCTAGAGGTAAAGCCCAATATTTAGAGTTTAAGCGCATCATTTAGAGGTAAAGCCAGATATCTAGAGGTAAAGCCCAACTTCTAGAGGTAAAGCCCATCATCTAGTCCAACAGCCCAATGTCTGCAGGTAAAGCCCAACTTACAGAGGTGAAGGCAAACATCTAGATTTAAAACCCAAAATCTAGAGGTAAAGACCAACATCTAGAGGAAAAGCCAAATATATAGATTTAATACCCAAAATCTAGAGGTAAAGCCCAATATCTAGACCTAAAGCCCAAAATCTAGATGTAAAGCCCAACTTGTAGATCTAAAGCCCAAATTCAAGATCTAACACCCAAAATCTAGAGGTAAAGACCAATATCTAGAGGTAAAACCCAACATCTAGAGGTAAAGCCAGATATCTAGTAGTAAAGCCCAACATCTAGAGGAAAAGCAAAATATATAGATTTCAAACCCAAATTCTAGAGTTAAATCCCAATATCTAGAGGTAAAGCCCAACTTCCAGAGTTAAAGTCCAAAATCTAGAGGTAAACACCAATACCTAGAGTTAGAGCCAAAAATCTAGAGATAAAGCCCAATATCTAGAGATAAAGCCAGATATATAGATTTAAAATCCAAAATCTGGAGGTAAAGCCCAACATCTAGAGCTAAAGCCCCAAATCTAGGCCTAATTGCTAGATCTAAAGCCAAATACTCTAGAGGTAAAGCCAAATACTCTAGAGGTAAAGCCCAACATGTAGAGGTAAAGACTAAGATCTAGAGGTGAATTCCAATATCTAGTGTTAAAGACCGACACCTACAGTTAAAGCCAAACATCTAGATGTAAAACCGAAGTACTAGAGGTAAAGCCGAATATCTAGAGTTAAAGCGCATCCTTTCGAGTAAAGCCCAAAATCTAGAGTTAAAGCCCAACATCTAGAGGGAAAGCCCAGAATCTAGATGTAAAGCCTAACATCTAGAGGTGAATTCCAAAATCAATTGTTAAGGCCTGACATCTACAGTTAAATCCAACCATATAGATATAACCCCCAACTTCTAGAGGTAAGGCCCAAAATCTAGAGGTAAAGCCAAACAGCTAGAGTTAAAGACGAACGTCTTGAGGTAAAGCCCAAAGTCTAGAGTTAAAGCCCAACTTCTAGAGGTAAAGCCCAACATCTAGACGTAAAGCCAGATATCTGACGGTAAAGCCCAACATCTAGAGGAAAAGCCAAATATATAGATTTAAAACCCAAAATCTAGAGATAAAGCCGAACATCTAAATGTAAAGCAAAACATCTAGATGTAATCCAAACATCTAGAGGTAAAGCCTAACATCTAGAGGTGAAGCACAACATATAGAGGTATAACCCAACATCTAGAGATAAAGACCAACATCTAAATGTAAAGCAAAACATCTAGATGTAAAACCCTACATCTAGAGGTAAAGTCCAATAGCTAGACCTAAAGACCAACGTCTAGAGGTAAAACCCAACATCTAGTGGTAAAGCCCAACGTCTGGAGGTAAAGCCCAGATTCTAGAGAGAAGCCAAAAATCCAGATGGAAAACCCAAAATCTAGAGGTAAAGCCCAACATCTACAGGTAAATCCAGATATCTAGGGGTAAAGCCCAACATCTAGAGGAAAAGCCAAATATATAGATATAAAACCCAAAATCTAGAGGTAAAGCCCAATATCTAGACGTAAAGCCCAAAATCTAGATGAAAAGCACAACTTCTAGATCTAAAGCCCAACATCTAGAGGTAAAGACCAATAGCTAGAGGTAAAACCCAACATCTAGAGGTAAAGCCAGATATCTAGAGGTAAAGCCCAACGTCTGGAGGTAAAGCCCATCATCAAGTCCTACAGCCCAATGTCTGCAGGTAAAGCCCAACTTACAGAGGTGAAGGCAAACATCTAGATGTAAAACCCCAAATCTAGAGGTAAAGCCCAACATCTAGAGGAAAAGCCAAATATATAGATTTAAAACCCAAAATCTAGAGGTAAAGCCCAACATCTAGAAGTAAAGCCAGATATCTAGGGGTAAAGCCCAACATCTAGAGGAAAAGCAAAATATATAGATTTCAAACCCAAATTCTAGAGTTAAATCCCAACATCAGATGTAAATCCCAAGTCTAGATGTAAAGCTCAACTTCCAGATTTAAAGTCAAAAATCTAAATGTAAATACCAATACCTAGAGGTAGAGCCCAAAATGTAGAGGTAAAGCCCAACATCTAGAGATAAAGCCAGATATATAGATCTAAAATCCAAAATCTAGAGGTGAAGCCCAATATCTAGACGTAAAGCCCAAAAGCTAGATGTAAAGCCCAACTTCTAGACCTAAAGCCCAAAATATAGATGTAAAGCCCAACTTCTAAATCTAAAGCCCAACATCTAGAGGTAAAGCCCAATATTTAGAGTTTAAGCGCATCATTTAGAGGTAAAGCCCAAAATCTAGATGCAAAGCCCAACTTCTAGAGGTAAAGCCCATCATCTAGTCCTACAGCCCAATGTCTGCAGGTAAAGGCCAACTTACAGAGGTGAAGGCAAACATCTAGATGTAAAACCCAAAATCTAGAGGTAAAGCCCAACATCTAGAGGAAAAGCCAAATATATATATTTAAAACCCAAAATCTAGAGGTAAAGCCCAATATCAAGACGTAAAGCCCAAAATCTAGATGTAAAGCCCAACTTCTTGATCTAAAGCCCAAAATCTAGATGTAAAGCCCAAATTCTAGATCTAACGCCCAAAATCTAGAGATAAAGACCAATATCTAGAGGTAAAACCCAACATCTAGAGGTAAAGCCAGATATCTAATGTAAAGCCCAACATCTAGAGGAAAAGCAAAATATATAGATTTCAAACCCAAATTCTAGAGTTCAATCCCAACATCTAGAGGTAAAGCCCAACTTCCAGAGTTAAAGTCCAAAATCTAGAGGTAAACACCAATACCTAGAGTTAGAGCCCAAAATCTAGAGATAAAGCCCAACATCTAGAGATAAAGCCAAATACTCTAGAGGTAAAGCCCACATGTAGAGGTAAGGATTAAGATCTAGAGGTGAATTCCAATATCTAGTGTTAAAGTCCGACACCTACAGTTAAAGACAAACATCTAGATGTACAACCCAACTTCTAGAGGTAAAGCCCAACATCTAGAGATAAAGCCAGATATATAGATCTAAACTCCAAAATCTAGAGGTGAAGCCCAATATCTAGACGTAAAGCCCAATATCTAGATGTAAAGCCCAACTTCTAGATCTAAAGCCCAAAATATAGATGTAAAGCCCAACTTCTAAATCTAAAGCCCAACATCTAGAGGTAAAGCCCAATATTTAGAGTTTAAGCGCATCATTTAGAGGTAAAGCCCAAAATCTAGATGTAAAGCCCAACTTCTAGAGGTAAAGCCCATCATCTAGTCCTACAGCCCAATGTCTGCAGGTAAAGCCCAACTTACAGAGGTGAAGGCAAACATCTAGATGTAAAACCCAAAATCTAGAGGTAAAGCCCAATATCTAGACCTAAAGCCCAAAATCTAGATGTAAAGCCCAAATTCTAGATCTAACACCCAAAATCTAGAGATAAAGACCAATATCTAGAGGTAAAACCCAACATCTAGAGGTAAAGCCAGATATCTAGAGGTAAAGCCCAACATCTAGAGGAAAAGCAAAATATATAGATTTCAAACCCAAATTCTAGAATTCAATCCCAACATCTAGAGGTAAAGCCCAACTTCCAGAGTTAAAGTCCAAAATCTAGAGGTAAACACCAACACCTAGAGTTAGAGCCCAAAATCTAGAGATAAAGCCCAACATCTAGAGATAAAGCCAGATATATAGATTTAAAATCCAAAATCTGGAGGTAAAGCCCAACATCTAGAGCTAAAGCCCCAAATCTAGATGTAAAGCCCAATTGCTAGATCTAAAGCCAAATACTCTAGAGGTAAAGCCCAACATGTAGAGCTAAAGACTAAGATCTAGAGGTGAATTCCAATATCTAGTGTTAAAGCCCGACACCTACAGTTAAAGCCAAACATCTAGATGTACAATCCAACTTCTAGAGGTAAAGCCGAATATCTAGAGTTAAAGCGCATCCTTTCGAGTAAAGCCCAAAGTCTAGAGTTAAAGCCCAACTTCTAGACGTAAAGCCCAACACCTAGACGTAAAGTCAGATATCTGACGGTAAAGCCCAACATCTAGAGGAAAAGCCAAATATATAGATTTAAAACCCAAAATCTAGAGATAAAGACCAACATCTAAATGTAAAGCAAAACATCTAGATGTAAAACCCTACATCTAGAGGTAAAGTCCAATATCTAGACCTAAAGACCAACATCTAGAGGTAAAACCCAACATGTAGTGGTAAAGCCCAACGTCTGGAGGTAAAGCCCAGATTCTAGAGAGAAGCCAAAAATCCAGATGGAAAACCCAAAATCTAGAGGTAAAGCCCAACATCTACAGGTAAATCCAGATATCTAGGGGTAAAGCCCAACATCTAGAGGAAAAGCCAAATATATAAATATAAAACCCAAAATCTAGAGGTAAAGCCCAATATCTAGACGTAAAGCCCAAAATCTAGATGAAAAGCACAACTTCTAGATCTAAAGCCCAACATCTAGAGGTAAAGACCAATAGATAGAGGTAAAACCCAACATCTAGAGGTAAAGCCCAATATTTAGAGTTTAAGCGCATCATTTAGAGGTAAAGCCAGATATCTAGAGGTAAAGCCCAACTTCTAGAGTTAAAGCCCATCATCTAGTCCTACAGCCCAATGTCTGCAGGTAAATCCCAACTTAAAGAGGTGAGGGCAAACATCTAGAATTAAAACCCAAAATCTAGAGGTAAAGACCAACATCTAGAGGAAAAGCCAAATATATAGATTTAAAACCCAAAATCTAGAGGTAAAGCCCAACATCTAGGGGAAAAGCCATATATAAATATATTTAAAACCCAAAATCTAGAGGTAAAGCCCAACATCTAGAGGTAAAGCCAGATATCTAGGGGTAAAGGCCAACATCTAGAGGAAAAGCCAAATATATAGATTTAAAACCCAACATCTAGATATAAAGACCAACATCTAAATGTAAAGCAAAACATCTAGATTTAAAACCCTACATCTAGAGATAAAGTCCAATATCTAGACCTAAAGGCCAACATCTAGAGGTAAAACCCAACATCTAGAGGTAAAGCCCAACGTCTGGAGGTAAAGCCCAGATTCTAGAGAGAAGCCAAAAATCCAGATGGAAAACCCAAAATCTAGAGGTAAAGCCCAACATCTACAGGTAAATCCAGATATCTAGGGGTAAAGCCCAACATCTAGAGGAAAAGCCAAATATATAGATATAAAACCCAAAATCTAGAGGTAAAGCCCAATATCTAGACGTAAAGCCCAAAATCTAGATGAAAAGCACAACTTCCAGATCTAAAGCCCAACATCTAGAGGTAAAGACCAACATCTAGAGGTAAAACCCAACATCTAGAGGTAAAGCCAGATATCTAGAGGTAAAGCCCAACGTCTGGATGTAAAGCCCATCATCTAGTCCTATAGCCCAATGTCTGCAGGTAAAGCCCAACTTACAGAGGTGAAGGCAAACATCTAGATGTAAAACCCCAAATCTAGAGGTAAAGCACAACATCTAGAGGAAAAGCCAAACATATAGATTTAAAACCCAAAATCTAGAGGTAAAGCCCAACATCTAGATGTAAAGCCAGATATCTAGGGGTAAAGCCCAACATCTAGAGGAAAAGCCAAATATATAGATCTAAAACCCAAAATCTAAAGCCCAATATCAAGACGTAAAGGCCAAAAATCTAGATGTAAAGCCCAACTTCTTGATCTAAAGCCCAAAATCTAGATGTAAAGCCCAAATTCTAGATCTAACGCCCAAAATCTAGAGATAAAGACCAATATCTAGAGGTAAATCCCAACATCTAGAGGTAAAGCCAGATATCTAGAGGTAAAGCCCAACATCTAGAGGAAAAGCAAAATATATAGATTTCAAACCCAAATTCTAGAGTTAAATCCCAACATCTAGAGGTAAATCCCAAAGTCTAGATGTAAAGCTCAACTTCCAGATTTAAAGTCAAAAATCTAAATATAAATACCAATACCTAGAGGTAGAGCCCAAAATGTAGAGGTAAAGCCCAACATCTAGAGATAAAGCCAGATATATAGATCTAAACCCCAAAATCTAGAGGTGAAGCCCAATATCTAGACGTAAAGCCCAAAATCTAGATGTAAAACCCAACTTCTAGATCTAAAGCCCAAAATATAGATGTAAAGCCCAACTTCTAAATCTAAAGCCCAACATCTAGAGGTAAAGCCCAATATTTAGAGTTTAAGCGCATCATTTAGAGGTAAAGCCAGATATCTAGAGGTAAAGCCCAACTTCTAGAGGTAAAGCCCATCATCTAGTCCAACAGCCCAATGTCTGCAGGTAAAGCCCAACTTACAGAGGTGAAGGCAAACATCTAGATTTAAAACCCAAAATCTAGAGGTAAAGACCAACATCTAGAGGAAAAGCCAAATATATAGATTTAATACCCAAAATCTAGAGGTAAAGCCCAATATCTAGACCTAAAGCCCAAAATCTAGATGTAAAGCCCAACTTGTAGATCTAAAGCCCAAATTCAAGATCTAACACCCAAAATCTAGAGGTAAAGACCAATATCTAGAGGTAAAACCCAACATCTAGAGGTAAAGCCAGATATCTAGTAGTAAAGCCCAACATCTAGAGGAAAAGCAAAATATATAGATTTCAAACCCAAATTCTAGAGTTAAATCCCAATATCTAGAGGTAAAGCCCAACTTCCAGAGTTAAAGTCCAAAATCTAGAGGTAAACACCAATACCTAGAGTTAGAGCCAAAAATCTAGAGATAAAGCCCAATATCTAGAGATAAAGCCAGATATATAGATTTAAAATCCAAAATCTGGAGGTAAAGCCCAACATCTAGAGCTAAAGCCCCAAATCTAGGCCTAATTGCTAGATCTAAAGCCAAATACTCTAGAGGTAAAGCCAAATACTCTAGAGGTAAAGCCCAACATGTAGAGGTAAAGACTAAGATCTAGAGGTGAATTCCAATATCTAGTGTTAAAGACCGACACCTACAGTTAAAGCCAAACATCTAGATGTAAAACCGAAGTTCTAGAGGTAAAGCCGAATATCTAGAGTTAAAGCGCATCCTTTCGAGTAAAGCCCAAAATCTAGAGTTAAAGCCCAACATCTAGAGGGAAAGGCCAGAATCTAGATGTAAAGCCTAACATCTAGAGGTGAATTCCAAAATCAATTGTTAAGGCCTGACATCTACAGTTAAATCCAACCATATAGATATAACCCCCAACTTCTAGAGGTAAGGCCCAAAATCTAGAGGTAAAGCCCAACAGCTAGAGTTAAAGACGAACGTCTTGAGGTAAAGCCCAAAGTCTAGAGTTAAAGCCCAACTTCTAGAGGTAAAGCCCAACATCTAGACGTAAAGCCAGATATATAGATTTAAAACCCAAAATCTAGAGATAAAGCCGAACATCTAAATGTAAAGCAAAACATCTAGATGTAATCCAAACATCTAGAGGTAAAGCCTAACATCTAGAGGTGAAGCACAACATATAGAGGTATAACCCAACATCTAGAGATAAAGACCAACATCTAAATGTAAAGCAAAACATCTAGATGTAAAACCCTACATCTAGAGGTAAAGTCCAATAGCTAGACCTAAAGACCAACGTCTAGAGTTAAAACCCAACATCTAGTGGTAAAGCCCAACGTCTGGAGGTAAAGCCCAGATTCTAGAGAGAAGCCAAAAATCCAGATGGAAAACCCAAAATCTAGAGGTAAAGCCCAACATCTACAGGTAAATCCAGATATCTAGGGGTAAAGCCCAACATCTAGAGGAAAAGCCAAATATATAGATATAAAACCCAAAATCTAGAGGTAAAGCCCAATATCTAGACGTAAAGCCCAAAATCTAGATGAAAAGCACAACTTCTAGATCTAAAGCCCAACATCTAGAGGTAAAGACCAATAGCTAGAGGTAAAACCCAACATCTAGAGGTAAAGCCAGATATCTAGAGGTAAAGCCCAACGTCTGGAGGTAAAGCCCATCATCAAGTCCTACAGCCCAATGTCTGCAGGTAAAGCCCAACTTACAGAGGTGAAGGCAAACATCTAGATGTAAAACCCCAAATCTAGAGGTAAAGCCCAACATCTAGAGGAAAAGCCAAATATATAGATTTAAAACCCAAAATCTAGAGGTAAAGCCCAACATCTAGAAGTAAAGCCAGATATCTAGGGGTAAAGCCCAACATCTAGAGGAAAAGCAAAATATATAGATTTCAAACCCAAATTCTAGAGTTAAATCCCAACATCAGATGTAAATCCCAAGTCTAGATGTAAAGCTCAACTTCCAGATTTAAAGTCAAAAATCTAAATGTAAATACCAATACCTAGAGGTAGAGCCCAAAATGTAGAGGTAAAGCCCAACATCTAGAGATAAAGCCAGATATATAGATCTAAAATCCAAAATCTAGAGGTGAAGCCCAATATCTAGACGTAAAGCCCAAAAGCTAGATGTAAAGCCCAACTTCTAGACCTAAAGCCCAAAATATAGATGTAAAGCCCAACTTCTAAATCTAAAGCCCAACATCTAGAGGTAAAGCCCAATATTTAGAGTTTAAGCGCATCATTTAGAGGTAAAGCCCAAAATCTAGATGCAAAGCCCAACTTCTAGAGGTAAAGCCCATCATCTAGTCCTACAGCCCAATGTCTGCAGGTAAAGGCCAACTTACAGAGGTGAAGGCAAACATCTAGATGTAAAACCCAAAATCTAGAGGTAAAGCCCAACATCTAGTGGAAAAGCCAAATATATATATTTAAAACCCAAAATCTAGAGGTAAAGCCCAATATCAAGACGTAAAGCCCAAAATCTAGATGTAAAGCCCAACTTCTTGATCTAAAGCCCAAAATCTAGATGTAAAGCCCAAATTCTAGATCTAACGCCCAAAATCTAGAGATAAAGACCAATATCTAGAGGTAAAACCCAACATCTAGAGGTAAAGCCAGATATCTAATGTAAAGCCCAACATCTAGAGGAAAAGCAAAATATATAGATTTCAAACCCAAATTCTAGAGTTCAATCCCAACATCTAGAGGTAAAGCCCAACTTCCAGAGTTAAAGTCCAAAATCTAGAGGTAAACACCAATACCTAGAGTTAGAGCCCAAAATCTAGAGATAAAGCCCAACATCTAGAGATAAAGCCAAATACTCTAGAGGTAAAGCCCACATGTAGAGGTAAGGATTAAGATCTAGAGGTGAATTCCAATATCTAGTGTTAAAGCCCGACACCTACAGTTAAAGACAAACATCTAGATGTACAACCCAACTTCTAGAGGTAAAGCCCAACATCTAGAGATAAAGCCAGATATATAGATCTAAACTCCAAAATCTAGAGGTGAAGCCCAATATCTAGACGTAAAGCCCAATATCTAGATGTAAAGCCCAACTTCTAGATCTAAAGCCCAAAATATAGATGTAAAGCCCAACTTCTAAATCTAAAGCCCAACATCTAGAGGTAAAGCCCAATATTTAGAGTTTAAGCGCATCATTTAGAGGTAAAGCCCAAAATCTAGATGTAAAGCCCAACTTCTAGAGGTAAAGCCCATCATCTAGTCCTACAGCCCAATGTCTGCAGGTAAAGCCCAACTTACAGAGGTGAAGGCAAACATCTAGATGTAAAACCCAAAATCTAGAGGTAAAGCCCAATATCTAGACCTAAAGCCCAAAATCTAGATGTAAAGC
Organism: Leptosomus discolor; assembly: GCF_034619465.1. Taxonomy (NCBI): domain Eukaryota; kingdom Metazoa; phylum Chordata; class Aves; order Leptosomiformes; family Leptosomidae; genus Leptosomus; species Leptosomus discolor. The sequence continues at coordinate 3,095,740 of NW_028237782.1, read as the reverse complement.
CCAAATTCTAGATCTAACACCCAAAATCTAGAGGTAAAGACCAATATCTAGAGGTAAAACCCAACATCTAGAGGTAAAGCCAGATATCTAGAGGTAAAGCCCAACATCTAGAGGAAAAGCAAAATATATAGATTTCAAACCCAAATTCTAGAATTCAATCCCAACATCTAGAGGTAAAGCCCAACTTCCAGAGTTAAAGTCCAAAATCTAGAGGTAAACACCAACACCTAGAGTTAGAGCCCAAAATCTAGAGATAAAGCCCAACATCTAGAGATAAAGCCAGATATATAGATTTAAAATCCAAAATCTGGAGGTAAAGCCCAACATCTAGAGCTAAAGCCCCAAATCTAGATGTAAAGCCCAATTGCTAGATCTAAAGCCAAATACTCTAGAGGTAAAGCCCAACATGTAGAGCTAAAGACTAAGATCTAGAGGTGAATTCCAATATCTAGTGTTAAAGCCCGACACCTACAGTTAAAGCCAAACATCTAGATGTACAATCCAACTTCTAGAGGTAAAGCCGAATATCTAGAGTTAAAGCGCATCCTTTCGAGTAAAGCCCAAAGTCTAGAGTTAAAGCCCAACTTCTAGACGTAAAGCCCAACACCTAGACGTAAAGTCAGATATCTGACGGTAAAGCCCAACATCTAGAGGAAAAGCCAAATATATAGATTTAAAACCCAAAATCTAGAGATAAAGACCAACATCTAAATGTAAAGCAAAACATCTAGATGTAAAACCCTACATCTAGAGGTAAAGTCCAATATCTAGACCTAAAGACCAACATCTAGAGGTAAAACCCAACATGTAGTGGTAAAGCCCAACGTCTGGAGGTAAAGCCCAGATTCTAGAGAGAAGCCAAAATCCAGATGGAAAACCCAAAATCTAGAGGTAAAGCCCAACATCTACAGGTAAATCCAGATATCTAGGGGTAAAGCCCAACATCTAGAGGAAAAGCCAAATATATAAATATAAAACCCAAAATCTAGAGGTAAAGCCCAATATCTAGACGTAAAGCCCAAAATCTAGATGAAAAGCACAACTTCTAGATCTAAAGCCCAACATCTAGAGGTAAAGACCAATAGATAGAGGTAAAACCCAACATCTAGAGGTAAAGCCCAATATTTAGAGTTTAAGCGCATCATTTAGAGGTAAAGCCAGATATCTAGAGGTAAAGCCCAACTTCTAGAGTTAAAGCCCATCATCTAGTCCTACAGCCCAATGTCTGCAGGTAAATCCCAACTTAAAGAGGTGAGGGCAAACATCTAGAATTAAAACCCAAAATCTAGAGGTAAAGACCAACATCTAGAGGAAAAGCCAAATATATAGATTTAAAACCCAAAATCTAGAGGTAAAGCCCAACATCTAGGGGAAAAGCCATATATAAATATATTTAAAACCCAAAATCTAGAGGTAAAGCCCAACATCTAGAGGTAAAGCCAGATATCTAGGGGTAAAGGCCAACATCTAGAGGAAAAGCCAAATATATAGATTTAAAACCCAAAATCTAGAGGTAAAGCCCAATATCAAGACGTAAAGCCCAAAATCTAGATGTAAAGCCCAACTTCTAGAGGTAAAGCCCATCATCTAGTCCTACAGCCCAATGTCTGCAGGTAAAGCCGAACTTACAGAGGTGAAGGCAAACATCTAGATGTAAAACCCAAAATCTAGAGGTAAAGCCCAACATCTAAAGATAAAGCCAGATATATAGATCTAAACCCCAAAATCTAGAGGTGAAGCCCAATATCTAGACGTAAAGCCCAATATCTAGATGTAAAGCCCAACTTCTAGATCTAAAGCCCAAAATATAGATGTAAAGCCCAACTTCTAAATCTAAAGCCCAACATCTAGAGGTAAAGACCAATATTTAGAGTTTAAGCGCATCATTTAGAGGTAAAGCCCAAAATGTAGATGCAAAGCCCAACTTCTAGAGGTAAAGCCCATCATCTAGTCCTACAGCCCAATGTCTGCACGTAAAGCCCAACTTACAGAGATGAAGGCAAACATCTAGATGTAAAACCCAAAATCTAGAGGTAAAGCCCAACATCTAGAGGAAAAGATAAATATATATATTTAAAACCCAAAATCTAGAGGTAAAGCCCAATATCAAGACGTAAAGCCCAAAATCTAGATGTAAAGCCCAATATCTAGACCTAAAGCCCAAAATCTAGATGTAAAGCCCAAATTCTAGATCTAACACCCAAAATCTAGAGGTAAAGACCAATATCTAGAGGTAAAACCCAACATCTAGAGGTAAAGCCAGATATCTAAGGTAAAGCCCAACATCTAGAGGAAAAGCAAAATATATAGATTTCAAACCCAAATTCTAGAGTTCAATCCCAACATCTAGAGGTAAAGCCCAACTTCCAGAGTTAAAGTCCAAAATCTAGAGGTAAACACCAATACCTAGAGTTAGAGCCCAAAATCTAGAGATAAAGCCCAACATCTAGAGATAAAGCCAAATACTCTAGAGGTAAAGCCCACATGTAGAGGTAAGGATTAAGATCTAGAGGTGAATTCCAATATCTAGTGTTAAAGCCCGACACCTACAGTTAAAGACAAACATCTAGATGTACAACCCAACTTCTAGAGGTAAAGCCCAACATCTAGAGATAAAGCCAGATATATAGATCTAAAATCCAAAATCTAGAGGTGAAGCCCAATATCTAGACGTAAAGCCCAAAAGCTAGATGTAAAGCCCAACTTCTAGATCTAAAGCCCAAAATATAGATGTAAAGCCCAACTTCTAAATCTAAAGCCCAACATCTAGAGGTAAAGCCCAATATTTAGAGTTTAAGCGCATCATTTAGAGGTAAAGCCAGATATCTAGAGGTAAAGCCCAACTTCTAGAGGTAAAGCCCATCATCTAGTCCTACAGCCCAATGTCTGCAGGTAAAGCCCAACTTAAAGAGGTGAGGGCAAACGTCTAGAATTAAAACCCAAAATCTAGAGGTAAAGACCAACATCTAGAGGAAAAGCCAAATATATAGATTTAAACCCCAAAATCTAGAGGTAAAGCCCAATATCTAGGGGAAAAGCCAAATATAAATATATTTAAAACCCAAAATCTAGAGGTAAAGCCCAACATCTAGAGCTAAAGCCAGATATCTAGGGGTAAAGGCCAACATCTAGAGGAAAAGCCAAATATATAGATTTAAAAACCAAAATCTAGAGGTAAAGCCCAACATCTAGAGATAAAGCCAGATATATAGATCTAAACTTCAAAATCTAGAGGTGAAGCCCAATATCTAGACGTAAAGCCCAATATCTAGATGTAAAGCCCAACTTCTAGATCTAAACCCCAAAATATAGATGTAAAGCCCAACTTCTAAATCTAAAGCCCAACATCTAGAGGTAAAGCCCAATATTTAGAGTTTAAGCGCATCATTTAGAGGTAAAGCCCAAAATCTAGATGTAAAGCCCAACTTCTAGAGGTAAAGCCCATCATCTAGTCCTACAGCCCAATGTCTGCAGGTAAAGCCCAACTTCTAGAGGTAAAGCCCATCATCTAGTCCTACAGCCCAATGTCTGCAGGTAAAGCCCAACTTACAGAGGTGAAGGCAAACATCTAGATGTAAAACCCAAAATCTAGAGGTAAAGCCCAATATCTAGACCTAAAGCCCAAAATCTAGATGTAAAGCCCAAATTCAAGATCTAACACCCAAAATCTAGAGGTAAATACCAATATCTAGAGGTAAAACCCAACATCTAGAGGTAAAGCCAGATATCTAGAGGTAAAGCCCAACATCTAGAGGAAAAGCAAAATATATAGATTTCAAACCCAAATTCTAGAGTTCAATCCCAACATCTAGAGGTAAAGCCCAACTTCCAGAGTTAAAGTCCAAAATCTAGAGGTAAACACCAACACCTAGAGTTAGAGCCCAAAATCTAGAGATAAAGCCCAACATCTAGAGATAAAGCCAGATATATAGATTTAAAATCCAAAATCTGGAGGTGAAGCCCAACATCTAGAGCTAAAGCCCCAAATCTAGATGTAAAGCCCAATTGCTAGATCTAAAGCCAAATACTCTAGAGGTAAAGCCCAACATGTAGAGCTAAAGACTAAGATCTAGAGGTGAATTCCAATATCTAGTGTTAAAGGCCGACACCTACAGTTAAAACCAAACATCTAGATGTACAACCCAACTTCTAGAGGTAAAGCCGAATATCTAGAGTTAAAGCGCATCCTTTCGAGTAAAGCCCAAAATCTAGAGTTAAAGCCCAACATCTAGAGGGAAAGCCCAGAATCTAGATGTAAAGCCTAACATCTAGAGGTGAATTCCAAAATCAAGTGTTAAGGCCTGACATCTACAGTTAAATCCAACCATGTAGATATAACCCCCAACTTCTAGAGGTAAGGCCCAAAATCTAGAGATAAGGCCCAACAGCTAGAGTTAAAGACGAACGTCTTGAGGTAAAGCCCAAAGTCTAGAGTTAAAGCCCAACTTCTAGAGGTAAAGCCCAACATCTAGACGTAAAGCCAGATATCTGACGGTAAAGCCCAACATCTAGAGGAAAAGCCAAATATATAGATTTAAAACCCAAAATCTAGAGATAAAGCCGAACATCTAAATGTAAAGCAAAACATCTAGATGTAATCCAAACATCTAGAGGGAAAGCCTAACATCTAGAGGTGAAGCACAACATATAGAGGTATAACCCAACATCTAGAGATAAAGACCAACATCTAAATGTAAAGCAAAACATCTAGATGTAAAACACTACATCTAGAGGTAAAGTCCAATATCTAGACCTAAAGACCAACGTCTAGAGGTAAAACCCAACATCTAGTGGTAAAGCCCAACGTCTGGAGGTAAAGCCCAGATTCTAGAGAGAAGCCAAAAATCCAGATGGAAAACCCAAAATCTAGAGGTAAAGCCCAACATCTACAGGTAAATCCAGATATCTAGGGGTAAAGCCCAACATCTAGAGGAAAAGCCAAATATATAGATATAAAACCCAAAATCTAGAGGTAAAGCCCAATATCTAGACGTAAAGCCCAAAATCTAGATGAAAAGCACAACTTCTAGATCTAAAGCCCAACATCTAGACGTAAAGACCTATAGCTAGAGGTAAAACCCAACATCTAGAGGTAAAGCCAGATATCTAGAGGTAAAGCCCAACGTCTGGAGGTAAAGCCCATCATCTAGTCCTACAGCCCAATGTCTGCAGGTAAAGACCAACTTACAGAGGTGAAGGCAAACATCTAGATGTAAACCCCCAAATCTAGAGGTAAAGCCCAACATCTAGAGGTAAAGCCAGATATCTAGGGGTAAAGCCCAACATCTAGAGGAAAAGCCAAATATATAGATTTAAAACCCAAAATCTAGAGGTAAAGCCCAATATCAAGACGTAAAGGCCAAAATCTAGATGTAAAGCCCAGCTTCTTGATCTAAAACCCAAAATCTAGATGTAAAGCCCAAATTCTAGATCTAACGCCCAAAATCTAGAGATAAAGACCAATATCTAGAGGTAAAACCCAACATCTAGAGGTAAAGCCAGATATCTAGAGGTAAAGCCCAACATCTAGAAGAAAAGAAAATATATATAGATTTCAAACCCAAATTCTAGAGTTCAATCCCAACATCTAGAGGTAAATCCCAAAGTCTAGATGTAAAGCTCAACTTCCAGATTTAAAGTCAAAAATCTAAATGTAAATACCAATACCTAGAGGTAGAGCCCAAAATGTAGAGGTAAAGCCCAACATCTAGAGATAAAGCCAGATATATAGATCTAAACCCCAAAATCTAGAGGTGAAGCCCAATATCTAGACGTAAAGCCCAAAATCTAGATGTAAAGCCCAACTTCTAGATCTAAAGCCCAAAATATAGCTGTAAAGCCCAAATTCTAAATCTAAAGCCCAACATCTAGAGGTAAGGCCCAATATTTAGTGTTTAAGCGCATCATTTAGAGGTAAAGCCCAAAATTTAGATGTAAAGCCCAACTTCTAGAGGTAAAGCCCATCATCTAGTCCTACAGCCCAATGTCTGCAGGTAAAGTCCAACTTACAGAGGTGAAGGCAAACATCTAGATGTAAAACCCAAAATCTAGAGGTAAAGCCCAACATCTAGAGAAAAAACCAAATATATAGATTTAAAACCCAGAATCTAGAGGTAAAGCCCAATATCTAGACCTAAAGCCCAAAATCTAGATGTAAAGCCCAAATTCTAGATCTAACACCCAAAATCTAGAGGTAAAGACCAATATCTAGAGGTAAAACCCAACATCTAGAGGTAAAGCCAGATATCTAGGGGTAAAGCCCAACATCTAGAGGAAAAGCAAAATATATAGATTTCAAACCCAAATTCTAGAGTTCAATCCCAACATCTAGAGGTAAAGCCCAAAATCTAGATGTAAAGCCCAACTTCTAGAGGTAAAGCCCATCATCTAGTCCTAAAGCCCAATGTCTGCAGGTAAAGCCCAACTTACAGAGGTGAAGGCAAACATCTAGATGTAAAACCCCAAATCTAGCGGTAAAGCCCAACATCTAGAGGAAAAGCCAAATATATAGATTTAAACCCCAAAATCTAGAGGTAAAGCCCAATATCTAGACGTAAAGGCCAAAATCTAGATGTAAAACCCAACTTCTTGATCTAACGTCCAAAATCTAGAGGTAAAGCCCAACATCTAGAGGAAAAGCAAAATATATAAATTTCAAACCCAAATTCTAGAGTTCAATCCCAACTTCTAGAGGTAAAGCCCAACTTCCAGAGTTAAAGTCCAAAATCTAGAGGTAAACACCAATACCTAGAGTTAGAGCCCAAAATCTAGAGATAAAGCCCAACATCTAGAGACAAAGCCAGATATATAGATTTAAAATCCAAAATCTGGAGGTAAAGCCCAACATCTAGAGCTAAAGCCCCAAATCTAGATGTAAAGCCCAATTGCTAGATCTAAAGCCAAATACTCTAGAGGTAAAGCCCAACATGTAGAGGTAAAGACTAACATCTAGAGGTGAATTCCAATATCTAGTGTTAAAGGCCGACACCTACAGTTAAAACCAAACATCTAGATGTACAACCCAACTTCTAGAGGTAAAGCCGAATATCTAGAGTTAAAGCGCATCCTTTCGAGTAAAGCCCAAAATCTAGAGTTAAAGCCCAACATCTAGAGGGAAAGCCCAGAATCTAGATGTAAAGCCTAACATCTAGAGGTGAATTCCAAAATCAAGTGTTAAGGCCTGACATCTACAGTTAAATCCAACCATATAGATATAACCCCCAACTTCTAGAGGTAAGGCCCAAAATCTAGAGGTAAAGCCCAACAGCTAGAGTTAAAGACGAACGTCTTGAGGTAAAGCCCAAAGTCTAGAGTTAAAGCCCAACTTCTAGAGGTAAAGCCCAACATCTAGACGTAAAGCCAGATATCTGACGGTAAAGCCCAACATCTAGAGGAAAAGCCAAATATATAGATTTAAACCCCAAAATCTAGAGATAAAGCCCAACATCTAAATGTAAAGCAAAACATCTAGATGTAATCCAAACATCTAGAGGTAAAGCCTAACATCTAGAGGTGAAGCACAACATATAGAGGTATAACCCAACATCTAGAGATAAAGACCAACATCTCAATGTAAAGCAAAACATCTAGATGTAAACCCCTACATCTAGAGGTAAAGTCCAATATCTAGACCTAAAGACCAACATCTAGAGGTAAAACCCAACATCTAGTGGTAAAGCCCAACGTCTGGAGGTAAAGCCCAGATTCTAGAGAGAAGCCAAAAATCCAGATGGAAAACCCAAAATCTAGAGGTAAAGCCCAACATCTACAGGTAAATCCAGATATCTAGGGGTAAAGCCCAACATCTAGAGGAAAAGCAAAATATATAGATATAAAACCCAAAATCTAGAGGTAAAGCCCAATATCTAGACGTAAAGCCCAAAATCTAGATGAAAAGCACAACTTCTAGATCTAAAGCCCAACATCTAGAGGTAAAGACCAATAGCTAGAGGTAAATCCCAACATCTAGAGGTAAAGCCAGATATCTAGAGGTAAAGCCCAACGTCTGGAGGTAAAGCCCATCATCTAGTCCTATAGCCCAATGTCTGCAGGTAAAGCCCAACTTACAGAGGTGAAGGCAAACATCTAGATGTAAAACCCCAAATCTAGAGGTAAAGCCCAACATCTAGAGGAAAAGCCAAATATATATATATTTAAAACCCAAAATCTAGAGGTAAAGCCCAACATCTAGATGTAAAGCCAGATATCTAGGGGTAAAGCCCAACATCTAGAGGAAAAGCCAAATATATAGATTTAAAACCCAAAATCTAGAGGTAAAGCCCAATATCAAGACGTAAAGGCCGAAATCTAGATGTAAAGCCCAGCTTCTTGATCTAAAGCCCAAAATCTAGATGTAAAGCCCAAATTCTAGATCTAACGCCCAAAATCTAGAGATAAAGACCAATATCTAGAGGTAAAACCCAACATCTAGAGGTAAAGCCAGATATCTAGAGGTAAAGCCCAACATCTAGAGGAAAAGCAAAATATATAGATTTCAAACCCAAATTCTAGAGTTCAATCCCAACATCTAGAGGTAAATCCCAAAGTCTAGATGTAAAGCTCAACTTCCAGATTTAAAGTCAAAAATCTAAATGTAAATACCAATACCTAGAGGTAGAGCCCAAAATGTAGAGGTAAAGCCCAACATCTAGGGATAAAGCCAGATATATAGATTTAAAACCCAGAATCTAGAGGTAAAGCCCAATATCTAGACCTAAAGCCCAAAATCTAGATGTAAAGCCCAAATTCTAGATCTAACACCCAAAATCTAGAGGTAAAGACCAATATCTAGAGGTAAAACCCAACATCTAGAGGTAAAGCCAGATATCTAGAGGTAAAGCCCAACATCTAGAGGAAAAGCAAAATATATAGATTTCAAACCCAAATTCTAGAGTTCAATCCCAACATCTAGAGGTAAAGCCCAACTTCCAGAGTTAAAGTCCAAAATCTAGAGGTAAACACCAATACCTAAAGTTAGAGCCCAAAATCTAGAGATAAAGCCCAACATCTAGAGATAAAGCCAGATATATAGATTTAAAATCCAAAATGTGGAGGTAAAGCCCAACATCTAGAGCTAAAGCCCCAAATCTAGATGTAAAGCCCAATTGCTAGATCTAAAGCCAAATACTCTAGAGGTAAAGCCCAACATGTAGAGGTAAAGACTAAGATCTAGAGGTGAATTCCAATATCTAGTGTTAAAGCCCGACACCTACATTTAAAGCCAAACATCTAGATGTAAAACCCAACTTCTAGAGGTAAAGCCGAATATCTAGATTTAAAGCGCATCCTTTAGAGTAAAGCCCAAAATCTAGAGTTAAAGCCCAACATCTAGAGGGAAAGCCCAGAATCTAGATGTAAAGCCTAACATCTAGAGGTGAATTCCAAAATCAAGTGTTAAGGCCTGACATCTACAGTTAAATCCAACCATATAGATATAACCCCCAACTTCTAGAGGTAAGGCCCAAAATCTAGAGGTAAAGCCCAACAGCTAGAGTTAAAGACGAACGTCTTGAGGTAAAGCCCAAAGTCTAGAGTTAAAGCCCAACTTCTAGAGGTAAAGCCCAACATCTAGACGTAAAGCCAGATATCTGACGGTAAAGCCCAACATCTAGAGGAAAAGCCAAATATATAGATTTAAAACCCAAAATCTAGAGATAAAGCCGAACATCTAAATGTAAAGCAAAACATCTAGATGTAATCCAAACATCTAGAGGGAAAGCCTAACATCTAGAGGTGAAGCACAACATATAGAGGTATAAACCAACATCTAGAGATAAAGACCAACATCTAAATGTAAAGCAAAACATCTAGATGTAAAACCCTACATCTAGAGGTAAAGTCCAATATCTAGACCTAAAGACCAACGTCTAGAGGTAAAACCCAACATCTAGTGGTAAAGCCCAACGTCTGGAGGTAAAGCCCAGATTCTAGAGAGAAGCCAAAAATCCAGATGGAAAACCCAAAATCTAGAGGTAAAGCCCAACATCTACAGGTAAATCCAGATATCTAGGGGTAAAGCCCAACATCTAGAGGAAAAGCCAAATATATAGATATAAAACCCAAAATCTAGAGGTAAAGCCCAATATCTAGACGTAAAGCCCAAAATCTAGATGAAAAGCACAACTTCTAGATCTAAAGCCCAACATCTAGAGGTAAAGACCAACATCTAGAGGTAAAACCCAACATCTAGAGGTAAAGCCAGATATCTAGAGGTAAAGCCCAATGTCTGGAGGTAAAGCCCATCATCTAGTCCTACAGCCCAATGCCTGCAGGTATAGCCCAACTTACAGAGGTGAAGGCAAACATCTACATGTAAAACCCCAAATCTAGAGGTAAAGCCCAACATCTAGAGGAAAAGCCAAATATATATATATATTTAAAACCCAAAATCTAGAGGTATAGCCAAACATCTAGAGGTAAAGCCAGATATCTAGGGGTAAAGGCCAACATCTAGAGGAAAAGCCAAATATATAGATTTAAAACCCAAAATCTAGAGGTAAAGCCCAATATCTAGACGTAAAGGCCAAAATCTAGATGTAAAGCCCAGCTTCTTGATCTAAAGCCCAAAATCTAGATGTAAAGCCCAAATTCTAGATCTAAAGACCAACATCTAGAGATAAAGCCAGATATATAGATCTAAACCCCAAAATCTAGAGGTGAAGCCCAATATCTATACGTAAAGCCCAAAATCTAGATGTAAAGCCCAAATTCTAGATCTGAAGCCCAACATCTAGAGGTAAGGCCCAATATTTAGAGTTTAAGCTCATCATTTAGAGGTAAAGCCCAAAATCTAGAGTTAAAGCCCAAAATCTAGATGAAAAGCCCAACTTCTAGATCTAAAGCCCAACATCTAGAGGTAAAGACCAATACCTAGAGGTAAAACCCAACATCTAGAGGTAAAGCCAGATATCTAGAGGTAAAGCCCAACTTCTAGAGGTAAAGCCCATCATCTAGTCCTACAGCCCAATGTCTGCAGGTAAAGCCCAACTTACAGAGGTGAAGGCAAACATCTAGATGTAAACCTAAAAATCTAGGGGTAAAGACCAATATCTAGACGTAAAGCCCAAAATCTAGATGTAAACACAGATATCTACAGGTAAAGCCCAACATCTAGAGGAAAAGACAAATATATAGATTTAAAACCCAAAATCTAGAGGTGAAGCCCAATATCTAGACGTAAAGCCCAAAATCTAGATGTAAAGCCCAAATTCTAGATCTAAAGCCCAAAATATAGATGTAAAGCCCAACTTCTAAATCTAAAGCCCAACATCTAGAGGTAAAGCCCAATATTTAGAGTTTAAGCTCATCATTTAGAGGTAAAGCCCAAAATCTAGATGTAAAGCCCAACTTCTAGATCTAAAGCCCAACATCTAGAGGTAAAGACCAATATCTAGAGGTAAAACCCAACATCTAGAGGTAAAGCCAGATATCTAGAGGTAAAGCCCAACTTCTAGAGGTAAAGCCCATCATCTAGTCCTACAGCCCAATGTCTGCAGGTAAAGCCCAACTTACAGAGGTGAAGGCAAACATCTAGATGTAAAACCCAAAATCTAGAGGTAAAGCCCAATATCTAGACCTAAAGCCCAAAATCTAGATGTAAAGCCCAATTTCCAGATCTAAAGCCCAACTTCAAGATCTAAAGCCAAAATTCTAGATCTAACACCCAAAATCTAGAGGTAAAGACCAATATCTAGTGGTAAAACCCAACATCTAGAGGTAAAGCCAGATATCTAGAGGTAAAGCCCAACATCTAGAGGAAAAGCCAAATATATAGATTTAAAACCCAAAATAAAGAGGTAAAGCCCAATATCTAGACCTAAAGCCCAAAATCTAGATGTAAAGCCCAACTTCTAGATCTAAAGCCCAAAATCTAGATGTAAAGCCCAAATTCTAGATCTAACACCCAAAATCTAGAGGTAAAGACCAATATCTAGAGGTAAAACCCAACATCTAGAGGTAAAGCCAGATATCTAGAGGTAAAGCCCAACTTCTAGAGGAAAAGCAATATATATAAATTTCAAACCCAAATTCTAGAGTTCAATCCCAACATCTAGAGGTAAAGCCCAACTTCTAGAGTTAAAGTCCAAAATCTAGAGGTAAACACCAATACCTAGAATTAGAGCCCAAAATCTAGAGATAAAGCCCAACATCTAGAGATAAAGCCAGATATATAGATTTAAAATCCACAATCTGGAGGTAAAGCCCAACATCTAGAGCTAAAGCCCCAAATCTAGATGTAAAGCCCAATTGCTAGATCTAAAGCCAAATACTCTAGAGGTAAAGCCCAACATGTAGAGGTAAAGACTAAGATCTAGAGGTGAATTCCAATATCTAGTGTTAAAGCCCGACACCTACAGTTAAAACCAAACATCTAGATGTAAAACCCAACATCGAGAGGTAAAGCCGAATATCTAGAGTTAAAGCGCATCCTTTAGAGTAAAGCCCAAAATCTAGAGTTAAAGCCCAACATCTAGAGGGAAAGCCCAGAATCTAGATGTAAAGCCTAACGTCTAGAGGTGAATTCCAAAATCAAGTGTTAAGGCCTGACATCTACAGTTAAATCCAACCATATAGATATAACCCCCAACTTCTAGAGGTAAGGCCCAAAATCTAGAAGTAAAGCCCAACAGCTAGAGTTAAAGCCGAACGTCTTGAGGTAAAGCCCAAAGTCTAGAGTTAAAGCCCAACTTCTAGAGGTAAAGCCCAACATCTAGACATAAAGCCAGATATCTGACGGTAAAGCCCAACATCTAGAGGAAAAGCCAAATATATAGATTTAAAACCCAAAATCTAGAGATAAAGCCCAACATCTAAATGTAAAGCAAAACATCTAGATGTAATCCAAACATCTAGAGGTAAAGCCTAACATCTAGAGGTGAAGCACAACATATAGAGGTATAACCCAACATCAAGAGATAAAGACCAACATCTAAATGTAAAGCAAAACATCTAGATGTAAACCCCTACATCTAGAGGTAAAGTCCAATATCTAGACCTAAAGACCAACATCTAGAGGTAAAACCCAACATCTAGTGGTAAAGCCCAACGTCTGGAGGTAAAGCCCAGATTCTAGAGAGAAGCCAAAAATCCAGATGGAAAACCCAAAATCTAGAGGTAAAGCCCAACATCTACAGGTAAATCCAGATATCTAGGGGTAAAGCCCAACATCTAGAGGAAAAGCCAAATATATAGATATAAAACCCAAAATCTAGAGGTAAAGCCCAATATCTAGACGTAAAGCCCAAAATCTAGATGAAAAGCACAACTTCTAGATCTAAAGATCAACATCTAGAGGTAAAGACCAATAGCTAGAGGTAAATCCCAACATCTAGAGGTAAAGCCAGATATCTAGAGGTAAAGCCCAATGTGTGGAGGTAAAGCCCATCATCTAGTCCTACAGCCCAATGCCTGCAGGTAAAGCCCAACTTACAGAGGTGAAGGCAAACATCTAGATGTAAAACCCCAAATCTAGAGGTAAAGCCCAACATCTAGAGGAAAAGCCAAATATGTATATATTTAAAACCCAAAATCTAGAGGTAAAGCCCAACATCTAGAGGTAAAGCCAGATATCTACGGTTAAAGGCCAACATCTAGAGGAAAAGCCAAATATATAGATTTAAAACCCAAAATCTAGAGGTAAAGCCCAATATCAAGACGTAAAGGCCATAATCTAGATGTAAAGCCCAGCTTCTTGATCTAAAGCCCAAAATCTAGATGTAAAGCCCAAATTCTAGATCTAAAGCCCAACATCTAGAGATAAAGACCAATATCTAGAGGTAAAACCCAACATCTAGAGGTAAAGCCAGATATCTAGAGGTAAAGCCCAACATCTAGAGGAAAAGCCAAATATATAGATTTCAAACCCAAATTCTAGAGTTCAATCCCAACATCTAGAGGTAAATCCCAAAGTCTAGATGTAAAGCTCAACTTCCAGATTTAAAGTCAAAAATCTAAATGTAAATACCAATACCTAGAGGTAAAACCCAACATCTAGAGGTAAAGCCCAACATCTAGAGATAAAGCCAGATATATAGATCTAAACCCCAAAATCTAGAGGTGAAGCCCAATATCTAGACGTAAAGCCCAAAATCTAGATGTAAAGCCCAACTTCTAGATCTAAAGCCCAAAATATAGCTGTAAAGCCCAACTTCTAAATGTAAAGCCCAACATCTAGAGGTAAGGCCCAATATTTAGAGTTTAAGCTCATCATTTAGAGGTAAAGCCCAAAATCTAGATGTAAAGCCCAACTTCTAGAGGTAAAGCCCATCATCTAGTCCTACAGCCCAATGTCTGCAGGTAAAGCCCAACTTACAGAAGTGAAGGCAAACATCTAGATGTAAAACCCAAAATCTAGAGGTAAAGCCCAACATCTAGAGGAAAAGCCAAATATATAGATTTAAAACCCAGAATCTAGAGGTAAAGCCCAATATCTAGACCTAAAGCCCAAAATCTAGATGTAAAGCCCAAATTCTAGATCTAACACCCAAAATCTCGAGGTAAAGACCAATATCTAGAGGTAAAATCCAACATCTAGAGGTAAAGCCAGATATCTAGAGGTAAAGCCCAACATCTGGAGGAAAAGCAAAATATATAGATTTCAAACCCAAATTCTAGAGTTCAATCCCAACATCTAGAGGTAAAGCCCAACTTCCAGAGTTAAAGTCCAAAATCTAGAGGTAAACACCAATACCTAGAGTTAGAGCCCAAAATCTAGAGATAAAGCCCAACATCTAGAGATAAAGCCAGATATAGAGATTTAAAATCCAAAATCTGGAGGTAAAGCCCAACATCTAGAGGTAAAGCCCCAAATCTAGATGTAAAGCCCAATTGCTAGATCTAAAGCCAAATACTCTAGAGGTAAAGCCCAACATGTAGAGGTAAAGACTAAGATCTAGAGGTGAATTCCAATATCTAGTGTTAAAGCCCGACACCTACAGTTAAAACCAAACATCTAGATGTAAAACCCAACATCGAGAGGTAAAGCCGAATATCTAGAGTTAAAGCGCATCCTTTAGAGTAAAGCCCAAAATCTAGAGTTAAAGCCCAACATCTAGAGGGAAAGCCCAGAATCTAGATGTAAAGCCTAACGTCTAGAGGTGAATTCCAAAATCAAGTGTTAAGGCCTGACATCTACAGTTAAATCCAACCATATAGATATAACCCCCAACTTCTAGAGGTAAGGCCCAAAATCTAGAAGTAAAGCCCAACAGCTAGAGTTAAAGCCGAACGTCTTGAGGTAAAGCCCAAAGTCTAGAGTTAAAGCCCAACTTCTAGAGGTAAAGCCCAACATCTAGACATAAAGCCAGATATCTGACGGTAAAGCCCAACATCTAGAGGAAAAGCCAAATATATAGATTTAAAACCCAAAATCTAGAGATAAAGCCCAACATCTAAATGTAAAGCAAAACATCTAGATGTAATCCAAACATCTAGAGGTAAAGCCTAACATCTAGAGGTGAAGCACAACATATAGAGGTATAACCCAACATCAAGAGATAAAGACCAACATCTAAATGTAAAGCAAAACATCTAGATGTAAACCCCTACATCTAGAGGTAAAGTCCAATATCTAGACCTAAAGACCAACATCTAGAGGTAAAACCCAACATCTAGTGGTAAAGCCCAACGTCTGGAGGTAAAGCCCAGATTCTAGAGAGAAGCCAAAAATCCAGATGGAAAACCCAAAATCTAGAGGTAAAGCCCAACATCTACAGGTAAATCCAGATATCTAGGGGTAAAGCCCAACATCTAGAGGAAAAGCCAAATATATAGATATAAAACCCAAAATCTAGAGGTAAAGCCCAATATCTAGACGTAAAGCCCAAAATCTAGATGAAAAGCACAACTTCTAGATCTAAAGATCAACATCTAGAGGTAAAGACCAATAGCTAGAGGTAAATCCCAACATCTAGAGGTAAAGCCAGATATCTAGAGGTAAAGCCCAATGTGTGGAGGTAAAGCCCATCATCTAGTCCTACAGCCCAATGCCTGCAGGTAAAGCCCAACTTACAGAGGTGAAGGCAAACATCTAGATGTAAAACCCCAAATCTAGAGGTAAAGCCCAACATCTAGAGGAAAAGCCAAATATGTATATATTTAAAACCCAAAATCTAGAGGTAAAGCCCAACATCTAGAGGTAAAGCCAGATATCTACGGTTAAAGGCCAACATCTAGAGGAAAAGCCAAATATATAGATTTAAAACCCAAAATCTAGAGGTAAAGCCCAATATCAAGACGTAAAGGCCATAATCTAGATGTAAAGCCCAGCTTCTTGATCTAAAGCCCAAAATCTAGATGTAAAGCCCAAATTCTAGATCTAAAGCCCAACATCTAGAGATAAAGACCAATATCTAGAGGTAAAACCCAACATCTAGAGGTAAAGCCAGATATCTAGAGGTAAAGCCCAACATCTAGAGGAAAAGCCAAATATATAGATTTCAAACCCAAATTCTAGAGTTCAATCCCAACATCTAGAGGTAAATCCCAAAGTCTAGATGTAAAGCTCAACTTCCAGATTTAAAGTCAAAAATCTAAATGTAAATACCAATACCTAGAGGTAAAACCCAACATCTAGAGGTAAAGCCCAACATCTAGAGATAAAGCCAGATATATAGATCTAAACCCCAAAATCTAGAGGTGAAGCCCAATATCTAGACGTAAAGCCCAAAATCTAGATGTAAAGCCCAACTTCTAGATCTAAAGCCCAAAATATAGCTGTAAAGCCCAACTTCTAAATGTAAAGCCCAACATCTAGAGGTAAGGCCCAATATTTAGAGTTTAAGCTCATCATTTAGAGGTAAAGCCCAAAATCTAGATGTAAAGCCCAACTTCTAGAGGTAAAGCCCATCATCTAGTCCTACAGCCCAATGTCTGCAGGTAAAGCCCAACTTACAGAAGTGAAGGCAAACATCTAGATGTAAAACCCAAAATCTAGAGGTAAAGCCCAACATCTAGAGGAAAAGCCAAATATATAGATTTAAAACCCAGAATCTAGAGGTAAAGCCCAATATCTAGACCTAAAGCCCAAAATCTAGATGTAAAGCCCAAATTCTAGATCTAACACCCAAAATCTCGAGGTAAAGACCAATATCTAGAGGTAAAATCCAACATCTAGAGGTAAAGCCAGATATCTAGAGGTAAAGCCCAACATCTGGAGGAAAAGCAAAATATATAGATTTCAAACCCAAATTCTAGAGTTCAATCCCAACATCTAGAGGTAAAGCCCAACTTCCAGAGTTAAAGTCCAAAATCTAGAGGTAAACACCAATACCTAGAGTTAGAGCCCAAAATCTAGAGATAAAGCCCAACATCTAGAGATAAAGCCAGATATAGAGATTTAAAATCCAAAATCTGGAGGTAAAGCCCAACATCTAGAGGTAAAGCCCCAAATCTAGATGTAAAGCCCAATTGCTAGATCTAAAGCCAAATACTCTAGAGGTAAAGCCCAACATGTAGAGGTAAAGACTAAGATCTAGAGGTGAATTCCAATATCTAGTGTTAAAGCCCGACACCTACAGTTAAAACCAAACATCTAGATGTAAAACCCAACATCTAGAGGTAAAGCCGAATATCTAGAGTTAAAGCGCATCCTTTCGAGTAAAGCCCAAAATCTAGAGTTAAAGCCCAACATCTAGAGGGAAAGCCCAGAATCTAGATGTAAAGCCTAACATCTAGAGGTGAATTCCAAAATCAAGTGTTAAGGCCAGACATCTACAGTTAAATCCAACCATATAGATATAACCCCCAACTTCTAGAGGTAAGGCCCAAAATCTAGAGGTAAAGCCCAACAGCTAGAGTTAAAGCCGAACGTCTTGAGGTAAAGCCCAAAGTCTAGAGTTAAAGACCAACTTCTAGAGGTAAAGCCCAACATCTAGACGTAAAGCCAGATATCTGACGGTAAAGCCCAACATCTAGAGGAAAAGCCAAATATATAGATTTAAAACCCAAAATCTAGAGATAAAGCCGAACATCTAAATGTAAAGCAAAACATCTAGATGTAATCCAAACATCTAGAGGGAAAGCCTAACATCTAGAGGTGAAGCACAACATATAGAGGTATAACCCAACATCAAGAGATAAAGACCAACATCTAAATGTAAAGCAAAACATCTAGATGTAAACCCCTACATCTAGAGGTAAAGTCCAATATCTAGACCTAAAGACCAACATCTAGAGGTAAAACCCAACATCTAGTGGTAAAGCCCAACGTCTGGAGGTAAAGCCCAGATTCTAGAGAGAAGCCAAAAATCCAGATGGAAAACCCAAAATCTAGAGGTAAAGCCCAACATCTACAGGTAAATCCAGATATCTAGGGGTAAAGCCCAACATCTAGAGGAAAAGCCAAATATATAGATATAAAACCCAAAATCTAGAGGTAAAGCCCAATATCTAGACGTAAAGCCCAAAGTCTAGATATAAAGCCCAACTTCTAGATCTAAAGCCCAAAATATAGATGTAAAGCCCAACTTCTAAATCTAAAGCTCAACATCTAGAGGTAAAGCCCAATATTTAGATTTTAAGCACATCATTTATAGGTAAAGCCCAAAATCTAGATGTAAAGCCCGACTTCTAGAGTTAAAGCCCATCATCTAGTCCTACAGCCCAATGTCTGCAGGTAAAGCCCAACTTACAGAGGTGAAGGCAAACATCTAGATGTAAAACCCAAAATCTAGAGGTAAAGCCCAACATCTAGAGGAAAAGCCAAATATATAGATTTAAAACCCAAAATCTCGAGGTAAAGCCCAATATCTAGAAGTAAAGCCCAAAATCTAGATTTAAAGCACAACTTCTAGACCTAAAGCCCAAAATCTAGATGTAAAGCCCAAATTCTAGATCTAACACCCAAAATCTAGAGGTAAAGCCCAACAGCTAGAGTTAAAGCCGAACGTCTTGAGGTAAAGCCCAAAGTCTAGAGTTAAAGCCCAACTTCTAGAGGTAAAGCCCAACATCTAGACGTAAAGCCAGATATCTGACGGTAAAGCCCAACATCTAGAGGAAAAGCCAAATATATAGATTTAAAACCCAAAATCTAGAGATAAAGCCGAACATCTAAATGTAAAGCAAAACATCTAGATGTAATCCAAACATCTAGAGGTAAAGCCTAACATCTAGAGGTGAAGCACAACATATAGAGGTATAACCCAACATCAAGAGATAAAGACCAACATCT
Source organism: Leptosomus discolor (assembly GCF_034619465.1). Classification (NCBI taxonomy): domain Eukaryota; kingdom Metazoa; phylum Chordata; class Aves; order Leptosomiformes; family Leptosomidae; genus Leptosomus; species Leptosomus discolor. The sequence continues at coordinate 3,076,572 of NW_028237782.1, read as the reverse complement.
AAATGTAAAGCAAAACATCTAGATGTAGAACCCTACATCTAGAGGTAAAGTCCAATATCTAGACCTAAAGACCAACATCTAGAGGTAAAACCCAACATCTAGTGGTAAAGCCCAACGTCTGGAGGTAAAGCCCAGATTCTAGAGAGAAGCCAAAAATCCAGATGGAAAACCCAAAATCTAGAGGTAAAGCCCAACATCTACAGGTAAATCCAGATATCTAGGGGTAAAGCCCAACAACTAGAGGAAAAGCCAAATATATAGATATAAACCCCAAAATCCAGAGGTAAAGCCCAATATCTAGACGTAAAGCCCAAAATCTAGATGAAAAGCAAAACTTCTAGATCTAAAGCCCAACATCTAGAGGTAAATACCAATAGCTAGAGGTAAAACCCAACATCTAGAGGTAAAGCCAGATATCTAGAGGTAAAGCCCAACGTCTGGAGGTAAAGCCCATCATCTAGTCCTACAGCCCAATGTCTGCAGGTAAAGCCCAACTTACAGAGGTGAAGGCAAACATCTAGATGTAAACCCCAAAATCTAGAGGTAAAGCCCAATATCTAGACGTAAAGCCCAAAGTCTAGATGTAAAGCCCAACTTCTAGATCTAAAGCCCAAAATCTAGATGTAAAGCCCAAATTCTAGATCTAAAGCCCAAAATATAGATGTAAAGCCCAACTTCTAAATCTAAAGCCCAACATCTAGAGGTAAAGCCCAATATTTAGAGTTTAAGCACATCATTTATAGGTAAAGCCCAAAATCTAGATGTAAAGCCCAACTTCTAGAGGTAAAGCCCATCATCTAGTCCTACAGCCCAATGTCTGCAGGTAAAGCCCAACTTACAGAGGTGAAGGCAAACATCTAGATGTAAAACCCAAAATCTAGAGGTAAAGCCCAACATCTAGAGGAAAAGCCAAATATATAGATTTAAAACCCAAAATCTAGAGGTAAAGCCCAATATCTAGACCTAAAGCCCAAAATCTAGATGTAAAGCCCAAATTCTAGATCTAACACCCAAAATCTCGAGGTAAAGACCAATATCTAGACGTAAAACCCAACATCTGGAGGTAAAGCCAGATATCTAGAGGTAAAGCCCAACATCTAGAGGAAAAGCAAAATATATAGATTTCAAACCCAAATTCTAGAGTTAAATCCCAACATCTAGAGGTAAAGCCCAACTTCCAGAGTTAAAGTCCAAAATCTAGAGGTAAACACCAATACCTAGAGTTAGAGCCCAAAATCTAGAGATAAAGCCCAACATCTAGAGATAAAGCCAGATATAGAGATTTAAAATCCAAAATCTGGAGGTAAAGCCCAACATCTAGAACTAAAGCCCCAAATCTAGATGTAAAGCCCAATTGCTAGATCTAAAGCCAAATACTCCAGAGGTAAAGCCCAACATGTAGAGGTAAAGACTAAGATCTAGAGGTGAATTCCAATATCTAGTGTTAAAGCCTGACACCTACAGTTAAAGCCAAACATCTAGATGTAAAACCCAACTTCTAGAGGTAAAGCCGAATATCTAGAGTTAAAGCGCATCCTTTCGAGTAAAGCCCAAAATCTAGAGTTAAAGCCCAACATCTAGAGGGAAAGCCCAGAATCTAGATGTAAAGCCTAACATCTAGAGGTGAATTCCAAAATCAAGTGTTAAGGCCTGACATCTACAGTTAAATCCAACCATATAGATATAACCCCCAACTTCTAGAGGTAAGGCCCAAAATCTAGAGGTAAAGCCCAACAGCTAGAGTTAAAGGCGAACGTCTTGAGGTAAAGCCCAAAGTCTAGAGTTAAAGCCCAACTTCTAGAGGTAAAGCCCAACATCTAGACGTAAAGCCAGATATCTGACGGTAAAGCCCAACATCTAGAGGAAAAGCCAAATATATAGATTTAAAACCCAAAATCTAGAGATAAAGCCAAACATCTAAATGTAAAGCAAAACATCTAGATGTAATCCAAACATCTAGAGGGAAAGCCTAACATCTAGAGGTGAAGCACAACATATAGAGGTATAACCCAACATCTAGAGATAAAGACCAACATCTAAATGTAAAGCAAAACATCTAGATGTAAACCCCTACATCTAGAGGTAAAGTCCAATAGCTAGACCTAAAGACCAACATCTAGAGGTAAAACCCAACATCTAGTGGTAAAGCCCAACGTCTGGAGGTAAAGCCCAGATTCTAGAGAGAAGCCAAAAATCCAGATGGAAAACCCAAAATCTAGAGGTAAAGCCCAATATCTAGACGTAAAGTCCAAAATCTAGATGAAAAGCACAACTTCTAGATTTAAAGCCCAATATCTGGAGGTAAAGACCAATAGCTAGAGGTAAAACCCAACATCTAGAGGTAAAGCCAGATATCTAGAGGTAAAGCCCAACATCTGGAGGTAAAGCCCATCATCTAGCCCTACAGCCCAATGTCTGCAGGTAAAGCCCAACTTACAGAGGTGAAGGCAAACATCTAGATGTAAAACCCCAAATCTAGAGGTAAAGCCCAACATCTAGAGGAAAAGCCAAATATATATATATTTAAAACCCAAAATCTAGAGGTAAAGCCCAACATTTAGAGGTAAAGCCAGATATCTAGGGGTAAAGGCCAACATCTAGAGGAAAAGCCAAATATATAGATTTAAAACCCAAAATCTAGAGGTAAAGCCCAATATCTAGACGTAAAGCCCAAAATCTAGATGTAAAGCCCAGCTTCTAGATCTAAAGCCCAAAATCTAGATGTAAAGCCCAAATTCTAGATCTAACACCCAAAATCTCGAGGTAAAGACCAATATCTAGAGGTAAAACCCAACATCTAGAGGTAAAGCCAGATATCTAGAGGTAAAGCCCAACATCTAGAGGAAAAGCAAAATATATAGATTTCAAACCCAAATTCTAGAGTTAAATCCCAACATCTAGGGGTAAACCCCAAGTTCCAGAGTTAAAGTCCAAAATCTAGAGGTAAATACCAATACCTAGAGTTAGAGCCCAAAATCTAGAGATATGCCAAATATATAGATTTAAAACCCAAAATCTAGAGATAAAGCCGAACATCTAAATGTAAAGCAAAACATCTAGATGTAATCCAAACATCTAGAGGGAAAGCCTAACATCTAGAGGTGAAGCACAACATATAGAGGTATAACCCAACATCTAGAGATAAAGACCAACATCTAAATGTAAAGCAAAACATCTAGATGTAAAACCCTACATCTAGAGGTAAAGTCCAATATCTAGACCTTAAGACCAACATCTAGAGGTAAAACCCAACATCTAGTGGTAAAGCCCAACGTCTGGAGGTAAAGCCCAGATTCTAGAGCGAAGCCAAAAATCCAGATGGAAAACCCAAAATCTAGAGGTAAAGCCCAACATCTACAGGTAAATCCAGATACCTAGGGGTAAAGCCCAACACCTAGAGGAAAAGCCAAATATATAGATATAAAACCCAAAATCTAGAGGTAAAGCCCAATATCTAGACGTAAAGCCCAAAGTCTAGATGTAAAGCCCAACTTCTAGATCTAAAGCCCAAAATCTAGATGTAAAGCCCAAATTCTAGATCTAACGCCCAAAATCTGGAGTTAAAGACCAATATCTAGACGTAAAACCCAACATCTATAGGTAAAGCAGATATCTAGAGGTAAAGCCCAACATCTAGAGGAAAAGCCAAATATATAGATTTAAAACCCAAAATCTAGAGATAAAGCTGAACATCTAAATGTAAAGCAAAACATCTAGATGTAATCCAAACATCTAGAGGTAAAGCCTAACATCTAGAGGTGAAGCACAACATATAGAGGTATAATACAACATCTAGAGATAAAGACCAACATCTAAATGTAAAGCAAAACATCTAGATGTAAAACCCTACATCTAGAGTTAAAGTCCAATATCTAGACCTAAAGACCAACATCTAGAGGTAAAACCCAACATCTAGTGGTAAAGCCCAACTTCTGGAGGTAAAGCCCAGATTCTAGAGAGAAGCCAAAAATCCAGATGTAAGAACCAAAATCTAGAGGTAAAGCCCAACATCTACAGGTAAATCCAGATATCTAGGGGTAAAGCCCAACATCTAGAGGAAAAGCCAAATATATAGATTTAAAGACCAAAATCTGGATGTAAAGCTCAACTTCTAGATCTAAAGCCCAACATCTAGATGTAAACCCAAATTCTAGATCTAACGCCCAAAATCTAGAGATAAAGACCAATATCTAGAGGTAAAACCCAACATCTAGAGTTAAAGCCTGATATCTAGAGGTAAAGTCCAACATCTAGAGGAAAAGCAAAATATATAGATTTCAAACCCAAATTCTACAGTTAAATCCCAACATCTAGGGGTAAACCCCAACTTCCAGAGTTAAAGTCCAAAATCTAGAGGTAAACACCAATACCTAGAGTTAGAACCCAAAATCTAGAGATATGCCAAATATATAGATTTAAAACCCAAAATCTAGAGATAAAGCCGAACACCTAAATGTAAAGCAAAACATCTAGATGTAATCCAAACATCTAGAGGTAAAGCCTAAAAATAGAGGTGAATCACAACATATAGAGGTATAACCCAACATCTAAAGATAAAGACCAACATCCAAATGTAAAGCAAAATATCTAGATGTAAAACCCTACATCTAGAGGTAAAGTCCAATATCTAGACATAAAGACCAACATCTAGAGGTAAAACCCAACATCTAGTGGTAAAGCCCAACGTCTGGAGGTAAAGCCCAGATTCTAGAGAGAAGTCAAAAATCCAGATGGAAAACCCAAAATCTAGAGGTAAAGCCCAATATCTAGACGTAAAGTCCAAAATCTAGATGAAAAGCACAACTTCTAGATCTAAAGCCCAATATCTGGAGGTAAAGACCAATAGCTAGAGGTAAAACCCAACATCTAGAGGTAAAGCCAGATATCTAGAGGTAAAGCCCAACGTCTGGAGGTAAAGCCCATCATCTAGCCCTACAGCCCAATGTCTGCAGGTAAAGCCCAACTTACAGAGGTGAAGGCAAACATCTAGATGTAAAACCCCAAATCTAGAGGTAAAGCCCAACATCTAGAGGAAAAGCCAAATATATATATATTTAAAACCCAAAATCTAGAGGTAAAGCCCAACATTTAGAGGTAAAGCCAGATATCTAGGGGTAAAGCCCAACATCTAGAGGAAAAGCCAAATATATAGATTTAAAACCCAAAATCTAGAGGTAAAGCCCAATATCTAGACGTAAAGCCCAAAATCTAGATGTAAAGCCCAGCTTCTAGATCTAAACCCCAAAATCTAGATGTAAAGCCCAAATTCTAGATCTAACACCCAAAATCTCGAGGTAAAGACCAATATCTAGAGGTAAAACCCAACATCTAGAGGTAAAGCCAGATATCTAGAGGTAAAGCCCAACATCTAGAGGAAAAGCAAAATATATAGATTTCAAACCCAAATTCTAGAGTTAAATCCCAACATCTAGGGGTAAACCCCAACTTCCAGAGTTAAAGTCCAAAATCTAGAGGTAAATACCAATACCTAGAGTTAGAGCCCAAAATCTAGAGATATGCCAAATATATAGATTTAAAACCCAAAATCTAGAGATAAAGCCGAACATCTAAATGTAAAGCAAAACATCTAGATGTAATCCAAATATCTAGAGGGAAAGCCTAACATATAGAGGTGAAGCACAACATATAGAGGTATAACCCAACATCTAGAGATAAAGACCAACATCTAAATGTAAAGCAAAACATCTAGATGTAAAACCCTACATCTAGAGGTAAAGTCCAATATCTAGACCTTAAGACCAACATCTAGAGGTAAAACCCAACATCTAGTGGTAAAGCCCAACGTCTGGAGGTAAAGCCCAGATTCTAGAGCGAAGCCAAAAGTCCAGATGGAAAACCCAAAATCTAGAGGTAAAGCCCAACATCTACAGGTAAATCCAGATACCTAGGGGTAAAGCCCAACACCTAGAGGAAAAGCCAAATATATAGATATAAAACCCAAAATCTAGAGGTAAAGCCCAATATCTAGACGTAAAGCCCAAAGTCTAGATGTAAAGCCCAACTTCTAGATCTAAAGCCCAAAATCTAGATGTAAAGCCCAAATTCTAGATCTAACGCCCAAAATCTGGAGTTAAAGACCAATATCTAGAAGTAAAACCCAACATCTATAGGTAAAGCAGATATCTAGAGGTAAAGCCCAACATCTAGAGGAAAAGCCAAATATATAGATTTAAAACCCAAAATCTAGAGATAAAGCCGAACACCTAAATGTAAAGCAAAACATCTAGATGTAATCCAAACATCTAGAGGTAAAGCCTAAAACTAGAGGTGAATCACAACATATAGAGGTATAACCCAACATCTAAAGATAAAGACCAACATCCAAATGTAAAGCAAAACATCTAGATGTAAAACCCTACATCTAGAGGTAAAGTCCAATATCTAGACCTTAAGACCAACATCTAGAGGTAAAACCCAACATCTAGTGGTAAAGCCCAACGTCTGGAGGTAAAGCCCAGATTCTAGAGCGAAGCTAAAAGTCCAGATGGAAAACCCAAAATCTAGAGGTAAAGCCCAACATCTACAGGTAAATCCAGATACCTAGGGGTAAAGCCCAACACCTAGAGGAAAAGCCAAATATATAGATATAAAACCCAAAATCTAGAGGTAAAGCCCAATATCTAGACGTAAAGCCCAAAGTCTAGATGTAAAGCCCAACTTCTAGATCTAAAGCCCAAAATCTAGATGTAAAGCCCAAATTCTAGATCTAACGCCCAAAATCTGGAGTTAAAGACCAATATCTAGAAGTAAAACCCAACATCTATAGGTAAAGCAGATATCTAGAGGTAAAGCCCAACATCTAGAGGAAAAGCCAAATATATAGATTTAAAACCCAAAATCTAGAGATAAAGCCGAACACCTAAATGTAAAGCAAAACATCTAGATGTAATCCAAACATCTAGAGGTAAAGCCTAAAACTAGAGGTGAATCACAACATATAGAGGTATAACCCAACATCTAAAGATAAAGACCAACATCCAAATGTAAAGCAAAATATCTAGATGTAAAACCCTACATCTAGAGGTAAAGTCCAATATCTAGACCTAAAGACCAACATCTAGAGGTAAAACCCAACATCTAGTGGTAAAGCCCAACGTCTGGAGGTAAAGCCCAGATTCTAGAGAGAAGTCAAAAATCCAGATGGAAAACCCAAAATCTAGAGGTAAAGCCCAATATCTAGACGTAAAGTCCAAAATCTAGATGAAAAGCACAACTTCTAGATCTAAAGCCCAATATCTGGAGGTAAAGACCAATAGCTAGAGGTAAAACCCAACATCTAGAGGTAAAGCCAGATATCTAGAGGTAAAGCCCAACGTCTGGAGGTAAAGCCCATCATCTAGCCCTACAGCCCAATGTCTGCAGGTAAAGCCCAACTTACAGAGGTGAAGGCAAACATCTAGATGTAAAACCCCAAATCTAGAGGTAAAGCCCAACATCTAGAGGAAAAGCCAAATATATATATATTTAAAACCCAAAATCTAGAGGTAAAGCCCAACATTTAGAGGTAAAGCCAGATATCTAGGGGTAAAGGCCAACATCTAGAGGAAAAGCCAAATATATAGATTTAAAACCCAAAATCTAGAGGTAAAGCCCAATATCTAGACGTAAAGCCCAAAATCTAGATGTAAAGCCCAGCTTCTAGATCTAAAGCCCAAAATCTAGATGTAAAGCCCAAATTCTAGATCTAACACCCAAAATCTCGAGGTAAAGACCAATATCTAGAGGTAAAACCCAACATCTAGAGGTAAAGCCAGATATCTAGAGGTAAAGCCCAACATCTAGAGGAAAAGCAAAATATATAGATTTCAAACCCAAATTCTAGAGTTAAATCCCAACATCTAGGGGTAAACCCCAAGTTCCAGAGTTAAAGTCCAAAATCTAGAGGTAAATACCAATACCTAGAGTTAGAGCCCAAAATCTAGAGATATGCCAAATATATAGATTTAAAACCCAAAATCTAGAGATAAAGCCGAACATCTAAATGTAAAGCAAAACATCTAGATGTAATCCAAACATCTAGAGGGAAAGCCTAACATCTAGAGGTGAAGCACAACATATAGAGGTATAACCCAACATCTAGAGATAAAGACCAACATCTAAATGTAAAGCAAAACATCTAGATGTAAAACCCTACATCTAGAGGTAAAGTCCAATATCTAGACCTAAAGACCAACATCTAGAGGTAAAACCCAACATCTAGTGGTAAAGCCCAACGTCTGGAGGTAAAGCCCAGATTCTAGAGAGAAGCCAAAAATCCAGATGGAAAAACCAAAATCTAGAGGTAAAGCCCAACATCTACAGGTAAATCCAGATATCTAGGGGTAAAGCCCAACATCTAGAGGAAAAGCCAAATATATAGATATAAAACCCAAAATCTAGAGGTAAAGCCCAATATCTAGACGTAAAGCCCAAAGTCTAGATGTAAAGCCCAACTTCTAGATCTAAAGCCCAAAATATAGATGTAAAGCCCAACTTCTAAATCTAAAGCTCAACATCTAGAGGTAAAGCCCAATATTTAGAGTTTAAGCACATCATTTATAGGTAAAGCCCAAAATCTAGATGTAAACCCCAACTTCTAGAGGTAAAGCCCATCATCTAGTCCTACAGCCCAATGTCTGCAGGTAAAGCCCAACTTACAGAGGTGAAGGCAAACATCTAGACGTAAAACCCAACATCTAGAGGTAAAGCCAGATATCTAGAGGTAAAGCCCAACGTCTGGAGGTAAAGCCCATCATCTAGTCCTACAGCCCAATGTCTGCACGTAAAGCCCAACTTACAGAGGTGAAGGCAAACATCTAGATGTAAACCCCAAAATCTAGAGGTAAAGCCCAATATCTAGACGTAGAGCCCAAAGTCTAGATGTAAAGCCCAACTTCTAGATCTAAAGCCCAAAATCTAGATGTAAAGCCCAAATTCTAGATCTAAAGCCCAAAATATAGATGTAAAGCCCAACTTCTAAATCTAAGGCCCAAAATCTAGAGGTAAAGCCCAATATTTAGAGTTTAAGCACATCATTTATAGGTAAAGCCCAAAATCTAGATGTAAAGCCCAACTTCTAGAGGTAAAGCCCATCATCTAGTCCTACAGCCCAATGTCTGCAGGTAAAGCCCAACTTACAGAGGTGAAGGCAAACATCTAGATGTAAAACCCAAAATCTAGAGGTAAAGCCCAACATCTAGAGGAAAAGCCAAATATCTAGACCTAAAGCCCAAAATCTAGATGTAAAGCCCAACTTCTAGAGGTAAAGCCCATCATCTAGTCCTACAGCCCAATGTCTGCAGGTAAAGCCCAACTTACAGAGGTGAAGGCAAACATCTAGATGTAAAACCCAAAATCTAGAGGTAAAGCCCAACATCTAGAAGAAAAGCCAAATATATAGATTTAAAACCCAAAATCTAGAGATAAAGCCGAACATCTAAATGTAAAGCAAAACATCTAGATGTAATCCAAACATCTAGAGGGAAAGCCTAACATCTAGAGGTGAAGCACAACATATAGAGGTATAACCCAACATCTAGAGATAAAGACCAACATCTAAATGTAAAGCAAAACATCTAGATGTAAAACCCTACATCTAGAGGTAAAGTCCAATATCTAGACCTTAAGACCAACATCTAGAGGTAAAACCCAACATCTAGTGGTAAAGCCCAACGTCTGGAGGTAAAGCCCAGATTCTAGAGCGAAGCCAAAAATCCAGATGGAAAACCCAAAATCTAGAGGTAAAGCCCAACATCTACAGGTAAATCCAGATACCTAGGGGTAAAGCCCAACATCTAGAGGAAAAGCCAAATATATAGATAGAAAACCCAAAATCTAGAGGTAAAGCCCAATATCTAGACGTAAAGCCCAAAGTCTAGATGTAAAGCCCAACTTCTAGATCTAAAGCCCAACATCTAGATGTAAAGCACAAATTCTAGATCTAACGCCCAAAATCTAGAGATAAAGACCAATATCTAGAAGTAAAACCCAACATCTAGAGGTAAAGCAGATATCTAGAGGTAAAGCCCAACATCTAGAGGAAAAGCCAAATATATAGATTTAAAACCCAAAATCTAGAGATAAAGCTGAACATCTAAATGTAAAGCAAAACATCTAGATGTAATCCAAACATCTAGAGGTAAAGCCTAACATCTAGAGGTGAAGCACAACATATAGAGGTATAACACAACATCTAGAGATAAAGACCAACATCTAAATGTAAAGCAAAACATCTAGATGTAAAACGCTACATCTAGAGTTAAAGTCCAATATCTAGACCTAAAGACCAACATCTAGAGGTAAAACCCAACATCTAGTGGTAAAGCCCAACGTCTGGAGGTAAAGCCCAGATTCTAGAGAGAAGCCAAAAATCCAGATGTAAGAACCAAAATCTAGAGGTAAAGCCCAACATCTACAGGTAAATCCAGATATCTAGGGGTAAAGCCCAACATCTAGAGGAAAAGCCAAATATATAGATTTCAAACCCAAATTCTAGAGTTCAATCCCAACATCTAGAGGTAAAGCCCAACTTCCAGAGTTAAAGTCCAAAATCTAGAGGTAAACACCAATACCTAGAGTTAGAGCCCGAAATCTAGAGATAAAGCCCAACATCTAGAGATAAAGCCAGATATATAGATTTAAAATCCAAAATCTGGAGGTAAAGCCCAACATCTAGAGCTAAAGCCCCAAATCTAGATGTAAAGCCCAATTGCTAGATCTAAAGCCAAATACTCTAGAGGTAAAGCCCAACATGTAGAGGTAAACACTAAGATCTAGAGGTGAATTCCAATATCTAGTGTTAAAGAATGACACCTACAGTTAAAGCCAAACATCTAGATGTAAAACCCAACTTCTAGAGGTAAAGCCGAATATCTAGAGTTAAAGCGCATCCTTTAGAGTAAAGCCCAAAATCTAGAATTAAAGCCCAACATCTAGAGGGAAAGCCCAGAATCTAGATGTAAAGCCTAACATCTAGAGGTGAATTCCAAAATCAAGTGTTAAGGCCTGACATCTACAGTTAAATCCAACCATATAGATATAACCTCCAACTTCTAGAGTAAGGCCCAAAATCTAGAGGTAAAGCCCAACAGCTAGAGTTAAAGACGAACGTCTTGAGGTAAAGTCCAAAGTCTAGAGTTAAAGCCCAACTTCTAGAGGTAAAGCCCAACATCTAGACGTAAAGCCAGATATCTGATGGTAAAGCCCAACATCTAGAGGAAAAGCCAAATATATAGATTTAAAACCCAAAATCTAGAGATAAAGACCAACATCTAAATGTAAAGCAAAACATCTAGATGTAAACCCCTACATCTAGAGGTAAAGTCCAATATCTAGACCTAAAGACCAACATCTAGAGGTAAAACCCAACATCTAGTGGTAAAGCCCAACGTCTGGAGGTAAAGCCCAGATTCTAGAGAGAAGCCAAAAATCCAGATGGAAAACCCAAAATCTAGAGGTAAAGCCCAACATCTACAGGTAAATCCAGATATCTAGGGGTAAAGCCCAACATCTAGAGGAAAAGCCAAATATATAGATATAAACCCCAAAATCTAGAGGTAAAGCCCAATATCTAGACGTAAAGCCCAAAATCTAGATGAAAAGCACAACTTCTAGATCTAAAGCCCAACATCTAGAGGTAAAGACCAATAGCTAGAGGTAAAACCCAACATCTAGAGGTAAAGCCAGATATCTAGACGTAAAGCCCAACGTCTGGAGGTAAAGCCCATCATCTAGCCCTACAGCCCAATGTCTGCAGGTAAAGCCCAACTTACAGAGGTGAAGGCAAACATCTAGATGTAAAACCCCAAATCTAGAGGTAAAGCCCAACATCTAGAGGAAAAGCCATATATATATATATTTAAAACCCAAAATCTAGAGGTAAAGCCCAACATTTAGAGGTAAAGCCCGATATCTAGGGGTAAAGCCCAACATCTAGAGGAAAAGCCAAATATATAGATTTAAAACCCAAAATCTAGAGGTAAAGCCCAATATCTAGACATAAAGCCCAAAATCTAGATGTAAAGACCAGCTTCTAGATCTAAAGCCCAAAACCTAGATGTAAAGCCCAAATTCTAGATCTAACACCCAAAATCTCGAGGTAAAGACCAATATCTAGAGGTAAAACCCAACATCTAGAGGTAAAGCCAGATATCTAGAGGTAAAGCCCAACATCTAGAGGAAAAGCCAAATATATAGATTTCAAACCCAAAATCTAGAGGTAAAGCCCAATATCTAGACGTAAAGCCCAAAGTCTAGATGTAAAGCCCAACTTCTAGATCTAAAGCCCAAAATCTAGAGGTAAAGCCCAACTTCTAGATCTAAAGCCCAAAATCTAGATGTAAAGCCCAGCTTCTAGATCTAAAGCCCAACATCTAGATGTAAAGCCCAAATTCTAGATCTAACGCCCAAAATCTAGAGATAAAGACCAATATCTAGAAGTAAAACCCAACATCTAGAGGTAAAGCAGATATCTAGAGGTAAAGCCCAACATCTAGAGGAAAAGCCAAATATATAGATTTAAAACCCAAAATCTAGAGATAAAGCTGAACATCTAAATGTAAAGCAAAACATCTAGATGTAATCCAAACATCTAGAGGTAAAGCCTAACATCTAGAGGTGAAGCACAACATATAGAGGTATAACCCAACATCTAGAGATAAAGACCAACATCTAAATGTAAAGCAAAACATCTAGATGTAAAACGCTACATCTAGAGTTAAAGTCCAATATCTAGACCTAAAGACCAACATCTAGAGGTAAAACCCAACATCTAGTGGTAAAGCCCAACGTCTGGAGGTAAAGCCCAGATTCTAGAGAGAAGCCAAAAATCCAGATGTAAGAACCAAAATCTAGAGGTAAAGCCCAACATCTACAGGTAAATCCAGATATCTAGGGGTAAAGCCCAACATCTAGAGGAAAAGCCAAATATATAGATTTCAAACCCAAATTCTAGAGTTCAATCCCAACATCTAGAGGTAAAGCCCAACTTCCAGAGTTAAAGTCCAAAATCTAGAGGTAAACACCAATACCTAGAGTTAGAGCCCGAAATCTAGAGATAAAGCCCAACATCTAGAGATAAAGCCAGATATAAAGATTTAAAATCCAAAATCTGGAGGTAAAGCCCAACATCTAGAGCTAAAGCCCCAAATCTAGATGTAAAGCCCAATTGCTAGATCTAAAGCCAAATACTCTAGAGGTAAAGCCCAACATGTAGAGGTAAACACTAAGATCTAGAGGTGAATTCCAATATCTAGTGTTAAAGAATGACACCTACAGTTAAAGCCAAACATCTAGATGTAAAACCCAACTTCTAGAGGTAAAGCCGAATATCTAGAGTTAAAGCGCATCCTTTAGAGTAAAGCCCAAAATCTAGAATTAAAGCCCAACATCTAGAGGGAAAGCCCAGAATCTAGATGTAAAGCCTAACATCTAGAGGTGAATTCCAAAATCAAGTGTTAAGGCCTGACATCTACAGTTAAATCCAACCATATAGATATAACCTCCAACTTCTAGAGTAAGGCCCAAAATCTAGAGGTAAAGCCCAACAGCTAGAGTTAAAGACGAACGTCTTGAGGTAAAGTCCAAAGTCTAGAGTTAAAGCCCAACTTCTAGAGGTAAAGCCCAACATCTAGACGTAAAGCCAGATATCTGATGGTAAAGCCCAACATCTAGAGGAAAAGCCAAATATATAGATTTAAAACCCAAAATCTAGAGATAAAGACCAACATCTAAATGTAAAGCAAAACATCTAGATGTAAACCCCTACATCTAGAGGTAAAGTCCAATATCTAGACCTAAAGACCAACATCTAGAGGTAAAACCCAACATCTAGTGGTAAAGCCCAACGTCTGGAGGTAAAGCCCAGATTCTAGAGAGAAGCCAAAAATCCAGATGGAAAACCCAAAATCTAGAGGTAAAGCCCAACATCTACAGGTAAATCCAGATATCTAGGGGTAAAGCCCAACATCTAGAGGAAAAGCCAAATATATAGATATAAACCCCAAAATCTAGAGGTAAAGCCCAATATCTAGACGTAAAGCCCAAAATCTAGATGAAAAGCACAACTTCTAGATCTAAAGCCCAACATCTAGAGGTAAAGACCAATAGCTAGAGGTAAAACCCAACATCTAGAGGTAAAGCCAGATATCTAGACGTAAAGCCCAACGTCTGGAGGTAAAGCCCATCATCTAGCCCTACAGCCCAATGTCTGCAGGTAAAGCCCAACTTACAGAGGTGAAGGCAAACATCTAGATGTAAAACCCCAAATCTAGTGGTAAAGCCCAACATCTAGAGGAAAAGCCAAATATATATATATTTAAAACCCAAAATCTAGAGGTAAAGCCCAACATTTAGAGGTAAAGCCCGATATCTAGGGGTAAAGCCCAACATCTAGAGGAAAAGCCAAATATATAGATTTAAAACCCAAAATCTAGAGGTAAAGCCCAATATCTAGACATAAAGCCCAAAATCTAGATGTAAAGACCAGCTTCTAGATCTAAAGCCCAAAACCTAGATGTAAAGCCCAAATTCTAGATCTAACACCCAAAATCTCGAGGTAAAGACCAATATCTAGAGGTAAAACCCAACATCTAGAGGTAAAGCCAGATATCTAGAGGTAAAGCCCAACATCTAGAGGAAAAGCCAAATATATAGATTTCAAACCCAAAATGTAGAGGTAAAGCCCAATATCTAGACGTAAAGCCCAAAGTCTAGATGTAAAGCCCAACTTCTAGATCTAAAGCCCAAAATCTAGAGGTAAAGCCCAACTTCTAGATCTAAAGCCCAAAATCTAGATGTAAAGCCCAGCTTCTAGATCTAAAGCCCAACATCTAGATGTAAAGCCCAAATTCTAGATCTAACGCCCAAAATCTAGAGATAAAGACCAATATCTAGAAGTAAAACCCAACATCTAGAGGTAAAGCAGATATCTAGAGGTAAAGCCCAACATCTAGAGGAAAAGCCAAATATATAGATTTAAAACCCAAAATCTAGAGATAAAGCTGAACATCTAAATGTAAAGCAAAACATCTAGATGTAATCCAAACATCTAGAGGTAAAGCCTAACATCTAGAGGTGAAGCACAACATATAGAGGTATAACACAACATCTAGAGATAAAGACCAACATCTAAATGTAAAGCAAAACATCTAGATGTAAAACGCTACATCTAGAGTTAAAGTCCAATATCTAGACCTAAAGACCAACATCTAGAGGTAAAACCCAACATCTAGTGGTAAAGCCCAACGTCTGGAGGTAAAGCCCAGATTCTAGAGAGAAGCCAAAAATCCAGATGTAAGAACCAAAATCTAGAGGTAAAGCCCAACATCTACAGGTAAATCCAGATATCTAGGGGTAAAGCCCAACATCTAGAGGAAAAGCCAAATATATAGTTTTAAAGACCAAAATCTGGATGTAAAGCTCAACTTCTAGATCTAAAGCCCAAAATCTAGATGTAAACCCAAATTCTAGATCTAACGCCCAAAATCTAGAGATAAAGACCAATATCTAGAGGTAAAACCCAACATCTAGAGTTAAAGCCTGATATCTAGAGGTAAAGCCCAACATCTAGTGGAAAAGCAAAATTTATAGATTTGAAACCCAAATTCTACAGTTAAATCCCAACATCTAGGGGTAAACCCCAACTTCCAGAGTTAAAGTCCAAAATCTATAGGTAAACACCAATACCTAGAGTTAGAGCCCAAAATCTAGAGATATGCCAAATATATAGATTTAAAACCCAAAATCTAGAGATAAAGCCGAACGTCTAAATGTAAAGGAAAACATCTAGATGTAATCCAAACATCTAGAGGTAAAGCCTAACATCTAGAGGTGAAGCACAACATATAGAGGTATAACCCAACATCTAGAGATAAAGACCAACATCTAAATGTAAAGCAAAACATCTAGATGTAAAACCCTACATCTAGAGGTAAAGTCCAATATCTAGACCTAAAGACAAAGATCTAGAGGTAAAAACCAACATCTAGTGGTAAAGCCCAACGTCTGGAGGTAAAGCCCAGATTCTAGAGAGAAGCCAAAAATCCAGATGGAAAACCCAAAATCTAGAGGTAAAGCCCAACATCTACAGATAAATCCAGATATCTAGGGGTAAAGCCCAACATCTAGAGGAAAAGCCAATTATATAGATTTAAAGCCCAAAATCTAGATGTAAAGCCCAGCTTCTAGATCTAAAGCCCAACATCTAGATGTAAAGACCAAATTCTAGATCTAACGCCCAAAATCTGGAGATAAAGACCAAAATCTAGAGGTAAAACCCAACATCTAGAGGTAAAGCCAGATATCTAGAGGTAAAGCCCAAAATCTAGAGGAAAAGCAAAATATATAGATTCCAAACTCAAATTCTAGAGTTAAATCCCAACATCTAGGCGTAAACCCCAACTTCCAGAGTTAAAGTCCAAAATCTAGAGGTAAACACCAATACCTAGAGTTAGAACCCAAAATCTAGAGATATGCCAAATATATAGATTTAAAACCCAAAATCTAGAGATAAAGCCGAACACCTAAATGTAAAGCAAAACATCTAGATGTAATCCAAACATCTAGAGGTAAAGCCTAACAACTAGAGGTGAAGCACAACATATAGAGGTATAACACAACATCTAGAGATAAAGACCAACATCCAAATGTAAAGCAAAACATCTAGATGTAAAACCCTACATCTAGAGGTAAAGTCCAATATCTAGACCTAAAGACCAACATCTAGAGGTAAAACCCAACATCTAGTGGTAAAGCCCAACGTCTGGAGGTAAAGCCCAGATTCTAGAGAGAAGTCAAAAATCCAGATGGAAAACCCAAAATCTAGAGGTAAAGCCCAACATCTACAGGTAAATCCAGATATCTAGGGGTAAAACCCAACATCTACAGGAAAAGCCAAATATGTAGATTTAAAGACCAAAATCTGGATGTAAAGCTCAACTTCTAGATCTAAAGCCCAAAATCTAGATGTAAACCCAAATTCTAGAGTTAAATCCCAACATCTAGAGGTAAATCCCAAAGTCTAGATGTAAAGCTCAACTTCCAGATTTAAAGTCAAAAATCTAAATGTAAATACCAATACCTAGAGGTAGAGCCTAAAATGTAGAGGTAAAGCCCAACATCTAGAGATAAAGCCAGATATATAGATCTAAACCCAAAATCTAGAGGTGAAGCCCAATATCTAGACGTAAAGCCCAAAATCTAGATGTAAAGCCCAACTTCTAGATCTAAAGCCCAAAATATAGATTTAAAGCCCAAAATCTAGAGGTAAAGTCCAATATTTAGAGTTTAAGCGCATCATTTAGAGGTAAAGCCCAAAATCAAGAGGTAAAGCCCAACATCTAGAGGTAAAGCCAAATATCTAGAGGTAAAGCCTAACATCTGGAGGTAAAGCCCATCATCTAGTCCTACAGCCCAATGTCTGCAGGTAAAGCCCAACTTACAGAGGTGAAGGCAAACATCTAGATGTAAAACCCAAAATCTAGAGGTAAAGCCCAACATCTAGAGGAAAAGCCAAATATATAGATTTAAAACCCAAAATCAAGAGGTAAAGCCCAATATCTAGACGTAAAGCCCAAAATCTAGATGTAAAGCCTAACTTCCAGATCTAAAGCCCAACTTCTAGATCTAAAGCCCAAATTCTAGATCTAACACCCAAAATCTAGAGGTAAAGACCAATATCTAGAGGTAAAACCCAACATCTAGAGGTAAAGCCAGATATCTAGAGGTAAAGCCCAACATCTAGAGGAAAAGCAAAATATATAGATTTCAAACCCAAATTCTAGAGTTAAATCCCAACATCTAGAGGTAAAGCCCAACTTCCAGAGTTAAAGTCCAAAATCTAGAGGTTTAACACCAATACCTAGAGTTAGAGCCCAAAATCTAGAGATAAAGCCCAACATCTAGAGATAAAGCCAGATATATAGATTTAAAATCCAAAATGTGGAGGTAAAGCCCAACATCTAGAGCTAAAGCCCCAAATCTAGATGTAAAGCCCAATTGCTAGATCTAAAGCCAAATACTCTAGAGGTAAAGCCCAACATGTAGAGGTAAAGACTAAGATCTAGAGGTGAATTCCAATATCTAGTGTTAAAGCCCGACACCTACATTTAAAGTCAAACATCTAGTTGTAAACCCCAACTTCTAGAGGTAAAGCCGAATATCTAGAGTTAAAGCGCATCCTTTCGAGTAAAGCCCAAAATCTAGAGTTAAAGCCCAACATCTAGAGGGAAAGCCCAGAATCTAGATGTAAAGCCTAACATCTAGAGGTGAATTCCAAAATCAAGTGTTAAGGCCTGACATCTACAGTTAAATCCAACCATATAGATATAACCCCCAACTTCTAGAGATAAGGCCCAAAATCTAGAGGTAAAGCCCAACAGCTAGAATTAAAGCCGAACGTCTTGAGGTAAAGCCCAAAGTCTAGAGTTAAAGCCCAACTTCTAGAGGTAAAGCCCAACATCTAGACGTAAAGCCAGATATCTGACGGTAAAGAACAACATCTAGAGGAAAAGCCAAATATATAGATTTAAAACCCAAAAACTAGAGATAAAGCCGAACATCTAAATGTAAAGCAAAACATCTAGATGTAATCCAAACATCTAGAGGTAAAGCCTAACATCTAGAGGTGAAGCACAACATATAGAGGTATAACCCAACATCAAGAGATAAAGACCAACATCTAAATGTAAAGCAAAACATCTAGATGTAAAACCCTACATCTAGAGGTAAAGTCCAATATCTAGACCTAAAGACCAACATCTAGAGGTAAAACCCAACATCTAGTGGTAAAGCCCAACGTCTGGAGGTAAAGCCCAGATTCTAGAGAGAAGCCAAAAATCCAGATGGAAAACCCAAAATCTAGAGGTAAAGCCCAACATCTACAGGTAAATCCAGATACCTAGGGGTAAAGCCCAAAATCTAGAGGAAAAGCCAAATAAATAGATATAAACCCCAAAATCTAGAGGTAAAGCCCAATATCTAGCCGTAAAGACCAAAATCTAGATGTAAAGCCCAACTTCTAGATCTAAAGCTCAAATTCTAGATCTAACACCCAACATCTAGAGGTAAAGACCAATATCTAGAGGTAAAGCCAGATATCTAGAGGTAAAGCCCAACGTCTGGAGGTAAAGCCCATCATCTAGTCCTACAGCCCAATGTCTGCAGGTAAAGCCCAACTTACAGAGGTGAAGGCAAACATCCAATGTAAAACCTAAAATCTAGAGGTAAAGCCCAACATCTAGAGGAAAAGCCAAATATATAGATTTAAAACCCAAAATCTAGAGGTAAAGCCCAATATCTAGACCTAAAGCCCAAAATCTAGATGTAAAGCCCAAATTCTAGATCTAACACCCAAAATCTAGAGGTAAAGACCAATATCTAGAGGTAAAACCAACATCTAGATGTAAAGCCAGATATCTAGAGGTAAAGCCCAACGTCTGGAGGTAAAGCCCATCATCTAGTCCTACAGCCCAATGTCTGCAGGTAAAGCCCAACTTACAGAGGTGAAGGCAAACATCTAGATGTAAAACCCCAAATCTAGAGGTAAAGCCCAACATCTAGAGGAAAAGGCAAATATATATATATTTAAAACCCAAAATCTAGAGGTAAAGCCCAATATCTAGACGTAAAGCCCAAAATCTAGATGTAAAGCCCAGATTCTATATCTAACGCCCAAAATCTAGAGATAAAGACCAATATCTAGAGGTTAAAACCCAACATCTAGAGGTAAAGCCAGATATCTAGAGGTAAAGCCCAACATCTAGAGGAAAAGCAAAATATATAGATTTCAAACCCAAATTCTAGAGTTAAATCCCAACATCTCGAGGTAAATCCCAAAGTCTAGATTTAAAGCTCAACTTCCAGATTTAAAGTCAAAAATCTAAATGTAAATACCAATACCTAGAGGTAGAGCCCAAAATGTAGAGGTAAAGCCCAACATCTAGAGATAAAGCCAGATATATAGATCTAAACCCCAAAATCTAGAGGTGAAGCCCAATATCTAGACGTAAAGCCCAAAATCTAGATGTAAAGCCCAACTTCTAGATCTAAAGCCCAAAATATAGATGTAAAGCCCAAAATCTAGAGGTAAAGCCCAATATTTAGAGTTTAAGCGCATCATTTAGAGGTAGAGCCCAAAATGTAGAGGTAAAGCCCAACATCTAGAGATAAAGCCAGATATATAGATCTAAACCCCAAAATCTAGAGGTAAAGCCCAATATCTAGACGTTAAGCCCAAAATCTAGATGTAAAGCCCAACTTCTTGATCTAAAGCCCAAAATCTAGATGTAAAGCCCAAATTCTAGATCGAACGCCCAAAATCTAGATGTAAAGCCCAAGTTCTAAATCTAAAGCAAAACATCTAGAGGTAAAGCTCAATATTTAGAATTTAAGCGCATCATTTAGAGGTAAAGCCCAAAATCTAGATGTAAAGCCCAACTTCTAGAGGTAAAGCCCATCATCTAGTCCTACAGCCCAATGTCTGCAGGTAAAGCCCAACTTACAGAGGTAAAGGCAAACATCTAGATGTAAACCCCAAAATCTAGAGGTAAAGCCCAACATCTAGAGGAAAAGCCAAATATATAGATTTAAAACCCAAAATCTAGAGGTAAAGCCCAACATCTAGAGGAAAAGCCAAATATATAGATTTAAAAACCAAAATCTAGAGGTAAAACCCAATATCTAGACGTAAAGCCCAAAGTCTAGATGTAAAGCCCAACTTCTAGATCTAAAGCCCAAAATCTAGATGTAAAGCCCAAATTCTAGATCTAACACCCAAAATCTAGAGGTAAAGACCAATATCTAGAGGTAAAACCCAACATCTAGAGGTAAAGCCAGATATCTAGAGGTAAAGCCCAACATCTAGAGGAAAAGCAAAATATATAGATTTCAAACCCAAATTCTAGAGTTCAATCCCAACATCTAGAGGTAAAGCCCAACTTCCAGAGTTAAAGTCCAAAATCTAGAGGTAAACACCAATACCTAGAGTTAGAGCCCAAAATCTAGAGATAAAGCCCAACATCTAGAGATAAAGCCAGATATATAGATTTAAAATCCAAAATCTGGAGGTGAAGCCCAACATCTAGAGCTAAAGCCCCAAATCTAGATGTAAAGCCCAATTTCTAGATCTAAAGCCAAATAACCTAGAGGTAAAGCCCAACATATAGAGGGAAAGACTAAGATCTAGAGGTGAATTCCAATATCTAGTGTTAAAACCCGACACCTACAGTTAAAGCCAAACATCTAGATGTAAAACCCAACTTCTAGAGGTAAAGCCGAATATCTAGAGTTAAAGTGCATCCTTTCGTGTAAAGCCCAAAATCTAGAGTTAAAGCCCAACATCTAGAGGGAAAGCCCAGAATCTAGATGTAAAGCCTAACATCTAGAGGTGAATTCCAAAATCAAGTGTTAAGGCCTGACATCTACAGTTAAATCCAACCATATAGATATAACCCCCAACTTCTAGAGGTAAGGCCCAAAATCTAGAGGTAAAGCCCAACAGCTAGAGTTAAAGCCGAACGTCTTGAGGTAAAGCCCAAAGTCTAGAGTTAAAGCCCAACTTCTAGAAGTAAAGCCCAACATCTAGACGTAAAGCCAGATATCTGACGGTAAAGCCCAACATCTAGAGGAAAAGCCAAATATATATAGATTTAAAACCCAAAATCTAGAGGTGAAGCCCAACATCTAGAGGTAAAGCCAGATATCTAGAGGTAAAGCCCAACGTCTGGAGGTAAAGCCCATCATCTAGTCCTACAGACCAATGTCTGCAGGTAAAGCCCAACTTACAGAGGTGAAGGCAAACATCCAAATGTAAAACCCAAAATCTAGAGGTAAAGCCCAACATCTAGAGGAAAAGACAAATATATATATATATAAAACCCAAAATCTAGAGGTAAAGCCCAACATCTAGAGGAAAAGCCAAATATATATAGATTTAAAACCCAAAACCTAGAGGTAAAGCCCAATATCTAGACGTAAAGCCCAAAATCTAGATGTAAAGCCCAACTTCTAGATCTAAAGCCCAAAATCTAGATGTAAAGCCCAACTTCTAAATCTAAAGCCCAACATCTAGAGGTAAAGCCCAATATTTAGAATTTAAGCGCATCATTTAGAGGTAAAGCCCAAAATCTAGATGTAAAGCCCAACTTCTAGAGGTAAAGCCCATCATCTAGTCCTACAGCCCAATGTCTGCAGGTAAAGCCCAACTTACAGAGGTGAAGGCAAACATCCAAATGTAAAACCCAAAATCTAGAG
The DNA here is from genome assembly GCF_034619465.1 of Leptosomus discolor. Lineage (NCBI taxonomy): Eukaryota > Metazoa > Chordata > Aves > Leptosomiformes > Leptosomidae > Leptosomus > Leptosomus discolor. The sequence goes on along the minus strand of NW_028237782.1, from coordinate 3,054,324 downwards.
GTAAAGCCCAACATCTAGAGGAAAAGCCAAATATATAGATTTAAAACCCAAAATCTAGAGGTAAAGCCCAATATCTAGACGTAAAGCCCAAAATCTAGATGTAAAGCCCAACTTCTAGATCTAAAGCCTAAAATCTAGATGTAAAGCCCAAATTCTAGATCTAACACCCAAAATCTAGAGGTAAAGACCAATATCTAGAGGTAAAGCCCAACATCTAGAGGAAAAGCCAAATATATATATATTTAAAACCCAAAATCTAGAGGTAAAGCCCAATATCTAGACGTAAAGCCCAAAATCTAGATGTAAAGCCCAACTTCTTGATCTAAAGCCCAAAATCTAGATGTAAAGCCCAGATTCTATATCTAACGCCCAAAATCTAGAGATAAAGACCAACATCTAGAGGTAAATCCGAAAGTCTAGATTTAAAGCTCGACTTCCAGATTTAAAGTCAAAAATCTAAATGTAAATACCAATACCTAGAGGTAGAGCCCAAAATGTAGAGGTAAAGCCCAACATCTAGAGATAAAGCCAGATATATAGATCTAAACCCCAAAATCTAGAGGTGAAGCCCAATATCTAGACGTAAAGCCCAAAATCTAGATGTAAAGCCCAACTTCTAGATCTAAAGCCCAAAATATAGATGTAAAGCCCAAAATCTAGAGGTAAAGCCCAATATTTAGAGTTTAAGCGCATCATTTAGAGGTAGAGCCCAAAATGTAGAGGTAAAGCCCAACATCTAGAGATAAAGCCAGATATATAGATCTAAACCCCAAAATCTAGAGGTAAAGCCCAATATCTAGACGTAAAGCCCAAAGTCTAGATGTAAAGCCCAACTTCTAGATCTAAAGCCCAGAATCTAGATGTAAAGCCCAAATTCTAGATCTAACACCGAAAATCTAGAGGTTAAGACCAATATCTAGAGGTAAAACCCAACATCTAGAGGTAAAGCCAGATATCTAGAGGTAAAGCCCAACATCTAGAGGAAAAGCAAAATATATAGATTTCAAACCCAAATTCTAGAGTTAAATCCCAACATCTAGAGGTAAAGCCCAACTTCCAGATTTAAAGTCAAAAATCTAGAGGTAAACACCAATACCTAGAGTTAGAGCCCAAAATATAGAGATAAAGTCCAATATCTAGAGATAAAGCCAGATATATAGATTTAAAACCCAAAATCTGGAGGTAAAGCCAAACATCTAGAGCTAAAGCCCCAAATCTAGATGTAAAGCCCAATTTCTAGATCTAAAGCCAAATAACCTAGAGGTAAAGCCCAACATATAGAGGGAAAGACTAAGATCTAGAGGTGAATTCCAATATCTAGTGTTAAAACCCGACACCTACATTTAAAGTCAAACATCTAGTTGTAAACCCCAACTTCTAGAGGTAAAGCCGAATATCTGGAGTTAAAGCGCATCCTTTAGAGTAAAGCCCAAAATCTAGAGTTCAAGCCCAACATCTAGAGGTAAAGCCCAACTTCCAGAGTTAAAGTCCAAAATCTAGAGGTTTAACACCAATACCTAGAGTTAGAGCCCAATATCTAGAGATAAATCCCAACATCTAGAGATAAAGCCAGATATATAGATTTAAAATCCAAAATCTGGAGGTAAAGCCCAACATCTAGAGCTAAAGCCCCAAATCTAGATGTAAAGCCCAATTGCTAGATCTAAAGCCAAATACTCTAGAGGTAAAGCCCAACATGTAGAGGTAAAGACTAAGATCTAGAGGTGAATTCCAATATCTAGTGTTAAAGCCCGACACCTACAGTTAAAGCCAAACATCTAGATGTACAACCCAACTTCTAGAGGTAAAGCCGAATATCTAGAGTTAAAGCGCATCCTTTCGAGTAAAGCCCAAAATCTAGAGTTAAAGCCCAACATCTAGAGGGAAAGCCCAGAATCTAGATGTAAAGCCTAACATCTAGAGGTGAATTCCAAAATCAAGTGTTAAGGCCTGACATCTACAGTTAAATCCAACCATATAGATATAACCCCCAACTTCTAGAGGTAAGGCCCAAAATCTAGAGATAAGCCCAACAGCTAGAGTTAAAGCCGAACGTCTTGAGGTAAAGCCCAAAGTCTAGAGTTAAAGCCCAACTTCTAGAGGTAAAGCCCAACATCTAGAGGTAAAGCCAGATATCTGACGGTAAACCCAACATCTAGAGGAAAAGCCAAATATATAGATTTAAAACCCAAAATCTAGAGATAAAGCCGAACATCTAAATGTAAAGCAAAACATCTAGATGTAATCCAAACATCTAGAGGCAAAGCCTAACATCTAGAGGTGAAGCACAACATATAGAGGTATAACCCAACATCTAGAGATAAAGACCAACATCTAAATGTAAAGCAAAACATCTAGATGTAAAACCCTACATCTAGAAGTAAAGTCCAATATCTAGACCTAAAGACCAACATCTAGAGGTAAAACCCAACATCTAGTGGTAAAGCCCAACGTCTGGAGGTAAAGCCCAGATTCTAGAGAAAAGCCAAAAATCCAGATGTAAAACCCAAAATCTAGAGGAAAAGCCCAACATCTACAGGTAAATCCAGATATCTAGGGGTAAAGCCCAACATCTAGAGGAAAAGCCAAATATATAGATTTAAAACCCAAAATCTAGAGGTAAAGCCCAATATCTAGACGTAAAGCCCAAAATCTAGATGAAAAGCACAACTTCTAGATCTAAAGCCCAACATCTAGAGGTAAAGACCAATATCTAGAGGTAAAACCCAACATCTAGAGGTAAAGCCAGATATCAAGAGGTAAAGCCCAACATCCAGAGGAAAAGCAAACTATATAGATTTCAAACCCAAATTCTAGAGTTAAATCCCAACATCTAGAGGTAAAGCCCAACTTCCAGATTTAAAGTCCAAAATCTAGAGGTAAACACCAATACCTAGAGTTAGAGCCCAACATCTAGAGATAAAGCCCAACATCTAGAGATAAAGCCAGATATATAGATTTAAAATCCAAAATCTGGAGGTAAAGCCCAACATCTAGAGCTAAAGCCCCAAATGTAGATGTAAAGCCCAATCGCTACATCTAAAGCCAAATACTCTAGAGGTAAAGCCCAACATGTAGAGGTAAAGACTAAGATCTAGAGGTGAATTCCGATATCTAGTGTTAAAGGCCGACACCTACAGTTAAAGCCAAACATCTAGATATAAAGCCAAATATCTAGAGTTAAAGCGCATCCTTTAGAGTAAAGCCCAAAATCTAGAGTTAAAGCCCAACATCTAGAGGGAAAGCCCAGAATCTAGATGTAAAGCCTAACATCTAGAGGTGAATTCCAAAATCAAGTGTTAAGGCCTGACATCTACAGTTAAATCCAACCATATAGATATAACCCTCAACTTCTAGAGGTAAAGCCCAACAGCTAGAGTTAAAGCCGAACGTCTTGAGGTAAAGTCCAAAGTCTAGAGGTAAAGCCCAACTTCTAGAGGTAAAGCCCAACTTCCAGAGGTAAAGCCCAACATCTAGACGTAAAGCCCAAAATCTAGAGGTAAAGCCCAACAGCTAGAGTTAAAGCCGAACGTCTTGAGGTAAAGTCCAAAGTCTAGAGGTAAAGCCCAACTTCTAGAGGTAAAGCCCAACTTCCAGAGGTAAAGCCCAACATCTAGACGTAAAGCCCAAAATCTAGAGGTAAAGCCCTACAGCTAGAGTTAAAGCCGAACGTCTTGAGGTAAAGTCCAAAGTCTAGAGGTAAAGCCCAACTTCTAGAGGTAAAGCCCAACATCTAGACGTAAAGCCAGATATCTGACGGTAAAGAACAACATCTAGAGGAAAAGCCAAATATATAGATTTAAAACCCAAAATCTAGAGATAAAGCCGAACATCTAAATGTAAAGCAAAACATCTAGATGTAATCCAAACATCTAGAGGTAAAGCCTAACATCTAGAGGTGAAGCACAACATATAGAGGTATAACCCAACATCTAGAGATAAAGACCAACATCTCAATGTAAAGCAAAACATCTAGATGTAAAACCCTACATCTAGAGGTAAAGTCCAATATCTAGACCTAAAGACCAACATCTAGAGGTAAAACCCAACATCTAGTGGTAAAGCCCAACGTCTGGAGGTAAAGCCCAGATTCTAGAGAGAAGCCAAAAATCCAGATGGAAAACCCAAGATCTAGAGATAAAGCCCAACATCTACAGGTAAATCCAGATATCTAGGGGTAAAGCCCAACATCTAGAGGAAAAGCCAAATATATAGATATAAAACCCAAAATCTAGAGGTAAAGCCCAATATCGAGACGTAAAGCCCAAAATCTAGATGAAAAGCAGAACTTCTAGATCGAAAGCCCAACATCTAGAGGTAAAGACCAATATCTAGAGGTAAAACCCAACATCTAGAGGTAAAGCCAGATATCTAGAGGTAAAGCCCAACATCTAGAGGAAAAGCAAAATATATAGATTTCAAACCCAAATTCTAGAGTTAAATCCCAACATCTAGAGGTAAATCCCAAAGTCTAGATGTAAAGCTCAACTTCCAGATTTAAAGTCAAAAATCTAAATGTAAATACCAATACCTAGAGGTAGAGCCCAAAATGTAGAGGTAAAGTCCAACATCTAGACATAAAGCCAGATATATAGATCTAAACCCCAAAATCTAGAGGTGAAGCCCAATATTTAGATGTAAAGCCCAAAATCTAGATGTAAAGCCCAACTTCTAGATCTAAAGCCGAAAATATAGTTGTAAAGCCCAACTTCTAAATCTAAAGCCCAACATCTGGAGGTAAAGCCCAATATTTAGAGTTTAAGCGCATCATTTAGAGGTAAAGCCAGATATCTAGAGGTAAAGCCCAACGTCTGGAGGTAAAGCCCATCATCTAGTCCTACAGCCCAATGTCTGCAGGTAAAGCCCAACTTACCGAGGTGAAGGCAAACATCTAGATGTAAAACCCCAAATCTAGAGGTAAAGCCCAACATCTAGAGGAAAAGCCAAATATATATATATTTAAAACCCAAAATCTAGAGGTAAAGCCCAACATCTAGAGGTAAAGCCAGATATCTAGGGGTAAAGGCCAACATCTAGAGGAAAAGCCAAATATATAGATTTAAAACCCAAATTCTAGAGTTAAATCCCAACATCTAGGGGTAAACCCCAACTTCCAGAGTTAAAGTCCAAAATCTACAGGTAAACACCAATACCTAGATTTAGAGCCCAAAATCTAGAGATATGCCAAATATATAGATTAAAAACCCAAAATCTAGAGATAAAGCCGAACGTCTAAATGTAAAGCAAAACATCTAGATGTAATCCAAACATCTAGAGGTAAAGCCTAACATCTAGAGGTGAAGCACAACATAAAGAGGTATAACCCAACATCTAGAGATAAAGACCAACAGCTAGAGTTAAAGCCGAACGTCTTGAGGTAAAGTCCAAATTCTAGAGGTAAAGCCCAACATCTACAGGTAAATCCAGATATCTAGGTGTAAAGCCCAACATCTAGAGGAAAAGCCAAATATATAGATATAAAACACAAAATCTAGATGTAAAGTCCAATATCTAGACGTAAAGATCAAAATCTAGATATAAAGCCCAACTTCTAGATCTAAAGCCCAAAATATAGATGTAAAGCCCAACTTCTAAATCTAAAGCCCAACATCTAGAGGTAAAGCCCAATATTTAGAGTTTAAGCGCATCATTTAGAGTTAAAGCCAAAAATCTAGATGTAAAGCCCAACTTCTAGAGGTAAAGCCCATCATCTAGTCCTACAGCCTAATGTCTGCAGGTAAAGCCCAACTTACAGAGGTGAAGGCAAACATCAGGATGTAAAACCCAAAATCTAGAGGTAAAGCCCAACATCTAGAGGAAAAGCCAAATATATAGATTTAAAACCCAAAATCTAGAGGTAAAGCCCAACATCTAGACCTAAAGCCCAAAATCTAGATGTAAAGCCCAACTTCTAGATCTAAAGCCCAAATTCTAGATCTAAAGCCCAACATATAGAGGTAAAGACCAATATCTAGAGGTAAAACCCAACATCTAGAGATAAAGCCAGATATCTAGAGGTAAAGCCCAACATCTAGAGGAAAAGCAAAATATATGGATTTCAAACCCAAATTCTAGAGTTCAATCCCAACATCTAGAGGTAAAGCCCAACTTCCAGAGTTAAAGTCCAAAATCTAGAGGTAAACACCAATACCTAGAGGTAGAGCCCAATATCTAGAGATAAAGCCCAAAATCTAGAGATAAAGCCAGATATATAGAGTTAAAATCCACAATCTGGAGGTAAAGCCCAACATCTAGAGCTAAAGCCCCAAATCTAGATGTAAAGCCCAATTGCTAGATCTAAAGCCAAATACTCTAGAGGTAAAGCCCAACATGTAGAGGTAAAGACTAAGATCTAGAGGTGAATTCCAATATCTAGTGTTAAAGCCCGACACCTACAGTTAAAGCCAAACATCTAGATGTACAACCCAACTTCTAGAGGTAAAGCCGAATATGTAGAGTTAAATCGCATCCTTTTGAGTAAAGCCCAAAATCTAGAGTTAAAGACCAACAGCTAGAGTTAAAGCCGAACGTCTTGAGGTAAAGCCCAAAGTCTAGAGTTAAAGCCCAACTTCTAGAGGTAAAGCCCAACTTCCAGAGTTAAAGTCCAAAATCTAGAAGTAAACACCAATACCTAGAGTTAGAGCCCAACATCTAGAGATATGCCAAATATATAGATTTAAAACCCAAAATCTAGAGATAAAGCCAAACATCTAAATGTAAAGCAAAACATCTAGATGTAATCCAAACATCTAGAGGTAAAGCCTAACATCTAGAGGTGAAGCACAACATATAGAGGTATAACCCAACATCTAGAGATAAAGACCAACAGCTAGAGTTAAAGCCGAACGTCTTGAGGTAAAGTCCAAATTCTAGAGGTAAAGCCCAACATCTACAGGTAAATCCAGATATCTAGGTGTAAAGCCCAACATCTAGAGGAAAAGCCAAATATATAGATATAAAACACAAAATCTAGAGGTAAAGTCCAATATCTAGACGTAAAGATCAAAATCTAGATATAAAGCCCAACTTCTAGATCTAAAGCCCAAAATATAGATGTAAAGCCCAACTTCTAAATCTAAAGCCCAACATCTAGAGGTAAAGCCCAATATTTAGAGTTTAAGCGCATCATTTAGAGTTAAAGCCAAAAATCTAGATGTAAAGCCCAACTTCTAGAGGTAAAGCCCATCATCTAGTCCTACAGCCTAATGTCTGCAGGTAAAGCCCAACTTACAGAGGTGAAGGCAAACATCAGGATGTAAAACCCAAAATCTAGAGGTAAAGCCCAACATCTAGAGGAAAAGCCAAATATATAGATTTAAAACCCAAAATCTAGAGGTAAAGCCCAACATCTAGACCTAAAGCCCAAAATCTAGATGTAAAGCCCAACTTCTAGATCTAAAGCCCAAATTCTAGATCTAAAGCCCAACATATAGAGGTAAAGACCAATATCTAGAGGTAAAACCCAACATCTAGAGATAAAGCCAGATATCTAGAGGTAAAGCCCAACATCTAGAGGAAAAGCAAAATATATGGATTTCAAACCCAAATTCTAGAGTTCAATCCCAACATCTAGAGGTAAAGCCCAACTTCCAGAGTTAAAGTCCAAAATCTAGAGGTAAACACCAATACCTAGAGGTAGAGCCCAAAATCTAGAGATAAAGCCCAAAATCTAGAGATAAAGCCAGATATATAGAGTTAAAATCCACAATCTGGAGGTAAAGCCCAACATCTAGAGCTAAAGCCCCAAATCTAGATGTAAAGCCCAATTGCTAGATCTAAAACCAAATACTCTAGAGGTAAAGCCCAACATGTAGAGGTAAAGACTAAGATCTAGAGGTGAATTCCAATATCTAGTGTTAAAGCCCGACACCTACAGTTAAAGCCAAACATCTAGATGTACAACCCAACTTCTAGAGGTAAAGCCGAATATGTAGAGTTAAATCGCATCCTTTAGAGTAAAGCCCAAAATCTAGAGTTAAAGACCAACAGCTAGAGTTAAAGCCGAACGTCTTGAGGTAAAGCCCAAAGTCTAGAGTTAAAGCCCAACTTCTAGAGGTAAAGCCCAACTTCCAGAGTTAAAGTCCAAAATCTAGAGGTAAACACCAATACCTAGAGTTAGAGCCCAACATCTAGAGATATGCCAAATATATAGATTTAAAACCCAAAATCTAGAGATAAAGCCGAACACCTAAATGTAAAGCAAAACATCTAGATGTAATCCAAACATCTAGAGGTAAAGCCTAACATCTAGAGGTGAAGCACAACATATAGAGGTATAACCCAACATCTAGAGATAAAGACCAACATCTAAATGTAAAGCAAAATATCTAGATGTAAAACCCTACATCTAGAGGTAAAGTCCAATATCTAGACCTAAAGACCAACATCTAGAGGTAAAACCCAACATCTAGTGGTAAAGCCCAACGTCTGGAGGTAAAGCCCAGATTCTAGAGAGAAGCCAAAAATCCAGATGGAAAACCCAAAATCTAGAGGTAAAGCCCAACATCTACAGGTAAATCCAGATATCTAGGGGTAAAGCCCAACATCTAGAGGAAAAGCCAAATATATAGATATAAAACCCAAAATCTAGAGGTAAAGCCCAATATCTAGACGTAAAGCCCAAAATCTAGATGAAAAGCACAACTTCTAGATCTAAAGCCCAACATCCAGAGGTAAAGACCAACATCTAGAGGTAAATCCCAACATCTAGAGGTAAAGCCAGATATCTAGATGTAAAGCCCAACGTCTGGAGGTAAAGCCCATCATCTAGTCCTATAGCCCAATGTCTGCAGGTAAAGCCCAACTTACAGAGGTGAAGGCAAACATCTAGATGTAAAACCCCAAATCTAGAGGTAAAGCCCAACATCTAGAGGAAAAGCCAAATATATATATATTTAAAACCCAAAATCTAGAGGTAAAGACCATCATCTAGAGGTAAAGCCAGATATCTAGGGGTAAAGCCCAACATCTAGAGGAAAAGCCAAATATATAGATTTAAAACCCAAAATCTAGAGGTAAAGCCCAATATCTAGACGTAAAGGCCAAAATCTAGATGTAAAGACCAGCTTCTAGATCTAAAGCCCAAAATCTAGATGTAAAGCCCAAATTCTAGATCTAACACCCAAAATCTCGAGGTAAAGACCAATATCTAGAGGTAAAACCCAACATCTAGAGGTAAAGCCAGATATCTAGAGGTAAAGCCCAACATCTAGAGGAAAAGCAAAATATATAGATTTCAAACCCAAATTCTAGAGTTCAATCCCAACATCTAGAGGTAAATCCCAAAGTCTAGATGTAAAGCTCAACTTCCAGATTTAAAGTCAAAAATCTAAATGTAAATACCAATACCTAGAGGTAGAGCCCAAAATGTAGAGGTAAAGCCCAACATCTAGAGATAAAGCCAGATATATAGATTTAAAACCCAGAATCTAGAGGTAAAGCCCAATATCTAGACCTAAAGCCCAAAATCTAGATGTAAAGCCGAACTTCTAGATCTAAAGCCCAAAATCTAGATGTAAAGCCCAAATTCTAGATCTAACACCCAAAATCTAGAGGTAAAGACCAATATCTAGAGGTAAAACCCAACATCTAGAGGTAAAGCCAGATATCTAGAGGTAAAGCCCAACATCTAGAGGAAAAGCAAAATATATAGATTTCAAACCCAAATTCTAGAGTTCAATCCCAACATCTAGAGGTAAAGCCCAACTTCCAGAGTTAAAGTCCAAAATCTAGAGGTAAACACCAATACCTAAAGTTAGAGCCCAAAATCTAGAGATAAAGCCCAACATCTAGAGATAAAGCCAGATATATAGATTTAAAATCCAAAATCTGGAGGTAAAGCCCAACATCTAGAGCTAAAGCCCCAAATCTAGATGTAAAGCCCAATTGGTAGATCTAAAGCCAAATACTCTAGAGGTAAAGCCCAACATGTAGAGGTAAAGACTAAGATCTAGAGGTGAATTCCAATATCTAGTGTTAAAGGCCGACACCTACAGTTAAAGCCAAACATCTAGATGTAAAACCCAACTTCTAGAGGTAAAGCCGAATATCTAGAGTTAAAGCGCATCCTTTCGAGTAAAGCCCAAAATCTAGAGTTAAAGCCCAACATCTAGAGGGAAAGCCCAGAATCTAGATGTAAAGCCTAACATCTAGAGGTGAATTCCAAAATCAAGTGTTAAGGCCTGACATCTACAGTTAAATCCAACCATATAGATATAACCCCCAACTTCTAGAGGTAAGGCCCAAAATCTAGAGGTAAAGCCCAACAGCTAGAGTTAAAGACGAACGTCTTGAGGTAAAGCCCAAAGTCTAGAGTTAAAGCCCAACTTCTAGAGGTAAAGCCCAACATCTAGACGTAAAGCCAGATATCTGACGGTAAACCCAACATCTAGAGGAAAAGCCAAATATATAGATTTAAAACCCAAAATCTAGAGATAAAGCCGAACATCTAAATGTAAAGCAAAACATCTAGATGTAATCCAAACATCTAGAGGGAAAGCCTAACATCTAGAGGTGAAGCACAACATATAGAGGTATAACCCAACATCTAGAGATAAAGACCAACATCTAAATGTAAAGCAAAACATCTAGATGTAAACCCCTACATCTAGAGGTAAAGTCCAATATCTAGACCTAAAGACCAACATCTAGAGGTAAAACCCAACATCTAGTGGTAAAGCCCAAGGTCTGGAGGTAAAGCCCAGATTCTAGAGAGAAGCCAAAAATCCAGATGGAAAACCCAAAATCTAGAGGTAAAGCCCAACATCTACAGGTAAATCCAGATATCTAGGGGTAAAGCCCAACATCTAGAGGAAAAGCCAAATATATCGATATAAAACACAAAATCTAGAGGTAAAGCCCAATATCTAGACGTAAAGCCCAAAATCTAGATGAAAAGCCCAACTTCTAGATCTAAAGATCAACATCTAGAGGTAAAGACCAATAGCTAGAGGTAAATCCCAACATCTAGAGGTAAAGCCAGATATCTAGAGGTAAAGCCCAACGTCTGGAGGTAAAGCCCATCATCTAGTCCTACAGCCCAATGTCTGCAGGTAAAGCCCAACTTACAGAGGTGAAGGCAAACATCTAGATGTAAAACCCCAAATCTAGAGGTAAAGCCCAACATCTAGAGGAAAAGCCAAATATGTATATATTTAAAACCCAAAATCTAGAGGTAAAGCCCAACATCTAGAGGTAAAGCCAGATATCTAGGGTTAAAGGCCAACATCTAGAGGAAAAGCCAAATATATAGATTTAAAACCCAAAATCTAGAGGTAAAGCCCAATATCAAGACGTAAAGGCCAAAATCTAGATGTAAAGCCCAGCTTCTTGATCTAAAGCCCAAAATCTAGATGTAAAGCCCAAATTCTAGATCTAACGCCCAAAATCTAGAGATAAAGACCAATATCTAGAGGTAAAACCCAACATCTAGAGGTAAAGCCAGATATCTAGGGTTAAAGGCCAACATCTAGAGGAAAAGCCAAATATATAGATTTAAAACCCAAAATCTAGAGGTAAAGCCCAATATCAAGACGTAAAGGGCAAAATCTAGATGTAAAGCCCAGCTTCTTGATCTAAAGCCCAAAATCTAGATGTAAAGCCCAAATTCTAGATCTAACGCCCAAAATCTAGAGATAAAGACCAATATCTAGAGGTAAAACCCAACATCTAGAGGTAAAGCCAGATATCTAGAGGTAAAGCCCAACATCTAGAGGAAAAGCAAAATATATAGATTTCAAACCCAAATTCTAGAGTTCAATCCCAACATCTAGAGGTAAATCCCAAAGTCTAGATGTAAAGCTCAACTTCCAGATTTAAAGTCAAAAATCTAAATGTAAATACCAATACCTAGAGGTAGAGCCCAAAATGTAGAGGTAAAGCCCAAAATCTAGAGATAAAGCCAGATATATAGATCTAAACCCCAAAATCTAGAGGTGAAGCCCAATATCTAGACGTAAAGCCCAAAATCTAGATGTAAAGCCCAACTTCTAGATCTAAAGCCCAAAATATAGCTGTAAAGCCCAACTTCTAAATCTAAAGCCCAACATCTAGAGGTAAAGCCCAATATTTAGAGTTTAAGCGCATCATTTAGAGGTAAAGCCCAAAATCTAGATGTAAAGCCCAACTTCTAGAGGTAAAGCCCATCATCTAGTCCTACAGCCCAATGTCTGCAGGTAAAGCACATCTTACAGAGGTGAAGGCAAACATCTAGATGTAAAACCCAAAATCTAGAGGTAAAGCCCAACATCTAGAGGAAAAGCCAAATATATAGATTTAAAAAACAAAATCTAGAGGTAAAGCCCAATATCTAGACCTAAAGCCCAAAATCTAGATGTAAAGCCCAACTTCTAGATCTAAAGCCCAAAATCTAGGTGTAAAGCCCAAATTCTAGATCTAACACCCAAAATCTAGAGGTAAATACCAATATCTAGTGGTAAAACCCAACATCTAGAGGTAAAGCCAGATATCTAGAGGTAAAGCCCAACATCTAGAGGAAAAGCAAAATATATAGATTTCAAACCCAAATTCTAGAGTTCAATCCCAACATCTAGAGGTAAAGCCCAACTTCCAGAGTTAAAGTCCAAAAGCTAGAGGTAAACACCAATACCTAGAGTTAGAGCCCAAAATCTAGAGATAAAGCCCACATCTAGAGATAAAGCCAGATATATAGATTTAAAATCCAAAATCTGGAGGTAAAGCCCAACATCTAGAGCTAAAGCCCCAAATCTAGATGTAAAGCCCAATTGGTAGATCTAAAGCCAAATACTCTAGAGGTAAAGCCCAACATCTAGAGGAAAAGCCAAATATATAGATTTAAAACTCAAAATCTAGAGATAAAGCCGAACACCTAAATGTAAAGCAAAACATCTAGATGTAATCCAAACATCTAGAGGTAAAGCCTAACATCTAGAGGTGAAGCACAACATATAGAGGTATAACCCAACATCTAGAGATAAAGACCAACATCTAAATGTAAAGCAAAATATCTAGATGTAAAACCCTACATCTAGAGGTAAAGTCCAATATCTAGACCTAAAGACCAACATCTAGAGGTAAAACCCAACATCTAGTGGTAAAGCCCAACGTCTGGAGGTAAAGCCCAGATTCTAGAGAGAAGCCAAAAATCCAGATGGAAAACCCAAAATCTAGAGGTAAAGCCCAACATCTACAGGTAAATCCAGATATCTAGGGGTAAAGCCCAACATCTAGAGGAAAAGCCAAATATATAGATATAAAACCCAAAATCTAGAGGTAAAGCCCAATATCTAGACGTAAAGCCCAAAATCTAGATGAAAAGCACAACTTCTAGATCTAAAGCCCAACATCTAGAGGTAAAGACCAACATCTAGAGGTAAAACCCAACATCTAGAGGTAAAGCCAGATATCTAGAGGTAAAGCCCAATGTCTGGAGGTAAAGCCCATCATCTAGTCCTACAGCCCAATGCCTGCAGGTATAGCCCAACTTACAGAGGTGAAGGCAAACATCTAGATGTAAAACCCCAAATCTAGAGGTAAAGCCCAACATCTAGAGGAAAAGCCAAATATATATATATTTAAAACCCAAAATCTAAAGCTATAGCCCAACATCTAGAGGTAAAGCCAGATATCTAGGGGTAAAGGCCAACATCTAGAGGAAAAGCCAAATATATAGATTTAAAACCCAAAATCTAGAGGTAAAGCCCAATATCAAGACGTAAAGGCCAAAATCTAGATGTAAAGCCCAGCTTCTTGATCTAAAGCCCAAAATCTAGATGTAAAGCCCAAATTCTAGATCTAAAGCACAACATCTAGAGATAAAGACCAATATCTAGAGGTAAAACCCAACATCTAGAGGTAAAGCCAGATATCTAGAGGTAAAGCCCAACATCTAGAGGAAAAGCAAAATATATAGATTTCAAACCCAAATTCTAGAGTTCAATCCCAACATCTAGAGGTAAATCCCAAAGTCTAGATGTAAAGCTCAACTTCCAGATTTAAAGTCAAAAATCTAAATGTAAATACCAATACCTAGAGGTAGAGCCCAAAATGTAGAGGTAAAGCCCAACATCTAGAGATAAAGCCAGATATATAGATCTAAACCCCAAAATCTAGAGGTGAAGCCCAATATCTAGACGTAAAACCCAAAATCTAGATGTAAAGCCCAAATTCTAGATCTAAAGCCCAACATCTAGAGGTAAGGCCCAATATTTAGAGTTTAAGCTCATCATTTAGAGGTAAAGCCCAAAATCTAGAGTTAAAGCCCAACTTCTAGAGGTAAAGCCCATCATCTAGTCCTACAGCCAAATGTCTGCAGGTAAAGCCCAACTTACAGAGGTGAAGGCAAACATCTAGATGTAAAACCCAAAAACTAGAGGTAAAGACCAATATCTAGACGTAAAGCCCAAAATCTAGATGTAAAGACAGATATCTACAGGTAAAGCCCAACATCTAGAGGAAAAGCCAAATATATAGATTTAAAACCCAAAATCTAGAGGTGAAGCCCAATATCTAGACATAAAGCCCAAAATCTAGATGTAAAGCCCAAATTCTAGATCTAAAGCCCAAAATATAGATGTAAAGCCCAACTTCTAAATCTAAAGCCCAACATCTAGAGGTAAAGCCCAATATTTAGAGTTTAAGCTCATCATTTAGAGGTAAAGCCCAAAATCTAGATGTAAAGCCCAACTTCTAGAGGTAAAGCCCATCATCTAGTCCTAGAGCCCAATGTCTGCAGGTAAAGCCCAACTTACAGAGGTGAAGGCAAACATCTAGATGTAAAACCCAAAATCTAGAGGTAAAGCCCAATATCTAGACGTAAAGCCCAAAATCTAGATGTAAAGCCCAACTTCCAGATCTAAAGCCCAACTTCAAGATCTAAAGCCCAAATTCTAGATCTAACACCCAAAATCTAGAGGTAAAGACCAATATCTAGTGGTAAAACCCAACATCTAGAGGTAAAGCCAGATATCTAGAGGTAAAGCCCAACATCTAGAGGAAAAGCAAAATATATAGATTTCAAACCCAAATTCTAGAGTTCAATCCCAACATCTAGAGGTAAAGCCCAACTTCCAGAGTTAAAGTCCAAAATCTAGAGGTAAACACCAATACCTAGAGTTAGAGCCCAAAATCTAGAGATAAAGCCCACATCTAGAGATAAAGCCAGATATATAGATTTAAAATCCAAAATCTGGAGGTAAAGCCCAACATCTAGAGCTAAAGCCCCAAATCTAGATGTAAAGCCCAATTGGTAGATCTAAAGCCAAATACTCTAGAGGTAAAGCCCAACATCTAGACGTAAAGCCAGATATCTGACGGTAAAGCCCAACATCTAGAGGAAAAGCCAAATATATAGATTTAAAACTCAAAATCTAGAGATAAAGCCGAACACCTAAATGTAAAGCAAAACATCTAGATGTAATCCAAACATCTAGAGGTAAAGCCTAACATCTAGAGGTGAAGCACAACATATAGAGGTATAACCCAACATCTAGAGATAAAGACCAACATCTAAATGTAAAGCAAAATATCTAGATGTAAAACCCTACATCTAGAGGTTAAGTCCAATATCTAGACCTAAAGACCAACATCTAGAGGTAAAACCCAACATCTAGTGGTAAAGCCCAACGTCTGGAGGTAAAGCCCAGATTCTAGAGAGAAGCCAAAAATCCAGATGGAAAACCCAAAATCTAGAGGTAAAGCCCAACATCTACAGGTAAATCCAGATATCTAGGGGTAAAGCCCAACATCTAGAGGAAAAGCCAAAAATATAGATATAAAACCCAAAATCTAGAGGTAAAGCCCAATATCTAGACGTAAAGCCCAAAATCTAGATGAAAAGCACAACTTCTAGATCTAAAGCCCAACATCTAGAGGTAAAGACCAACATCTAGAGGTAAAACCCAACATCTAGAGGTAAAGCCAGATATCTAGAGGTAAAGCCCAATGTCTGGAGGTAAAGCCCATCATCTAGTCCTACAGCCCAATGCCTGCAGGTATAGCCCAACTTACAGAGGTGAAGGCAAACATCTAGATGTAAAACCCCAAATCTAGAGGTAAAGCCCAACATCTAGAGGAAAAGCCAAATATATATATATTTAAAACCCAAAATCTAAAGCTATAGCCCAACATCTAGAGGTAAAGCCAGATATCTAGGGGTAAAGGCCAACATCTAGAGGAAAAGCCAAATATATAGATTTAAAACCCAAAATCTAGAGGTAAAGCCCAATATCAAGACGTAAAGGCCAAAATCTAGATGTAAAGCCCAGCTTCTTGATCTAAAGCCCAAAATCTAGATGTAAAGCCCAAATTCTAGATCTAAAGCACAACATCTAGAGATAAAGACCAATATCTAGAGGTAAAACCCAACATCTAGAGGTAAAGCCAGATTTCTAGAGGTAAAGCCCAACATCTAGAGGAAAAGCAAAATATATAGATTTCAAACCCAAATTCTAGAGTTCAATCCCAACATCTAGAGGTAAATCCCAAAGTCTAGATGTAAAGCTCAACTTCCAGATTTAAAGTCAAAAATCTAAATGTAAATACCAATACCTAGAGGTAGAGCCCAAAATGTAGAGGTAAAGCCCAACATCTAGAGATAAAGCCAGATATATAGATCTAAACCCCAAAATCTAGAGGTGAAGCCCAATATCTAGACGTAAAGCCCAAAATCTAGATGTAAAGCCCAACTTCTAGATCTAAAGCCCAAAATATAGCTGTAAAGCCCAACTTCTAAATCTAAAGCCCAACATCTAGAGGTAAAGCCCAATATTTAGA
Organism: Leptosomus discolor; assembly: GCF_034619465.1. Classification (NCBI taxonomy): domain Eukaryota; kingdom Metazoa; phylum Chordata; class Aves; order Leptosomiformes; family Leptosomidae; genus Leptosomus; species Leptosomus discolor. The sequence continues at coordinate 3,037,572 of NW_028237782.1, read as the reverse complement.
GTTTAAGCGCATCATTTAGAGGTAAAGCCCAAAATCTAGATGTAAAGCCCAACTTCTAGAGGTAAAGCCCATCATCTAGTCCTACAGCCCAATGTCTGCAGGTAAAGCACATCTTACAGAGGTGAAGGCAAACATCTAGATGTAAAACCCAAAATCTAGAGGTAAAGCCCAACATCTAGAGGAAAAGCCAAATATATAGATTTAAAAAACAAAATCTAGAGGTAAAGCCCAATATCTAGACCTAAAGCCCAAAATCTAGATGTAAAGCCCAACTTCTAGATCTAAAGCCCAAAATCTAGGTGTAAAGCCCAAATTCTAGATCTAACACCCAAAATCTAGAGGTAAATACCAATATCTAGTGGTAAAACCCAACATCTAGAGGTAAAGCCAGATATCTAGAGGTAAAGCCCAACATCTAGAGGAAAAGCAAAATATATAGATTTCAAACCCAAATTCTAGAGTTCAATCCCAACATCTAGAGGTAAAGCCCAACTTCCAGAGTTAAAGTCCAAAAGCTAGAGGTAAACACCAATACCTAGAGTTAGAGCCCAAAATCTAGAGATAAAGCCCACATCTAGAGATAAAGCCAGATATATAGATTTAAAATCCAAAATCTGGAGGTAAAGCCCAACATCTAGAGGAAAAGCCAAATATATAGATTTAAAACTCAAAATCTAGAGATAAAGCCGAACACCTAAATGTAAAGCAAAACATCTAGATGTAATCCAAACATCTAGAGGTAAAGCCTAACATCTAGAGGTGAAGCACAACATATAGAGGTATAACCCAACATCTAGAGATAAAGACCAACATCTAAATGTAAAGCAAAATATCTAGATGTAAAACCCTACATCTAGAGGTAAAGTCCAATATCTAGACCTAAAGACCAACATCTAGAGGTAAAACCCAACATCTAGTGGTAAAGCCCAACGTCTGGAGGTAAAGCCCAGATTCTAGAGAGAAGCCAAAAATCCAGATGGAAAACCCAAAATCTAGAGGTAAAGCCCAACATCTACAGGTAAATCCAGATATCTAGGGGTAAAGCCCAACATCTAGAGGAAAAGCCAAATATATAGATATAAAACCCAAAATCTAGAGGTAAAGCCCAATATCTAGACGTAAAGCCCAAAATCTAGATGAAAAGCACAACTTCTAGATCTAAAGCCCAACATCTAGAGGTAAAGACCAACATCTAGAGGTAAAACCCAACATCTAGAGGTAAAGCCAGATATCTAGAGGTAAAGCCCAATGTCTGGAGGTAAAGCCCATCATCTAGTCCTACAGCCCAATGCCTGCAGGTATAGCCCAACTTACAGAGGTGAAGGCAAACATCTAGATGTAAAACCCCAAATCTAGAGGTAAAGCCCAACATCTAGAGGAAAAGCCAAATATATATATATTTAAAACCCAAAATCTAAAGCTATAGCCCAACATCTAGAGGTAAAGCCAGATATCTAGGGGTAAAGGCCAACATCTAGAGGAAAAGCCAAATATATAGATTTAAAACCCAAAATCTAGAGGTAAAGCCCAATATCAAGACGTAAAGGCCAAAATCTAGATGTAAAGCCCAGCTTCTTGATCTAAAGCCCAAAATCTAGATGTAAAGCCCAAATTCTAGATCTAAAGCACAACATCTAGAGATAAAGACCAATATCTAGAGGTAAAACCCAACATCTAGAGGTAAAGCCAGATATCTAGAGGTAAAGCCCAACATCTAGAGGAAAAGCAAAATATATAGATTTCAAACCCAAATTCTAGAGTTCAATCCCAACATCTAGAGGTAAATCCCAAAGTCTAGATGTAAAGCTCAACTTCCAGATTTAAAGTCAAAAATCTAAATGTAAATACCAATACCTAGAGGTAGAGCCCAAAATGTAGAGGTAAAGCCCAACATCTAGAGATAAAGCCAGATATATAGATCTAAACCCCAAAATCTAGAGGTGAAGCCCAATATCTAGACGTAAAACCCAAAATCTAGATGTAAAGCCCAAATTCTAGATCTAAAGCCCAACATCTAGAGGTAAGGCCCAATATTTAGAGTTTAAGCTCATCATTTAGAGGTAAAGCCCAAAATCTAGAGTTAAAGCCCAACTTCTAGAGGTAAAGCCCATCATCTAGTCCTACAGCCAAATGTCTGCAGGTAAAGCCCAACTTACAGAGGTGAAGGCAAACATCTAGATGTAAAACCCAAAAACTAGAGGTAAAGACCAATATCTAGACGTAAAGCCCAAAATCTAGATGTAAAGACAGATATCTACAGGTAAAGCCCAACATCTAGAGGAAAAGCCAAATATATAGATTTAAAACCCAAAATCTAGAGGTGAAGCCCAATATCTAGACATAAAGCCCAAAATCTAGATGTAAAGCCCAAATTCTAGATCTAAAGCCCAAAATATAGATGTAAAGCCCAACTTCTAAATCTAAAGCCCAACATCTAGAGGTAAAGCCCAATATTTAGAGTTTAAGCTCATCATTTAGAGGTAAAGCCCAAAATCTAGATGTAAAGCCCAACTTCTAGAGGTAAAGCCCATCATCTAGTCCTAGAGCCCAATGTCTGCAGGTAAAGCCCAACTTACAGAGGTGAAGGCAAACATCTAGATGTAAAACCCAAAATCTAGAGGTAAAGCCCAATATCTAGACGTAAAGCCCAAAATCTAGATGTAAAGCCCAACTTCCAGATCTAAAGCCCAACTTCAAGATCTAAAGCCCAAATTCTAGATCTAACACCCAAAATCTAGAGGTAAAGACCAATATCTAGTGGTAAAACCCAACATCTAGAGGTAAAGCCAGATATCTAGAGGTAAAGCCCAACATCTAGAGGAAAAGCAAAATATATAGATTTCAAACCCAAATTCTAGAGTTCAATCCCAACATCTAGAGGTAAAGCCCAACTTCCAGAGTTAAAGTCCAAAATCTAGAGGTAAACACCAATACCTAGAGTTAGAGCCCAAAATCTAGAGATAAAGCCCACATCTAGAGATAAAGCCAGATATATAGATTTAAAATCCAAAATCTGGAGGTAAAGCCCAACATCTAGAGCTAAAGCCCCAAATCTAGATGTAAAGCCCAATTGGTAGATCTAAAGCCAAATACTCTAGAGGTAAAGCCCAACATCTAGACGTAAAGCCAGATATCTGACGGTAAAGCCCAACATCTAGAGGAAAAGCCAAATATATAGATTTAAAACTCAAAATCTAGAGATAAAGCCGAACACCTAAATGTAAAGCAAAACATCTAGATGTAATCCAAACATCTAGAGGTAAAGCCTAACATCTAGAGGTGAAGCACAACATATAGAGGTATAACCCAACATCTAGAGATAAAGACCAACATCTAAATGTAAAGCAAAATATCTAGATGTAAAACCCTACATCTAGAGGTTAAGTCCAATATCTAGACCTAAAGACCAACATCTAGAGGTAAAACCCAACATCTAGTGGTAAAGCCCAACGTCTGGAGGTAAAGCCCAGATTCTAGAGAGAAGCCAAAAATCCAGATGGAAAACCCAAAATCTAGAGGTAAAGCCCAACATCTACAGGTAAATCCAGATATCTAGGGGTAAAGCCCAACATCTAGAGGAAAAGCCAAATATATAGATATAAAACCCAAAATCTAGAGGTAAAGCCCAATATCTAGACGTAAAGCCCAAAATCTAGATGAAAAGCACAACTTCTAGATCTAAAGCCCAACATCTAGAGGTAAAGACCAACATCTAGAGGTAAAACCCAACATCTAGAGGTAAAGCCAGATATCTAGAGGTAAAGCCCAATGTCTGGAGGTAAAGCCCATCATCTAGTCCTACAGCCCAATGCCTGCAGGTATAGCCCAACTTACAGAGGTGAAGGCAAACATCTAGATGTAAAACCCCAAATCTAGAGGTAAAGCCCAACATCTAGAGGAAAAGCCAAATATATATATATTTAAAACCCAAAATCTAAAGCTATAGCCCAACATCTAGAGGTAAAGCCAGATATCTAGGGGTAAAGGCCAACATCTAGAGGAAAAGCCAAATATATAGATTTAAAACCCAAAATCTAGAGGTAAAGCCCAATATCAAGACGTAAAGGCCAAAATCTAGATGTAAAGCCCAGCTTCTTGATCTAAAGCCCAAAATCTAGATGTAAAGCCCAAATTCTAGATCTAAAGCACAACATCTAGAGATAAAGACCAATATCTAGAGGTAAAACCCAACATCTAGAGGTAAAGCCAGATTTCTAGAGGTAAAGCCCAACATCTAGAGGAAAAGCAAAATATATAGATTTCAAACCCAAATTCTAGAGTTCAATCCCAACATCTAGAGGTAAATCCCAAAGTCTAGATGTAAAGCTCAACTTCCAGATTTAAAGTCAAAAATCTAAATGTAAATACCAATACCTAGAGGTAGAGCCCAAAATGTAGAGGTAAAGCCCAACATCTAGAGATAAAGCCAGATATATAGATCTAAACCCCAAAATCTAGAGGTGAAGCCCAATATCTAGACGTAAAGCCCAAAATCTAGATGTAAAGCCCAACTTCTAGATCTAAAGCCCAAAATATAGCTGTAAAGCCCAACTTCTAAATCTAAAGCCCAACATCTAGAGGTAAAGCCCAATATTTAGAGTTTAAGCGCATCATTTAGAGGTAAAGCCCAAAATCTAGATGTAAAGCCCAACTTCTAGAGGTAAAGCCCATCATCTAGTCCTACAGCCCAATGTCTGCAGGTAAAGCACATCTTACAGAGGTGAAGGCAAACATCTAGATGTAAAACCCAAAATCTAGAGGTAAAGCCCAACTTACAGAGGTGAAGGCAAACATCTAGATGTAAAACCCAAAATCTAGAGGTAAAGCCCAATATCTAGACGTAAAGCCCAAAATCTAGATGTAAAGCCCAACTTCCAGATCTAAAGCCCAACTTCAAGATCTAAAGCCCAAATTCTAGATCTAACACCCAAAATCTAGAGGTAAAGACCAATATCTAGTGGTAAAACCCAACATCTAGAGGTAAAGCCAGATATCTAGAGGTAAAGCCCAACATCTAGAGGAAAAGCAAAATATATAGATTTCAAACCCAAATTCTAGAGTTAAATCCCAACATCTAGAGGTAAAGCCCAACTTCCAGAGTTAAAGTCCAAAGTCTAGAGGTAAACACCAATACCTAGAGTTAGAGCCCAAAATCTAGAGATAAAGCCCAACATCTAGAGATAAAGCCAGATATATAGATTTAAAATCCACAATCTGGAGGTAAAGCCCAACATCTAGAGCTAAAGCCCCAAATCTAGATGTAAAGCCCAATTGCTAGATCTAAAGCCAAATACTCTAGAGGTAAAGCCTAACATGTAGAGGTAAAGACTAAGATCTAGAGGTGAATTCCAATATCTAGTGTTAAAGCCCGACACCTACAGTTAAAGCCAAACATCTAGATGTAAATCCCAACTTCTAGAGGTAAAGCCGAATATCTAGAGTTAAAGCGCATCCTTTAGAGTAAAGCCCAAAATCTAGAGTTAAAGCCCAACATCTAGAGGGAAAGCCCAGAATCTAGAGGTAAAGCCTAACATCTAGAGGTGAATTCCAAAATCAAGTGTTAAGGTCCGACATCTACAGTTAAAGCCAACCATATAGATGTAACCCCCAACTTCTAGAGGTAAGGCCCAAAATCTAGAGGTAAAGCCCAACATCTAGAGTTAAAGCCGAACGTCTTGAGGTAAAGCCCAAAGTCTAGAGGTAAAGCCCAACTTCTAGAGGTAAAGTCCAAAATCTAGAGGTAAAGCCCAAGACCTAGTGGTAGAGCCCAAAATCTAGAGGTAAAGCCCAATATCTAGACGTAAAGCCAGATATCTAGATGTAAATCCCAACTTCTAGATCTAAAGCCCAAAATATAGCTGTAAAGCCCAACTTCTAAATCTAAAGCCCAACATCTAGAGGTAAAGCCCAATATTTAGAGTTTAAGCGCATCATTTAGAGGTAAAGCCCAAAATCTAGATGTAAAGCCCAACTTCTAGAGGTAAAGCCCATCATCTAGTCCTACAGCCCAATGTCTGCAGGTAAAGCACATCTTACAGAGGTGAAGGCAAACATCTAGATGTAAAACCCAAAATCTAGAGGTAAAGCCCAACATCTAGAGGAAAAGCCAAATATATAGATTTAAAAAACAAAATCTAGAGGTAAAGCCCAATATCTAGACCTAAAGCCCAAAATCTAGATGTAAAGCCCAACTTCTAGATCTAAAGCCCAAAATCTAGGTGTAAAGCCCAAATTCTAGATCTAACACCCAAAATCTAGAGGTAAATACCAATATCTAGTGGTAAAACCCAACATCTAGAGGTAAAGCCAGATATCTAGAGGTAAAGCCCAACATCTAGAGGAAAAGCAAAATATATAGATTTCAAACCCAAATTCTAGAGTTCAATCCCAACATCTAGAGGTAAAGCCCAACTTCCAGAGTTAAAGTCCAAAAGCTAGAGGTAAACACCAATACCTAGAGTTAGAGCCCAAAATCTAGAGATAAAGCCCACATCTAGAGATAAAGCCAGATATATAGATTTAAAATCCAAAATCTGGAGGTAAAGCCCAACATCTAGAGCTAAAGCCCCAAATCTAGATGTAAAGCCCAATTGGTAGATCTAAAGCCAAATACTCTAGAGGTAAAGCCCAACATCTAGAGGAAAAGCCAAATATATAGATTTAAAACTCAAAATCTAGAGATAAAGCCGAACACCTAAATGTAAAGCAAAACATCTAGATGTAATCCAAACATCTAGAGGTAAAGCCTAACATCTAGAGGTGAAGCACAACATATAGAGGTATAACCCAACATCTAGAGATAAAGACCAACATCTAAATGTAAAGCAAAATATCTAGATGTAAAACCCTACATCTAGAGGTAAAGTCCAATATCTAGACCTAAAGACCAACATCTAGAGGTAAAACCCAACATCTAGTGGTAAAGCCCAACGTCTGGAGGTAAAGCCCAGATTCTAGAGAGAAGCCAAAAATCCAGATGGAAAACCCAAAATCTAGAGGTAAAGCCCAACATCTACAGGTAAATCCAGATATCTAGGGGTAAAGCCCAACATCTAGAGGAAAAGCCAAATATATAGATATAAAACCCAAAATCTAGAGGTAAAGCCCAATATCTAGACGTAAAGCCCAAAATCTAGATGAAAAGCACAACTTCTAGATCTAAAGCCCAACATCTAGAGGTAAAGACCAACATCTAGAGGTAAAACCCAACATCTAGAGGTAAAGCCAGATATCTAGAGGTAAAGCCCAATGTCTGGAGGTAAAGCCCATCATCTAGTCCTACAGCCCAATGCCTGCAGGTATAGCCCAACTTACAGAGGTGAAGGCAAACATCTAGATGTAAAACCCCAAATCTAGAGGTAAAGCCCAACATCTAGAGGAAAAGCCAAATATATATATATTTAAAACCCAAAATCTAAAGCTATAGCCCAACATCTAGAGGTAAAGCCAGATATCTAGGGGTAAAGGCCAACATCTAGAGGAAAAGCCAAATATATAGATTTAAAACCCAAAATCTAGAGGTAAAGCCCAATATCAAGACGTAAAGGCCAAAATCTAGATGTAAAGCCCAGCTTCTTGATCTAAAGCCCAAAATCTAGATGTAAAGCCCAAATTCTAGATCTAAAGCACAACATCTAGAGATAAAGACCAATATCTAGAGGTAAAACCCAACATCTAGAGGTAAAGCCAGATATCTAGAGGTAAAGCCCAACATCTAGAGGAAAAGCAAAATATATAGATTTCAAACCCAAATTCTAGAGTTCAATCCCAACATCTAGAGGTAAATCCCAAAGTCTAGATGTAAAGCTCAACTTCCAGATTTAAAGTCAAAAATCTAAATGTAAATACCAATACCTAGAGGTAGAGCCCAAAATGTAGAGGTAAAGCCCAACATCTAGAGATAAAGCCAGATATATAGATCTAAACCCCAAAATCTAGAGGTGAAGCCCAATATCTAGACGTAAAACCCAAAATCTAGATGTAAAGCCCAAATTCTAGATCTAAAGCCCAACATCTAGAGGTAAGGCCCAATATTTAGAGTTTAAGCTCATCATTTAGAGGTAAAGCCCAAAATCTAGAGTTAAAGCCCAACTTCTAGAGGTAAAGCCCATCATCTAGTCCTACAGCCAAATGTCTGCAGGTAAAGCCCAACTTACAGAGGTGAAGGCAAACATCTAGATGTAAAACCCAAAAACTAGAGGTAAAGACCAATATCTAGACGTAAAGCCCAAAATCTAGATGTAAAGACAGATATCTACAGGTAAAGCCCAACATCTAGAGGAAAAGCCAAATATATAGATTTAAAACCCAAAATCTAGAGGTGAAGCCCAATATCTAGACATAAAGCCCAAAATCTAGATGTAAAGCCCAAATTCTAGATCTAAAGCCCAAAATATAGATGTAAAGCCCAACTTCTAAATCTAAAGCCCAACATCTAGAGGTAAAGCCCAATATTTAGAGTTTAAGCTCATCATTTAGAGGTAAAGCCCAAAATCTAGATGTAAAGCCCAACTTCTAGAGGTAAAGCCCATCATCTAGTCCTAGAGCCCAATGTCTGCAGGTAAAGCCCAACTTACAGAGGTGAAGGCAAACATCTAGATGTAAAACCCAAAATCTAGAGGTAAAGCCCAATATCTAGACGTAAAGCCCAAAATCTAGATGTAAAGCCCAACTTCCAGATCTAAAGCCCAACTTCAAGATCTAAAGCCCAAATTCTAGATCTAACACCCAAAATCTAGAGGTAAAGACCAATATCTAGTGGTAAAACCCAACATCTAGAGGTAAAGCCAGATATCTAGAGGTAAAGCCCAACATCTAGAGGAAAAGCAAAATATATAGATTTCAAACCCAAATTCTAGAGTTCAATCCCAACATCTAGAGGTAAAGCCCAACTTCCAGAGTTAAAGTCCAAAATCTAGAGGTAAACACCAATACCTAGAGTTAGAGCCCAAAATCTAGAGATAAAGCCCACATCTAGAGATAAAGCCAGATATATAGATTTAAAATCCAAAATCTGGAGGTAAAGCCCAACATCTAGAGCTAAAGCCCCAAATCTAGATGTAAAGCCCAATTGCTAGATCTAAAGCCAAATACTCTAGAGGTAAAGCCCAACATCTAGACGTAAAGCCAGATATCTGACGGTAAAGCCCAACATCTAGAGGAAAAGCCAAATATATAGATTTAAAACTCAAAATCTAGAGATAAAGCCGAACACCTAAATGTAAAGCAAAACATCTAGATGTAATCCAAACATCTAGAGGTAAAGCCTAACATCTAGAGGTGAAGCACAACATATAGAGGTATAACCCAACATCTAGAGATAAAGACCAACATCTAAATGTAAAGCAAAATATCTAGATGTAAAACCCTACATCTAGAGGTTAAGTCCAATATCTAGACCTAAAGACCAACATCTAGAGGTAAAACCCAACATCTAGTGGTAAAGCCCAACGTCTGGAGGTAAAGCCCAGATTCTAGAGAGAAGCCAAAAATCCAGATGGAAAACCCAAAATCTAGAGGTAAAGCCCAACATCTACAGGTAAATCCAGATATCTAGGGGTAAAGCCCAACATCTAGAGGAAAAGCCAAAAATATAGATATAAAACCCAAAATCTAGAGGTAAAGCCCAATATCTAGACGTAAAGCCCAAAATCTAGATGAAAAGCACAACTTCTAGATCTAAAGCCCAACATCTAGAGGTAAAGACCAACATCTAGAGGTAAAACCCAACATCTAGAGGTAAAGCCAGATATCTAGAGGTAAAGCCCAATGTCTGGAGGTAAAGCCCATCATCTAGTCCTACAGCCCAATGCCTGCAGGTATAGCCCAACTTACAGAGGTGAAGGCAAACATCTAGATGTAAAACCCCAAATCTAGAGGTAAAGCCCAACATCTAGAGGAAAAGCCAAATATATATATATTTAAAACCCAAAATCTAAAGCTATAGCCCAACATCTAGAGGTAAAGCCAGATATCTAGGGGTAAAGGCCAACATCTAGAGGAAAAGCCAAATATATAGATTTAAAACCCAAAATCTAGAGGTAAAGCCCAATATCAAGACGTAAAGGCCAAAATCTAGATGTAAAGCCCAGCTTCTTGATCTAAAGCCCAAAATCTAGATGTAAAGCCCAAATTCTAGATCTAAAGCACAACATCTAGAGATAAAGACCAATATCTAGAGGTAAAACCCAACATCTAGAGGTAAAGCCAGATATCTAGAGGTAAAGCCCAACATCTAGAGGAAAAGCAAAATATATAGATTTCAAACCCAAATTCTAGAGTTCAATCCCAACATCTAGAGGTAAATCCCAAAGTCTAGATGTAAAGCTCAACTTCCAGATTTAAAGTCAAAAATCTAAATGTAAATACCAATACCTAGAGGTAGAGCCCAAAATGTAGAGGTAAAGCCCAACATCTAGAGATAAAGCCAGATATATAGATCTAAACCCCAAAATCTAGAGGTGAAGCCCAATATCTAGACGTAAAACCCAAAATCTAGATGTAAAGCCCAAATTCTAGATCTAAAGCCCAACATCTAGAGGTAAGGCCCAATATTTAGAGTTTAAGCTCATCATTTAGAGGTAAAGCCCAAAATCTAGAGTTAAAGCCCAACTTCTAGAGGTAAAGCCCATCATCTAGTCCTACAGCCAAATGTCTGCAGGTAAAGCCCAACTTACAGAGGTGAAGGCAAACATCTAGATGTAAAACCCAAAAACTAGAGGTAAAGACCAATATCTAGACGTAAAGCCCAAAATCTAGATGTAAAGACAGATATCTACAGGTAAAGCCCAACATCTAGAGGAAAAGCCAAATATATAGATTTAAAACCCAAAATCTAGAGGTGAAGCCCAATATCTAGACATAAAGCCCAAAATCTAGATGTAAAGCCCAAATTCTAGATCTAAAGCCCAAAATATAGATGTAAAGCCCAACTTCTAAATCTAAAGCCCAACATCTAGAGGTAAAGCCCAATATTTAGAGTTTAAGCTCATCATTTAGAGGTAAAGCCCAAAATCTAGATGTAAAGCCCAACTTCTAGAGGTAAAGCCCATCATCTAGTCCTAGAGCCCAATGTCTGCAGGTAAAGCCCAACTTACAGAGGTGAAGGCAAACATCTAGATGTAAAACCCAAAATCTAGAGGTAAAGCCCAATATCTAGACGTAAAGCCCAAAATCTAGATGTAAAGCCCAACTTCCAGATCTAAAGCCCAACTTCAAGATCTAAAGCCCAAATTCTAGATCTAACACCCAAAATCTAGAGGTAAAGACCAATATCTAGTGGTAAAACCCAACATCTAGAGGTAAAGCCAGATATCTAGAGGTAAAGCCCAACATCTAGAGGAAAAGCAAAATATATAGATTTCAAACCCAAATTCTAGAGTTCAATCCCAACATCTAGAGGTAAAGCCCAACTTCCAGAGTTAAAGTCCAAAATCTAGAGGTAAACACCAATACCTAGAGTTAGAGCCCAAAATCTAGAGATAAAGCCCACATCTAGAGATAAAGCCAGATATATAGATTTAAAATCCAAAATCTGGAGGTAAAGCCCAACATCTAGAGCTAAAGCCCCAAATCTAGATGTAAAGCCCAATTGGTAGATCTAAAGCCAAATACTCTAGAGGTAAAGCCCAACATCTAGACGTAAAGCCAGATATCTGACGGTAAAGCCCAACATCTAGAGGAAAAGCCAAATATATAGATTTAAAACTCAAAATCTAGAGATAAAGCCGAACACCTAAATGTAAAGCAAAACATCTAGATGTAATCCAAACATCTAGAGGTAAAGCCTAACATCTAGAGGTGAAGCACAACATATAGAGGTATAACCCAACATCTAGAGATAAAGACCAACATCTAAATGTAAAGCAAAATATCTAGATGTAAAACCCTACATCTAGAGGTTAAGTCCAATATCTAGACCTAAAGACCAACATCTAGAGGTAAAACCCAACATCTAGTGGTAAAGCCCAACGTCTGGAGGTAAAGCCCAGATTCTAGAGAGAAGCCAAAAATCCAGATGGAAAACCCAAAATCTAGAGGTAAAGCCCAACATCTACAGGTAAATCCAGATATCTAGGGGTAAAGCCCAACATCTAGAGGAAAAGCCAAAAATATAGATATAAAACCCAAAATCTAGAGGTAAAGCCCAATATCTAGACGTAAAGCCCAAAATCTAGATGAAAAGCACAACTTCTAGATCTAAAGCCCAACATCTAGAGGTAAAGACCAACATCTAGAGGTAAAACCCAACATCTAGAGGTAAAGCCAGATATCTAGAGGTAAAGCCCAATGTCTGGAGGTAAAGCCCATCATCTAGTCCTACAGCCCAATGCCTGCAGGTATAGCCCAACTTACAGAGGTGAAGGCAAACATCTAGATGTAAAACCCCAAATCTAGAGGTAAAGCCCAACATCTAGAGGAAAAGCCAAATATATATATATTTAAAACCCAAAATCTAAAGCTATAGCCCAACATCTAGAGGTAAAGCCAGATATCTAGGGGTAAAGGCCAACATCTAGAGGAAAAGCCAAATATATAGATTTAAAACCCAAAATCTAGAGGTAAAGCCCAATATCAAGACGTAAAGGCCAAAATCTAGATGTAAAGCCCAGCTTCTTGATCTAAAGCCCAAAATCTAGATGTAAAGCCCAAATTCTAGATCTAAAGCACAACATCTAGAGATAAAGACCAATATCTAGAGGTAAAACCCAACATCTAGAGGTAAAGCCAGATTTCTAGAGGTAAAGCCCAACATCTAGAGGAAAAGCAAAATATATAGACTTCAAACCCAAATTCTAGAGTTCAATCCCAACATCTAGAGGTAAATCCCAAAGTCTAGATGTAAAGCTCAACTTCCAGATTTAAAGTCAAAAATCTAAATGTAAATACCAATACCTAGAGGTAGAGCCCAAAATGTAGAGGTAAAGCCCAACATCTAGAGATAAAGCCAGATATATAGATCTAAACCCCAAAATCTAGAGGTGAAGCCCAATATCTAGACGTAAAGCCCAAAATCTAGATGTAAAGCCCAACTTCTAGATCTAAAGCCCAAAATATAGCTGTAAAGCCCAACTTCTAAATCTAAAGCCCAACATCTAGAGGTAAAGCCCAATATTTAGAGTTTAAGCGCATCATTTAGAGGTAAAGCCCAAAATCTAGATGTAAAGCCCAACTTCTAGAGGTAAAGCCCATCATCTAGTCCTACAGCCCAATGTCTGCAGGTAAAGCACATCTTACAGAGGTGAAGGCAAACATCTAGATGTAAAACCCAAAATCTAGAGGTAAAGCCCAACATCTAGAGGAAAAGCCAAATATATAGATTTAAAAAACAAAATCTAGAGGTAAAGCCCAATATCTAGACCTAAAGCCCAAAATCTAGATGTAAAGCCCAACTTCTAGATCTAAAGCCCAAAATCTAGGTGTAAAGCCCAAATTCTAGATCTAACACCCAAAATCTAGAGGTAAATACCAATATCTAGTGGTAAAACCCAACATCTAGAGGTAAAGCCAGATATCTAGAGGTAAAGCCCAACATCTAGAGGAAAAGCAAAATATATAGATTTCAAACCCAAATTCTAGAGTTCAATCCCAACATCTAGAGGTAAAGCCCAACTTCCAGAGTTAAAGTCCAAAAGCTAGAGGTAAACACCAATACCTAGAGTTAGAGCCCAAAATCTAGAGATAAAGCCCACATCTAGAGATAAAGCCAGATATATAGATTTAAAATCCAAAATCTGGAGGTAAAGCCCAACATCTAGAGGAAAAGCCAAATATATAGATTTAAAACTCAAAATCTAGAGATAAAGCCGAACACCTAAATGTAAAGCAAAACATCTAGATGTAATCCAAACATCTAGAGGTAAAGCCTAACATCTAGAGGTGAAGCACAACATATAGAGGTATAACCCAACATCTAGAGATAAAGACCAACATCTAAATGTAAAGCAAAATATCTAGATGTAAAACCCTACATCTAGAGGTAAAGTCCAATATCTAGACCTAAAGACCAACATCTAGAGGTAAAACCCAACATCTAGTGGTAAAGCCCAACGTCTGGAGGTAAAGCCCAGATTCTAGAGAGAAGCCAAAAATCCAGATGGAAAACCCAAAATCTAGAGGTAAAGCCCAACATCTACAGGTAAATCCAGATATCTAGGGGTAAAGCCCAACATCTAGAGGAAAAGCCAAATATATAGATATAAAACCCAAAATCTAGAGGTAAAGCCCAATATCTAGACGTAAAGCCCAAAATCTAGATGAAAAGCACAACTTCTAGATCTAAAGCCCAACATCTAGAGGTAAAGACCAACATCTAGAGGTAAAACCCAACATCTAGAGGTAAAGCCAGATATCTAGAGGTAAAGCCCAATGTCTGGAGGTAAAGCCCATCATCTAGTCCTACAGCCCAATGCCTGCAGGTATAGCCCAACTTACAGAGGTGAAGGCAAACATCTAGATGTAAAACCCCAAATCTAGAGGTAAAGCCCAACATCTAGAGGAAAAGCCAAATATATATATATTTAAAACCCAAAATCTAAAGCTATAGCCCAACATCTAGAGGTAAAGCCAGATATCTAGGGGTAAAGGCCAACATCTAGAGGAAAAGCCAAATATATAGATTTAAAACCCAAAATCTAGAGGTAAAGCCCAATATCAAGACGTAAAGGCCAAAATCTAGATGTAAAGCCCAGCTTCTTGATCTAAAGCCCAAAATCTAGATGTAAAGCCCAAATTCTAGATCTAAAGCACAACATCTAGAGATAAAGACCAATATCTAGAGGTAAAACCCAACATCTAGAGGTAAAGCCAGATATCTAGAGGTAAAGCCCAACATCTAGAGGAAAAGCAAAATATATAGATTTCAAACCCAAATTCTAGAGTTCAATCCCAACATCTAGAGGTAAATCCCAAAGTCTAGATGTAAAGCTCAACTTCCAGATTTAAAGTCAAAAATCTAAATGTAAATACCAATACCTAGAGGTAGAGCCCAAAATGTAGAGGTAAAGCCCAACATCTAGAGATAAAGCCAGATATATAGATCTAAACCCCAAAATCTAGAGGTGAAGCCCAATATCTAGACGTAAAACCCAAAATCTAGATGTAAAGCCCAAATTCTAGATCTAAAGCCCAACATCTAGAGGTAAGGCCCAATATTTAGAGTTTAAGCTCATCATTTAGAGGTAAAGCCCAAAATCTAGAGTTAAAGCCCAACTTCTAGAGGTAAAGCCCATCATCTAGTCCTACAGCCAAATGTCTGCAGGTAAAGCCCAACTTACAGAGGTGAAGGCAAACATCTAGATGTAAAACCCAAAAACTAGAGGTAAAGACCAATATCTAGACGTAAAGCCCAAAATCTAGATGTAAAGACAGATATCTACAGGTAAAGCCCAACATCTAGAGGAAAAGCCAAATATATAGATTTAAAACCCAAAATCTAGAGGTGAAGCCCAATATCTAGACATAAAGCCCAAAATCTAGATGTAAAGCCCAAATTCTAGATCTAAAGCCCAAAATATAGATGTAAAGCCCAACTTCTAAATCTAAAGCCCAACATCTAGAGGTAAAGCCCAATATTTAGAGTTTAAGCTCATCATTTAGAGGTAAAGCCCAAAATCTAGATGTAAAGCCCAACTTCTAGAGGTAAAGCCCATCATCTAGTCCTAGAGCCCAATGTCTGCAGGTAAAGCCCAACTTACAGAGGTGAAGGCAAACATCTAGATGTAAAACCCAAAATCTAGAGGTAAAGCCCAATATCTAGACGTAAAGCCCAAAATCTAGATGTAAAGCCCAACTTCCAGATCTAAAGCCCAACTTCAAGATCTAAAGCCCAAATTCTAGATCTAACACCCAAAATCTCGAGGTAAAGACCAATATCTAGTGGTAAAACCCAACATCTAGAGGTAAAGCCAGATATCTAGAGGTAAAGCCCAACATCTAGAGGAAAAGCAAAATATATAGATTTCAAACCCAAATTCTAGAGTTCAATCCCAACATCTAGAGGTAAAGCCCAACTTCCAGAGTTAAAGTCCAAAATCTAGAGGTAAACACCAATACCTAGAGTTAGAGCCCAAAATCTAGAGATAAAGCCCACATCTAGAGATAAAGCCAGATATATAGATTTAAAATCCAAAATCTGGAGGTAAAGCCCAACATCTAGAGCTAAAGCCCCAAATCTAGATGTAAAGCCCAATTGGTAGATCTAAAGCCAAATACTCTAGAGGTAAAGCCCAACATCTAGACGTAAAGCCAGATATCTGACGGTAAAGCCCAACATCTAGAGGAAAAGCCAAATATATAGATTTAAAACTCAAAATCTAGAGATAAAGCCGAACACCTAAATGTAAAGCAAAACATCTAGATGTAATCCAAACATCTAGAGGTAAAGCCTAACATCTAGAGGTGAAGCACAACATATAGAGGTATAACCCAACATCTAGAGATAAAGACCAACATCTAAATGTAAAGCAAAATATCTAGATGTAAAACCCTACATCTAGAGGTTAAGTCCAATATCTAGACCTAAAGACCAACATCTAGAGGTAAAACCCAACATCTAGTGGTAAAGCCCAACGTCTGGAGGTAAAGCCCAGATTCTAGAGAGAAGCCAAAAATCCAGATGGAAAACCCAAAATCTAGAGGTAAAGCCCAACATCTACAGGTAAATCCAGATATCTAGGGGTAAAGCCCAACATCTAGAGGAAAAGCCAAATATATAGATATAAAACCCAAAATCTAGAGGTAAAGCCCAATATCTAGACGTAAAGCCCAAAATCTAGATGAAAAGCACAACTTCTAGATCTAAAGCCCAACATCTAGAGGTAAAGACCAACATCTAGAGGTAAAACCCAACATCTAGAGGTAAAGCCAGATATCTAGAGGTAAAGCCCAATGTCTGGAGGTAAAGCCCATCATCTAGTCCTACAGCCCAATGCCTGCAGGTATAGCCCAACTTACAGAGGTGAAGGCAAACATCTAGATGTAAAACCCCAAATCTAGAGGTAAAGCCCAACATCTAGAGGAAAAGCCAAATATATATATATTTAAAACCCAAAATCTAAAGCTATAGCCCAACATCTAGAGGTAAAGCCAGATATCTAGGGGTAAAGGCCAACATCTAGAGGAAAAGCCAAATATATAGATTTAAAACCCAAAATCTAGAGGTAAAGCCCAATATCAAGACGTAAAGGCCAAAATCTAGATGTAAAGCCCAGCTTCTTGATCTAAAGCCCAAAATCTAGATGTAAAGCCCAAATTCTAGATCTAAAGCACAACATCTAGAGATAAAGACCAATATCTAGAGGTAAAACCCAACATCTAGAGGTAAAGCCAGATTTCTAGAGGTAAAGCCCAACATCTAGAGGAAAAGCAAAATATATAGATTTCAAACCCAAATTCTAGAGTTCAATCCCAACATCTAGAGGTAAATCCCAAAGTCTAGATGTAAAGCTCAACTTCCAGATTTAAAGTCAAAAATCTAAATGTAAATACCAATACCTAGAGGTAGAGCCCAAAATGTAGAGGTAAAGCCCAACATCTAGAGATAAAGCCAGATATATAGATCTAAACCCCAAAATCTAGAGGTGAAGCCCAATATCTAGACGTAAAGCCCAAAATCTAGATGTAAAGCCCAACTTCTAGATCTAAAGCCCAAAATATAGCTGTAAAGCCCAACTTCTAAATCTAAAGCCCAACATCTAGAGGTAAAGCCCAATATTTAGAGTTTAAGCGCATCATTTAGAGGTAAAGCCCAAAATCTAGATGTAAAGCCCAACTTCTAGAGGTAAAGCCCATCATCTAGTCCTACAGCCCAATGTCTGCAGGTAAAGCACATCTTACAGAGGTGAAGGCAAACATCTAGATGTAAAACCCAAAATCTAGAGGTAAAGCCCAACTTACAGAGGTGAAGGCAAACATCTAGATGTAAAACCCAAAATCTAGAGGTAAAGCCCAATATCTAGACGTAAAGCCCAAAATCTAGATGTAAAGCCCAACTTCCAGATCTAAAGCCCAACTTCAAGATCTAAAGCCCAAATTCTAGATCTAACACCCAAAATCTAGAGGTAAAGACCAATATCTAGTGGTAAAACCCAACATCTAGAGGTAAAGCCAGATATCTAGAGGTAAAGCCCAACATCTAGAGGAAAAGCAAAATATATAGATTTCAAACCCAAATTCTAGAGTTCAATCCCAACATCTAGAGGTAAAGCCCAACTTCCAGAGTTAAAGTCCAAAATCTAGAGGTAAACACCAATACCTAGAGTTAGAGCCCAAAATCTAGAGATAAAGCCCACATCTAGAGATAAAGCCAGATATATAGATTTAAAATCCAAAATCTGGAGGTAAAGCCCAACATCTAGAGCTAAAGCCCCAAATCTAGATGTAAAGCCCAATTGGTAGATCTAAAGCCAAATACTCTAGAGGTAAAGCCCAACATCTAGAGGAAAAGCCAAATATATAGATTTAAAACTCAAAATCTAGAGATAAAGCCGAACACCTAAATGTAAAGCAAAACATCTAGATGTAATCCAAACATCTAGAGGTAAAGCCTAACATCTAGAGGTGAAGCACAACATATAGAGGTATAACCCAACATCTAGAGATAAAGACCAACATCTAAATGTAAAGCAAAATATCTAGATGTAAAACCCTACATCTAGAGGTAAAGTCCAATATCTAGACCTAAAGACCAACATCTAGAGGTAAAACCCAACATCTAGTGGTAAAGCCCAACGTCTGGAGGTAAAGCCCAGATTCTAGAGAGAAGCCAAAAATCCAGATGGAAAACCCAAAATCTAGAGGTAAAGCCCAACATCTACAGGTAAATCCAGATATCTAGGGGTAAAGCCCAACATCTAGAGGAAAAGCCAAATATATAGATATAAAACCCAAAATCTAGAGGTAAAGCCCAATATCTAGACGTAAAGCCCAAAATCTAGATGAAAAGCACAACTTCTAGATCTAAAGCCCAACATCTAGAGGTAAAGACCAACATCTAGAGGTAAAACCCAACATCTAGAGGTAAAGCCAGATATCTAGAGGTAAAGCCCAATGTATGGAGGTAAAGCCCATCATCTAGTCCTACAGCCCAATGCCTGCAGGTATAGCCCAACTTACAGAGGTGAAGGCAAACATCTAGATGTAAAACCCCAAATCTAGAGGTAAAGCCCAACATCTAGAGGAAAAGCCAAATATATATATATTTAAAACCCAAAATCTAAAGGTATAGCCCAACATCTAGAGGTAAAGCCAGATATCTAGGGGTAAAGGCCAACATCTAGAGGAAAAGCCAAATATATAGATTTAAAACCCAAAATCTAGAGGTAAAGCCCAATATCAAGACGTAAAGGCCAAAATCTAGATGTAAAGCCCAGCTTCTTGATCTAAAGCCCAAAATCTAGATGTAAAGCCCAAATTCTAGATCTAAAGCACAACATCTAGAGATAAAGACCAATATCTAGAGGTAAAACCCAACATCTAGAGGTAAAGCCAGATATCTAGAGGTAAAGCCCAACATCTAGAGGAAAAGCAAAATATATAGATTTCAAACCCAAATTCTAGAGTTCAATCCCAACATCTAGAGGTAAATCCCAAAGTCTAGATGTAAAGCTCAACTTCCAGATTTAAAGTCAAAAATCTAAATGTAAATACCAATACCTAGAGGTAGAGCCCAAAATGTAGAGGTAAAGCCCAACATCTAGAGATAAAGCCAGATATATAGATCTAAACCCCAAAATCTAGAGGTGAAGCCCAATATCTAGACGTAAAACCCAAAATCTAGATGTAAAGCCCAAATTCTAGATCTAAAGCCCAACATCTAGAGGTAAGGCCCAATATTTAGAGTTTAAGCTCATCATTTAGAGGTAAAGCCCAAAATCTAGAGTTAAAGCCCAACTTCTAGAGGTAAAGCCCATCATCTAGTCCTACAGCCAAATGTCTGCAGGTAAAGCCCAACTTACAGAGGTGAAGGCAAACATCTAGATGTAAAACCCAAAAACTAGAGGTAAAGACCAATATCTAGACGTAAAGCCCAAAATCTAGATGTAAAGACAGATATCTACAGGTAAAGCCCAACATCTAGAGGAAAAGCCAAATATATAGATTTAAAACCCAAAATCTAGAGGTGAAGCCCAATATCTAGACATAAAGCCCAAAATCTAGATGTAAAGCCCAAATTCTAGATCTAAAGCCCAAAATATAGATGTAAAGCCCAACTTCTAAATCTAAAGCCCAACATCTAGAGGTAAAGCCCAATATTTAGAGTTTAAGCTCATCATTTAGAGGTAAAGCCCAAAATCTAGATGTAAAGCCCAACTTCTAGAGGTAAAGCCCATCATCTAGTCCTAGAGCCCAATGTCTGCAGGTAAAGCCCAACTTACAGAGGTGAAGGCAAACATCTAGATGTAAAACCCAAAATCTAGAGGTAAAGCCCAATATCTAGACGTAAAGCCCAAAATCTAGATGTAAAGCCCAACTTCCAGATCTAAAGCCCAACTTCAAGATCTAAAGCCCAAATTCTAGATCTAACACCCAAAATCTCGAGGTAAAGACCAATATCTAGTGGTAAAACCCAACATCTAGAGGTAAAGCCAGATATCTAGAGGTAAAGCCCAACATCTAGAGGAAAAGCAAAATATATAGATTTCAAACCCAAATTCTAGAGTTCAATCCCAACATCTAGAGGTAAAGCCCAACTTCCAGAGTTAAAGTCCAAAATCTAGAGGTAAACACCAATACCTAGAGTTAGAGCCCAAAATCTAGAGATAAAGCCCACATCTAGAGATAAAGCCAGATATATAGATTTAAAATCCAAAATCTGGAGGTAAAGCCCAACATCTAGAGCTAAAGCCCCAAATCTAGATGTAAAGCCCAATTGGTAGATCTAAAGCCAAATACTCTAGAGGTAAAGCCCAACATCTAGACGTAAAGCCAGATATCTGACGGTAAAGCCCAACATCTAGAGGAAAAGCCAAATATATAGATTTAAAACTCAAAATCTAGAGATAAAGCCGAACACCTAAATGTAAAGCAAAACATCTAGATGTAATCCAAACATCTAGAGGTAAAGCCTAACATCTAGAGGTGAAGCACAACATATAGAGGTATAACCCAACATCTAGAGATAAAGACCAACATCTAAATGTAAAGCAAAATATCTAGATGTAAAACCCTACATCTAGAGGTTAAGTCCAATATCTAGACCTAAAGACCAACATCTAGAGGTAAAACCCAACATCTAGTGGTAAAGCCCAACGTCTGGAGGTAAAGCCCAGATTCTAGAGAGAAGCCAAAAATCCAGATGGAAAACCCAAAATCTAGAGGTAAAGCCCAACATCTACAGGTAAATCCAGATATCTAGGGGTAAAGCCCAACATCTAGAGGAAAAGCCAAATATATAGATATAAAACCCAAAATCTAGAGGTAAAGCCCAATATCTAGACGTAAAGCCCAAAATCTAGATGAAAAGCACAACTTCTAGATCTAAAGCCCAACATCTAGAGGTAAAGACCAACATCTAGAGGTAAAACCCAACATCTAGAGGTAAAGCCAGATATCTAGAGGTAAAGCACAATGTCTGGAGGTAAAGCCCATCATCTAGTCCTACAGCCCAATGCCTGCAGGTATAGCCCAACTTACAGAGGTGAAGGCAAACATCTAGATGTAAAACCCCAAATCTAGAGGTAAAGCCCAACATCTAGAGGAAAAGCCAAATATATATATATTTAAAACCCAAAATCTAAAGCTATAGCCCAACATCTAGAGGTAAAGCCAGATATCTAGGGGTAAAGGCCAACATCTAGAGGAAAAGCCAAATATATAGATTTAAAACCCAAAATCTAGAGGTAAAGCCCAATATCAAGACGTAAAGGCCAAAATCTAGATGTAAAGCCCAGCTTCTTGATCTAAAGCCCAAAATCTAGATGTAAAGCCCAAATTCTAGATCTAAAGCACAACATCTAGAGATAAAGACCAATATCTAGAGGTAAAACCCAACATCTAGAGGTAAAGCCAGATTTCTAGAGGTAAAGCCCAACATCTAGAGGAAAAGCAAAATATATAGATTTCAAACCCAAATTCTAGAGTTCAATCCCAACATCTAGAGGTAAATCCCAAAGTCTAGATGTAAAGCTCAACTTCCAGATTTAAAGTCAAAAATCTAAATGTAAATACCAATACCTAGAGGTAGAGCCCAAAATGTAGAGGTAAAGCCCAACATCTAGAGATAAAGCCAGATATATAGATCTAAACCCCAAAATATAGAGGTGAAGCCCAATATCTAGACGTAAAACCCAAAATCTAGATGTAAAGCCCAAATTCTAGATCTAAAGCCCAACATCTAGAGGTAAGGCCCAATATTTAGAGTTTAAGCTCATCATTTAGAGGTAAAGCCCAAAATCTAGAGTTAAAGCCCAACTTCTAGAGGTAAAGCCCATCATCTAGTCCTACAGCCAAATGTCTGCAGGTAAAGCCCAACTTACAGAGGTGAAGGCAAACATCTAGATGTAAAACCCAAAAACTAGAGGTAAAGACCAATATCTAGACGTAAAGCCCAAAATCTAGATGTAAAGACAGATATCTACAGGTAAAGCCCAACATCTAGAGGAAAAGCCAAATATATAGATTTAAAACCCAAAATCTAGAGGTAAAGCCCAATATCTAGATGTAAAGCCCAAAATCTAGATGTAAAGCCCAACTTCCAGATCTAAAGCCCAACTTCTAGATCTAAAGCCCAAATTCTAGATCTAACACCCAAAATCTCGAGGTAAAGACCAATATCTAGTGGTAAAACCCAACATCTAGAGGTAAAGCCAGATATCTAGAGGTAAAGCCCAACATCTAGAGGAAAAGCAAAATATATAGATTTCAAACCCAAATTCTAGTGTTAAATCCCAACATCTAGAGGTAAAGCCCAACTTCCAGAGTTAAAGTCCAAAATCTAGAGGTAAACACCAATACCTAGAGTTAGAGCCCAAAATCTAGAGATAAAGCCCAACATCTAGAGATAAAGCCAGATATATAGGTTTAAAATCCAAATCTGGAGGTAAAGCCCAACATCTAGAGCTAAAGCCCCAAATCTAGATGTAAAGCCCAATTGCTAGATCTAAAGCCAAATACTCTAGAGGTAAAGCCCAACATGTAGAGGTAAAGACTAAGATCTAGAGGTGAATTCCAATATCTAGTGTTAAAGGCCGACACCTAGAGTTAAAGCCAAACATCTAGATGTAAAACCCAACTTCTAGAGGTAAAGCCCATCATCTAGTCCTACAGCACAATGTCTGCAGGTAAAGCCCAACTTACAGAGGTGAAGGCAAACATCTAGATGTAAACCACAAAATCTAGGGGTAAAGACCAATAACTAGACGTAAAGCCCAAAATCTAGATGTAAAGACAGATATCTACAGGTAAAGCCCAACATCTAGAGGAAAAGCCAAATATATAGATTTAAAACCCAAAATCTAGAGGTGAAGCCCAATATCTAGACGTAAAGCCCAAAATCTAGATGTAAAGCCCAAATTCTAGATCTAAAGCCCAAAATATAGATGTAAAGCCCAACTTCTAAATCTAAAGCCCAACATCTAGAGGTAAAGCCCAATATTTAGAGTTTAAGCTCATCATTTAGAGGTAAAGCCCAAAATCTAGATGTAAAGCCCAACTTCTAGAGGTAAAGCCCATCATCTAGTCCTACAGCCCAATGTCTGCAGGTAAAGCCCAACTTACAGAGGTGAAGGCAAACATCTAGATGTAAAACCCAAAATCTAGAGGTAAAGCCCAATATCTAGACGTAAAGCCCAAAATCTAGATGTAAAGCCCAACTTCCAGATCTAAAGCCCAACTTCAAGATCTAAAGCCCAAATTCTAGATCTAACACCCAAAATCTAGAGGTAAAGACCAATATCTAGTGGTAAAACCCAACATCTAGAGGTAAAGCCAGATATCTAGAGGTAAAGCCCAACATCTAGAGGAAAAGCAAAATATATAGATTTCAAACCCAAATTCTAGAGTTCAATCCCAACATCTAGAGGTAAAGCCCAACTTCCAGAGTTAAAGTCCAAAATCTAGAGGTAAACACCAATACCTAGAGTTAGAGCCCAAAATCTAGAGATAAAGCCCACATCTAGAGATAAAGCCAGATATATAGATTTAAAATCCAAAATCTGGAGGTAAAGCCCAACATCTAGAGCTAAAGCCCCAAATCTAGATGTAAAGCCCAATTGCTAGATCTAAAGCCAAATACTCTAGAGGTAAAGCCCAACATCTAGACGTAAAGCCAGATATCTGACGGTAAAGCCCAACATCTAGAGGAAAAGCCAAATATATAGATTTAAAACTCAAAATCTAGAGATAAAGCCGAACACCTAAATGTAAAGCAAAACATCTAGATGTAATCCAAACATCTAGAGGTAAAGCCTAACATCTAGAGGTGAAGCACAACATATAGAGGTATAACCCAACATCTAGAGATAAAGACCAACATCTAAATGTAAAGCAAAATATCTAGATGTAAACCCCTACATCTAGAGGTTAAGTCCAATATCTAGACCTAAAGACCAACATCTAGAGGTAAAACCCAACATCTAGTGGTAAAGCCCAACGTCTGGAGGTAAAGCCCAGATTCTAGAGAGAAGCCAAAAATCCAGATGGAAAACCCAAAATCTAGAGGTAAAGCCCAACATCTACAGGTAAATCCAGATATCTAGGGGTAAAGCCCAACATCTAGAGGAAAAGCCAAATATATAGATATAAAACCCAAAATCTAGAGGTAAAGCCCAATATCTAGACGTAAAGCCCAAAATCTAGATGAAAAGCACAACTTCTAGATCTAAAGCCCAACATCTAGAGGTAAAGACCAACATCTAGAGGTAAAACCCAACATCTAGAGGTAAAGCCAGATATCTAGAGGTAAAGCCCAATGTCTGGAGGTAAAGCCCATCATCTAGTCCTACAGCCCAATGCCTGCAGGTATAGCCCAACTTACAGAGGTGAAGGCAAACATCTAGATGTAAAACCCCAAATCTAGAGGTAAAGCCCAACATCTAGAGGAAAAGCCAAATATATATATATTTAAAACCCAAAATCTAAAGCTATAGCCCAACATCTAGAGGTAAAGCCAGATATCTAGGGGTAAAGGCCAACATCTAGAGGAAAAGCCAAATATATAGATTTAAAACCCAAAATCTAGAGGTAAAGCCCAATATCAAGACGTAAAGGCCAAAATCTAGATGTAAAGCCCAGCTTCTTGATCTAAAGCCCAAAATCTAGATGTAAAGCCCAAATTCTAGATCTAAAGCACAACATCTAGAGATAAAGACCAATATCTAGAGGTAAAACCCAACATCTAGAGGTAAAGCCAGATTTCTAGAGGTAAAGCCCAACATCTAGAGGAAAAGCAAAATATATAGATTTCAAACCCAAATTCTAGAGTTCAATCCCAACATCTAGAGGTAAATCCCAAAGTCTAGATGTAAAGCTCAACTTCCAGATTTAAAGTCAAAAATCTAAATGTAAATACCAATACCTAGAGGTAGAGCCCAAAATGTAGAGGTAAAGCCCAACATCTAGAGATAAAGCCAGATATATAGATCTAAACCCCAAAATATAGAGGTGAAGCCCAATATCTAGACGTAAAACCCAAAATCTAGATGTAAAGCCCAAATTCTAGATCTAAAGCCCAACATCTAGAGGTAAGGCCCAATATTTAGAGTTTAAGCTCATCATTTAGAGGTAAAGCCCAAAATCTAGAGTTAAAGCCCAACTTCTAGAGGTAAAGCCCATCATCTAGTCCTACAGCCAAATGTCTGCAGGTAAAGCCCAACTTACAGAGGTGAAGGCAAACATCTAGATGTAAAACCCAAAAACTAGAGGTAAAGACCAATATCTAGACGTAAAGCCCAAAATCTAGATGTAAAGACAGATATCTACAGGTAAAGCCCAACATCTAGAGGAAAAGCCAAATATATAGATTTAAAACCCAAAATCTAGAGGTAAAGCCCAATATCTAGATGTAAAGCCCAAAATCTAGATGTAAAGCCCAACTTCCAGATCTAAAGCCCAACTTCTAGATCTAAAGCCCAAATTCTAGATCTAACACCCAAAATCTCGAGGTAAAGACCAATATCTAGTGGTAAAACCCAACATCTAGAGGTAAAGCCAGATATCTAGAGGTAAAGCCCAACATCTAGAGGAAAAGCAAAATATATAGATTTCAAACCCAAATTCTAGTGTTAAATCCCAACATCTAGAGGTAAAGCCCAACTTCCAGAGTTAAAGTCCAAAATCTAGAGGTAAACACCAATACCTAGAGTTAGAGCCCAAAATCTAGAGATAAAGCCCAACATCTAGAGATAAAGCCAGATATATAGGTTTAAAATCCAAATCTGGAGGTAAAGCCCAACATCTAGAGCTAAAGCCCCAAATCTAGATGTAAAGCCCAATTGCTAGATCTAAAGCCAAATACTCTAGAGGTAAAGCCCAACATGTAGAGGTAAAGACTAAGATCTAGAGGTGAATTCCAATATCTAGTGTTAAAGGCCGACACCTAGAGTTAAAGCCAAACATCTAGATGTAAAACCCAACTTCTAGAGGTAAAGCCCATCATCTAGTCCTACAGCACAATGTCTGCAGGTAAAGCCCAACTTACAGAGGTGAAGGCAAACATCTAGATGTAAACCACAAAATCTAGGGGTAAAGACCAATAACTAGACGTAAAGCCCAAAATCTAGATGTAAAGACAGATATCTACAGGTAAAGCCCAACATCTAGAGGAAAAGCCAAATATATAGATTTAAAACCCAAAATCTAGAGGTGAAGCCCAATATCTAGACGTAAAGCCCAAAATCTAGATGTAAAGCCCAAATTCTAGATCTAAAGCCCAAAATATAGATGTAAAGCCCAACTTCTAAATCTAAAGCCCAACATCTAGAGGTAAAGCCCAATATTTAGAGTTTAAGCTCATCATTTAGAGGTAAAGCCCAAAATCTAGATGTAAAGCCCAACTTCTAGAGGTAAAGCCCATCATCTAGTCCTACAGCCCAATGTCTGCAGGTAAAGCCCAACTTACAGAGGTGAAGGCAAACATCTAGATGTAAAACCCAAAATCTAGAGGTAAAGCCCAATATCTAGACGTAAAGCCCAAAATCTAGATGTAAAGCCCAACTTCCAGATCTAAAGCCCAACTTCAAGATCTAAAGCCCAAATTCTAGATCTAACACCCAAAATCTAGAGGTAAAGACCAATATCTAGTGGTAAAACCCAACATCTAGAGGTAAAGCCAGATATCTAGAGGTAAAGCCCAACATCTAGAGGAAAAGCAAAATATATAGATTTCAAACCCAAATTCTAGAGTTCAATCCCAACATCTAGAGGTAAAGCCCAACTTCCAGAGTTAAAGTCCAAAATCTAGAGGTAAACACCAATACCTAGAGTTAGAGCCCAAAATCTAGAGATAAAGCCCACATCTAGAGATAAAGCCAGATATATAGATTTAAAATCCAAAATCTGGAGGTAAAGCCCAACATCTAGAGCTAAAGCCCCAAATCTAGATGTAAAGCCCAATTGCTAGATCTAAAGCCAAATACTCTAGAGGTAAAGCCCAACATCTAGACGTAAAGCCAGATATCTGACGGTAAAGCCCAACATCTAGAGGAAAAGCCAAATATATAGATTTAAAACTCAAAATCTAGAGATAAAGCCGAACACCTAAATGTAAAGCAAAACATCTAGATGTAATCCAAACATCTAGAGGTAAAGCCTAACATCTAGAGGTGAAGCACAACATATAGAGGTATAACCCAACATCTAGAGATAAAGACCAACATCTAAATGTAAAGCAAAATATCTAGATGTAAAACCCTACATCTAGAGGTAAAGTCCAATATCTAGACCTAAAGACCAACATCTAGAGGTAAAACCCAACATCTAGTGGTAAAGCCCAACGTCTGGAGGTAAAGCCCAGATTCTAGAGAGAAGCCAAAAATCCAGATGGAAAACCCAAAAACTAGAGGTAAAGCCCAACATCTACAGGTAAATCCAGATATCTAGGGGTAAAGCCCAACATCTAGAGGAAAAGCCAAATATATAGATATAAAACCCAAAATCTAGAGGTAAAGCCCAATATCTAGACGTAAAGCCCAAAATCTAGATGAAAAGCACAACTTCTAGATCTAAAGCCCAACATCTAGAGGTAAAGACCAACATCTAGAGGTAAAACCCAACATCTAGAGGTAAAGCCAGATATCTAGAGGTAAAGCCCAATGTCTGGAGGTAAAGCCCATCATCTAGTCCTACAGCCCAATGCCTGCAGGTATAGCCCAACTTACAGAGGTGAAGGCAAACATCTAGATGTAAAACCCCAAATCTAGAGGTAAAGCCCAACGTCTAGAGGAAAAGCCAAATATATATATATTTAAAACCCAAAATCTAGAGGTAAAGCCCAACATCTAGAGGTAAAGCCAGATATCTAGGGGTAAAGGCCAACATCTAGAGGAAAAGCCAAATATATAGATTTAAAACCCAAAATCTAGAGGTAAAGCCCAATATCAAGACGTAAAGGCCAAAATCTAGATGTAAAGCCCAGCTTCTTGATCTAAAGCCCAAAATCTAGATGTAAAGCCCAAATTCTAGATCTAAAGCACAACATCTAGAGATAAAGACCAATATCTAGAGGTAAAACCCAACATCTAGAGGTAAAGCCAGATATCTAGAGGTAAAGCCCAACATCTAGAGGAAAAGCAAAATATATAGATTTCAAACCCAAATTCTAGAGTTCAATCCCAACATCTAGAGGTAAATCCCAAAGTCTAGATGTAAAGCTCAACTTCCAGATTTAAAGTCAAAAATCTAAATGTAAATACCAATACCTAGAGGTAGAGCCCAAAATGTAGAGGTAAAGCCCAACATCTAGAGATAAAGCCAGATATATAGATCTAAACCCCAAAATCTAGAGGTGAAGCCCAATATCTAGACGTAAAACCCAAAATCTAGATGTAAAGCCCAAATTCTAGATCTAAAGCCCAACATCTAGAGGTAAGGCCCAATATTTAGAGTTTAAGCTCATCATTTAGAGGTAAAGCCCAAAATCTAGAGTTAAAGCCCAACTTCTAGAGGTAAAGCCCATCATCTAGTCCTACAGCCAAATGTCTGCAGGTAAAGCCCAACTTACAGAGGTGAAGGCAAACATCTAGATGTAAAACCCAAAAACTAGAGGTAAAGACCAATATCTAGACGTAAAGCCCAAAATCTAGATGTAAAGACAGATATCTACAGGTAAAGCCCAACATCTAGAGGAAAAGCCAAATATATAGATTTAAAACCCAAAATCTAGAGGTAAAGCCCAATATCTAGATGTAAAGCCCAAAATCTAGATGTAAAGCCCAACTTCCAGATCTAAAGCCCAACTTCTAGATCTAAAGCCCAAATTCTAGATCTAACACCCAAAATCTCGAGGTAAAGACCAATATCTAGTGGTAAAACCCAACATCTAGAGGTAAAGCCAGATATCTAGAGGTAAAGCCCAACATCTAGAGGAAAAGCAAAATATATAGATTTCAAACCCAAATTCTAGTGTTAAATCCCAACATCTAGAGGTAAAGCCCAACTTCCAGAGTTAAAGTCCAAAATCTAGAGGTAAACACCAATACCTAGAGTTAGAGCCCAAAATCTAGAGATAAAGCCCAACATCTAGAGATAAAGCCAGATATATAGGTTTAAAATCCAAAATCTGGAGGTAAAGCCCAACATCTAGAGCTAAAGCCCCAAATCTAGATGTAAAGCCCAATTGCTAGATCTAAAGCCAAATACTCTAGAGGTAAAGCCCAACATGTAGAGGTAAAGACTAAGATCTAGAGGTGAATTCCAATATCTAGTGTTAAAGGCCGACACCTAGAGTTAAAGCCAAACATCTAGATGTAAAACCCAACTTCTAGAGGTAAAGCCCATCATCTAGTCCTACAGCACAATGTCTGCAGGTAAAGCCCAACTTACAGAGGTGAAGGCAAACATCTAGATGTAAACCACAAAATCTAGGGGTAAAGACCAATAACTAGACGTAAAGCCCAAAATCTAGATGTAAAGACAGATATCTACAGGTAAAGCCCAACATCTAGAGGAAAAGCCAAATATATAGATTTAAAACCCAAAATCTAGAGGTGAAGCCCAATATCTAGACGTAAAGCCCAAAATCTAGATGTAAAGCCCAAATTCTAGATCTAAAGCCCAAAATATAGATGTAAAGCCCAACTTCTAAATCTAAAGCCCAACATCTAGAGGTAAAGCCCAATATTTAGAGTTTAAGCTCATCATTTAGAGGTAAAGCCCAAAATCTAGATGTAAAGCCCAACTTCTAGAGGTAAAGCCCATCATCTAGTCCTACAGCCCAATGTCTGCAGGTAAAGCCCAACTTACAGAGGTGAAGGCAAACATCTAGATGTAAAACCCAAAATCTAGAGGTAAAGCCCAATATCTAGACGTAAAGCCCAAAATCTAGATGTAAAGCCCAACTTCTAGATCTAAAGCCCAAAATCTAGATGTAAAGCCCAAATTCTAGATCTAACACCCAAAATCTAGAGGTAAAGACCAATATCTAGTGGTAAAACCCAACATCTAGGGGTAAAGCCAGATATCTAGAGGTAAAGCCCAACATCTAGAGGAAAAGCAAAATATATAGATTTCAAACCCAAATTCTAGAGTTCAATCCCAACATCTAGAGGTAAAGCCCAACTTCCAGAGTTAAAGTCCAAAATCTAGAGGTAAACACCAATACCTAGAGTTAGAGCCCAAAATCTAGAGATAAAGCCCACATCTAGAGATAAAGCCAGATATATAGATTTAAAATCCAAAATCTGGAGGTAAAGCCCAACATCTAGAGCTAAAGCCCCAAATCTAGATGTAAAGCCCAATTGCTAGATCTAAAGCCAAATACTCTAGAGGTAAAGCCCAACATCTAGACGTAAAGCCAGATATCTGACGGTAAAGCCCAACATCTAGAGGAAAAGCCAAATATATAGATTTAAAACTCAAAATCTAGAGATAAAGCCGAACACCTAAATGTAAAGCAAAACATCTAGATGTAATCCAAACATCTAGAGGTAAAGCCTAACATCTAGAGGTGAAGCACAACATATAGAGGTATAACCCAACATCTAGAGATAAAGACCAACATCTAAATGTAAAGCAAAATATCTAGATGTAAAACCCTACATCTAGAGGTAAAGTCCAATATCTAGACCTAAAGACCAACATCTAGAGGTAAAACCCAACATCTAGTGGTAAAGCGCCAACGTCTGGAGGTAAAGCCCAGATTCTAGAGAGAAGCCAAAAATCCAGATGGAAAACCCAAAATCTAGAGGTAAAGCCCAACATCTACAGGTAAATCCAGATATCTAGGGGTAAAGCCCAACATCTAGAGGAAAAGCCAAATATATAGATATAAAACACAAAATCTAGAGGTAAAGCCCAATATCTAGACATAAAGCCCAAAATTTAGATGAAAAGCACAACTTCTAGATCTAAAGATCAACATCTAGAGGTAAAGATCAATAGCTAGAGGTAAATCCCAACATCTAGAGGTAAAGCCAGATATCTAGAGGTAAAGCCCAACGTCTGGAGGTAAAGCCCATCATCTAGTCCTACAGCCCAATGTCTGCAGGTAAAGCTTAACTTACGGAGGTGAAGGCAAACATCTAGATGTAAAACCCCAAATCTAGAGGTAAAGCCCAACGTCTAGAGGAAAAGCCAAATATATATATATTTAAAACCCAAAATCTAGAGGTAAAGCCCAACATCTAGAGGAAAAGCCAAATATATAGATTTAAAACCCAAAATCTAGAGGTAAAGCCCAATATCTAGACGTAAAGCCCAAAATCTAGATGTAAAGCCCAAATTCTAGATCTAACACCCAAAATCTCGAGGTAAAGACCAACATCTAGAGGTAAAACCCAACATCTAGAGGTAAAGCCAGATATCTAGAGGTAAAGCCCAATGTCTGGAGGTAAAGCCCATCATCTAGTCCTACAGCCCAATGCCTGCAGGTATAGCCCAACTTACAGAGGTGAAGGCAAACATCTAGATGTAAAACCCCAAATCTAGAGGTAAAGCCCAACATCTAGAGGAAAAGCCAAATATATATATATTTAAAACCCAAAATCTAAAGCTATAGCCCAACATCTAGAGGTAAAGCCAGATATCTAGGGGTAAAGGCCAACATCTAGAGGAAAAGCCAAATATATAGATTTAAAACCCAAAATCTAGAGGTAAAGCCCAATATCAAGACGTAAAGGCCAAAATCTAGATGTAAAGCCCAGCTTCTTGATCTAAAGCCCAAAATCTAGATGTAAAGCCCAAATTCTAGATCTAAAGCACAACATCTAGAGATAAAGACCAATATCTAGAGGTAAAACCCAACATCTAGAGGTAAAGCCAGATTTCTAGAGGTAAAGCCCAACATCTAGAGGAAAAGCAAAATATATAGATTTCAAACCCAAATTCTAGAGTTCAATCCCAACATCTAGAGGTAAATCCCAAAGTCTAGATGTAAAGCTCAACTTCCAGATTTAAAGTCAAAAATCTAAATGTAAATACCAATACCTAGAGGTAGAGCCCAAAATGTAGAGGTAAAGCCCAACATCTAGAGATAAAGCCAGATATATAGATCTAAACCCCAAAATATAGAGGTGAAGCCCAATATCTAGACGTAAAACCCAAAATCTAGATGTAAAGCCCAAATTCTAGATCTAAAGCCCAACATCTAGAGGTAAGGCCCAATATTTAGAGTTTAAGCTCATCATTTAGAGGTAAAGCCCAAAATCTAGAGTTAAAGCCCAACTTCTAGAGGTAAAGCCCATCATCTAGTCCTACAGCCAAATGTCTGCAGGTAAAGCCCAACTTACAGAGGTGAAGGCAAACATCTAGATGTAAAACCCAAAAACTAGAGGTAAAGACCAATATCTAGACGTAAAGCCCAAAATCTAGATGTAAAGACAGATATCTACAGGTAAAGCCCAACATCTAGAGGAAAAGCCAAATATATAGATTTAAAACCCAAAATCTAGAGGTAAAGCCCAATATCTAGATGTAAAGCCCAAAATCTAGATGTAAAGCCCAACTTCCAGATCTAAAGCCCAACTTCTAGATCTAAAGCCCAACTTCTAGATCTAACACCCAAAATCTCGAGGTAAAGACCAATATCTAGTGGTAAAACCCAACATCTAGAGGTAAAGCCAGATATCTAGAGGTAAAGCCCAACATCTAGAGGAAAAGCAAAATATATAGATTTCAAACCCAAATTCTAGTGTTAAATCCCAACATCTAGAGGTAAAGCCCAACTTCCAGAGTTAAAGTCCAAAATCTAGAGGTAAACACCAATACCTAGAGTTAGAGCCCAAAATCTAGAGATAAAGCCCAACATCTAGAGATAAAGCCAGATATATAGGTTTAAAATCCAAATCTGGAGGTAAAGCCCAACATCTAGAGCTAAAGCCCCAAATCTAGATGTAAAGCCCAATTGCTAGATCTAAAGCCAAATACTCTAGAGGTAAAGCCCAACATGTAGAGGTAAAGACTAAGATCTAGAGGTGAATTCCAATATCTAGTGTTAAAGGCCGACACCTAGAGTTAAAGCCAAACATCTAGATGTAAAACCCAACTTCTAGAGGTAAAGCCCATCATCTAGTCCTACAGCACAATGTCTGCAGGTAAAGCCCAACTTACAGAGGTGAAGGCAAACATCTAGATGTAAACCACAAAATCTAGGGGTAAAGACCAATAACTAGACGTAAAGCCCAAAATCTAGATGTAAAGACAGATATCTACAGGTAAAGCCCAACATCTAGAGGAAAAGCCAAATATATAGATTTAAAACCCAAAATCTAGAGGTGAAGCCCAATATCTAGACGTAAAGCCCAAAATCTAGATGTAAAGCCCAAATTCTAGATCTAAAGCCCAAAATATAGATGTAAAGCCCAACTTCTAAATCTAAAGCCCAACATCTAGAGGTAAAGCCCAATATTTAGAGTTTAAGCTCATCATTTAGAGGTAAAGCCCAAAATCTAGATGTAAAGCCCAACTTCTAGAGGTAAAGCCCATCATCTAGTCCTACAGCCCAATGTCTGCAGGTAAAGCCCAACTTACAGAGGTGAAGGCAAACATCTAGATGTAAAACCCAAAATCTAGAGGTAAAGCCCAATATCTAGACGTAAAGCCCAAAATCTAGATGTAAAGCCCAACTTCCAGATCTAAAGCCCAACTTCAAGATCTAAAGCCCAAATTCTAGATCTAACACCCAAAATCTAGAGGTAAAGACCAATATCTAGTGGTAAAACCCAACATCTAGAGGTAAAGCCAGATATCTAGAGGTAAAGCCCAACATCTAGAGGAAAAGCAAAATATATAGATTTCAAACCCAAATTCTAGAGTTCAATCCCAACATCTAGAGGTAAAGCCCAACTTCCAGAGTTAAAGTCCAAAATCTAGAGGTAAACACCAATACCTAGAGTTAGAGCCCAAAATCTAGAGATAAAGCCCACATCTAGAGATAAAGCCAGATATATAGATTTAAAATCCAAAATCTGGAGGTAAAGCCCAACATCTAGAGCTAAAGCCCCAAATCTAGATGTAAAGCCCAATTGCTAGATCTAAAGCCAAATACTCTAGAGGTAAAGCCCAACATCTAGACGTAAAGCCAGATATCTGACGGTAAAGCCCAACATCTAGAGGAAAAGCCAAATATATAGATTTAAAACTCAAAATCTAGAGATAAAGCCGAACACCTAAATGTAAAGCAAAACATCTAGATGTAATCCAAACATCTAGAGGTAAAGCCTAACATCTAGAGGTGAAGCACAACATATAGAGGTATAACCCAACATCTAGAGATAAAGACCAACATCTAAATGTAAAGCAAAATATCTAGATGTAAACCCCTACATCTAGAGGTTAAGTCCAATATCTAGACCTAAAGACCAACATCTAGAGGTAAAACCCAACATCTAGTGGTAAAGCCCAACGTCTGGAGGTAAAGCCCAGATTCTAGAGAGAAGCCAAAAATCCAGATGGAAAACCCAAAATCTAGAGGTAAAGCCCAACATCTACAGGTAAATCCAGATATCTAGGGGTAAAGCCCAACATCTAGAGGAAAAGCCAAATATATAGATATAAAACCCAAAATCTAGAGGTAAAGCCCAATATCTAGACGTAAAGCCCAAAATCTAGATGAAAAGCACAACTTCTAGATCTAAAGCCCAACATCTAGAGGTAAAGACCAACATCTAGAGGTAAAACCCAACATCTAGAGGTAAAGCCAGATATCTAGAGGTAAAGCCCAATGTCTGGAGGTAAAGCCCATCATCTAGTCCTACAGCCCAATGCCTGCAGGTATAGCCCAACTTACAGAGGTGAAGGCAAACATCTAGATGTAAAACCCCAAATCTAGAGGTAAAGCCCAACATCTAGAGGAAAAGCCAAATATATATATATTTAAAACCCAAAATCTAAAGCTATAGCCCAACATCTAGAGGTAAAGCCAGATATCTAGGGGTAAAGGCCAACATCTAGAGGAAAAGCCAAATATATAGATTTAAAACCCAAAATCTAGAGGTAAAGCCCAATATCAAGACGTAAAGGCCAAAATCTAGATGTAAAGCCCAGCTTCTTGATCTAAAGCCCAAAATCTAGATGTAAAGCCCAAATTCTAGATCTAAAGCACAACATCTAGAGATAAAGACCAATATCTAGAGGTAAAACCCAACATCTAGAGGTAAAGCCAGATTTCTAGAGGTAAAGCCCAACATCTAGAGGAAAAGCAAAATATATAGATTTCAAACCCAAATTCTAGAGTTCAATCCCAACATCTAGAGGTAAATCCCAAAGTCTAGATGTAAAGCTCAACTTCCAGATTTAAAGTCAAAAATCTAAATGTAAATACCAATACCTAGAGGTAGAGCCCAAAATGTAGAGGTAAAGCCCAACATCTAGAGATAAAGCCAGATATATAGATCTAAACCCCAAAATCTAGAGGTGAAGCCCAATATCTAGACGTAAAACCCAAAATCTAGATGTAAAGCCCAAATTCTAGATCTAAAGCCCAACATCTAGAGGTAAGGCCCAATATTTAGAGTTTAAGCTCATCATTTAGAGGTAAAGCCCAAAATCTAGAGTTAAAGCCCAACTTCTAGAGGTAAAGCCCATCATCTAGTCCTACAGCCAAATGTCTGCAGGTAAAGCCCAACTTACAGAGGTGAAGGCAAACATCTAGATGTAAAACCCAAAAACTAGAGGTAAAGACCAATATCTAGACGTAAAGCCCAAAATCTAGATGTAAAGACAGATATCTACAGGTAAAGCCCAACATCTAGAGGAAAAGCCAAATATATAGATTTAAAACCCAAAATCTAGAGGTAAAGCCCAATATCTAGATGTAAAGCCCAAAATCTAGATGTAAAGCCCAACTTCCAGATCTAAAGCCCAACTTCTAGATCTAAAGCCCAAATTCTAGATCTAACACCCAAAATCTCGAGGTAAAGACCAATATCTAGTGGTAAAACCCAACATCTAGAGGTAAAGCCAGATATCTAGAGGTAAAGCCCAACATCTAGAGGAAAAGCAAAATATATAGATTTCAAACCCAAATTCTAGTGTTAAATCCCAACATCTAGAGGTAAAGCCCAACTTCCAGAGTTAAAGTCCAAAATCTAGAGGTAAACACCAATACCTAGAGTTAGAGCCCAAAATCTAGAGATAAAGCCCAACATCTAGAGATAAAGCCAGATATATAGGTTTAAAATCCAAATCTGGAGGTAAAGCCCAACATCTAGAGCTAAAGCCCCAAATCTAGATGTAAAGCCCAATTGCTAGATCTAAAGCCAAATACTCTAGAGGTAAAGCCCAACATGTAGAGGTAAAGACTAAGATCTAGAGGTGAATTCCAATATCTAGTGTTAAAGGCCGACACCTAGAGTTAAAGCCAAACATCTAGATGTAAAACCCAACTTCTAGAGGTAAAGCCCATCATCTAGTCCTACAGCACAATGTCTGCAGGTAAAGCCCAACTTACAGAGGTGAAGGCAAACATCTAGATGTAAACCACAAAATCTAGGGGTAAAGACCAATAACTAGACGTAAAGCCCAAAATCTAGATGTAAAGACAGATATCTACAGGTAAAGCCCAACATCTAGAGGAAAAGCCAAATATATAGATTTAAAACCCAAAATCTAGAGGTGAAGCCCAATATCTAGACGTAAAGCCCAAAATCTAGATGTAAAGCCCAAATTCTAGATCTAAAGCCCAAAATATAGATGTAAAGCCCAACTTCTAAATCTAAAGCCCAACATCTAGAGGTAAAGCCCAATATTTAGAGTTTAAGCTCATCATTTAGAGGTAAAGCCCAAAATCTAGATGTAAAGCCCAACTTCTAGAGGTAAAGCCCATCATCTAGTCCTACAGCCCAATGTCTGCAGGTAAAGCCCAACTTACAGAGGTGAAGGCAAACATCTAGATGTAAAACCCAAAATCTAGAGGTAAAGCCCAATATCTAGACGTAAAGCCCAAAATCTAGATGTAAAGCCCAACTTCCAGATCTAAAGCCCAACTTCAAGATCTAAAGCCCAAATTCTAGATCTAACACCCAAAATCTAGAGGTAAAGACCAATATCTAGTGGTAAAACCCAACATCTAGAGGTAAAGCCAGATATCTAGAGGTAAAGCCCAACATCTAGAGGAAAAGCAAAATATATAGATTTCAAACCCAAATTCTAGAGTTCAATCCCAACATCTAGAGGTAAAGCCCAACTTCCAGAGTTAAAGTCCAAAATCTAGAGGTAAACACCAATACCTAGAGTTAGAGCCCAAAATCTAGAGATAAAGCCCACATCTAGAGATAAAGCCAGATATATAGATTTAAAATCCAAAATCTGGAGGTAAAGCCCAACATCTAGAGCTAAAGCCCCAAATCTAGATGTAAAGCCCAATTGCTAGATCTAAAGCCAAATACTCTAGAGGTAAAGCCCAACATCTAGACGTAAAGCCAGATATCTGACGGTAAAGCCCAACATCTAGAGGAAAAGCCAAATATATAGATTTAAAACTCAAAATCTAGAGATAAAGCCGAACACCTAAATGTAAAGCAAAACATCTAGATGTAATCCAAACATCTAGAGGTAAAGCCTAACATCTAGAGGTGAAGCACAACATATAGAGGTATAACCCAACATCTAGAGATAAAGACCAACATCTAAATGTAAAGCAAAATATCTAGATGTAAAACCCTACATCTAGAGGTAAAGTCCAATATCTAGACCTAAAGACCAACATCTAGAGGTAAAACCCAACATCTAGTGGTAAAGCCCAACGTCTGGAGGTAAAGCCCAGATTCTAGAGAGAAGCCAAAAATCCAGATGGAAAACCCAAAAACTAGAGGTAAAGCCCAACATCTACAGGTAAATCCAGATATCTAGGGGTAAAGCCCAACATCTAGAGGAAAAGCCAAATATATAGATATAAAACCCAAAATCTAGAGGTAAAGCCCAATATCTAGACGTAAAGCCCAAAATCTAGATGAAAAGCACAACTTCTAGATCTAAAGCCCAACATCTAGAGGTAAAGACCAACATCTAGAGGTAAAACCCAACATCTAGAGGTAAAGCCAGATATCTAGAGGTAAAGCCCAATGTCTGGAGGTAAAGCCCATCATCTAGTCCTACAGCCCAATGCCTGCAGGTATAGCCCAACTTACAGAGGTGAAGGCAAACATCTAGATGTAAAACCCCAAATCTAGAGGTAAAGCCCAACGTCTAGAGGAAAAGCCAAATATATATATATTTAAAACCCAAAATCTAGAGGTAAAGCCCAACATCTAGAGGTAAAGCCAGATATCTAGGGGTAAAGGCCAACATCTAGAGGAAAAGCCAAATATATAGATTTAAAACCCAAAATCTAGAGGTAAAGCCCAATATCAAGACGTAAAGGCCAAAATCTAGATGTAAAGCCCAGCTTCTTGATCTAAAGCCCAAAATCTAGATGTAAAGCCCAAATTCTAGATCTAAAGCACAACATCTAGAGATAAAGACCAATATCTAGAGGTAAAACCCAACATCTAGAGGTAAAGCCAGATATCTAGAGGTAAAGCCCAACATCTAGAGGAAAAGCAAAATATATAGATTTCAAACCCAAATTCTAGAGTTCAATCCCAACATCTAGAGGTAAATCCCAAAGTCTAGATGTAAAGCTCAACTTCCAGATTTAAAGTCAAAAATCTAAATGTAAATACCAATACCTAGAGGTAGAGCCCAAAATGTAGAGGTAAAGCCCAACATCTAGAGATAAAGCCAGATATATAGATCTAAACCCCAAAATCTAGAGGTGAAGCCCAATATCTAGACGTAAAACCCAAAATCTAGATGTAAAGCCCAAATTCTAGATCTAAAGCCCAACATCTAGAGGTAAGGCCCAATATTTAGAGTTTAAGCTCATCATTTAGAGGTAAAGCCCAAAATCTAGAGTTAAAGCCCAACTTCTAGAGGTAAAGCCCATCATCTAGTCCTACAGCCAAATGTCTGCAGGTAAAGCCCAACTTACAGAGGTGAAGGCAAACATCTAGATGTAAAACCCAAAAACTAGAGGTAAAGACCAATATCTAGACGTAAAGCCCAAAATCTAGATGTAAAGACAGATATCTACAGGTAAAGCCCAACATCTAGAGGAAAAGCCAAATATATAGATTTAAAACCCAAAATCTAGAGGTAAAGCCCAATATCTAGATGTAAAGCCCAAAATCTAGATGTAAAGCCCAACTTCCAGATCTAAAGCCCAACTTCTAGATCTAAAGCCCAACTTCTAGATCTAACACCCAAAATCTCGAGGTAAAGACCAATATCTAGTGGTAAAACCCAACATCTAGAGGTAAAGCCAGATATCTAGAGGTAAAGCCCAACATCTAGAGGAAAAGCAAAATATATAGATTTCAAACCCAAATTCTAGTGTTAAATCCCAACATCTAGAGGTAAAGCCCAACTTCCAGAGTTAAAGTCCAAAATCTAGAGGTAAACACCAATACCTAGAGTTAGAGCCCAAAATCTAGAGATAAAGCCCAACATCTAGAGATAAAGCCAGATATATAGGTTTAAAATCCAAAATCTGGAGGTAAAGCCCAACATCTAGAGCTAAAGCCCCAAATCTAGATGTAAAGCCCAATTGCTAGATCTAAAGCCAAATACTCTAGAGGTAAAGCCCAACATGTAGAGGTAAAGACTAAGATCTAGAGGTGAATTCCAATATCTAGTGTTAAAGGCCGACACCTAGAGTTAAAGCCAAACATCTAGATGTAAAACCCAACTTCTAGAGGTAAAGCCCATCATCTAGTCCTACAGCACAATGTCTGCAGGTAAAGCCCAACTTACAGAGGTGAAGGCAAACATCTAGATGTAAACCACAAAATCTAGGGGTAAAGACCAATAACTAGACGTAAAGCCCAAAATCTAGATGTAAAGACAGATATCTACAGGTAAAGCCCAACATCTAGAGGAAAAGCCAAATATATAGATTTAAAACCCAAAATCTAGAGGTGAAGCCCAATATCTAGACGTAAAGCCCAAAATCTAGATGTAAAGCCCAAATTCTAGATCTAAAGCCCAAAATATAGATGTAAAGCCCAACTTCTAAATCTAAAGCCCAACATCTAGAGGTAAAGCCCAATATTTAGAGTTTAAGCTCATCATTTAGAGGTAAAGCCCAAAATCTAGATGTAAAGCCCAACTTCTAGAGGTAAAGCCCATCATCTAGTCCTACAGCCCAATGTCTGCAGGTAAAGCCCAACTTACAGAGGTGAAGGCAAACATCTAGATGTAAAACCCAAAATCTAGAGGTAAAGCCCAATATCTAGACGTAAAGCCCAAAATCTAGATGTAAAGCCCAACTTCTAGATCTAAAGCCCAAAATCTAGATGTAAAGCCCAAATTCTAGATCTAACACCCAAAATCTAGAGGTAAAGACCAATATCTAGTGGTAAAACCCAACATCTAGGGGTAAAGCCAGATATCTAGAGGTAAAGCCCAACATCTAGAGGAAAAGCAAAATATATAGATTTCAAACCCAAATTCTAGAGTTCAATCCCAACATCTAGAGGTAAAGCCCAACTTCCAGAGTTAAAGTCCAAAATCTAGAGGTAAACACCAATACCTAGAGTTAGAGCCCAAAATCTAGAGATAAAGCCCACATCTAGAGATAAAGCCAGATATATAGATTTAAAATCCAAAATCTGGAGGTAAAGCCCAACATCTAGAGCTAAAGCCCCAAATCTAGATGTAAAGCCCAATTGCTAGATCTAAAGCCAAATACTCTAGAGGTAAAGCCCAACATCTAGACGTAAAGCCAGATATCTGACGGTAAAGCCCAACATCTAGAGGAAAAGCCAAATATATAGATTTAAAACTCAAAATCTAGAGATAAAGCCGAACACCTAAATGTAAAGCAAAACATCTAGATGTAATCCAAACATCTAGAGGTAAAGCCTAACATCTAGAGGTGAAGCACAACATATAGAGGTATAACCCAACATCTAGAGATAAAGACCAACATCTAAATGTAAAGCAAAATATCTAGATGTAAAACCCTACATCTAGAGGTAAAGTCCAATATCTAGACCTAAAGACCAACATCTAGAGGTAAAACCCAACATCTAGTGGTAAAGCGCCAACGTCTGGAGGTAAAGCCCAGATTCTAGAGAGAAGCCAAAAATCCAGATGGAAAACCCAAAATCTAGAGGTAAAGCCCAACATCTACAGGTAAATCCAGATATCTAGGGGTAAAGCCCAACATCTAGAGGAAAAGCCAAATATATAGATATAAAACACAAAATCTAGAGGTAAAGCCCAATATCTAGACATAAAGCCCAAAATTTAGATGAAAAGCACAACTTCTAGATCTAAAGATCAACATCTAGAGGTAAAGATCAATAGCTAGAGGTAAATCCCAACATCTAGAGGTAAAGCCAGATATCTAGAGGTAAAGCCCAACGTCTGGAGGTAAAGCCCATCATCTAGTCCTACAGCCCAATGTCTGCAGGTAAAGCTTAACTTACGGAGGTGAAGGCAAACATCTAGATGTAAAACCCCAAATCTAGAGGTAAAGCCCAACGTCTAGAGGAAAAGCCAAATATATATATATTTAAAACCCAAAATCTAGAGGTAAAGCCCAACATCTAGAGGAAAAGCCAAATATATAGATTTAAAACCCAAAATCTAGAGGTAAAGCCCAATATCTAGACGTAAAGCCCAAAATCTAGATGTAAAGCCCAAATTCTAGATCTAACACCCAAAATCTCGAGGTAAAGACCAACATCTAGAGGTAAAACCCAACATCTAGAGGTAAAGCCAGATATCTAGAGGTAAAGCCCAATGTCTGGAGGTAAAGCCCATCATCTAGTCCTACAGCCCAATGCCTGCAGGTATAGCCCAACTTACAGAGGTGAAGGCAAACATCTAGATGTAAAACCCCAAATCTAGAGGTAAAGCCCAACATCTAGAGGAAAAGCCAAATATATATATATTTAAAACCCAAAATCTAAAGCTATAGCCCAACATCTAGAGGTAAAGCCAGATATCTAGGGGTAAAGGCCAACATCTAGAGGAAAAGCCAAATATATAGATTTAAAACCCAAAATCTAGAGGTAAAGCCCAATATCAAGACGTAAAGGCCAAAATCTAGATGTAAAGCCCAGCTTCTTGATCTAAAGCCCAAAATCTAGATGTAAAGCCCAAATTCTAGATCTAAAGCACAACATCTAGAGATAAAGACCAATATCTAGAGGTAAAACCCAACATCTAGAGGTAAAGCCAGATTTCTAGAGGTAAAGCCCAACATCTAGAGGAAAAGCAAAATATATAGATTTCAAACCCAAATTCTAGAGTTCAATCCCAACATCTAGAGGTAAATCCCAAAGTCTAGATGTAAAGCTCAACTTCCAGATTTAAAGTCAAAAATCTAAATGTAAATACCAATACCTAGAGGTAGAGCCCAAAATGTAGAGGTAAAGCCCAACATCTAGAGATAAAGCCAGATATATAGATCTAAACCCCAAAATATAGAGGTGAAGCCCAATATCTAGACGTAAAACCCAAAATCTAGATGTAAAGCCCAAATTCTAGATCTAAAGCCCAACATCTAGAGGTAAGGCCCAATATTTAGAGTTTAAGCTCATCATTTAGAGGTAAAGCCCAAAATCTAGAGTTAAAGCCCAACTTCTAGAGGTAAAGCCCATCATCTAGTCCTACAGCCAAATGTCTGCAGGTAAAGCCCAACTTACAGAGGTGAAGGCAAACATCTAGATGTAAAACCCAAAAACTAGAGGTAAAGACCAATATCTAGACGTAAAGCCCAAAATCTAGATGTAAAGACAGATATCTACAGGTAAAGCCCAACATCTAGAGGAAAAGCCAAATATATAGATTTAAAACCCAAAATCTAGAGGTAAAGCCCAATATCTAGATGTAAAGCCCAAAATCTAGATGTAAAGCCCAACTTCCAGATCTAAAGCCCAACTTCTAGATCTAAAGCCCAAATTCTAGATCTAACACCCAAAATCTCGAGGTAAAGACCAATATCTAGTGGTAAAACCCAACATCTAGAGGTAAAGCCAGATATCTAGAGGTAAAGCCCAACATCTAGAGGAAAAGCAAAATATATAGATTTCAAACCCAAATTCTAGTGTTAAATCCCAACATCTAGAGGTAAAGCCCAACTTCCAGAGTTAAAGTCCAAAATCTAGAGGTAAACACCAATACCTAGAGTTAGAGCCCAAAATCTAGAGATAAAGCCCAACATCTAGAGATAAAGCCAGATATATAGGTTTAAAATCCAAATCTGGAGGTAAAGCCCAACATCTAGAGCTAAAGCCCCAAATCTAGATGTAAAGCCCAATTGCTAGATCTAAAGCCAAATACTCTAGAGGTAAAGCCCAACATGTAGAGGTAAAGACTAAGATCTAGAGGTGAATTCCAATATCTAGTGTTAAAGGCCGACACCTAGAGTTAAAGCCAAACATCTAGATGTAAAACCCAACTTCTAGAGGTAAAGCCCATCATCTAGTCCTACAGCACAATGTCTGCAGGTAAAGCCCAACTTACAGAGGTGAAGGCAAACATCTAGATGTAAACCACAAAATCTAGGGGTAAAGACCAATAACTAGACGTAAAGCCCAAAATCTAGATGTAAAGACAGATATCTACAGGTAAAGCCCAACATCTAGAGGAAAAGCCAAATATATAGATTTAAAACCCAAAATCTAGAGGTGAAGCCCAATATCTAGACG
This sequence comes from Leptosomus discolor, assembly GCF_034619465.1. Classification (NCBI taxonomy): domain Eukaryota; kingdom Metazoa; phylum Chordata; class Aves; order Leptosomiformes; family Leptosomidae; genus Leptosomus; species Leptosomus discolor. Next base: position 2,993,284 of record NW_028237782.1, on the reverse strand, counting down.
TAAAGCCCAAAATCTAGATGTAAAGCCCAAATTCTAGATCTAAAGCCCAAAATATAGATGTAAAGCCCAACTTCTAAATCTAAAGCCCAACATCTAGAGGTAAAGCCCAATATTTAGAGTTTAAGCTCATCATTTAGAGGTAAAGCCCAAAATCTAGATGTAAAGCCCAACTTCTAGAGGTAAAGCCCATCATCTAGTCCTACAGCCCAATGTCTGCAGGTAAAGCCCAACTTACAGAGGTGAAGGCAAACATCTAGATGTAAAACCCAAAATCTAGAGGTAAAGCCCAATATCTAGACGTAAAGCCCAAAATCTAGATGTAAAGCCCAACTTCCAGATCTAAAGCCCAACTTCAAGATCTAAAGCCCAAATTCTAGATCTAACACCCAAAATCTAGAGGTAAAGACCAATATCTAGTGGTAAAACCCAACATCTAGAGGTAAAGCCAGATATCTAGAGGTAAAGCCCAACATCTAGAGGAAAAGCAAAATATATAGATTTCAAACCCAAATTCTAGAGTTCAATCCCAACATCTAGAGGTAAAGCCCAACTTCCAGAGTTAAAGTCCAAAATCTAGAGGTAAACACCAATACCTAGAGTTAGAGCCCAAAATCTAGAGATAAAGCCCACATCTAGAGATAAAGCCAGATATATAGATTTAAAATCCAAAATCTGGAGGTAAAGCCCAACATCTAGAGCTAAAGCCCCAAATCTAGATGTAAAGCCCAATTGCTAGATCTAAAGCCAAATACTCTAGAGGTAAAGCCCAACATCTAGACGTAAAGCCAGATATCTGACGGTAAAGCCCAACATCTAGAGGAAAAGCCAAATATATAGATTTAAAACTCAAAATCTAGAGATAAAGCCGAACACCTAAATGTAAAGCAAAACATCTAGATGTAATCCAAACATCTAGAGGTAAAGCCTAACATCTAGAGGTGAAGCACAACATATAGAGGTATAACCCAACATCTAGAGATAAAGACCAACATCTAAATGTAAAGCAAAATATCTAGATGTAAAACCCTACATCTAGAGGTAAAGTCCAATATCTAGACCTAAAGACCAACATCTAGAGGTAAAACCCAACATCTAGTGGTAAAGCCCAACGTCTGGAGGTAAAGCCCAGATTCTAGAGAGAAGCCAAAAATCCAGATGGAAAACCCAAAAACTAGAGGTAAAGCCCAACATCTACAGGTAAATCCAGATATCTAGGGGTAAAGCCCAACATCTAGAGGAAAAGCCAAATATATAGATATAAAACCCAAAATCTAGAGGTAAAGCCCAATATCTAGACGTAAAGCCCAAAATCTAGATGAAAAGCACAACTTCTAGATCTAAAGCCCAACATCTAGAGGTAAAGACCAACATCTAGAGGTAAAACCCAACATCTAGAGGTAAAGCCAGATATCTAGAGGTAAAGCCCAATGTCTGGAGGTAAAGCCCATCATCTAGTCCTACAGCCCAATGCCTGCAGGTATAGCCCAACTTACAGAGGTGAAGGCAAACATCTAGATGTAAAACCCCAAATCTAGAGGTAAAGCCCAACATCTAGAGGAAAAGCCAAATATATATATATTTAAAACCCAAAATCTAGAGGTAAAGCCCAACATCTAGAGGTAAAGCCAGATATCTAGGGGTAAAGGCCAACATCTAGAGGAAAAGCCAAATATATAGATTTAAAACCCAAAATCTAGAGGTAAAGCCCAATATCAAGACGTAAAGGCCAAAATCTAGATGTAAAGCCCAGCTTCTTGATCTAAAGCCCAAAATCTAGATGTAAAGCCCAAATTCTAGATCTAAAGCACAACATCTAGAGATAAAGACCAATATCTAGAGGTAAAACCCAACATCTAGAGGTAAAGCCAGATATCTAGAGGTAAAGCCCAACATCTAGAGGAAAAGCAAAATATATAGATTTCAAACCCAAATTCTAGAGTTCAATCCCAACATCTAGAGGTAAATCCCAAAGTCTAGATGTAAAGCTCAACTTCCAGATTTAAAGTCAAAAATCTAAATGTAAATACCAATACCTAGAGGTAGAGCCCAAAATGTAGAGGTAAAGCCCAACATCTAGAGATAAAGCCAGATATATAGATCTAAACCCCAAAATCTAGAGGTGAAGCCCAATATCTAGACGTAAAACCCAAAATCTAGATGTAAAGCCCAAATTCTAGATCTAAAGCCCAACATCTAGAGGTAAGGCCCAATATTTAGAGTTTAAGCTCATCATTTAGAGGTAAAGCCCAAAATCTAGAGTTAAAGCCCAACTTCTAGAGGTAAAGCCCATCATCTAGTCCTACAGCCAAATGTCTGCAGGTAAAGCCCAACTTACAGAGGTGAAGGCAAACATCTAGATGTAAAACCCAAAAACTAGAGGTAAAGACCAATATCTAGACGTAAAGCCCAAAATCTAGATGTAAAGACAGATATCTACAGGTAAAGCCCAACATCTAGAGGAAAAGCCAAATATATAGATTTAAAACCCAAAATCTAGAGGTAAAGCCCAATATCTAGATGTAAAGCCCAAAATCTAGATGTAAAGCCCAACTTCCAGATCTAAAGCCCAACTTCTAGATCTAAAGCCCAACTTCTAGATCTAACACCCAAAATCTCGAGGTAAAGACCAATATCTAGTGGTAAAACCCAACATCTAGAGGTAAAGCCAGATATCTAGAGGTAAAGCCCAACATCTAGAGGAAAAGCAAAATATATAGATTTCAAACCCAAATTCTAGTGTTAAATCCCAACATCTAGAGGTAAAGCCCAACTTCCAGAGTTAAAGTCCAAAATCTAGAGGTAAACACCAATACCTAGAGTTAGAGCCCAAAATCTAGAGATAAAGCCCAACATCTAGAGATAAAGCCAGATATATAGGTTTAAAATCCAAAATCTGGAGGTAAAGCCCAACATCTAGAGCTAAAGCCCCAAATCTAGATGTAAAGCCCAATTGCTAGATCTAAAGCCAAATACTCTAGAGGTAAAGCCCAACATGTAGAGGTAAAGACTAAGATCTAGAGGTGAATTCCAATATCTAGTGTTAAAGGCCGACACCTAGAGTTAAAGCCAAACATCTAGATGTAAAACCCAACTTCTAGAGGTAAAGCCCATCATCTAGTCCTACAGCACAATGTCTGCAGGTAAAGCCCAACTTACAGAGGTGAAGGCAAACATCTAGATGTAAACCACAAAATCTAGGGGTAAAGACCAATAACTAGACGTAAAGCCCAAAATCTAGATGTAAAGACAGATATCTACAGGTAAAGCCCAACATCTAGAGGAAAAGCCAAATATATAGATTTAAAACCCAAAATCTAGAGGTGAAGCCCAATATCTAGACGTAAAGCCCAAAATCTAGATGTAAAGCCCAAATTCTAGATCTAAAGCCCAAAATATAGATGTAAAGCCCAACTTCTAAATCTAAAGCCCAACATCTAGAGGTAAAGCCCAATATTTAGAGTTTAAGCTCATCATTTAGAGGTAAAGCCCAAAATCTAGATGTAAAGCCCAACTTCTAGAGGTAAAGCCCATCATCTAGTCCTACAGCCCAATGTCTGCAGGTAAAGCCCAACTTACAGAGGTGAAGGCAAACATCTAGATGTAAAACCCAAAATCTAGAGGTAAAGCCCAATATCTAGACGTAAAGCCCAAAATCTAGATGTAAAGCCCAACTTCTAGATCTAAAGCCCAAAATCTAGATGTAAAGCCCAAATTCTAGATCTAACACCCAAAATCTAGAGGTAAAGACCAATATCTAGTGGTAAAACCCAACATCTAGGGGTAAAGCCAGATATCTAGAGGTAAAGCCCAACATCTAGAGGAAAAGCAAAATATATAGATTTCAAACCCAAATTCTAGAGTTCAATCCCAACATCTAGAGGTAAAGCCCAACTTCCAGAGTTAAAGTCCAAAATCTAGAGGTAAACACCAATACCTAGAGTTAGAGCCCAAAATCTAGAGATAAAGCCCACATCTAGAGATAAAGCCAGATATATAGATTTAAAATCCAAAATCTGGAGGTAAAGCCCAACATCTAGACCTAAAGCCCCAAATCTAGATGTAAAGCCCAATTGCTAGATCTAAAGCCAAATACTCTAGAGGTAAAGCCCAACATCTAGACGTAAAGCCAGATATCTGACGGTAAAGCCCAACATCTAGAGGAAAAGCCAAATATATAGATTTCAAACCCAAATTCTAGAGTTAAATCCCAACATCTAGAGGTAAATCCCAAAGTCTAGATGTAAAGCCCAACTTCCAGAGTTAAAGTCCAAAATCTAGAGGTAAACACCAATACCGAGAGTTAGAGACCAAAATCTAGAGATAAAGCCCAACATCTAGAGATAAAGCCAGATATAGAGATTTAAAATCCAAAATCTGGAGGTAAAGCCCAACATCTAGAGCTAAAGCCCCAAATCTAGATGTAAAGCCCAATTGCTAGATCTAAAGCCAAATACTCTAGAGGTAAAGCCCAACATGTAGAGGTAAAGACTAAGATCTAGAGGTGAATTCCAATATCTAGTGTTAAAGTCTGACATCTACAGGTAAAGCCAAACATCTAGATGTAAAACCCAACTTCTAGAGGTAAAGCCGAATATCTAGAGTTAAAGTGCATCCTTTCGAGTAAGGCCCAAAATCTAGAGTTAAAGCCCAACATCTAGAGGGAAAGCCCAGAATCTAGATGTAAAGCCTAACATCTAGAGGTGAATTCCAAAATCAAGTGTTAAGGCCTGACATCTACAGTTAAATCCAACCATATAGATATAACCCCCAACTTCTAGAGGTAAGGCCCAAAATCTAGAGGTAAAGCCCAACAGCTAGAGTTAAAGCCGAACGTCTTGAGGTAAAGCGCAAAGTCTAGAGTTAAAGCCCAACTTCTAGAGGTAAAGCCCAACATCTAGACGTAAAGCCAGATATCTGACGGTAAACCCAACATCTAGAGGAAAAGCCAAATATATAGATTTAAAACCCAAAATCTAGAGATAAAGCCGAACATCTAAATGTAAAGCAAAACATCTAGATGTAATCCAAACATCTAGAGGTAAAGCCTAACATCTAGAGGTGAAGCACAACATATAGAGGTATAACCCAACATCTAGAGATAGAGACCAACATCTAAATGTAAAGCAAAACATCTAGATGTAGAACCCTACATCTAGAGGTAAAGTCCAATATCTAGACCTAAAGACCAACATCTAGAGGTAAAACCCAACATCTAGTGGTAAAGCCCAACGTCTGGAGGTAAAGCCCAGATTCTAGAGAGAAGCCAAAAATCCAGATGGAAAACCCAAAATCTAGAGGTAAAGCCCAACATCTACAGGTAAATCCAGATATCTAGGGGTAAAGCCCAGCAACTAGAGGAAAAGCCAAATATATAGATATAAACCCCAAAATCCAGAGGTAAAGCCCAATATGTAGACGTAAAGCCCAAAATCTAGATGAAAAGCAAAACTTCTAGATCTAAAGCCCAACATCTAGAGGTAAATACCAATAGCTAGAGGTAAAACCCAACATCTAGAGGTAAAGCCAGATATCTAGAGGTAAAGCCCAACGTCTGGAGGTAAAGCCCATCATCTAGTCCTACAGCCCAATGTCTGCAGGTAAAGCCCAACTTACAGAGGTGAAGGCAAACATCTAGATGTAAAACCCAAAATCTAGAGGTAAAGCCCAACATCTAGAGGAAAAGCCAAATATATAGATTTAAAACCCAAAATCTAGAGGTAAAGCCCAATATCTAGACCTAAAGCCCAAAATCTAGATGTAAAGCCCAAATTCTAGATCTAACACCCAAAATCTCGAGGTAAAGACCAATATCTAGACGTAAAACCTAACATCTAGAGGTAAAGCCAGATAACTAGAGGTAAAGCCCAACATCTAGAGGAAAAGCAAAATATATAGATTTCAAACCCAAATTCTAGAGTTAAATCCCAACATCTAGAGGTAAAGCCCAACTTCCAGAGTTAAAGTCCAAAATCTAGAGGTAAACACCAATACCTAGAGTTAGAGCCCAAAATCTAGAGATAAAGCCCAACATCTAGAGATAAAGCCAGATATATAGATTTAAAATCCAAAATCTGGAGGTAAAGCCAAACATCTAGAGCTAAAGCCCCAAATCTAGATGTAAAGCCCAATTGCTAGATCTAAAGCCAAATACTCTAGAGGTAAAGCCCAACATGTAGAGGTAAAGACTAAGATCTAGAGGTGAATTCCAATATCTAGTGTTAAAGCCTGACACCTACAGTTAAAGCCAAACATCTAGATGTAAAACCCAACTTCTAGAGGTAAAGCCGAATATCTAGAGTTAAAGCGCATCCTTTCGAGTAAAGCCCAAAATCTAGAGTTAAAGCCCAACATCTAGAGGGAAAGCCCAGAATCTAGATGTAAAGCCTAACATCTAGAAGTGAATTCCAAAATCAAGTGTTAAGGCCTGACATCTACAGTTAAATCCAACCATATAGATATAACCCCCAACTTCTAGAGGTAAGGCCCAAAATCTAGAGGTAAAGCCCAACAGCTAGAGTTAAAGCCGAACGTCTTGAGGTAAAGCCCAAAGTCTAGAGTTAAAGCCCAACTTCTAGAGGTAAAGCCCAACATCTAGAGGTAAAGCCAGATATCTGACGGTAAAGCCCAACATCTAGAGGAAAAGCCAAATATATGGATTTAAAACCCAAAATCTAGAGATAAAGCTGAACATCTAAATGTAAAGCAAAACATCTAGATGTAATCCAAACATCTAGAGGTAAAGCCTAACATCTAGAGGTGAAGCACAACATATAGAGGTATAACACAACATCTAGAGATAAAGACCAACATCTAAATGTAAAGCAAAACATCTAGATGTAAACCCCTACATCTAGAGGTAAAGTCCAATATCTAGACCTAAAGACCAACATCTAGAGGTAAAACCCAACATCTAGTGGTAAAGCCCAACGTCTGGAGGTAAAGGCCAGATTCTAGAGAGAAGCCAAAAATCCAGATGTAAGAACCAAAATCTAGAGGTAAAGCCCAACATCTACAGGTAAATCCAGATATCTAGGGGTAAAGCCCAACATCTAGAGGAAAAGCCAAATATATAGATTTAAAGACCAAAATCTGGATGTAAAGCTCAACTTCTAGATCTAAAGCCCAACATCTAGATGTAAACCCAAATTCTAGATCTAACGCCCAAAATCTAGAGATAAAGACCAATATCTAGAGGTAAAACCCAACATCTAGAGGTAAAGCCAGATATCTAGAGGTAAAGTCCAACATCTAGAGGAAAAGAAAAATATATAGATTTCAAACCCAAATTCTACAGTTAAATCCCAACATCTAGGGGTAAACCCCAACTTCCAGAGTTAAAGTCCAAAATCTAGAGGTAAACACCAATACCTAGAGTTAGAGCCCAAAATCTAGAGATATGCCAAATATATAGATTTAAAACCCAAAATCTAGAGATAAAGCCGAACATCTAAATGTAAAGCAAAACATCTAGATGTAATCCAAACATCTAGAGGTAAAGCCTAACATCTAGAGGTGAAGCACAACATATAGAGGTATAACCCAACATCTAGAGATAAAGACCAACATCTAAATATAAAGCAAAACATCTAGATGTAAAACCCTACATCTAGAGGTAAAGTCCAATATCCAGACCTAAAGACAAAGATCTAGAGGTAAAAACCAACATCTAGTGGTAAAGCCCAACGTCTGGAGGTAAAGCCCAGATTCTAGAGAGAAGCCAAAAATCCAGATGGAAAACCCAAAATCTAGAGGTAAAGCCCAACATCTACAGATAAATCCAGATATCTAGGGGTAAAGCCCAACATCTAGAGGAAAAGCCAATTATATAGATTTAAAGCCCAAAATCTAGATGTAAAGCCCAGCTTCTAGATCTAAAGCCCAACATCTAGATGTAAAGCCCAAATTCTAGATCTAACGCCCAAAATCTGGATATAAAGACCAAAATCTAGAGGTAAAACCCAACATCTAGAGGTAAAGCCAGATATCTAGAGGTAAAGCCCAAAATCTAGAGGAAAAGAAAAAAATATAGATTTCAAACTCAAAATCTAGAGGTAAAGCCCAACATCTACAGGTAAATCCAGATATCTAGGGGTAAAGCCCAACATCTAGAGGAAAAGCCAAATATATAGATATAAAACCCAAAATCTAGAGGTAAAGCCCAATATCTAGACGTAAAGCCCAAAATCTAGATGAAAAGCACAACTTCTAGGTCTAACGCCCAAAATCTAGAGATAAAGACCAATATCTAGAGGTAAATCCCAACATCTAGAGGTAAAGCCAGATATCTAGAGGTAAAGACCAACGTCTCGAGGTAAAGCCCATCACCTAGTCCTACAGCCCAATGTCTGCAGGTAAAGCCCAACTTACAGACGTGAAGGCAAACATCTAGATGTAAAACCCAAAATCAAGAGGTAAAGACCAATATCTAGACGTAAAGCCCAAAATCCGGATGTAAAGTCCAACTTCTAGATCTAAAGCCCAAAATATAGATGTAAAGCCCAACTTCTAAATCTAAAGCCCAACATCTAGAGGTAAAGCCCAATATTTAGAGTTTAAGCGCACCATTTGGAGGTAAAGCCCAAAATCTAGATGTAAAGCCCAACTTCTAGAGGTAAAGCCCATCATCTAGTCCTACAGCCCAATGTCTGCAGGTAAAGCCCAACTGACAGAGGTGAAGGCAAACATCTAGATGTAAAACCCAAAATCTAGAGGTAAAGCCCAACATCTAGAGGAAAAGCCAAATATATAGATTTAAAACCCAAAATCTAGAGGTAAAGCCCAATATCTAGACCTAAAGCCCAAAATCTAGATGTAAAGCCCAAATTCTAGATCTAACACCCAAAATCTCGAGGTAAAGACCAATATCTAGACGTAAAACCCAACATCTAGAGGTAAAGCCAGATATCTAGAGGTAAAGCCCAACATCTAGAGGAAAAGCAAAATATATAGATTTCAAACCCAAATTCTAGAGTTAAATCCCAACATCTAGGGGTAAACCCCAACTTCCAGAGTTAAAGTCCAAAATCTAGAGGTAAATACCAATACCTAGAGGTAAAGCCCAACATCTAGAGGAAAAGCCAAATATATAGATTTAAAACCCAAAATCTAGAGATAAAGCCGAACATCTAAATGTAAAGCAAAACATCTAGATGTAATCCAAACATCTAGAGGTAAAGCCTAACATCTAGAGGTGAAGCACAACATATAGAGGTATAACCCAACATCTAGAGATAAAGACCAACATCTAAATGTAAAGCAAAACATCTAGATGTAAAACCCTACATCTAGAGGTAAAGTCCAATATCTAGACCTTAAGACCAACATCTAGAGGTAAAACCCAACATCTAGTGGTAAAGCCCAACGTCTGGAGGTAAAGCCCAGATTCTAGAGCGAAGCCAAAAATCCAGATGGAAAACCCAAAATCTAGAGGTAAAGCCCAACATCTACAGGTAAATCCAGATACCTAGGGGTAAAGCCCAACATCTAGAGGAAAAGCCAAATATATAGATATAAAACCCAAAATCTAGAGGTAAAGCCCAATATCTAGACGTAAAGCCCAAAGTCTAGATGTAAAGCCCAACTTCTAGATCTAAAGCCCAAAATCTAGATGTAAAGCCCAAATTCTAGATCTAACGCCCAAAATCTAGAGTTAAAGACAAATATCTAGAAGTAAAACCCAACATCTAGAGGTAAAGCAGATATCTAGAGGTAAAGCCCAACATCTAGAGGAAAAGCCAAATATATAGATTTAAAACCCAAAATCTAGAGATAAAGCTGAACATCTAAATGTAAAGCAAAACATCTAGATGTAATCCAAACATCTAGAGGTAAAGCCTAACAACTAGAGGTGAAGCACAACATATAGAGGTATAACCCAACATCTAGAGATAAAGACCAACATCTAAATGTAAAGCAAAACATCTAGATGTAAACCCCTACATCTAGAGGTAAAGTCCAATATCTAGACCTAAAGACCAACATCTAGAGGTAAAACCCAACATCTAGTGGTAAAGCCCAACGTCTGGAGGTAAAGGCCAGATTCTAGAGAGAAGCCAAAAATCCAGATGTAAGAACCAAAATCTAGAGGTAAAGCCCAACATCTACAGGTAAATCCAGATATCTAGGGGTAAAGCCCAACATCTAGAGGAAAAGCCAAATATATAGATTTAAAGACCAAAATCTGGATGTAAAGCTCAACTTCTAGATCTAAAGCCCAACATCTAGATGTAAACCCAAATTCTAGATCTAACGCCCAAAATCTAGAGATAAAGACCAATATCTAGAGGTAAAACCCAACATCTAGAGGTAAAGCCAGATATCTAGAGGTAAAGTCCAACATCTAGAGGAAAAGAAAAATATATAGATTTCAAACCCAAATTCTACAGTTAAATCCCAACATCTAGGGGTAAACCCCAACTTCCAGAGTTAAAGTCCAAAATCTAGAGGTAAACACCAATACCTAGAGTTAGAGCCCAAAATCTAGAGATATGCCAAATATATAGATTTAAAACCCAAAATCTAGAGATAAAGCCGAACATCTAAATGTAAAGCAAAACATCTAGATGTAATCCAAACATCTAGAGGTAAAGCCTAACATCTAGAGGTGAAGCACAACATATAGAGGTATAACCCAACATCTAGAGATAAAGACCAACATCTAAATATAAAGCAAAACATCTAGATGTAAAACCCTACATCTAGAGGTAAAGTCCAATATCCAGACCTAAAGACAAAGATCTAGAGGTAAAAACCAACATCTAGTGGTAAAGCCCAACGTCTGGAGGTAAAGCCCAGATTCTAGAGAGAAGCCAAAAATCCAGATGGAAAACCCAAAATCTAGAGGTAAAGCCCAACATCTACAGATAAATCCAGATATCTAGGGGTAAAGCCCAACATCTAGAGGAAAAGCCAATTATATAGATTTAAAGCCCAAAATCTAGATGTAAAGCCCAGCTTCTAGATCTAAAGCCCAACATCTAGATGTAAAGCCCAAATTCTAGATCTAACGCCCAAAATCTGGATATAAAGACCAAAATCTAGAGGTAAAACCCAACATCTAGAGGTAAAGCCAGATATCTAGAGGTAAAGCCCAAAATCTAGAGGAAAAGAAAAAAATATAGATTTCAAACTCAAATTCTAGAGTTAAATCCCAACATCTAGGGGTAAATCCAGATATCTAGGGGTAAAGCCCAACATCTAGAGGAAAAGCCAAATATATAGATATAAAACCCAAAATCTAGAGGTAAAGCCCAATATCTAGACGTAAAGCCCAAAATCTAGATGAAAAGCACAACTTCTAGGTCTAACGCCCAAAATCTAGAGATAAAGACCAATATCTAGAGGTAAATCCCAACATCTAGAGGTAAAGCCAGATATCTAGAGGTAAAGACCAACGTCTCGAGGTAAAGCCCATCACCTAGTCCTACAGCCCAATGTCTGCAGGTAAAGCCCAACTTACAGACGTGAAGGCAAACATCTAGATGTAAAACCCAAAATCAAGAGGTAAAGACCAATATCTAGACGTAAAGCCCAAAATCCGGATGTAAAGTCCAACTTCTAGATCTAAAGCCCAAAATATAGATGTAAAGCCCAACTTCTAAATCTAAAGCCCAACATCTAGAGGTAAAGCCCAATATTTAGAGTTTAAGCGCACCATTTGGAGGTAAAGCCCAAAATCTAGATGTAAAGCCCAACTTCTAGAGGTAAAGCCCATCATCTAGTCCTACAGCCCAATGTCTGCAGGTAAAGCCCAACTGACAGAGGTGAAGGCAAACATCTAGATGTAAAACCCAAAATCTAGAGGTAAAGCCCAACATCTAGAGGAAAAGCCAAATATATAGATTTAAAACCCAAAATCTAGAGGTAAAGCCCAATATCTAGACCTAAAGCCCAAAATCTAGATGTAAAGCCCAAATTCTAGATCTAACACCCAAAATCTCGAGGTAAAGACCAATATCTAGACGTAAAACCCAACATCTAGAGGTAAAGCCAGATATCTAGAGGTAAAGCCCAACATCTAGAGGAAAAGCAAAATATATAGATTTCAAACCCAAATTCTAGAGTTAAATCCCAACATCTAGGGGTAAACCCCAACTTCCAGAGTTAAAGTCCAAAATCTAGAGGTAAATACCAATACCTAGAGGTAAAGCCCAACATCTAGAGGAAAAGCCAAATATATAGATTTAAAACCCAAAATCTAGAGATAAAGCCGAACATCTAAATGTAAAGCAAAACATCTAGATGTAATCCAAACATCTAGAGGTAAAGCCTAACATCTAGAGGTGAAGCACAACATATAGAGGTATAACCCAACATCTAGAGATAAAGACCAACATCTAAATGTAAAGCAAAACATCTAGATGTAAAACCCTACATCTAGAGGTAAAGTCCAATATCTAGACCTTAAGACCAACATCTAGAGGTAAAACCCAACATCTAGTGGTAAAGCCCAACGTCTGGAGGTAAAGCCCAGATTCTAGAGCGAAGCCAAAAATCCAGATGGAAAACCCAAAATCTAGAGGTAAAGCCCAACATCTACAGGTAAATCCAGATACCTAGGGGTAAAGCCCAACATCTAGAGGAAAAGCCAAATATATAGATATAAAACCCAAAATCTAGAGGTAAAGCCCAATATCTAGACGTAAAGCCCAAAGTCTAGATGTAAAGCCCAACTTCTAGATCTAAAGCCCAAAATCTAGATGTAAAGCCCAAATTCTAGATCTAACGCCCAAAATCTAGAGTTAAAGACAAATATCTAGAAGTAAAACCCAACATCTAGAGGTAAAGCAGATATCTAGAGGTAAAGCCCAACATCTAGAGGAAAAGCCAAATATATAGATTTAAAACCCAAAATCTAGAGATAAAGCTGAACATCTAAATGTAAAGCAAAACATCTAGATGTAATCCAAACATCTAGAGGTAAAGCCTAACATCTAGAGGTGAAGCACAACATATAGAGGTATAACACAACATCTAGAGATAAAGACCAACATCTAAATGTAAAGCAAAACATCTAGATGTAAACCCCTACATCTAGAGGTAAAGTCCAATATCTAGACCTAAAGACCAACATCTAGAGGTAAAACCCAACATCTAGTGGTAAAGCCCAACGTCTGGAGGTAAAGGCCAGATTCTAGAGAGAAGCCAAAAATCCAGATGTAAGAACCAAAATCTAGAGGTAAAGCCCAACATCTACAGGTAAATCCAGATATCTAGGGGTAAAGCCCAACATCTAGAGGAAAAGCCAAATATATAGATTTAAAGACCAAAATCTGGATGTAAAGCTCAACTTCTAGATCTAAAGCCCAACATCTAGATGTAAACCCAAATTCTAGATCTAACGCCCAAAATCTAGAGATAAAGACCAATATCTAGAGGTAAAACCCAACATCTAGAGGTAAAGCCAGATATCTAGAGGTAAAGTCCAACATCTAGAGGAAAAGAAAAATATATAGATTTCAAACCCAAATTCTACAGTTAAATCCCAACATCTAGGGGTAAACCCCAACTTCCAGAGTTAAAGTCCAAAATCTAGAGGTAAACACCAATACCTAGAGTTAGAGCCCAAAATCTAGAGATATGCCAAATATATAGATTTAAAACCCAAAATCTAGAGATAAAGCCGAACATCTAAATGTAAAGCAAAACATCTAGATGTAATCCAAACATCTAGAGGTAAAGCCTAACATCTAGAGGTGAAGCACAACATATAGAGGTATAACCCAACATCTAGAGATAAAGACCAACATCTAAATATAAAGCAAAACATCTAGATGTAAAACCCTACATCTAGAGGTAAAGTCCAATATCCAGACCTAAAGACAAAGATCTAGAGGTAAAAACCAACATCTAGTGGTAAAGCCCAACGTCTGGAGGTAAAGCCCAGATTCTAGAGAGAAGCCAAAAATCCAGATGGAAAACCCAAAATCTAGAGGTAAAGCCCAACATCTACAGATAAATCCAGATATCTAGGGGTAAAGCCCAACATCTAGAGGAAAAGCCAATTATATAGATTTAAAGCCCAAAATCTAGATGTAAAGCCCAGCTTCTAGATCTAAAGCCCAACATCTAGATGTAAAGCCCAAATTCTAGATCTAACGCCCAAAATCTGGATATAAAGACCAAAATCTAGAGGTAAAACCCAACATCTAGAGGTAAAGCCAGATATCTAGAGGTAAAGCCCAAAATCTAGAGGAAAAGAAAAAAATATAGATTTCAAACTCAAATTCTAGAGTTAAATCCCAACATCTAGGGGTAAACCCCAACTTCCAGAGTTAAAGTCCAAAATCTAGAGGTAAACACCAATACCTAGAGTTAGAACCCAAAATCTAGAGATATGCCAAATATATAGATTTAAAACCCAAAATCTAGAGATAAAGCCGAACACCTAAATGTAAAGCAAAACATCTAGATGTAATCCAAACATCTAGAGGTAAAGCCTAAAACTAGAGGTGAAGCACAACATATAGAGGTATAACCCAACATCTAAAGATAAAGACCAACATCCAAATGTAAAGCAAAATATCTAGATGTAAAACCCTACATCTAGAGGTAAAGTCCAATATCTAGACCTAAAGACCAACATCTAGAGGTAAAACCCAACATCTAGCGGTAAAGCCCAACGTCTGGAGGTAAAGCCCAGATTCTAGAGAGAAGTCAAAAATCCAGATGGAAAACCCAAAATCTAGAGGTAAAGCCCAACATCTACAGGTAAATCCAGATACCTAGGGGTAAAGCCCAACATCTAGAGGAAAAGCCAAATATATAGATATAAAACCCAAAATCTAGAGGTAAAGCCCAATATCTAGACGTAAAGCCCAAAATCTAGATGAAAAGCACAACTTCTAGGTCTAACGCCCAAAATCTAGAGATAAAGACCAATATCTAGAGGTAAATCCCAACATCTAGAGGTAAAGCCAGATATCTAGAGGTAAAGACCAACGTCTCGAGGTAAAGCCCATCACCTAGTCCTACAGCCCAATGTCTGCAGGTAAAGCCCAACTTACAGACGTGAAGGCAAACATCTAGATGTAAAACCCAAAATCAAGAGGTAAAGACCAATATCTAGACGTAAAGCCCAAAATCTAGATGTAAAGTCCAACTTCTAGATCTAAAGCCCAAAATATAGATGTAAAGCCCAACTTCTAAATCTAAAGCCCAACATCTAGAGGTAAAGCCCAATATTTAGAGTTTAAGCGCACCATTTGGAGGTAAAGCCCAAAATCTAGATGTAAAGCCCAACTTCTAGAGGTAAAGCCCATCATCTAGTCCTACAGCCCAATGTCTGCAGGTAAAGCCCAACTGACAGAGGTGAAGGCAAACATCTAGATGTAAAACCCAAAATCTAGAGGTAAAGCCCAACATCTAGAGGAAAAGCCAAATATATAGATTTAAAACCCAAAATCTAGAGGTAAAGCCCAATATCTAGACCTAAAGCCCAAAATCTAGATGTAAAGCCCAACTTCTAGATCTAAAGCCCAAAATCTAGATGTAAAGCCCAAATTCTAGATCTAACACCCAAAATCTAGAGGTAAAGACCAATATCTAGAGGTAAAACCCAACATCTAGAGGTAAAGCCAGATATCTAGAGGTAAAGCCCAACATCTAGAGGAAAAGCAAAATATATAGATTTCAAATCCAAATTCTAGAGTTCAATCCCAACATCTAGAGGTAAAGCCCAACTTCCAGAGTTAAAGTCCAAAATCTAGAGGTAAACACCAATACCTAAAGTTAGAGCCCAAAATCTAGAGATAAAGCCCAACATCTAGAGACAAAGCCAGATATATAGATTTAAAATCCAAAATCTGGAGGTAAAGCCCAACATCTAGAGCTAAAGCCCCAAATCTAGATGTAAAGCCCAATTGCTAGATCTAAAGCCAAATAACCTAGAGGTAAAGCCCAACATATAGAGGTAAAGACTAAGATCTAGAGGTGAATTCCAATATCTAGTGTTAAAGCCCGACACCTACAGTTAAAGCCAAACATCTAGATGTAAAACCCAACTTCTAGAGGTAAAGCCGAATATCTAGAGTTAAAGCGCATCCTTTAGAGTAAAGCCCAAAATCTAGAGTTAAAGCCCAACATCTAGAGGGAGAGCCCAGAATCTAGATGTAAAGCCTAACATCTAGAGGTGAATTCCAAAATCAAATGTTAAGGCCTGACATCTACAGTTAAATCCAACCATATAGATATAACCCCCAACTTCTAGAGGTAAGGCCCAAAATCTAGAGGTAAAGCCCAACAGCTAGAGTTAAAGCCGAACGTCTTGAGGTAAAGCCCAAAGTCTAGAGTTAAAGCCCAACTTCTAGAGGTAAAGCCCAACATCTAGAGGTAAAGCCAGATATCTGACGGTAAAGCCCAACATCTAGAGGAAAAGCCAAATATATAGATTTAAAACCCAAAATCTAGAGATAAAGCCGAACATCTGAATGTAAAGCAAAACATCTAGATGTAATCCAAACATCTAGAGGTAAAGCCTAACATCTAGAGGTGAAGCACAACATATAGAGGTATAACCCAACATCTAGAGATAAAGACCAACATCTAAATGTAAAGCAAAACATCTAGATGTAAAACCCTACATCTAGAGGTAAAGTCCAATATCTAGACCTAAAGACCAACATCTAGAGGTAAAACCCAACATCTAGTGGTAAAGCCCAACGTCTGGAGGTAAAGCCCAGATTCTAGAGAGAAGCCAAAAATCCAGATGGAAAACCCAAAATCTAGAGGTAAAGCCCAACATCTACAGGTAAATCCAGATATCTAGGGGTAAAGCCCAACATCTAGAGGAAAAGCCAAATATATAGATATAAACCCCAAAATCTAGAGGTAAAGCCCTACATCTAGAGGAAAAGCCAAATATATATATATTTAAAACTCAAAATCTAGAGGTAAAGCCCAACATCTAGAGGTAAAGCCAGATATCTAGGGGTAAAGCCCAACATCTAGAGGAAAAGCCAAATATATAGATTTAAAACCCAAAATCTAGAGGTAAAGCCCAATATCAAGACGTAAAGGCCAAAATCTAGATGTAAAGCCCAACTTCGTGATCTAAAGCCCAAAATATAGATGTAAAGCCCAACTTCTAAACCTAAAGCCCAACATCTAGAGGTAAGGCCCAATATTTAGAGTTTAAGCGCATCATTTAGAGGTAAAGCCCAAAATCTAGATGTAAAGCCAGGCTTCTAGATCTAAAGCCCAAAATCTAGATGTAAAGCCCAAATTCTAGATCTAACACCCAAAATCTAGAGGTAAAGCCCAATATCTAGACGTAAAGCCCAAAATCTAGATGAAAAGCACAACTTCTAGATCTAAAGCCCAACATCTAGAGGTAAAGACCAGTAGCTAGAGGTAAAACCCAACATCTAGAGGTAAAGCCAGATATCTAGAGGTAAAGCCCAACGTCTGGAGGTAAAGCCCATCATCCAGTCCTACAGACCAATGTCTGCAGGTAAAGCCCAACTTACAGAGGTGAAGGCAAACATCTAGATGTAAAACCCCAAGTCTAGAGGTAAAGCCCAACATCTAGAGGAAAAGCCAAATATATAGATTTAAAACCCAAAATCTAGAGGTAAAGCCCAATATCAAGACGTAAATGACAAAATCTAGATGTAAAGCCCAACTTCTTGATCTAAAGCCCAAAATCTAGATGTAAAGCCCAAATTCTAGATCAATAGCCCAAAATCTAGAGATAAAGACCAATATCTAGAGGTAAATCCCAACATCTAGAGGTAAAGCCAGATATCTAGAGGTAAAGCCCAACATCTAGAGGAAAAGCAAAATATATAGATTTCAAAACCAAATTCTAGAGTTCAATCGCAACATCTAGAGGTAAATCCCAAAGTGTAGATGTAAAGCTCAACTTCCAGATTTAAAGTCAAAAATCTAAATGTAAATACCAATACCTAGAGGTAGAGCCCAAAATGTAGAGGTAAAGCCCAACATCTAGAGATAAAGCCAGATATATAGATCTAAACCCCAAAATCTAGAGGTGAAGCCCAATATCTAGACGTAAATCCCAAAATCTAGATGTAAAGCCCAACTTCAAAACCTAAAGCCCAACATCTAGAGGTAAAGCCCAATATTTAGAGTTTAAGCGCATCATTTAGAGGTAAAGCCCAAAATCTAGATGTAAAGCCCAACTTCTAGAGGTAAAGCCCATCATCTAGTCCTACAGCCCAATGTCTCCAGGTAAAGCCCAACTTACAGAGGTGAAGGCAAACATCTAGATCTAAAGCCCAAAATCTAGATCTAAAGCCCAAAATCTAGATGTAAAGCCCAACTTCTAGATCTAAAGCCCAACTTCTAAATCTAAAGCCCAACATCTAGAGGTAAAGCCCAATATTTAGAATTTAAGCGCATCATTTAGAGGTAAAGCCCAAAATCTAGATGTAAAGCCCAACTTCTAGAGGTAAAGCCCATCATCTAGTCCTACAGCCCAATGTCTGCAGGTAAAGCCCAACTTACAGAGGTGAAGGCAAACATCTAGATGTAAAACCCAAAATCTAGAGGTAAAGCCCAACATCTAGAGGAAAAGCCAAATATATAGATTTAAAACCCAAAATCTAGAGGTAAAGCCCAATATCTAGACCTAAAGCCCAAAATCTAGATTTAAAGCCCAACTTCTAGATCTAAAGACCAAAATCTAGATGTAAAGCCCAAATTCTAGATCTAACACCCAAAATCTAGAGGTAAAGACCAATATCTAGAGGTAAAACCCAACAGCTAGAGGTAAAGCCAGATATCTAGAGGTAAAGCCCAACATCTAGAGGAAAAGCCAAATATATATATATTTAAAACCCAAAATCTAGAGGTAAAGCCCAACATCTAGAGGTAAAGCCAGATATCTAGGGGTAAAGCCCAACATCTAGAGGAAAAGACAAATATATAGATTTAAAACCCAAACTCTAGAGGTAAAGCCCAATATCAAGACGTAAAGCCCAAAATCTAGATGTAAAGCCCAAATTCTAGATCTAACGCCCAAAATCTAGAGATAAAGACCAATATCTAGAGGTAAAACCCAACATCTAGAGGTAAAGCCAGATATCTAGAGGTAAAGCCGAACATCTAGAGGAAAAGCAAAATATATACATTTCAAACCCAAATTCTAGAGTTAAATCCCAACATCTAGAGGTAAAGCCCAACTTCCAGAGTTAAAGTCAAAAATCTAGAGGTAAACACCAATACCTAGAGTTAGAGCCCAAAATCTAGAGATAAAGCCCAACATCTAGGGATAAAGCCAGATATATAGATTTAAAATCCAAAATCTGGAGGTAAAGCCCAACATCTAGAGCTAAAGCCCCAAATCTAGATGTAAAGCCCAATTGCTAGATCTAAAGCCAAATACTCTAGAGGTAAAGCCCAACATGTAGAGGTAAAGACTAAGATCTAGAGGTGAATTCCAATATCTAGTGTTAAAGCCCGACACCTACAGTTAAAGCCAAACATCTAGATGTAAAACCCAACTTCTAGAGGTAAAGCCGAATATCTAGAGTTAAAGCGCATCCTTTCGAGTAAAGCCCAAAATCTAGAGTTAAAGCCCAACATCTAGAGGGAAAGCCCAGAATCTAGATGTAAAGCCTAACATCTAGAGGTGAATTCCAAAATCAAGTGTTAAGGCCTGACATCTACAGTTAAATCCAACCATATAGATATAACCCCCAACTTCTAGAGGTAAGGCCCAAAATCTAGAGGTAAAGCCCAGCTTCCAGAGTTAAAGTCCAAAATCTAGAGGTAAACACCAATACCTAGAGTTAGAGCCCAAAATCTAGAGATATGCCAAATATATACATTTAAAACCCAAAATCTAGAGATAAAGCCGAACATCTGAATGTAAAGCAAAACATCTAGATGGAATCCAAACATGTAGAGGTAAAGCCTAACATCTAGAGGTGAAGCACAACATATAGAGGTATAGCCCAACATCTAGAGATAAAGACCAACATCTAAATGTAAAGCAAAACATCTAGATGTAAACCCCTACATCTAGAGGTAAAGTCCAATATCTAGACCTAAAGACCAACATCTAGAGGTAAAACCCAACATCTAGTGGTAAAGCCCAACGTCTGGAGGTAAAGCCCAGATTCTAGAGAGAAGCCAAAAATCCAGATGGAAAACCCAAAATCTAGAGGTTAAGCCCAACATCTACAGGTAAATCCAGATATCTAGGGGTAAAGCCCAACAACTAGAGGAAAAGCCAAATATATAGATATAAACTCCAAAATCCAGAGGTAAAGCCCAATATCTAGACGTAAAGCCCAAAATCTAGATGAAAAGCAAAACTTCTAGATCTAAAGCCCAACATCTAGAGGTAAATACCAATAGCTAGAGGTAAAACCCAACATCTAGAGGTAAAGCCAGATATCTAGAGGTAAAGCCCAACGTCTCGAGGTAAAGCCCATCATCTAGTCCTACAGCCCAATGTCTGCACGTAAAGCCGAACTTACAGAGGTGAAGGCAAACATCTAGATGTAAACCCCAAAATCTAGAGGTAAAGCCCAATATCTAGACGTAAAGCCCAAAGTCTAGATGTAAAGCCCAACTTCTAGATCTAAAGCCCAAAATCTAGATGTAAAGCCCAACTTCTAGATCTAAAGCCCAAAATATAGATGTAAAGCCCAACTTCTAAATCTAAAGCCCAACATCTGGAGGTAAAGCCCAATATTTAGATTTTAAGCACTTCATTTATAGGTAAAGCCCAAAATCTAGATGTAAAGCCCAACTTCTAGAGGTAAAGCCCATCATCTAGTCCTACAGCCCAATGTCTGCAGGTAAAGCCCAACTTACAGAGGTGAAGGCAAACATCTAGATGTAAAAACCAAAATCTAGAGGTAAAGCCCAACATCTAGAGGAAAAGCCATATATATAGATTTAAAACCCAAAATCTAGAGGTAAAGCCCAATATCTAGACCTAAAGCCCAAAATCTAGATGTAAAGCCCAAATTCTAGATCTAACACCCAAAATCTCGAGGTAAAGACCAATATCTAGAGGTAAAACCCAACATCTAGAGGTAAAGCCAGATATCTAGAGGTAAAGCCCAACATCTAGGGGTAAACCCCAACTTTCAGAGTTAAAGTCCAAAATCTAGAGGTAAATACCAATACCTAGAGTTAGAGCCCAAAATCTAGAGATATGCCAAATATATAGATTTAAAACCCAAAATCTAGAGATAAAGCCGAACACCTAAATGTAAAGCAAAACATCTAGATGTAATGCAAACATCTAGAGGTAAAGCCTAACAACTAGAGGTGAAGCACAACATATAGAGGTATAACCCAACATCTAAAGATAAAGACCAACATCCAAATGTAAAGCAAAATATCTAGATGTAAAACCCTACATCTAGAGGTAAAGTCCAATATCTAGACCTAAAGACCAACATCTAGAGGTTAACCCCAACATCTAGTGGTAAAGCCCAACGTCTGGAGGTAAAGCCCAGATTCTAGAGAGAAGCCAAAAATCCAGATGGAAAACCCAAAATCTAGAGGTAAAGCCCAACATCTACAGGTAAATCCAGATATCTAGGGGTAAAGCCCAACATCTAGAGGAAAAGCCAAATATATAGATATAAAACCCAAAATCTAGAGGTAAAGACCAATATCTAGACGTAAAGCCCAAAATCTAGATGAAAAGCACAACTTCTAGGTCTAACGCCCAAAATCTAGAGATAAAGACCAATATCTAGAGGTAAATCCCAACATCTAGAGGTAAAGCCAGATATCTAGAGGTAAAGCCCAACGTCTCGAGGTAAAGCCCATCATCTAGTCCTACAGCCCAATGTCTGCAGGTAAAGCCCAACTTACAGACGTGAAGGCAAACATCTAGATGTAAAACCCAAAATCAAGAGGTAAAGACCAATATCTAGACGTAAAGCCCAAAATCTAGATGTAAAGCCCAACTTCTAGATCTAAAGCCCAAAATATAGATGTAAAGCCCAACTTCTAAATCTAAAGCCCAACATCTAGAGGTAAAGCCCAATATTTAGAGTGTAAGCGCACCATTTGGAGGTAAAGCCCAAAATCTAGATGTAAAGCCCAACTTCTAGAGGTAAAGCCCATCATCTAGTCCTACAGCCCAATGTCTGCAGGTAAAGCCCAACTGACAGAGGTGAAGGCAAACATCTAGATGTAAAACCCAAAATCTAGAGGTAAAGCCCAACATCTAGAGGAAAAGCCAAATATATAGATATAAACCCCAAAATCTAGAGGTAAAACCCAATATCTAGACGTAAAGCCCAAAATCTAGATGTAAAGCCCAACTTCTAAATCTAAAGCCCAATATCTGGAGGAAAAGCCCAATATTTAGAGTTTAAGCGCATCATTTAGAGGTAAAGCCAGATATCTAGAGGTAAAGCCCAACGTCTGGAGGTAAAGCCCATCATCTAGTCCTACAGCCCAATGTCTGCAGGTAAAGCCCAACTTACAGAGGTGAAGGCAAACATCTAGATTGAAAACCCCAAATCTAGAGGTAAAGCCCTACATCTAGAGGAAAAGCCAAATATATATATATTTAAAACTCAAAATCTAGAGGTAAAGCCCAACATCTAGAGGTAAAGCCAGATATCTAGGGGTAAACACCAACATCTAGAGGAAAAGCCAAATATATAGATTTAAAACCCAAAATCTAGAGGTAAAGCCCAATATCAAGACGTAAAGGCCAAAATCTAGATGTAAAGCCCAACTTCTTGATCTAAAGCCCAAAATATAGATGTAAAGCCCAACTTCTAAACCTAAAGCCCAACATCTAGAGGTAAGGCCCAATATTTAGAGTTTAAGCGCATCATTTAGAGGTAAAGCCCAAAATCTAGATGTAAAGCCCAACTTCTAGAGGTAAAGCCCATCATCTAGTCCTACAGCCCAATGTCTGCAGGTAAAGCCCAACATACAGAGGTGAAGGCAAACATCTAGATGTAAAACCCAAAATCTAGAGGTAAAGCCCAACCTCTAGAGGAAAAGCCAAATATATATATATTTAAAACCCAAAACCTAGAGGTAAAGCCCAACATCTAGAGGTAAAGCCAGATATCTAGTGGTAAAGCCCAACATCTAGAGGAAAAGCCAAATATATAGATTTAAAACCCAAAATCTAGAGGTAAAGCCCAATATCTAGACGTAAAGCCCAAAATCTAGATGTAAACCCCAACTTCTAGATCTAAAGCCCAAAATCTAGATGTAAAGCCCAAATTCTAGATCTAACGCCCAAAATCTAGAGATAAAGACCAATATCTAGAAGTAAAACCCAACATCTAGAGGTAAAGCAGATATCTAGAGGTAAAGCCCAACATCTAGAGGAAAAGCCAAATATATAGATTTAAAACCCAAAATCTAGAAATAAAGCTGAACATCTAAATGTAAAGCAAAACATCTAGATGTAATCCAAACATCTAGAGGTAAAGCCTAACATCTAGAGGTGAAGCACAACATATAGAGGTATAACACAACATCTAGAGATAAAGACCAACATCTAAATGTAAAGCAAAACATCTAGATGTAAAACGCTACATCTAGAGTTAAAGTCCAATATCTAGACCTAAAGACCAACATCTAGAGGTAAAACCCAACATCTAGTGGTAAAGCCCAACGTCTGGAGGTAAAGCCCAGATTCTAGAGAGAAGCCAAAAATCCAGATGTAAGAACCAAAATCTAGAGGTAAAGCCCAACATCTACAGGTAAATCCAGATATCTAGGGGTAAAGCCCAACATCTAGAGGAAAAGCCAAATATATAGTTTTAAAGACCAAAATCTGGATGTAAAGCTCAACTTCTAGATCTAAAGCCCAAAATCTAGATGTAAACCCAAATTCTAGATCTAACGCCCAAAATCTAGAGATAAAGACCAATATCTAGAGGTAAAACCCAACATCTAGAGTTAAAGCCTGATATCTAGAGGTAAAGCCCAACATCTAGAGGAAAAGCAAAATATATAGATTTCAAAACCAAATTCTACAGTTAAATTCCAACATCTAGGGGTAAACCCCAACTTCCAGAGTTAAAGTCCAAAATCTAGAGGTAAACACCAATACCTAGAGTTAGAGCCCAAAATCTAGAGATATGCCAAATATATAGATTTAAAAACCCAAAATCTAGAGATAAAGCCGAACATCTAAATGTAAAGCAAAACATCTAGATGTAATCCAAACATCTAGAGGTAAAGCCTAACATCTAGAGGTGAAGCAAAACATATAGAGGTATAACCCAACATCTAGAGATAAAGACCAACATCTAAATATAAAGCAAAACATCTAGATGTAAAACCCTACATCTAGAGGTAAAGTCCAATATCTAGACCTAAAGACAAAGATCTAGAGGTAAAAACCAACATCTAGTGGTAAAGCCCAACGTCTGGAGGTAAAGCCCAGATTCTAGAGAGAAGCCAAAAATCCAGATGGAAAACCCAAAATCTAGAGGTAAAGCCAAACATCTACAGATAAATCCAGATATCTAGGGGTAAAGCCCAACATCTAGAGGAAAAGCCAATTATATAGATTTAAAGCCCAAAATCTAGATGTAAAGCCCAGCTTCTAGATCTAAAGCCCAACATCTAGATGTAAAGCCCAAATTCTAGATCTAACGCCCAAAATCTGGAGATAAAGACCAAAATCTAGAGGTAAAACCCAACATCTAGAGGTAAAGCCAGATATCTAGAGGTAAAGCCCAAAATCTAGAGGAAAAGCAAAATATATAGATTCCAAACTCAAATTCTAGAGTTAAATCCCAACATCTAGGGGTAAACTCCAACTTCCAGAGTTAAAGTCCAAAATCTAGAGGTAAACACCAATACCTAGAGTTAGAACCAAAAATCTAGAGATATGCCAAATATATAGATTTAAAACCCAAAATCTAGAGATAAAGCCGAACACCTAAATGTAAAGCAAAACATCTAGATGTAATCCAAACATCTAGAGGTAAAGCCTAACAACTAGAGGTGAAGCACAACATATAGAGGTATAACCCAACATCTAAAGATAAAGACCAACATCCAAATGTAAAGCAAAATATCTAGATGTAAAACCCTACATCTAGAGGTAAAGTCCAACATCTAGACCTAAAGACCAACATCTAGAGGTAAAACCCAACATCTAGTGGTAAAGCCCAACGTCTGGAGGTAAAGCCCAGATTCTAGAGAGAAGTCAAAAATACAGATGGAAAACCCAAAATCTAGAGGTAAAGCCCAACATCTACAGGTAAATCCAGATATCTAGGGGTAAAGCCCAACATCTAGAGGAAAAGCCAAATATATAGATATAAAACCCAAAATCTAGAGGTAAAGCCCAATATCTAGACGTAAAGCCCAAAATCTAGATGAAAAGCACAACTTCTAGGTCTAACGCCCAAAATCTAGAGATAAAGACCAATATCTAGAGGTAAATCCCAACATCTAGAGGTAAAGCCAGATATCTAGAGGTAAAGCCCAACGTCTCGAGGTAAAGCCCATCATCTAGTCCTACAGCCCAATGTCTGCAGGTAAAGCGCAACTGACAGAGGTGAAGGCAAACATCTAGATGTAAAACCCAAAATCTAGAGGTAAAGCCCAACATCTAGAGGAAAAGCGAAATATATAGATTTAAGACCCAAAATCTAGAGGTAAAGCCCAATATCTAGACCTAAAGCCCAAAATCTAGATGTAAAGCCCAAATTCTAGATCTAACACCCAAAATCTCGAGGTAAAGACCAATATCTAGACGTAAAACCCAAAATCCGGATGTAAAGTCCAACTTCTAGATCTAAAGCCCAAAATATAGATGTAAAGCCCAACTTCTAAATCTAAAGCCCAACATCTAGAGGTAAGGCCCAATATTTAGAGTTTAAGCGCACCATTTGGAGGTAAAGCCCAAAATCTAGATGTAAAGCCCAACTTCTAGAGGTAAAGCCCATCATCTAGTCCTACAGCCCAATGTCTGCAGGTAAAGCCCAACTGACAGAGGTGAAGGCAAACATCTAGATGTAAAACCCAAAATCTAGAGGTAAAGCCCAACATCTAGAGGAAAAGCCAAATATATAGATTTAAAACCCAAAATCTAGAGGTAAAGCCCAATATCTAGACCTAAAGCCCAAAATCTAGATGTAAAGCCCAAATTCTAGATCTAACACCCAAAATCTCGAGGTAAAGACCAATATCTAGACGTAAAACCCAACATCTAGAGGTAAAGCCAGATATCTAGAGGTAAAGCCCAACATCTAGAGGAAAAGCAAAATATATAGATTTCAAACCCAAATTCTAGAGTTAAATCCCAACATCTAGGGGTAAACCCCAACTTCCAGAGTTAAAGTCCAAAATCTAGAGGTAAATACCAATACCTAGAGGTAAAGCCCAACATCTAGAGGAAAAGCCAAATATATAGATTTAAAACCCAAAATCTAGAGATAAAGCCGAACATCTAAATGTAAAGCAAAACATCTAGATGTAATCCAAACATCTAGAGGTAAAGCCTAACATCTAGAGGTGAAGCACAACATATAGAGGTATAACACAACATCTAGAGATAAAGACCAACATCTAAATGTAAAGCAAAACATCTAGATGTAAACCCCTACATCTAGAGGTAAAGTCCAATATCTAGACCTAAAGACCAACATCTAGAGGTAAAACCCAACATCTAGTGGTAAAGCCCAACGTCTGGAGGTAAAGCCCGGATTCTAGAGAGAAGCCAAAAATCCAGATGTAAGAACCAAAATCTAGAGGTAAAGCCCAACATCTACAGGTAAATCCAGATATCTAGGGGTAAAGCCCAACATCTAGAGGAAAAGCCAAATATATAGATTTAAAGACCAAAATCTGGATGTAAAGCTCAACTTCTAGATCTAAAGCCCAACATCTAGATGTAAACCCAAATTCTAGATCTAACGCCCAAAATCTAGAGATAAAGACCAATATCTAGAGGTAAAACCCAACATCTAGAGGTAAAGCCAGATATCTAGAGGTAAAGTCCAACATCTAGAGGAAAAGAAAAATATATAGATTTCAAACCCAAATTCTACAGTTAAATCCCAACATCTAGGGGTAAACCCCAACTTCCAGAGTTAAAGTCCAAAATCTAGAGGTAAACACCAATACCTAGAGTTAGAGCCCAAAATCTAGAGATATGCCAAATATATAGATTTAAAACCCAAAATCTAGAGATAAAGCCGAACATCTAAATGTAAAGCAAAACATCTAGATGTAATCCAAACATCTAGAGGTAAAGCCTAACATCTAGAGGTGAAGCACAACATATAGAGGTATAACCCAACATCTAGAGATAAAGACCAACATCTAAATATAAAGCAAAACATCTAGATGTAAAACCCTACATCTAGAGGTAAAGTCCAATATCCAGACCTAAAGACAAAGATCTAGAGGTAAAAACCAACATCTAGTGGTAAAGCCCAACGTCTGGAGGTAAAGCCCAGATTCTAGAGAGAAGCCAAAAATCCAGATGGAAAACCCAAAATCTAGATGTAAAGCCCAACATCTACAGATAAATCCAGATATCTAGGGGTAAAGCCCAAGATCTAGAGGAAAAGCCAATTATATAGATTTAAAGCCCAAAATCTAGATGTAAAGCCCAGCTTCTAGATCTAAAGCCCAACATCTAGATGTAAAGCCCAAATTCTAGATCTAACGCCCAAAATCTGGATATAAAGACCAAAATCTAGAGGTAAAACCCAACATCTAGAGGTAAAGCCAGATATCTAGAGGTAAAGCCCAAAATCTAGAGGAAAAGAAAAAAATATAGATTTCAAACTCAAATTCTAGAGTTAAATCCCAACATCTAGGGGTAAACCCCAACTTCCAGAGTTAAAGTCCAAAATCTAGAGGTAAACACCAATACCTAGAGTTAGAACCCAAAATCTAGAGATATGCCAAATATATAGATTTAAAACCCAAAATCTAGAGATAAAGCCGAACACCTAAATGTAAAGCAAAACATCTAGATGTAATCCAAACATCTAGAGGTAAAGCCTAAAACTAGAGGTGAAGCACAACATATAGAGGTATAACCCAACATCTAAAGATAAAGACCAACATCCAAATGTAAAGCAAAATATCTAGATGTAAAACCCTACATCTAGAGGTAAAGTCCAATATCTAGACCTAAAGACCAACATCTAGAGGTAAAACCCAACATCTAGCGGTAAAGCCCAACGTCTGGAGGTAAAGCCCAGATTCTAGAGAGAAGTCAAAAATCCAGATGGAAAACCCAAAATCTAGAGGTAAAGCCCAACATCTACAGGTAAATCCAGATACCTAGGGGTAAAGCCCAACATCTAGAGGAAAAGCCAAATATATAGATATAAAACCCAAAATCTAGAGGTAAAGCCCAATATCTAGACGTAAAGCCCAAAATCTAGATGAAAAGCACAACTTCTAGGTCTAACGCCCAAAATCTAGAGATAAAGACCAATATCTAGAGGTAAATCCCAACATCTAGAGGTAAAGCCAGATATCTAGAGGTAAAGACCAACGTCTCGAGGTAAAGCCCATCACCTAGTCCTACAGCCCAATGTCTGCAGGTAAAGCCCAACTTACAGACGTGAAGGCAAACATCTAGATGTAAAACCCAAAATCAAGAGGTAAAGACCAATATCTAGACGTAAAGCCCAAAATCTAGATGTAAAGTCCAACTTCTAGATCTAAAGCCCAAAATATAGATGTAAAGCCCAACTTCTAAATCTAAAGCCCAACATCTAGAGGTAAAGCCCAATATTTAGAGTTTAAGCGCACCATTTGGAGGTAAAGCCCAAAATCTAGATGTAAAGCCCAACTTCTAGAGGTAAAGCCCATCATCTAGTCCTACAGCCCAATGTCTGCAGGTAAAGCCCAACTGACAGAGGTGAAGGCAAACATCTAGATGTAAAACCCAAAATCTAGAGGTAAAGCCCAACATCTAGAGGAAAAGCCAAATATATAGATTTAAAACCCAAAATCTAGAGGTAAAGCCCAATATCTAGACGTAAAGCCCAAAATCTAGATGTAAAGCCCAACTTCTAGATCTAAAGCCCAAAATCTAGATGTAAAGCCCAAATTCTAGATCTAACACCCAAAATCTAGAGGTAAAGACCAATATCTAGAGGTAAAACCCAACATCTAGAGGTAAAGCCAGATATCTAGAGGTAAAGCCCAACATCTAGAGGAAAAGCAAAATATATAGATTTCAAATCCAAATTCTAGAGTTCAATCCCAACATCTAGAGGTAAAGCCCAACTTCCAGAGTTAAAGTCCAAAATCTAGAGGTAAACACCAATACCTAAAGTTAGAGCCCAAAATCTAGAGATAAAGCCCAACATCTAGAGACAAAGCCAGATATATAGATTTAAAATCCAAAATCTGGAGGTAAAGCCCAACATCTAGAGCTAAAGCCCCAAATCTAGATGTAAAGCCCAATTGCTAGATCTAAAGCCAAATAACCTAGAGGTAAAGCCCAACATATAGAGGTAAAGACTAAGATCTAGAGGTGAATTCCAATATCTAGTGTTAAAGCCCGACACCTACAGTTAAAGCCAAACATCTAGATGTAAAACCCAACTTCTAGAGGTAAAGCCGAATATCTAGAGTTAAAGCGCATCCTTTAGAGTAAAGCCCAAAATCTAGAGTTAAAGCCCAACATCTAGAGGGAGAGCCCAGAATCTAGATGTAAAGCCTAACATCTAGAGGTGAATTCCAAAATCAAATGTTAAGGCCTGACATCTACAGTTAAATCCAACCATATAGATATAACCCCCAACTTCTAGAGGTAAGGCCCAAAATCTAGAGGTAAAGCCCAACAGCTAGAGTTAAAGCCGAACGTCTTGAGGTAAAGCCCAAAGTCTAGAGTTAAAGCCCAACTTCTAGAGGTAAAGTCCAACATCTAGAGGTAAAGCCAGATATCTGACGGTAAAGCCCAACATCTAGAGGAAAAGCCAAATATATAGATTTAAAACCCAAAATCTAGAGATAAAGCCGAACATCTGAATGTAAAGCAAAACATCTAGATGTAATCCAAACATCTAGAGGTAAAGCCTAACATCTAGAGGTGAAGCACAACATATAGAGGTATAACCCAACATCTAGAGATAAAGACCAACATCTAAATGTAAAGCAAAACATCTAGATGTAAAACCCTACATCTAGAGGTAAAGTCCAATATCTAGACCTAATGACCAACATCTAGAGGTAAAACCCAACATCTAGTGGTAAAGCCCAACGTCTGGAGGTAAAGCCCAGATTCTAGAGAGAAGCCAAAAATCCAGATGGAAAACCCAAAATCTAGAGGTAAAGCCCAACATCTACAGGTAAATCCAGATATCTAGGGGTAAAGCCCAACATCTAGAGGAAAAGCCAAATATATAGATATAAACCCCAAAATCTAGAGGTAAAGCCCTACATCTAGAGGAAAAGCCAAATATATATATATTTAAAACTCAAAATCTAGAGGTAAAGCCCAACATCTAGAGGTAAAGCCAGATATCTAGGGGTAAAGCCCAACATCTAGAGGAAAAGCCAAATATATAGATTTAAAACCCAAAATCTAGAGGTAAAGCCCAATATCAAGACGTAAAGGCCAAAATCTAGATGTAAAGCCCAACTTCGTGATCTAAAGCCCAAAATATAGATGTAAAGCCCAACTTCTAAACCTAAAGCCCAACATCTAGAGGTAAGGCCCAATATTTAGAGTTTAAGCGCATCATTTAGAGGTAAAGCCCAAAATCTAGATGTAAAGCCAGGCTTCTAGATGTAAAGCCCAAATTCTAGATCTAACACCCAAAATCTAGAGGTAAAGCCCAATATCTAGACGTAAAGCCCAAAATCTAGATGAAAAGCACAACTTCTAGATCTAAAGCCCAACATCTAGAGGTAAAGACCAGTAGCTAGAGGTAAAACCCAACATCTAGAGGTAAAGCCAGATATCTAGAGGTAAAGCCCAACGTCTGGAGGTAAAGCCCATCATCCAGTCCTACAGACCAATGTCTGCAGGTAAAGCCCAACTTACAGAGGTGAAGGCAAACATCTAGATGTAAAACCCCAAGTCTAGAGGTAAAGCCCAACATCTAGAGGAAAAGCCAAATATATAGATTTAAAACCCAAAATCTAGAGGTAAAGCCCAATATCAAGACGTAAATGACAAAATCTAGATGTAAAGCCCAACTTCTTGATCTAAAGCCCAAAATCTAGATGTAAAGCCCAAATTCTAGATCAATAGCCCAAAATCTAGAGATAAAGACCAATATCTAGAGGTAAATCCCAACATCTAGAGGTAAAGCCAGATATCTAGAGGTAAAGCCCAACATCTAGAGGAAAAGCAAAATATATAGATTTCAAAACCAAATTCTAGAGTTCAATCGCAACATCTAGAGGTAAATCCCAAAGTGTAGATGTAAAGCTCAACTTCCAGATTTAAAGTCAAAAATCTAAATGTAAATACCAATACCTAGAGGTAGAGCCCAAAATGTAGAGGTAAAGCCCAACATCTAGAGATAAAGCCAGATATATAGATCTAAACCCCAAAATCTAGAGGTGAAGCCCAATATCTAGACGTAAATCCCAAAATCTAGATGTAAAGCCCAACTTCAAAACCTAAAGCCCAACATCTAGAGGTAAAGCCCAATATTTAGAGTTTAAGCGCATCATTTAGAGGTAAAGCCCAAAATCTAGATGTAAAGCCCAACTTCTAGAGGTAAAGCCCATCATCTAGTCCTACAGCCCAATGTCTCCAGGTAAAGCCCAACTTACAGAGGTGAAGGCAAACATCTAGATCTAAAGCCCAAAATCTAGATCTAAAGCCCAAAATCTAGATGTAAAGCCCAACTTCTAGATCTAAAGCCCAACTTCTAAATCTAAAGCCCAACATCTAGAGGTAAAGCCCAATATTTAGAATTTAAGCGCATCATTTAGAGGTAAAGCCCAAAATCTAGATGTAAAGCCCAACTTCTAGAGGTAAAGCCCATCATCTAGTCCTACAGCCCAATGTCTGCAGGTAAAGCCCAACTTACAGAGGTGAAGGCAAACATCTAGATGTAAAACCCAAAATCTAGAGGTAAAGCCCAACATCTAGAGGAAAAGCCAAATATATAGATTTAAAACCCAAAATCTAGAGGTAAAGCCCAATATCTAGACCTAAAGCCCAAAATCTAGATTTAAAGCCCAACTTCTAGATCTAAAGACCAAAATCTAGATGTAAAGCCCAAATTCTAGATCTAACACCCAAAATCTAGAGGTAAAGACCAATATCTAGAGGTAAAACCCAACAGCTAGAGGTAAAGCCAGATATCTAGAGGTAAAGCCCAACATCTAGAGGAAAAGCCAAATATATATATATTTAAAACCCAAAATCTAGAGGTAAAGCCCAACATCTAGAGGTAAAGCCAGATATCTAGGGGTAAAGCCCAACATCTAGAGGAAAAGACAAATATATAGATTTAAAACCCAAACTCTAGAGGTAAAGCCCAATATCAAGACGTAAAGCCCAAAATCTAGATGTAAAGCCCAAATTCTAGATCTAACGCCCAAAATCTAGAGATAAAGACCAATATCTAGAGGTAAAACCCAACATCTAGAGGTAAAGCCAGATATCTAGAGGTAAAGCCGAACATCTAGAGGAAAAGCAAAATATATACATTTCAAACCCAAATTCTAGAGTTAAATCCCAACATCTAGAGGTAAAGCCCAACTTCCAGAGTTAAAGTCAAAAATCTAGAGGTAAACACCAATACCTAGAGTTAGAGCCCAAAATCTAGAGATAAAGCCCAACATCTAGGGATAAAGCCAGATATATAGATTTAAAATCCAAAATCTGGAGGTAAAGCCCAACATCTAGAGCTAAAGCCCCAAATCTAGATGTAAAGCCCAATTGCTAGATCTAAAGCCAAATACTCTAGAGGTAAAGCCCAACATGTAGAGGTAAAGACTAAGATCTAGAGGTGAATTCCAATATCTAGTGTTAAAGCCCGACACCTACAGTTAAAGCCAAACATCTAGATGTAAAACCCAACTTCTAGAGGTAAAGCCGAATATCTAGAGTTAAAGCGCATCCTTTCGAGTAAAGCCCAAAATCTAGAGTTAAAGCCCAACATCTAGAGGGAAAGCCCAGAATCTAGATGTAAAGCCTAACATCTAGAGGTGAATTCCAAAATCAAGTGTTAAGGCCTGACATCTACAGTTAAATCCAACCATATAGATATAACCCCCAACTTCTAGAGGTAAGGCCCAAAATCTAGAGGTAAAGCCCAGCTTCCAGAGTTAAAGTCCAAAATCTAGAGGTAAACACCAATACCTAGAGTTAGAGCCCAAAATCTAGAGATATGCCAAATATATACATTTAAAACCCAAAATCTAGAGATAAAGCCGAACATCTGAATGTAAAGCAAAACATCTAGATGGAATCCAAACATGTAGAGGTAAAGCCTAACATCTAGAGGTGAAGCACAACATATAGAGGTATAGCCCAACATCTAGAGATAAAGACCAACATCTAAATGTAAAGCAAAACATCTAGATGTAAACCCCTACATCTAGAGGTAAAGTCCAATATCTAGACCTAAAGACCAACATCTAGAGGTAAAACCCAACATCTAGTGGTAAAGCCCAACGTCTGGAGGTAAAGCCCAGATTCTAGAGAGAAGCCAAAAATCCAGATGGAAAACCCAAAATCTAGAGGTAAAGCCCAACATCTACAGGTAAATCCAGATATCTAGGGGTAAAGCCCAACAACTAGAGGAAAAGCCAAATATATAGATATAAACTCCAAAATCCAGAGGTAAAGCCCAATATCTAGACGTAAAGCCCAAAATCTAGATGAAAAGCAAAACTTCTAGATCTAAAGCCCAACATCTAGAGGTAAATACCAATAGCTAGAGGTAAAACCCAACATCTAGAGGTAAAGCCAGATATCTAGAGGTAAAGCCCAACGTCTCGAGGTAAAGCCCATCATCTAGTCCTACAGCCCAATGTCTGCACGTAAAGCCGAACTTACAGAGGTGAAGGCAAACATCTAGATGTAAACCCCAAAATCTAGAGGTAAAGCCCAATATCTAGACGTAAAGCCCAAAGTCTAGATGTAAAGCCCAACTTCTAGATCTAAAGCCCAAAATCTAGATGTAAAGCCCAACTTCTAGATCTAAAGCCCAAAATATAGATGTAAAGCCCAACTTCTAAATCTAAAGCCCAACATCTGGAGGTAAAGCCCAATATTTAGATTTTAAGCACTTCATTTATAGGTAAAGCCCAAAATCTAGATGTAAAGCCCAACTTCTAGAGGTAAAGCCCATCATCTAGTCCTACAGCCCAATGTCTGTAGGTAAAGCCCAACTTACAGAGGTGAAGGCAAACATCTAGATGTAAAAACCAAAATCTAGAGGTAAAGCCCAACATCTAGAGGAAAAGCCATATATATAGATTTAAAACCCAAAATCTAGAGGTAAAGCCCAATATCTAGACCTAAAGCCCAAAATCTAGATGTAAAGCCCAAATTCTAGATCTAACACCCAAAATCTCGAGGTAAAGACCAATATCTAGAGGTAAAACCCAACATCTAGAGGTAAAGCCAGATATCTAGAGGTAAAGCCCAACATCTAGGGGTAAACCCCAACTTTCAGAGTTAAAGTCCAAAATCTAGAGGTAAATACCAATACCTAGAGTTAGAGCCCAAAATCTAGAGATATGCCAAATATATAGATTTAAAACCCAAAATCTAGAGATAAAGCCGAACACCTAAATGTAAAGCAAAACATCTAGATGTAATGCAAACATCTAGAGGTAAAGCCTAACAACTAGAGGTGAAGCACAACATATAGAGGTATAACCCAACATCTAAAGATAAAGACCAACATCCAAATGTAAAGCAAAATATCTAGATGTAAAACCCTACATCTAGAGGTAAAGTCCAATATCTAGACCTAAAGACCAACATCTAGAGGTTAACCCCAACATCTAGTGGTAAAGCCCAACGTCTGGAGGTAAAGCCCAGATTCTAGAGAGAAGCCAAAAATCCAGATGGAAAACCCAAAATCTAGAGGTAAAGCCCAACATCTACAGGTAAATCCAGATATCTAGGGGTAAAGCCCAACATCTAGAGGAAAAGCCAAATATATAGATATAAAACCCAAAATCTAGAGGTAAAGACCAATATCTAGACGTAAAGCCCAAAATCTAGATGAAAAGCACAACTTCTAGGTCTAACGCCCAAAATCTAGAGATAAAGACCAATATCTAGAGGTAAATCCCAACATCTAGAGGTAAAGCCAGATATCTAGAGGTAAAGCCCAACGTCTCGAGGTAAAGCCCATCATCTAGTCCTACAGCCCAATGTCTGCAGGTAAAGCCCAACTTACAGACGTGAAGGCAAACATCTAGATGTAAAACCCATAATCAAGAGGTAAAGACCAATATCTAGACGTAAAGCCCAAAATCTAGATGTAAAGCCCAACTTCTAGATCTAAAGCCCAAAATATAGATGTAAAGCCCAACTTCTAAATCTAAAGCCCAACATCTAGAGGTAAAGCCCAATATTTAGAGTGTAAGCGCACCATTTGGAGGTAAAGCCCAAAATCTAGATGTAAAGCCCAACTTCTAGAGGTAAAGCCCATCATCTAGTCCTACAGCCCAATGTCTGCAGGTAAAGCCCAACTGACAGAGGTGAAGGCAAACATCTAGATGTAAAACCCAAAATCTAGAGGTAAAGCCCAACATCTAGAGGAAAAGCCAAATATATAGATATAAACCCCAAAATCTAGAGGTAAAACCCAATATCTAGACGTAAAGCCCAAAATCTAGATGTAAAGCCCAACTTCTAAATCTAAAGCCCAATATCTGGAGGAAAAGCCCAATATTTAGAGTTTAAGCGCATCATTTAGAGGTAATGCCAGATATCTAGAGGTAAAGCCCAACGTCTGGAGGTAAAGCCCATCATCTAGTCCTACAGCCCAATGTCTGCAGGTAAAGCCCAACTTACAGAGGTGAAGGCAAACATCTAGATTGAAAACCCCAAATCTAGAGGTAAAGCCCTACATCTAGAGGAAAAGCCAAATATATATATATTTAAAACTCAAAATCTAGAGGTAAAGCCCAACATCTAGAGGTAAAGCCAGATATCTAGGGGTAAACACCAACATCTAGAGGAAAAGCCAAATATATAGATTTAAAACCCAAAATCTAGAGGTAAAGCCCAATATCAAGACGTAAAGGCCAAAATCTAGATGTAAAGCCCAACTTCTTGATCTAAAGCCCAAAATATAGATGTAAAGCCCAACTTCTAAACCTAAAGCCCAACATCTAGAGGTAAGGCCCAATATTTAGAGTTTAAGCGCATCATTTAGAGGTAAAGCCCAAAATCTAGATGTAAAGCCCAACTTCTAGAGGTAAAGCCCATCATCTAGTCCTACAGCCCAATGTCTGCAGGTAAAGCCCAACATACAGAGGTGAAGGCAAACATCTAGATGTAAAACCCAAAATCTAGAGGTAAAGCCCAACCTCTAGAGGAAAAGCCAAATATATATATATTTAAAACCCAAAACCTAGAGGTAAAGCCCAACATCTAGAGGTAAAGCCAGATATCTAGTGGTAAAGCCCAACATCTAGAGGAAAAGCCAAATATATAGATTTAAAACCCAAAATCTAGAGGTAAAGCCCAATATCTAGACGTAAAGCCCAAAATCTAGATGTAAACCCCAACTTCTAGATCTAAAGCCCAAAATCTAGATGTAAAGCCCAAATTCTAGATCTAACGCCCAAAATCTAGAGATAAAGACCAATATCTAGAAGTAAAACCCAACATCTAGAGGTAAAGCAGATATCTAGAGGTAAAGCCCAACATCTAGAGGAAAAGCCAAATATATAGATTTAAAACCCAAAATCTAGAAATAAAGCTGAACATCTAAATGTAAAGCAAAACATCTAGATGTAATCCAAACATCTAGAGGTAAAGCCTAACATCTAGAGGTGAAGCACAACATATAGAGGTATAACACAACATCTAGAGATAAAGACCAACATCTAAATGTAAAGCAAAACATCTAGATGTAAAACGCTACATCTAGAGTTAAAGTCCAATATCTAGACCTAAAGACCAACATCTAGAGGTAAAACCCAACATCTAGTGGTAAAGCCCAACGTCTGGAGGTAAAGCCCAGATTCTAGAGAGAAGCCAAAAATCCAGATGTAAGAACCAAAATCTAGAGGTAAAGCCCAACATCTACAGGTAAATCCAGATAGCTAGGGGTAAAGCCCAACATCTAGAGGAAAAGCCAAATATATAGTTTTAAAGACCAAAATCTGGA
Source organism: Leptosomus discolor (assembly GCF_034619465.1). Taxonomy (NCBI): domain Eukaryota; kingdom Metazoa; phylum Chordata; class Aves; order Leptosomiformes; family Leptosomidae; genus Leptosomus; species Leptosomus discolor. The sequence goes on along the minus strand of NW_028237782.1, from coordinate 2,956,058 downwards.
TGTAAAGCTCAACTTCTAGATCTAAAGCCCAAAATCTAGATGTAAACCCAAATTCTAGATCTAACGCCCAAAATCTAGAGATAAAGACCAATATCTAGAGGTAAAACCCAACATCTAGAGTTAAAGCCTGATATCTAGAGGTAAAGCCCAACATCTAGAGGAAAAGCAAAATATATAGATTTCAAAACCAAATTCTACAGTTAAATCCCAACATCTAGGGGTAAACCCCAACTTCCAGAGTTAAAGTCCAAAATCTAGAGGTAAACACCAATACCTAGAGTTAGAGCCCAAAATCTAGAGATATGCCAAATATATAGATTTAAAAACCCAAAATCTAGAGATAAAGCCGAACATCTAAATGTAAAGCAAAACATCTAGATGTAATCCAAACATCTAGAGGTAAAGCCTAACATCTAGAGGTGAAGCAAAACATATAGAGGTATAACCCAACATCTAGAGATAAAGACCAACATCTAAATATAAAGCAAAACATCTAGATGTAAAACCCTACATCTAGAGGTAAAGTCCAATATCTAGACCTAAAGACAAAGATCTAGAGGTAAAAACCAACATCTAGTGGTAAAGCCCAACGTCTGGAGGTAAAGCCCAGATTCTAGAGAGAAGCCAAAAATCCAGATGGAAAACCCAAAATCTAGAGGTAAAGCCAAACATCTACAGATAAATCCAGATATCTAGGGGTAAAGCCCAACATCTAGAGGAAAAGCCAATTATATAGATTTAAAGCCCAAAATCTAGATGTAAAGCCCAGCTTCTAGATCTAAAGCCCAACATCTAGATGTAAAGCCCAAATTCTAGATCTAACGCCCAAAATCTGGAGATAAAGACCAAAATCTAGAGGTAAAACCCAACATCTAGAGGTAAAGCCAGATATCTAGAGGTAAAGCCCAAAATCTAGAGGAAAAGCAAAATATATAGATTCCAAACTCAAATTCTAGAGTTAAATCCCAACATCTAGGGGTAAACTCCAACTTCCAGAGTTAAAGTCCAAAATCTAGAGGTAAACACCAATACCTAGAGTTAGAACCAAAAATCTAGAGATATGCCAAATATATAGATTTAAAACCCAAAATCTAGAGATAAAGCCGAACACCTAAATGTAAAGCAAAACATCTAGATGTAATCCAAACATCTAGAGGTAAAGCCTAACAACTAGATGTGAAGCACAACATATAGAGGTATAACCCAACATCTAAAGATAAAGACCAACATCCAAATGTAAAGCAAAATATCTAGATGTAAAACCCTACATCTAGAGGTAAAGTCCAACATCTAGACCTAAAGACCAACATCTAGAGGTAAAACCCAACATCTAGTGGTAAAGCCCAACGTCTGGAGGTAAAGCCCAGATTCTAGAGAGAAGTCAAAAATACAGATGGAAAACCCAAAATCTAGAGGTAAAGCCCAACATCTACAGGTAAATCCAGATATCTAGGGGTAAAGCCCAACATCTAGAGGAAAAGCCAAATATATAGATATAAAACCCAAAATCTAGAGGTAAAGCCCATTATCTAGACGTAAAGCCCAAAATCTAGATGAAAAGCACAACTTCTAGGTCTAACGCCCAAAATCTAGAGATAAAGACCAATATCTAGAGGTAAATCCCAACATCTAGAGGTAAAGCCAGATATCTAGAGGTAAAGCCCAACGTCTCGAGGTAAAGCCCATCATCTAGTCCTACAGCCCAATGTCTGCAGGTAAAGCCCAACTGACAGAGGTGAAGGCAAACATCTAGATGTAAAACCCAAAATCTAGAGGTAAAGCCCAACATCTAGAGGAAAAGCCAAATATATAGATTTAAAACCCAAAATAAAGAGGTAAAGCCCAATATCTAGACCTAAAGCCCAAAATCTAGATGTAAAGCCCAACTTCTAGATCTAAAGCCCAAAATCTAGATGTAAAGCCCAAATTCTAGATCTAACACCCAAAATCTAGAGGTAAAGACCAATATCTAGAGATAAAACCCAACATCTAGAGGTAAAGCCAGATATCTAGAGGTAAAGCCCAACATCTAGAGGAAAAGCAAAATATATAGATTTCAAATCCAAATTCTAGAGTTCAATCCCAACATCTAGAGGTAAAGCCCAACTTCCAGAGTTAAAGTCCAAAATCTAGAGGTAAACACCAATACCTAGAGTTAGAGCCCAAAATCTAGAGATAAATCCCAACATCTAGAGACAAAGCCAGATATATAGATTTAAAATCCACAATCTGGAGGTAAAGCCCAACATCTAGAGGTAAAGCCCCAAATCTAGATGTAAAGCCCAATTGCTAGATCTAAAGCCAAATACTCTAGAGGTAAAGCCCAACATGTAGAGGTAAAGACTAAGATCTAGAGGTGAATTCCAATATCTAGTGTTAAAGCCCGACACCTACATTTAAAGTCAAACATCTAGTTGTAAACCCCAACTTCTACAGGTAAAGCCGAATATCTAGAGTTAAAGCGCATCCTTTCGAGTAAAGCCCAAAATCTAGAGTTAAAGCCCAACATCTAGAGGGAAAGCCCAGAATCTAGATGTAAAGCCTAACATCTAGAGGTGAATTCCAAAATCAAGTGTTAAGGCCTGACATCTACAGTTAAATCCAACCATATAGATATAACCCCCAACTTCTAGAGATAAGGCCCAAAATCTAGAGGTAAAGCCCAACAGCTAGAATTAAAGCCGAACGTCTTGAGGTAAAGCCCAAAGTCTAGAGTTAAAGCCCAACTTCTAGAGGTAAAGCCCAACATCTAGACGTAAAGCCAGATATCTGACGGTAAAGCCCAACATCTAGAGGAAAAGCCAAATATATAGATTTAAAACCCAACAACTAGAGATAAAGCCGAACATCTAAATGTAAAGCAAAACATCTAGATGTAATCCAAACATCTAGAGGTAAAGCCTAACATCTAGAGGTGAAGCACAACATATAGAGGTATAACCCAACATCAAGAGATAAAGACCAACATCTAAATGTAAAGCAAAACATCTAGATGTAAAACCCTACATCTAGAGGTAAAGTCCAATGTCTAGACCTAAAGACCAACATCTAGAGGTAAAACCCAAAATCTAGTGGTAAAGCCCAACGTCTGGAGGTAAAGCCCAGATTCTAGAGAGAAGCCAAAAATCCAGATGTAAAACCCAAAATCTAGAGGTAAAGCCCAACATCTACAGGTAAATCCAGATACCTAGGGGTAAAGCCCAACATCTAGAGGAAAAGCCAAATATATAGATATAAACCCCAAAATCTAGAGGTAAAGCCCAATATCTAGCCGTAAAGACCAAAATCTAGATGTAAAGCCCAACTTCTAGATCTAAAGCCCAAATTCTAGATCTAACACCCAACATCTAGAGGTAAAGACCAATATCTAGAGGTAAAGCCAGATATCTAGATGTAAAGCCCAACGTCTGGAGGTAAAGCCCATCATCTAGTCCTACAGCCCAATGTCTGCAGGTAAAGCCCAACTTACAGAGGTGAAGGCAAACATCTAGATGTAAAACCCCAAATCTAGAGGTAAAGCCCAACATCTAGAGGAAAAGCCAAATATATATATATTTAAAACCCAAAATCTAGAGGTAAAGCCCAATATCTAGACGTAAAGCCCAAAATCTAGATGTAAAGCCCAGATTCTATATCTAACGCCCAAAATCTAGAGATAAAGACCAATATCTAGAGGTTAAAACCCAACATCTAGAGGTAAAGCCAGATATCTAGAGGTAAAGCCCAACATCTAGAGGAAAAGCAAAATATATAGATTTCAAACCCAAATTCTAGAGTTAAATCCCAACATCTCGAGGTAAATCCCAAAGTCTAGATTTAAAGCTCAACTTCCAGATTTAAAGTCAAAAATCTAAATGTAAATACCAATACCTAGAGGTAGAGCCCAAAATGTAGAGGTAAAGCCCAACATCTAGAGATAAAGCCAGATATATAGATCTAAACCCCAAAATCTAGAGGTGAAGCCCAATATCTAGACGTAAAGCCCAAAATCTAGATGTAAAGCCCAACTTCTAGATCTAAAGCCCAAAATATAGATGTAAAGCCCAAAATCTAGAGGTAAAGCCCAATATTTAGAGTTTAAGCGCATCATTTAGAGGTAGAGCCCAAAATGTAGAGGTAAAGCCCAACATCTAGAGATAAAGCCAGATATATAGATCTAAACACCAAAATCTAGAGGTAAAGCCCAATATCTAGACGTTAAGCCCAAAATCTAGATGTAAAGCCCAACTTCTTGATCTACAGCCCAAAATCTAGATGTAAAGCCCAAATTCTAGATCGAATGCCCAAAATCCAGAGATAAAGACCAATATCTAGAGGTAAAACCCAACATCTAGAGGAAAAGCAAAATATATAGATTTCAAACCCAAATTCTAGAGTTAAATCCCAACATCTAGAGGTAAAGCCCAAAGTCTAGAGGTAAAGCCCAAATTCTAGATCTAAAGCCCAAAATCTAGATGTAAAGCCCAAGTTCTAAATCTAAAGCCCAACATCTAGAGGTAAAGCTCAATATTTAGAATTTAAGCGCATCATTTAGAGGTAAAGCCCAAAATCTAGATGTAAAGCCCAACTTCTAGAGGTAAAGCCCATCATCTAGTCCTACAGCCCAATGTCTGCAGGTAAAGCCCAACTTACAGAGGTAAAGGCAAACATCTAGATGTAAACCCCAAAATCTAGAGGTAAAGCCCAACATCTAGAGGAAAAGCCAAATATATAGATTTAAAACCCAAAATCTAGAGGTAAAGCCGAACATCTAGAGGAAAAGCCAAATATATAGATTTAAAAACCAAAATCTAGAGGTAAAACCCAATATCTAGACGTAAAGCCCAAAGTCTAGATGTAAAGCCCAACTTCTAGATCTAAAGCCCAAAATCTAGATGTAAATCCCAAATTCTAGATCTAACACCCAAAATCTAGAGGTAAAGACCAATATCTAGAGGTAAAACCCAACATCTAGAGGTAAAGCCAGATATCTAGAGGTAAAGCCCAACATCTAGAGGAAAAGCAAAATATATAGATTTCAAACCCAAATTCTAGAGTTCAATCCCAACATCTAGAGGTAAAGCCCAACTTCCAGAGTTAAAGTCCAAAATCTAGAGGTAAACACCAATACCTAGAGTTAGAGCACAAAATCTAGAGATAAAGCCCAACATCTAGAGATAAAGCCAGATATATAGATTTAAAATCCAAAATCTGGAGGTAAAGCCCAACATCTAGAAATAAAGCCCCAAATCTAGATTTAAAGCCCAATTTCTAGATCTAAAGCCAAATAACCTAGAGGTAAAGCCCAACATATAGAGGGAAAGACTAAGATCTAGAGGTGAATTCCAATATCTAGTGTTAAAACCCGACACCTAAAGCCAAACATCTAGATGTAAAACCCAACTTCTAGAGGTAAAGCCGAATATCTAGAGTTAAAGTGCATCCTTTCGTGTAAAGCCCAAAATCTAGAGTTAAAGCCCAACATCTAGAGGGAAAGCCCAGAATCTAGATATAAAGCCTAACATCTAGAGGTGAATTCCAAAATCAAGTGTTAAGGCCTGACATCTACAGTTAAATCCAACCATATAGATATAACCCCCAACTTCTAGAGGTAAGGCCCAAAATCTAGAGGTAAAGCCCAACAGCTAGAGTTAAAGCCGAACGTCTTGAGGTAAAGCCCAAAGTCTAGAGTTAAAGCCCAACTTCTAGAGGTAAAGCCCAACATCTAGACGTAAAGCCAGATATCTGACGGTAAAGCCCAACATCTAGAGGAAAAGCCAAATATATATAGATTTAAAACCCAAAATCTAGAGGTGAAGCCCAACATCTAGAGGTAAAGCCAGATATCTAGAGGTAAAGCCCAACGTCTGGAGGTAAAGCCCATCATCTAGTCCTACAGCCCAATGTCTGCAGGTAAAGCCCAACTTACAGAGGTGAAGGCAAACATCCAAATGTAAAACCTAAAATCTAGAGGTAAAGCCCAACATCTAGAGGAAAAGACAAATATATATATTTAAAACCCAAAATCTAGAGGTAAAGCCCAATATCTAGACCTAAAGCCCAAAATCTAGATGTAAAGCCCAAATTCTAGATCTAACACCCAAAATCTAGAGGTAAAGACCAATATCTAGAGGTAAAACCAACATCTAGAGGTAAAGCCAGATATCTAGAGGTAAAGACCAACGTCTGGAGGTAAAGCCCATCATCTAGTCCTACAGCCCAATGTCTGCAGGTAAAGCCCAACTTACAGAGGTGAAGGCAAACATCTAGATGTAAAACCCCAAATCTAGAGGTAAAGCCCAACATCTAGAGGAAAAGCCAAATATATATATATTTAAAACCCAAAATCTAGAGGTAAAGCCCAATATCTAGACGTAAAGCCCAAAATCTAGATGTAAAGCCCAGATTCTATATCTAACGCCCAAAATCTAGAGATAAAGACCAATATCTAGAGGTTAAAACCCAACATCTAGAGGTAAAGCCAGATATCTAGAGGTAAACCCCAACATCTAGAGGAAAAGCAAAATATATAGATTTCAAACCCAAATTCTAGAGTTAAATCCCAACATCTCGAGGTAAATCCCAAAGTCTAGATTTAAAGCTCAACTTCCAGATTTAAAGTCAAAAATCTAAATGTAAATACCAATACCTAGAGGTAGAGCCCAAAATGTAGAGGTAAAGCCCAACATCTAGAGATAAAGCCAGATATATAGATCTAAACCCCAAAATCTAGAGGTGAAGCCCAATATCTAGACGTAAAGCCCAAAATCTAGATGTAAAGCCCAACTTCTAGATCTAAAGCCCAAAATATAGATGTAAAGCCCAAAATCTAGAGGTAAAGCCCAATATTTAGAGTTTAAGCGCATCATTTAGAGGTAGAGCCCAAAATGTAGAGGTAAAGCCCAACATCTAGAGATAAAGCCAGATATATAGATCTAAACCCCAAAATCTAGAGGTAAAGCCCAATATCTAGACGTTAAGCCCAAAATCTAGATGTAAAGCCCAACTTCTTGATCTACAGCCCAAAATCTAGATGTAAAGCCCAAATTCTAGATCGAATGCCCAAAATCCAGAGATAAAGACCAATATCTAGAGGTAAAACCCAACATCTAGAGGAAAAGCAAAATATATAGATTTCAAACCCAAATTCTAGAGTTAAATCCCAACATCTAGAGGTAAAGCCCAAAGTCTAGAGGTAAAGCCCAAATTCTAGATCTAAAGCCCAAAATCTAGATGTAAAGCCCAAGTTCTAAATCTAAAGCCCAACATCTAGAGGTAAAGCTCAATATTTAGAATTTAAGCGCATCATTTAGAGGTAAAGCCCAAAATCTAGATGTAAAGCCCAACTTCTAGAGGTAAAGCCCATCATCTAGTCCTACAGCCCAATGTCTGCAGGTAAAGCCCAACTTACAGAGGTAAAGGCAAACATCTAGATGTAAACCCCAAAATCTAGAGGTAAAGCCCAACATCTAGAGGAAAAGCCAAATATATAGATTTAAAACCCAAAATCTAGAGGTAAAGCCGAACATCTAGAGGAAAAGCCAAATATATAGATTTAAAAACCAAAATCTAGAGGTAAAACCCAATATCTAGACGTAAAGCCCAAAGTCTAGATGTAAAGCCCAACTTCTAGATCTAAAGCCCAAAATCTAGATGTAAATCCCAAATTCTAGATCTAACACCCAAAATCTAGAGGTAAAGACCAATATCTAGAGGTAAAACCCAACATCTAGAGGTAAAGCCAGATATCTAGAGGTAAAGCCCAACATCTAGAGGAAAAGCAAAATATATAGATTTCAAACCCAAATTCTAGAGTTCAATCCCAACATCTAGAGGTAAAGCCCAACTTCCAGAGTTAAAGTCCAAAATCTAGAGGTAAACACCAATACCTAGAGTTAGAGCACAAAATCTAGAGATAAAGCCCAACATCTAGAGATAAAGCCAGATATATAGATTTAAAATCCAAAATCTGGAGGTAAAGCCCAACATCTAGAAATAAAGCCCCAAATCTAGATTTAAAGCCCAATTTCTAGATCTAAAGCCAAATAACCTAGAGGTAAAGCCCAACATATAGAGGGAAAGACTAAGATCTAGAGGTGAATTCCAATATCTAGTGTTAAAACCCGACACCTACAGTTAAAGCCAAACATCTAGATGTAAAACCCAACTTCTAGAGGTAAAGCCGAATATCTAGAGATAAAGTGCATCCTTTCGTGTAAAGCCCAAAATCTAGAGTTAAAGCCCAACATCTAGAGGGAAAGCCCAGAATCTAGATATAAAGCCTAACATCTAGAGGTGAATTCCAAAATCAAGTGTTAAGGCCTGATATCTACAGTTAAATCCAACCATATAGATATAACCCCCAACTTCTAGAGGTAAGGCCCAAAATCTAGAGGTAAAGCCCAACAGCTAGAGTTAAAGCCGAACGTCTTGAGGTAAAGCCCAAAGTCTAGAGTTAAAGCCCAACTTCTAGAAGTAAAGCCCAACATCTAGACGTAAAGCCAGATATCTGACGGTAAAGCCCAACATCTAGAGGAAAAGCCAAATATATATAGATTTAAAACCCAAAATCTAGAGGTGAAGCCCAACATCTAGAGGTAAAGCCAGATATCTAGAGGTAAAGCCCAACGTCTGGAGGTAAAGCCCATCATCTAGTCCTAAAGCCCAATGTCTGCAGGTAAAGCCCAACTTACAGAGGTGAAGGCAAACATCTAGATGTAAACCCCAAAATCTAGAGGTAAAGCCCAATATCTAGACGTAAAGCCCAAAGTCTAGATGTAAAGCCCAACTTCTAGATCTAAAGCCCAAAATCTAGATGTAAAGCCCAACTTCTAGATCTAAAGCCCAAAATATAGATGTAAAGCCCAACTTCTAAATCTAAAGCCCAACATCTGGAGGTAAAGCCCAATATTTAGATTTTAAGCACTTCATTTATAGGTAAAGCCCAAAATCTAGATGTAAAGCCCAACTTCTAGATGTAAAGCCCATCATCTAGTCCTACAGCCCAATGTCTGCAGGTAAAGCCCAACTTACAAAGGTGAAGGCAAACATCTAGATGTAAAAACCAAAATCTAGAGGTAAAGCCCAACATCTAGAGGAAAAGCCATATATATAGATTTAAAACCCAAAATCTAGAGGTAAAGCCCAATATCTAGACCTAAAGCCCAAAATCTAGATGTAAAGCCCAAATTCTAGATCTAACACCCAAAATCTCGAGGTAAAGACCAATATCTAGAGGTAAAACCCAACATCTAGAGGTAAAGCCAGATATCTAGAGGTAAAGCCCAACATCTAGGGGTAAACCCCAACTTTCAGAGTTAAAGTCCAAAATCTAGAGGTAAATACCAATACCTAGAGTTAGAGCCCAAAATCTAGAGATATGCCAAATATATAGATTTAAAACCCAAAATCTAGAGATAAAGCCGAACACCTAAATGTAAAGCAAAACATCTAGATGTAATGCAAACATCTAGAGGTAAAGCCTAACAACTAGAGGTGAAGCACAACATATAGAGGTATAACCCAACATCTAAAGATAAAGACCAACATCCAAATGTAAAGCAAAATATCTAGATGTAAAACCCTACATCTAGAGGTAAAGTCCAATATCTAGACCTAAAGACCAACATCTAGAGGTTAACCCCAACATCTAGACGTAAAGCCCAACGTCTGGAGGTAAAGCCCAGATTCTAGAGAGAAGCCAAAAATCCAGATGGAAAACCCAAAATCTAGAGGTAAAGCCCAACATCTACAGGTAAATCCAGATATCTAGGGGTAAAGCCCAACATCTAGAGGAAAAGCCAAATATATAGATATAAAACCCAAAATCTAGAGGTAAAGACCAATATCTAGACGTAAAGCCCAAAATCTAGATGAAAAGCACAACTTCTAGGTCTAACGCCCAAAATCTAGAGATAAAGACCAATATCTAGAGGTAAATCCCAACATCTAGAGGTAAAGCCAGATATCTAGAGGTAAAGCCCAACGTCTCGAGGTAAAGCCCATCATCTAGTCCTACAGCCCAATGTCTGCAGGTAAAGCCCAACTTACAGACGTGAAGGCAAACATCTAGATGTAAAACCCAAAATCAAGAGGTAAAGACCAATATCTAGACGTAAAGCCCAAAATCTAGATGTAAAGCCCAACTTCTAGATCTAAAGCCCAAAATATAGATGTAAAGCCCAACTTCTAAATCTAAAGCCCAACATCTAGAGGTAAAGCCCAATATTTAGAGTGTAAGCGCACCATTTGGAGGTAAAGCCCAAAATCTAGATGTAAAGCCCAACTTCTAGAGGTAAAGCCCATCATCTAGTCCTACAGCCCAATGTCTGCAGGTAAAGCCCAACTGACAGAGGTGAAGGCAAACATCTAGATGTAAAACCCAAAATCTAGAGGTAAAGCCCAACATCTAGAGGAAAAGCCAAATATATAGATATAAACCCCAAAATCTAGAGGTAAAACCCAATATCTAGACGTAAAGCCCAAAATCTAGATGTAAAGCCCAACTTCTAGAGGTAAAGCCCATCATCTAGTCCTACAGCCCAATGTCTGCAGGTAAAGCCCAACTTACAGAGGTGAAGGCAAACATCTAGATTGAAAACCCCAAATCTAGAGGTAAAGCCCTACATCTAGAGGAAAAGCCAAATATATATATATTTAAAACTCAAAATCTAGAGGTAAAGCCCAACATCTAGAGGTAAAGCCAGATGTCTAGGGGTAAACACCAACATCTAGAGGAAAAGCCAAATATATAGATTTAAAACCCAAAATCTAGAGGTAAAGCCCAATATCTAGACGTAAAGCCCAAAATCTAGATGTAAACCCCAACTTCTAGATCTAAAGCCCAAAATCTAGATGTAAAGCCCAAATTCTAGATCTAACGCCCAAAATCTAGAGATAAAGACCAATATCTAGAAGTAAAACCCAACATCTAGAGGTAAAGCAGATATCTAGAGGTAAAGCCCAACATCTAGAGGAAAAGCCAAATATATAGATTTAAAACCCAAAATCTAGAAATAAAGCTGAACATCTAAATGTAAAGCAAAACATCTAGATGTAATCCAAACATCTAGAGGTAAAGCCTAACATCTAGAGGTGAAGCACAACATATAGAGGTATAACACAACATCTAGAGATAAAGACCAACATCTAAATGTAAAGCAAAACATCTAGATGTAAAACGCTACATCTAGAGTTAAAGTCCAATATCTAGACCTAAAGACCAACATCTAGAGGTAAAACCCAACATCTAGTGGTAAAGCCCAACGTCTGGAGGTAAAGCCCAGATTCTAGAGAGAAGCCAAAAATCCAGATGTAAGAACCAAAATCTAGAGGTAAAGCCCAACATCTACAGGTAAATCCAGATAGCTAGGGGTAAAGCCCAACATCTAGAGGAAAAGCCAAATATATAGTTTTAAAGACCAAAATCTGGATGTAAAGCTCAACTTCTAGATCTAAAGCCCAAAATCTAGATGTAAACCCAAATTCTAGATCTAACGCCCAAAATCTAGAGATAAAGACCAATATCTAGAGGTAAAACCCAACATCTAGAGTTAAAGCCTGATATCTAGAGGTAAAGCCCAACATCTAGAGGAAAAGCAAAATATATAGATTTCAAAACCAAATTCTACAGTTAAATCCCAACATCTAGGGGTAAACCCCAACTTCCAGAGTTAAAGTCCAAAATCTAGAGGTAAACACCAATACCTAGAGTTAGAGCCCAAAATCTAGAGATATGCCAAATATATAGATTTAAAAACCCAAAATCTAGAGATAAAGCCGAACATCTAAATGTAAAGCAAAACATCTAGATGTAATCCAAACATCTAGAGGTAAAGCCTAACATCTAGAGGTGAAGCAAAACATATAGAGGTATAACCCAACATCTAGAGATAAAGACCAACATCTAAATATAAAGCAAAACATCTAGATGTAAAACCCTACATCTAGAGGTAAAGTCCAATATCTAGACCTAAAGACAAAGATCTAGAGGTAAAAACCAACATCTAGTGGTAAAGCCCAACGTCTGGAGGTAAAGCCCAGATTCTAGAGAGAAGCCAAAAATCCAGATGGAAAACCCAAAATCTAGAGGTAAAGCCAAACATCTACAGATAAATCCAGATATCTAGGGGTAAAGCCCAACATCTAGAGGAAAAGCCAATTATATAGATTTAAAGCCCAAAATCTAGATGTAAAGCCCAGCTTCTAGATCTAAAGCCCAACATCTAGATGTAAAGCCCAAATTCTAGATCTAACGCCCAAAATCTGGAGATAAAGACCAAAATCTAGAGGTAAAACCCAACATCTAGAGGTAAAGCCAGATATCTAGAGGTAAAGCCCAAAATCTAGAGGAAAAGCAAAATATATAGATTCCAAACTCAAATTCTAGAGTTAAATCCCAACATCTAGGGGTAAACTCCAACTTCCAGAGTTAAAGTCCAAAATCTAGAGGTAAACACCAATACCTAGAGTTAGAACCAAAAATCTAGAGATATGCCAAATATATAGATTTAAAACCCAAAATCTAGAGATAAAGCCGAACACCTAAATGTAAAGCAAAACATCTAGATGTAATCCAAACATCTAGAGGTAAAGCCTAACAACTAGAGGTGAAGCACAACATATAGAGGTATAACCCAACATCTAAAGATAAAGACCAACATCCAAATGTAAAGCAAAATATCTAGATGTAAAACCCTACATCTAGAGGTAAAGTCCAACATCTAGACCTAAAGACCAACATCTAGAGGTAAAACCCAACATCTAGTGGTAAAGCCCAACGTCTGGAGGTAAAGCCCAGATTCTAGAGAGAAGTCAAAAATACAGATGGAAAACCCAAAATCTAGAGGTAAAGCCCAACATCTACAGGTAAATCCAGATATCTAGGGGTAAAGCCCAACATCTAGAGGAAAAGCCAAATATATAGATATAAAACCCAAAATCTAGAGGTAAAGCCCAATATCTAGACGTAAAGCCCAAAATCTAGATGAAAAGCACAACTTCTAGGTCTAACGCCCAAAATCTAGAGATAAAGACCAATATCTAGAGGTAAATCCCAACATCTAGAGGTAAAGCCAGATATCTAGAGGTAAAGCCCAACGTCTCGAGGTAAAGCCCATCATCTAGTCCTACAGCCCAATGTCTGCAGGTAAAGCCCAACTGACAGAGGTGAAGGCAAACATCTAGATGTAAAACCCAAAATCTAGAGGTAAAGCCCAACATCTAGAGGAAAAGCCAAATATATAGATTTAAAACCCAAAATAAAGAGGTAAAGCCCAATATCTAGACCTAAAGCCCAAAATCTAGATGTAAAGCCCAACTTCTAGATCTAAAGCCCAAAATCTAGATGTAAAGCCCAAATTCTAGATCTAACACCCAAAATCTAGAGGTAAAGACCAATATCTAGAGATAAAACCCAACATCTAGAGGTAAAGCCAGATATCTAGAGGTAAAGCCCAACATCTAGAGGAAAAGCAAAATATATAGATTTCAAATCCAAATTCTAGAGTTCAATCCCAACATCTAGAGGTAAAGCCCAACTTCCAGAGTTAAAGTCCAAAATCTAGAGGTAAACACCAATACCTAGAGTTAGAGCCCAAAATCTAGAGATAAATCCCAACATCTAGAGACAAAGCCAGATATATAGATTTAAAATCCACAGTCTGGAGGTAAAGCCCAACATCTAGAGGTAAAGCCCCAAATCTAGATGTAAAGCCCAATTGCTAGATCTAAAGCCAAATACTCTAGAGGTAAAGCCCAACATGTAGAGGTAAAGACTAAGATCTAGAGGTGAATTCCAATATCTAGTGTTAAAGCCCGACACCTACATTTAAAGTCAAACATCTAGTTGTAAACCCCAACTTCTACAGGTAAAGCCGAATATCTAGAGTTAAAGCGCATCCTTTCGAGTAAAGCCCAAAATCTAGAGTTAAAGCCCAACATCTAGAGGGAAAGCCCAGAATCTAGATGTAAAGCCTAACATCTAGAGGTGAATTCCAAAATCAAGTGTTAAGGCCTGACATCTACAGTTAAATCCAACCATATAGATATAACCCCCAACTTCTAGAGATAAGGCCCAAAATCTAGAGGTAAAGCCCAACAGCTAGAATTAAAGCCGAACGTCTTGAGGTAAAGCCCAAAGTCTAGAGTTAAAGCCCAACTTCTAGAGGTAAAGCCCAACATCTAGACGTAAAGCCAGATATCTGACGGTAAAGCCCAACATCTAGAGGAAAAGCCAAATATATAGATTTAAAACCCAACAACTAGAGATAAAGCCGAACATCTAAATGTAAAGCAAAACATCTAGATGTAATCCAAACATCTAGAGGTAAAGCCTAACATCTAGAGGTGAAGCACAACATATAGAGGTATAACCCAACATCAAGAGATAAAGACCAACATCTAAATGTAAAGCAAAACATCTAGATGTAAAACCCTACATCTAGAGGTAAAGTCCAATGTCTAGACCTAAAGACCAACATCTAGAGGTAAAACCCAAAATCTAGTGGTAAAGCCCAACGTCTGGAGGTAAAGCCCAGATTCTAGAGAGAAGCCAAAAATCCAGATGTAAAACCCAAAATCTAGAGGTAAAGCCCAACATCTACAGGTAAATCCAGATACCTAGGGGTAAAGCCCAACATCTAGAGGAAAAGCCAAATATATAGATATAAACCCCAAAATCTAGAGGTAAAGCCCAATATCTAGCCGTAAAGACCAAAATCTAGATGTAAAGCCCAACTTCTAGATCTAAAGCCCAAATTCTAGATCTAACACCCAACATCTAGAGGTAAAGACCAATATCTAGAGGTAAAGCCAGATATCTAGATGTAAAGCCCAACGTCTGGAGGTAAAGCCCATCATCTAGTCCTACAGCCCAATGTCTGCAGGTAAAGCCCAACTTACAGAGGTGAAGGCAAACATCCAAATGTAAAACCTAAAATCTAGAGGTAAAGCCCAACATCTAGAGGAAAAGCCAAATATATAGATTTAAAACCCAAAATCTAGAGGTAAAGCCCAATATCTAGACCTAAAGCCCAAAATCTAGATGTAAAGCCTAAATTCTAGATCTAACACCCAAAATCTAGAGGTAAAGACCAATATCTAGAGGTAAAACCAACATCTAGAGGTAAAGCCAGATATCTAGAGGTAAAGCCCAACGTCTGGAGGTAAAGCCCATCATCTAGTCCTACAGCCCAATGTCTGCAGGTAAAGCCCAACTTACAGAGGTGAAGGCAAACATCTAGATGTAAAACCCCAAATCTAGAGGTAAAGCCCAACATCTAGAGGAAAAGCCAAATATATATATATTTAAAACCCAAAATCTAGAGGTAAAGCCCAATATCTAGACGTAAAGCCCAAAATCTAGATGTAAAGCCCAGATTCTATATCTAACGCCCAAAATCTAGAGATAAAGACCAATATCTAGAGGTTAAAACCCAACATCTAGAGGTAAAGCCAGATATCTAGAGGTAAAGCCCAACATCTAGAGGAAAAGCAAAATATATAGATTTCAAACCCAAATTCTAGAGTTAAATCCCAACATCTCGAGGTAAATCCCAAAGTCTAGATTTAAAGCTCAACTTCCAGATTTAAAGTCAAAAATCTAAATGTAAATACCAATACCTAGAGGTAGAGCCCAAAATGTAGAGGTAAAGCCCAACATCTAGAGATAAAGCCAGATATATAGATCTAAACCCCAAAATCTAGAGGTGAAGCCCAATATCTAGACGTAAAGCCCAAAATCTAGATGTAAAGCCCAACTTCTAGATCTAAAGCCCAAAATATAGATGTAAAGCCCAAAATCTAGAGGTAAAGCCCAATATTTAGAGTTTAAGCGCATCATTTAGAGGTAGAGCCCAAAATGTAGAGGTAAAGCCCAACATCTAGAGATAAAGCCAGATATATAGATCTAAACCCCAAAATCTAGAGGTAAAGCCCAATATCTAGACGTTAAGCCCAAAATCTAGATGTAAAGCCCAACTTCTTGATCTACAGCCCAAAATCTAGATGTAAAGCCCAAATTCTAGATCGAATGCCCAAAATCCAGAGATAAAGACCAATATCTAGAGGTAAAACCCAACATCTAGAGGAAAAGCCAAATATATAGATTTAAAACCCAAAATCTAGAGGTAAAGCCGAACATCTAGAGGAAAAGCCAAATATATAGATTTAAAAACCAAAATCTAGAGGTAAAACCCAATATCTAGACGTAAAGCCCAAAGTCTAGATGTAAAGCCCAACTTCTAGATCTAAAGCCCAAAATCTAGATGTAAATCCCAAATTCTAGATCTAACACCCAAAATCTAGAGGTAAAGACCAATATCTAGAGGTAAAACCCAACATCTAGAGGTAAAGCCAGATATCTAGAGGTAAAGCCCAACATCTAGAGGAAAAGCAAAATATATAGATTTCAAACCCAAATTCTAGAGTTCAATCCCAACATCTAGAGGTAAAGCCCAACTTCCAGAGTTAAAGTCCAAAATCTAGAGGTAAACACCAATACCTAGAGTTAGAGCACAAAATCTAGAGATAAAGCCCAACATCTAGAGATAAAGCCAGATATATAGATTTAAAATCCAAAATCTGGAGGTAAAGCCCAACATCTAGAAATAAAGCCCCAAATCTAGATTTAAAGCCCAATTTCTAGATCTAAAGCCAAATAACCTAGAGGTAAAGCCCAACATATAGAGGGAAAGACTAAGATCTAGAGGTGAATTCCAATATCTAGTGTTAAAACCCGACACCTACAGTTAAAGCCAAACATCTAGATGTAAAACCCAACTTCTAGAGGTAAAGCCGAATATCTAGAGTTAAAGTGCATCCTTTCGTGTAAAGCCCAAAATCTAGAGTTAAAGCCCAACATCTAGAGGGAAAGCCCAGAATCTAGATATAAAGCCTAACATCTAGAGGTGAATTCCAAAATCAAGTGTTAAGGCCTGACATCTACAGTTAAATCCAACCATATAGATATAACCCCCAACTTCTAGAGGTAAGGCCCAAAATCTAGAGGTAAAGCCCAACAGCTAGAGTTAAAGCCGAACGTCTTGAGGTAAAGCCCAAAGTCTAGAGTTAAAGCCCAACTTCTAGAGGTAAAGCCCAACATCTAGACGTAAAGCCAGATATCTGACGGTAAAGCCCAACATCTAGAGGAAAAGCCAAATATATATAGATTTAAAACCCAAAATCTAGAGGTGAAGCCCAACATCTAGAGGTAAAGCCAGATATCTAGAGGTAAAGCCCAACGTCTGGAGGTAAAGCCCATCATCTAGTCCTACAGCCCAATGTCTGCAGGTAAAGCCCAACTTACAGAGGTGAAGGCAAACATCCAAATGTAAAACCTAAAATCTAGAGGTAAAGCCCAACATCTAGAGGAAAAGACAAATATATATATTTAAAACCCAAAATCTAGAGGTAAAGCCCAATATCTAGACCTAAAGCCCAAAATCTAGATGTAAAGCCCAAATTCTAGATCTAACACCCAAAATCTAGAGGTAAAGACCAATATCTAGAGGTAAAACCAACATCTAGAGGTAAAGCCAGATATCTAGAGGTAAAGCCCAACGTCTGGAGGTAAAGCCCATCATCTAGTCCTACAGCCCAATGTCTGCAGGTAAAGCCCAACTTACAGAGGTGAAGGCAAACATCTAGATGTAAAACCCCAAATCTAGAGGTAAAGCCCAACATCTAGAGGAAAAGCCAAATATATATATATTTAAAACCCAAAATCTAGAGGTAAAGCCCAATATCTAGACGTAAAGCCCAAAATCTAGATGTAAAGCCCAGATTCTATATCTAACGCCCAAAATCTAGAGATAAAGACCAATATCTAGAGGTTAAAACCCAACATCTAGAGGTAAAGCCAGATATCTAGAGGTAAAGCCCAACATCTAGAGGAAAAGCAAAATATATAGATTTCAAACCCAAATTCTAGAGTTAAATCCCAACATCTCGAGGTAAATCCCAAAGTCTAGATTTAAAGCTCAACTTCCAGATTTAAAGTCAAAAATCTAAATGTAAATACCAATACCTAGAGGTAGAGCCCAAAATGTAGAGGTAAAGCCCAACATCTAGAGATAAAGCCAGATATATAGATCTAAACCCCAAAATCTAGAGGTGAAGCCCAATATCTAGACGTAAAGCCCAAAATCTAGATGTAAAGCCCAACTTCTAGATCTAAAGCCCAAAATATAGATGTAAAGCCCAAAATCTAGAGGTAAAGCCCAATATTTAGAGTTTAAGCGCATCATTTAGAGGTAGAGCCCAAAATGTAGAGGTAAAGCCCAACATCTAGAGATAAAGCCAGATATATAGATCTAAACCCCAAAATCTAGAGGTAAAGCCCAATATCTAGACGTTAAGCCCAAAATCTAGATGTAAAGCCCAACTTCTTGATCTACAGCCCAAAATCTAGATGTAAAGCCCAAATTCTAGATCGAATGCCCAAAATCCAGAGATAAAGACCAATATCTAGAGGTAAAACCCAACATCTAGAGGAAAAGCAAAATATATAGATTTCAAACCCAAATTCTAGAGTTAAATCCCAACATCTAGAGGTAAAGCCCAAAGTCTAGAGGTAAAGCCCAAATTCTAGATCTAAAGCCCAAAATCTAGATGTAAAGCCCAAGTTCTAAATCTAAAGCCCAACATCTAGAGGTAAAGCTCAATATTTAGAATTTAAGCGCATCATTTAGAGGTAAAGCCCAAAATCTAGATGTAAAGCCCAACTTCTAGAGGTAAAGCCCATCATCTAGTCCTACAGCCCAATTTCTGCAGGTAAAGCCCAACTTACAGAGGTAAAGGCAAACATCTAGATGTAAACCCCAAAATCTAGAGGTAAAGCCCAACATCTAGAGGAAAAGCCAAATATATAGATTTAAAACCCAAAATCTAGAGGTAAAGCCGAACATCTAGAGGAAAAGCCAAATATATAGATTTAAAAACCAAAATCTAGAGGTAAAACCCAATATCTAGACGTAAAGCCCAAAGTCTAGATGTAAAGCCCAACTTCTAGATCTAAAGCCCAAAATCTAGATGTAAATCCCAAATTCTAGATCTAACACCCAAAATCTAGAGGTAAAGACCAATATCTAGAGGTAAAACCCAACATCTAGAGGTAAAGCCAGATATCTAGAGGTAAAGCCCAACATCTAGAGGAAAAGCAAAATATATAGATTTCAAACCCAAATTCTAGAGTTCAATCCCAACATCTAGAGGTAAAGCCCAACTTCCAGAGTTAAAGTCCAAAATCTAGAGGTAAACACCAATACCTAGAGTTAGAGCACAAAATCTAGAGATAAAGCCCAACATCTAGAGATAAAGCCAGATATATAGATTTAAAATCCAAAATCTGGAGGTAAAGCCCAACATCTAGAAATAAAGCCCCAAATCTAGATTTAAAGCCCAATTTCTAGATCTAAAGCCAAATAACCTAGAGGTAAAGCCCAACATATAGAGGGAAAGACTAAGATCTAGAGGTGAATTCCAATATCTAGTGTTAAAACCCGACACCTACAGTTAAAGCCAAACATCTAGATGTAAAACCCAACTTCTAGAGGTAAAGCCGAATATCTAGAGTTAAAGTGCATCCTTTCGTGTAAAGCCCAAAATCTAGAGTTAAAGCCCAACATCTAGAGGGAAAGCCCAGAATCTAGATATAAAGCCTAACATCTAGAGGTGAATTCCAAAATCAAGTGTTAAGGCCTGACATCTACAGTTAAATCCAACCATATAGATATAACCCCCAACTTCTAGAGGTAAGGCCCAAAATCTAGAGGTAAAGCCCAACAGCTAGAGTTAAAGCCGAACGTCTTGAGGTAAAGCCCAAAGTCTAGAGTTAAAGCCCAACTTCTAGAGGTAAAGCCCAACATCTAGACGTAAAGCCAGATATCTGACGGTAAAGCCCAACATCTAGAGGAAAAGCCAAATATATATAGATTTAAAACCCAAAATCTAGAGGTGAAGCCCAACATCTAGAGGTAAAGCCAGATATCTAGAGGTAAAGCCCAACGTCTGGAGGTAAAGCCCATCATCTAGTCCTACAGCCCAATGTCTGCAGGTAAAGCCCAACTTACAGAGGTGAAGGCAAACATCCAAATGTAAAACCTAAAATCTAGAGGTAAAGCCCAACATCTAGAGGAAAAGACAAATATATATATTTAAAACCCAAAATCTAGAGGTAAAGCCCAATATCTAGACCTAAAGCCCAAAATCTAGATGTAAAGCCCAAATTCTAGATCTAACACCCAAAATCTAGAGGTAAAGACCAATATCTAGAGGTAAAACCAACATCTAGAGGTAAAGCCAGATATCTAGAGGTAAAGACCAACGTCTGGAGGTAAAGCCCATCATCTAGTCCTACAGCCCAATGTCTGCAGGTAAAGCCCAACTTACAGAGGTGAAGGCAAACATCTAGATGTAAAACCCCAAATCTAGAGGTAAAGCCCAACATCTAGAGGAAAAGCCAAATATATATATATTTAAAACCCAAAATCTAGAGGTAAAGCCCAATATCTAGACGTAAAGCCCAAAATCTAGATGTAAAGCCCAGATTCTATATCTAACGCCCAAAATCTAGAGATAAAGACCAATATCTAGAGGTTAAAACCCAACATCTAGAGGTAAAGCCAGATATCTAGAGGTAAAGCCCAACATCTAGAGGAAAAGCAAAATATATAGATTTCAAACCCAAATTCTAGAGTTAAATCCCAACATCTCGAGGTAAATCCCAAAGTCTAGATTTAAAGCTCAACTTCCAGATTTAAAGTCAAAAATCTAAATGTAAATACCAATACCTAGAGGTAGAGCCCAAAATGTAGAGGTAAAGCCCAACATCTAGAGATAAAGCCAGATATATAGATCTAAACCCCAAAATCTAGAGGTGAAGCCCAATATCTAGACGTAAAGCCCAAAATCTAGATGTAAAGCCCAACTTCTAGATCTAAAGCCCAAAATATAGATGTAAAGCCCAAAATCTAGAGGTAAAGCCCAATATTTAGAGTTTAAGCGCATCATTTAGAGGTAGAGCCCAAAATGTAGAGGTAAAGCCCAACATCTAGAGATAAAGCCAGATATATAGATCTAAACCCCAAAATCTAGAGGTAAAGCCCAATATCTAGACGTTAAGCCCAAAATCTAGATGTAAAGCCCAACTTCTTGATCTACAGCCCAAAATCTAGATGTAAAGCCCAAATTCTAGATCGAATGCCCAAAATCCAGAGATAAAGACCAATATCTAGAGGTAAAACCCAACATCTAGAGGAAAAGCAAAATATATAGATTTCAAACCCAAATTCTAGAGTTAAATCCCAACATCTAGAGGTAAAGCCCAAAGTCTAGAGGTAAAGCCCAAATTCTAGATCTAAAGCCCAAAATCTAGATGTAAAGCCCAAGTTCTAAATCTAAAGCCCAACATCTAGAGGTAAAGCTCAATATTTAGAATTTAAGCGCATCATTTAGAGGTAAAGCCCAAAATCTAGATGTAAAGCCCAACTTCTAGAGGTAAAGCCCATCATCTAGTCCTACAGCCCAATGTCTGCAGGTAAAGCCCAACTTACAGAGGTAAAGGCAAACATCTAGATGTAAACCCCAAAATCTAGAGGTAAAGCCCAACATCTAGAGGAAAAGCCAAATATATAGATTTAAAACCCAAAATCTAGAGGTAAAGCCGAACATCTAGAGGAAAAGCCAAATATATAGATTTAAAAACCAAAATCTAGAGGTAAAACCCAATATCTAGACGTAAAGCCCAAAGTCTAGATGTAAAGCCCAACTTCTAGATCTAAAGCCCAAAATCTAGATGTAAATCCCAAATTCTAGATCTAACACCCAAAATCTAGAGGTAAAGACCAATATCTAGAGGTAAAACCCAACATCTAGAGGTAAAGCCAGATATCTAGAGGTAAAGCCCAACATCTAGAGGAAAAGCAAAATATATAGATTTCAAACCCAAATTCTAGAGTTCAATCCCAACATCTAGAGGTAAAGCCCAACTTCCAGAGTTAAAGTCCAAAATCTAGAGGTAAACACCAATACCTAGAGTTAGAGCACAAAATCTAGAGATAAAGCCCAACATCTAGAGATAAAGCCAGATATATAGATTTAAAATCCAAAATCTGGAGGTAAAGCCCAACATCTAGAAATAAAGCCCCAAATCTAGATTTAAAGCCCAATTTCTAGATCTAAAGCCAAATAACCTAGAGGTAAAGCCCAACATATAGAGGGAAAGACTAAGATCTAGAGGTGAATTCCAATATCTAGTGTTAAAACCCGACACCTACAGTTAAAGCCAAACATCTAGATGTAAAACCCAACTTCTAGAGGTAAAGCCGAATATCTAGAGATAAAGTGCATCCTTTCGTGTAAAGCCCAAAATCTAGAGTTAAAGCCCAACATCTAGAGGGAAAGCCCAGAATCTAGATATAAAGCCTAACATCTAGAGGTGAATTCCAAAATCAAGTGTTAAGGCCTGATATCTACAGTTAAATCCAACCATATAGATATAACCCCCAACTTCTAGAGGTAAGGCCCAAAATCTAGAGGTAAAGCCCAACAGCTAGAGTTAAAGCCGAACGTCTTGAGGTAAAGCCCAAAGTCTAGAGTTAAAGCCCAACTTCTAGAAGTAAAGCCCAACATCTAGACGTAAAGCCAGATATCTGACGGTAAAGCCCAACATCTAGAGGAAAAGCCAAATATATATAGATTTAAAACCCAAAATCTAGAGGTGAAGCCCAACATCTAGAGGTAAAGCCAGATATCTAGAGGTAAAGCCCAACGTCTGGAGGTAAAGCCCATCATCTAGTCCTAAAGCCCAATGTCTGCAGGTAAAGCCCAACTTACAGAGGTGAAGGCAAACATCTAGATGTAAACCCCAAAATCTAGAGGTAAAGCCCAATATCTAGACGTAAAGCCCAAAGTCTAGATGTAAAGCCCAACTTCTAGATCTAAAGCCCAAAATCTAGATGTAAAGCCCAACTTCTAGATCTAAAGCCCAAAATATAGATGTAAAGCCCAACTTCTAAATCTAAAGCCCAACATCTGGAGGTAAAGCCCAATATTTAGATTTTAAGCACTTCATTTATAGGTAAAGCCCAAAATCTAGATGTAAAGCCCAACTTCTAGAGGTAAAGCCCATCATCTAGTCCTACAGCCCAATGTCTGCAGGTAAAGCCCAACTTACAAAGGTGAAGGCAAACATCTAGATGTAAAAACCAAAATCTAGAGGTAAAGCCCAACATCTAGAGGAAAAGCCATATATATAGATTTAAAACCCAAAATCTAGAGGTAAAGCCCAATATCTAGACCTAAAGCCCAAAATCTAGATGTAAAGCCCAAATTCTAGATCTAACACCCAAAATCTCGAGGTAAAGACCAATATCTAGAGGTAAAACCCAACATCTAGAGGTAAAGCCAGATATCTAGAGGTAAAGCCCAACATCTAGGGGTAAACCCCAACTTTCAGAGTTAAAGTCCAAAATCTAGAGGTAAATACCAATACCTAGAGTTAGAGCCCAAAATCTAGAGATATGCCAAATATATAGATTTAAAACCCAAAATCTAGAGATAAAGCCGAACACCTAAATGTAAAGCAAAACATCTAGATGTAATGCAAACATCTAGAGGTAAAGCCTAACAACTAGAGGTGAAGCACAACATATAGAGGTATAACCCAACATCTAAAGATAAAGACCAACATCCAAATGTAAAGCAAAATATCTAGATGTAAAACCCTACATCTAGAGGTAAAGTCCAATATCTAGACCTAAAGACCAACATCTAGAGGTTAACCCCAACATCTAGACGTAAAGCCCAACGTCTGGAGGTAAAGCCCAGATTCTAGAGAGAAGCCAAAAATCCAGATGGAAAACCCAAAATCTAGAGGTAAAGCCCAACATCTACAGGTAAATCCAGATATCTAGGGGTAAAGCCCAACATCTAGAGGAAAAGCCAAATATATAGATATAAAACCCAAAATCTAGAGGTAAAGACCAATATCTAGACGTAAAGCCCAAAATCTAGATGAAAAGCACAACTTCTAGGTCTAACGCCCAAAATCTAGAGATAAAGACCAATATCTAGAGGTAAATCCCAACATCTAGAGGTAAAGCCAGATATCTAGAGGTAAAGCCCAACGTCTCGAGGTAAAGCCCATCATCTAGTCCTACAGCCCAATGTCTGCAGGTAAAGCCCAACTTACAGACGTGAAGGCAAACATCTAGATGTAAAACCCAAAATCAAGAGGTAAAGACCAATATCTAGACGTAAAGCCCAAAATCTAGATGTAAAGCCCAACTTCTAGATCTAAAGCCCAAAATATAGATGTAAAGCCCAACTTCTAAATCTAAAGCCCAACATCTAGAGGTAAAGCCCAATATTTAGAGTGTAAGCGCACCATTTGGAGGTAAAGCCCAAAATCTAGATGTAAAGCCCAACTTCTAGAGGTAAAGCCCATCATCTAGTCCTACAGCCCAATGTCTGCAGGTAAAGCCCAACTGACAGAGGTGAAGGCAAACATCTAGATGTAAAACCCAAAATCTAGAGGTAAAGCCCAACATCTAGAGGAAAAGCCAAATATATAGATATAAACCCCAAAATCTAGAGGTAAAACCCAATATCTAGACGTAAAGCCCAAAATCTAGATGTAAAGCCCAACTTCTAGAGGTAAAGCCCATCATCTAGTCCTACAGCCCAATGTCTGCAGGTAAAGCCCAATTACAGAGGTGAAGGCAAACATCTAGATTGAAAACCCCAAATCTAGAGGTAAAGCCCTACATCTAGAGGAAAAGCCAAATATATATATATTTAAAACTCAAAATCTAGAGGTAAAGCCCAACATCTAGAGGTAAAGCCAGATATCTAGGGGTAAACACCAACATCTAGAGGAAAAGCCAAATATATAGATTTAAAACCCAAAATCTAGAGGTAAAGCCCAATATCTAGACGTAAAGCCCAAAATCTAGATGTAAACCCCAACTTCTAGATCTAAAGCCCAAAATCTAGATGTAAAGCCCAAATTCTAGATCTAACGCCCAAAATCTAGAGATAAACACCAATATCTAGAAGTAAAACCCAACATCTAGAGGTAAAGCAGATATCTAGAGGTAAAGCCCAACATCTAGAGGAAAAGCCAAATATATAGATTTAAAACCCAAAATCTAGAAATAAAGCTGAACATCTAAATGTAAAGCAAAACATCTAGATGTAATCCAAACATCTAGAGGTAAAGCCTAACATCTAGAGGTGAAGCACAACATATAGAGGTATAACACAACATCTAGAGATAAAGACCAACATCTAAATGTAAAGCAAAACATCTAGATGTAAAACGCTACATCTAGAGTTAAAGTCCAATATCTAGACCTAAAGACCAACATCTAGAGGTAAAACCCAACATCTAGTGGTAAAGCCCAACGTCTGGAGGTAAAGCCCAGATTCTAGAGAGAAGCCAAAAATCCAGATGTAAGAACCAAAATATAGAGGTAAAGCCCAACATCTACAGGTAAATCCAGATATCTAGGGGTAAAGCCCAACATCTAGAGGAAAAGCCAAATATATAGTTTTAAAGACCAAAATCTGGATGTAAAGCTCAACTTCTAGATCTAAAGCCCAAAATCTAGATGTAAACCCAAATTCTAGATCTAACGCCCAAAATCTAGAGATAAAGACCAATATCTAGAGGTAAAACCCAACATCTAGAGTTAAAGCCTGATATCTAGAGGTAAAGCCCAACATCTAGAGGAAAAGCAAAATATATAGATTTCAAAACCAAATTCTACAGTTAAATCCCAACATCTAGGGGTAAACCCCAACTTCCAGAGTTAAAGTCCAAAATCTAGAGGTAAACACCAATACCTAGAGTTAGAGCCCAAAATCTAGAGATATGCCAAATATATAGATTTAAAAACCCAAAATCTAGAGATAAAGCCGAACATCTAAATGTAAAGCAAAACATCTAGATGTAATCCAAACATCTAGAGGTAAAGCCTAACATCTAGAGGTGAAGCAAAACATATAGAGGTATAACCCAACATCTAGAGATAAAGACCAACATCTAAATATAAAGCAAAACATCTAGATGTAAAACCCTACATCTAGAGGTAAAGTCCAATATCTAGACCTAAAGACAAAGATCTAGAGGTAAAAACCAACATCTAGTGGTAAAGCCCAACGTCTGGAGGTAAAGCCCAGATTCTAGAGAGAAGCCAAAAATCCAGATGGAAAACCCAAAATCTAGAGGTAAAGCCAAACATCTACAGATAAATCCAGATATCTAGGGGTAAAGCCCAACATCTAGAGGAAAAGCCAATTATATAGATTTAAAGCCCAAAATCTAGATGTAAAGCCCAGCTTCTAGATCTAACGCCCAAAATCTAGAGGTAACGACCAAATTCTAGATCTAACGCCCAAAATCTGGAGATAAAGACCAAAATCTAGAGGTAAACCCCAACTTCTAGATCTAAAGCCCAAAATCTAGATGTAAAGCCCAAATTCTAGATCTAACGCCCAAAATCTAGAGATAAACACCAATATCTAGAAGTAAAACCCAACATCTAGAGGTAAAGCAGATATCTAGAGGTAAAGCCCAACATCTAGAGGAAAAGCCAAATATATAGATTTAAAACCCAAAATCTAGAAATAAAGCTGAACATCTAAATGTAAAGCAAAACATCTAGATGTAATCCAAACATCTAGAGGTAAAGCCTAACATCTAGAGGTGAAGCACAACATATAGAGGTATAACACAACATCTAGAGATAAAGACCAACATCTAAATGTAAAGCAAAACATCTAGATGTAAAACGCTACATCTAGAGTTAAAGTCCAATATCTAGACCTAAAGACCAACATCTAGAGGTAAAACCCAACATCTAGTGGTAAAGCCCAACGTCTGGAGGTAAAGCCCAGATTCTAGAGAGAAGCCAAAAATCCAGATGTAAGAACCAAAATATAGAGGTAAAGCCCAACATCTACAGGTAAATCCAGATATCTAGGGGTAAAGCCCAACATCTAGAGGAAAAGCCAAATATATAGTTTTAAAGACCAAAATCTGGATGTAAAGCTCAACTTCTAGATCTAAAGCCCAAAATCTAGATGTAAACCCAAATTCTAGATCTAACGCCCAAAATCTAGAGATAAAGACCAATATCTAGAGGTAAAACCCAACATCTAGAGTTAAAGCCTGATATCTAGAGGTAAAGCCCAACATCTAGAGGAAAAGCAAAATATATAGATTTCAAAACCAAATTCTACAGTTAAATCCCAACATCTAGGGGTAAACCCCAACTTCCAGAGTTAAAGTCCAAAATCTAGAGGTAAACACCAATACCTAGAGTTAGAGCCCAAAATCTAGAGATATGCCAAATATATAGATTTAAAAACCCAAAATCTAGAGATAAAGCCGAACATCTAAATGTAAAGCAAAACATCTAGATGTAATCCAAACATCTAGAGGTAAAGCCTAACATCTAGAGGTGAAGCAAAACATATAGAGGTATAACCCAACATCTAGAGATAAAGACCAACATCTAAATATAAAGCAAAACATCTAGATGTAAAACCCTACATCTAGAGGTAAAGTCCAATATCTAGACCTAAAGACAAAGATCTAGAGGTAAAAACCAACATCTAGTGGTAAAGCCCAACGTCTGGAGGTAAAGCCCAGATTCTAGAGAGAAGCCAAAAATCCAGATGGAAAACCCAAAATCTAGAGGTAAAGCCAAACATCTACAGATAAATCCAGATATCTAGGGGTAAAGCCCAACATCTAGAGGAAAAGCCAATTATATAGATTTAAAGCCCAAAATCTAGATGTAAAGCCCAGCTTCTAGATCTAAAGCCCAACATCTAGATGTAAAGCCCAAATTCTAGATCTAACGCCCAAAATCTGGAGATAAAGACCAAAATCTAGAGGTAAAACCCAACATCTAGAGGTAAAGCCAGATATCTAGAGGTAAAGCCCAAAATCTAGAGGAAAAGCAAAATATATAGATTCCAAACTCAAATTCTAGAGTTAAATCCCAACATCTAGGGGTAAACTCCAACTTCCAGAGTTAAAGTCCAAAATCTAGAGGTAAACACCAATACCTAGAGTTAGAACCAAAAATCTAGAGATATGCCAAATATATAGATTTAAAACCCAAAATCTAGAGATAAAGCCGAACACCTAAATGTAAAGCAAAACATCTAGATGTAATCCAAACATCTAGAGGTAAAGCCTAACAACTAGAGGTGAAGCACAACATATAGAGGTATAACCCAACATCTAAAGATAAAGACCAACATCCAAATGTAAAGCAAAATATCTAGATGTAAAACCCTACATCTAGAGGTAAAGTCCAACATCTAGACCTAAAGACCAACATCTAGAGGTAAAACCCAACATCTAGTGGTAAAGCCCAACGTCTGGAGGTAAAGCCCAGATTCTAGAGAGAAGTCAAAAATACAGATGGAAAACCCAAAATCTAGAGGTAAAGCCCAACATCTACAGGTAAATCCAGATATCTAGGGGTAAAGCCCAACATCTAGAGGAAAAGCCAAATATATAGATATAAAACCCAAAATCTACAGGTAAAGCCCAATATCTAGACGTAAAGCCCAAAATCTAGATGAAAAGCACAACTTCTAGGTCTAACGCCCAAAATCTAGAGATAAAGACCAATATCTAGAGGTAAATCCCAACATCTAGAGGTAAAGCCAGATATCTAGAGGTAAAGCCCAACGTCTCGAGGTAAAGCCCATCATCTAGTCCTACAGCCCAATGTCTGCAGGTAAAGCCCAACTGACAGAGGTGAAGGCAAACATCTAGATGTAAAACCCAAAATCTAGAGGTAAAGCCCAACATCTAGAGGAAAAGCCAAATATATAGATTTAAAACCCAAAATAAAGAGGTAAAGCCCAATATCTAGACCTAAAGCCCAAAATCTAGATGTAAAGCCCAACTTCTAGATCTAAAGCCCAAAATCTAGATGTAAAGCCCAAATTCTAGATCTAACACCCAAAATCTAGAGGTAAAGACCAATATCTAGAGATAAAACCCAACATCTAGAGGTAAAGCCAGATATCTAGAGGTAAAGCCCAACATCTAGAGGAAAAGCAAAATATATAGATTTCAAATCCAAATTCTAGAGTTCAATCCCAACATCTAGAGGTAAAGCCCAACTTCCAGAGTTAAAGTCCAAAATCTAGAGGTAAACACCAATACCTAGAGTTAGAGCCCAAAATCTAGAGATAAATCCCAACATCTAGAGACAAAGCCAGATATATAGATTTAAAATCCACAATCTGGAGGTAAAGCCCAACATCTAGAGGTAAAGCCCCAAATCTAGATGTAAAGCCCAATTGCTAGATCTAAAGCCAAATACTCTAGAGGTAAAGCCCAACATGTAGAGGTAAAGACTAAGATCTAGAGGTGAATTCCAATATCTAGTGTTAAAGCCCGACACCTACATTTAAAGTCAAACATCTAGTTGTAAACCCCAACTTCTACAGGTAAAGCCGAATATCTAGAGTTAAAGCGCATCCTTTCGAGTAAAGCCCAAAATCTAGAGTTAAAGCCCAACATCTAGAGGGAAAGCCCAGAATCTAGATGTAAAGCCTAACATCTAGAGGTTAATTCCAAAATCAAGTGTTAAGGCCTGACATCTACAGTTAAATCCAACCATATAGATATAACCCCCAACTTCTAGAGATAAGGCCCAAAATCTAGAGGTAAAGCCCAACAGCTAGAATTAAAGCCGAACGTCTTGAGGTAAAGCCCAAAGTCTAGAGTTAAAGCCCAACTTCTAGAGGTAAAGCCCAACATCTAGACGTAAAGCCAGATATCTGACGGTAAAGCCCAACATCTAGAGGAAAAGCCAAATATATAGATTTAAAACCCAACAACTAGAGATAAAGCCGAACATCTAAATGTAAAGCAAAACATCTAGATGTAATCCAAACATCTAGAGGTAAAGCCTAACATCTAGAGGTGAAGCACAACATATAGAGGTATAACCCAACATCAAGAGATAAAGACCAACATCTAAATGTAAAGCAAAACATCTAGATGTAAAACCCTACATCTAGAGGTAAAGTCCAATGTCTAGACCTAAAGACCAACATCTAGAGGTAAAACCCAAAATCTAGTGGTAAAGCCCAACGTCTGGAGGTAAAGCCCAGATTCTAGAGAGAAGCCAAAAATCCAGATGGAAAACCCAAAATCTAGAGGTAAAGCCCAACATCTACAGGTAAATCCAGATACCTAGGGGTAAAGCCCAACATCTAGAGGAAAAGCCAAATATATAGATATAAACCCCAAAATCTAGAGGTAAAGCCCAATATCTAGCCGTAAAGACCAAAATCTAGATGTAAAGCCCAACTTCTAGATCTAAAGCCCAAATTCTAGATCTAACACCCAACATCTAGAGGTAAAGACCAATATCTAGAGGTAAAGCCAGATATCTAGATGTAAAGCCCAACGTCTGGAGGTAAAGCCCATCATCTAGTCCTACAGCCCAATGTCTGCAGGTAAAGCCCAACTTACAGAGGTGAAGGCAAACATCCAAATGTAAAACCTAAAACCTAGAGGTAAAGCCCAACATCTAGAGGAAAAGCCAAATATATAGATTTAAAACCCAAAATCTAGAGGTAAAGCCTAAATTCTAGATCTAACACCCAAAATCTAGAGGTAAAGACCAATATCTAGAGGTAAAACCAACATCTAGAGGTAAAGCCAGATATCTAGAGGTAAAGCCCAACGTCTGGAGGTAAAGCCCATCATCTAGTCCTACAGCCCAATGTCTGCAGGTAAAGCCCAACTTACAGAGGTGAAGGCAAACATCTAGATGTAAAACCCCAAATCTAGAGGTAAAGCCCAACATCTAGAGGAAAAGCCAAATATATATATATTTAAAACCCAAAATCTAGAGGTAAAGCCCAATATCTAGACGTAAAGCCCAAAATCTAGATGTAAAGCCCAGATTCTATATCTAACGCCCAAAATCTAGAGATAAAGACCAATATCTAGAGGTTAAAATCCAACATCTAGAGGTAAAGCCAGATATCTAGAGGTAAAGCCCAACATCTAGAGGAAAAGCAAAATATATAGATTTCAAACCCAAATTCTAGAGTTAAATCCCAACATCTCGAGGTAAATCCCAAAGTCTAGATTTAAAGCTCAACTTCCAGATTTAAAGTCAAAAATCTAAATGTAAATACCAATACATAGAGGTAGAGCCCAAAATGTAGAGGTAAAGCCCAACATCTAGACATAAAGCCAGATATATAGATCTAAACCCCAAAATCTAGAGGTGAAGCCCAATATCTAGACGTAAAGCCCAAAATCTAGATGTAAAGCCCAACTTCTAGATCTAAAGCCCAAAATATAGATGTAAAGCCCAAAATCTAGAGGTAAAGCCCAATATTTAGAGTTTAAGCGCATCATTTAGAGGTAGAGCCCAAAATGTAGAGGTAAAGCCCAACATCTAGAGATAAAGCCAGATATATAGATCTAAACCCCAAAATCTAGAGGTAAAGCCCAATATCTAGACGTTAAGCCCAAAATCTAGATGTAAAGCCCAACTTCTTGATCTACAGCCCAAAATCTAGATGTAAAGCCCAAATTCTAGATCGAATGCCCAAAATCCAGAGATAAAGACCAATATCTAGAGGTAAAACCCAACATCTAGAGGAAAAGCAAAATATATAGATTTCAAACCCAAATTCTAGAGTTAAATCCCAACATCTAGAGGTAAAGCCCAAAGTCTAGAGGTAAAGCCCAAATTCTAGATCTAAAGCCCAAAATCTAGATGTAAAGCCCAAGTTCTAAATCTAAAGCCCAACATCTAGAGGTAAAGCTCAATATTTAGAATTTAAGCGCATCATTTAGAGGTAAAGCCCAAAATCTAGATGTAAAGCCCAACTTCTAGAGGTAAAGCCCATCATCTAGTCCTACAGCCCAATGTCTGCAGGTAAAGCCCAACTTACAGAGGTAAAGGCAAACATCTAGATGTAAACCCCAAAATCTAGAGGTAAAGCCCAACATCTAGAGGAAAAGCCAAATATATAGATTTAAAACCCAAAATCTAGAGGTAAAGCCGAACATCTAGACGTAAAGCCCAAAATCTAGATGTAAACCCCAACTTCTAGATCTAAAGCCCAAAATCTAGATGTAAAGCCCAAATTCTAGATCTAACGCCCAAAATCTAGAGATAAAGACCAATATCTAGAAGTAAAACCCAACATCTAGAGGTAAAGCAGATATCTAGAGGTAAAGCCCAACATCTAGAGGAAAAGCCAAATATATAGATTTAAAACCCAAAATCTAGAAATAAAGCTGAACATCTAAATGTAAAGCAAAACATCTAGATGTAATCCAAACATCTAGAGGTAAAGCCTAACATCTAGAGGTGAAGCACAACATATAGAGGTATAACACAACATCTAGAGATAAAGACCAACATCTAAATGTAAAGCAAAACATCTAGATGTAAAACGCTACATCTAGAGTTAAAGTCCAATATCTAGACCTAAAGACCAACATCTAGAGGTAAAACCCAACATCTAGTGGTAAAGCCCAACGTCTGGAGGTAAAGCCCAGATTCTAGAGAGAAGCCAAAAATCCAGATGTAAGAACCAAAATATAGAGGTAAAGCCCAACATCTACAGGTAAATCCAGATATCTAGGGGTAAAGCCCAACATCTAGAGGAAAAGCCAAATATATAGTTTTAAAGACCAAAATCTGGATGTAAAGCTCAACTTCTAGATCTAAAGCCCAAAATCTAGATGTAAACCCAAATTCTAGATCTAACGCCCAAAATCTAGAGATAAAGACCAATATCTAGAGGTAAAACCCAACATCTAGAGTTAAAGCCTGATATCTAGAGGTAAAGCCCAACATCTAGAGGAAAAGCAAAATATATAGATTTCAAAACCAAATTCTACAGTTAAATCCCAACATCTAGGGGTAAACCCCAACTTCCAGAGTTAAAGTCCAAAATCTAGAGGTAAACACCAATACCTAGAGTTAGAGCCCAAAATCTAGAGATATGCCAAATATATAGATTTAAAAACCCAAAATCTAGAGATAAAGCCGAACATCTAAATGTAAAGCAAAACATCTAGATGTAATCCAAACATCTAGAGGTAAAGCCTAACATCTAGAGGTGAAGCAAAACATATAGAGGTATAACCCAACATCTAGAGATAAAGACCAACATCTAAATATAAAGCAAAACATCTAGATGTAAAACCCTACATCTAGAGGTAAAGTCCAATATCTAGACCTAAAGACAAAGATCTAGAGGTAAAAACCAACATCTAGTGGTAAAGCCCAACGTCTGGAGGTAAAGCCCAGATTCTAGAGAGAAGCCAAAAATCCAGATGGAAAACCCAAAATCTAGAGGTAAAGCCAAACATCTACAGATAAATCCAGATATCTAGGGGTAAAGCCCAACATCTAGAGGAAAAGCCAATTATATAGATTTAAAGCCCAAAATCTAGATGTAAAGCCCAGCTTCTAGATCTAACGCCCAAAATCTAGAGGTAACGACCAAATTCTAGATCTAACGCCCAAAATCTGGAGATAAAGACCAAAATCTAGAGGTAAACCCCAACTTCTAGATCTAAAGCCCAAAATCTAGATGTAAAGCCCAAATTCTAGATCTAACGCCCAAAATCTAGAGATAAAGACCAATATCTAGAAGTAAAACCCAACATCTAGAGGTAAAGCAGATATCTAGAGGTAAAGCCCAACATCTAGAGGAAAAGCCAAATATATAGATTTAAAACCCAAAATCTAGAAATAAAGCTGAACATCTAAATGTAAAGCAAAACATCTAGATGTAATCCAAACATCTAGAGGTAAAGCCTAACATCTAGAGGTGAAGCACAACATATAGAGGTATAACACAACATCTAGAGATAAAGACCAACATCTAAATGTAAAGCAAAACATCTAGATGTAAAACCCTACATCTAGAGTTAAAGTCCAATATCTAGACCTAAAGACCAACATCTAGAGGTAAAACCCAACATCTAGTGGTAAAGCCCAACGTCTGGAGGTAAAGCCCAGATTCTAGAGAGAAGCCAAAAATCCAGATGTAAGAACCAAAATATAGAGGTAAAGCCCAACATCTACAGGTAAATCCAGATATCTAGGGGTAAAGCCCAACATCTAGAGGAAAAGCCAAATATATAGTTTTAAAGACCAAAATCTGGATGTAAAGCTCAACTTCTAGATCTAAAGCCCAAAATCTAGATGTAAACCCAAATTCTAGATCTAACGCCCAAAATCTAGAGATAAAGACCAATATCTAGAGGTAAAACCCAACATCTAGAGTTAAAGCCTGATATCTAGAGGTAAAGCCCAACATCTAGAGGAAAAGCAAAATATATAGATTTCAAAACCAAATTCTACAGTTAAATCCCAACATCTAGGGGTAAACCCCAACTTCCAGAGTTAAAGTCCAAAATCTAGAGGTAAACACCAATACCTAGAGTTAGAGCCCAAAATCTAGAGATATGCCAAATATATAGATTTAAAAACCCAAAATCTAGAGATAAAGCCGAACATCTAAATGTAAAGCAAAACATCTAGATGTAATCCAAACATCTAGAGGTAAAGCCTAACATCTAGAGGTGAAGCAAAACATATAGAGGTATAACCCAACATCTAGAGATAAAGACCAACATCTAAATATAAAGCAAAACATCTAGATGTAAAACCCTACATCTAGAGGTAAAGTCCAATATCTAGACCTAAAGACAAAGATCTAGAGGTAAAAACCAACATCTAGTGGTAAAGCCCAACGTCTGGAGGTAAAGCCCAGATTCTAGAGAGAAGCCAAAAATCCAGATGGAAAACCCAAAATCTAGAGGTAAAGCCAAACATCTACAGATAAATCCAGATATCTAGGGGTAAAGCCCAACATCTAGAGGAAAAGCCAATTATATAGATTTAGAGCCCAAAATCTAGATGTAAAGCCCAGCTTCTAGATCTAAAGCCCAACATCTAGATGTAAAGCCCAAATTCTAGATCTAACGCCCAAAATCTGGAGATAAAGACCAAAATCTAGAGGTAAAACCCAACATCTAGAGGTAAAGCCAGATATCTAGAGGTAAAGCCCAAAATCTAGAGGAAAAGCAAAATATATAGATTCCAAACTCAAATTCTAGAGTTAAATCCCAACATCTAGGGGTAAACTCCAACTTCCAGAGTTAAAGTCCAAAATCTAGAGGTAAACACCAATACCTAGAGTTAGAACCAAAAATCTAGAGATATGCCAAATATATAGATTTAAAACCCAAAATCTAGAGATAAAGCCGAACACCTAAATGTAAAGCAAAACATCTAGATGTAATCCAAACATCTAGAGGTAAAGCCTAACAACTAGAGGTGAAGCACAACATATAGAGGTATAACCCAACATCTAAAGATAAAGACCAACATCCAAATGTAAAGCAAAATATCTAGATGTAAAACCCTACATCTAGAGGTAAAGTCCAACATCTAGACCTAAAGACCAACATCTAGAGGTAAAACCCAACATCTAGTGGTAAAGCCCAACGTCTGGAGGTAAAGCCCAGATTCTAGAGAGAAGTCAAAAATACAGATGGAAAACCCAAAATCTAGAGGTAAAGCCCAACATCTACAGGTAAATCCAGATATCTAGGGGTAAAGCCCAACATCTAGAGGAAAAGCCAAATATATAGATATAAAACCCAAAATCTACAGGTAAAGCCCAATATCTAGACGTAAAGCCCAAAATCTAGATGAAAAGCACAACTTCTAGGTCTAACGCCCAAAATCTAGAGATAAAGACCAATATCTAGAGGTAAATCCCAACATCTAGAGGTAAAGCCAGATATCTAGATGTAAAGCCCAACGTCTCGAGGTAAAGCCCATCATCTAGTCCTACAGCCCAATGTCTGCAGGTAAAGCCCAACTGACAGAGGTGAAGGCAAACATCTAGATGTAAAACCCAAAATCTAGAGGTAAAGCCCAACATCTAGAGGAAAAGCCAAATATATAGATTTAAAACCCAAAATAAAGAGGTAAAGCCCAATATCTAGACCTAAAGCCCAAAATCTAGATGTAAAGCCCAACTTCTAGATCTAAAGCCCAAAATCTAGATGTAAAGCCCAAATTCTAGATCTAACACCCAAAATCTAGAGGTAAAGACCAATATCTAGAGATAAAACCCAACATCTAGAGGTAAAGCCAGATATCTAGAGGTAAAGCCCAACATCTAGAGGAAAAGCAAAATATATAGATTTCAAATCCAAATTCTAGAGTTCAATCCCAACATCTAGAGGTAAAGCCCAACTTCCAGAGTTAAAGTCCAAAATCTAGAGGTAAACACCAATACCTAGAGTTAGAGCCCAAAATCTAGAGATAAATCCCAACATCTAGAGACAAAGCCAGATATATAGATTTAAAATCCACAATCTGGAGGTAAAGCCCAACATCTAGAGGTAAAGCCCCAAATCTAGATGTAAAGCCCAATTGCTAGATCTAAAGCCAAATACTCTAGAGGTAAAGCCCAACATGTGGAGGTAAAGACTAAGATCTAGAGGTGAATTCCAATATCTAGTGTTAAAGCCCGACACCTACATTTAAAGTCAAACATCTAGTTGTAAACCCCAACTTCTACAGGTAAAGCCGAATATCTAGAGTTAAAGCGCATCCTTTCGAGTAAAGCCCAAAATCTAGAGTTAAAGCCCAACATCTAGAGGGAAAGCCCAGAATCTAGATGTAAAGCCTAACATCTAGAGGTGAATTCCAAAATCAAGTGTTAAGGCCTGACATCTACAGTTAAATCCAACCATATAGATATAACCCCCAACTTCTAGAGATAAGGCCCAAAATCTAGAGGTAAAGCCCAACAGCTAGAATTAAAGCCGAACGTCTTGAGGTAAAGCCCAAAGTCTAGAGTTAAAGCCCAACTTCTAGAGGTAAAGCCCAACATCTAGACGTAAAGCCAGATATCTGACGGTAAAGCCCAACATCTAGAGGAAAAGCCAAATATATAGATTTAAAACCCAACAACTAGAGATAAAGCCGAACATCTAAATGTAAAGCAAAACATCTAGATGTAATCCAAACATCTAGAGGTAAAGCCTAACATCTAGAGGTGAAGCACAACATATAGAGGTATAACCCAACATCAAGAGATAAAGACCAACATCTAAATGTAAAGCAAAACATCTAGATGTAAAACCCTACATCTAGAGGTAAAGTCCAATGTCTAGACCTAAAGACCAACATCTAGAGGTAAAACCCAAAATCTAGTGGTAAAGCCCAACGTCTGGAGGTAAAGCCCAGATTCTAGAGAGAAGCCAAAAATCCAGATGTAAAACCCAAAATCTAGAGGTAAAGCCCAACATCTACAGGTAAATCCAGATACCTAGGGGTAAAGCCCAACATCTAGAGGAAAAGCCAAATATATAGATATAAACCCCAAAATCTAGAGGTAAAGCCCAATATCTAGCCGTAAAGACCAAAATCTAGATGTAAAGCCCAACTTCTAGATCTAAAGCCCAAATTCTAGATCTAACACCCAACATCTAGAGGTAAAGACCAATATCTAGAGGTAAAGCCAGATATCTAGAGGTAAAGCCCAACGTCTGGAGGTAAAGCCCATCATCTAGTCCTACAGCCCAATGTCTGCAGGTAAAGCCCAACTTACAGAGGTGAAGGCAAACATCCAAATGTAAAACCTAAAATCTAGAGGTAAAGCCCAACATCTAGAGGAAAAGCCAAATATATAGATTTAAAACCCAAAATCTAGAGGTAAAGCCCAATATCTAGACCTAAAGCCCAAAATCTAGATGTAAAGCCTAAATTCTAGATCTAACACCCAAAATCTAGAGGTAAAGACCAATATCTAGAGGTAAAACCAACATCTAGAGGTAAAGCCAGATATCTAGAGGTAAAGCCCAACGTCTGGAGGTAAAGCCCATCATCTAGTCCTACAGCCCAATGTCTGCAGGTAAAGCCCAACTTACAGAGGTGAAGGCAAACATCTAGATGTAAAACCCCAAATCTAGAGGTAAAGCCCAACATCTAGAGGAAAAGCCAAATATATATATATTTAAAACCCAAAATCTAGAGGTAAAGCCCAATATCTAGACGTAAAGCCCAAAATCTAGATGTAAAGCCCAGATTCTATATCTAACGCCCAAAATCTAGAGATAAAGACCAATATCTAGAGGTTAAAACCCAACATCTAGAGGTAAAGCCAGATATCTAGAGGTAAAGCCCAACATCTAGAGGAAAAGCAAAATATATAGATTTCAAACCCAAATTCTAGAGTTAAATCCCAACATCTCGAGGTAAATCCCAAAGTCTAGATTTAAAGCTCAACTTCCAGATTTAAAGTCAAAAATCTAAATGTAAATACCAATACCTAGAGGTAGAGCCCAAAATGTAGAGGTAAAGCCCAACATCTAGAGATAAAGCCAGATATATAGATCTAAACCCCAAAATCTAGAGGTGAAGCCCAATATCTAGACGTAAAGCCCAAAATCTAGATGTAAAGCCCAACTTCTAGATCTAAAGCCCAAAATATAGATGTAAAGCCCAAAATCTAGAGGTAAAGCCCAATATTTAGAGTTTAAGCGCATCATTTAGAGGTAGAGCCCAAAATGTAGAGGTAAAGCCCAACATCTAGAGATAAAGCCAGATATATAGATCTAAACCCCAAAATCTAGAGGTAAAGCCCAATATCTAGACGTTAAGCCCAAAATCTAGATGTAAAGCCCAACTTCTTGATCTACAGCCCAAAATCTAGATGTAAAGCCCAAATTCTAGATCGAATGCCCAAAATCCAGAGATAAAGACCAATATCTAGAGGTAAAACCCAACATCTAGAGGAAAAGCAAAATATATAGATTTCAAACCCAAATTCTAGAGTTAAATCCCAACATCTAGAGGTAAAGCCCAAAGTCTAGAGGTAAAGCCCAAATTCTAGATCTAAAGCCCAAAATCTAGATGTAAAGCCCAAGTTCTAAATCTAAAGCCCAACATCTAGAGGTAAAGCTCAATATTTAGAATTTAAGCGCATCATTTAGAGGTAAAGCCCAAAATCTAGATGTAAAGCCCAACTTCTAGAGGTAAAGCCCATCATCTAGTCCTACAGCCCAATGTCTGCAGGTAAAGCCCAACTTACAGAGGTAAAGGCAAACATCTAGATGTAAACCCCAAAATCTAGAGGTAAAGCCCAACATCTAGAGGAAAAGCCAAATATATAGATTTAAAACCCAAAATCTAGAGGTAAAGCCGAACATCTAGAGGAAAAGCCAAATATATAGATTTAAAAACCAAAATCTAGAGGTAAAACCCAATATCTAGACGTAAAGCCCAAAGTCTAGATGTAAAGCCCAACTTCTAGATCTAAAGCCCAAAATCTAGATGTAAATCCCAAATTCTAGATCTAACACCCAAAATCTAGAGGTAAAGACCAATATCTAGAGGTAAAACCCAACATCTAGAGGTAAAGCCAGATATCTAGAGGTAAAGCCCAACATCTAGAGGAAAAGCAAAATATATAGATTTCAAACCCAAATTCTAGAGTTCAATCCCAACATCTAGAGGTAAAGCCCAACTTCCAGAGTTAAAGTCCAAAATCTAGAGGTAAACACCAATACCTAGAGTTAGAGCACAAAATCTAGAGATAAAGCCCAACATCTAGAGATAAAGCCAGATATATAGATTTAAAATCCAAAATCTGGAGGTAAAGCCCAACATCTAGAAATAAAGCCCCAAATCTAGATTTAAAGCCCAATTTCTAGATCTAAAGCCAAATAACCTAGAGGTAAAGCCCAACATATAGAGGGAAAGACTAAGATCTAGAGGTGAATTCCAATATCTAGTGTTAAAACCCGACACCTACAGTTAAAGCCAAACATCTAGATGTAAAACCCAACTTCTAGAGGTAAAGCCGAATATCTAGAGTTAAAGTGCATCCTTTCGTGTAAAGCCCAAAATCTAGAGTTAAAGCCCAACATCTAGAGGGAAAGCCCAGAATCTAGATATAAAGCCTAACATCTAGAGGTGAATTCCAAAATCAAGTGTTAAGGCCTGACATCTACAGTTAAATCCAACCATATAGATATAACCCCCAACTTCTAGAGGTAAGGCCCAAAATCTAGAGGTAAAGCCCAACAGCTAGAGTTAAAGCCGAACGTCTTGAGGTAAAGCCCAAAGTCTAGAGTTAAAGCCCAACTTCTAGAAGTAAAGCCCAACATCTAGACGTAAAGCCAGATATCTGACGGTAAAGCCCAACATCTAGAGGAAAAGCCAAATATATATAGATTTAAAACCCAAAATCTAGAGGTGAAGCCCAACATCTAGAGGTAAAGCCAGATATCTAGAGGTAAAGCCCAACGTCTGGAGGTAAAGCCCATCATCTAGTCCTAAAGCCCAATGTCTGCAGGTAAAGCCCAACTTACAGAGGTGAAGGCAAACATCCAAATGTAAAACCCAAAATCTAGAGGTAAAGCCCAACATCTAGAGGAAAAGCCAAATATATAGATTTAAAACCCAAAATCTAGAGGTAAAGCCCAATATCTAGACGTAAAGCCCAAAATCTAGATGTAAAGCCCAACTTCTAGATCTAAAGCCCAAAATCTAGATGTAAAGCCCAACTTCTAAATCTAAAGCCCAACATCTAGAGGTAAAGCCCAATATTTAGAATTTAAGCGCATCATTTAGAGGTAAAGCCCAAAATCTAGATGTAAAGCCCAACTTCTAGAGGTAAAGCCCATCATCTAGTCCTACAGCCCAATGTCTGCAGGTAAAGCCCAACTTACAGAGGTGAAGGCAAACATCCAAATGTAAAACCCAAAATCTAGAGGTAAAGCCCAACATCTAGAGGAAAAGCCAAATATATAGATTTAAAACCCAAAATCTAGAGGTAAAGCCCAATATCTAGACGTAAAGCCCAAAATCTAGATGTAAATCCCAAATTCTAGATCTAACACCCAAAATCTAGAGGTAAAGACCAATATCTAGAGGTAAAACCCAACATCTAGAGGTAAAGCCAGATATCTAGAGGTAAAGCCCAACGTCTGGAGGTAAAGCCCATCATCTAGTCCTTCAGCCCAATGTCTGCAGGTAAAGCCCAACTTACAGAGGTGAAGGCAAACATCTAGATGTAAAACCCCAAATCTAGAGGTAAAGCCCAATATCTAGACGTAAAGCCCAAAATCTAGATGTAAAGCCCAGATTCTATATCTAACGCCCAAAATCTAGAGATAAAAACCAATATCTAGAGGTAAAACCCAACATCTAGAGGTAAAGCCAGATATCTAGAGGTAAAGCCCAACATCTAGAGGAAAAGCAAAATATATAGATTTCAAACCCAAATTCTAGAGTTAAATCCCAACATCTCGAGGTAAATCCCAAAGTCTAGATTTAAAGCTCAACTTCCAGATTTAAAGTCAAAAATTAAAATGTAAATACCAATACCTAGAGGTAGAGCCCAAAATGTAGAGGTAAAGCCCAACATCTAGAGATAAAGCCAGATATATAGATCTAAACCCCAAAATCTAGAGGTGAAGCCCAATATCTAGACGTAAAGCCCAAAATCTAGATGTAAAGCCCAACTTCTAGATCTAAAGCCCAAAATATAGATGTAAAGCCCAAAATCTAGAGGTAAAGCCCAACATCTAGAGATAAAGCCAGATATATAGATCTAAACCCCAAAATCTAGAGGTAAAGCCCAATATCTAGACGTTAAGCCCAAAATCTAGATGTAAAGCCCAACTTCTTGATCTAAAGCCCAAAATCTAGATGTAAAGCTCAAATTCTAGATCGAACGCCCAAAATCCAGAGATAAAGACCAATATCTAGAGGTAAAACCCAACATCTAGAGGAAAAGCAAAATATATAGATTTCAAACCCAAATTCTAGAGTTAAATCCCAACATCTAGAAGTAAAGCCCAAAGTCTAGAGGTAAAGCCCAAATTCTAGATCTAAAGCCCAAAATCTAGATGTAAAGCCCAAGTTCTAAATCTAAAGCCCAACATCTAGAGGTAAAGCCCAATATTTAGAGTTTAAGCGCATCATTTAGAGGTAAAGCCCAAAATCTAGATGTAAAGCCCAACTTCTAGAGGTAAAGCCCATCATCTAGTCCTACAGCCCAATGTCTGCAGGTAAAGCCCAACTTACAGAGGTGAAGGCAAACATCTAGATGTAAAACCCAAAATCTAGAGGTAAAGCCCAACATCTAGAGGAAAAGCCAAATATATAGATTTAAAACCCAAAATCTAGAGGTAAAGCCCAACATCTAGAGGAAAAGCCAAATATATAGATTTAAAAACCAAAATCTAGAGGTAAAACCCAATATCTAGACGTAAAGCCCAAAGTCTAGATGTAAAGCCCAACTTCTAGATCTAAAGCCCAAAATCTAGATGTAAAGCCCAAATTCTAGATCTAACACCCAAAATCTAGAGGTAAAGACCAATATCTAGAGGTAAAACCCAACATCTAGAGGTAAAGCCAGATATCTAGAGGTAAAGCCCAACATCTAGAGGAAAAGCAAAATATATAGATTTCAAACCCAAATTCTAGAGTTCAATCCCAACATCTAGAGGTAAAGCCCAACTTCCAGAGTTAAAGTCCAAAATCTAGAGGTAAACACCAATACCTAGAGTTAGAGCCCAAAATCTAGAGATAAAGTCCAATATCTAGAGATAAAGCCAGATATATAGATTTAAAACCCAATATCTGGAGGTAAAGCCCAACATCTAGAGCTAAAGCCCCAAATCTAGATGTAAAGCCCAATCGCTACATCTAAAGCCAAATAACCTAGAGGTAAAGCCCAACATATAGAGGGAAAGACTAAGATCTAGAGGTGAATTCCAATATCTAGTGTTAAAACCCGACACCTACAGTTAAAGCCAAACATCTAGATGTAAAACCCAACTTCTAGAGGTAAAGCCGAATATCTAGAGTTAAAGCGCATCCTTTCGAGTAAAGCCCAAAATCTAGATTTAAAGCCCAACATCTAGAGGGAAAGCCCAGAACCTAGATGTAAAGCCTAACATCTAGAGGTGAATTCCAAAATCAAGTGTTAAGGCCTGACATCTACAGTTAAATCCAACCATATAGATATAACCCCCAACTTCTAGAGGTAAGGCCCAAAATCTAGAGATAAGCCCAACAGCTAGAGTTAAAGCCGAACGTCTTGAGGTAAAGCCCAAAGTCTAGAGTTAAAGCCCAACTTCTAGAGGTAAAGCCCAACATCTAGAGGTAAAGCCAGTTATCTGACGGTAAAGCCCAACATCTAGAGGAAAAGCCAAATATATAGATTTAAAACCCAAATTCTAGAGTTAAATCCCAACATCTAGGGGTAAACCCCAACTTCCAGAGTTAAAGTCCAAAATCTACAGGTAAACACCAATACCTAGATTTAGAGCCCAAAATCTAGAGATATGCCAAATATATAGATTAAAAACCCAAACTCTAGAGATAAAGCCGAACGTCTAAATGTAAAGCAAAACATCTAGATGTAATCCAAAGATCTAGAGGTAAAGCCTAACATCTAGAGGTGAAGCACAACATATAGAGGTATAAACCAACATCTAGAGATAAAGACCAACATCTAAATGTAAAGCAAAACATCTAGAGGTAAAACCCTACATCTAGAGGTAAAGTCCAATATCTAGACCTAAAGACCAACATCTAGAGGTAAAACCCAACATCTAGAGGTAAAGCCCAACGTCTGGAGGGAAAGCCCAGATTCTAGAGGGAAGCCAAAAATCCTGATGGAAAACTCAAAATCTAGAGGTAAAGCCCAACATCTACAGGTAAATCCAGATATCTAGGGGTAAAGCCCAACATCTAGAGGAAAAGACAAATATATAGATATAAACCCCAAAATCTAGAGGTAAAGACCAATATCTAGACTTAAAGATCAAAATCTAGATATAAAGCCCAACTTCTAGATCTAAAGCCCAAAATATAGATGTAAAGCCCAACTTCTAAATCTAAAGCCCAACATCTAGAGGTAAAGCCCAATATTTAGAGTTTAAGCGCATCATTTAGAGGTAAAGCCCAAAATCTAGAGGTAAATCCCAACATCTAGAGGTAAAGCCAGATATCAAGAGGTAAAGCCCAACGTCTGGAGGTAAAGCCCATCATCTAGTCCTACAGCCCAATGTCTGCAGGTAAAGCCCAACTTACAGAGGTGAAGGCAAACATCCAAATGTAAAACCCAAAATCTAGAGGTAAAGCCCAACATCTAGAGGAAAAGCCAAATATATAGATTTAAAACCCAAAATCTAGAGTTAAATCCCAACATCTAGAGGTAAATCCCAAAGTCTAGATGTAAAGCTCAACTTCCAGATTTAAAGTCAAAAAATCTAAATGTAAATACCAATACCTAGAGTTAGAGCCCAACATCTAGAGATAAAGCCCAACATCTAGAGATAAAGCCAGATATATAGATTTAAAATCCAAAATCTGGAGGTAAAGCCCAACATCTAGAGCTAAAGCCCCAAATCTAGATGTAAAGCCCAATTGCTACATCTAAAGCCAAATACTCTAGAGGTAAAGCCCAACATGTAGAGGTAAAGACTAAGATCTAGAGGTGAATTCCAATATCTAGTGTTAAAGGCCGACACCTACAGTTAAAGCCAAACATCTAGATGTAAAACCCAACTTCTAGAGGTAAAGCCAAATATCTAGAGTTAAAGCGCATCCTTTAGAGTAAAGCCCAAAATCTAGAGTTAAAGCCCAACATCTAGAGGGAAAGCCCAGAATCTAGATGTAAAGCCTAACATCTAGAGGTGAATTCCAAAATCAAGTGTTAAGGCCTGACATCTACAGTTAAATCCAACCATATAGATATAACCCCCAACTTCTAGAGGTAAAGCCCAACAGCTAGAGTTAAAGCCGAACGTCTTGAGGTAAAGTCCAAAGTCTAGAGGTAAAGCCCAACTTCTAGAGGTAAAGCCCAACTTCTAGAGGTAAAGCCCAACATCTAGACGTAAAGCCCAAAATCTAGAGGTAAAGCCCAACAGCTAGAGTTA
Source organism: Leptosomus discolor (assembly GCF_034619465.1). NCBI lineage: Eukaryota > Metazoa > Chordata > Aves > Leptosomiformes > Leptosomidae > Leptosomus > Leptosomus discolor. The sequence goes on along the minus strand of NW_028237782.1, from coordinate 2,911,072 downwards.
AAGCCGAACGTCTTGAGGTAAAGTCCAAAGTCTAGAGGTAAAGCCCAACTTCTAGAGGTAAAGCCCAACATCTAGACGTAAAGCCAGATATCTGACGGTAAAGAACAACATCTAGAGGAAAAGCCAAATATATAGATTTAAAACCCAAAATCTAGAGATAAAGCCGAACATCTAAATGTAAAGCAAAACATCTAGATGTAATCCAAACATCTAGAGGTAAAGCCTAACATCTAGAGGAGAAGCACAATATATAGATGTATAACCCAACATCTAGGGATAAAGACCAACATCTAAATGTAAAGCAAAACATCTAGATGTAAACCCCTACATCTAGAGGTAAAGTCCAATATCTAGACCTAAAGACCAACATCTAGAGGTAAAACCCAACATCTAGTGGTAAAGCCCAACGTCTGGAGGTAAAGCCCAGATTCTAGAGAGAAGCCAAAAATCCAGATGGAAAACCCAAGATCTAGAGATAAAGCCCAACATCTACAGGTAAATCCAGATATCTAGGGGTAAAGCCCAACATCTAGAGGAAAAGCCAAATATATAGATATAAAACCCAAAATCTAGAGGTAAAGCCCAATATCGAGACGTAAAGCCCAAAATCTAGATGAAAAGCAGAACTTCTAGATCGAAAGCCCAACATCTAGAGGTAAAGACCAATATCTAGAGGTAAAACCCAACATCTAGAGGTAAAGCCAGATATCTAGAGGTAAAGCCCAACATCTAGAGGAAAAGCAAAATATATAGATTTCAAACCCAAATTCTAGAGTTCAATCCCAACATCTAGAGGTAAATCCCAAAGTCTAGATGTAAAGCTCAACTTCCAGATTTAAAGTCAAAAATCTAAATGTAAATACCAATACCTAGAGGTAGAGCCCAAAATGTAGAGGTAAAGCCCAACATCTAGAGATAAAGCCAGATATATAGATCTAAACCCCAAAATCTAGAGGTGAAGCCCAATATTTAGATGTAAAGCCCAAAATCTAGATGTAAAGCCCAACTTCTAGATCTAAAGCCGAAAATATAGTTGTAAAGCCCAACTTCTAAATCTAAAGCCCAACATCTGGAGGTAAAGCCTAATATTTAGAGTTTAAGCGCATCATTTAGAGGTAAAGCCAGATATCTAGAGGTAAAGCCCAACGTCTGGAGGTAAAGCCCATCATCTAGTCCTACAGCCCAATGTCTGCAGGTAAAGCCCAACTTACCGAGGTGAAGGCAAACATCTAGATGTAAAACCCCAAATCTAGATGTAAAGCCCAACATCTAGAGGAAAAGCCAAATATATATATATTTAAAACCCAAAATCTAGAGGTAAAGCCCAACATCTAGAGGTAAAGCCAGATATCTAGGGGTAAAGGCCAACATCTAGAGGAAAAGCCAAATATATAGATTTAAAACCCAAATTCTAGAGTTAAATCCCAACATCTAGGGGTAAACCCCAACTTCCAGAGTTAAAGTCCAAAATCTACAGGTAAACACCAATACCTAGATTTAGAGCCCAAAATCTAGAGATATGCCAAATATATAGATTAAAAACCCAAAATCTAGAGATAAAGTCGAACGTCTAAATGTAAAGCAAAACATCTAGATGTATTGCAAACATCTACAGGTAAAGCCTAACATCTAGAGGTGAAGCACAACATATAGAGGTATAACCCAACATCTAGAGATAAAGACCAACAGCTAGAGTTAAAGCCGAACGTCTTGAGGTAAAGTCCAAATTCTAGAGGTAAAGCCCAACATCTACAGGTAAATCCAGATACCTAGGGGTAAAGCCCAACATCTAGAGGAAAAGCCAAATATATAGATATAAAACACAAAATCTAGAGGTAAAGTCCAATATCTAGACGTAAAGATCAAAATCTAGATATAAACCCCAACTTCTAGATCTAAAGCCCAACATTTAGAGGTAAAGCCCAATATTTAGAGTTTAAGCGCATCATTTAGAGGTAAAGCCCAAAATCTAGATGTAAAGCCCAACTTCTAGAGGTAAAGCCCATCATCTAATCCTACAGCCTAATGTCTGCAGGTAAAGCCCAACTTACAGAGGTGAAGGCAAACATCAGGATGTAAAACCCAAAATCTAGAGGTAAAGCCCAACATCTAGAGGAAAAGCCAAATATATAGATTTAAAACCCAAAATCTAGAGGTAAATTCAATATCTAGACCTAAAGCCCAAAATCTAGATGTAAAGCCCAACTTCTAGATCTAAAGCCCAAATTCTAGATCTAAAGCCCAACATATAGAGGTAAAGACCAATATCTAGAGGTAAAACCCAACATCTAGAGATAAAGCCAGATATCTAGAGGTAAAGCCCAACATCTAGAGGAAAAGCAAAATATATGGATTTCAAACCCAAATTCTAGAGTTCAATCCCAACATCTAGAGGTAAAGCCCAACTTCCAGAGTTAAAGTCCAAAATCTAGAGGTAAACACCAATACCTAGAGGTAGAGCCCAAAATCTAGAGATAAAGCCCAAAATCTAGAGATAAAGCCAGATATATAGAGTTAAAATCCACAATCTGGAGGTAAAGCCCAACATCTAGAGCTAAAGCCCCAAATCTAGATGTAAAGCCCAATTGCTAGATCTAAAGCCAAATAGTCTAGAGGTAAAGCCCAACATGTAGAGGTAAAGACTAAGATCTAGAGGTGAATTCCAATATCTAGTGTTAAAGCCGGACACCTACAGTTAAAGCCAAACATCTAGATGTACAACCCAACTTCTAGCGGTAAAGCCGAATATGTAGAGTTAAAGCGCATCCTTTAGAGTAAAGCCCAAAATCTAGAGTTAAAGACCAACAGCTAGAGTTAAAGCCGAACGTCTTGAGGTAAAGCCCAAAGTCTAGAGTTAAAGCCCAACTTCTAGAGGTAAAGCCCAACTTCCAGAGTTAAAGTCCAAAATCTAGAGGTAAACACCAATACCTAGAGTTAGAGCCCAAAATCTAGAGATATGCCAAATATATAGATTTAAAACCCAAAATCTAGAGATAAAGCCAAAAATCTAAATGTAAAGCAAAACATCTAGATGTAATCCAAACATCTAGAGGTAAAGCCTAACATCTAGAGGTGAAGCACAACATATAGAGGTATAACCCAACATCTAGAGATAAAGACCAACATCTCAATGTAAAGCAAAACATCTAGATGTAAAACCCTACATCTAGAGGTAAAGTCCAATATCTAGACCTAAAGACCAACATCTAGAGGTAAAACCCAACATCTAGTGGTAAAACCCAACGTCTGGAGGTAAAGCCCAGATTCTAGAGAGAAGCCAAAAATCCAGATGGAAAACCCAAGATCTAGAGATAAAGCCCAACATCTACAGGTAAATCCAGATATCTAGGGGTAAAGCCCAACATCTAGAGGAAAAGCCAAATATATAGATATAAAACCCAAAATCTAGAGGTAAAGCCCAATATCGAGACGTAAAGCCCAAAATCTAGATGAAAAGCAGAACTTCTAGATCGAAAGCCCAACATCTAGAGGTAAAGACCAATATCTAGAGGTAAAACCCAACATCTAGAGGTAAAGCCAGATATCTAGAGGTAAAGCCCAACATCTAGAGGAAAAGCAAAATATATAGATTTCAAACCCAAATTCTAGAGTTAAATCCCAACATCTAGAGGTAAATCCCAAAGTCTAGATGTAAAGCTCAACTTCCAGATTTAAAGTCAAAAATCTAAATGTAAATACCAATACCTAGAGGTAGAGCCCAAAATGTAGAGGTAAAGCCCAACATCTAGACATAAAGCCAGATATATAGATCTAAACCCCAAAATCTAGAGGTGAAGCCCAATATTTAGATGTAAAGCCCAAAATCTAGATGTAAATCCCAAATTCTAGATCTAAAGCCGAAAATATAGTTGTAAAGCCCAACTTCTAAATCTAAAGCCCAACATCTGGAGGTAAAGCCCAATATTTAGAGTTTAAGCGCATCATTTAGAGGTAAAGCCAGATATCTAGAGGTAAAGCCCAACGTCTGGAGGTAAAGCCCATCATCTAGTCCTACAGCCCAATGTCTGCAGGTAAAGCCCAACTTACAGAGGTGAAGGCAAACATCTAGATGTAAAATCCCCAATCTAGAGGTAAAGCCCAACATCTAGAGGAAAAGCCAAATATATATATATTTAAAACCCAAAATCTAGAGGTAAAGCCCAACATCTAGAGGTAAAGCCAGATATCTAGGGGTAAAGGCCAACATCTAGAGGAAAAGCCAAATATATAGATTTAAAACCCAAAATAAAGAGGTAAAGCCCAATATCTAGACGTAAAGCCCAAAATCTAGATGTAAAGCCCAGCTTCTAGATCTAAAGCCAAAATCTAGATGTAAAGCCCAAATTCTAGATCTAACACCCAAAATCTAGAGATAAAGACCAATATCTAGAAGTAAAACCCGACATATATAGGTAAAGCCAGATATCTACAGGTAAAGCCCAACATCTAGAGGAAAAGCCAAATATATAGATTTAAAACCCAAAATCTAGAGATTAAGCCGAACATCTAAATGTAAAGCAAAACATCGAGATGTAATCCAAACATCTAGAGGTAAAGCCTAACATCTAGAGGTGAAGCACAACGTATAGAGGTATAACCCAACATCTAGAGATAAAGACCAACATCTAAATGTAAAGCAAAACATCTAGATGTAAAACCCTACATCTAGAGGTAAAGTCCAATATCTAGACCTAAAGACCAACATCTAGAGGTAAAACCCAACATCTAGTGGTAAAGCCCAACGTCTGGAGGTAAAGCCCAGATTCAAGAGAGAAGCCAAAAATCCAGATGGAAAACCCAAAATCTAGAGGTAAAGCCCAACATCTACAGGTAAATCCAGATATCTAGGGGTAAAGCCCAACATCTAGAGGAAAAGCCAAATATATAGATATAAACCCCAAAATCTAGAGGTAAAGCCCAATATCTAGATGTAAAGCCCAAAATCTAGATGAAAAGCCCAAATTCTAGATCTAAAGCCCAACATCTAGAGGTAAAGACCAATATCTAGAGGTAAAACCCAACATCTAGAGGTAAAGCCAGATATCTAGAGGTAAAGCCCAACGTCTGGAGGTAAAGCCCATCATCTAGTCCTACAGCCCAATGTCTGCAGTTAAGCCCAACTTACAGAGGTGAAGGCAAATATCTAGATGTAAAACCCCAAATCTAGAGGTAAAGCCCAACATCTAGAGGAAAAGCCAAATATATATATATTTAAAACCCAAAATCTAGAGATAAAGCCCAACATCTAGAGGTAAAGCCAGATATCTAGAGGTAAAGCCCAACGTCTGGAGGTAAAGCCCATCATCTAGTCCTACAGCCCAATGTCTGCAGGTAAAGCCCAACTTACAGAGGTGAAGGCAAACATCTAGATGTAAAACCCAAACTCTAGAGGTAAAGCCCAACATCTAGAGGAAAAGCCAAATATATAGATTTAAAACCCAAAATCTAGAGGTAAAGCCCAATATCAAGACGTAAAGGCCAAAATCTAGATGTAAAGCCCAGCTTCTAGATCTAAAGCCCAAAATCTAGATGTAAAGCCCAAATTCTAGATCTAACACCCAAAATCTAGAGGTAAAGACCAATATCTAGAGGTAAAACCCAACATCTAGAGGTAAAGCCAGATATCTAGAGGTAAAGCCCAACATCTAGAGGAAAAGCAAAATATATAGATTTCAAACCCAAATTCTAGAGTTCAATCCCAACATCTAGAGGTAAATCCCAAAGTCTAGATGTAAAGCTCAACTTCCAGATTTAAAGTCAAAAATCTAAATGTAAATACCAATACCTAGAGGTAGAGCCCAAAATGTAGAGGTAAAGCCCAACATCTAGAGATAAAGCCAGATATATAGATCTAAACCCCAAAATCTAGAGGTGAAGACCAATATCTAGACGTAAAGCCCAAAATCTAGATGTAAAGCCCAACTTCTAGATCTAAAGCCCAAAATATAGCTGTAAAGCCCAACTTCTAAATCTAAAGCCCAACATCTAGAGGTAAAGCCCAATATTTAGAGTTTAAGCGCATCATTTAGAGGTAAAGCCCAAAATCTAGATGTAAAGCCCAACTTCTAGAGGTAAAGCCCATCATCTAGTCCTACAGCCCAATGTCTGCAGGTAAAGCACATCTTACAGAGGTGAAGCCAAACATCTAGATGTAAAACCCAAAATCTAGAGGTAAAGCCCAACATCTAGAGGAAAAGCCAAATATATAGATTTAAAACCCAAAATCTAGAGGTAAAGCCCAATATCTAGACCTAAAGCCCAAAATCTAGATGTAAAGCCCAACTTCTAGATCTAAAGCCCAAAATCTAGATGTAAAGCCCAAATTCTAGATCTAACACCCAAAATCTAGAGGTAAAGACCAATATCTAGAGGTAAAACCCAACAGCTAGAGGTAAAGCCAGATATCTAGAGGTAAAGCCCAACATCTAGAGGAAAAGCAAAATATATGGATTTCAAACCCAAATTCTAGAGTTCAATCCCAACATCTAGAGCTAAAGCCCAACTTCCAGAGTTAAAGTCCCAAGTCTAGAGGTAAACACCAATACCTAGAGTTAGAGCCCAAAATCTAGAGATAAAGCCCAACATCTAGAGATAAAGCCAGATATATAGATTTAAAATCCAAAATCTGGAGGTAAAGCCCAACATCTAGAGCTAAAGCCCCAAATCTAGATGTAAAGCCCAATTGCTAGATCTAAAGCCAAATACTCTAGAGGTAAAGCCCAACATGTAGAGGTAAAGACTAAGGTCTAGAGGTGAATTCCAATATCTAGTGTTAAAGCCCGACACCTACAGTTAAAGCCAAACATCTATATGTACAACCCAACTTCTAGAGGTAAAGCTGAATATCTAGAGTTAAAGCGCATCCTTTCGAGTAAAGCCCAAAATCTAGAGTTAAAGCCCAACATCTAGAGGGAAAGGCCAGAATCTAGTTGTAAAGCCTAACATCTAGAGCTGAATTCCAAAATCAAGTGTTAAGGCCTGACATCTACAGTTAAATCCAACCATATAGATATAACCCCCAACTTCTAGAGGTAAGGCCCAAAATCTAGATGTAAAGCCCAACAGCTAGACGTAAAGCCAGATATCTGACGGTAAAGCCCAACATCTAGAGGAAAAGCTAAATATATATATATTTAAAACCCAAAATCTAGAGGTAAATCCCAACATCTAGAGGTAAAGCCAGATATCTAGGGGTAAAGTCCAAAATCTAGAGGAAAAGCCAAATATATAGATTTAAAACCCAAAATCTAGAGGTAAAGCCCAATATCTAGACGTAAAGCCCAAAATCTAGATGTAAAGCCCAAATTCTAGATCTAACACCCAAAATCTAGATGTAAAGCCGAAATTCTAGATCTAACACCCAAAATCTAGAGGTAAAGACCAATATCTTGAGGTAAAACATAACATCTAGAGGTAAAGCCAGATATCTAGAGGTAAAGCCCAACATCTAGAGGAAAAGCAAAATATATAGAATTCAAAACCAAATTCTAGAGTTAAATCCCAACATCTAGGGGTAAACCCCAACTTCCAGAGTTAAAGTCCAAAATCTAGAGGTAAACACCAATACCTAGAGTTAGAGCCCAACATCTAGAGATATGCCAAATATATAGATTTAAAACCCAAAATCTAGAGATAAAGCCGAACGTCTAAATGTAAAGCAAAACATCTAGATGTAATCCAAACATCTAGAGGTAAAGCCTAACAACTAGAGGTGAAGCACAACATATAGAGGTATAACCCAACATCTAGAGATAAAGACCAACATCTAAATGTAAAGCAAAACATCTCGATGTAAAACCCTACATCTAGAGGTAAAGTCCAATAGCTAGACCTAAAGACCAACATCTAGAGGTAAAACCCAACATCTAGTGGTAAAGCCCAACGTCTGGAGGTAAAGCCCAGATTCTAGAGAGAAGCCAAAAATCCAGATGGAAAACTTAAAATCTAGAGGTAAAGCCCAACATCTACAGGTAAATCCAGATATCTAGGGGTAAAGCCCAACATCTAGAGGAAAAGCCAAATATATAGATATAAAACCCAAAATCTAGAGGTAAAGACCAATATCTAGACGTAAAGATCAAAATCTAGATGAAAAGCCCAACTTCTAGATCTAAAGCCCAACATCTAGAGGTAAAGACCAATAGCTAGAGGTAAAACCCAACATCTAGAGGTAAAGCCAGATATCTAGAGGTAAAGCCCAACGTCTGGAGGTAAAGCCCATCATCTAGTCCTACAGCCCAATGTCTGCAGTTAAGCCCAACTTACAGAGGTGAAGGCAAATATCTAGATGTAAAACCCCAAATCTAGAGGTAAAGCCCAACATCTAGAGGAAAAGCCAAATATATATATATTTAAAACCCAAAATCTAGAGGTAAAGCCCAACATTTAGAGGTAAAGCCAGATATCTAGAGGTAAAGCCCAACGTCTGGAGGTAAAGCCCAACATCTAGTCCTACAGCCCAATGTCTGCAGGTAAAGCCCAACTTACAGAGGTGAAGGCAAACATCCAAATGTAAAACCCAAAATCTAGAGGAAAAGCCAAATATATAGATTTAAAACCCAAAATCTAGAGGTAAAGCCCAATATCTAGACGTAAAGCCCAAAATCTAGATGAAAAGCACAACTTCTAGATCGAAAGCCCAACATCTAGAGGTAAAGACCAATATCTAGAGGTAAAACCCAACATCTAGAGGTAAAGCCAGATATCTAGAGGTAAAGCCCAACATCTAGAGGAAAAGCAAAATATATAGATTTCAAACCCAAATTCTAGAGTTAAATCCCAAAATCTAGAGGTAAATCCCAAAGTCTAGATGTAAAGCTCAACTTCCAGATTTAAAGTCAAAAATTTAAATGTAAATACCAATACCTAGAGGTAGAGCCCAAAATGTAGAGGTAAAGCCCAACATCTAGAGATAAAGCCAGATATATAGATCTAAACCCCAAAATCTAGAGGTGAAGCCCAATATTTAGATGTAAAGCCCAAAATCTAGATGTAAAGCCCAAATTCTTGGTCTAACACCCAAAATCTAGAGGTAAAGACCAATATCTAGAGGTAAAACCCAACATCTAGAGGTAAAGCCAGATATCTAGAGGTAAAGCCCAACATCTAGAGGAAAAGCGAAATATATAGATTTCAAACCCAAATTCTAGAGTTAAATCCCAACATCTAGGGGTAAACCCCAACTTCCAGAGTTAAAGTCCAAAATCTAGAGGTAAACACCAATACCTAGAGTTAGAGCCCAACATCTAGAGATATGCCAAATATATAGTTTCAAAACCCAAAATCTAGAGATAAAGCCGAACATCTAAATGTAAAGCAAAACATCTAGATGTATTCCAAACATCTAGAGGTAAAGCCTAACATCTACAGGTAAATCCAGATATCTAGGGGTAAAGCCCAACATCTAGAGGAAAAGCCAAATATATAGATATAAAACCCAAAATCTAGAGGTAAAGCCCAATATCTAGACGTAAAGATCAAAATCTAGATATAAATCCCAACTTCTAGATCTAAAGCCCAAAATATAGATGTAAATCCCAACTTCTAAATCTAAAGCCCAACATCTAGAGGTAAAGCCCAATATTTAGAGTTTAAGCGCATCATTTAGAGGTAAAGCCCAAAATCTAGATGTAAAGCTCAACTTCTAGAGGTAAAGCCCATCATCTAGTCCTACAGCCTAATGGCTGCAGGTAAAGCCCAGCTTACAGAGGTGAAGGCAAACATCAGGATGTAAAACCCAAAATCTAGAGGTAAAGCCCAACATCTAGAGGAAAAGCCAAATATATAGATTTAAAACCCAAAATCTAGAGGTAAAGCCCAATATCTAGACCTAAAGCCCAATATCTAGACGTAAAGCCCAAAATCTAGATGAAAAGCACAACTTCTAGATCTAAAGCCCAACATCTAGAGGTAAAGACCAATATCTAGAGGTAAAACCCAACATCTAGAGGTAAAGTCAGATATCTAGAGGTAAAGCCCAACGTCTGGAGGTAAAGCCCATCATCTAGTCCTACAGCCCAATGTCTGCAGGTAAAGCCCAACTTACAGAGGTGAAGGCAAACATCTAGATGTAAAACCCCAAATCTAGAGGTAAAGCCCAACATCTAGAGGAAAAAACAAATATATATATATTTAAAACCCAAAATCTAGAGGTAAAGCCCAACATCTAGAGGTAAAGCCAGATATCTAGAGGTAAAGCCCAACATCTAGAGGAAAAGCAAAATATATAGATTTCAAACCCAAATTCTAGAGTTAAATCCCAACATCTAGACGTAAAGCCCAAAATCTAGATGTAAACCCCAACTTCTAGATCTAAAGCCCAAAATCTAGATGTAAAGCCCAAATTCTAGATCTAACACCCAAAATCTAGAGGTAAATCCCAAAGTCTAGATGTAAAGCTCAACTTCCAGATTTAAAGTCAAAAATCTAAATGTAAATACCAATACCTAGAGGTAGAGCCCAAAATGTAGAGGTAAAGCCCAACATCTAGAGATAAAGCCAGATATATAGATCTAAACCCCAAAATCTAGAGGTGAAGCCCAATATTTAGATGTAAAGCCCAAAATCTAGATGTAAAGCCCAACTTCTAGATCTAAAGCCGAAAATATAGTTGTAAAGCCCAACTTCTAAATCTAAAGCCCAACATCTGGAGGAAAAGCCCAATATTTAGAGTTTAAGCGCATCATTTAGAGGTAAAGCCAGATATCTAGAGGTAAAGCCCAACGTCTGGAGGTAAAGCCCATCATCTAGTCCTACAGCCCAATGTCTGCAGGTAAAGCCCAACTTACAGAGGTGAAGGCAAACATCTAGATGTAAAACCCCAAATCTAGATGTAAAGCCCAACATCTAGAGGAAAAGCCAAATATATATAGATTTAAAACCCAAAACCTAGAGTAAAACCCAATATCTAGACGTAAAGCCCAAAATCTAGATGTAAAGCCCAAATTCTAGATCTAAAGCCCAAAATCTAGATGTAAAGCCCAAATTCTTGGTCTAACACCCAAAATCTCGAGGTAAAGACCAATATCTAGAGGGAAAACCCAACATCTAGAGGTAAAGCCAGATATCTAGAGGTAAAGCCCAACATCTAGAGGAAAAGCAAAATATATAGATTTCAAACCCAAATTCTAGAGTTAAATCCCAACATCTAGGGGTAAACCCCAACTTCCAGAGTTAAAGGCCAAAATCTAGAGGTAAACACCAATACCTAGAGTTAGAGCCCAACATCTAGAGATATGCCAAATATATAGTTTTAAAACCCAAAATCTAGAGATAAAGCCGAACATCTAAATGTAAAGCAAAACATCTAGATGTAATCCAAACATCTAGAGGTAAAGCCTAACATCTACAGGTAAATCCAGATATCTAGGGGTAAAGCCCAACATCTAGAGGAAAAGCCAAATATATAGATATAAAACCCAAAATCTAGAGGTAAAGCCCAATATCTAGACGTAAAGATCAAAATCTAGATATAAATCCCAACTTCTAGATCTAAAGCCCAAAATATAGATGTAAATCCCAACTTCTAAATCTAAAGCCTAACATCTAGTGGTAAAGCCCAATATTTAGAGTTTAAGCGCATCATTTAGAGGTAAAGCCCAAAATCTAGATGTAAAGCTCAACTTCTAGAGGTAAAGCCCATCATCTAGTCCTACAGCCTAATGGCTGCAGGTAAAGCCCAGCTTACAGAGGTGAAGGCAAACATCAGGATGTAAAACCCAAAATCTAGAGGTAAAGCCCAACATCTAGAGGAAAAGCCAAATATATAGATTTAAAACCCAAAATCTAGAGGTAAAGCCCAATATCTAGACCTAAAGCCCAATATCTAGACGTAAAGCCCAAAATCTAGATGAAAAGCACAACTTCTAGATCTAAAGCCCAACATCTAGAGGTAAAGACCAATATCTAGAGGTAAAACCCAACATCTAGAGGTAAAGTCAGATATCTAGAGGTAAAGCCCAACGTCTGGAGGTAAAGCCCATCATCTAGTCCTACAGCCCAATGTGTGCAGGTAAAGCCCAACTTACAGAGGTGAAGGCAAACATCTAGATGTAAAACCCCAAATCTAGAGGTAAAGCCCAACATCTAGAGGAAAAAACAAATATATATATATTTAAAACCCAAAATCTAGAGGTAAAGCCCAACATCTAGAGGTAAAGCCAGATATCTAGAGGTAAAGCCCAACGTCTGGAGGTAAAGCCCATCATCTAGTCCTACAGCCCAATGTCTGCAGGTAAAGCCCAACTTACAGAGGTGAAGGCAAACATCCAAATGTAAAACCCAAAATCTAGAGGAAAAGCCAAATATATAGATTTAAAACCCAAAATCTAGAGGTAAAGCCCAATATCAAGACGTAAAGACCAAAATCTAGATGTAAAGCCCAACTTCTAGATCTAAAGCCCAAAATCTAGATGTAAAGCCCAATTTCTAGATCTAACACCCAAAATCTAGAGGTAAAGACCAATATCTAGAGGTAAAACCCAACATCTACAGGTAAAGCCAGATATCTAGAGTTAAAGCCCAACATCTAGAGGAAAAGCAAAATATATGGATTTCAAACCCAAATTCTAGAGTTAAATCCCAATATCTAAAGGTAAAGCCCAACTTCCAGAGTTAAAGTCCAAAATCTAGAGGTAAACACCAATACCTAGAGTTAGAGCCCAAAATCTAGAGATATGCCAAATATATAGATTTAAAACCCAAAATCTAGAGATAAAGCTGAACGTCTAAATGTAAAGCAAAACATCTAGATGTAATCCAAACATCTAGAGGTAAAGCCTAACATCTAGAGGTGAAGCACAATATATAGATGTATAACCCAACATCTAGAGATAAAGACCAACATCTAAATGTAAAGCAAAACATCTAGATGTAAAACCCTACATCTAGAGGTAAAGTTCAATATCTAGACCTAAAGACCAACATCTAGAGGTAAAACCCAACATCTAGTGGTAAAGCCCAACGTCTGGAGGTAAAGCCCAGATTCTAGAGAGAAGCCAAAAATCCAGATGGAAAACTTAAAATCTAGAGGTAAAGCCCAACATCTACAGGTAAATCCAGATATCTAGGGGTAAAGCCCAACATCTAGAGGAAAAGCCAAATATATAGATATAAAACCCAAAATCTAGAGGTAAAGCCCAATATCTAGACGTAAAGCCCAAAATCTAGATGAAAAGCACAACTTCTAGATCGAAAGCCCAACATCTAGAGGTAAAGACCAATATCTAGAGGTAAAACCCAACATCTAGAGGTAAAGCCAGATATCTAGAGGTAAAGCCCAACATCTAGAGGAAAAGCAAAATATATAGATTTCAAACCCAAATTCTAGAGTTAAATCCCAACATCTAGAGGTAAATCCCAAAGTCTAGATGTAAAGCTCGACTTCCAGATTTAAAGTCAAAAATCTAAATGTAAATACCAATACATAGAGGTAGAGCCCAAAATGTAGAGGTAAAGCCCAACATCTAGACATAAAGCCAGATATATAGATCTAAACCCCAAAATCTAGAGGTGAAGCCCAATATTTAGATGTAAAGCCCAAAATCTAGATGTAAAGCCCAACTTCTAGATCTAAAGCCGAAAATATAGTTGTAAAGCCCAACTTCTAAATCTAAAGCCCAACATCTGGAGGAAAAGCCCAATATTTAGAGTTTAAGCGCATCATTTAGAGGTAAAGCCAGATATCTAGAGGTAAAGCCCAACGTCTGGAGGTAAAGCCCATCATCTAGTCCTACAGCCCAATGTCTGCAGGTAAAGCCCAACTTACAGAGGTGAAGGCAAACATCTAGATGTAAAACCCCAAATCTAGATGTAAAGCCCAACATCTAGAGGAAAAGCAAAATATATATAGATTTAAAACCCAAAACCTAGAGTAAAACCCAATATCTAGACGTAAAGCCCAAAATCTAGATGTAAAGCCCAAATTCTTGGTCTAACACCCAAAATCTAGAGGTAAAGACCAATATCTAGAGGGAAAACCCAACATCTAGAGGTAAAGCCAGATATCTAGAGGTAAAGCCCAACATCTAGAGGAAAAGCAAAATATATAGATTTCAAACCCAAATTCTAGAGTTAAATCCCAACATCTAGGGGTAAACCCCAACTTCCAGAGTTAAAGTCCAAAATCTAGAGGTAAACACCAATACCTAGAGTTAGAGCCCAACATCTAGAGATATGCCAAATATATAGTTTTAAAACCCAAAATCTAGAGATAAAGCCGAACATCTAAATGTAAAGCAAAACATCTAGATGTAATCCAAACATCTAGAGGTAAAGCCTAACATCTACAGGTAAATCCAGATATCTAGGGGTAAAGCCCAACATCTAGAGGAAAAGCCAAATATATAGATATAAAACCCAAAATCTAGAGGTAAAGCCCAATATCTAGACGTAAAGATCAAAATCTAGATATAAATCCCAACTTCTAGATCTAAAGCCCAAAATATAGATGTAAATCCCAACTTCTAAATCTAAAGCCCAACATCTAGAGGTAAAGCCCAATATTTAGAGTTTAAGCGCATCATTTAGAGGTAAAGCCCAAAATCTAGATGTAAAGCTCAACTTCTAGAGGTAAAGCCCATCATCTAGTCCTACAGCCTAATGGCTGCAGGTAAAGCCCAAGTTACAGAGGTGAAGGCAAACACCAGGATGTAAAACCCAAAATCTAGAGGTAAAGCCCAATATCTAGACCTAAAGCCCAATATCTAGACGTAAAGCCCAAAATCTAGATGAAAAGCACAACTTCTAGATCTAAAGCCCAACATCTAGAGGTAAAGACCAATAGCTAGAGGTAAAACCCAACATCTAGAGGTAAAGCCAGATATCTAGAGGTAAAGCCCAACGTCTGGAGGTAAAGCCCATCATCTAGTCCTACAGACCAATGTCTGCAGGTAAAGCCCAACTTACAGAGGTGAAGGCAAACATCTAGATGTAAAACCCCAAATCTAGAGGTAAAGCCCAACATCTAGAGGAAAAGCCAAATATATATATATTTAAAACCCAAAATTTAGAGGTAAAGCCCAACATCTAGAGGTAAAGCCAGATATCTAGGGGTAAAGCCCAACATCTAGAGGAAAAGCAAAATATATAGATTTCAAACCCAAATTCTAGAGTTAAATCCCAACATCTAGATGTAAAGCCCAACTTCCAAAGTTAAAGTCCAAAATCTAGAGGTAAACACCAATACCTAGTGTTAGAGCCCAAAATCTAGAGATAAAGCCCAACATCTAGAAGAAAAGCCAAATATATAGATTTAAAACCCAAAATCTAGAGATAAAGCCGAACATCTAAATGTACAGCAAAACATCTAGATGTAATCCAAACATCTAGAGGTAAAGCCTAACATCTAGAGGTGAAGCACAACATATAGAGGTATAACCCAACATCTAGAGATAAAGACCAACATCTAAATGTAAAGCAAAACATCTAGATGTAAACCCCTACATCTAGAGGTAAAGTCCAATATCTAGACCTAAAGACCAACATCTAGAGGTAAAACCCAACATCTAGTGGTAAAGCCCAACGTCTGGAGGTAAAGCCCAGATTCTAGAGAGAAGCCAAAAATCCGATGGAAAACCCAAAATCTAGAGGTAAAGCCCAACATCTACAGGTAAATCCAGATATCTAGGGGTAAAGCCCAACATCTAGAGGAAAAGCCAAATATATCGATATAAAACCCAAAATCTAGAGATAAAGCCCAATATGTAGACGTAAAGCCCAAAATCTAGATGAAAAGCACAACTTCTAGATCGAAAGCCCAACATCTAGAGGTAAAGACCAATAGCTAGAGGTAAAACCCAACATCTAGAGGTAAAGCCAGATATCTAGAGGTAAAGCCCAACGTCTGGAGGTAAAGCCCATCATCTAGTCCTACAGCCCAATGTCTGCAGTTAAAGCCCAACTTACAGAGGTGAAGGCAAACATCTAGATGTAAAACCCCAAATCTAGCGGTAAAGCCCAACATCTAGAGGAAAAGCCAAATATATAGATATAAAACCCAAAAACTAAAGGTAAAGCCCAATATCTAGACGTAAAGCCCAAAATCTAGATGAAAAGCACAACTTCTAGATCGAAAGCCCAACATCTAGGGGTAAAGACCAATATCTAGAGGTAAAACCAAACATCTAGAAGTAAAGCCAGATATCTAGAGGTAAAGCCCAACATCTAGAGGAAAAGCAAAATATATAGATTTCAAACCCAAATTCTAGAGTTCAATCCCAACATCTAGAGGTAAATCCCAAAGTCTAGATGTAAAGCTCAACTTCCAGATTTAAAGTCAAAAATCTAAATGTAAATACCAATACCAAGAGGTAGAGCCCAAAATGTAGAGGTAAAGCCCAACATCTAGAGATAAAGCCAGATATATAGATCTAAATCCCAAAATCTAGAGGTGAAGCCCAATATTTAGATGTAAAGCCCAAAATCTAGATATAAAGCCCAACTTCTAGATCTAAAGCCCAAAATATAGTTGTAAAGCCCAACTTCTAAATCTAAAGCCCAACATCTGGAGGAAAAGCCCAATATTTAGAGTTTAAGCGCATCATTTAGAGGTAAAGCCAGATATCTAGAGGTAAAGCCTAACGTCTGGAGGTAAAGCCCATCATCTAGTCCTACAGCCCAATGTCTGCAGGTAAAGCCCAACTTACAGAGGTGAAGGCAAACATCTAGATGTAAAACCCCAAATCTAGATGTAAAGCTCAACATCTAGAGGAAAAGCCAAATATATATAGATTTAAAACCCAAAACCTAGAGGTAAAGCCCAATACCTAGACCTAAAGCCCAATATCTAGACGTAAAGCACAAAATCTAGATGTAAAGCCCAAATTCTAGATCTAAAGCCCAAAATCTAGATGTAAAGCCCAAATTCTTGGTCTAACACCCAAAATCTAGAGGTAAAGACCAATATCTAGAGGTAAAACCCAACATCTAGAGGTAAAGCCAGATATCTAGAGGTAAAGCCCAACATCTAGAGGAAAAGCAAAATATATAGATTTCAAACCCAAATTCTAGAGTTAAATCCCAACATCTAGGGGTAAACCCCAACTTCCAGAGTTAAAGTCCAAAATCTAGAGGTAAACACCAATACCTAGAGTTAGAGCCCAACATCTAGAGATATGCCAAATATATAGTTTTAAAACCCAAAATCTAGAGATAAAGCCGAACATCTAAATGTAAAGCAAAACATCTAGATGTAATCCAAACATCTAGAGGTAAAGCCTAACATCTACAGGTAAATCCAGATATCTAGGGGTAAAGCCCAACATCTAGAGGAAAAGCCAAATATATAGATATAAAACCCAAAATCTAGAGGTAAAGCCCAATATCTAGACGTAAAGATCAAAATCTAGATATAAATCCCAACTTCTAGATCTAAAGCCCAAAATATAGATGTAAATCCCAACTTCTAAATCTAAAGCCCAACATCTAGAGGTAAAGCCCAATATTTAGAGTTTAAGCGCATCATTTAGAGGTAAAGCCCAAAATCTAGATGTAAAGCTCAACTTCTAGAGGTAAAGCCCATCATCTAGTCCTACAGCCTAATGGCTGCAGGTAAAGCCCAGCTTACAGAGGTGAAGGCAAACATCAGGATGTAAAACCCAAAATCTAGAGGTAAAGCCCGACATCTAGAGGAAAAGCCAAATATATAGATTTAAAACCCAAAATCTAGAGGTAAAGCCCAATATCTAGACCTAAAGCCCAATATCTAGACGTAAAGCCCAAAATCTAGATGAAAAGCACAACTTCTAGATCTAAAGCCCAACATCTAGAGGTAAAGACCAATATCTAGAGGTAAAACCCAACATCTAGAGGTAAAGTCAGATATCTAGAGGTAAAGCCCAACGTCTGGAGGTAAAGCCCATCATCTAGTCCTACAGCCCAATGTCTGCAGGTAAAGCCCAACTTACAGAGGTGAAGGCAAACATCTAGATGTAAAACCCCAAATCTAGAGGTAAAGCCCAAAATCTAGAGGAAAAAACAAATATATATATATTTAAAACCCAAAATCTAGAGGTAAAGCCCAACATCTAGAGGTAAAGCCAGATATCTAGAGGTAAAGCCCAACATCTAGAGGAAAAGCAAAATATACAGATTTCAAACCCAAATTCTAGAGTTAAATCCCAACATCTAGACGTAAAGCCCAAAATCTAGATGTAAACCACAACTTCTAGATCTAAAGCCCAAAATCTAGATGTAAAGCCCAAATTCTAGATCTAACACCCAAAATCTAGAGGTAAAGACCAATATCTAGAGGTAAAACCCAACATCTACAGGTAAAGCCAGATATCTAGAGGTAAAGCCCAACATCTAGAGGAAAAGCAAAATATATGGATTTCAAACCCAAATTCTAGAGTTAAATCCCAACATCTAAAGGTAAAGCCCAACTTCCAGAGTTAAAGTCCAAAATCTAGAGGTAAACACCAATACCTAGAGTTAGAGCCCAAAATCTAGAGATATGCCAAATATATAGATTTAAAACCCAAAATCTAGAGATAAAGCTGAACGTCTAAATGTAAAGCAAAACATCTAGATGTAATCCAAACATCTAGAGGTAAAGCCTAACATCTAGAGGTGAAGCACAATATATAGATGTATAACCCAACATCTAGAGATAAAGACCAACATCTAAATGTAAAGCAAACCATCTAGAAGTAAAACCCTACATCTAGAGGTAAAGTCCAATATCTAGACCTAAAGACCAACATCTAGAGGTAAAACCCAACATCTAGTGGTAAAGCCCAACGTCTGGGGGTAAAGCCCAGATTCAAGAGAGAAGCCAAAAATCCAGATGGAAATCCCAAAATCTAGAGGTAAAGCCCAATATCTAGACGTAAAGCCCAAAATCTAGATGAAAAGCACAACTTCTAGATCTAAAGCCCAACATCTAGAGGTAAAGACCAATAGCTAGAGGTAAAACCCAACATCTAGAGGTAAAGCCAGATATCTAGAGGTAAAGCTCAACGTCTGGAGGTAAAGCTCATCATCTAGTCCTACAGCCCAATGTCTGCAGGTAAAGCCCAACTTACAGAGGTGAAGGCAAACATCTAGATGTAAACCCCCAAATCTAGAGGTAAAGCCCAACATCTAGAGGAAAAGCCAAATATATATATATTTAATACCCAAAACCTAGAGGTAAAGCCCAACATCTAGAGGTAAAGCCAGATATCTAGGGGTAAAGCCCAACATCTAGAGGAAAAGCCAAATATATAGAGTTAAAACACAAAATCTAGAGGTAAAGCCCAATATCTAGACGTAAAGCACAAAATCTAGATGTAAAGCCCAGCTTCTAGATCTAAAGCCCAAAATCTACATGTAAAGCCTAACATCTAGAGGTGAATTCCAAAATCAAGTGTTAAGGCCTGACATCTACAGTTAAATCCAACCATATAGATATAACCCCCAACTTCTAGAGGTAAGGCCCAAAATACAGAGGTAAAGCCCAACAGCTAGAGTTAAAGCCGAACGTCTTGAGGTAAAGCCCAAAGTCTAGAGTTAAAGCCCAACTTCTAGAGGTAAAGCCCAACTTCCAGAGTTAAAGTCCAAAATCTAGAATTAAACACCAATACCTAGAGTTAGAGCCCAACATCTAGAGATATGCCAAATATATAGATTTAAAACCCAAAATCTAGAGATAAAGCCGAACATCTAAATGTAAAGCAAAACATCTAGATGTAATCCAAACATCTAGAGGTAAAGCCTAACATCTACAGGTAAATCCAGATATCTAGGGGTAAAGCCCAACATCTAGAGGAAAAGACAAATATATAGATATAAAACCCAAAATCTAGAGGTAAAGCCCAATATCTAGACGTAAAGATCAAAATCTAGATATAAATCCCAACTTCTAGATCTAAAGCCCAAAATATAGATGTAAATCCCAACTTCTAAATCTAAAGCCCAACATCTAGAGGTAAAGCCCAATATTTAGAGTTTAAGCGCATCATTTAGAGGTAAAGCCCAAAATCTAGATGTAAAGCTCAACTTCTAGAGGTAAAGCCCATCATCTAGTCCTACAGCCTAATGGCTGCAGGTAAAGCCCAAGTTACAGAGGTGAAGGTAAACATCAGGATGTAAAACCCAAAATCTAGAGGTAAAGCCCAATATCTAGACCTAAAGCCCAATATCTAGACGTAAAGCCCAAAATCTAGATGAAAAGCACAACTTCTAGATCTAAAGCCCAACATCTAGAGGTAAAGACCAATATATAGAGGTAAAACCCAACATCTAGAGGTAAAGCCAGATATCTAGAGGTAAAGCCCAACGTCTGGAGGTAAAGCCCATCATCAAGTCCTACAGCCCAATGTCTGCAGGTAAAGCCCAACTTACAGAGGTGAAGGCAAACATCTAGATGTAAAACCCCAAATCTAGAGGTAAAGCCCAACATCTAGAAGAAAAGCCAAATATATATATATTTAAAACCCAAAATCTAGAGGTAAAGCCCAACATTTAGATGTAAAGCCAGATATCTAGGGGTAAAGCCCAACATCTAGAGGAAAAGCAAAATATATAGATTTCAAACCCAAATTCTAGAGTTAAATCCCAACATCTAGATGTAAAGCCCAACTTCCAAAGTTAAAGGCCAAAATCTAGAGGGAAACACCAATACCTAGTGTTAGAGCCCAAAATCTAGAGATAAAGCCCAACATCTAGAGATAAAGCCAAATATATAGATTTAAAACCCAAAATCTAGAGATAAATCCGAACATCTAAATGTAAAGCAAAACATCTAGATGTAATCCTAACATCTAGAGGTAAAGCCTAAGATCTAGAGGTGAAGCACAACATATAGAGGTATAACCCAACATCTAGAGATAAAGACCAACATCTAAATGTAAAGCAAAACATCTAGATGTAAAACCCTACATCTAGAGGTAAAGTCCAATATCTAGACCTAAAGACCAACATCTAGAGGTAAAACCCAACATCTAGTGGTAAAGCCCAACGTCTGGAGGTAAAGCCCAGATTCTAGAGAGAAGCCAAAAATCCAGATGGAAAACCCAAAATCTAGAGGTAAAACCCAACATCTAGAGGTATAGCCAGATATCTAGAGGTAAAGCCCAACGTCTGGAGGTAAAGCCCATCATCTAGTCCTACAGCCCAATGTCTGCAGGTAAAGCCCAACTTACAGAGGTGAAGGCAAACATCTAGATGTAAAACCCCAAATCTAGCGGTAAAGCCCAACATCTAGAGGAAAAGCCAAATATATAGATATAAAACCCAAAATCTAAAGGTAAAGCCCAATATCTAGACGTAAAGCCCAAAATCTAGATGAAAAGCACAACTTCTAGATCGAAAGCCCAACATCTAGAGGTAAAGACCAATATCTAGAGGTAAAACCCAACATCTAGAGGTAAAGCCAGATATCTAGAGGTAAAGCCCAACGTCTGGAGGTAAAGCCCATCATCTAGTCCTACAGCCCAATGTCTGCAGGTAAAGCCCAACTTACAGAGGTGAAGGCAAACATCAGGATGTAAAACCCAAAATCTAGAGGTAAAGCCCATCATCTAGAGGAAAAGCCAAATATATATATATTTAAAACACAAAATCTAGAGGTAAAGCCCAACATCTAGAGGTAAAGCCAGATATCTAGGGGTAAAGCCCAACATCTAGAGGAAAAGCAAAATATATAGATTTAAAACCCAAAATCTAGAGGTGAAGCCCAATATCTAGACGTAAAGCCCAAAATCTAGATGTAAAGCCCAAATTCTAGATCTAAAGCCCAAAATATAGATGTAAAGCCCAACTTCTAAATCTAAAGCCCAACATCTAGAGGTAAAGCCCAATATTTAGAGTTTAAGCTCATCATTTAGAGGTAAAGCCCAAAATCTAGATGTAAAGCCCAACTTCTAGAGGTAAAGCCCATCATCTAGTCCTACAGCCCAATGTCTGCAGGTAAAGCCCAACTTACAGAGGTGAAGGCAAACATCTAGATGTAAACCCCAAAATCTAGAGGTAAAGTCCAACATCAGGAGGAAAAGCAAAATATATATATATTTAAAAACCAAAACCTAGAAGTAAAGCCCAACATCTAGAGGTAAAGCCAGATATCTAGGGGTAAAGCCCAACATCTAGAGGAAAAGCCAAATATATCGATATAAAACCCAAAATCTAGAGATAAAGCCCAATATGTAGACGTAAAGCCCAAAATCTAGATGAAAAGCACAACTTCTAGATCGAAAGCCCAACATCTAGAGGTAAAGACCAATAGCTAGAGGTAAAACCCAACATCTAGTGGTAAAGCCCAACGTCTGGAGGTAAAGCCCAGATTCTAGAGAGAAGCCAAAAATCCAGATGGAAAACCCAAAATCTAGAGGTAAAGCCCAACATCTAGAGGTAAAGACAGATATCTAGAGGTAAAGCCCAACATCTAGAGGAAAAGCAAAATATATAGATTTCAAACCCAAATTCTAGAGTTAAATCCCAACATCTAGATGTAAAGCCTAACTTCCAAAGTTAAAGTCCAAAATCTAGAGGTAAACACCAATACCTAGTGTTAGAGCCCAAAATCTAGAGGTAAAGCCCAACATCTAGAAGAAAAGCCAAATATATAGATTTAAAACCCAAAATCTAGAGATAAAGCCGAACATCTAAATGTACAGCAAAACATCTAGATGTAATCCAAACATCTAGAGGTAAAGCCTAACATCTAGAGGTGAAGCACAACATATAGAGGTATAACCCAACATCTAGAGATAAAGACCAACATCTAAATGTAAAGCAAAACATCTAGATGTAAACCCCTACATCTAGAGGTAAAGTCCAATATCTAGACCTAAAGACCAACATCTAGAGGTAAAACCCAACATCTAGTGGTAAAGCCCAACGTCTGGAGGTAAAGCCCAGATTCTAGAGAGAAGCCAAAAATCCAGATGGAAAACCCAAAATCTAGAGGTAAAGCCCAACATCTACAGGTAAATCCAGATATCTAGGGGTAAAGCCCAACATCTAGAGGAAAAGCCAAATATATCGATATAAAACCCAAAATCTAGAGGTAAAGCCCAATATCTAGACGTAAAGCCCAAAACCTAGATGAAAAGCACAACTTCTAGATCTAAAACCCAACATCTAGAGGTAAAGACCAATAGCTAGAGGTAAAGCCCAACATCTAGAGGAAAAGCCAAATATATATATATTTAAAACCCAAAATCTAGAGGTGAAGCCCAACATTTAGAGGTAAAGCCAGATATCTAGGGGTAAAGGCCAACATCTAGAGGAAAAGCCAAATATATAGATTTAAAACCCAAAATCTAGAGGTAAAGCCCAATATCTAGACGTAAAGCACAAAATCTAGATGTAAAGCCCAACTTCTAGATCTAAAGCCCAAAATCTAGATGTAAAGCCCAAATTCTAGATCTAACACCCAAAATCTAGAGATAAAGACCAATATCTAGAGGTAAAACCCAACATCTACAGGTAAATCCAGATATCTAGGGGTAAAGCCCAACATCTAGAGGAAAAGCCAAATATATAGATATAAAACCCAAAACCTAGAGGTAAAGCCCAACATCTAGAGGTAAAGACCAATATCTAGAGGTAAAACCCAACATCTACAGGAAAAGCCAAATATATAGATTTAAAACCCAAAATCTAGAGGTAAAGCCCAATATCTAGACGTAAAGCCCAAAATCTAGATGAAAAGCACAACTTCTAGATCTAAAGCCCAACATCTAGAGGTAAAGACCAATAGCTAGAGGTAAAACCCAACATCTAGAGGTAAAGCCAGATATCTAGAGGTAAAGCCCAACATCTAGAGGAAAAGCCAAATATATAGATTTCAAACCCAAATTCTAGAGTTAAATCCCAACATCTAGGGGTAAACCTCAACTTCCAGAGTTAAAGTCCAAAATCTAGAGGTAAACACCAATACCTAGAGTTAGAGCCCAAAATCTAGAGATATGCCAAATATATAGATTTAAAACCCAAAATCTAGAGATAAAGCCGAACGTCTACATGTAAAGCAAAACATCTAGATGTAATCCAAACATCTAGAGGTAAAGCCTAACATCTAGAGGTGAAGCACAACATATAGAGGTATAACCCAACATCTAGAGATAAAGACCAACATCTAAATGTAAAGCAAAACATCTAGATGTAAAACCCTACATCTAGAGGTAAAGTCCAATATCTAGACCTAAAGACCAACATCTAGAGGTAAAACCCAACATCTAGTGGTAAAGCCCAACGTCTGGAGGTAAAGCCCAGATTCTAGAGAGAAGCCAAAAATCCAGATGGAAAACCCAAAATCTAGAGGTAAAGCCCAACATCTACAGGTAAATCCAGATATCTAGGGGTAAAGCCCAACATCTAGAGGAAAAGCCAAATATATAGATATAAACCCCAAAATCTAGAGGTAAAGATCAATATCTAGACGTAAAGCCCAAAATCTAGATGAAAAGCACAACTTCTAGATCTAAAGCCCAACATCAAGAGGTAAAGACCAATAGCTAGAGGTAAAACCCAACATCTAGAGGTAAAGCCAGATATCTAGAGGTAAAGCCCAACGTCTGGAGGTAAAGCCCATCATCTAGTCCTACAGCCCAATGTCTGCAGGTAAAGCCCAACTTACAGAGGTGAAGGCAAACATCTAGATGTAAAACCCCAAATCTAGAGGTAAAGCCCAACATCTAGAGGAAAAGCCAAATATATATATATTTAAAACCCAAAATCTAGAGGTAAAGCCAAACATCTAGAGGTAAAGCCAGATATCTAGGGGTAAAGGCCAACATCTAGAGGAAAAGCCAAATATATAGATTTAAAACCCAAAATCTAGAGGTAAAGCCCAATATCAAGACGTAAAGGCCAAAATCTAGATGTAAAGCCCAGCTTCTTGATCTAAAGCCCAAAATCTAGATGTAAAGCCCAAATTCTAGATCGAACGCCCAAAATCTAGAGATAAAGACCAATATCTAGAGGTAAAACCCAACATCTAGAGGTAAAGCCAGATATCTAGAGGTAAAGCCCAACATCTAGAGGAAAAGCCAAATATATAGATATAAAACCCAAAATCTAGAGGTAAAGCCCAATAACTAGACGTAAAGATCAATATCTAGATATAAATCCCAACTTCTAGATCTAAAGCCCAAAATATAGATGTAAATCCCAACTTCTAAATCTAAAGCCCAACATCTAGAGGTAAAGCCCAATATTTAGAGTTTAAGCGCATCATTTAGAGGTAAAGCCCAAAATCTAGATGTAAAGCTCAACTTCTAGAGGTAAAGCCCATCATCTAGTCCTACAGCCTAATGGCTGCAGGTAAAGCCCAAGTTACAGAGGTGAAGGCAAACACCAGGATGTAAAACCCAAAATCTAGAGGTAAAGCCCAATATCTAGACCTAAAGCCCAATATCTAGACGTAAAGCCCAAAATCTAGATGAAAAGCACAACTTCTAGATCTAAAGCCCAACATCTAGAGGTAAAGACCAATATCTAGAGGTAAAACCCAACATCTAGAGGTAAAGCCAGATATCTAGAGGTGAAGCCCAACGTCTGGAGGTAAAGCCCATCATCAAGTCCTACAGCCCAATGTCTGCAGGTAAAGCCCAACTTACAGAGGTGAAGGCAAACATCTAGATGTAAAACCCCAAATCTAGAGGTAAAGCCCAACATCTAGAGGAAAAGCCAAATATATATATATTTAAAACCCAAAATCTAGAGGTAAAGCCCAACATTTAGATGTAAAGCCAGATATCTAGGGGTAAAGCCCAACATCTAGAGGAAAAGCAAAATATATAGATTTCAAACCCAAATTCTAGAGTTAAATCCCAACATCTAGATGTAAAGCCCAACTTCCAAAGTTAAAGTCCAAAATCTAGAGGGAAACACCAATACCTAGTGTTAGAGCCCAAAATCTAGAGATAAAGCCCAACATCTAGAGATAAAGCCAAATATATAGATTTAAAACCCAAAATCTAGAGATAAATCCGAACATCTAAATGTAAAGCAAAACATCTAGATGTAATCCTAACATCTAGAGGTAAAGCCTAAGATCTAGAGGTGAAGCACAACATATAGAGGTATAACCTAACATCTAGAGATAAAGACCAACATCTAAATGTAAAGCAAAACATCTAGATGTAAAACCCTACATCTAGAGGTAAAGTCCAATATCTAGACCTAAAGACCAACATCTAGAGGTAAAACCCAACATCTAGTGGTAAAGCCCAACGTCTGGAGGTAAAGCCCAGATTCTAGAGAGAAGCCAAAAATCCAGATGGAAAACCCAAAATCTAGAGGTAAAACCCAACATCTAGAGGTATAGCCAGATATCTAGAGGTAAAGCCCAACGTCTGGAGGTAAAGCCCATCATCTAGTCCTACAGCCCAATGTCTGCTGGTAAAGCCCAACTTACAGAGGTGAAGGCAAACATCTAGATGTAAAACCCCAAATCTAGCGGTAAAGCCCAACATCTAGAGGAAAAGCCAAATATATAGATATAAAACCCAAAATCTAAAGGTAAAGCCCAATATCTAGACGTAAAGCCCAAAATCTAGATGAAAAGCACAACTTCTAGATCGAAAGCCCAACATCTAGAGGTAAAGACCAATATCTAGAGGTAAAACCCAACATCTAGAGGTAAAGCCAGATATCTAGAGGTAAAGCCCAACGTCTGGAGGTAAAGCCCATCATCTAGTCCTACAGCCCAATGTCTGCAGGTAAAGCCCAACTTACAGAGGTGAAGGCAAACATCTAGATGTAAAACCCCAAATCTAGAGGTAAAGCCCAACATCTAGAGGAAAAGCCAAATATATATATATTTAAAACCCAAAATCTAGAGGTAAAGCCCAACATCTAGAGGTAAAGACAGATATCTAGTGGTAAAGACCAACATCTAGAGGAAAAGCAAAATATATAGATTTCAAACCCAAATTCTAGAGTTAAATCCCAACATCTAGATGTAAAGCCTAACTTCCAAAGTTAAAGTCCAAAATCTAGAGGTAAACACCAATACCTAGTGTTAGAGCCCAAAATCTAGAGGTAAAGCCCAACATCTAGAAGAAAAGCCAAATATATAGATTTAAAACCCAAAATCTAGAGATAAAGCCGAACATCTAAATGTACAGCAAAACATCTAGATGTAATCCAAACATCTAGAGGTAAAGCCTAACATCTAGAGGTGAAGCACAACATATAGAGGTATAACCCAACATCTAGAGATAAAGACCAACATCTAAATGTAAAGCAAAACATCTAGATGTAAACCCCTACATCTAGAGGTAAAGTCCAATATCTAGACCTAAAGACCAACATCTAGAGGTAAAACCCAACATCTAGTGGTAAAGCCCAACGTCTGGAGGTAAAGCCCAGATTCTAGAGAGAAGCCAAAAATCCAGATGGAAAACCCAAAATCTAGAGGTAAAGCCCAACATCTACAGGTAAATCCAGATATCTAGGGGTAAAGCCCAACATCTAGAGGAAAAGCCAAATATATCGATATAAAACCCAAAATCTAGAGGTAAAGCCCAATATCTAGACGTAAAGCCCAAAACCTAGATGAAAAGCACAACTTCTAGATCTAAAACCCAACATCTAGAGGTAAAGACCAATAGCTAGAGGTAAAGCCCAACATCTAGAGGAAAAGCCAAATATATATATATTTAAAACCCAAAATCTAGAGGTGAAGCCCAACATTTAGAGGTAAAGCCAGATATCTAGGGGTAAAGGCCAACATCTAGAGGAAAAGCCAAATATATAGATTTAAAACCCAAAATCTAGAGGTAAAGCCCAATATCTAGACGTAAAGCACAAAATCTAGATGTAAAGCCCAACTTCTAGATCTAAAGCCCAAAATCTAGATGTAAAGCCCAAATTCTAGATCTAACACCCAAAATCTAGAGATAAAGACCAATATCTAGAGGTAAAACCCAACATCTACAGGTAAATCCAGATATCTAGGGGTAAAGCCCAACATCTAGAGGAAAAGCCAAATATATAGATATAAAACCCAAAACCTAGAGGTAAAGCCCAACATCTAGAGGTAAAGACCAATATCTAGAGGTAAAACCCAACATCTACAGGAAAAGCCAAATATATAGATTTAAAACCCAAAATCTAGAGGTAAAGCCCAATATCTAGACGTAAAGCCCAAAATCTAGATGAAAAGCACAACTTCTAGATCTAAAGCCCAACATCTAGAGGTAAAGACCAATAGCTAGAGGTAAAACCCAACATCTAGAGGTAAAGCCAGATATCTAGAGGTAAAGCCCAACATCTAGAGGAAAAGCCAAATATATAGATTTCAAACCCAAATTCTAGAGTTAAATCCCAACATCTAGGGGTAAACCTCAACTTCCAGAGTTAAAGTCCAAAATCTAGAGGTAAACACCAATACCTAGAGTTAGAGCCCAAAATCTAGAGATATGCCAAATATATAGATTTAAAACCCAAAATCTAGAGATAAAGCCGAACGTCTACATGTAAAGCAAAACATCTAGATGAAATCCAAACATCTAGAGGTAAAGCCTAACATCTAGAGGTGAAGCACAACATATAGAGGTATAACCCAACATCTAGAGATAAAGACCAACATCTAAATGTAAAGCAAAACATCTAGATGTAAAACCCTACATCTAGAGGTAAAGTCCAATATCTAGACCTAAAGACCAACATCTAGAGGTAAAACCCAACATCTAGTGGTAAAGCCCAACGTCTGGAGGTAAAGCCCAGATTCTAGAGAGAAGCCAAAAATCCAGATGGAAAACCCAAAATCTAGAGGTAAAGCCCAACATCTACAGGTAAATCCAGATATCTAGGGGTAAAGCCCAACATCTAGAGGAAAAGCCAAATATATAGATATAAACCCCAAAATCTAGAGGTAAAGATCAATATCTAGACGTAAAGCCCAAAATCTAGATGAAAAGCACAACTTCTAGATCTAAAGCCCAACATCAAGAGGTAAAGACCAATAGCTAGAGGTAAAACCCAACATCTAGAGGTAAAGCCAGATATCTAGAGGTAAAGCCCAACGTCTGGAGGTAAAGCCCATCATCTAGTCCTACAGCCCAATGTCTGCAGGTAAAGCCCAACTTACAGAGGTGAAGGCAAACATCTAGATGTAAAACCCCAAATCTAGAGGTAAAGCCCAACATCTAGAGGAAAAGCCAAATATATATATATTTAAAACCCAAAATCTAGAGGTAAAGCCCAACATCTAGAGGTAAAGCCAGATATCTAGGGGTAAAGGCCAACATCCAGAGGAAAAGCCAAATATATAGATTTAAAACCCAAAATCTAGAGGTAAAGCCCAATATCAAGACGTAAAGGCCAAAATCTAGATGTAAAGCCCAGCTTCTTGATCTAAAGCCCAAAATCTAGATGTAAAGCCCAAATTCTAGATCGAACGCCCAAAATCTAGAGATAAAGACCAATATCTAGAGGTAAAACCCAACATCTAGAGGTAAAGCCAGATATCTAGAGGTAAAGCCCAACATCTAGAGGAAAAGCAAAAGATATAGATTTCAAACCCAAATTCTAGAGTTAAATCCAAACATCTAGAGGTAAATCCCAAAGTCTAGATGTCAAGCTCAACTTCCAGATTTAAAGTCAAAAAACCTAAATGTAAATACCAATACCTAGAAGTAGAGCCCAAAATGTAGAGGTAAAGCCCAACATCTAGAGATAAAGCCCAATATTTAGAGTTTAAGCGCATCATTTAGAGGTAAAGCCAGATAACTAGAGGTAAAGCCCATCATCTAGTCCTACAGCCCAATGTCTGCAGGTAAAGCCGAACTTACAGAGGTGAAGGCAAACATCTAGATGTAAAACCCAAAATCTAGAGGTAAAGCCAACATCTAGAGGTAAAGCCCAATATTTAGAGTTTAAGCGCATCATTTAGAGGTAAAGCCCAAAATCTAGATGTAAAGCCCAACTTCTAGAGGTAAAGCCCATCATCTAGTCCTACAGCCCAATGTCTGCAGGTAAAGCCCAACTTACAGAGGTGAAGGCAAACATCTAGATGTAAAACCCAAAATCTAGAGGTAAAGCCCAACATCTAGACTTAAGCCCAATATCTAGACTTAAACCCAAAATCTAGATGTAAACCCCAACTTCTAGATCTAAAGCCCAAAATCTAGATGTAAAGTCCAAATTCTAGATCTAACGCCCAAAATCTAGAGATAAAGACCAATATCTAGAAGTAAAACCCAACATCTAGAGGTAAAGCAGATATCTAGAGGTAAAGCCCAATATCTAGAAGAAAAGCCAAATATATAGATTTAAAACCCAAAATCTAGAGATAAAGCCGAACATCTAAATGTAAAGCAAAACATCTAGATGTAATCCAAACATCTAGAGGTAAAGCCTAACATCTACAGGTAAATCCAGATATCTAGGGGTAAAGCCCAACATCTAGAGGAAAAGCCGAATATATAGATATAAAACCCAAAATCTAGAGGTAAAGCCCAATATCTAGACGTAAAGATCAAAATCTAGATATAAATCCCAACTTCTAGATCTAAAGCCCAAAATATAGATGTAAATCCCAACTTCTAAATCTAAAGCCCAACATCTAGAGGTAAAGCCCAATATTTAGAGTTTAAGCGCATCATTTAGAGGTAAAGCCCAAAATCTAGATGTAAAGCTCAACTTCTAGAGGTAAAGCCCATCATCTAGTCCTACAGCCTAATGGCTGCAGGTAAAGCCCAGCTTACAGAGGTGAAGGCAAACATCAGGATGTAAAACCCAAAATCTAGAGGTAAAGCCCAACATCTAGAGGAAAAGCCAAATATATAGATTTAAAACCCAAAATCTAGAGGTAAAGCCCAATATCTAGACCTAAAGCCCAATATCTAGACGTAAAGCCCAAAATCTAGATGAAAAGCACAACTTCTAGATCTAAAGCCCAACATCTAGAGGTAAAGACCAATAGCTAGAGGTAAAACCCAACATCTAGAGGTAAAGCCAGATATCTAGAGGTAAAGCCCAACGTCTGGAGGTAAAGCCCATCATCTAGTCCTACAGCCCAATGTCTGCAGGTAAAGCCCAACTTACAGAGGTGAAGGCAAACATCTAGATGTAAAACCCCAAATCTAGAGGTAAAGCCCAACATCTAGAGGAAAAGCCAAATATATATATATTTAAAACACAAAATCTAGAGGTAAAGCCCAACATCTAGAGGTAAAGCCAGATATCTAGAGGTAAAGCCCAACATCTAGAGGAAAAGCAAAATATATAGATTTCAAACCCAAATTCTAGAGTTAAATCCCAACATCTAGATGTAAAGCCCAACTTCCAAAGTTAAAGTCCAAAATCTAGAGGTAAACACCAATACCTAGAGTTAGAGCCCTAAATCTAGAGATAAAGCCCAACATCTAGAGATAAAGCCAAATATATAGATTTAAAACCCAAAATCTAGAGATAAAGCCGAACATCTAAATGTAAAGCAAAACATCTAGATGTAATCCAAACATCTAGAGGTAAAGACTAACATCTAGAGGTGAAGCACAACATATAGAGGTATAACCCAACATCTAGAGATAAAGACCAACATCTAAATGTAAAGCAAAACATCTAGATGTAAAACCCTACATCTAGAGGTAAAGTCCAATATCTAGACCTAAAGACCAACATCTAGAGGTAAAACCCAACATCTAGTGGTAAAGCCCAACGTCTGGAGGTAAAGCCCAGATTCTAGAGAGAAGCCAAAAATCCAAATGGAAAACCCAAAATCTGGAGGTAAAGCCCAACATCTACAGGTAAATCCAGATATCTAGGGGTAAAGCCCAACATCTAGAGGAAAAGCCAAATATATAGATATAAAACCCAAAATCTAGAGGTAAAGCCCAATATCTAGACGTAAAGCCCAAAATCTAGATGAAAAGCACAACTTCTAGATCGAAAGCCCAACATCTAGAGGTAAAGACCAATATCTAGAGGTAAAACCAAACATCTAGAGGTAAAGCCAGATATCTAGAGGTAAAGCCCAACATCTAGAGGAAAAGCAAAATATATAGATTTCAAACCCAAATTCTAGAGTTCAATCCCAACATCTAGAGGTAAATCCCAAAGTCTAGATGTAAAGCTCAACTTCCAGATTTAAAGTCAAAAATCTAAATGTAAATACCAATACCTAGAGGTAGAGCCCAAAATGTAGAGGTAAAGCCCAACATCTAGAGATAAAGCCAGATATATAGATCTAAACCCCAAAATCTAGAGGTGAAGCCCAACTTCTAGATCTAAAGCCGAAAATATAGTTGTAAAGCCCAAATTCTAAATCTAAAGCCCAACATCTGGAGGAAAAGCCCAATAATTAGAGTTTAAGCGCATCATTTAGAGGTAAAGCCAGATATCTAGAGGTAAAGCCCAACGTCTGGAGGTAAAGCCCATCATCTAGTCCTACAGCCCAATGTCTGCAGGTAAAGCCCAACTTACAGAGGTGAAGGCAAACATCTAGATGTAAAACCCCAAATCTAGATGTAAAGCCCAACATCTAGAGGAAAAGCCAAATATATATATATTTAAAACCTAAAATCTAGAGGTAAAGCCCAACATCTAGAGGTAAAGACAGATATCTAGAGGTAAAGCCCAACATCTACAGGAAAAGCAAAATATATAGATTTCAAACCCAAATTCTAGAGTTAAATCCCAACATCTAGATGTAAAGCCTAACTTCCAAAGTTAAAGTCCAAAATCTAGAGGTAAACACCAATACCTAGTGTTAGAGCCCAAAATCTAGAGGTAAAGCCCAACATCTAGAAGAAAAGCCAAATATATAGATTTAAAACCCAAAATCTAGAGATAAAGCCGAACATCTAAATGTACAGCAAAACATCTAGATGTAATCCAAACATCTAGAGGTAAAGCCTAACATCTAGAGGTGAAGCACAATATATAGAGGTATAACCCAACATCTAGAGATAAAGACCAACATCTAAATGTAAAGCAAAACATCTAGATGTAAACCCCTACATCTAGAGGTAAAGTCCAATATCTAGACCTAAAGACCAACATCTAGTGGTAAAGCCCAACGTCTGGAGGTAAAGCCCAGATTCTAGAGAGAAGCCAAAAATCCAGATGGAAAACCCAAAATCTAGAGGTAAAGCCCAACATCTACAGGTAAATCCAGATATCTAGGGGTAAAGCCCAACATCTAGAGGAAAAGCCAAATATATCGATATAAAACCCAAAATCTAGAGGTAAAGCCCAATATCTAGACGTAAAGCCCAAAACCTAGATGAAAAGCACAACTTCTAGATCTAAAGCCCAACATCTAGAGGTAAAGACCAATAGCTAGAGGTAAAACCCAACATCTAGAGGTAAAGCCAGATATCTAGAGGTAAAGCCCAACGTCTGGAGGTAAAGCCCATCATCTAGTCCTACAGCCCAATGTCTGCAGGTAAAGCCCAACTTACAGAGGTGAAGGCAAACATCTAGATGTAAAACCCCAAATCTAGCGGTAAAGCCCAACATCTAGAGGAAAAGCCAAATATATATATATTTAAAACCCAAAATCTAGAGGTGAAGCCCCAGATCTAGAGGTAAAGCCAGATATCTAGAGGTAAAGCCCAACATCTAGAGGAAAAGCAAAATATATAGATTTCAAACCCAAATTCTAGAGTTAAATCCCAACATCTAGATGTAAAGCCCAACTTCCAAAGTTAAAGTCCAAAATCTAGAGGTAAACACCAATACCTAGTGTTACAGCCCAAAATCTAGAGATAAAGCCCAACATCTAGAAGAAAAGCCAAATATATAGATTTAAAACCCAAAATCTAGAGATAAAGCCGAACATCTAAATGTACAGCAAAACATCTAGATGTAAACCCCTACATCTAGAGGTAAAGTCCAATATCTAGACCTAAAGACCAACATCTAGAGGTAAAACCCAACATCTAGTGGTAAAGCCCAACGTCTGGAGGTAAAGCCCAGATTCTAGAGAGAAGCCAAAAATCCAGATGGAAAACCCAAAATCTAGAGGTAAAGCCCAACATCTACAGGTAAATCCAGATATCTAGGGGTAAAGTCCAACATCTAGAGGAAAAGCCAAATATATCGATATAAAACCCAAAATCTAGAGGTAAAGCCCAATATCTAGACGTAAAGCCCAAAATCTAGATGAAAAGCACAACTTCTAGATCGAAAGCCCAACATCTAGAGGTAAAGACCAATAGCTAGAGGTAAAACCCAACATCTAGAGGTATAGCCAGATATCTAGAGGTAAAGCCCAACGTCTGGAGGTAAAGCCCATCATCTAGTCCTACAGCCCAATGTCTGCAGGTAAAGCCCAACTTACAGAGGTGAAGGCAAACATCTAGATGTAAAACCCCAAATCTAGCGGTAAAGCCCAACATCTAGAGGAAAAGCCAAATATATAGATATAAAACCCAAAAACTAAAGGTAAAGCCCAATATCTAGACGTAAAGCCCAAAATCTAGATGAAAAGCACAACTTCTAGATCGAAAGCCCAACATCTAGAGGTAAAGACCAATATCTAGAGGTAAAACCAAACATCTAGAGGTAAAGCTAGATATCTAGAGGTAAAGCCCAACATCTAGAGGAAAAGCAAAATATATAGATTTCAAACCCAAATTCTAGAGTTAAATCCCAAAATCTAGAGGTAAATCCCAAAGTCTAGATGTAAAGCTCAACTTCCAGATTTAAAGTCAAAAATCTAAATGTAAATACCAATACCTAGAGGTAGAGCCCAAAATGTAGAGGTAAAGCCCAACATCTAGAGATAAAGCCAGATATATAGATCTAAACCCCAAAATCTAGAGGTGAAGCCCAATATTTAGATGTAAAGCCCAAAACCTAGATGTAAAGCCCAACTTCTAGATCTAAAGCCGAAAATATAGTTGTAAAGCCCAACTTCTAAATCTAAAGCCCAACATCTGGAGGAAAAGCCCAATATTTAGAGTTTAAGCGCATCATTTAGAGGTAAAGCCAGATATCTAGAGGTAAAGCCCAACGTCTGGAGGTAAAGCCCATCATCTAGTCCTGCAGCCCAATGTCTGCAGGTAAAGCCCAACTTACAGAGGTGAAGGCAAACATCTAGATGTAAAACCCCAAATCTAGATGTAAAGCCCAACATCTAGAGGAAAAGCCAAATATATATAGATTTAAAACCCAAAACCTAGAGGTAAAGCCCAATACCTAGACCTAAAGCCCAATATCTAGACGTAAAGCACAAAATCTAGATGTAAAGCCCAAATTCTAGATCTAAAGCCCAAAATCTAGATGTAAAACCCAAATTCTTGGTCTAACACCCAAAATCTAGAGGTAAAGAACAATATCTAGAGGTAAAACCCAACATCTAGAGGTAAAGCCAGATATCTAGAGGTAATTCCCAACATCTAGACGTAAAGCCCAAAATCTAGATGAAAAGCACAACTTCTAGATCGAAAGCCCAACATCTAGAGGTAAAGACCAATAGCTAGAGGTAAAACCCAACATCTAGAGGTATAGCCAGATATCTAGAGGTAAAGCCCAACGTCTGGAGGTAAAGCCCATCATCTAGTCCTACAGCCCAATGTCTGCAGGTAAAGCCCAACTTACAGAGGTGAAGGCAAACATCTAGATGTAAAACCCCAAATCTAGCGGTAAAGCCCAACATCTAGAGGAAAAGCCAAATATATAGATATAAAACCCAAAATCTAGAGGTAAAGCCCAATATCTAGACGTAAAGCCCAAAATCTAGATGAAAAGCACAACTTCTAGATCGAAAGCCCAACATCTAGAGGTAAAGACCAATATCTAGAGGTAAAACCAAACATCTAGAGGTAAAGCCAGATATCTAGAGGTAAAGCCCAACATCTAGAGGAAAAGCAAAATATATAGATTTCAAACCCAAATTCTAGAGTTAAATCCCAAAATCTAGAGGTAAATCCCAAAGTCTAGATGTAAAGCTCAACTTCCAGATTTAAAGTCAAAAATCTAAATGTAAATACCAATACCTAGAGGTAGAGCCCAAAATGTAGAGGTAAAGCCCAACATCTAGAGATAAAGCCAGATATATAGATCTAAACCCCAAAATCTAGAGGTGAAGCCCAATATTTAAATGTAAAGCCCAAAATCTAGATGTAAAGCCCAACTTCTAGATCTAAAGCCGAAAATATAGTTGTAAAGCCCAACTTCTAAATCTAAAGCCCAACATCTGGAGGAAAAGCCCAATATTTAGAGTTTAAGCGCATCATTTAGAGGTAAAGCCAGATATCTAGAGGTAAAGCCCAACGTCTGGAGGTAAAGCCCATCATCTAGTCCTACAGCCCAATGTCTGCAGGTAAAGCCCAACTTACAGAGGTGAAGGCAAACATCTAGATGTAAAACCCCAAATCTAGAGGTAAAGCCCAACATCTAGAGGAAAAGCCAAATATATATAGATTTAAAACCCAAAACCTAGAGGTAAAGCCCAATACCTAGACCTAAAGCCCAATATCTAGACGTAAAGCACAAAATCTAGATGTAAAGCCCAAATTCTAGATCTAAAGCCCAAAATCTAGATGTAAAACCCAAATTCTTGGTCTAACACCCAAAATCTAGAGGTAAAGAACAATATCTAGAGGTAAAACCCAACATCTAGAGGTAAAGCCAGATATCTAGAGGTAAAGCCCAACATCTAGAGGAAAAGCAAAATATATCGATATAAAACCCAAAATCTAGAGGTAAAGCCCAATATCTAGACGTAAAGCCCAAAATCTAGATGAAAAGCACAACTTCTAGATCGAAAGCCCAACATCTAGAGGTAAAGACCAATAGCTAGAGGTAAAACCCAACATCTAGAGGTATAGCCAGATATCTAGAGGTAAAGCCCAACGTCTGGAGGTAAAGCCCATCATCTAGTCCTACAGCCCAATGTCTGCAGGTAAAGCCCAACTTACAGAGGTGAAGGCAAACATCTAGATGTAAAACCCCAAATCTAGCGGTAAAGCCCAACATCTAGAGGAAATCCAAATATATAGATATAAAACCCAAAAACTAAAGGTAAAGCCCAATATCTAGACGTAAAGCCCAAAATCTAGATGAAAAGCACAACTTCTAGATCGAAAGCCCAACATCTAGAGGTAAAGACCAATATCTAGAGGTAAAACCAAACATCTAGAGGTAAAGCCAGATATCTAGAGGTAAAGCCCAACATCTAGAGGAAAAGCAAAATATATAGATTTCAAACCCAAATTCTAGAGTTAAATCCCAAAATCTAGAGGTAAATCCCAAAGTCTAGATGTAAAGCTCAACTTACAGATTTAAAGTCAAAAATCTAAATGTAAATACCAATACCTAGAGGTAGAGCCCAAAATGTAGAGGTAAAGCCCAACATCTAGAGATAAAGCCAGATATATAGATCTAAACCCCAAAATCTAGAGGTGAAGCCCAATATTTAAATGTAAAGCCCAAAATCTAGATGTAAAGCCCAACTTCTAGATCTAAAGCTGAAAATATAGTTGTAAAGCCCAACTTCTAAATCTAAAGCCCAACATCTGGAGGAAAAGCCCAATATTTAGAGTTTAAGCGCATCATTTAGAGGTAAAGCCAGATATCTAGAGGTAAAGCCCAACGTCTGGAGGTAAAGCCCATCATCTAGTCCTACAGCCCAATGTCTGCAGGTAAAGCCCAACTTACAGAGGTGAAGGCAAACATCTAGATGTAAAACCCCAAATCTAGAGGTAAAGCCCAACATCTAGAGGAAAAGCCAAATATATATAGATTTAAAACCCAAAACCTAGAGGTAAAGCCCAATACCTAGACCTAAAGCCCAATATCTAGACGTAAAGCACAAAATCTAGATGTAAAGCCCAAATTCTAGATCTAAAGCCCAAAATCTAGATGTAAAACCCAAATTCTTGGTCTAACACCCAAAATCTAGAGGTAAAGAACAATATCTAGAGGTAAAACCCAACATCTAGAGGTAAAGCCAGATATCTAGAGGTAAAGCCCAACATCTAGAGGAAAAGCAAAATATATAGATTTCAAACCCAAATTCTAGAGTTAAATCCCAACATCTAGGGGTAAACCCCAACTTCCAGAGTTAAAGTCCAAAATCTAGAGGTAAACACCAATACCTAGAGTTAGAGCCCAACATCTAGAGATATGCCAAATATATAGTTTTAAAACCCAAAATCTAGAGATAAAGCCGAACATCTAAATGTAAAGCAAAACATCTAGATGTAATCCAAACATCTAGAGGTAAAGCCTAACATCTACAGGTAAATCCAGATATCTAGGGGTAAAGCCCAACATCTAGAGGAAAAGCCAAATATATAGATATAAAACCCAAAATCTAGAGGTAAAGCCCAATATCTAGACGTAAAGATCAAAATCTAGATATAAATCCCAACTTCTAGATCTAAAGCCCAAAATATAGATGTAAATCCCAACTTCTAAATCTAAAGCCCAACATCTAGAGGTAAAGCCCAATATTTAGAGTTTAAGCGCATCATTTAGAGGTAAAGCCCAAAATCTAGATGTAAAGCTCAACTTCTAGAGGTAAAGAACATCATCTAGTCCTACAGCCTAATGGCTGCAGGTAAAGCCCAGCTTACAGAGGTGAAGGCAAACATCAGGATGTAAAACCCAAAATCTAGAGGTAAAGCCCAACATCTAGAGGAAAAGCCAAATATATAGATTTAAAACCCAAAATCTAGAGGTAAAGCCCAATATCTAGACCTAAAGCCCAATATCTAGACGTAAAGCCCAAAATCTAGATGAAAAGCACAACTTCTAGATCTAAAGCCCAACATCTAGAGGTAAAGACCAATAGCTAGAGGTAAAACCCAACATCTAGAGGTAAAGCCAGATATCTAGAGGTAAAGCCCAACGTCTGGAGGTAAAGCCCATCATCTAGTCCTACAGCCCAATGTCTGCAGGTAAAGCCCAACTTACAGAGGTGAAGGCAAACATCTAGATGTAAAACCCCAAATCTAGAGGTAAAGCCCAACATCTAGAGGAAAAGCCAAATATATATATATTTAAAACCCAAAATCTAGAGGTAAAGCCCAACATCTAGAGGTAAAGACAGATATCTAGAGGTAAAGCCCAACATCTAGAGGAAAAGCAAAATATATAGATTTCAAACCCAAATTCTAGAGTTAAATCCCAACATCTAGATGTAAAGCCTAACTTCCAAAGTTAAAGTCCAAAATCTAGAGGTAAACACCAATACCTAGTGTTAGAGCCCAAAATCTAGAGGTAAAGCCCAACATCTAGAAGAAAAGCCAAATATATAGATTTAAAACCCAAAATCTAGAGATAAAGCCGAACATCTAAATGTACAGCAAAACATCTAGATGTAATCCAAACATCTAGAGGTAAAGCCTAACATCTAGAGGTGAAGCACAATATATAGAGGTATAACCCAACATCTAGAGATAAAGACCAACATCTAAATGTAAAGCAAAACATCTAGATGTAAACCCCTACATCTAGAGGTAAAGTCCAATATCTAGACCTAAAGACCAACATCTAGTGGTAAAGCCCAACGTCTGGAGGTAAAGCCCAGATTCTAGAGAGAAGCCAAAAATCCAGATGGAAAACCCAAAATCTAGAGGTAAAGCCCAACATCTACAGGTAAATCCAGATATCTAGGGGTAAAGCCCAACATCTAGAGGAAAAGCCAAATATATCGATATAAAACCCAAAATCTAGAGGTAAAGCCCAATATCTAGACGTAAAGCCCAAAACCTAGATGAAAAGCACAACTTCTAGATCTAAAGCCCAACATCTAGAGGTAAAGACCAATAGCTAGAGGTAAAACCCAACATCTAGAGGTAAAGCCAGATATCTAGAGGTAAAGCCCAACGTCTGGAGGTAAAGCCCATCATCTAGTCCTACAGCCCAATGTCTGCAGGTAAAGCCCAACTTACAGAGGTGAAGGCAAACATCTAGATGTAAAACCCCAAATCTAGCGGTAAAGCCCAACATCTAGAGGAAAAGCCAAATATATATATATTTAAAACCCAAAATCTAGAGGTGAAGCCCCAGATCTAGAGGTAAAGCCAGATATCTAGAGGTAAAGCCCAACATCTAGAGGAAAAGCAAAATATATAGATTTCAAACCCAAATTCTAGAGTTAAATCCCAACATCTAGATGTAAAGCCCAACTTCCAAAGTTAAAGTCCAAAATCTAGAGGTAAACACCAATACCTAGTGTTACAGCCCAAAATCTAGAGATAAAGCCCAACATCTAGAAGAAAAGCCAAATATATAGATTTAAAACCCAAAATCTAGAGATAAAGCCGAACATCTAAATGTACAGCAAAACATCTAGATGTAAACCCCTACATCTAGAGGTAAAGTCCAATATCTAGACCTAAAGACCAACATCTAGAGGTAAAACCCAACATCTAGTGGTAAAGCCCAACGTCTGGAGGTAAAGCCCAGATTCTAGAGAGAAGCCAAAAATCCAGATGGAAAACCCAAAATCTAGAGGTAAAGCCCAACATCTACAGGTAAATCCAGATATCTAGGGGTAAAGTCCAACATCTAGAGGAAAAGCCAAATATATCGATATAAAACCCAAAATCTAGAGGTAAAGCCCAATATCTAGACGTAAAGCCCAAAATCTAGATGAAAAGCACAACTTCTAGATCGAAAGCCCAACATCTAGAGGTAAAGACCAATAGCTAGAGGTAAAACCCAACATCTAGAGGTATAGCCAGATATCTAGAGGTAAAGCCCAACGTCTGGAGGTAAAGCCCATCATCTAGTCCTACAGCCCAATGTCTGCAGGTAAAGCCCAACTTACAGAGGTGAAGGCAAACATCTAGATGTAAAACCCCAAATCTAGCGGTAAAGCCCAACATCTAGAGGAAAAGCCAAATATATAGATATAAAACCCAAAAACTAAAGGTAAAGCCCAATATCTAGACGTAAAGCCCAAAATCTAGATGAAAAGCATAACTTCTAGATCGAAAGCCCAACATCTAGAGGTAAAGACCAATATCTAGAGGTAAAACCAAACATCTAGAGGTAAAGCCAGATATCTAGAGGTAAAGCCCAACATCTAGAGGAAAAGCAAAATATATAGATTTCAAACCCAAATTCTAGAGTTAAATCCCAAAATCTAGAGGTAAATCCCAAAGTCTAGATGTAAAGCTCAACTTACAGATTTAAAGTCAAAAATCTAAATGTAAATACCAATACCTAGAGGTAGAGCCCAAAATGTAGAGGTAAAGCCCAACATCTAGAGATAAAGCCAGATATATAGATCTAAACCCCAAAATCTAGAGGTGAAGCCCAATATTTAAATGTAAAGCCCAAAATCTAGATGTAAAGCCCAACTTCTAGATCTAAAGCCCAAAATATAGTTGTAAAGCCCAACTTCTAAATCTAAAGCCCAACATCTGGAGGAAAAGCCCAATATTTAGAGTTTAAGCGCATCATTTAGAGGTAAAGCAGATATTTAGAGGTAAAGCCCAACGTCTGGAGGTAAAGCCCATCATCTAGTCCTACAGCCCAATGTCTGCAGGTAAAGCCCAACTTACAGAGGTGAAGGCAAACATCTAGATGTAAAACCCCAAATCTAGATGTAAAGCCCAACATCTAGAGGAAAAGCCAAATATATATAGATTTAAAACCCAAAACCTAGAGGTAAAGCCCAATACCTAGACCTAAAGCCCAATATCTAGACGTAAAGCACAAAATCTAGATGTAAAGCCCAAATTCTAGATCTAAAGCCCAAAATCTAGATGTAAAACCCAAATTCTTGGTCTAACACCCAAAATCTAGAGGTAAAGAACAATATCTAGAGGTAAAACCCAACATCTAGAGGTAAAGCCAGATATCTAGAGGTAAAGCCCAACATCTAGAGGAAAAGCAAAATATATCGATATAAAACCCAAAATCTAGAGGTAAAGACCAATATCTAGACGTAAAGCCCAAAATCTAGATGAAAAGCACAACTTCTAGATCGAAAGCCCAACATCTAGAGGTAAAGACCAATAGCTAGAGGTAAAACCCAACATCTAGAGGTATAGCCAGATATCTAGAGGTAAAGCCCAACGTCTGGAGGTAAAGCCCATCATCTAGTCCTACAGCCCAATGTCTGCAGGTAAAGCCCAACTTACAGAGGTGAAGGCAAACATCTAGATGTAAAACCCCAAATCTAGCGGTAAAGCCCAACATCTAGAGGAAAAGCCAAATATATAGATATAAAACCCAAAATCTAGAGGTAAAGCCCAATATCTAGACGTAAAGCCCAAAATCTAGATGAAAAGCACAACTTCTAGATCGAAAGCCCAACATCTAGAGGTAAAGACCAATATCTAGAGGTAAAACCAAACATCTAGAGGTAAAGCCAGATATCTAGAGGTAAAGCCCAACATCTAGAGGAAAAGCAAAATATATAGATTTCAAACCCAAATTCTAGAGTTAAATCCCAAAATCTAGAGGTAAATCCCAAAGTCTAGATGTAAAGCTCAACTTACAGATTTAAAGTCAAAAATCTAAATGTAAATACCAATACCTAGAGGTAGAGCCCAAAATGTAGAGGTAAAGCCCAACATCTAGAGATAAAGCCAGATATATAGATCTAAACCCCAAAATCTAGAGGTGAAGCCCAATATTTAAATGTAAAGCCCAAAATCTAGATGTAAAGCCCAACTTCTAGATCTAAAGCCGAAAATATAGTTGTAAAGCCCAACTTCTAAATCTAAAGCCCAACATCTGGAGGAAAAGCCCAATATTTAGAGTTTAAGCGCATCATTTAGAGGTAAAGCCAGATATCTAGAGGTAAAGCCCAACGTCTGGAGGTAAAGCCCATCATCTAGTCCTACAGCCCAATGTCTGCAGGTAAAGCCCAACTTACAGAGGTGAAGGCAAACATCTAGATGTAAAACCCCAAATCTAGAGGTAAAGCCCAACATCTAGAGGAAAAGCCAAATATATATAGATTTAAAACCCAAAACCTAGAGGTAAAGCCCAATACCTAGACCTAAAGCCCAATATCTAGACGTAAAGCACAAAATCTAGATGTAAAGCCCAAATTCTAGATCTAAAGCCCAAAATCTAGATGTAAAACCCAAATTCTTGGTCTAACACCCAAAATCTAGAGGTAAAGAACAATATCTAGAGGTAAAACCCAACATCTAGAGGTAAAGCCAGATATCTAGAGGTAAAGCCCAACATCTAGAGGAAAAGCAAAATATATAGATTTCAAACCCAAATTCTAGAGTTAAATCCCAACATCTAGGGGTAAACCCCAACTTCCAGAGTTAAAGTCCAAAATCTAGAGGTAAACACCAATACCTAGAGTTAGAGCCCAACATCTAGAGATATGCCAAATATATAGTTTTAAAACCCAAAATCTAGAGATAAAGCCGAACATCTAAATGTAAAGCAAAACATCTAGATGTAATCCAAACATCTAGAGGTAAAGCCTAACATCTACAGGTAAATCCAGATATCTAGGGGTAAAGCCCAACATCTAGAGGAAAAGCCAAATATATAGATATAAAACCCAAAATCTAGAGGTAAAGCCCAATATCTAGACGTAAAGATCAAAATCTAGATATAAATCCCAACTTCTAGATCTAAAGCCCAAAATATAGATGTAAATCCCAACTTCTAAATCTAAAGCCCAACATCTAGAGGTAAAGCCCAATATTTAGAGTTTAAGCGCATCATTTAGAGGTAAAGCCCAAAATCTAGATGTAAAGCTCAACTTCTAGAGGTAAAGAACATCATCTAGTCCTACAGCCTAATGGCTGCAGGTAAAGCCCAGCTTACAGAGGTGAAGGCAAACATCAGGATGTAAAACCCAAAATCTAGAGGTAAAGCCCAACATCTAGAGGAAAAGCCAAATATATAGATTTAAAACCCAAAATCTAGAGGTAAAGCCCAATATCTAGACCTAAAGCCCAATATCTAGACGTAAAGCCCAAAATCTAGATGAAAAGCACAACTTCTAGATCTAAAGCCCAACATCTAGAGGTAAAGACCAATAGCTAGAGGTAAAACCCAACATCTAGAGGTAAAGCCAGATATCTAGAGGTAAAGCCCAACGTCTGGAGGTAAAGCCCATCATCTAGTCCTACAGCCCAATGTCTGCAGGTAAAGCCCAACTTACAGAGGTGAAGGCAAACATCTAGATGTAAAAC
The DNA here is from genome assembly GCF_034619465.1 of Leptosomus discolor. Taxonomy (NCBI): domain Eukaryota; kingdom Metazoa; phylum Chordata; class Aves; order Leptosomiformes; family Leptosomidae; genus Leptosomus; species Leptosomus discolor. The sequence goes on along the minus strand of NW_028237782.1, from coordinate 2,867,054 downwards.
CCCAAATCTAGAGGTAAAGCCCAACATCTAGAGGAAAAGCCAAATATATATATATTTAAAACCCAAAATCTAGAGGTAAAGCCCAACATCTAGAGGTAAAGACAGATATCTAGAGGTAAAGCCCAACATCTAGAGGAAAAGCAAAATATATAGATTTCAAACCCAAATTCTAGAGTTAAATCCCAACATCTAGATGTAAAGCCTAACTTCCAAAGTTAAAGTCCAAAATCTAGAGGTAAACACCAATACCTAGTGTTAGAGCCCAAAATCTAGAGGTAAAGCCCAACATCTAGAAGAAAAGCCAAATATATAGATTTAAAACCCAAAATCTAGAGATAAAGCCGAACATCTAAATGTACAGCAAAACATCTAGATGTAATCCAAAAATCTAGAGGTAAAGCCTAACATCTAGAGGTGAAGCACAATATATAGAGGTATAACCCAACATCTAGAGATAAAGACCAACATCTAAATGTAAAGCAAAACATCTAGATGTAAACCCCTACATCTAGAGGTAAAGTCCAATATCTAGACCTAAAGACCAACATCTAGTGGTAAAGCCCAACGTCTGGAGGTAAAGCCCAGATTCTAGAGAGAAGCCAAAAATCCAGATGGAAAACCCAAAATCTAGAGGTAAAGCCCAACATCTACAGGTAAATCCAGATATCTAGGGGTAAAGCCCAACATCTAGAGGAAAAGCCAAATATATCGATATAAAACCCAAAATCTAGAGGTAAAGCCCAATATCTAGACGTAAAGCCCAAAACCTAGATGAAAAGCACAACTTCTAGATCTAAAGCCCAACATCTAGAGGTAAAGACCAATAGCTAGAGGTAAAACCCAACATCTAGAGGTAAAGCCAGATATCTAGAGGTAAAGCCCAACGTCTGGAGGTAAAGCCCATCATCTAGTCCTACAGCCCAATGTCTGCAGGTAAAGCCCAACTTACAGAGGTGAAGGCAAACATCTAGATGTAAAACCCCAAATCTAGCGGTAAAGCCCAACATCTAGAGGAAAAGCCAAATATATATATATTTAAAACCCAAAATCTAGAGGTGAAGCCCCAGATCTAGAGGTAAAGCCAGATATCTAGAGGTAAAGCCCAACATCTAGAGGAAAAGCAAAATATATAGATTTCAAACCCAAATTCTAGAGTTAAATCCCAACATCTAGATGTAAAGCCCAACTTCCAAAGTTAAAGTCCAAAATCTAGAGGTAAACACCAATACCTAGTGTTACAGCCCAAAATCTAGAGATAAAGCCCAACATCTAGAAGAAAAGCCAAATATATAGATTTAAAACCCAAAATCTAGAGATAAAGCCGAACATCTAAATGTACAGCAAAACATCTAGATGTAAACCCCTACATCTAGAGGTAAAGTCCAATATCTAGACCTAAAGACCAACATCTAGAGGTAAAACCCAACATCTAGTGGTAAAGCCCAACGTCTGGAGGTAAAGCCCAGATTCTAGAGAGAAGCCAAAAATCCAGATGGAAAACCCAAAATCTAGAGGTAAAGCCCAACATCTACAGGTAAATCCAGATATCTAGGGGTAAAGTCCAACATCTAGAGGAAAAGCCAAATATATCGATATAAAACCCAAAATCTAGAGGTAAAGCCCAATATCTAGACGTAAAGCCCAAAATCTAGATGAAAAGCACAACTTCTAGATCGAAAGCCCAACATCTAGAGGTAAAGACCAATAGCTAGAGGTAAAACCCAACATCTAGAGGTATAGCCAGATATCTAGAGGTAAAGCCCAACGTCTGGAGGTAAAGCCCATCATCTAGTCCTACAGCCCAATGTCTGCAGGTAAAGCCCAACTTACAGAGGTGAAGGCAAACATCTAGATGTAAAACCCCAAATCTAGCGGTAAAGCCCAACATCTAGAGGAAAAGCCAAATATATAGATATAAAACCCAAAAACTAAAGGTAAAGCCCAATATCTAGACGTAAAGCCCAAAATCTAGATGAAAAGCACAACTTCTAGATCGAAAGCCCAACATCTAGAGGTAAAGACCAATATCTAGAGGTAAAACCAAACATCTAGAGGTAAAGCTAGATATCTAGAGGTAAAGCCCAACATCTAGAGGAAAAGCAAAATATATAGATTTCAAACCCAAATTCTAGAGTTAAATCCCAAAATCTAGAGGTAAATCCCAAAGTCTAGATGTAAAGCTCAACTTACAGATTTAAAGTCAAAAATCTAAATGTAAATACCAATACCTAGATGTAGAGCCCAAAATGTAGAGGTAAAGCCCAACATCTAGAGATAAAGCCAGATATATAGATCTAAACCCCAAAATCTAGAGGTGAAGCCCAATATTTAAATGTAAAGCCCAAAATCTAGATGTAAAGCCCAACTTCTAGATCTAAAGCCGAAAATATAGTTGTAAAGCCCAACTTCTAAATCTAAAGCCCAACATCTGGAGGAAAAGCCCAATATTTAGAGTTTAAGCGCATCATTTAGAGGTAAAGCCAGATATCTAGAGGTAAAGCCCAACGTCTGGAGGTAAAGCCCATCATCTAGTCCTACAGCCCAATGTCTGCAGGTAAAGCCCAACTTACAGAGGTGAAGGCAAACATCTAGATGTAAAACCCCAAATCTAGATGTAAAGCCCAACATCTAGAGGAAAAGCCAAATATATATAGATTTAAAACCCAAAACCTAGAGGTAAAGCCCAATACCTAGACCTAAAGCCCAATATCTAGACGTAAAGCACAAAATCTAGATGTAAAGCCCAAATTCTAGATCTAAAGCCCAAAATCTAGATGTAAAGCCCAAATTCTTGGTCTAACACCCAAAATCTAGAGGTAAAGACCAATATCTAGAGGTAAAACCCAACATCTAGAGGTAAAGCCAGATATCTAGAGGTAAAGCCCAACATCTAGAGGAAAAGCAAAATATATAGATTTCAAACCCAAATTCTAGAGTTAAATCCCAACATCTAGGGGTAAACCCCAACTTCCAGAGTTAAAGTCCAAAATCTAGAGGTAAACACCAATACCTAGAGTTAGAGCCCAACATCTAGAGATATGCCAAATATATAGTTTTAAAACCCAAAATCTAGAGATAAAGCCGAACATCTAAATGTAAAGCAAAACATCTAGATGTAATCCAAACATCTAGAGGTAAAGCCTAACATCTACAGGTAAATCCAGATATCTAGGGGTAAAGCCCAACATCTAGAGGAAAAGCCAAATATATAGATATAAAACCCAAAATCTAGAGGTAAAGCCCAATATCTAGACGTAAAGATCAAAATCTAGATATAAATCCCAACTTCTAGATCTAAAGCCCAAAATATAGATGTAAATCCCAACTTCTAAATCTAAAGCCCAACATCTAGAGGTAAAGCCCAATATTTAGAGTTTAAGCGCATCATTTAGAGGTAAAGCCCAAAATCTAGATGTAAAGCTCAACTTCTAGAGGTAAAGCCCATCATCTAGTCCTACAGCCTAATGGCTGCAGGTAAAGCCCAGCTTACAGAGGTGAAGGCAAACATCAGGATGTAAAACCCAAAATCTAGAGGTAAAGCCCAACATCTAGAGGAAAAGCCAAATATATAGATTTAAAACCCAAAATCTAGAGGTAAAGCCCAATATCTAGACCTAAAGCCCAATATCTAGACGTAAAGCCCAAAATCTAGATGAAAAGCACAACTTCTAGATCTAAAGCCCAACATCTAGAGGTAAAGCCAGATATCTAGAGGTAAAGCCCAACGTCTGGAGGTAAAGCCCATCATCTAGTCCTACAGCCCAATGTCTGCAGGTAAAGCCCAACTTACAGAGGTGAAGGCAAACATCTAGATGTAAAACCCCAAATCTAGCGGTAAAGCCCAACATCTAGAGGAAAAGCCAAATATATATATATTTAAAACCCAAAATCTAGAGGTGAAGCCCCAGATCTAGAGGTAAAGCCAGATATCTAGAGGTAAAGCCCAACATCTAGAGGAAAAGCAAAATATATAGATTTCAAACCCAAATTCTAGAGTTAAATCCCAACATCTAGATGTAAAGCCCAACTTCCAAAGTTAAAGTCCAAAATCTAGAGGTAAACACCAATACCTAGTGTTACAGCCCAAAATCTAGAGATAAAGCCCAACATCTAGAAGAAAAGCCAAATATATAGATTTAAAACCCAAAATCTAGAGATAAAGCCGAACATCTAAATGTACAGCAAAACATCTAGATGTAATCCAAACATCTAGAGGTAAAGCCTAACATCTAGAGGTGAAGCACAATATATAGAGGTATAACCCAACATCTAGAGATAAAGACCAACATCTAAATGTAAAGCAAAACATCTAGATGTAAACCCCTACATCTAGAGGTAAAGTCCAATATCTAGACCTAAAGACCAACATCTAGAGGTAAAACCCAACATCTAGTGGTAAAGCCCAACGTCTGGAGGTAAAGCCCAGATTCTAGAGAGAAGCCAAAAATCCAGATGGAAAACCCAAAATCTAGAGGTAAAGCCCAACATCTACAGGTAAATCCAGATATCTAGGGGTAAAGCCCAACATCTAGAGGAAAAGCCAAATATATCGATATAAAACCCAAAATCTAGAGGTAAAGCCCAATATCTAGACGTAAAGCCCAAAACCTAGATGAAAAGCACAACTTCTAGATCTAAAGCCCAACATCTAGAGGTAAAGACCAATAGCTAGAGGTAAAACCCAACATCTAGAGGTAAAGCCAGATATCTAGAGGTAAAGCCCAACGTCTGGAGGTAAAGCCCATCATCTAGTCCTACAGCCCAATGTCTGCAGGTAAAGCCCAACTTACAGAGGTGAAGGCAAACATCTAGATGTAAAACCCCAAATCTAGCGGTAAAGCCCAACATCTAGAGGAAAAGCCAAATATATATATATTTAAAACCCAAAATCTAGAGGTGAAGCCCAACATTTAGAGGTAAAGCCAGATATCTAGGGGTAAAGGCCAACATCTAGAGGAAAAGCCAAATATATAGATTTAAAACCCAAAATCTAGAGGTAAACCCAATATCTAGACGTAAAGCCCAAAATCTAGATGTAAAGCCCAAATTCTAGATCTAACACCCAAAATCTAGAGGTAAAGACCAATATCTAGAGGTAAAACCCAACATCTACAGGTAAATCCAGATATCTAGGGGTAAAGCCCAACATCTAGAGGAAAAGCCAAATATATAGATATAAAACCCAAAACCTAGAGGTAAAGCCCAACATCTAGAGGTAAAGACCAATATCTAGAGGTAAAACCCAACATCTAGAGGAAAAGCCAAATATATAATTTAAAACCCAAAATCTAGAGGTAAAGCCCAATATCTAGACGTAAAGCCCAAAATCTAGATGAAAAGCACAACTTCTAGATCTAAAGCCCAACATCTAGAGGTAAAGACCAATAGCTAGAGGTAAAACCCAACATCTAGAGGTAAAGCCAGATATCTAGAGGTAAAGCCCAACATCTAGAGGAAAAGCCAAATATATAGATTTCAAACCCAAATTCTAGAGTTAAATCCCAACATCTAGGGGTAAACCCCAACTTCCAGAGTTAAAGTCCAAAATCTAGAGGTAAACACCAATACCTAGAGTTAGAGCCCAAAATCTAGAGATATGCCAAATATATAGATTTAAAACCCAAAATCTAGAGATAAAGCCGAACGTCTAAATGTAAAGCAAAACATCTAGATGTAATCCAAACATCTAGAGGTAAAGCCTAACATCTAGAGGTGAAGCACAACATATAGAGGTATAACCCAACATCTAGAGATAAAGACCAACATCTAAATGTAAAGCAAAACATCTAGATGTAAAACCCTACATCTAGAGGTAAAGTCCAATATCTAGACCTAAAGACCAACATCTAGAGGTAAAACCCAACATCTAGTGGTAAAGCCCAACGTCTGGAGGTAAAGCCCAGATTCTAGAGAGAAGCCAAAAATCCAGATGGAAAACCCAAAATCTAGAGGTAAAGCCCAACATCTACAGGTAAATCCAGATATCTAGGGGTAAAGCCCAACATCTAGAGGAAAAGCCAAATATATAGATATAAAACCCAAAATCTAGAGGTAAAGCTCAATATCTAGACGTAAAGCCCAAAATCTAGATGAAAAGCACAACTTCTAGATCTAAAGCCCAACATCTAGAGGTAAAGACCAATAGCTAGAGGTAAAACCCAACATCTAGAGGTAAAGCCAGATATCTAGAGGTAAAGCCCAACGTCTGGAGGTAAAGCCCATCATCTAGTCCTACAGCCCAATGTCTGCAGGTAAAGCCCAACTTACAGAGGTGAAGGCAAACATCTAGATGTAAAACCCCAAATCTAGAGGTAAAGCCCAACATCTAGAGGAAAAGCCAAATATATATATATTTAAAACCCAAAATCTAGAGGTAAAGCCCAACATCTAGAGGTAAAGCCAGATATCTAGGGGTAAAGGCCAACATCTAGAGGAAAAGCCAAATATATAGATTTAAAACCCAAAATCTAGAGGTAAAGCCCAATATCAAGACGTAAAGGCCAAAATCTAGATGTAAAGCCCAGCTTCTTGATCTAAAGCCCAAAATCTAGATGTAAAGCCCAAATTCTAGATCGAACGCCCAAAATCTAGAGATAAAGACCAATATCTAGAGGTAAAACCCAACATCTAGAGGTAAAGCCAGATATCTAGAGGTAAAGCCCAACATCTAGAGGAAAAGCAAAAGATATAGATTTCAAACCCAAATTCTAGAGTTAAATCCCAACATCTAGAGGTAAATACCAAAGTCTAGATGTCAAGCTCAACTTCCAGATTTAAAGTCAAAAAACCTAAATGTAAATACCAATACCTAGAAGTAGAGCCCAAAATGTAGAGGTAAAGCCCAACATCTAGAGATAAAGCCCAATATTTAGAGTTTAAGCGCATCATTTAGAGGTAAAGCCAGATAACTAGAGGTAAAGCCCATCATCTAGTCCTACAGCCCAATGTCTGCAGGTAAAGCCGAACTTACAGAGGTGAAGGCAAACATGTAGATGTAAAACCCAAAATCTAGAGGTAAAGCCAACATCTAGAGGTAAAGCCCAATATTTAGAGTTTAAGCGCATCATTTAGAGGTAAAGCCCAAAATCTAGATGTAAAGCCCAACTTCTAGAGGTAAAGCCCATCATCTAGTCCTACAGCCCAATGTCTGCAGGTAAAGCCCAACTTACAGAGGTGAAGGCAAACATCTAGATGTAAAACCGAAAATCTAGAGGTAAAGCCCAACATCTAGACTTAAAGCCCAAAATCTAGATGAAAAGCACAACTTCTAGATCGAAAGCCCAACATCTAGAGGTAAAGACCAATAGCTAGAGGTAAAACCCAACATCTAGAGGTATAGCCAGATATCTAGAGGTAAAGCCCAACGTCTGGAGGTAAAGCCCATCATCTAGTCCTACAGCCCAATGTCTGCAGGTAAAGCCCAACTTACAGAGGTGAAGGCAAACATCTAGATGTAAAACCCCAAATCTAGCGGTAAAGCCCAACATCTAGAGGAAAAGCCAAATATATCGATATAAAACCCAAAATCTAGAGGTAAAGCCCAATATCTAGACGTAAAGCCCAAAATCTAGATGAAAAGCACAACTTCTAGATCGAAAGCCCAACATCTAGAGGTAAAGACCAATATCTAGAGGTAAAACCCAACATCTAGAGGTATAGCCAGATATCTAGAGGTAAAGCCCAACGTCTGGAGGTAAAGCCCATCATCTAGTCCTACAGCCCAATGTCTGCAGGTAAAGCCCAACTTACAGAGGTGAAGGCAAACATCTAGATGTAAAACCCCAAATCTAGCGGTAAAGCCCAACATCTAGAGGAAAAGCCAAATATATAGATATAAAACCCAAAAACTAAAGGTAAAGCCCAATATCTAGACGTAAAGCCCAAAATCTAGATGAAAAGCACAACTTCTAGATCGAAAGCCCAACATCTAGAGGTAAAGACCAATATCTAGAGGTAAAACCAAACATCTAGAGGTAAAGCTAGATATCTAGAGGTAAAGCCCAACATCTAGAGGAAAAGCAAAATATATAGATTTCAAACCCAAATTCTAGAGTTAAATCCCAAAATCTAGAGGTAAATCCCAAAGTCTAGATGTAAAGCTCAACTTACAGATTTAAAGTCAAAAATCTAAATGTAAATACCAATACCTAGATGTAGAGCCCAAAATGTAGAGGTAAAGCCCAACATCTAGAGATAAAGCCAGATATATAGATCTAAACCCCAAAATCTAGAGGTGAAGCCCAATATTTAAATGTAAAGCCCAAAATCTAGATGTAAAGCCCAACTTCTAGATCTAAAGCCGAAAATATAGTTGTAAAGCCCAACTTCTAAATCTAAAGCCCAACATCTGGAGGAAAAGCCCAATATTTAGAGTTTAAGCGCATCATTTAGAGGTAAAGCCAGATATCTAGAGGTAAAGCCCAACGTCTGGAGGTAAAGCCCATCATCTAGTCCTACAGCCCAATGTCTGCAGGTAAAGCCCAACTTACAGAGGTGAAGGCAAACATCTAGATGTAAAACCCCAAATCTAGATGTAAAGCCCAACATCTAGAGGAAAAGCCAAATATATATAGATTTAAAACCCAAAACCTAGAGGTAAAGCCCAATACCTAGACCTAAAGCCCAATATCTAGACGTAAAGCACAAAATCTAGATGTAAAGCCCAAATTCTAGATCTAAAGCCCAAAATCTAGATGTAAAGCCCAAATTCTTGGTCTAACACCCAAAATCTAGAGGTAAAGACCAATATCTAGAGGTAAAACCCAACATCTAGAGGTAAAGCCAGATATCTAGAGGTAAAGCCCAACATCTAGAGGAAAAGCAAAATATATAGATTTCAAACCCAAATTCTAGAGTTAAATCCCAACATCTAGGGGTAAACCCCAACTTCCAGAGTTAAAGTCCAAAATCTAGAGGTAAACACCAATACCTAGAGTTAGAGCCCAACATCTAGAGATATGCCAAATATATAGTTTTAAAACCCAAAATCTAGAGATAAAGCCGAACATCTAAATGTAAAGCAAAACATCTAGATGTAATCCAAACATCTAGAGGTAAAGCCTAACATCTACAGGTAAATCCAGATATCTAGGGGTAAAGCCCAACATCTAGAGGAAAAGCCAAATATATAGATATAAAACCCAAAATCTAGAGGTAAAGCCCAATATCTAGACGTAAAGATCAAAATCTAGATATAAATCCCAACTTCTAGATCTAAAGCCCAAAATATAGATGTAAATCCCAACTTCTAAATCTAAAGCCCAACATCTAGAGGTAAAGCCCAATATTTAGAGTTTAAGCGCATCATTTAGAGGTAAAGCCCAAAATCTAGATGTAAAGCTCAACTTCTAGAGGTAAAGCCCATCATCTAGTCCTACAGCCTAATGGCTGCAGGTAAAGCCCAGCTTACAGAGGTGAAGGCAAACATCAGGATGTAAAACCCAAAATCTAGAGGTAAAGCCCAACATCTAGAGGAAAAGCCAAATATATAGATTTAAAACCCAAAATCTAGAGGTAAAGCCCAATATCTAGACCTAAAGCCCAATATCTAGACGTAAAGCCCAAAATCTAGATGAAAAGCACAACTTCTAGATCTAAAGCCCAACATCTAGAGGTAAAGCCAGATATCTAGAGGTAAAGCCCAACGTCTGGAGGTAAAGCCCATCATCTAGTCCTACAGCCCAATGTCTGCAGGTAAAGCCCAACTTACAGAGGTGAAGGCAAACATCTAGATGTAAAACCCCAAATCTAGCGGTAAAGCCCAACATCTAGAGGAAAAGCCAAATATATATATATTTAAAACCCAAAATCTAGAGGTGAAGCCCCAGATCTAGAGGTAAAGCCAGATATCTAGAGGTAAAGCCCAACATCTAGAGGAAAAGCAAAATATATAGATTTCAAACCCAAATTCTAGAGTTAAATCCCAACATCTAGATGTAAAGCCCAACTTCCAAAGTTAAAGTCCAAAATCTAGAGGTAAACACCAATACCTAGTGTTACAGCCCAAAATCTAGAGATAAAGCCCAACATCTAGAAGAAAAGCCAAATATATAGATTTAAAACCCAAAATCTAGAGATAAAGCCGAACATCTAAATGTACAGCAAAACATCTAGATGTAATCCAAACATCTAGAGGTAAAGCCTAACATCTAGAGGTGAAGCACAATATATAGAGGTATAACCCAACATCTAGAGATAAAGAAAAACATCTAAATGTAAAGCAAAACATCTAGATGTAAACCCCTACATCTAGAGGTAAAGTCCAATATCTAGACCTAAAGACCAACATCTAGAGGTAAAACCCAACATCTAGTGGTAAAGCCCAACGTCTGGAGGTAAAGCCCAGATTCTAGAGAGAAGCCAAAAATCCAGATGGAAAACCCAAAATCTAGAGGTAAAGCCCAACATCTACAGGTAAATCCAGATATCTAGGGGTAAAGCCCAACATCTAGAGGAAAAGCCAAATATATCGATATAAAACCCAAAATCTAGAGGTAAAGCCCAATATCTAGACGTAAAGCCCAAAACCTAGATGAAAAGCACAACTTCTAGATCTAAAGCCCAACATCTAGAGGTAAAGACCAATAGCTAGAGGTAAAACCCAACATCTAGAGGTAAAGCCAGATATCTAGAGGTAAAGCCCAACGTCTGGAGGTAAAGCCCATCATCTAGTCCTACAGCCCAATGTCTGCAGGTAAAGCCCAACTTACAGAGGTGAAGGCAAACATCTAGATGTAAAACCCCAAATCTAGCGGTAAAGCCCAACATCTAGAGGAAAAGCCAAATATATATATATTTAAAACCCAAAATCTAGAGGTGAAGCCCAACATTTAGAGGTAAAGCCAGATATCTAGGGGTAAAGGCCAACATCTAGAGGAAAAGCCAAATATATAGATTTAAAACCCAAAATCTAGAGGTAAACCCAATATCTAGACGTAAAGCCCAAAATCTAGATGTAAAGCCCAAATTCTAGATCTAACACCCAAAATCTAGAGGTAAAGACCAATATCTAGAGGTAAAACCCAACATCTACAGGTAAATCCAGATATCTAGGGGTAAAGCCCAACATCTAGAGGAAAAGCCAAATATATAGATATAAAACCCAAAACCTAGAGGTAAAGCCCAACATCTAGAGGTAAAGACCAATATCTAGAGGTAAAACCCAACATCTAGAGGAAAAGCCAAATATATAATTTAAAACCCAAAATCTAGAGGTAAAGCCCAATATCTAGACGTAAAGCCCAAAATCTAGATGAAAAGCACAACTTCTAGATCTAAAGCCCAACATCTAGAGGTAAAGACCAATATCTAGAGGTAAAACCCAACATCTAGAGGTAAAGCCAGATATCTAGAGGTAAAGCCCAACATCTAGAGGAAAAGCCAAATATATAGATTTCAAACCCAAATTCTAGAGTTAAATCCCAACATCTAGGGGTAAACCCCAACTTCCAGAGTTAAAGTCCAAAATCTAGAGGTAAACACCAATACCTAGAGTTAGAGCCCAAAATCTAGAGATATGCCAAATATATAGATTTAAAACCCAAAATCTAGAGATAAAGCCGAACGTCTAAATGTAAAGCAAAACATCTAGATGTAATCCAAACATCTAGAGGTAAAGCCTAACATCTAGAGGTGAAGCACAACATATAGAGGTATAACCCAACATCTAGAGATAAAGACCAACATCTAAATGTAAAGCAAAACATCTAGATGTAAAACCCTACATCTAGAGGTAAAGTCCAATATCTAGACCTAAAGACCAACATCTAGAGGTAAAACCCAACATCTAGTGGTAAAGCCCAACGTCTGGAGGTAAAGCCCAGATTCTAGAGAGAAGCCAAAAATCCAGATGGAAAACCCAAAATCTAGAGGTAAAGCCCAACATCTACAGGTAAATCCAGATATCTAGGGGTAAAGCCCAACATCTAGAGGAAAAGCCAAATATATAGATATAAAACCCAAAATCTAGAGGTAAAGCTCAATATCTAGACGTAAAGCCCAAAATCTAGATGAAAAGCACAACTTCTAGATCTAAAGCCCAACATCTAGAGGTAAAGACCAATAGCTAGAGGTAAAACCCAACATCTAGAGGTAAAGCCAGATATCTAGAGGTAAAGCCCAACGTCTGGAGGTAAAGCCCATCATCTAGTCCTACAGCCCAATGTCTGCAGGTAAAGCCCAACTTACAGAGGTGAAGGCAAACATCTAGATGTAAAACCCCAAATCTAGAGGTAAAGCCCAACATCTAGAGGAAAAGCCAAATATATATATATTTAAAACCCAAAATCTAGAGGTAAAGCCCAACATCTAGAGGTAAAGCCAGATATCTAGGGGTAAAGGCCAACATCTAGAGGAAAAGCCAAATATATAGATTTAAAACCCAAAATCTAGAGGTAAAGCCCAATATCAAGACGTAAAGGCCAAAATCTAGATGTAAAGCCCAGCTTCTTGATCTAAAGCCCAAAATCTAGATGTAAAGCCCAAATTCTAGATCGAACGCCCAAAATCTAGAGATAAAGACCAATATCTAGAGGTAAAACCCAACATCTAGAGGTAAAGCCAGATATCTAGAGGTAAAGCCCAACATCTAGAGGAAAAGCAAAAGATATAGATTTCAAACCCAAATTCTAGAGTTAAATCCCAACATCTAGAGGTAAATACCAAAGTCTAGATGTCAAGCTCAACTTCCAGATTTAAAGTCAAAAAACCTAAATGTAAATACCAATACCTAGAAGTAGAGCCCAAAATGTAGAGGTAAAGCCCAACATCTAGAGATAAAGCCCAATATTTAGAGTTTAAGCGCATCATTTAGAGGTAAAGCCAGATAACTAGAGGTAAAGCCCATCATCTAGTCCTACAGCCCAATGTCTGCAGGTAAAGCCGAACTTACAGAGGTGAAGGCAAACATGTAGATGTAAAACCCAAAATCTAGAGGTAAAGCCAACATCTAGAGGTAAAGCCCAATATTTAGAGTTTAAGCGCATCATTTAGAGGTAAAGCCCAAAATCTAGATGTAAAGCCCAACTTCTAGAGGTAAAGCCCATCATCTAGTCCTACAGCCCAATGTCTGCAGGTAAAGCCCAACTTACAGAGGTGAAGGCAAACATCTAGATGTAAAACCGAAAATCTAGAGGTAAAGCCCAACATCTAGACTTAAAGCCCAATATCTAGACTTAAACCCAAAATCTAGATGTAAACCCCAACTTCTAGATCTAAAGCCCAAAATCTAGATGTAAAGTCCAAATTCTAGATCTAACGCCCAAAATCTAGAGATAAAGACCAATATCTAGAAGTAAAGCCCAACATCTAGAGGTAAAGCAGATATCTAGAGGTAAAGCCCAATATCTAGAAGAAAAGCCAAATATATAGATTTATAACCCAAAATCTAGAGATAAAGCCGAACATCTAAATGTAAAGCAAAACATCTAGATGTAATCCAAACATCTAGAGGTAAAGCCTAACATCTACAGGTAAATCCAGATATCTAGGGGTAAAGCCCAACATCTAGAGGAAAAGCCGAATATATAGATATAAAACCCAAAATCTAGAGGTAAAGCCCAATATCTAGACGTAAAGATCAAAATCTAGATATAAATCCCAACTTCTAGATCTAAAGCCCAAAATATAGATGTAAATCCCAACTTCTAAATCTAAAGCCCAACATCTAGAGGTAAAGCCCAATATTTAGAGTTTAAGCGCATCATTTAGAGGTAAAGCCCAAAATCTAGATGTAAAGCTCAACTTCTAGAGGTAAAGCCCATCATCTAGTCCTACAGCCTAATGGCTGCAGGTAAAGCCCAGCTTACAGAGGTGAAGGCAAACATCAGGATGTAAAACCCAAAATCTAGAGGTAAAGCCCAACATCTAGAGGAAAAGCCAAATATATAGATTTAAAACCCAAAATCTAGAGGTAAAGCCCAATATCTAGACCTAAAGCCCAATATCTAGACGTAAAGCCCAAAATCTAGATGAAAAGCACAACTTCTAGATCTAAAGCCCAACATCTAGAGGTAAAGACCAATAGCTAGAGGTAAAACCCAGCATCTAGAGGTAAAGCCAGATATCTAGAGGTAAAGCCCAACGTCTGGAGGTAAAGCCCATCATCTAGTCCTACAGCCCAATGTCTGCAGGTAAAGCCCAAATTACAGAGGTGAAGGCAAACATCTAGATGTAAAACCCCAAATCTAGAGGTAAAGCCCAACATCTAGAGGAAAAGCCAAATATATATATATTTAAAACCCAAAATCTAGAGGTAAAGCCCAACATCTAGAGGTAAAGACAGATATCTAGAGGTAAAGCCCAACATATAGAGGAAAAGCAAAATATATAGATTTCAAACCCAAATTCTAGACTTAAATCCCAACATCTAGATGTAAAGCCCAACTTCCAAAGTTAAAGTCCAAAATCTAGAGGTAAACACCAATACCTATTGTTAGAGCCCAAAATCTAGAGATAAAGCCCAACATCTAGAGATAAAGCCAAATATATAGATTTAAAACCCAAAATCTAGAGATAAAGCCGAACATCTAAATGTAAAGCAAAACATCTAGATGTAATCCAAACATCTAGAGGTAAAGCCTAACATCTAGAGGTGAAGCAAAACATATAGAGGTATAACCCAACATCTAGAGATAAAGACCAACATCTAAATGTAAAGCAAAACATCTAGATGTAAAACCCTACATCTAGAGGTAAAGTCCAATATCTAGACCTAAAGACCAACATCTAGAGGTAAAACCCAACATCTAGTGGTAAAGCCCAACGTCTGGAGGTAAAGCCCAGATTCTAGAGAGAAGCCAAATATCCAGATGGAAAACCCAAAATCTAGAGGTAAAGCCCAACATCTACAGGTAAATCCAGATATCTAGGGGTAAAGCCCAACATCTAGAGGAAAAGCCAAATATATAGATATAAAACCTAAAACCTAGAGGTAAAGCCCAACATCTAGAGGTAAAGACCAATATCTAGAGGTAAAACCCAACATCTAGAGGTAAAGCCAGATATCTAGAGGTAAAGCCCAACATCTAGAGGAAAAGCAAAATATATAGATTTCAAACCCAAATTCTAGAGTTAAATCCCAACATCTAGAGGTAAATCCCAAAGTCTAGATGTAAAGCTCAACTTCCAGATTTAAAGTCAAAAAATCTAAATGTAAATACCAATACCTAGAGGTAGAGCTCAAAATGTAGAGGTAAAGCCCAACATCTAGAGATAAAGCCAGGTATATAGATCTAAACCCCAAAATCTAGAGGTGAAGCCCAATATCTAGACGTAAAGCCCAAAATCTAGATGTAAAGCCCAACTTCTAGACCTAAAGCCCAAAATCTAGATGTAAACCCAACTTCTAAATCTAAAGCCCAACATCTAGAGGTAAAGCCCAATATTTAGAGTTTAAGCGCATCATTTAGAGGTAAAGCCAGATAACTAGAGGTAAAGCCCAACGTCTGGAGGTAAAGCCCATCATCTAGTCCTACAGCCCAATGTCTGCAGGTAAAGCCCAACTTACAGAGGTGAAGGCAAACATCTAGATGTAAAACCCAAAATCTAGAGGTAAAGCCCAACATCTAGAGGAAAAGCCAAATATATATATATTTAAAACCCAAAACCTAGAGGTAAAGCCCAACATCTAGATGTAAACCCCAACTTCTAGATCTAAAGCCCAACATCTAGATGTAAAGCCCAAATTCTAGATCTAACGCCCAAAATCTAGAGATAAAGACCAATATCTAGAAGTAAAACCCAACATCTAGAGGTAAAGCCGATATCTAGAGGTAAAGCCCAACATCTAGAAGAAAAGCCAAATATATAGATTTAAAACCCAAAATCTAGAGATAAAGCCGAACATCTAAATGTAAAGCAAAACATCTAGATGTAATCCAAACATCTAGAGGTAAAGCCTAACATCTAGAGGTGAAGCACAACATATAGAGGTATAACCCAACATCTAGAGATAAAGACCAACATCTAAATGTAAAGCAAAACATCTAGATGTAAAACCCTACATCTAGAGGTAAAGTCCAATATCTAGACCTAAAGACCAACATCTAGAGGTAAAACCCAACATCTAGTGGTAAAGCCCAACGTCTGGAGGTAAAGCCCAGATTCTAGAGAGAAGCCAAAAATCCAGATGGAAAACCCAAAATCTAGAGGTAAAGCCCAACATCTACAGGTAAATCCAGATATCTAGGGGTAAAGCCCAACATCTAGAGGAAAAGCCAAATATATAGATATAAAACCCAAAATCTAGAGGTAAAGCTCAATATCTAGACGTAAAGCCCAAAATCTAGATGAAAAGCACAACTTCTAGATCTAAAGCCCAACATCTAGAGGTAAAGCCCAATATTTACAGGTAAAACCCAACATCTAGAGGTAAAGCCAGATATCTAGAGGTAAAGCCCAACATCTAGAGGAAAAGCAAAATATATAGATTTCAAACCCAAATTCTAGAGTTAAATCCCAACATCTAGAGGTAAATCCCAAAGTCTAGATGTAAAGCTCAACTTCCAGATTTAAAGTCAAAAAATCTAAATGTAAATACCAATACCTAGAGGTAGAGCCCAAAATGTAGAGGTAAAGCCCAACATCTAGAGATAAAGCCAGATATATAGATCTAAACCCCAAAATCTAGAGGTGAAGCCCAATATCTAGACGTAAAGCCCAAAATCTAGATGTAAAGCCCAACTTCTAAATCTAAAGCCCAAAATCTAGATGTAAAGCCCAACTTCTAAATCTAAAGCCCAACATCTAGAGGTAAAGCCCAATATTTAGAGTTTAAGCGCATCATTTAGAGGTAAAGCCAGATATCTAGAGGTAAAGCCCAACGTCTGGAGGTAAAGCCCATCATCTAGTCCTACAGCCCAATGTCTGCAGGTAAAGCCCAACTTACAGAGGTGAAGGCAAACATCTAGATGTAAAACCCCAAATCTAGCGGTAAAGCCCAACATCTAGAGGAAAAGCCAAATATATATATATTTAAAACCCAAAACCTAGAGTTAAAGCCCAACATCTAGAGGTAAAGCCAGATATCTAGGGGTAAAGCCCAACATCTAGAGGAAAAGCCCAATATCTAGATTAAAAACCCAAAATCTAGAGGTAAAGCCCAACTTCTAGATCTAAAGCCCAACATCTAGATGTAAAGCCCAAATTCTTGATCTAACGCCCAAAATCTAGAGATAAAGACCAATATCTAGAGGTAAAACCCAACATCTAGAATTAAAGCCAGATATCTAGAGGTAAAGCCCAACATCTAGAGGAAAAGCAAAATATATAGATTTCAAACCCAAATTCTAGAGTTAAATCCCAACATCTAGGGGTAAACCCCAACTTCCAGAGTTAAATTCCAAAATGTAGAGGTAAATACCAATACCTAGAGTTAGAGCCCAAAATCTAGAGATATGCCAAATATATAGATTTAAAACCCAAAATCTAGAGATAAAGCCAAACGTCTAAATGTAAAGCAAAACATCTAGATGTAATCCAAACATCTAGAGGTAAAGCCTAACATCTAGAGGTGAAGCACAACATATAGAGGTATAACCCAACATCTAGAGATAAAGACCAACATCTAAATGTAAAGCAAAACATCTAGATGTAAAACCCTACATCTAGAGGTAAAGTCCAATATCTAGACCTGAAGACCAACATCTAGAGGTTAACCCCAACATCTAGTGGTAAAGCCCAACGTCTGGAGGTAAAGCCCAGATTCTAGAGAGAAGCCAAAAATCCAGATGGAAAACCCAAAATCTAGAGGTAAAGCCCAACATCTACAGGTAAATCCAGATATCTAGGGGTAAAGCCCAACATCTAGAGGAAAAGACCAATATCTAGAGGTAAAACCCAACATCTAGAGGTAAAGCCAGATATCTAGAGGTAAAGCCCAACATCTAGAGGAAAAGCAAACTATATAGATTTCAAACCCAAATTCTAGAGTTAAATCCCAACATCTAGAGGTAAATCCCAAAGTCTAGATGTAAAGCTCAACTTCCAGATTTAAAGTCAAAAAATCTAAATGTAAATACCAATACCTAGAGGTAGAGCCCAAAATGTAGAGGTAAAGCCCAACATCTAGAGGAAAAGCCAAATATATAGATATAAAACCTAAAATCTAGAGGTAAAGCCCAATATCTAGACGTAAAGCCCAAAATCTAGATGTAAAGCCCAACTTCTAAATCTAAAGCCCAACATCTAGAGGTAAAGAACAATATCTAGAGGTAAAAACCAACATCTAGAGGTAAAGCCAGATATCTAGAGGTAAAGCCCAATGTCTGGAGGTAAAGCCCATCATCTAGTCCTACAGCCCAATGTCTGCAGGTAAAGCCCAACTTACAGAAGTGAAGGCAAACATCTAGATGTAAAACCCAAAATCTAGAGGTAAAGCCCAACATCTAGAGGAAAAGCCAAATATATATATATTTAAAACCCAAAACCTAGAGGTAAAGCCCAACATCTAGGGGTAAAGCCAGTTAACTAGCGGTAAAGCCCAACATCTATAGGAAAAGCCAAATATATAGATTTAAAACCCAAAATCTAGAGGTAAAGCCCAATATCTAGACGTAAAGCCCAAAATCTAGATGTAAAGCCCAACTTCTAGATCTAACGCCTAAAATCTAGAGATAAAGACCAATATCTAGAAGTAAAACCCAACATCTAGAGGTAAAGCCGATATCTAGAGGTAAAGCCCAACATCTAGAAGAAAAGCCAAATATATAGATTTAAAACCCAAAATCTAGAGATAAAGCCGAACATCTAAATGTAAAGCAAAACATCGAGATGTAATCCAAACATCTAGAGGTAAAGCCTAACATCTAGAGGTGAAGCACAACGTATAGAGGTATAACCCAACATCTAGAGATAAAGACCAACATCTAAATGTAAAGCAAAACATCTAGATGTAAAACCCTACATCTAGAGGTAAAGTCCAATATCTAGACCTAAAGACCAACATCTAGAGGTAAAAACCAACATCTAGTGGTAAAGCCCAACGCCTGGAGTTAAAGCCCAGATTCTAGAGAGAAGCCAAAAATCCAGATGTAAAAACCAAAATCTAGAGGTAAAGCCCAACATCTACAGGTAAATCCAGATATCTAGGGGTAAAGCCCAACATCTAGAGGAAAAGCCAAATATATAGATATAAAACCCAAAATCTAGAGGTAAAGCCCAATATCTAGCCGTAAAGCCCAAAATCTAGATGAAAAGCACAACTTCTAGATCTAAAGCAAAACATCTAGAGGTAAAGACCAATATCTAGAGGTAAAACCCAACATCTAGAGGTAAAGCCAGATATCTAGAGGTAAAGCCCAACGTCTGGAGGTAAAGCCCATCATCTAGCCCTACAGCCCAATGTCTGCAGGTAAAGCCCAACTTACAGAGGTGAAGGCAAACATCTAGATGTAAAACCCCAAATCTAGAGGTAAAGCCCAACATCTAGAGGAAAAGCCAAATATATATATATTTAAAACCCAAAATCTAGAGATAAAGCCCAACATTTAGAGATAAAGCCAGATATCTAGGGGTAAAGCCCAACATCTAGAGGAAAAGCCAAATATATAGATTTAAAACACAAAATCTAGAGGTAAAGCCCGATATCTAGATGTAAAGCCCAGCTTCTAGATCTAAAGCCCACAATCTAGATGTAAAGCCAAAATTCTAGATCTAACACACAAAATCTAGAGGTAAAGGCCAATATCTAGAGGTAAAATCCAACATCTATAGGTAAAGCCCAACATCTAGAGGAAAAGCAAAATATATAGATTTCAAACCCAAATTCTAGAGTTAAATCCCGACATGTAGGGGTAAACCCCAACTTCCAGAATTAAAGTCCAAAATCTAGAGGTAAACACCAATACCTAGAGTTAGAGCCCAAAATCTAGAGATATGCCAAATATATAGATTTAAAACCCAAAATCTAGAGATAAAGCCGAACATCTAAATGTAAAGCAAAACATCTAGATGTAATCCAAACATCTAGAGGTAAAGCCTAACATCTAGAGGTGAAGCACAACATATAGAGGTATAACCCAACATCTAGAGATAAAGACCAACATCTAAATGTAAAGGAAAACATCTAGACGTAAAACCCTACATCTAGAGGTAAAGTCCAATATCTAGACCTAAAGACCAACATCTAGAGGTAAAACTCATCATCTAGTGGTAAAGCCCAACGTCTGGAGGTAAAGCCCAGATTCTAGAGAGAAGCCAAAAATCCAGATGTAAAAACCAAAATCTAGAGGTAAAGCCCAACATCTACAGGTAAATCCAGATATCTAGGGGTAAGGCCCAACATCTAGAGAAAAAGCCAAATATATAGCTTTAAAGCCCAAAATCTAGATGTAAAGCACCACTTCTAGATCTAAAGCCCAACATCTAGATGTAAAGCCCAAATTCTAGATCTAACGCCCAAAATCTAGAGATAAAGACCAATATCTAGAGGTAAAACCCAACATCTAGAGTTAAAGCCAGATATCTAGATGTAAAGCCCAACATCTAGGCGAAAAGCAAAATATATAGATTTCAAACCCAAATTCTAGAGTTAAATCCCAACATCTAGTGGTAAACCCCAACTTCCAGAGTTAAAGTCCAAAATCTAGAGGTAAACACCAATACCTAGAGTTAGAGCCCAAAATCTAGAGATATGCCAAATATATAGATTTAAAACCCAAAATCTAGAGATAAAGCCGAACGTCTAAATGTAAAGGAAAACATCTAGATGTAATGCAAACATCTAGAGGTAAAGCCTAACAACTAGAGGTGAAGCACAACATATAGAGGTATAACCCAACATCTAGAGATAAAGACCAACATCTAAATGTAAAGCAAAACATCTAGATGTAAACCCCTACATCTAGAGGTAAAGTCCAATATCTAGACCTAAAGACCAACATCTAGAGGTAAAACCCAACATCTAGTGGTAAAGCCCAACGTCTGGAGGTAAAGCCCAGATTCTAGAGAGAAGCCAAAAATCCAGATGGAAAAACCAAAATCTAGAGGTAAAGCCCAACATCTACAGGTAAATCCAGATATCTAGGGGTAAAGCCCAACATCTAGAGGAAAAGCCAAATATATAGATTTAAAGCCCAAAATCTAGATGTAAAGCCCAACTTCTAGATCTAAAGCCCAACATCTAGATGTAAAGCCCAAATTCTAGATCTAACGCCCAAAATCTAGGGATAAAGACCAATATCTAGAGGTAAAACCCAACATCTAGTGGTAAAGCCAGATATCTAGAGGTAAAGCCCAACATCTAGAGGAAAAGCAAAATATATAGATTTCAAACCCAAATTCTAGAGTTAAATCCCAACATCTAGGGGTAAACCCCAACTTCCAGAGTTAAAGTCCAAAATCTAGAGGTAAACACCAATACCTAGAGTTAGAGCCCAAAATCTAGAGATATGCCAAATATATAGATTTAAAACCCAAAATCTAGAGATAAAGCCGAACGTCTAAATGTAAAGCAAAACATCTAGATGTAATGCAAACATCTAGAGGTAAAGCCTAACAACTAGAGGTGAAGCACAACATATAGAGGTATAACCCAACATCTAGAGATAAAGACCAACATCTAAATGTAAAGCAAAACATCTAGATGTAAAACCCTACATCTAGAGGTAAAGTCCAATATCTAGACCTAAAGACCAACATCTAGAGGTTAACCCCAACATCTAGTGGTAAAGCCCAACGTCTGGAGGTAAAGCCCAGATTCTAGAGAGAAGCCAAAAATCCAGATGGAAAACCCAAAATCTAGAGGTAAAGCCCAACATCTACAGGTAAATCCAGATATCTAGGGGTAAAGCCCAACATCTAGAGGAAAAGACCAATACCTAGAGGTAAAACCCAACATCTAGAGGTAAAGCCAGATATCTAGAGGTAAAGCCCAACATCTAGAGGAAAAGCAAAATATATAGATTTGAAACCCAAATTCTAGAGTTAAATCCCAACATCTAGAGGTAAATCCCAAAGTCTAGATGTAAAGCTCAACTTCCAGATTTAAAGTCAAAAATCCAAATGTAAATACCAACACCTAGAGGTAGAGCCCAAAATGTAGAGGTAAAGCCCAACATCTAGAGATAAAGCCAGATATATAGATCTAAACCCCAAAATCTAGAGGTGAAGCCCAATATCTAGACGTAAAGCCCAAAATCTAGATGTAAAGCCCAACTTCTAAATCTAAAGCCCAAAATCTAGATGTAAAGCCCAACTTCTAAATCTAAAGCCCAACATCTAGAGGTAAAGCCCAATATTTAGAGTTTAAGCTCATCATTTAGAGGTAAAGCCAGATATCTAGAGGTAAAGCCCAACGTCTGGAGGTAAAGCCCATCATCTAGTCCTACAGCCCAATGTCTGCAGGTAAAGCCCAACTTACAGAGGTGAAGGCAAACATCTAGATGTAAAACCCAAAATCTAGAGGTAAAGCCGAACATCTAGAGGTAAAGCCAGATATCTAGGGGTAAAGCCCAACATCTAGAGGAAAAGCCAGATATCTAGGGGTAAAGCCCAACATCTAGAGGAAAAGCCAAATATATAGATTTAAAACCCAAAATCTAGAGGTAAAGACAATATCTAGACGTAAAGCCCAAAATCTAGATGTAAACCCCAACTTCTAGATCTAAAGCCCAACATCTAGATGTAAAGCCCAACTTCTAAATCTAAAGCCCAAAATCTAGATGTAAAGCCCAAATTCTAGATCTAACGCCCAAAATCTAGAGATAAAGACCAATATCTAGAAGTAAAACCCAACATCTAGAGGTAAAGCCGATATCTAGAGGTAAAGCCCAACATCTAGAAGAAAAGCCAAATATATAGATTTAAAACCCAAAATCTAGAGATAAAGCCGAACATCTAAATGTAAAGCAAAACATCTAGATGTAATCCAAACATCTAGAGGTAAAGCCTAACATCTAGAGGTGAAGCACAACATATAGAGGTATAACCCAACATCTAGAGATAAAGACCAACATCTAAATGTAAAGCAAAACATCTAGATGTAAAACCCTACATCTAGAGGTAAAGTCCAATATCTAGACCTAAAGACCAACATCTAGAGGTAAAAACCAACATCTAGTGGTAAAGCCCAACGCCTGGAGGTAAAGCCCAGATTCTAGAGAGAAGCCAAAAATCCAGATGTAAAAACCAAAATCTAGAGGTAAAGCCCAACATCTACAGGTAAATCCAGATATCTAGGGGTAAAGCCCAACATCTAGAGGAAAAGCCAAATATATAGATTTAAAGCCCAAAATCTAGATGTAAAGCCCAACTTCTAGATCTAAAGCCCAACATCTAGATGTAAAGACCAAATTCTTGATCTAACGCCCAAAATCTAGAGATAAAGACCAATATCTAGAGGTAAAACCCAACATCTAGAGGTAAAGCCAGATATCTAGAGGTAAAGCCCAACATCTAGAGGAAAAGCAAAAGATATAGATTTCAAACCCAAATTCTAGAGTTAAATCCCAACATCTAGGGGTAAACCCCAACTTCCAGAGTTAAAGTCCAAAATCTAGAGGTAAACACCAATACCTAGAGTTAGAGCCCAAAATCTAGAGATATGCCAAATATATAGATTTAAAACCCAAAATCTAGAGATAAAGCCGAACGTCTAAATGTAAAGCAAAACATCTAGATGTAATCCAAACATCTAGAGGTAAAGCCTAACAACTAGAGGTGAAACACCACATATAGAGGTATAACCCAACATCTAGAGATAAAGACCAACATCTAAATGTAAAGCAAAACATCTAGATGTAAAACCCTACATCTAGAGGTAAAGTCCAATATCTAGACCTAAAGACCAACATCTAGAGGTAAAAACCAACATCTAGTGGTAAAGCCCAACGTCTGGAGGTAAAGCCCAGATTCTAGAGAGAAGCCAAAAATCCAGATGGAAAACCCAAAATCTAGAGGTAAAGCCCAACATCTACAGGTAAATCCAGATATCTAGGGGTAAAGCCCAACATCTAGAGGAAAAGCCAAATATATAGATATAAAACCCAAAATCTAGAGGTAAAGCCCAATATCTAGACGTAAAGCCCAAAATCTAGATGAAAAGCAAAACTTCTAGATCTAAAGCCCAACATCTAGAGGTAAAGACCAATATCTAGAGGTAAAACCCAACATCTAGAGGTAAAGCCAGATATCTAGAGGTAAAGCCCAACATCTAGAGGAAAAGCAAAATATATAGATTTCAAACCCAAATTCTAGAGTTAAATCCCAACATCTAGAGGTAAATCCCAAAGTCTAGATGTAAAGCTCAACTTCCAGATTTAAAGTCAAAAATCTAAATGTAAATACCAATACCTAGAGGTAGAGCCCAAAATGTAGAGGTAAAGCCCAACATCTAGAGATAAAGCCAGATATATAGATCTAACCCCAAAATCTAGAGGTGAAGCCCAATATCTAGATCTAAAGCCCAAAATCTAGATGTAAAGGCCCACTTCTAAATCTAAAGCCCAACATCTAGAGGTAAAGCCCAATATTTAGAGTTTAAGCACATCATTTAGAGGTAAAGCCAGTTAACTAGAGGTAAAGCCCAACGTCTGGAGGTAAAGCCCATCATCTAGTCCTACAGCACAATGTCTGCAGGTAAAGCCCAACTTACAGAGGTGAAGGCAAACATCTAGATGTAAACCCCAAAATCTAGAGGTAAAGCCCAACATCTAGAGGAAAAGCCAAATATATATATATTTAAAACCCAAAACCTAGAGGTAAAGCCCAACATCTAGAGGTAAAGCCAGATATCTAGGGGTAAAGCCCAACATATAGAGGAAAAGCCAAATATATAGATTTAAAACCCAAAATCTAGAGGTAAAGCCCAATATCTAGACGTAAAGCCCAAAATCTAGATGTAAACCCCAAATTCTAGATCTAAAGCCCAAAATCTAGATGTAAAGCCCAAATTCTAGATCTAACGCCCAAAATCTAGAGATAAAGACCAATATCTAGAAGTAAAACCCAACATCTAGAGGTAAAGCCGATATCTAGAGGTAAAGCCCAACATCTAGAAGAAAAGCCAAATATATAGATTTAAAACCCAAAATCTAGAGATAAAGCCGAACATCTAAATGTAAAGCAAAACATCTAGATGTAATCCAAACATCTAGAGGTAAAGCCTAACATCTAGAGGTGAAGCACAACATATAGAGGTATAACCCAACATCTAGAGATAAAGACCAACATCTAAATGTAAAGCAAAACATCTAGATGTAAAACCCTACATCTAGAGGTAAAGTCCAATATCTAGACCTAAAGACCAACATCTAGAGGTAAAAACCAACATCTAGTGGTAAAGCCCAACGCCTGGAGGTAAAGCCCAGATTCTAGAGAGAAGCCAAAAATCCAGATGTAAAAACCAAAATCTAGAGGTAAAGCCCAACATCTACAGGTAAATCCAGATATCTAGGGGTAAAGCCCAACATCTAGAGGAAAAGCCAAATATATAGATTTAAAGCCCAAAATCTAGATGTAAAGCCCAACTTCTAGATCTAACGCCCAACATCTAGAGGTAAAGACCAATATCTAGAGGTAAAACCCAACATCTAGAGGTAAAGCCAGATATCTAGAGGTAAAGCCCAACATCTAGAGGAAAAGCAAAATATATAGATTTCAAACCCAAATTCTAGAGTTAAATCCCAACATCTAGAGGTAAATCCCAAAGTCTAGATGTAAAGCTCAACTTCCAGATTTAAAGTCAAAAATCCAAATGTAAATACCAACACCTAGAGGTAGAGCCCAAAATGTAGAGGTAAAGCCCAACATCTAGAGATAAAGCCAGATATATAGATCTAAACCCCAAAATCTAGAGGTGAAGCCCAATATCTAGACGTAAAGCCCAAAATCCAGATGTAAAGCCCAACTTCTAGATCTAAAGCCCAAAATATAAATGTAAAGCCCAACTTCTAAATCTAAAGCCCAACATCTAGAGGTAAAGCCCAATATTTAGAGTTGAAGCGCATCATTTAGAGGTAAAGCCCAAAATCTAGATGTAAAGCTCAACTTCTAGAGGGAAAGCCCATCATCTAGTCCTACAGCCTAATGGCTGCAGGTAAAGCCCAACTTAAAGAGGTGAAGGCAAACATCTAGATGTAAAACCCAAAATCTAGAGGTAAATCCCAACATCTAGGGGTAAACCCCAACTTCCAGAGTTAAAGTCCAAAATCTAGAGGTAAACACCAATACCTAGAGTTAGAGCCCAAAATCTAGAGATATGCCAAATATATAGATTTAAACCACAAAATGTAGAGATAAAGACCAACATCTAAATGTAAAGCAAAACATCTAGATGTAAAACCCTACATCTAGAGGTAAAGTCCAATATCTAGACCTAAAGACCAATATCTAGAGGTAAAACCCAACATCTAGTGGTAAAGCCCAACGTCTGGAGGTAAAGTCCAGATTCTAGAGAGAAGCCAAAAATCCAGATGGAAAACCCAAAATCTAGAGGTAAAGCCCAACATCTACAGGTAAATCCAGATATCTAGGGGTAAAGCCCAGCATCTAGAGGAAAAGCCAAATATATAGATATAAAACCCAAAATCTAGAGGTAAAGCCCAATATCTAGACGTAAAGATCAAAATCTAGATATAAATCCCAACTTCTAGATCTAAAGCCCAAAATATAGATGTAAATCCCAACTTCTAAATCTAAAGCCCAACATCTAGAGGTAAAGCCCAATATTTAGAGTTTAAGCCCATCATTTAGAGGTAAAGCCCAAAATCTAGATGTAAAGCTCAACTTCTAGAGGTAAAGCCCATCATCTAGTCCTACAGCCTAATGGCTGCAGGTAAAGCCCAGCTTACAGAGGTGAAGGCAAACATCAGGATGTAAAACCCAAAATCTAGAGGTAAAGCCCAACATCTAGAGGAAAAGCCAAATATATAGATTTAAAACCCAAAATCTAGAGGTAAAGCCCAATATCTAGACGTAAAGCCCAAAATCTAGATGAAAAGCACAACTTCTAGATCGAAAGCCCAACATCTAGAGGTAAAGACCAATATCTAGAGGTAAAACCCAACATCTAGAGGTAAAGCCAGATATCTAGAGGTAAAGCCCAACATCTAAAGGAAAAACAAAATATATAGATTTCAAACCCAAATTCTAGAGTTAAATCCCAACATCTAGAGGTAAATCCCAAAGTCTAGATGTAAAGCTCAACTTCCAGATTTAAAGTCAAAAATCCAAATGTAAATACCAACACCTAGAGGTAGAGCCCAAAATGTAGAGGTAAAGCCCAACATCTAGAGATAAAGCCAGATATATAGATCTAAACCCCAAAATCTAGAGGTGAAGCCCAATATCTAGACGTAAAGCCCAAAATCTAGATGTAAAGCCCAACTTCTAGCTCTAAAGCCCAAAATCTAGATGTAAAGCCCAACTTCTAAATCTAAAGCCCAACATCTAGAGGTAAAGCCCAATATTTAGAGTTTAAGCTCATCATTTAGAGGTAAAGCCAGATATCTAGAGGTAAAGCCCAACGTCTGGAGGTAAAGCCCATCATCTAGTCCTACAGCCCAATGTCTGCAGGTAAAGCCCAACTTACAGAGGTGAAGGCAAACATCTAGATGTAAAACCCAAAATCTAGAGGTAAAGCCGAACATCTAGAGGTAAAGCCAGATATCTAGGGGTAAAGCCCAACATCTAGAGGAAAAGCCAGATATCTAGGGGTAAAGCCCAACATCTAGAGGAAAAGCCAAATATATAGATTTAAAACCCAAAATCTAGAGGTAAAGACAATATCTAGACGTAAAGCCCAAAATCTAGATGTAAACCCCAACTTCTAGATCTAAAGCCCAACATCTAGATGTAAAGCCCAACTTCTAAATCTAAAGCCCAAAATCTAGATGTAAAGCCCAAATGCTAGATCTAACGCCCAAAATCTAGAGATAAAGACCAATATCTAGAAGTAAAACCCAACATCTAGAGGTAAAGCCGATATCTAGAGGTAAAGCCCAACATCTAGAAGAAAAGCCAAATATATAGATTTAAAACCCAAAATCTAGAGATAAAGCCGAACATCTAAATGTAAAGCAAAACATCTAGATGTAATCCAAACATCTAGAGGTAAAGCCTAACATCTAGAGGTGAAGCACAACATATAGAGGTATAACCCAACATCTAGAGATAAAGACCAACATCTAAATGTAAAGCAAAACATCTAGATGTAAAACCCTACATCTAGAGGTAAAGTCCAATATCTAGACCTAAAGACCAACATCTAGAGGTAAAAACCAACATCTAGTGGTAAAGCCCAACGTCTGGAGGTAAAGCCCAGATTCTAGAGAGAAGCCAAAAATCCAGATGTAAAAACCAAAATCTAGAGGTAAAGCCCAACATCTACAGGTAAATCCAGATATCTAGGGGTAAAGCCCAACATCTAGAGGAAAAGACAAATATATAGATTTAAAGCCCAAAATCTAGATGTAAAGCCCAACTTCTAGATCTAACGAACAAAATCT
The DNA here is from genome assembly GCF_034619465.1 of Leptosomus discolor. Classification (NCBI taxonomy): domain Eukaryota; kingdom Metazoa; phylum Chordata; class Aves; order Leptosomiformes; family Leptosomidae; genus Leptosomus; species Leptosomus discolor. The sequence continues at coordinate 2,838,612 of NW_028237782.1, read as the reverse complement.
AGAGATAAAGACCAATATCTAGAGGTAAAACCCAACATCTAGAGGTAAAGCCAGATATCTAGAGGTAAAGCCCAACATCTAGAGGAAAAGCAAAAGATACAGATTTCAAACCCAAATTCTAGAGTTAAATCCCAACATCTAGGGGTAAACCCCAACTTCCAGAGTTAAAGTCCAAAATCTAGAGGTAAACACCAATACCTAGAGTTAGAGCCCAAAATCTAGAGATATGCCAAATATATAGATTTAAAACCCAAAATCTAGAGATAAAGCCGAACGTCTAAATGTAAAGCAAAACATCTAGATGTAATGCAAACATCTAGAGGTAAAGCCTAACAACTAGATGTGAAGCACAACATATAGAGGTATAACCCAACATCTAGAGATAAAGACCAACATCTAAATGTAAAGCAAAACATCTAGATGTAAAACCCTACATCTAGAGGTAAAGTCCAATATCTAGACCTAAAGACCAACATCTAGAGGTAAAAACCAACATCTAGTGGTAAAGCCCAACGTCTGGAGGTAAAGGCCAGATTCTAGAGAGAAGCCAAAAATCCAGATGGAAAACCCAAAATCTAGAGGTAAAGCCCAACATCTACAGGTAAATCCAGATATCTAGGGGTAAAGCCCAGCATCAAGAGGAAAAGCCAAATATATAGATATAAAACCAAAAATCTAGAGGTAAAGCCCAATATCTAGACGTAAAGCCCAACATCTAGAGGAAAAGCACAACTTCTAGATCTAAAGCCCAACATCTAGAGGTAAAGACCAATATCTAGAGGTAAAACCCAACATCTAGAGGAAAAGCAAAATATATAGATTTCAAACCCAAATTCTAGAGTTCAATCCCAACATCTAGGGGTAAACCCCAACTTCCAGAGTTAAAGTCCAAAATCTAGAGGTAAACACCAATACCTAGAGTTAGAGCCCAACATCTAGAGATATGCCAAATATATAGTTTTAAAACCCAAAATCTAGAGATAAAGCCGAACATCTAAATGTAAAGCAAAACATCTAGATGTAATCCAAACATCTAGAGGTAAAGCCTAACATCTACAGGTAAATCCAGATATCTAGGGGTAAAGCCCAACATCTAGAGGAAAAGCCAAATATATAGATTTCAAACCCAAATTCTAGAGTTAAATCCCAACATCTAGAGGTAAATCCCAAAGTCTAGATGTAAAGCTCAACTTCCAGATTTAAAGTCAAAAATCTAAATGTAAATACCAATACCTAGAGGTAGAGCCCAAAATGTAGAGGTAAAGCCCAACATCTAGAGATAAATCCAGATATATAGATCTAACCCCAAAATCTAGAGGTGCAGCCCAATATCTAGATCTAAAGCCCAATATCTAGATGTAAAGCCCCACTTCTAAATCTAAAGCCCAACATCTAGAGGTAAAGCCCAATATTTAGAGTATAAGCACATCATTTAGAGGTAAAGCCAGTTAACTAGAGGTAAAGCCCAACGTCTGGAGGTAAAGCCCATCATCTAGTCCTACAGCCCAATGTCTGCAGGTAAAGCCCAACTTACAGAGGTGAAGGCAAACATCTAGATGTAAACCCCAAAATCTAGAGGTAAAGCCCAACATCTAGAGGTAAAGCCAGATATCTAGGGGTAAAGCCCAACATATAGAGGAAAAGCCAAATATATAGATTTAAAACCCAAAATCTAGATGTAAAGCCCAATATCTAGACGTAAAGCCCAAAATCTAGATGTAAACCCCAAATTCTAGATCTAAAGCCCAAAATCTAGATGTAAAGCCCAAATTCTAGATCTAACGCCCAAAATCTAGAGATAAAGACCAATATCTAGAAGTAAAACCCAACATCTAGAGGTAAAGCCGATATCTAGAGGTAAAGCCCAACATCTAGAGGAAAAGCCAAATATATATATATTTAAAACCCAAAACCTAGAGGTAAAGCCCAACATCTAGAGGTAAAGCCAGATATCTAGGGGTAAAGCCCAACATATAGAGGAAAAGCCAAATATATAGATTTAAAACCCAAAATCTAGAGGTAAAGCCCAATATCTAGACGTAAAGCCCAAAATCTAGATGTAAACCCCAAATTCTAGATCTAAAGCCCAAAATCTAGATGTAAAGCCCAAATTCTAGATCTAACGCCCAAAATCTAGAGATAAAGACCAATATCTAGAAGTAAAACCCAACATCTAGAGGTAAAGCCGATATCTAGAGGTAAAGCCCAACATCTAGAAGAAAAGCCAAATATATAGATTTAAAACCCAAAATCTAGAGATAAAGCCGAACATCTAAATGTAAAGCAAAACGTCTAGATGTAATCCAAACATCTAGAGGTAAAGCCTAACATCTAGAGGTGAAGCACAACATATAGAGGTATAACCCAACATCTAGAGATAAAGACCAACATCTAAATGTAAAGCAAAACATCTAGATGTAAAACCCTACATCTAGAGGTAAAGTCCAATATCTAGACCTAAAGACCAACATCTAGAGGTAAAAACCAACATCTAGTGGTAAAGCCCAACGCCTGGAGGTAAAGCCCAGATTCTAGAGAGAAGCCAAAAATCCAGATGTAAAAACCAAAATCTAGAGGTAAAGCCCAACATCTACAGGTAAATCCAGATATCTAGGGGTAAAGCCCAACATCTAGAGGAAAAGCCAAATATATAGATTTAAAGCCCAAAATCTAGATGTAAAGCCCAACTTCTAGATCTAACGCCCAACATCTAGAGGTAAAGACCAATATCTAGAGGTAAAACCCAACATCTAGAGGTAAAGCCAGATATCTAGAGGTAAAGCCCAACATCTAGAGGAAAAGCAAAATATATAGATTTCAAACCCAAATTCTAGAGTTAAATCCCAACATCTAGAGGTAAATCCCAAAGTCTAGATGTAAAGCTCAACTTCCAGTTTTAAAGTCAAAAATGTAAATGTAAATACCAATACCTAGAGGTAGAGCCCAAAATGTAGAGGTAAAGCCCAACATCTAGAGATAAAGCCATATATATAGATCTAAACCCCAAAATCTAGAGTTGAAGCCAAATATCTAGACGTAAAGCCCAAAATCTAGATGTAAAGCCCAACTTCTAGATCTAAAGCCCAAAATATAAATGTAAAGCCCAACTTCTAAATCTAAAGCCCAACATCTAGAGGTAAAGCCCAATATTTAGTGTTGAAGCGCATCATTTAGAGGTAAAGCCCAAAATCTAGATGTAAAGCTCAACTTCTAGAGGGAAAGCCCATCATCTAGTCCTACAGCCTAATGGCTGCAGGTAAAGCCCAACTTAAAGAGGTGAAGGCAAACATCTAGATGTAAAACCCAAAATCTAGAGGTAAATCCCAACATCTAGGGGTAAACCCCAACTTCCAGAGTTAAAGTCCAAAATCTAGAGGTAAACACCAATACCTAGAGTTAGAGCCCAAAATCTAGAGATATGCCAAATATATAGATTTAAACCACAAAATCTAGAGATAAAGACCAACATCTAAATGTAAAGCAAAACATCTAGATGTAAAACCCTACATCTAGAGGTAAAGTCCAATATCTAGACCTAAAGACCAATATCTAGAGGTAAAACCCAACATCTAGTGGTAAAGCCCAACGTCTGGAGGTAAAGTCCAGATTCTAGAGAGAAGCCAAAAATCCAGATGGAAAACCCAAAATCTAGAGGTAAAGCCCAACATCTACAGGTAAATCCAGATATCTAGGGGTAAAGCCCAGCATCTAGAGGAAAAGCCAAATATATAGATATAAAACCCAAAATCTAGAGGTAAAGCCCAATATCTAGACGTAAAGATCAAAATCTAGATATAAATCCCAACTTCTAGATCTAAAGCCCAAAATATAGATGTAAATCCCAACTTCTAAATCTAAAGCCCAACATCTAGAGGTAAAGCCAAATATTTAGAGTTTAAGCGCATCATTTAGAGGTAAAGCCCAAAATCTAGATGTAAAGCTCAACTTCTAGAGGTAAAGCCCATCATCTAGTCCTACAGCCCAATGTCTGCAGGTAAAGCCCAACTTACAGAGGTGAAGGCAAACATCTAGATGTAAAACCCAAAATCTAGAGGTAAAGCCGAACATCTAGAGGTAAAGCCAGATATCTAGGGGTAAAGCCCAACATCTAGAGGAAAAGCCAGATATCTAGGGGTAAAGCCCAACATCTAGAGGAAAAGCCAAATATATAGATTTAAAACCCAAAATCTAGAGGTAAAGACAATATCTAGACGTAAAGCCCAAAATCTAGATGTAAACCCCAACTTCTAGATCTAAAGCCCAACATCTAGATGTAAAGCCCAACTTCTAAATCTAAAGCCCAAAATCTAGATGTAAAGCCCAAATTCTAGATCTAACGCCCAAAATCTAGAGATAAAGACCAATATCTAGAAGTAAAACCCAACATCTAGAGGTAAAGCCGATATCTAGAGGTAAAGCCCAACATCTAGAAGAAAAGCCAAATATATAGATTTAAAACCCAAAATCTAGAGATAAAGCCGAACATCTAAATGTAAAGCAAAACATCTAGATGTAATCCAAACATCTAGAGGTAAAGCCTAACATCTAGAGGTGAAGCACAACATATAGAGGTATAACCCAACATCTAGAGATAAAGACCAACATCTAAATGTAAAGCAAAACATCTAGATGTAAAACCCTACATCTAGAGGTAAAGTCCAATATCTAGACCTAAAGACCAACATCTAGAGGTAAAAACCAACATCTAGTGGTAAAGCCCAACGTCTGGAGGTGAAGCCCAGATTCTAGAGAGAAGCCAAAAATCCAGATGTAAAAACCAAAATCTAGAGGTAAAGCCCAACATCTACAGGTAAATCCAGATATCTAGGGGTAAAGCCCAACATCTAGAGGAAAAGACAAATATATAGATTTAAAGCCCAAAATCTAGATGTAAAGCCCAACTTCTAGATCTAACGAACAAAATCTAGAGATAAAGACCAATATCTAGAGGTAAAACCCAACATCTAGAGGTAAAGCCAGATATCTAGAGGTAAAGCCCAACATCTAGAGGAAAAGCAAAAGATACAGATTTCAAACCCAAATTCTAGAGTTAAATCCCAACATCTAGGGGTAAACCCCAACTTCCAGAGTTAAAGTCCAAAATCTAGAGGTAAACACCAATACCTAGAGTTAGAGCCCAAAATCTAGAGATATGCCAAATATATAGATTTAAAACCCAAAATCTAGAGATAAAGCCGAACGTCTAAATGTAAAGCAAAACATCTAGATGTAATGCAAACATCTAGAGGTAAAGCCTAACAACTAGATGTGAAGCACAACATATAGAGGTATAACCCAACATCTAGAGATAAAGACCAACATCTAAATGTAAAGCAAAACATCTAGATGTAAAACCCTACATCTAGAGGTAAAGTCCAATATCTAGACCTAAAGACCAACATCTAGAGGTAAAAACCAACATCTAGTGGTAAAGCCCAACGTCTGGAGGTAAAGGCCAGATTCTAGAGAGAAGCCAAAAATCCAGATGGAAAACCCAAAATCTAGAGGTAAAGCCCAACATCTACAGGTAAATCCAGATATCTAGGGGTAAAGCCCAGCATCAAGAGGAAAAGCCAAATATATAGATATAAAACCAAAAATCTAGAGGTAAAGCCCAATATCTAGACGTAAAGCCCAACATCTAGAGGAAAAGCACAACTTCTAGATCTAAAGCCCAACATCTAGAGGTAAAGACCAATATCTAGAGGTAAAACCCAACATCTAGAGGAAAAGCAAAATATATAGATTTCAAACCCAAATTCTAGAGTTCAATCCCAACATCTAGGGGTAAACCCCAACTTCCAGAGTTAAAGTCCAAAATCTAGAGGTAAACACCAATACCTAGAGTTAGAGCCCAACATCTAGAGATATGCCAAATATATAGTTTTAAAACCCAAAATCTAGAGATAAAGCCGAACATCTAAATGTAAAGCAAAACATCTAGATGTAATCCAAACATCTAGAGGTAAAGCCTAACATCTACAGGTAAATCCAGATATCTAGGGGTAAAGCCCAACATCTAGAGGAAAAGCCAAATATATAGATTTCAAACCCAAATTCTAGAGTTAAATCCCAACATCTAGAGGTAAATCCCAAAGTCTAGATGTAAAGCTCAACTTCCAGATTTAAAGTCAAAAATCTAAATGTAAATACCAATACCTAGAGGTAGAGCCCAAAATGTAGAGGTAAAGCCCAACATCTAGAGATAAATCCAGATATATAGATCTAACCCCAAAATCTAGAGGTGAAGCCCAATATCTAGATCTAAAGCCCAAAATCTAGATGTAAAGCCCCACTTCTAAATCTAAAGCCCAACATCTAGAGGTAAAGCCCAATATTTAGAGTTTAAGCACATCATTTAGAGGTAAAGCCAGTTAACTAGAGGTAAAGCCCAACGTCTGGAGGTAAAGCCCATCATCTAGTCCTACAGCCCAATGTCTGCAGGTAAAGCCCAACTTACAGAGGTGAAGGCAAACATCTAGATGTAAACCCCAAAATCTAGAAGTAAAGCCCAACATCTAGAGGTAAAGCCAGATATCTAGGGGTAAAGCCCAACATATAGAGGAAAAGCCAAATATATAGATTTAAAACCCAAAATCTAGATGTAAAGCCCAATATCTAGACGTAAAGCCCAAAATCTAGATGTAAACCCCAAATTCTAGATCTAAAGCCCAAAATCTAGATGTAAAGCCCAAATTCTAGATCTAACGCCCAAAATCTAGAGATAAAGACCAATATCTAGAAGTAAAACCCAACATCTAGAGGTAAAGCCGATATCTAGAGGTAAAGCCCAACATCTAGAAGAAAAGCCAAATATATAGATTTAAAACCCAAAATCTAGAGATAAAGCCGAACATCTAAATGTAAAGCAAAACATCAAGATGTAATCCAAACATCTAGAGGTAAAGCCTAACATCTAGAGGTGAAGCACAACATATAGAGGTATAACCCAACATCTAGAGGTAAAGACCAACATCTAAATGTAAAGCAAAACATCTAGATGTAAACCCCTACATCTAGAGGTAAAGTCCAATATCTAGACCTAGAGACCAACATCTAGAGGTAAAACCCAACATCTAGTGGTAAAGCCCAACGTCTGGAGGTAAAGGCCAGATTCTAGAGAGAAGCCAAAAATCCAGATGGAAAACCCAAAATCTAGAGGTAAAGCCCAACATCTACAGGTAAATCCACATATCTAGGGGTAAAGCCCAGCATCAAGAGGAAAAGCCAAATATATAGATATAAAACCAAAAATCTAGAGGTAAAGCCCAATATCTAGACGTAAAGCCCAACATCTAGAGGAAAAGCACAACTTCTAGATCTAAAGCCCAACATCTAGAGGTAAAGACCAATATCTAGAGGTAAAACCCAACATCTAGAGGAAAAGCAAAATATATAGATTTCAAACCCAAATTCTAGAGTTCAATCCCAACATCTAGGGGTAAACCCCAACTTCCAGAGTTAAAGTCCAAAATCTAGAGGTAAACACCAATACCTAGAGTTAGAGCCCAACATCTAGAGATATGCCAAATATATAGTTTTAAAACCCAAAATCTAGAGATAAAGCCGAACATCTAAATGTAAAGCAAAACATCTAGATGTAATCCAAACATCTAGAGGTAAAGCCTAACATCTACAGGTAAATCCAGATATCTAGGGGTAAAGCCCAACATCTAGAGGAAAAGCCAAATATATAGATTTCAAACCCAAATTCTAGAGTTAAATCCCAACATCTAGAGGTAAATCCCAAAGTCTAGATGTAAAGCTCAACTTCCAGATTTAAAGTCAAAAATCTAAATGTAAATACCAATACCTAGAGGTAGAGCCCAAAATGTAGAGGTAAAGCCCAACATCTAGAGATAAATCCAGATATATAGATCTAACCCCAAAATCTAGAGGTGAAGCCCAATATCTAGATCTAAAGCCCAAAATCTAGATGTAAAGCCCCACTTCTAAATCTAAAGCCCAACATCTAGAGGTAAAGCCCAATATTTAGAGTTTAAGCACATCATTTAGAGGTAAAGCCAGTTAACTAGAGGTAAAGCCCAACGTCTGGAGGTAAAGCCCATCATCTAGTCCTACAGCCCAATGTCTGCAGGTAAAGCCCAACTTACAGAGGTGAAGGCAAACATCTAGATGTAAACCCCAAAATCTAGAAGTAAAGCCCAACATCTAGAGGTAAAGCCAGATATCTAGGGGTAAAGCCCAACATATAGAGGAAAAGCCAAATATATAGATTTAAAACCCAAAATCTAGATGTAAAGCCCAATATCTAGACGTAAAGCCCAAAATCTAGATGTAAACCCCAAATTCTAGATCTAAAGCCCAAAATCTAGATGTAAAGCCCAAATTCTAGATCTAACGCCCAAAATCTAGAGATAAAGACCAATATCTAGAAGTAAAACCCAACATCTAGAGGTAAAGCCGATATCTAGAGGTAAAGCCCAACATCTAGAAGAAAAGCCAAATATATAGATTTAAAACCCAAAATCTAGAGATAAAGCCGAACATCTAAATGTAAAGCAAAACATCAAGATGTAATCCAAACATCTAGAGGTAAAGCCTAACATCTAGAGGTGAAGCACAACATATAGAGGTATAACCCAACATCTAGAGGTAAAGACCAACATCTAAATGTAAAGCAAAACATCTAGATGTAAACCCCTACATCTAGAGGTAAAGTCCAATATCTAGACCTAGAGACCAACATCTAGAGGTAAAACCCAACATCTAGTGGTAAAGCCCAACGTCTGGAGGTAAAGGCCAGATTCTAGAGAGAAGCCAAAAATCCAGATGGAAAACCCAAAATCTAGAGGTAAAGCCCAACATCTACAGGTAAATCCACATATCTAGGGGTAAAGCCCAGCATCAAGAGGAAAAGCCAAATATATAGATATAAAACCAAAAATCTAGAGGTAAAGCCCAATATCTAGACGTAAAGCCCAACATCTAGAGGAAAAGCACAACTTCTAGATCTAAAGCCCAACATCTAGAGGTAAAGACCAATATCTAGAGGTAAAACCCAACATCTAGAGGAAAAGCAAAATATATAGATTTCAAACCCAAATTCTAGAGTTAAATCCCAACATCTAGAGGTAAATCCCAAAGTCTAGATGTAAAGCTCAACTTCCAGATTTAAAGTCAAAAATCTAAATGTAAATACCAATACCTAGATGTAGAGCCCAAAATGTAGAGGTAAAGCCCAACATCTAGAGATAAAGCCAGATATATAGATCTAACCCCAAAATCTAGAGGTGAAGCCCAATATCTAGATCTAAAGCCCAAAATCTAGATGTAAAGCCCCACTTCTAAATCTAAAGCCCAACATCTAGAGGTAAAGCCCAATATTTAGAGTTTAAGCACGTCATTTAGAGGTAAAGCCAGTTAACTAGAGGTAAAGCCCAACGTCTGGAGGTAAAGCCCATCATCTAGTCCTACAGCCCAATGTCTGCAGGTAAAGCCCAACTTACAGAGGTGAAGGCAAACATCTAGATGTAAACCCCAAAATCTAGAGGTAAAGCCCAACATCTAGAGGAAAAGCCAAATATATATATATTTAAAACCCAAAACCTAGAGGTAAAGCCCAACATCTAGAGGTAAAGCCAGATATCTAGGGGTAAAGCCCAACATATAGAGGAAAAGCCAAATATATAGATTTAAAACCCAAAATCTAGAGGTAAAGCCCAATATCTAGACGTAAAGCCCAAAATCTAGATGTAAACCCCAAATTCTAGATCTAAAGCCCAAAATCTAGATGTAAAGCCCAAATTCTAGATCTAACGCCCAAAATCTAGAGATAAAGACCAATATCTAGAAGTAAAACCCAACATCTAGAGGTAAAGCCGATATCTAGAGGTAAAGCCCAACATCTAGAAGAAAAGCCAAATATATAGATTTAAAACCCAAAATCTAGAGATAAAGCCGAACATCTAAATGTAAAGCAAAACATCTAGATGTAATCCAAACATCTAGAGGTAAAGCCTAACATCTAGAGGTGAAGCACAACATATAGAGGTATAACCCAACATCTAGAGATAAAGACCAACATCTAAATGTAAAGCAAAACATCTAGATGTAAAACCCTACATCTAGAGGTAAAGTCCAATATCTAGACTTAAAGACCAACATCTACAGGTAAAAACCAACATCTAGTTGTAAAGCCCAACGCCTGGAGGTAAAGCCCAGATTCTAGAGAGAAGCCAAAAATCCAGATGTAAAAACCAAAATCTAGAGGTAAAGCCCAACATCTACAGGTAAATCCAGATATCTAGGGGTAAAGCCCAACATCTAGAGGAAAAGCCAAATATATAGATTTAAAGCCCAAAATCTAGATGTAAAGCCCAACTTCTAGATCTAAAGCCCAACATCTAGATGTAAAGACCAAATTCTTGATCTAACGCCCAAAATCTAGAGATAAAGACCAATATATAGAGGTAAAACCCAACATCTAGAGGTAAAGCCAGATATCTAGAGGTAAAGCCCAACATCTAGAGGAAAAGCCAAATATATATATTTAAAGCCCAAAATCTAGATGTAAAGCCCAACTTCTAGATCTAAAGCCCAACATCTAGATGTAAAGACCAAATTCTAGATCTAACGAACAAAATCTAGAGATAAAGACCAATATCTAGAGGTAAAACCCAACATCTAGAGGTAAAGCAAAATATATAGATTTCAAACCCAAATTCTAGAGTTAAATCCCAACATCTAGAGGTAAATCCCAAAGTCTAGATGTAAAGCTCAACTTCCAGTTTTAAAGTCAAAAATGTAAATGTAAATACCAATAGCTAGAGGTAGAGCCCAAAATGTAGAGGTAAAGCCCAACATCTAGAGATAAAGCCATATATATAGATCTAAACCCCAAAATCTAGAGTTGAAGCCAAATATCTAGACGTAAAGCCCAAAATCCAGATGTAAAGCCCAACTTCTAGATCTAAAGCCCAAAATATAAATGTAAAGCCCAACTTCTAAATCTAAAGCCCAACATCTAGAGGTAAAGCCCAATATTTAGAGTTGAAGCGCATCATTTAGAGGTAAAGCCCAAAATCTAGATGTAAAGATCAACTTCTAGAGGGAAAGCCCATCATCTAGTCCTACAGCCTAATGGCTGCAGGTAAAGCCCAACTTAAAGAGGTGAAGGCAAACATCTAGATGTAAAACCCAAAATCTAGAGGTAAATCCCAACATCTAGGGGTAAACCCCAACTTCCAGAGTTAAAGTCCAAAATCTAGAGGTAAACACCAATACCTAGAGTTAGAGCCCAAAATCTAGAGATATGCCAAATATATAGATTTAAACCACAAAATCTAGAGATAAAGCCGAACATCTAAATGTAAAGCAAAACGTCTAGATGTAATCCAAACATCTAGAGGTAAAGCCTAACATCTAGAGGTGAAACACCACATATAGAGGTATAACCCAACATCTAGAGATAAAGACCAACATCTAAATGTAAAGCAAAACATCTAGATGTAAAACCCTACATCTAGAGGTAAAGTCCAATATCTAGACCTAAAGACCAACCTCTAGAGGTAAAAACCAACATCTAGTGGTAAAGCCCAACGCCTGGAGGTAAAGTCCAGATTCTAGAGAGAAGCCAAAAATCCAGATGGAAAACCCAAAATCTAGAGGTAAAGCCCAACATCTACAGGTAAATCCAGATATCTAGGGGTAAAGCCCAACATCTAGAGGAAAAGCCAAATATATAGATATAAAACCCAAAATCTAGAGGTAAAGCCCAATATCTAGACGTAAAGATCAAAATCTAGATATAAAGCCCAACTTCTAGATCTAAAGCCCAAAATATAGATGTAAATCCCAACTTCTAAATCTAAAGCCCAACATCTAGAGGTAAAGCCCAATATTTAGAGTTTAAGCGCATCATTTAGAGGTAAAGCCCAAAATCTAGATGTAAAGCTCAACTTCTAGAGGTAAAGCCCATCATCTAGTCCTACAGCCTAATGGCTGCAGGTAAAGCCCAGCTTACAGAGGTGAAGGCAAACATCAGAATGTAAAACCCAAAATCTAGAGGTAAAGCCCAACATCTAGAGGAAAAGCCAAATATATAGATTTAAAACCCAAAATCTAGAGGTAAAGCCCAATATCTAGACGTAAAGCCCAAAATCTAGATGAAAAGCACAACTTCTAGATCGAAAGCCCAACATCTAGAGGTAAAGACCAATATCTAGAGGTAAAACCAAACATCTAGAGGTAAAGCCAGTTATCTAGAGTTAAAGCCCAACATCTAGAGGAAAAACAAAATATATAGATTTCAAACCCAAATTCTAGAGTTAAATCCCAACATCTAGAGGTAAATCCCAAAGTCTAGATGTAAAGCTCAACTTCCAGATTTAAAGTCAAAAATCCAAATGTAAATACCAATACCTAGAGGTAGAGCCCAAAATGTAGAGGTAAAGCCCAACATCTAGAGATAAAGCCAGATATATAGATCTAAACCCCAAAATCTAGAGGTGAAGCCCAATATCTAGACGTAAAGCCCAAAATCTAGATGTAAAGCCCAACTTCTAGCTCTAAAGCCCAAAATCTAGATGTAAAGCCCAACTTCTAAATCTAAAGCCCAACATCTAGAGGTAAAGCCCAATATTTAGAGTTTAAGCTCATCATTTAGAGGTAAAGCCAGATATCTAGAGGTAAAGCCCAACGTCTGGAGGTAAAGCCCATCATCTAGTCCTACAGCCCAATGTCTGCAGGTAAAGCCCAACATACAGAGGTGAAGGCAAACATCTAGATGTAAAACCCAAAATCTAGATGTAAAGCCCAACATCTAGAGGAAAAGCCAAATATATATATATTTAAAACCCAAAACCTAGAGGTAAAGCCCAACATCTAGAGGTAAAGACAGATATCTAGAGGTAAAGCCCAACGTCTGGACGTAAAGCCCATCATCTAGTCCTACAGCCCAATGTCTGCAGGTAAAGCCCAACTTACAGAGGTGAAGGCAAACATCTAGATGTAAAACCCAAAATCTAGAGGTAAAGCCCAATATCTAGACGTAAAGCCCAAAATCTAGACGAAAAGCACAACTTCTAGATATAAAGCCCAACATCTAGAGGTAAAGACCAATATCTAGAGGTAAAACCCAACATCTAGAGGTAAAGCCAGATATCTAGAGGTAAAGCCCAACATCTAGAGGAAAAGCCAAATATATAGATTTCAAACCCAAATTCTAGAGTTAAATCCCAACATCTAGGGGTAAACCCCAACTTCCAGAGTTAAAGCCCAAAATCTAGACGAAAAGCACAACTTCTAGATATAAAGCCCAACATCTAGAGGTAAAGACCAATATCTAGAGGTAAAACCCAACATCTAGAGGTAAAGCCAGATATCTAGAGGTAAAGCCCGACATCTAGAGGAAAAGCAAAATATATAGATTTCAAACCCAAATTCTAGAGTTAAATCCCAACATCTAGAGGTAAATCCCAAAGTCTAGATGTAAAGCTCAACTTCCAGATTTAAAGTCAAAAATCTAAATGTAAATACCAATACCTAGAGGTAGAGCCCAAAATCTAGAGGTGAAGCCCAATATCTAGATCTAAAGCCCAAAATCTAGATGTAAAGCCCAACTTCTAAATCTAAAGCCCAACATCTAGAGGTAAAGCCCAATATTTAGAGTTTAAGCGCATCATTTAGAGGTAAAGCCAGATATCTAGAGGTAAAGCCCAACGTCTGGAGGTAAAGCCCATCATCTAGTCCTACAGCCCAATGTCTGCAGGTAAAGCCCAACTTACAGAGGTGAAGGCAAACATCTAGATGTAAAACCCAAAATCTAGGGGTAAAGCCCAACATCTAGAGGAAAAGCCAAATATATAGATTTAAAGCCCAAAATCTAGATGTAAAGCCCAACTTCTTGATCTAAAGCCCAAAATCTAGATGTAAAGCCCAAATTCTAGATCTAACGCCCAACATCTAGAGATAAAGACCAATATCCAGAGGTAAAACCCAACATCTAGAGGTAAAGCCAGATATCTAGAGGTAAAGCCCAACATCTAGAGGAAAAGCAAAATATATAGATTTCAAACCCAAATTCTAGAGTTAAATCCCGACATCTAGGGGTAAACCCCAACTTCCAGAGTTAAAGTCCAAAATCTAGAGGTAAACACCAATACTAGTGTTAGAGCCCAAAATATAGAGATATGCCAAATATATAGATTTAAAACCCAAAATCTAGAGATAAAGCCGAACGTCTAAATGTAAAGCAAAACATCTAGATGTAATCCAAACATCTAGAGGTAAAGCCTAACAACTAGAGGTGAAGCACAACATATAGAGGTATAACCCAACATCTAGAGATAAAGACCAACATCTAAATGTAAAGCAAAACATCTCGATGTAAAACCCTACATCTAGAGGTAAAGTCCAATATCTAGACCTAAAGACCAACATCTAGAGGTAAAACCCAACATCTAGTGGTAAAGCCCAACGTCTGGAGGTAAAGCCCAGATTCTAGAGAGAAGCCAAAAATCCAGATGGAAAACCCAAAATCTAGAGGTAAAGCCCAACATCTACAGGTAAATCCAGATATCTAGGGGTAAAGCCCAGCATCTAGAGGAAAAGCCAAATATATAGATATAAAACCCAAAATATAGAGGTAAAGCCCAATATCTAGACGTAAAGCCCAAAATCTAAATGAAAAGCACAACTTCGAGATCTAAAGCCCAACATCTAGAGGTAAAGACCAATATCTAGAGGTAAAACCCAACATCTAGAGGTAAAGCCAGATATCTGGAGGTAAAGCCCAACATCTAGAGGAAAAGCCAAATATATAGATTTCAAACCCAAATTCTAGAGTTAAATCCCAACATCTAGGGGTAAACCCCAACTTCCAGAGTTAAAGTCCAAAATCTAGAGGTAAACACCAATACCTAGAGTTAGAGCCCAAAATCTAGAGATATGCCAAATATATAGATTTAAAACCCAAAATCTAGAGATAAAGCCGAACATCTAAATGTAAAGTAAAACATCAAGATGTAATCCAAACATCTAGAGGTAAAGCCTAACAACTAGAGGTGAAGCACAACATATAGAGGTATAACCCAACATCTAGAGATAAAGACCAACATCTAAATGTAAAGCAAGACATCTAGATGTAAAACCCTACATCTAGAGGTAAAGTCCAATATCTAGATCTAAAGACCAACATCTAGAGGTAAAAACCAACATCTAGTGGTAAAGCCCAACGTCTGGAGGTAAAGGCCAGATTCTAGAGATAAGCCAAAAATCCAGATGGAAAACCCAAAATCTAGAGGTAAAGCCCAACATCTACAGGTAAATCCAGATATCTAGGGGTAAAGCCCAACATCTAGAGGAAAAGCCAAATATATAGATATAAAACCCAAAATCTAGAGGTAAAGCCCAATATCTAGACGTAAAGCCCAAAATCTAGATGAAAAGCACAACTTCTAGATCTAAAGCCCAACATCTAGAGGTAAAGACCAATAGCTAGAGGTAAAACCCTACATCTAGAGGTAAAGCCAGATATCTAGAGGTAAAGCCCGACATCTAGAGGAAAAGCAAAATATATAGATTTCAAACCCAAATTCTAGAGTTAAATCCCAACATCTAGAGGTAAATCCCAAAGTCTAGATGTAAAGCTCAACTTCCAGATTTAAAGTCAAAAATCTAAATGTAAATACCAATACCTAGAGGTAGAGCCCAAAATGTAGAGGTAAAGCCCAACATCTAGAGATAAAGCCAGATATATAGATCTAACCCCAAAATCTAGAGGTGAAGCCCAATATCTAGATCTAAAGCCCAAAATCTAGATGTAAAGCCCAACTTCTAAATCTAAAGCCCACCATCTAGAGGTAAAGCCCAATATTTAGAGTTTAAGCGCATCATTTAGAGGTAAAGCCAGATATCTAGAGGTAAAGCCCAACGTCTGGAGGTAAAGCCCATCATCTAGTCCTACAGCCCAATGTCTGCAGGTAAAGCCCAACTTACAGAGGTGAAGGCAAACATCTAGATGTAAAACCCAAAATCTAGAGGTAAAGCCCAACATCTAGAGGAAAAGCCAAATATATATATATTTAAAACCCAAAACCTAGAGGTAAAGCCCAACATCTAGAGGTAAAGCCAGATATCTAGGGGTAAAGCCCAACATCTAGAGGAAAAGCCAAATATATAGATTTAAAACCCAAAATCTAGAGGTAAAGCCCAATATCTAGACGTAAAGCCCAAAATCTAGATGTAAACCCCAACTTCTGGACCTAAAGCCCAAAATCTAGATGTAAAGCCCAAACTCTAGATCTAACGCCAAAAATCTAGAGATAAAGATCAATATCTAGAAGTAAAACCCAACATCTAGAGGTAAAGCCGATATCTAGAGGTAAAGCCCAACATCTAGAAGAAAAGCCAAATATATAGATTTAAAACCGAAAATCAAGAGATAAAGCCGAACATATAAATGTAAATCAAAACATCTAGATGTAAAACCCTACATCTAGAGGTAAAGTCCAATATCTAGACCTAAAGACCAACATCTAGAGGTAAAAACCAACATCTAGTGGTAAAGCCCAACGTCTGGAGGTAAAGCCCAGATTCTAGAGAGAAGCCAAAAATCCAGATGTAAAAACCAAAATCTAGAGTTAAAGCCCAACATCTACAGGTAAATCCAGATATCTAGGGGTAAAGCCCAACATCTAGAGGAAAAGCCAAATATATAGATTTAAAGCCCAAAATCTAGATGTAAACCCCAACTTATAGATCTAAAGCCCAACATCTAGATGTAAAGACCAAATTCTAGATCTAACGCCCAAAATCTAGAGATAAAGACCAATATCTAGAGGTAAAACCCAACAATTAGAGGTAAAGCCAGATATCTAGAGGTAAAGCCCAACATCTACAGGTAAATCCAGATATCTAGGGGTAAAGCCCAGTATCTAGAGGAAAAGACAAATATATAGATATAAACCCCAAAATCTAGAGGTAAAGCCCAATATCTAGACGTAAAGCCCAAAATCTAGATGTAAAGCCCAACTTCTAAATCTAAAGCCCAACATCTAGAGGTAAAGATCAATATCTAGAGGTAAAACCCAACATCTACAGGTAAAGCCAGATATCTAGAGGTAAAGCCCAACATCTAGAGGAAAAGCAAAATATATAGATTTAAAACCCAAAATCTAGAGGTAAAGCCCAATATCTAGACGTAAAGACCAAAAACTAGAGGTAAAGCCCAAGACCTAGTGGTAGAGCCCAAAATCTAGAGGTAAAGCCCAGATTCTAGAGAGAAGCCAAAAATCCAGATGTAAAAACCAAAATCTAGAGGTAAAGCCCAACATCTACAGGTAAATCGAGATATCTAGGGGTAAAGCCCAACATCTAGAGGAAAAGCCAAATATATAGATATAAACCCCAAAATCTAGAGGTAAAGCCCAATATCTAGACGTAAAGCCCAAAATCTAGATCAAAAGCACAAATTCTAGATCTAAAGCCCAACATCTAGAGGTAAAGACCAATAGATAGAGGTAAACCCCAAAATCTAGAGGTAAAGCCAGATATCTAGAGGTAAAGCCCAACGTCTGGAGGTAAAGCCCATCATCTAGCCCTACAGCCCAATGTCTGCAGGTAAAGCCCAACTTAGAGAGGTAAAGGCAAACATCTAGATGTAAAACCCAAAATCTAGAGGTAAAGCCCAACATCAGGAGGAAAAGCCAAATATATATATATTTAAAACCCAAAATCTAGAGGTAAAGCCCTATATCTAGAGGTAAAGCCCAGAATCTAGATGTAAAGCCCAGCTTCTAGATCTAAAGCCCAAAATCTAGATGTAAAGCCCAAATTCTAGATCTAACACCCAAAATCTAGAGGTAAAGGCCAATATCTAGAGGTAAAACCCAACATCTAGAGGTAAAGCCAGATATCTAGAGGTAAGGCCCAACATCTAGAGGAAAAGCAAAATATATAGATTTCAAACCCAAATTCTAGTGTTAAATCCCAACATCTAGAGGTAAAGACCAACTTCCAGAGTTAAAGTCCAAAGTCTAGTGGTAAACACCAATACCTAGAGTTAGAGCCCAAAATCTAGAGATAAAGCGCAACATCTAGAGATAAAGCCAGATATATAGATTTAAAATCCAAAATCTGGAGGTAAAGCCCAACATCTAGAGCTAAAGCCCCAAATCTAGATGTAAAGCCCAATTGCTAGATCTAAAGCCAAATACTCTAGAGGTAAAGCCCAACATGTAGAGGTAAAGACTAAGATCTAGAGGTGAATTCCAATATCTAGTGTTAAAGCCCGACACCTACAGTTAAAGCCAAACATCTAGATGTACAACCCAACTTCTAGAGGTAAAGCCGAATATCTAGAGTTAAAGCGCATCCTTTCGAGTAAAGCCCAAAATCTAGAGTTAAAGCCCAACATCTAGAGGGAAAGCCCAGAATCTAGATGTAAAGCCTAACATCTAGAGGTGAATTCCAAAATCAAGTGTTAAGGCCTGACATCTACAGTTAAATCCAACCATATAGATATAACCCCCAACTTCTAGAGGTAAGGCCCAAAATCTAGAGGTAAAGCCCAACAGCTAGTGTTAAAGCCGAACGTCTTGAGGTAAAGCCCAAAGTCTAGAGTTAAAGCCCAACTTCTAGAGGTAAAGCCCAACATCTAGACGTAAAGCCAGATATCTGACGGTAAAGCCCAAAATCTAGAGGAAAAACCAAATATATAGATTTAAAACCCAACAACTAGAGATAAAGCCGAACATCTAAATGTAAAGCAAAACATCTAGATGTAATCCAAACATCTAGAGGTAAAGCCTAACATCTAGAGGTGAAGCACAACATATAGAGGTATAACCCAAGATCTAGAGATAAAGACCAACATCTAAATGTAAAGCAAAACATCTAGATGTAAAACCCTACATCTAGAGGTAAAGTCCAATATCTAGACCTAAAGACCAACATCTAGAGGTAAAAACCAACATCTAGTGGTAAAGCCCAACGTCTGGAGGTAAAGCCCAGATTCTAGAGAGAAGCCAAAAATCCAGATGGAAAACCCAAAATCTAGAGGTAAAGCCCAACATCTACAGGTAAATCCAGATATCTAGGGGTAAAGCCCAACATCTAGAGGAAAAGCCAAATATATAGATATAAAACCCAAAATCTAGAGGTAAAGCCCAATATCTAGACGTAAAGCCCAAAATCTAGATGAAAAGCACAACTTCTAGATCTAAAGCCCAACATCTAGAGGTAAAGACCAATAGCTAGAGGTAAAACCCAACATCTAGAGGTAAAGCCCAGATAACTAGAGGTAAAGCCCAACGTCTGGAGGTAAAGCCCATCATCTAGTCCTACAGCACAATGTCTGCAGGTAAAGCCCAACTTACAGAAGTGAAGGCAAACATCTAGATGTAAAACCCTAAATCTAGAGGTAAAGCCCAACATCAGGAGGAAAAGCCAAATATATATATATTTAAAACCCAAAATCTAGAGGTAAAGCCCAACATTTAGAGGTAAAGCCAGATATCTAGGGGTAAAGCCCAACATCTAGAGGAAAAGCCAAATATATAGATTTAAAACCCAAAATCTAGAGGTAAAGCCCAATATCTAGACGTAAAGCCCAAAATCTAGATGTAAAGCCCAGCTTCTAGATCTAAAGCCCGAAATCTAGATATAAAGCCCAAATTGTAGATCTAACACACAAAATCTAGAGGTAAAGACCAATATCTAGAGGTAAAACCCAACATCTAGAGGTAAAGCCAGATATCTAGAGGTAAAGCCCAACATCTAGAGGAAAAGCAAAATATATAGATTTCAAACCCAAATTCTAGAGTTAAATCCCAACATCTAGGGGTAAATCCCAACTTCCAGAGTTAAAGTCCAAAATCTAGAGGTAAACACCAATACCTAGAGTTAGAGCCCAAAATCTAGAGATATGCCAAATATATAGATTTAAAACCCAAAATCTAGAGATAAAGCCGAACATCTAAATGTAAAGCAAAACATCTAGAGGTAAAGCCTAACATCTAGAGGTGAAGCACAACATATAGAGGTATAACCCAACATCTAGAGATAAAGACCAACATCTAAATGTAAAGAAAAACATCTAGATGTAAAACCCTACATCTAGAGGTAAAGTCCAATATCTAGACCTAAAGACCAACATCTAGAGGTAAAACCCAACATCTAGTGGTAAAGCCCAACATCTGGAGGTAAAGCCCAGATTCTAGAGAGAAGCCAAAAATCCAGATGGAAAACCCAAAATCTAGAGGTAAAGCCCAACATCTACAGGTAAATCCAGATATCTAGGGGTAAAGCCCAACATCTAGAGGAAAAGCCAAATATATAGATATAAAACCCAAAATCTAGAGGTAAAGCCCAATATCTAGACGTAAAGCCCAAAATCTAGATGAAAAGCACAACTTCTAGATCTAAAGCCCAACATCTAGAGGTAATGACCAATATCTAGAGGTAAAGCCAGATATATAGATCTAAACCCCAAAATCTAGAGGTGAAGCCCAATATCTAGACGTAAAGCCCAAAATCTAGATGTAAAGCCCAACTTCTAGATCTAAAGCCCAAAATCTAGATGTAAAGCCCAACTTCTAAATCTAAAGCCCAACATCTAGAGGTAAAGCCAAATATTTAGAGTTTAAGCGCATCATTTAGAGGTAAAGCCAGATATCTAGAGGTAAAGCCCAACGTCTGGAGGTAAAGCCCATCATCTAGTCCTACAGCCCAATGTCTGCAGGTAAAGCCCAACTTACAGAGGTGAAGGCAAACATCTAGATGTAAAACCCAAAATCTAGAGGTAAAGCCCAACATCTAGAGGAAAAGCCAGATATCTAGGGGTAAAGCCCAACATCTAGAGGAAAAGCCAAATATATAGATTTAAAACCCAAAATCTAGAGGTAAAGCCCAATATCTAGACGTAAAGCCCAAAATCTAGATGTAAAGCCCAACTTCTAGATCTAAAGCCCAACTTCTAGATCTAAAGCCCAACATCTAGATGTAAAGCCCAAATTCTAGATCTAACGCCCAAAATCTAGAGATAAAGACCAATATCTAGAGGTAAAACCCAACATCTAGAGTTAAAGCCAGATATCTAGAGGTAAAGCCCAACATCTAGAGGAAAAGTAAAATATATAGATTTCAAACCCAATTTCTAGAGTTAAATCCCAACATCTAGGGGTAAACCCCAACTTCCAGAGTTAAAGTCCAAAATCTAGAGGTAAACACCAATACCTAGAGTTAGAGCCCAAAATCTAGAGATATGCCAAATATATAGATTTAAAACCCAAAATCTAGAGATAAAGCCGAACGTCTAAATGTAAAGCTAAACATCTAGATGTAATCCAAACTTCTAGAGGGAAAGCCTAACATCTAGAGGTGAAGCACAACATATAGAGGTATAACCCAACATCTAGAGATAAAGACCAACATCTAAATGTAAAGCAAAACATCTAGATGTAAACCCCTACATCTGGAGGTAAAGTCCAATATCTAGACCTAAAGACGAACATCTAGAGGTAAAACCCAACATCTAGTGGTAAAGCCCAACGTCTGGAGGTAAAGGCCAGATTCTAGAGAGAAGCCAAAAATCCAGATGGAAAACCCAAAATCTAGAGGTAAAGCCCAACATTTACAGGTAAATCCAGATATCTAGGGGTAAAGCCCAACATCTAGAGGAAAAGACAAATATATAGATATAAAACCCAAAATCAAGAGGTAAAGCCCAATATCTAGACGTAAAGATCAAAATCTAGATATAAAGCACAACTTCTAGATCTAAAGCCCAACGTCTAGAGGTAAAGACCAATATCTAGAGGTAAAACTCAACATCTAGAGGTAAAGCCAGATATCTAGAGGTAAAGCCCAATGTCTAGTCCTACAGTCTAATGTCTGCAGGTAAAGCCCAACTTACAGAGGTGAAGGCAAACATCTAGATGTAAAACTCCAAATCTAGATGTAAAGCCCAACATCTATAGGAGAAGCCAAATATCGAGATTTAAAATCCAAAATCTAGAGGTAAAGCCCAATATCTAGACCTAAAGACCAAAATCTAGATGTAAAGCCTAACTTCTAGATCTAAAGCCCAAAATCTAGATGTTAAGACCAACTTCTAGAGGCAAAGCCCATCATCTAGTCCTACAGCCCAATGTCTGCAGGTAAAGCCCAACTTACAGAGGTAAAGGTAAACATCTAGATGTAAAACCCAAAATCTAGAGGTAAAGCCCAATATCTAGAGGTATAGCCCAAATTCTAGAGATAAAGTCCAACGTCTAGATGTAATCCCAACATCTAGAGGTAAAGCACAATATCTAGAGGTGATGTACAACATATAGAGGTATAACCCAACGTCTAGAGATAAAGACCAACATCTAAATGTAAAGCAAAACATCTAGATGTAAAACCCTACATCTAGAGGTAAAGTCCAGTATCTAGACTTAAAGACCAACGTCTGGATGTAAAGCTCAAACTCTAGATGTAAAGCCCAACTTCCAGAGTTAAAGTCCAAAATCTAGAGGTAAACACCAATACCTAGAGGTAGAGCTGAAAATCTGGAGATAAAGCCCAAGATCTAGAGCTAAAGCCAGATAGATATAACCTCCAACTTCTAGAGGTAAGGCCCAAAATCTAGAGGTAAAGCCCAACAGCTAGAGTTAAAGCCGAACGTCTTGAGGTAAAGTCCAAAGTCTAGATGTAAGCCCAACTTCTAGAGGCAAAGACCAAAATCTAGAGGTAAAGCCCAAGACCTAGTGGTAGAGCCCAAAATCTAGATGTAAAGCCCAACATCTAGACGCAAAGCCAGATATCTGATGGTAAAGCCCAACATCTAGAGGAAAAACCAAATATATAGATGTAAAACCCAAAATATAGAGATAAAGCCCAACATCTAAATGTAAAGCAAAACATCTCGATGTAAAACCCTACATCTAGAGGTAAACTCCAATATCTAGATGTAAAGCCCAACATCTGGAGGTAAAGCCCAGTTTCTAGAGAGAAGCCAAAAATCCAGATGGAAAACCCAAAATCTAGAGGTAAAGCCTAACATCTAGAGGTGAATTCCAAAATCTAGTGTTAAGGCACGACATCTACAGTTAAAGCCAAACATATAGATGTAAACCCCAATTTCTAGAGGTAAGGCCCAAAATCTAGAGTTAAAGCCCAACAGCTAGAGTTAAAGCCGAACATCTTGAAGTAAAGCCCAAAGTCTAGAGGTAAAGCCCAACTTCTAGAAGTAAAGTCCAAAATCTAGAGCTAAAGCCCAACATTGAGACGTAAATCCAGATATCTAGAGGTAAAGCCCAACATTAGAGGAAAAGCCAAATATATAGATTTAAAACCCAAAATCTAGAGGTAAAGCCCAATATCTAGACATAAAGACCAAAATCTAGATGTAAAGTCCAGCTTCTAGATCTAAAGCCCAACATCTAGAGGTAAAGCCCAATATTTATATTTTAAGCGCATCATTTAGAGGTAAAGCCCAAAATCTAGATGTAAAGCCCAACTTCTAGAGGTAAAGCCCATCATCTAGACCTACAGCCCAATGTCTGCAGGTAAAGCCCAACTTACAGAGGTAAAGGTAAACATCTAGATATAAAACCCAAAACCTAGAGTTAAAGCCTAAAGTCTAGAGGTAAAGCCCAACTTCTAGAGGTAAAGTCCAAAATTTAGAGGTAAAGCCCAAGATCTAGTGGTAGGGCCCAAAATCTAAAGGTAAAGCCCAAAATCTAGACGTAAAGCCAGATATCTCATGGTAAAGCCCAACATCTAGAGGAAAAGCCAAACATATAGATTTAAAACCCAAAATCTAGAGGTAAAGCCCAATATCTAGACGTT
This sequence comes from Leptosomus discolor, assembly GCF_034619465.1. NCBI lineage: Eukaryota > Metazoa > Chordata > Aves > Leptosomiformes > Leptosomidae > Leptosomus > Leptosomus discolor. The sequence goes on along the minus strand of NW_028237782.1, from coordinate 2,814,816 downwards.
AAGCCCAAAATCTAGATGTAAAGCCCAACTTCTTGATCTAAAGCCCAAAATCTAGATGTAAAGCCCAAATTCTAGCTCTAACACCCAAAATCTAGAGGTAAAGACCAATATCTAGAGGTAAAACCCAACATCTAGAGGTAAAGCCAGATATCTAGAGGTAAAGCCCAACATCTAGAGGAAAAGCCAAATATACAGATTTAAAACCCAAAATCTAGAGTTAAAGACCAATATCTAGACATAAAGACCAAAATCTAGATGTAAAGCCCAACTTCTAAGTCTAAAGCCCAACATCTAGTGGTAAAGCCCAATATTTAGAGTTTAAGCGCATCCTTTAGAGTTAAAGCCCAAAATCTAAATGTAAAGTCCAACTTCTAGAGGTAAAGCCCATCATCTAGTCCTACAGCCCAATGTCTGCAGGTAAAGCCCAACTTACAGAGGTGAAGGCAAACATCTAGATGTAAAACCCAAATCTAGAGGTAAAGCCCAACATCTAGAGGTGAAGCACAACATATAGAGGTATAACCCAAATTCTAGAGATAAATTCCAAATTCTAGATGTAATCCCAACATCTAGAGGTAAAGCCTAAAATCTAGAGGTGAAGCGCAACATATAGAGGTATAACCCAACATCTAGAGATAAAGACCAACATCTAAATATAAAGCAAAACATCTAGATGTAAAACCCTACATCTAGAGGTAAAGTCCAATATCTAGACTTAAAGACCAACATCTGGAGGTAAATCCCAATGTCTAGAGGTAATGACCAACTTCTAGAGCTAAACCCCCAAATCTAGATTTAAACCCCAACATCTAGAGATAAAGCCCAAGTTCTAGATCTAAGCCAGAAATCTAGTGGTAAAGCCCAACTTCTAGAGGAAAAGCCTAACATCTAGTGGTGAATTCAAAAATCTAGTGTTAAGGCCCGATATCCACAGTTAAAGCCAAACATATAGATGTAAACCCCAACTTCTAGAGGTAAGGTTCAAAATCTAGATGTAAAGCCCAACATCTAGAGTTAAAGCCCAACGTCTTGAGGTAAAGCCCAAAGTATAGAGATAAAGCCCAAATTTTAGAGGTAAAGCCAAATATCTAGATTTAAATCCCAAAATCTAGAGGTAAAGCTCAAATTCTAGAGGCAAAGCCCAACACCTAGAGGTAGAGACCAAAATCTAGAGGTATAGCCCAACTTCTAGAGGTAAAGTCCAAATTCTAGACCTAAAGCCCAACATCGAGACGTAAAGCCAGACATTTAGATGTAAAGCCCAACATCTAGACGTAAAGCCTGATATCTAGAGGTAAAGCCCAACATCTAGAGGAAAAGCCAAATATATAGACTTAAAGACCAAAATCTAGAGGTAAAGCCCAATATCTAGAGGTAAAGCCCAAAGTATAGATGTAAAGCCCAACTTCCAGAGTTAAATTCCAAAATCTAGAGGTAAACACCATACCTAGAGGTAGAGCCCAAAATCTAGAGGTAAAGCCCAACAGCTAGAGTTAAAGTCGAACGTCTTGAGGTAAAGCCCAAAGTCTAGAGGTAAAGCCCAACTTCTAGAGGCAAAGTCCAAAATCTAGAGGTAAAGCCCAAGACCTAGTGGTAGAGCCCAAAATCTAGAGGTAAAGCCCAACATCTAGACGTAAAGCCAGATATCTAGAGGTAAAGCCCAACATCTAGAGGAAAAGCCAAATATATAGATTTAAAACCCAAAATCTAGAGGTAAAGCCCAATATCTAGACATAAAGACCAAAATATAGATGTAAAGCCCAGCTTCTAGATCTAAAGCCCAACATCTAGAGGTAAAGCCCAATATTTATATTTTAAGCGCATCATTTAGAGGTAAAGCCGAAAATCTAGATGTAAAGCCCAACTTCTAGAGGTAAAGCCCATCATCTAGACCTACAGCCCAATGTCTGCAGGTAAAGCCCAACTTACAGAGGTAAAGGTAAACATCTAGATGTAAAACACAAAATCTAGAGGTAAAGCCCAACATCTAGAGGTAAAGTCCAAAATCTAGAGGTAAAGCCCAAGACCTAGTGGTAGAGCCCAAAATCTAGAGGTAAAGCCCAACATCTAGACGTAAAGCCAGATATCTGACGGTAAAGCCCAACATCTAGAGGAAAAGCCAAATATATAGATTTAAAAGCCAAAATCTAGAGACACAGCCCAACATCTAAATGTAAAGCAAAACATCTAGATGTAAAACCCTACATCTAGAGGTAAAGTCCAATATCTAGACCTAAAGACCAACATCTAGAGGTAAAACCCAACATCTAGAGGTAAAGCCCAACGTCTGGAGGTAAAGCCCAGATTCTAGAGAGAAGCCAAAAATACAGATGGAAAACCCAAAATCTAGAGGTAAAGCCCAACATCTAGAGGTAAAGCCCAGAGTCTAGAGGTAAAACCTAACATCTAGAGGTGAATTCCAAAATCTATTCTTAAGGCCTGACATCTACAATTAAGGCCAAATATAGATATATGTAACCCCCAACTTCTAGAGGTAAGACCCAAAATCTAGAGGTAAAGCCCAACATCTAGAGTTAAAGCCGAACGTCTTGAGGTAAAGTCCAAATTCTAGAGGAAAAGACCTACTTCTAGAGGTAAAGTCCGAAATCTAGAAGTAAAGCCCAAGACCTAGTGGTAGAGCCCAAAATCTAGAGGTAAAGCCCAACATCTAGAGGAAAAGCCAAATATACAGATTTAAAACCCAAAATCTAGAGGTAAAGCCCAATATCTAGACGTAAAGACCAAAATCTAGATGTAAAGCCCAACTTCTAGATCTAAAGCCCAAAATATAGATGTAAAGCCCAACTTCTAAATCTAAAGCCCAACATCTAGAGGTAAAGCCCAATATTTAGAGTTTAAGCGCATCCTATAGAGTTAAAGCCCAAAATCTAAATGTAAAGCCCAACTTCTAGAGGTAAAGCCCATCATCTAGTCCTACAGCCCTATGTCTGCAGGTAAAGCCCAACTTACAGAGGTAAAGGCAAACATCTAGATGTCAAACCCAAAATCTAGAGGTAAAGCCCAACATATAGAGGTATAGCCCAAATTCTAGAGATAAAGTCCAACGTCTAGATGTAATCCCAACATCTAGAGGTAAAGCCTAACATCTAGAGGTGAAGCACAACATATAGAGGTATAACCCAACGTCTATTGATAAAGACCAACATCTCAATGTAAAGCAAAACATCTAGATGTAAAACCCTACATCTAGAGGTAAAGCCCAATATCTAGACATAAAGACCAAAATCTAGATGTAAAGCCCAACTTCTAGAGGTAAAGCCAAATATCTAGATTTAAAGCGCATCCTTTAGAGTAAAGCCCAAAATCTAGAGTTAAACCCAACATCTAGGGGGAAAGCTCAGAATCTAGATGTAAAGCCTAACATCTAGAGCTGAATTCCAAAATAAAGTGTTAAGGCCCGACATCTACAGTTAAAGCCAACCATATAGATGTAACCCCCAACTTCTAGAGGTAAGGCCCAAAATCTAGAGGTAAAGCCCAACAGCTAGAGTTAAAGCCGAACGTCTTGAGGTAAAGTCCGAAGTCTAGAGGTAAAGACCTACTTCTAGAGGTAAAGTCCGAAATCTAGAGGTAAAGACCAAGACCTAGTGGTAGAGCCCAAAATCTAGAGGTAAAGCCCAACATCTAGACGTAAAGCCAGATATCTGACGGTAAAGCCCAACATCTAGAGGAAAAGCCAAATATATAGATTTAAAACCCAAAATCTAGAGACACAGCCCAACATCTAAATGTAAAGCAAAACATCTAGATGTAAAACCCTACATCTAGAGGTAAAGTCCAATATCTAGACTTAAAGACCAACATCTAGAGGTAAAACCCAACATCTAGAGGTAAAGCCCAACGTCTGGAGGTAAAGCCCAGATTCTAGAGAGAAGCCAAAAATACAGATGGAAAACCCAAAATCTAGAGGTAAAGCCCAACATCTAGAGGTAAAAGCCAGAATCTAGAGGTAAAGCCTTATATGTAGAGGTGAATTCCAAAATCTATTCTTAAGGCCTGACATCTAAAATTAAAGCCAAACATATAGATGTAACCCCTAACTTCTAGAGGTAAGACCCAAAATCTAGAGGTAAAGCCCAACATCTAGACGTAAAGCCTGATATCTGACCGTAAAGCCCAACATCTAGAGGAAAAGCCAAATATATAGATTTAAAACCCAAAATCTAGAGGCACAGCCCAACATCTAAATGTAAAGCAAAACATCTAGATGTAAAACCCTACATCTAGAGGTAAAGTCCAATATCTAGACTTAAAGACCAACATCTAGAGGTAAAACCCAACATCTAGAGGTAAAGCCCACGTCTGGAGGTAAAGCCCAGATTCTAGAGAGAAGCCAAAAATACAGATGGAAAACCCAAAATCTAGAGGTAAAGCCCAACATCTAGAGGTAAAGCCCAGAATCTAGAGGTAAAGCCTAACATCTAGAGGTGAATTCCAAAATCTATTCTTAAGGCCTGAAATCTACAATTAAAGCCAAACATATAGATGTAACCCCCAACTTCTAGAGTTAAGACCCAAAATCTAGAGGTAAAGCCCAACATCTAGAGTTAAAGCCGAACGTCTTGAGGTAAAGTCCAAAGTCTAGAGGTAAAGACCTACTTCTAGAGGTAAAGTCCGAAATCTAGAAGTAAAGCCCAAGACCTAGTGGTAGAGCCCAAAATCTAGAGGTAAAGCCCAACATCTAGAGGAAAAGCCAAATATACAGATTTAAAACCCAAAATCTAGAGGTAAAGCCCAATATCTAGACGTAAAGACCAAAATCTAGATGTAAAGCCCAACTTCTAAATCTAAAGACCAACATCTAGTGGTAAAGCCCAATATTTAGAGTTTAAGCGCATCCTATAGAGTTAAAGCCCAAAATCTAAATGTAAAGTCCAACTTCTAGAGGTAAAGCCCATCATCTAGTCCTACAGCCCAATGTCTGCAGGTAAAGCCCAACTTACAGAGGTGAAGGCAAACATCTAGATGTAAAACCCAAATCTAGAGTTAAAGCCCAACATCTAGAGGTGAAGCACAACATATAGAGGTATAACCCAAATTCTAGAGATAAATTCCAAATTCTAGATGTAATCCCAACATCTAGAGGTAAAGCCTAAAATCTACAGGTGAAGCGCAACATATAGAGGTATAACCCAACATCTAGAGATAAAGACCAACATCTAAATATAAAGCAAAACATCTAGATGTAAAACCCTACATCTAGAGGTAAAGTCCAATATCTAGACTTAAAGACCAACATCTGGAGGTAAATCCCAATGTCTAGAGGTAATGACCAACTTCTAGAGCTAAACCCCCAAATCTAGATTTAAACCCCAACATCTAGAGATAAAGCCCAAGTTCTAGATCTAAGCCAGAAATCTAGTGGTAAAGCCCAACGTCTAGAGGAAAAGCCTAACATCTAGTGGTGAATTCAAAAATCTAGTGTTAAGGCCCGATATCCACAGTTAAAGCCAAACATATAGATGTAAACCCCAACTTCTAGAGGTAAGGTTCAAAATCTAGATGTAAAGCCCAACGTCTTGAGGTAAAGCCCAAAGTATAGAGATAAAGCCCAAATTTTAGAGGTAAAGCCAAATATCTAGATTTAAATCCCAAAATCTAGAGGTAAAGCTCAAATTCTAGATGTAAAGCCCAACTTCTAGAGATAAGGTCCAAATTCTAGAGGCAAAGCCCAACACCTAGAGGTAGAGACCAAAATCTAGAGGTAAAGCCCAACTTCTAGAGGTAAAGTCCAAATTCTAGAGCTAAAGCCCAACATCGAGACGTAAAGCCAGACATCTAGATGTAAAGCCCAACATCTAGACGTAAAGCCTGATATCTAGAGGTAAAGCCCAACATCTAGAGGAAAAGCCAAATATATAGACTTAAAGAACAAAATCTAGAGGTAAAGCCCAATATCTAGAGGTAAAGCCCAAAGTATAGATGTAAAGCCCAACTTCTAGAGGTAAAGCCCATCATCTAGACCTACAGCCCAATGTCTGCAGGTAAAGCCCAACTTACAGAGGTAAAGGTAAACATCTAGATGTAAAACACAAAATCTAGAGGTAAAGCCCAACATCTAGAGGTATAGCCCAAATTCTAGAGATAAGTCCAACGTCTAGATGTAATCGCAACATCTAGAGGTAAAGCACAACATCTAGATGTGAAGCACTACATATAGAGGTGCAACCCAACGTCTAGAGATAAAGACCAACATCTAAATGTAAAGCAAAACATCCAGATGTAAAACCCTACATCTAGAGGTAAAACCCTACATCTAGTGGTAAAGCCCAATATCTAGACGTAAAGACCAAAATCTAGATGTAAAGCCCAAATTCTAGAGGTAAAGCCGAAAATCTAGAGTTAAAGCGCATCATTTAGAGTAAAGCCCAAAATCTAGAGTTAAAGCCGAACATCTAGAGGGAAAGCCCAGAATCTAGAGGTAAAGCCTAACATCTAGAGCTGAATTCCAAAATCAAGTGTTAAGGCCCGACATCTACAGTTAAAGCCAACCATATAGATGTAACCCCCAACTTCTAGAGGTAAGGCCCAAAATCTAGAGGTAAAGCCCAAGACCTAGTGGTAGAGCCCAAAATCTAGAGGTAAAGCCCAACATCTAGACGTAAAGCCAGATATCTGACGGTAAATCCCAACATCTAGAGGAAAAGACAAATATATATAGATTTAAAACCCAAAATCTAGAGACACAGCCCAACATCTAAATGTAAAGCAAAACATCTAGATGTAAAACCCTACATCTAGAGGTAAAGTCCAATATCTAGACTTAAAGACCAACATCTAGAGGTAAAACCCAACATCTAGAGGTAAAGCCCAACGTCTGGAGGTAAAGCCCAGATTCTAGAGAGAAGCCAAAAATACAGATGGAAAACCCAAAATCTAGAGGTAAAGCCCAACATCTAGAGGTAAAGCCCAGAGTCTAGAGGTAAAGCCTAACATCTAGAGGTGAATTCCAAAATCTATTCTTAAGGCCTGACATCTACAATTAAGGCCAAATATATATATATGTAACCCCCAACTTCTAGAGGTAAGACCCAAAATCTAGAGGTAAAGCCCAACATCTAGAGTTAAAGCCGAACGTCTTGAGGTAAAGTCCAAAGTCTAGAGGTAAAGACCTACTTCTAGAGGTAAAGTCCGAAATCTAGAAGTAAAGCCCAAGACCTAGTGGTAGAGCCCAAAATCTAGAGGTAAAGCCCAACATCTAGACGTAAAGACCAAAATCTAGATGTAAAGCCCAACTTCTAGATCTAAAGCCCAATATATATATGTAAAGCCCAACTTCTAAATGTAAAGCCCAACATCTAGAGGTAAAGCCCAATATTTAGAGTTTATGCGCATCAGTTATAGGTAAAGGCAAAGATCTAGATGTAAAACCCAAAATCTAGAGGTAAAGCCCAACATATACAGGTATAGCCCAAATTCTAGAGATAAAGTCCAACTTCTAGATGTAATCCCAACATCTAGAAGTAAAGCCCAACATCTAAAGGTAAAGCCTAACATCTAGTGGTGAATTCCAAAATCTAGTGTTAAGGCCCAACATCTACAGTTAAAGCCAAGCATATAGATGTAAAACCCAAATTCTAGAGGTAAGGCCGAATATCTGGAGTTAAAGCGCATCCTTTAGATTAAAGCCCAAAATCTAGAGTTAAAGACCAACGTCTTGAGGTAAAGCCCAAATTCTAGAGGTAAAGCCAAATATCTAGATTTAAATCCCAAAATCTAGACGTAAAGCCCAAATTGCAGATGTAAATCCCAACTTCTAGAGGTAAAGTCCAAATTCTAGACGCAAAGCTCAACACCTAGAGGTAGAGCCCAAAATCTAGAGGTAAAGCCAATATCTAGAGGTAAAGCCCGATATCTAGAGGTAAAGACCAACATCTAGAGGAAAAGCCAAATATATAGATTTAAAACCCAGAATATAAAGGTAAAGCCCAATATCTAGATGTAAAGCCCAAAATCTAGATGTAAAGCCCAACTTCTAGATCTAAACCCCAAAATCTAGAATTAAAGCCCAACTTCTAAATCTAAAGCCCAACATCTAGAGGTAAAGCCCAATATTTAAAGTTTAAGCGCATCCTTTAGAGTTAAAGCCCAAAATCTAAATGTAAAGTCCAACTTCTAGAGGTAAAGCCCATCATCTAGTCCTACAGCCCAATGTCTGCAGGTAAAGCCCAACTTACAGAGGTGAAGGCAAACATCTAGATGTAAAACCCAAAATCTAGAGGTAAAGCCCAATATCTAGACGTAAAGACCAAAATCTAGATGTAAAGCCCAACTTCTAGATCTAAAGCCCAAAATATAGATGTAAAGCCCAACTTCTAAATCTAAAGCCCAACATCTAGAGGTAAAGCCCAATATTTAGAGTTTAAGCGCATCCTATAGAGTTAAAGCCCAAAATCTAAATGTAAAGCCCAACTTCTAGAGGTAAAGCCCATCATCTAGTCCTACAGCCCTATGTCTGCAGGTAAAGCCCAACTTACAGAGGTAAAGGCAAACATCTAGATGTCAAACCCAAAATCTAGAGGTAAAGCCCAACATATAGAGGTATAGCCCAAATTCTAGAGATAAAGTCCAACGTCTAGATGTAATCCCAACATCTAGAGGTAAAGCCTAACATCTAGAGGTGAAGCACAACATATAGAGGTATAACCCAACGTCTATTGATAAAGACCAACATCTCAATGTAAAGCAAAACATCTAGATGTAAAACCCTACATCTAGAGGTAAAGCCCAATATCTAGACGTAAAGACCAAAATCTAGATGTAAAGCCCAACTTCTAGAGGTAAAGCCGAATATCTAGATTTAAAGCGCATCCTTTAGAGTAAAGCCCAAAATCTAGAGTTAAACCCAACATCTAGAGGGAAAGCTCAGAATCTAGATGTAAAGCCTAACATCTAGAGCTGAATTCCAAAATCAAGTGTTAAGGCCCGACATCTACAGTTAAAGCCAACAATATAGATGTAACCCCCAACTTCTAGAGGTAAGGCCCAAAATCTAGAGGTAAAGCCCAACATCTAGAGTTAAAGCCGAACGTCTTGAGGTAAAGTCCAAAGTCTAGAGGTAAAGACCTACTTCTAGAGGTAAAGTCCGAAATCTAGAAGTAAAGACCAAGACCTAGTGGTAGATCCCAAAATCTAGAGGTAAAGCCCAACATCTAGACGTAAAGCCAGATATCTGACGGTAAAGCCCAACATCTAGAGGAAAAGCCAAATATATAGATTTAAAACCCAAAATCTAGAGACACAGCCCAAGATCTAAATGTAAAGCAAAACATCTAGATGTAAAACCCTACATCTAGTGGTAAAGTCCAATATCTAGACTTAAAGACCAACATCTAGAGGTAAAACCCAACATCTAGAGGTAAAGCCCAACGTCTGGAGGTAAAGCCCAGATTCTAGAGAGAAGCCAAAAATACAGATGGAAAACCCAAAATCTAGAGGTAAAGCCCAACATCTAGAGGTAAAAGCCAGAATCTAGAGGTAAAGCCTTACATGTAGAGGTGAATTCCAAAATCTATTCTTAAGGCCTGACATCTACAATTAAAGCCAAACATATAGATGTAACCCCCAACTTCTAGAGGTAAGACCCAAAATCTAGAGGTAAAGCCCAACATCTAGACGTAAAGCCTGATATCTGACCGTAAAGCCCAACATCTAGAGGAAAAGCCAAATATATAGATTTAAAACCCAAAATCTAGAGACACAGCCCAACATCTAAATGTAAAGCAAAACATCTAGATGTAAAACCCTACATCTAGAGGTAAAGTCCAATATCTAGACTTAAAGACCAACATCTAGAGGTAAAACCCAACATCTAGAGGTAAAGCCCAACGTCTGGAGGTAAAGCCCAGATTCTAGAGAGAAGCCAAAAATACAGATGGAAAACCCAAAATCTAGAGGTAAAGCCCAACATCTAGAGGTAAAGCCCAGAATCTAGAGGTAAAGCCTAACATCTAGAGGTGAATTCCAAAATCTAGTCTTAAGGCCCGACATCTACAGTTAAAGCCAAACTTATAGATGTAACCCCCAACTTCTAGAGTTAAGACCCAAAATCTAGAGGTAAAGCCCAACATCTAGAGTTAAAGCCGAACGTCTTGAGGTAAAGTCCAAAGTCTAGAGGTAAAGACCTACTTCTAGAGGTAAAGTCCGAAATCTAGAAGTAAAGACCAAGACCTAGTGGTAGAACCCAAAATCTAGAGGTAAAGCCCAACATCTAGAGGAAAAGCCAAATATACAGATTTAAAACCCAAAATCTAGAGGTAAAGACCAATATCTAGACGTAAAGACCAAAATCTAGATGTAAAGCCCAACTTCTAAATCTAAAGACCAACATCTAGTGGTAAAGCCCAATATTTAGAGTTTAAGCGCATCCTTTAGAGTTAAAGCCCAAAATCTAAATGTAAAGTCCAACTTCTAGAGGTAAAGCCCATCATCTAGTCCTACAGCCCAATGTCTGCAGGTAAAGCCCAACTTACAGAGGTGAAGGCAAACATCTAGATGTAAAACCCAAATCTAGAGTTAAAGCCCAACATCTAGAGGTGAAGCACAACATATAGAGGTATAACCCAAATTCTAGAGATAAATTCCAAATTCTAGATGTAATCCCAACATCTAGAGGTAAAGCCTAAAATCTAGAGGTGAAGCACAACATATAGAGGTATAACCCAACATCTAGAGATAAAGCCCAACATCAAAATGTAAAGCAAAACATCTAGATGTAAAACCCTACATCTAGAGGTAAAGTCCAATATCTAGACTTAAAGACCAACATCTGGAGGTAAATCCCAAAGTCTAGAGGTAATGACCAACTTCTAGAGCTAAACCCCCAAATCTAGATTTAAACCCCAACATCTAGAGATAAAGCCCAAGTTCTAGATCTAAGCCAGAAATCTAGTGGTAAAGCCCAACGTCTAGAGGAAAAGCCTAACATCTAGTGGTGAATTCCAAAATCTAGTGTTAAGGCCCGACATCTACAGATAAAGCCAAACATATAGATGTAAACCCGAACTTCTAGAGGTAAGGCCTAAAATAGAGAGGTAAAGCCCAACATCTAGAGTTAAAGCCCAACGTCTTGAGGTAAAGCCCAAAGTATAGAGATAAAGCCCAAATTTTAGAGGTAAAGCCAAATATCTAGATTTAAATCCCAAAATCTAGAGGTAAAGCTCAAATTCTAGATGTAAAGCCCAACTCCTAGAGATAAGGTCCAAATTCTAGAGGCAAAGCCCAACACCTAGAGGTAGAGACCAAAATCTAGAGGTAAAGCCCAACTTCTAGAGGTAAAGTCCAAATTCTAGAGCTAAAGCCCAACATCGAGACGTAAAGCCAGACATCTAGATGTAAAGCCCAACATCTAGACGTAAAGCCTGATATCTAGAGGTAAAGCCCAACATCTAGAGGAAAAGCCAAATATATAGACTTAAAGAACAAAATCTAGAGGTAAAGCCCAATATCTAGAGGTAAAGCCCAAAGTATAGATGTAAAGCCCAACTTCTAGAGGTAAAGCCCATCATCTAGACCTACAGCCCGATGTCTGCAGGTAAAGCCCAACTTACAGAGGTAAAGGTAAACATCTAGATGTAAAACACAAATTCTAGAGGTAAAGCCCAACATCTAGAGGTATAGCCCAAATTCTAGAGATAAGTCCAACGTCTAGATGTAATCGCAACATCTAGAGGTAAAGCACAACATCTAGATGTGAAGCACTACATATAGAGGTACAACCCAACGTCTAGAGATAAAGACCAACATCTAAATGTAAAGCAAAACATCCAGATGTAAAACCCTACATCTAGAGGTAAAACCCTACATCTAGTGGTAAAGCCCAATATCTAGACGTAAAGACCAAAATCTAGATGTAAAGCCCAAATTCTAGAGGTAAAGCCGAAAATCTAGAGTTAAAGCGCATCATTTAGAGTAAAGCCCAAAATCTAGAGTTAAAGCCGAACATCTAGAGGGAAAGCCCAGAATCTAGAGGTAAAGCCTAACATCTAGAGCTGAATTCCAAAATCAAGTGTTAAGGCCCGACATCTACAGTTAAAGCCAACCATATAGATGTAACCCCCAACTTCTAGAGGTAAGGCCCAAAATCTAGAGGTAAAGCCCAACAGCTAGAGTTAAAGCCGAATGTCTTGAGGTAAAGCCCAAAGTCTAGAGGTAAAGCCCAACTTCTAGAGGTAAAGTCCAAAATCTAGAGGTAAAGCCCAAGACCTAGTGGTAGAGCCCAAAATCTAGAGGTGAAGCCCAACATCTAGACGTAAAGCCAGATATCTGATGGTAAAGCCCAACATCTAGAGGAAAAGCCAAAAATATAGATTTAAAAACCAAAATCTAGAGATAAAGCTGAAAATCTAGATCTAAAGCCCAAAATCTAGATGTAAAGCCCAACTTCTAGATCTAAAGCCCAACATCTAGAGGCAAAGCCCAACATCTATAGGTAAAGCCTAACATCTAGAGGTGAAGCACAACATATAGAGGTATAACCCAACATCTAGAGATAAAGCCCAAAGTCTAAATGTAAAGCAAAACCTCTAGATGTAAAACTATACATCTAGAGGTAAAGTCCAATATCTAGACATAAAGACCAACATCTAGAGGTAAAACCTAACATCTAGAGGTAAAGCCCAACGTCTAGAGGTACAGCCCAGATTCTAGAGAGAAGCCAAATATCCAAATTGAAACCACAAAATCTAGAGGTAAATGCAAACATCTAGAGGGAAAGCCCAGAATCTAGAGGTAAAGCCTAACATATAGAGGGAAAGCCCAGAATCTAGATGTAAAGCCTAACATCTAGAGGTGAATTCCAAAATAAGTGTTAAGGCCCGACATCTACAGTTAAAGCCAAACATATAGATGTAAAACCCAAAATCTAGAGGTAAGGCCCAAAATCTAGAGATAAAGCCCAAGACCTAGTGGTAGAGCCCAAAATCTAGAGGTAAAGCCCAACATCTAGACATAAAGCCAGATATCTGATGGTAAAGCCCAACATCTAGAGGAAAAGCCAAATATATAGATTTAAAACCCAAAATCTAGAGACACAGCCCAACATCTAAATGTAAAGCAAAACATCTAGATGTAAAACCCTACATCTAGAGGTAAAGTCCAATATCTAGACTTAAAGACCAACATCTAGAGGTAAAACCCAACATCTAGAGGACAAGCCCAACGTCTGGAGGTAAAGCCCATCATCTAGTCCTACAGCCCAATGTCTGCAGGTAAAGCCCAACTTACAGATGTGAAGGCAAACATCTAGATGTAAAACCCAAAATCTAGAGGTAAAGCCCAACGGCTGGAGGTACAGCCCAGATTCTAGAGAGAAGCCAAAATTCCAGATGGAAAACTCAAAATCTAGAGGTAAAGCCCAACATCTAGAGGTAAAGCCCAGAATCTAGAGGTAAAGCCTAACATCTAGAGGTGAATTCCAAAATCTATTCTTAAGGCCTGACATCTAAAATTAAAGCCAAATATATAGATGTAACCCCCAACTTCTAGAGGTAAGACCCAAAATCTAGAGGTAAAGCCCAACATCTAGACGTAAAGCCAGATATCTAGAGGTAAAGCCCAACATCTAGAGGAAAAGCCAAATATATAGACTTAAAGACCAACATCTGGAGGTAAAGCCCAAAATCTAGAGGTAAAGCCCAACTTCCAGAGTTAAAGTCCAAAATCTAGAGGTAAACACCAATACCTAGAGGTAGAGGCCAAAATCTAGAAATAAAGCCCAACATCTAGAGATAAAGCCAGATATATAGATTTAAATCCCAAAATCTGGAGGTAAAGCCCAACATCTAGAGCTAAAGCCCCAAATCTAGATGTAAAGCCCAATTTCTACATTTAAAGCCAAATAATCTAGAGGTAAAGCCCAACATGTAGAGGTAAAGACTAAGATCTAGAGGTGAATTCCAATATCTAGTGTTAAAGCCCGACACCTACAGTTAAAGCCAAACATCTAGATGTAAAACCCAACTTCTAGAGGTAAAGCCGAATATCTAGAGTTAAAGCGCATCCTTTAGAGTAAAGCCCAAAATCTAGAGTTAAAGCCCAACATCTAGAGGGAAAGCCCAGAATCCAGATGTAAAGCCTAACATCTAGAGGTGAATTCCAAAATCAAGTGTTAAGGCCCGACACCTACAGTTAAAGCCAACCATATAGATGTAACCCCCAACTTCTAGAGGTAAGGCCCAAAATCTAGAGGTAAAGCCCAACATCTAGAATTAAAGCCGAACGTCTTGAGGTAAAGCCCAAAGTCTACACGTAAAGCCCAACTTCTAGAGGTAAAGTCCAAAATCTAGAGGTAAAGCCCAAGACCTAGTGGTAGATCCCAAAATCTAGAGTTAAAGCCCAACATCTAGATGTAAAGCCATATATCTGATGGTAAAGCCTAACATCTAGAGGAAAAGCCAAATATATAGATTTAAAACCCAAAATCTAGAGATAAAACCCAACATCTAAATGTAAAGCAAAACATCTAGATGTAAAACCCTACATCTAGAGGTAAAGTCCAATATCTAGACTTAAAGACCAACATCTAGAGGTAAAACCCAACATCTAGAGGTAAAGCCCAACGTCTGGAGGTAAAGCCCAGATTCCAGAGAGAAGCCAAAAATACAGATGGAAAACCCAAAATCTAGAGGTAAAGCCCAACATCTAGAGGTAAAGCCCACAATCTAGAGGTAAAGCCTAACATCTAGAGGTGAATTCCAAAATCTAGTCTTAAGGCCTGACATCTACAATTAAAGCCAAACATATAGATGTAACCCCCAACTTCTAGAGGTAAGACCCAAAATCTAGAGGTAAAGCCCAACATCTAGAGTTAAAGCCGAACGTCTTGAGGTAAAGTCCAAAGTCTAGAGGTAAAGACCTACTTCTAGAGGTAAAGTCCGAAATCTAGAAGTAAAGCCCAAGACCTAGTGGTAGAGCCCAAAATCTAGAGGTAAAGCCCAACATCTAGACGTAAAGCCAGATATCTGATGGTAAAGCCCAACATCTAGACGAAAAGCCAAATATATAGATTTAAACCCCAAAATCTAGAGGTAAAGCCCAATATCTAGACGTAAAGACCAAAATCTAGATTTAAAGCCCAACTTCTAGATCTAAACCCCAAAATCTATAAGTAAAGCCCAACTTCTAAATCTAAAGCCCACCATCTAGAGGTAAAGCCCAATATTTAGAGTTTAAGCACATCATTTAGAGGTAAAGCCGAAAATCTAGATTTAAAGCCCAACTTCTAGAGGTAAAGCCCATCATCTAGTCCTACAGCCCAATGTCTGCAGGTAAAGCCCAACTTACAGGGGTAAAGGCAAACATCTAGATGTAAAACCCAAAATCTAGAGGTAAAGCTCAAGATATAGAGGTATAGCCCAAATTCTAGAGATAAAGTCCAACGTCTAGATGTAATCCCAACATCTAGAGGTAAAGCCTAACATCTAGAGGTGAAGCACAACATATAGAGTTATAACCCAACATTTAGAGATAAAGACCAACATCTAAATGTAAAGCAAAACATCTAGATGTAAAACCCTACATCTAGAGGTAAAGTCCAATATCTAGACATAAAGACCAACATCTGGAGGTAAAGCCCAATGTCTAGAGGTAATGACCAACTTCTAGAGCTAAAACCCCAAATCTAGATTTAAACCCCAACATCTAGAGATAAAGCCCAAGTTCTAGATCTAAGCCAAACATCTAGAGGTAAAGCCCAACATCTAGAGGAAAAGCCTAACATCTAGTGGTGAATTACAAAATCTAGTGTTAAGGCCCGACATCTACATATAATGCCAAACATATAGATGTAAACCCGAACTTCTAGAGGTAAAGCCTTAAATCTAGAGGTAACGCCCAACATCTAGAGTTAAAGCCCAACGTCTTGAGGTAAAGCCCAAAGTCTAGAGGTAAAGCACCAAAGTCTAGATTTAAAGCCAAACTTCTAGAGGTAAAGTCCAAAATCTAGAGGTAAAGCCCAAGACCTAGTGGTAGAGCCCAAAATCTAGAGGTAAAGCCCAACACCTAGACGTAAAGATAGATATCTGATTGGAAATCCCAACATCTAGAGGAAAAGCCTAACATCTAGTGGTGTATTCCAAAATCTAGTGTTAAGGCCCGACATCTACAGATAAAGGCAAACATATAGATGTAAACCCGAACTTCTAGAGGTAAGGCCCAAAATATAGAGGTAAAGCCCAACATCTAGAGTTAAAGCCCAACGTCTTGAGGTAAAGCCCAAAGTCTAGAGGTAAAGCCCAAATTCTAGAGGTAAAGCCAAATATCTAGATTTAAATCCAAAATCTAGAGATAAAGCCCAAAGTCTAGATGTAAAGCCCAACTTCCAGAGTTAAAGTCCAAAACCTAGAGGTAAAGCCCAACATCTAGAGGGAAAGCCCAGAATCTAGATGTAAAGCCTAACATCTAGAGGTGAATTCCAAAATCAAGGGTTAAGGCCCGATATCTACAGTTAAAGCCAAACATATAGATGTAAAACCCAAAATCTAGAGGTAAGGCCCAAAATCTAGAGGTAAAGCCCGACTTCTAGAGGTAAAGTCGAAAATCTAAAGGTAAAGACCAAGACCTAGTGGTAGAGCCCAAAATCTAGAGGTAAAGCCCAACATCTAGACGTAAAGCCAGATATCTGATGGTAAAGCCCAATATCTAGAGGAAAAGCCAAATATATAGATTAAAAAACCAAAATCTAGAGGTAAGCCCAACATCTAGATGAATAGCCAAATATATAGATTTAAACCCCAAAATCTAGAGGTAAAGCCCAATATCTAGACGTAAAGACCAAAATCTAGATGTAAAGCCCAACTTCTAAATCTAAAGCCCAACATCTAGAGGTAAAGCCCAATATTTAGAGTTTAAGCACATCATTTAGAGGTAAAGCCGAAAATCTAGATTTAAAGCCCAACTTCTAGAGGTAAAGCCCATCATCTAGTCCTACAGCCCAATGTCTGCAGGTAAAGCCCAACTTACAGGGGTAAAGGCAAACATCTAGATGTAAAACCCAAAATCTAGAGGTAAAGCTCAAGATATAGAGGTATAGCCCAAATTCTAGAGATAAAGTCCAACGTCTAGATGTAATCCCAACATCTAGAGGTAAAGCCTAACATCTAGAGGTGAAGCACAACATATAGAGTTATAACCCAACATTTAGAGGTAAAGACCAACATCTAAATGTAAAGCAAAACATCTAGATGTAAAACCCTACATCTAGAGGTAAAGTCCAATATCTAGACATAAAGACCAACATCTGGAGGTAAAGCCCAATGTCTAGAGGTAATGACCAACTTCTAGAGCTAAAACCCCAAATCTAGATTTAAACCCCAACATCTAGAGATAAAGCCCAAGTTCTAGATCTAAGCCAAACATCTAGAGGTAAAGCCCAACATCTAGAGGAAAAGCCTAACATCTAGTGGTGAATTCCAAAATCTAGTGTTAAGGCCCGACATCTACAGATAAAGCCAAACATATAGATGTAAACCCGAACTTCTAGAGGTAAGGCCTAAAATATAGAGGTAAAGCCCAACATCTAGAGTTAAAGCCCAACGTCTTGAGGTAAAGCCCAAAGACTAGAGGTAAAGCCCAAATTCTAGAGGTAAAGCCAAATATCTAGATTTAAATCCAAAATCTAGAGATAAAGCCCAAAGTCTAGATGTAAAGCCCAACTTCCAGAGTTAAAGTCCAAAACCTAGAGGTAAAGCCCAACATCAAGAGGGAAAGCCCAGAATCTAGATGTAAAGCCTAACATCTAGAGGTGAATTCCAAAATCAAGTGTTAAGGCCCGACATCTACAGTTAAAGCCAAACATATAGATGTAAAACCCAAAATCTAGAGGTAAGGCCCAAAATCTAGAGGTAAAGCCCAACTTCTAGAGGTAAAGTCGAAAATCTAAAGGTAAAGACCAAGACCTAGTGGTAGAGCCCAAAATCTAGAGGTAAAGCCCAACATCTAGACGTAAAGCCAGATATCTGATGGTAAAGTCCAACATCTAGAGGAAAAGCCAAATATATAGATTTAAAACCCAAAATCTAGAGATAAAGCCCAACATCTAAATGTAAAGCAAAACATCTCGATGAAAAACCCTACAACTAGAGGTAAAGTCCAATATCTAGACTTAAAGACCAACATCTAGAGGTAAAACCCAACATCTTGAGTTAAAGCCCATCGTCTGGAGGTACAGCCCAGATTCTAGAGAGAAGCCAAAAATCCAGATGGAAAATCCAAAAACTAGAGGTAAAGCCCAACATCTAGAGGTGAATTCCAAAATCTAGTCTTAAGGCCCGACATCTACAGTTAAAGCCAAACATATAGATGTAACCCCCAAATTCTAGAGGTAAGGCCCAAAATCTAGAGGTAAAGCCCAACTTCTAGAGGTAAAGTCCAAAATCTAGAGGTAAAGCCCAAGACCTAGTGGTAGAGACCAAAATCTAGAGGTAAAGCCCAACATCTAGACGTAAAGCCAGATATCTGATGGTAAAGTCCAACATCTAGAGGAAAAGCCAAATATATAGATTTAAAACCCAAAATCTAGAGGTAAACACCAATATCTAGAGGAAAAGCCAAATATATAGATTAAAAAACCAAAATCTAGAGGTAAAGCCCAACATCTAGAGCTAAAGCTCCAAATCTAGATGTAAAGCCCAATTTCTAGATCTAAAGCCAAATAATCAAGAGGTAAAGTCCAACATGTAGAGGTAAAGACTAAGATCTAGAGGTGAATTCCAATATCTAGTGTTAAAGCCCGACACCTACAGTTAAAGCCAAACATCTAGATGTAAAACCCAACTTCTACAGGTAAAGCCCAACGTCTGGAGGTACAGCCCAGATTCTAGAGAGAATCCAAAAATCCAGATGGAAAACCCAAAATCTAGAGGTAAAGCCCAACATCTAGATGAATAGCCAAATATATAGATTTAAACCCCAAAATCTAGAGGTAAAGCCCAATATCTAGACGTAAAGACCAAAATCTAGATGTAAAGCCCAACTTCTAAATCTAAAGCCCAACATCTAGAGGTAAAGCCCAATATTTAGAGTTTAAGCACATCATTTAGAGGTAAAGCCGAAAATCTAGATTTAAAGCCCAACTTCTAGAGGTAAAGCCCATCATCTAGTCCTAAAGCCCAATGTCTGCAGGTAAAGCCCAACTTACAGGGGTAAAGGCAAACATCTAGATGTAAAACCCAAAATCTAGAGGTAAAGCTCAAGATATAGAGGTATAGCCCAAATTCTAGAGATAAAGTCCAACGTCTAGATGTAATCCCAACATCTAGAGGTAAAGCCTAACATCTAGAGGTGAAGCACAACATACAGAGTTATAACCCAACATTTAGAGGTAAAGACCAACATCTAAATGTAAAGCAAAACATCTAGATGTAAAACCCTACATCTAGAGGTAAAGTCCAATATCTAGACATAAAGACCAACATCTGGAGGTAAAGCCCAATGTCTAGAGGTAATGACCAACTTCTAGAGCTAAAACCCCAAATCTAGATTTAAACCCCAACATCTAGAGATAAAGCCCAAGTTCTAGATCTAAGCCAAACATCTAGAGGTAAAGCCCAACATCTAGAGGAAAAGCCTAACATCTAGTGGTGAATTCCAAAATCTAGTGTTAAGGCCCGACATCTACAGATAAAGCCAAACATATAGATGTAAACCCGAACTTCTAGAGGTAAGGCCTAAAATATAGAGGTAAAGCCCAACATCTAGAGTTAAAGCCCAACGTCTTGAGGTAAAGCCCAAAGTCTAGAGGTAAAGCCCAAATTCTAGAGGTAAAGCCAAATATCTAGATTTAAATCCAAAATCTAGAGATAAAGCCCAAAGTCTAGATGTAAAGCCCAACTTCCAGTGTTAAAGTCCAAAACCTAGAGGTAAAGCCCAACATCAAGAGGGAAAGCCCAGAATCTAGATGTAAAGCCTAACATCTAGAGGTGAATTCCAAAATCAAGTGTTAAGGCCCGACATCTACAGTTAAAGCCAAACATATAGATGTAAAACCCAAAATCTAGAGGTAAGGCCCAAAATCTAGAGGTAAAGCCCGACTTCTAGAGGTAAAGTCGAAAATCTAAAGGTAAAGACCAAGACCTAGTGGTAGAGCCCAAAATCTAGAGGTAAAGCCCAACATCTAGACGTAAAGCCAGATATCTGATGGTAAAGTCCAACATCTAGAGGAAAAGCCAAATATATAGATTTAAAACCCAAAATCTAGAGATAAAGCCCAACATCTAAATGTAAAGCAAAACATCTCGATGAAAAACCCTACAACTAGAGGTAAAGTCCAATATCTAGACTTAAAGACCAACATCTAGAGGTAAAACCCAACATCTTGAGTTAAAGCCCATCGTCTGGAGGTACAGCCCAGATTCTAGAGAGAAGCCAAAAATCCAGATGGAAAATCCAAAAACTAGAGGTAAAGCCCAACATCTAGAGGTGAATTCCAAAATCTAGTCTTAAGGCCCGACATCTACAGTTAAAGCCAAACATATAGATGTAACCCCCAAATTCTAGAGGTAAGGCCCAAAATCTAGAGGTAAAGCCCAACTTCTAGAGGTAAAGTCCAAAATCTAGAGGTAAAGCCCAAGACCTAGTGGTAGAGCCCAAAATCTAGAGGTAAAGCCCAACATCTAGACGTAAAGCCAGATATCTGATGGTAAAGTCCAACATCTAGAGGAAAAGCCAAATATATAGATTTAAAACCCAAAATCTAGAGGTAAACACCAATATCTAGAGGAAAAGCCAAATATATAGATTAAAAAACCAAAATCTAGAGGTAAAGCCCAACATCTAGAGCTAAAGCTCCAAATCTAGATGTAAAGCCCAATTTCTAGATCTAAAGCCAAATAATCAAGAGGTAAAGTCCAACATGTAGAGGTAAAGACTAAGATCTAGAGGTGAATTCCAATATCTAGTGTTAAAGCCCGACACCTACAGTTAAAGCCAAACATCTAGATGTAAAACCCAACTTCTACAGGTAAAGCCCAACGTCTGGAGGTACAGCCCAGATTCTAGAGAGAATCCAAAAATCCAGATGGAAAACCCAAAATCTAGAGGTAAAGCCCAACATCTAGATGAATAGCCAAATATATAGATTTAAACCCCAAAATCTAGAGGTAAAGCCCAATATCTAGACGTAAAGACCAAAATCTAGATGTAAAGCCCAACTTCTAAATCTAAAGCCCAACATCTAGAGGTAAAGCCCAATATTTAGAGTTTAAGCACATCATTTAGAGGTAAAGCCGAAAATCTAGATTTAAAGCCCAACTTCTAGAGGTAAAGCCCATCATCTGGTCCTACAGCCCAATGTCTGCAGGTAAAGCCCAACTTACAGGGGTAAAGGCAAACATCTAGATGTAAAACCCAAAATCTAGAGGTAAAGCTCAAGATATAGAGGTATAGCCCAAATTCTAGAGATAAAGTCCAACGTCTAGATGTAATCCCAACATCTAGAGGTAAAGCCTAACATCTAGAGGTGAAGCACAACATATAGAGTTATAACCCAACATTTAGAGGTAAAGACCAACATCTAAATGTAAAGCAAAACATCTAGATGTAAAACCCTACATCTAGAGGTAAAGTCCAATATCTAGACATAAAGACCAACATCTGGAGGTAAAGCCCAATGTCTAGAGGTAATGACCAACTTCTAGAGCTAAAACCCCAAATCTAGATTTAAACCCCAACATCTAGAGATAAAGCCCAAGTTCTAGATCTAAGCCAAACATCTAGAGGTAAAGCCCAACATCTAGAGGAAAAGCCTAACATCTAGTGGTGAATTCCAAAATCTAGTGTTAAGGCCCGACATCTACAGATAAAGCCAAACATATAGATGTAAACCCGAACTTCTAGAGGTAAGGCCTAAAATATAGAGGTAAAGCCCAACATCTAGAGTTAAAGCCCAACGTCTTGAGGTAAAGCCCGAAAGTCTAGAGGTAAAGCCCAAATTCTAGAGGTAAAGCCAAATATCTAGATTTAAATCCAAAATCTAGAGTTAAAGCCCAAAGTCTAGATGTAAAGCCCAACTTCCAGAGTTAAAGTCCAAAACCTAGAGGTAAAGCCCAACATCAAGAGGGAAAGCCCAGAATCTAGATGTAAAGCCTAACATCTAGAGGTGAATTCCAAAATCAAGTGTTAAGGCCCGACATCTACAGTTAAAGCCAAACATATAGATGTAAAACCCAAAATCTAGAGGTAAGGCCCAAAATCTAGAGGTAAAGCCCAACAGCTAGAGTTAAAGCCGAACGTCTTGAGGTAAAGCCCAAAGTCTAGAGGTAAAGCACCAAAGTCTAGATTTAAAGCCAAACTTCTAGAGGTAAAGTCCAAAATCTAGAGGTAAAGCCCAAGACCTAGTGGTAGAGCCCAAAATCTAGAGGTAAAGCCCAACACCTAGACGTAAAGATAGATATCTGATTGGAAATCCCAACATCTAGAGGAAAAGCCTAACATCTAGTGGTGAATTCCAAAATCTAGTGTTAAGGCCCGACATCTACAGATAAAGCCAAACATATAGATGTAAACCCGAACTTCTAGAGGTAAGGCCTAAAATATAGAGGTAAAGCCCAACATCTAGAGTTAAAGCCCAACGTCTTGAGGTAAAGCCCAAATTCTAGAGGTAAAGCCCAAATTCTAGAGGTAAAGCCAAATATCTAGATTTAAATCCAAAATCTAGAGATAAAGCCCAAAGTCTAGATGTAAAGCCCAACTTCCAGAGTTAAAGTCCAAAACCTAGAGGTAAAGCCCAACATCAAGAGGGAAAGCCCAGAATCTAGATGTAAAGCCTAACATCTAGAGGTGAATTCCAAAATCAAGTGTTAAGGCCCGACATCTACAGTTAAAGCCAAACATATAGATGTAAAACCCAAAATCTAGAGGTAAGGCCCAAAATCTAGAGGTAAAGCCCGACTTCTAGAGGTAAAGTCGAAAATCTAAAGGTAAAGACCAAGACCTAGTGGTAGAGCCCAAAATCTAGAGGTAAAGCCCAACATCTAGACGTAAAGCCAGATATCTGATGGTAAAGTCCAACATCTAGAGGAAAAGCCAAATATATAGATTTAAAACCCAAAATCTAGAGATAAAGCCCAACATCTAAATGTAAAGCAAAACATCTCGATGAAAAACCCTACAACTAGAGGTAAAGTCCAATATCTAGACTTAAAGACCAACATCTAGAGGTAAAACCCAACATCTTGAGTTAAAGCCCATCGTCTGGAGGTACAGCCCAGATTCTAGAGAGAAGCCAAAAATCCAGATGGAAAATCCAAAAACTAGAGGTAAAGCCCAACATCTAGAGGTGAATTCCAAAATCTAGTCTTAAGGCCTGACATCTACAGTTAAAGCCAAACATATAGATGTAACCCCCAAATTCTAGAGGTAAGGCCCAAAATCTAGAGGTAAAGCCCAACTTCTAGAGGTAAAGTCCAAAATCTAGAGGTAAAGCCCAAGACCTAGTGGTAGAGCCCAAAATCTAGAGGTAAAGCCCAACATCTAGACGTAAAGCCAGATATCTGATGGTAAAGTCCAACATCTAGAGGAAAAGCCAAATATATAGATTTAAAACCCAAAATCTAGAGGTAAACACCAATATCTAGAGGAAAAGCCAAATATATAGATTAAAAAACCAAAATCTAGAGGTAAAGCCCAACATCTAGAGCTAAAGCTCCAAATCTAGATGTAAAGCCCAATTTCTAGATCTAAAGCCAAATAATCAAGAGGTAAAGTCCAACATGTAGAGGTAAAGACTAAGATCTAGAGGTGAATTCCAATATCTAGTGTTAAAGCCCGACACCTACAGTTAAAGCCAAACATCTAGATGTAAAACCCAACTTCTACAGGTAAAGCCCAACGTCTGGAGGTACAGCCCAGATTCTAGAGAGAATCCAAAAATCCAGATGGAAAACCCAAAATCTAGAGGTAAAGCCCAATATCTAGACGTAAAGACCAAAATCTAGATGTAAAGCCCAACTTCTAAATCTAAAGCCCAACATCTAGAGGTAAAGCCCAAGTTCTAGATCTAAGCCAAACATCTAGAGGTAAAGCCCAACATCTAGAGGAAAAGCCTAACATCTAGTGGTGAATTACAAAATCTAGTGTTAAGGCCCGACATCTACATATAATGCCAAACATATAGATGTAAACCCGAACTTCTAGAGGTAAAGCCTTAAATCTAGAGGTAACGCCCAACATCTAGAGTTAAAGCCCAACGTCTTGAGGTAAAGCCCAAAGTCTAGAGGTAAAGCCCAAATTCTAGAGGTAAAGCCAAATATCTAGATTTAAATCCAAAATCTAGAGATAAAGCCCAAAGTCTAGATGTAAAGCCCAACTTCCAGAGTTAAAGTCCAAAATCTAGAGGTAAAGCCCAACATCTAGAGGGAAAGCCCAGAATCTAGATGTAAAGCCTAACATCTAGAGGTGAATTCCAAAATCAAGTGTTAAGGCCTGACATCTACAGTTAAAGCCAACCGTATAGATGTAACACCCAACTTCTAGAGGTAAGGCCCAAAATCTAGAGGTAAAGCCCAACAGCTAGAGTTAAAGCCGAACGTCTTGAGGTAAAGCCCAAAGTCTAGAGGTAAAGCACCAAAGTCTAGATTTAAAGCCAAACTTCTAGAGGTAAAGTCCAAAATCTAGAGGTAAAGCCCAAGACCTAGTGGTAGAGCCCAAAATCTAGAGGTAAAGCCCAACACCTAGACGTAAAGATAGATATCTGATTGGAAATCCCAACATCTAGAGGAAAAGCCTAACATCTAGTGGTGAATTCCAAAATCTAGTGTTAAGGCCCGACATCTACAGATAAAGCCAAACATATAGATGTAAACCCGAACTTCTAGAGGTAAGGCCCAAAATATAGAGGTAAAGCCCAACATCTAGAGTTAAAGCCCAACGTCTTGAGGTAAAGCCCAAATTCTAGAGGTAAAGCCCAAATTCTAGAGGTAAAGCCAAATATCTAGATTTAAATCCAAAATCTAGAGATAAAGCCCAAAGTCTAGATGTAAAGCCCAACTTCCAGAGTTAAAGTCCAAAACCTAGAGGTAAAGCCCAACATCAAGAGGGAAAGCCCAGAATCTAGATGTAAAGCCTAACATCTAGAGGTGAATTCCAAAATCAAGTGTTAAGGCCCGACATCTACAGTTAAAGCCAAACATATAGATGTAAAACCCAAAATCTAGAGGTAAGGCCCAAAATCTAGAGGTAAAGCCCGACTTCTAGAGGTAAAGTCGAAAATCTAAAGGTAAAGACGAAGACCTAGTGGTAGAGCCCAAAATCTAGAGGTAAAGCCCAACATCTAGACGTAAAGCCAGATATCTGATGGTAAAGTCCAACATCTAGAGGAAAAGCCAAATATATAGATTTAAAACCCAAAATCTAGAGATAAAGCCCAACATCTAAATGTAAAGCAAAACATCTCGATGAAAAACCCTACAACTAGAGGCAAAGTCCAATATCTAGACTTAAAGACCAACATCTAGAGGTAAAACCCAACATCTTGAGTTAAAGCCCATCGTCTGGAGGTACAGCCCAGATTCTAGAGAGAAGCCAAAAATCCAGATGGAAAATCCAAAAACTAGAGGTAAAGCCCAACATCTAGAGGTGAATTCCAAAATCTAGTCTTAAGGCCCGACATCTACAGTTAAAGCCAAACATATAGATGTAACCCCCAAATTCTAGAGGTAAGGCCCAAAATCTAGAGGTAAAGCCCAACTTCTAGAGGTAAAGTCCAAAATCTAGAGGTAAAGCCCAAGACCTAGTGGTAGAGCCCAAAATCTAGAGGTAAAGCCCAACATCTAGACGTAAAGCCAGATATCTGATGGTAAAGTCCAACATCTAGAGGAAAAGCCAAATATATAGATTTAAAACCCAAAATCTAGAGGTAAACACCAATATCTAGAGGAAAAGCCAAATATATAGATTAAAAAACCAAAATCTAGAGGTAAAGCCCAACATCTAGAGCTAAAGCTCCAAATCTAGATGTAAAGCCCAATTTCTAGATCTAAAGCCAAATAATCAAGAGGTAAAGTCCAACATGTAGAGGTAAAGACTAAGATCTAGAGGTGAATTCCAATATCTAGTGTTAAAGCCCGACACCTACAGTTAAAGCCAAACATCTAGATGTAAAACCCAACTTCTACAGGTAAAGCCCAACGTCTGGAGGTACAGCCCAGATTCTAGAGAGAATCCAAAAATCCAGATGGAAAACCCAAAATCTAGAGGTAAAGCCCAACATCTAGATGAATAGCCAAATATATAGATTTAAACCCCAAAATCTAGAGGTAAAGCCCAATATCTAGACGTAAAGACCAAAATCTAGATGTAAAGCCCAACTTCTAAATCTAAAGCCCAACATCTAGAGGTAAAGCCCAATATTTAGAGTTTAAGCACATCATTTAGAGGTAAAGCCGAAAATCTAGATTTAAAGCCCAACTTCTAGAGGTAAAGCCCATCATCTAGTCCTAAAGCCCAATGTCTGCAGGTAAAGCCCAACTTACAGGGGTAAAGGCAAACATCTAGATGTAAAACCCAAAATCTAGAGGTAAAGCTCAAGATATAGAGGTATAGCCCAAATTCTAGAGATAAAGTCCAACGTCTAGATGTAATCCCAACATCTAGAGGTAAAGCCTAACATCTAGAGGTGAAGCACAACATATAGAGTTATAACCCAACATTTAGAGGTAAAGACCAACATCTAAATGTAAAGCAAAACATCTAGATGTAAAACCCTACATCTAGAGGTAAAGTCCAATATCTAGACATAAAGACCAACATCTGGAGGTAAAGCCCAATGTCTAGAGGTAATGACCAACTTCTAGAGCTAAAACCCCAAATCTAGATTTAAACCCCAACATCTAGAGATAAAGCCCAAGTTCTAGATCTAAGCCAAACATCTAGAGGTAAAGCCCAACATCTAGAGGAAAAGCCTAACATCTAGTGGTGAATTCCAAAATCTAGTGTTAAGGCCCGACATCTACAGATAAAGCCAAACATATAGATGTAAACCCGAACTTCTAGAGGTAAGGCCTAAAATATAGAGGTAAAGCCCAACATCTAGAGTTAAAGCCCAACGTCTTGAGGTAAAGCCCAAAGTCTAGAGGTAAAGCCCAAATTCTAGAGGTAAAGCCAAATATCTAGATTTAAATCCAAAATCTAGAGATAAAGCCCAAAGTCTAGATGTAAAGCCCAACTTCCAGAGTTAAAGTCCAAAACCTAGAGGTAAAGCCCAACATCAAGAGGGAAACCCCAGAATCTAGATGTAAAGCCTAACATCTAGAGGTGAATTCCAAAATCAAGTGTTAAGGCCCGACATCTACAGTTAAAGCCAAACATATAGATGTAAAACCCAAAATCTAGAGGTAAGGCCCAAAATCTAGAGGTAAAGCCCGACTTCTAGAGGTAAAGTCGAAAATCTAAAGGTAAAGACCAAGACCTAGTGGTAGAGCCCAAAATCTAGAGGTAAAGCCCAACATCTAGACGTAAAGCCAGATATCTGATGGTAAAGTCCAACATCTAGAGGAAAAGCCAAATATATAGATTTAAAACCCAAAATCTAGAGATAAAGCCCAACATCTAAATGTAAAGCAAAACATCTCGATGAAAAACCCTACAACTAGAGGTAAAGTCCAATATCTAGACTTAAAGACCAACATCTAGAGGTAAAACCCAACATCTTGAGTTAAAGCCCATCGTCTGGAGGTACAGCCCAGATTCTAGAGAGAAGCCAAAAATCCAGATGGAAAATCCAAAAACTAGAGGTAAAGCCCAACATCTAGAGGTGAATTCCAAAATCTAGTCTTAAGGCCCGACATCTACAGTTAAAGCCAAACATATAGATGTAACCCCCAAATTCTAGAGGTAAGGCCCAAAATCTAGAGGTAAAGCCCAACTTCTAGAGGTAAAGTCCAAAATCTAGAGGTAAAGCCCAAGACCTAGTGGTAGAGCCCAAAATCTAGAGGTAAAGCCCAACATCTAGACGTAAAGCCAGATATCTGATGGTAAAGTCCAACATCTAGAGGAAAAGCCAAATATATAGATTTAAAACCCAAAATCTAGAGGTAAACACCAATATCTAGAGGAAAAGCCAAATATATAGATTAAAAAACCAAAATCTAGAGGTAAAGCCCAACATCTAGAGCTAAAGCTCCAAATCTAGATGTAAAGCCCAATTTCTAGATCTAAAGCCAAATAATCAAGAGGTAAAGTCCAACATGTAGAGGTAAAGACTAAGATCTAGAGGTGAATTCCAATATCTAGTGTTAAAGCCCGACACCTACAGTTAAAGCCAAACATCTAGATGTAAAACCCAACTTCTACAGGTAAAGCCCAACGTCTGGAGGTACAGCCCAGATTCTAGAGAGAATCCAAAAATCCAGATGGAAAACCCAAAATCTAGAGGTAAAGCCCAACATCTAGATGAATAGCCAAATATATAGATTTAAACCCCAAAATCTAGAGGTAAAGCCCAATATCTAGACGTAAAGACCAAAATCTAGATGTAAAGCCCAACTTCTAAATCTAAAGCCCAACATCTAGAGGTAAAGCCCAATATTTAGAGTTTAAGCACATCATTTAGAGGTAAAGCCGAAAATCTAGATTTAAAGCCCAACTTCTAGAGGTAAAGCCCATCATCTAGTCCTACAGCCCAATGTCTGCAGGTAAAGCCCAACTTACAGGGGTAAAGGCAAACATCTAGATGTAAAACCCAAAATCTAGAGGTAAAGCTCAAGATATAGAGGTATAGCCCAAATTCTAGAGATAAAGTCCAACGTCTAGATGTAATCCCAACATCTAGAGGTAAAGCCTAACATCTAGAGGTGAAGCACAACATATAGAGTTATAACCCAACATTTAGAGGTAAAGACCAACATCTAAATGTAAAGCAAAACATCTAGATGTAAAACCCTACATCTAGAGGTAAAGTCCAATATCTAGACATAAAGACCAACATCTGGAGGTAAAGCCCAATGTCTAGAGGTAATGACCAACTTCTAGAGCTAAAACCCCAAATCTAGATTTAAACCCCAACATCTAGAGATAAAGCCCAAGTTCTAGATCTAAGCCAAACATCTAGAGGTAAAGCCCAACATCTAGAGGAAAAGCCTAACATCTAGTGGTGAATTCCAAAATCTAGTGTTAAGGCCCGACATCTACAGATAAAGCCAAACATATAGATGTAAACCCGAACTTCTAGAGGTAAGGCCTAAAATATAGAGGTAAAGCCCAACATCTAGAGTTAAAGCCCAACGTCTTGAGGTAAAGCCCAAAGTCTAGAGGTAAAGCCCAAATTCTAGAGGTAAAGCCAAATATCTAGATTTAAATCCAAAATCTAGAGATAAAGCCCAAAGTCTAGATGTAAAGCCCAACTTCCAGAGTTAAAGTCCAAAACCTAGAGGTAAAGCCCAACATCAAGAGGGAAAGCCCAGAATCTAGATGTAAAGCCTAACATCTAGAGGTGAATTCCAAAATCAAGTGTTAAGGCCCGACATCTACAGTTAAAGCCAAACATATAGATGTAAAACCCAAAATCTAGAGGTAAGGCCCAAAATCTAGAGGTAAAGCCCGACTTCTAGAGGTAAAGTCGAAAATCTAAAGGTAAAGACCAAGACCTAGTGGTAGAGCCCAAAATCTAGAGGTAAAGCCCAACATCTAGACGTAAAGCCAGATATCTGATGGTAAAGTCCAACATCTAGAGGAAAAGCCAAATATATAGATTTAAAACCCAAAATCTAGAGATAAAGCCCAACATCTAAATGTAAAGCAAAACATCTCGATGAAAAACCCTACAACTAGAGGTAAAGTCCAATATCTAGACTTAAAGACCAACATCTAGAGGTAAAACCCAACATCTTGAGTTAAAGCCCATCGTCTGGAGGTACAGCCCAGATTCTAGAGAGAAGCCAAAAATCCAGATGGAAAATCCAAAAACTAGAGGTAAAGCCCAACATCTAGAGGTGAATTCCAAAATCTAGTCTTAAGGCCCGACATCTACAGTTAAAGCCAAACATATAGATGTAACCCCCAAATTCTAGAGGTAAGGCCCAAAATCTAGAGGTAAAGCCCAACTTCTAGAGGTAAAGTCCAAAATCTAGAGGTAAAGCCCAAGACCTAGTGGTAGAGCCCAAAATCTAGAGGTAAAGCCCAACATCTAGACGTAAAGCCAGATATCTGATGGTAAAGTCCAACATCTAGAGGAAAAGCCAAATATATAGATTTAAAACCCAAAATCTAGAGGTAAACACCAATATCTAGAGGAAAAGCCAAATATATAGATTAAAAAACCAAAATCTAGAGGTAAAGCCCAACATCTAGAGCTAAAGCTCCAAATCTAGATGTAAAGCCCAATTTCTAGATCTAAAGCCAAATAATCAAGAGGTAAAGTCCAACATGTAGAGGTAAAGACTAAGATCTAGAGGTGAATTCCAATATCTAGTGTTACAGCCCGACACCTACAGTTAAAGCCAAACATCTAGATGTAAAACCCAACTTCTACAGGTAAAGCCCAACGTCTGGAGGTACAGCCCAGATTCTAGAGAGAATCCAAAAATCCAGATGGAAAACCCAAAATCTAGAGGTAAAGCCCAACATCTAGATGAATAGCCAAATATATAGATTTAAACCCCAAAATCTAGAGGTAAAGCCCAATATCTAGACGTAAAGACCAAAATCTAGATGTAAAGCCCAACTTCTAAATCTAAAGCCCAACATCTAGAGGTAAAGCCCAATATTTAGAGTTTAAGCACATCATTTAGAGGTAAAGCCGAAAATCTAGATTTAAAGCCCAACTTCTAGAGGTAAAGCCCATCATCTAGTCCTACAGCCCAATGTCTGCAGGTAAAGCCCAACTTACAGGGGTAAAGGCAAACATCTAGATGTAAAACCCAAAATCTAGAGGTAAAGCTCAAGATATAGAGGTATAGCCCAAATTCTAGAGATAAAGTCCAACGTCTAGATGTAATCCCAACATCTAGAGGTAAAGCCTAACATCTAGAGGTGAAGCACAACATATAGAGTTATAACCCAACATTTAGAGGTAAAGACCAACATCTAAATGTAAAGCAAAACATCTAGATGTAAAACCCTACATCTAGAGGTAAAGTCCAATATCTAGACATAAAGACCAACATCTGGAGGTAAAGCCCAATGTCTAGAGGTAATGACCAACTTCTAGAGCTAAAACCCCAAATCTAGATTTAAACCCCAACATCTAGAGATAAAGCCCAAGTTCTAGATCTAAGCCAAACATCTAGAGGTAAAGCCCAACATCTAGAGGAAAAGCCTAACATCTAGTGGTGAATTCCAAAATCTAGTGTTAAGGCCCGACATCTACAGATAAAGCCAAACATATAGATGTAAACCCGAACTTCTAGAGGTAAGGCCTAAAATATAGAGGTAAAGCCCAACATCTAGAGTTAAAGCCCAACGTCTTGAGGTAAAGCCCGAAAGTCTAGAGGTAAAGCCCAAATTCTAGAGGTAAAGCCAAATATCTAGATTTAAATCCAAAATCTAGAGTTAAAGCCCAAAGTCTAGATGTAAAGCCCAACTTCCAGAGTTAAAGTCCAAAACCTAGAGGTAAAGCCCAACATCAAGAGGGAAACCCCAGAATCTAGATGTAAAGCCTAACATCTAGAGGTGAATTCCAAAATCAAGTGTTAAGGCCCGACATCTACAGTTAAAGCCAAACATATAGATGTAAAACCCAAAATCTAGAGGTAAGGCCCAAAATCTAGAGGTAAAGCCCGACTTCTAGAGGTAAAGTCGAAAATCTAAAGGTAAAGACCAAGACCTAGTGGTAGAGCCCAAAATCTAGAGGTAAAGCCCAACATCTAGACGTAAAGCCAGATATCTGATGGTAAAGTCCAACATCTAGAGGAAAAGCCAAATATATAGATTTAAAACCCAAAATCTAGAGATAAAGCCCAACATCTAAATGTAAAGCAAAACATCTCGATGAAAAACCCTACAACTAGAGGTAAAGTCCAATATCTAGACTTAAAGACCAACATCTAGAGGTAAAACCCAACATCTTGAGTTAAAGCCCATCGTCTGGAGGTACAGCCCAGATTCTAGAGAGAAGCCAAAAATCCAGATGGAAAATCCAAAAACTAGAGGTAAAGCCCAACATCTAGAGGTGAATTCCAAAATCTAGTCTTAAGGCCCGACATCTACAGTTAAAGCCAAACATATAGATGTAACCCCCAAATTCTAGAGGTAAGGCCCAAAATCTAGAGGTAAAGCCCAACTTCTAGAGGTAAAGTCCAAAATCTAGAGGTAAAGCCCAAGACCTAGTGGTAGAGCCCAAAATCTAGAGGTAAAGCCCAACATCTAGACGTAAAGCCAGATATCTGATGGTAAAGTCCAACATCTAGAGGAAAAGCCAAATATATAGATTTAAAACCCAAAATCTAGAGGTAAACACCAATATCTAGAGGAAAAGCCAAATATATAGATTAAAAAACCAAAATCTAGAGGTAAAGCCCAACATCTAGAGGTAAAGCTCCAAATCTAGATGTAAAGCCCAATTTCTAGATCTAAAGCCAAATAATCAAGAGGTAAAGTCCAACATGTAGAGGTAAAGACTAAGATCTAGAGGTGAATTCCAATATCTAGTGTTAAAGCCCGACACCTACAGTTAAAGCCAAACATCTAGATGTAAAACCCAACTTCTACAGGTAAAGCCCAACGTCTGGAGGTACAGCCCAGATTCTAGAGAGAATCCAAAAATCCAGATGGAAAACCCAAAATCTAGAGGTAAAGCCCAACATCTAGATGAATAGCCAAATATATAGATTTAAACCCCAAAATCTAGAGGTAAAGCCCAATATCTAGACGTAAAGACCAAAATCTAGATGTAAAGCCCAACTTCTAAATCTAAAGCCCAACATCTAGAGGTAAAGCCCAAGTTCTAGATCTAAGCCAAACATCTAGAGGTAAAGCCCAACATCTAGAGGAAAAGCCTAACATCTAGTGGTGAATTACAAAATCTAGTGTTAAGGCCCGACATCTACATATAATGCCAAACATATAGATGTAAACCCGAACTTCTAGAGGTAAAGCCTTAAATCTAGAGGTAACGCCCAACATCTAGAGTTAAAGCCCAACGTCTTGAGGTAAAGCCCAAAGTCTAGAGGTAAAGCCCAAATTCTAGAGGTAAAGCCAAATATCTAGATTTAAATCCAAAATCTAGAGATAAAGCCCAAAGTCTAGATGTAAAGCCCAACTTCCAGAGTTAAAGTCCAAAATCTAGAGGTAAAGCCCAACATCTAGAGGGAAAGCCCAGAATCTAGATGTAAAGCCTAACATCTAGAGGTGAATTCCAAAATCAAGTGTTAAGGCCTGACATCTACAGTTAAAGCCAACCGTATAGATGTAACACCCAACTTCTAGAGGTAAGGCCCAAAATCTAGAGGTAAAGCCCAACAGCTAGAGTTAAAGCCGAACGTCTTGAGGTAAAGCCCAAAGTCTAGAGGTAAAGCACCAAAGTCTAGATTTAAAGCCAAACTTCTAGAGGTAAAGTCCAAAATCTAGAGGTAAAGCCCAAGACCTAGTGGTAGAGCCCAAAATCTAGAGGTAAAGCCCAACACCTAGACGTAAAGATAGATATCTGATTGGAAATCCCAACATCTAGAGGAAAAGACTAACATCTAGTGGTGAATTCCAAAATCTAGTGTTAAGGCCCGACATCTACAGATAAAGCCAAACATATAGATGTAAACCCGAACTTCTAGAGGTAAGGCCCAAAATATAGAGGTAAAGCCCAACATCTAGAGTTAAAGCCCAACGTCTTGAGGTAAAGCCCAAATTCTAGAGGTAAAGCCAAATATCTAGATTTAAATCCAAAATCTAGAGATAAAGCCCAAAGTCTAGATGTAAAGCCCAACTTCCAGAGTTAAAGTCCAAAACCTAGAGGTAAAGCCCAACATCAAGAGGGAAAGCCCAGAATCTAGATGTAAAGCCTAACATCTAGAGGTGAATTCCAAAATCAAGTGTTAAGGCCCGACATCTACAGTTAAAGCCAAACATATAGATGTAAAACCCAAAATCTAGAGGTAAGGCCCAAAATCTAGAGGTAAAGCCCGACTTCTAGAGGTAAAGTCGAAAATCTAAAGGTAAAGACCAAGACCTAGTGGTAGAGCCCAAAATCTAGAGGTAAAGCCCAACATCTAGACGTAAAGCCAGATATCTGATGGTAAAGTCCAACATCTAGAGGAAAAGCCAAATATATAGATTTAAAACCCAAAATCTAGAGATAAAGCCCAACATCTAAATGTAAAGCAAAACATCTCGATGAAAAACCCTACAACTAGAGGCAAAGTCCAATATCTAGACTTAAAGACCAACATCTAGAGGTAAAACCCAACATCTTGAGTTAAAGCCCATCGTCTGGAGGTACAGCCCAGATTCTAGAGAGAAGCCAAAAATCCAGATGGAAAATCCAAAAACTAGAGGTAAAGCCCAACATCTAGAGGTGAATTCCAAAATCTAGTCTTAAGGCCCGACATCTACAGTTAAAGCCAAACATATAGATGTAACCCCCAAATTCTAGAGGTAAGGCCCAAAATCTAGAGGTAAAGCCCAACTTCTAGAGGTAAAGTCCAAAATCTAGAGGTAAAGCCCGAGACCTAGTGGTAGAGACCAAAATCTAGAGGTAAAGCCCAACATCTAGACGTAAAGCCAGATATCTGATGGTAAAGCCCAATATCTAGAGGAAAAGCCAAATATATAGATTTAAAACCCAAAATCTAGAGGTAAACACCAATATCTAGAGGAAAAGCCAAATATATAGATTAAAAAACCAAAATCTAGAGGTAAAGCCCAACATCTAGAGCTAAAGCTCCAAATCTAGATGTAAAGCCCAATTTCTAGATCTAAAGCCAAATAATCAAGAGGTAAAGTCCAACATGTAGAGGTAAAGACTAAGATCTAGAGGTGAATTCCAATATCTAGTGTTAAAGCCCGACACCTACAGTTAAAGCCAAACATCTAGATGTAAAACCCAACTTCTACAGGTAAAGCCCAACGTCTGGAGGTACAGCCCAGATTCTAGAGAGAATCCAAAAATCCAGATGGAAAACCCAAAATCTAGAGGTAAAGCCCAACATCTAGATGAATAGCCAAATATATAGATTTAAACCCCAAAATCTAGAGGTAAAGCCCAATATCTAGACGTAAAGACCAAAATCTAGATGTAAAGCCCAACTTCTAAATCTAAAGCCCAACATCTAGAGGTAAAGCCCAAGTTCTAGATCTAAGCCAAACATCTAGAGGTAAAGCCCAACATCTAGAGGAAAAGCCTAACATCTAGTGGTGAATTACAAAATCTAGTGTTAAGGCCCGACATCTACATATAATGCCAAACATATAGATGTAAACCCGAACTTCTAGAGGTAAAGCCTTAAATCTAGAGGTAACGCCCAACATCTAGAGTTAAAGCCCAACGTCTTGAGGTAAAGCCCAAAGTCTAGAGGTAAAGCCCAAATTCTAGAGGTAAAGCCAAATATCTAGATTTAAATCCAAAATCTAGAGATAAAGCCCAAAGTCTAGATGTAAAGCCCAACTTCCAGAGTTAAAGTCCAAAACCTAGAGGTAAAGCCCAACATCTAGAGTTAAAGCCCAACGTCTTGAGGTAAAGCCCAAATTCTAGAGGTAAAGCCCAAATTCTAGAGGTAAAGCCAAATATCTAGATTTAAATCCAAAATCTAGAGATAAAGCCCAAAGTCTAGATGTAAAGCCCAACTTCCAGAGTTAAAGTCCAAAACCTAGAGGTAAAGCCCAACATCAAGAGGGAAACCCCAGAATCTAGATGTAAAGCCTAACATCTAGAGGTGAATTCCAAAATCAAGTGTTAAGGCCCGACATCTACAGTTAAAGCCAAACATATAGATGTAAAACCCAAAATCTAGAGGTAAGGCCCAAAATCTAGAGGTAAAGCCCGACTTCTAGAGGTAAAGTCGAAAATCTAAAGGTAAAGACCAAGACCTAGTGGTAGAGCCCAAAATCTAGAGGTAAAGCCCAACATCTAGACGTAAAGCCAGATATCTGATGGTAAAGTCCAACATCTAGAGGAAAAGCCAAATATATAGATTTAAAACCCAAAATCTAGAGATAAAGCCCAACATCTAAATGTAAAGCAAAACATCTCGATGAAAAACCCTACAACTAGAGGTAAAGTCCAATATCTAGACTTAAAGACCAACATCTAGAGGTAAAACCCAACATCTTGAGTTAAAGCCCATCGTCTGGAGGTACAGCCCAGATTCTAGAGAGAAGCCAAAAATCCAGATGGAAAATCCAAAAACTAGAGGTAAAGCCCAACATCTAGAGGTGAATTCCAAAATCTAGTCTTAAGGCCCGACATCTACAGTTAAAGCCAAACATATAGATGTAACCCCCAAATTCTAGAGGTAAGGCCCAAAATCTAGAGGTAAAGCCCAACTTCTAGAGGTAAAGTCCAAAATCTAGAGGTAAAGCCCAAGACCTAGTTGTAGAGACCAAAATCTAGAGGTAAAGCCCAACATCTAGACGTAAAGCCAGATATCTGATGGTAAAGCCCAATATCTAGAGGAAAAGCCAAATATATAGATTTAAAACCCAAAATCTAGAGGTAAACACCAATATCTAGAGGAAAAGCCAAATATATAGATTAAAAAACCAAAATCTAGAGGTAAAGCCCAACATCTAGAGCTAAAGCTCCAAATCTAGATGTAAAGCCCAATTTCTAGATCTAAAGCCAAATAATCAAGAGGTAAAGTCCAACATGTAGAGGTAAAGACTAAGATCTAGAGGTGAATTCCAATATCTAGTGTTAAAGCCCGACACCTACAGTTAAAGCCAAACATCTAGATGTAAAACCCAACTTCTACAGGTAAAGCCCAACGTCTGGAGGTACAGCCCAGATTCTAGAGAGAATCCAAAAATCCAGATGGAAAACCCAAAATCTAGAGGTAAAGCCCAACATCTAGATGAATAGCCAAATATATAGATTTAAACCCCAAAATCTAGAGGTAAAGCCCAATATCTAGACGTAAAGACCAAAATCTAGATGTAAAGCCCAACTTCTAAATCTAAAGCCCAACATCTAGAGGTAAAGCCCAATATTTAGAGTTTAAGCACATCATTTAGAGGTAAAGCCGAAAATCTAGATTTAAAGCCCAACTTCTAGAGGTAAAGCCCATCATCTAGTCCTAAAGCCCAATGTCTGCAGGTAAAGCCCAACTTACAGGGGTAAAGGCAAACATCTAGATGTAAAACCCAAAATCTAGAGGTAAAGCTCAAGATATAGAGGTATAGCCCAAATTCTAGAGATAAAGTCCAACGTCTAGATGTAATCCCAACATCTAGAGGTAAAGCCTAATATCTAGAGGTGAAGCACAACATATAGAGTTATAACCCAACATCTAGAGATAAAGACCAACATCTAAATGTAAAGCAAAACATCTAGATATATAACCCTACATCTAGAGGTAAAGTCCAATATCTAGACTTAAAGACCAACATCTGGAGGTAAAGCCCAATGTCTAGAGGTAATGACCAACTTCTAGAGCTAAAACCCCAAATCTAGATTTAAACCCCAACATCTAGAGATAAAGCCCAAGTTCCAGATCTAAGCCAAACTTCTAGAGGTAAAGCCCAACATCTAGAGGAAAAGCCTAACATCAAGTGGTGAATTCCAAAATCTAGTGTTAAGGCCCGACATCTACAGATAAAGCCAAACATATAGATGTAAACCCGAACTTCTAGAGGTAAAGCCCAAAATCTAGAGGTAACGCCCAACATCTAGAGTTAAAGCCCAACGTCTTGAGGTAAAGCCCAAAGTCTAGAGGTAAAGCCCAAATTCTAGATGTAAAGTCCAAAATCTAGAGTTAAAGCCCAACATCTAGAGGGAAAGCCCAGAATCTAGATGAAAAGCCTAACATCTAGAGCTGAATTCCAAAATCAAGTGTTAAGGCCCAACATCTACAGTTAAAGCCAACCATATAGATGTAACACCAAACTTCTAGAGGAAAGGCCCAAAATCTAGAGGTAAAGCCCAACATCTAGAGTTAAAGCCGAACGTCTTGTGGTAAAGCCCAAAATCTAGAGGTAAAGCCCAACTTCTAGAGGTAAAGTCCAAAATCTAGAGGTAAAGCCCAAGACCTAGTGGTAGAGCCCAAAATCTAGAGGTAAAGCCCAACATCTAGACGTAAAGCCAGATATCTGATGGTAAAGCCCAATATCTAGAGGAAAAGCCAAATATATAGATTTAAAACCCAAAATCTAGAGGTAAACACCAATATCTAGAGGAAAAGCCAAATATATAGATTAAAAAACCAAAATCTAGAGTTAAAGCCCAACATCTAGAGCTAAAGCCCCAAATCTAGATGTAAAGCCCGATTTCTAGATCTAAAGCCAAATAATCAAGAGGTAAAGTCCAACATGTAGAGGTAAAGACTAAGATCTAGAGGTGAATTCCAATATCTAGTGTTAAAGCCCGACACCTACAGTTAAAGCCAAACATCTAGATGTAAAACCCAACTTCTACAGGTAAAGCCCAACGTCTGGAGGTACAGCCCAGATTCTAGAGAGAAGCCAAAAATCCAGATGGAAAACCCAAAATCTGGAGGTAAATCCCAACATCTAGAGGAATAGCCATATATATTTATTTAAACCCTAAAATCTAGAGGTAAAGCCCAATATCTAGACGTAAAGACCAAAATCTAGATGTAAAGCCCAACTTCTAAATCTAAAGCCCAACATCTAGAGGTAAAGCCCAATATTTAGAGTTTAAGCACATCATTTAGAGGTAAAGCCGAAAATCTAGATGTAAAGCCCAACTTCTAGAGGTAAAGCCCATTATCTAGTCCTACAGCCCAATGTCTGCAGGTAAAGCCCAACTTACAGAGGTGAAGGCAAACATCTAGATGTAAAACCCAAAATCTAGAGGTAAAGCCCAACATCTAGAGGAAAAGCCAAATATATAGATTTAAAACCCAAAATCTAGAGGTAAAGCCCAATATCTAGAGGTAAAGCGCAAATTCTAGAGGTAAAGCCCAACTTCCAGAGTTAAAGTCCAAAATCTAGAGGTAAACACCAATACCTAGAGGTAGAGGCCAAAATCTAGAGGTAAAGCCCAACATCTAGACATAAAGCCAGATATATAGATTTAAAACCCAAAATCTGGAGGTAAAGACCAACATCTAGAGCTAAAGCCCCAAATCTAGATGTAAAGCCCAATTGCTAGATCTAAAGCCAAATAATCTAGAGGTAAAGCCCAACATGTAGAGGTAAAGACTAAGATCTAGAGGTGAATTCCA
Organism: Leptosomus discolor; assembly: GCF_034619465.1. Taxonomy (NCBI): domain Eukaryota; kingdom Metazoa; phylum Chordata; class Aves; order Leptosomiformes; family Leptosomidae; genus Leptosomus; species Leptosomus discolor. Next base: position 2,775,535 of record NW_028237782.1, on the reverse strand, counting down.
ATATCTAGTGTTAAAGCTTGTCACCTACAGTTAAAGCCAAACATCTAGATGTAAAACCCAACTTCTAGAGGTAAAGCCGAATATCTAGAGTTAAAGCGCATCCTTTAGAGTAAAGCCCAAAATCTAGAGTTAAAGCCCAACATCTAGAGGGAAAGCCCAGAATCCAGATGTAAAGCCTAACATCTAGTGGTGAATTCCAAAATCAAGTGTTAAGGCCCGACATCTACAGTTAAAGCCAACCATATAGATGTAACCCCCAACTTCTAGAGGTAAGGCCCAAAATCTAGAGGTAAAGCCCAACATCTAGAGTTAAAGGCGAACGTCTTGAGGTAAAGCCCAAAGTCTAGAGTTAAAGCCCAACTTCTAGAGGTAAAGCCCAACATCTAGAGGTAAAGCCAGATATCTAGGGGTAAAGCCCAACGTCTGGAGGTAAAGCCCAGATTCTAGAGAGAAGCCAAAAATCCAGATGGAAAACCTAAAATCTAGAAGTAAAGCCCAACATCTACAGGTAAATCCAGATATCTAGGGGTAAAGCCCAACATCTAGAGGAAAAGCCAAATATATAGATTTAAACCCCAAAATCTAGAGGTAAAGCCCAATATCTAGACGTAAAGACCAAAATCTAGATGTAAAGCCCAACTTCTAAATCTAAAGCCCAACATCTAGAGGTAAAGCCCAGAATCTAGAGGTAAAGCCTAACATCTAGAGGTGAATTCCAAAATCTATCTTAAGGCCCGACATCTACAATTATAGCCAAACATATAGATGTAACCCCCAACTTCTAGAGGTAAGACCCAAAATCTAGAGGTAAAGCCCAACATCTAGAGTTAAAGCCGAACGTCTTGAGGTAAAGCCCAAAGTCTAGAGGTAAAGCCCAAATTTTATAGGTAAAGCCAAATATCTAGATTTAAATCCCAAAATCTAGAGGTAAAGCTCAAATTCTAGATGTAAAGCCCAACTTCTAGAGGTAAGGTCCAAATTCTAGAGGCAAAGCCCAACACCTAGAGGTAGAGACCAAAATCTAGAGCTAAAGCCCAACTTCTAGAGGTAAAGTCCAAATTCTAGAGGTAAAGCCCAACACCGACACGTAAAGCCAGATATCTAGATGTAAAGCCCAACATCTAGACGTAAAGCCAGATATCTAGAGGTAAAGCGCAACATCTAGAGGAAAAGCCAAATATATAGATTTAAAACACAAAATCTAGAGGTAAAGCCCAATATCTAGAGGTAAAGCCCAAATTCTAGAGGTAAAGCCCAACTTCCAGAGTTAAAGTCCAAAATCTAGAGGTAAACACCAATACCTAGAGGTAGAGTCCAAAATCTAGAGGTAAAGCCCAACATCTAGAGATAAAGCCAGATATATAGATTTAAAACCCAAAATCTGGAGGTAAAGCCCAACATCTAGAGCTAAAGCCCCAAATCTAGATGTAAAGCCCAATTGCTAGATCTAAAGCCAAATAATCTAGAGGTAAAGCCCAACATGTAGAGGTAAAGACTAAGATCTAGAGGTGAATTTCAATATCTAGTGTTAAAGCTTGACACCTGCAGTTAAAGCCAAACATCTAGATGTAAAACCCAACTTCTAGAGGTAAAGCCGACTATCTAGAGTTAAAGCGCATCCTTTAGAGTAAAGCCCAAAATCTAGAGTTAAAGCCCAACATCTAGAGGGAAAGCCCAGAATCCAGATGTAAAGCCTAACATCTAGAGGTGAATTCCAAAATCAAGTGTTAAGGCCCGACATCTACAGTTAAAGCCAACCATATAGATGTAACCCCCAACTTCTAGAGGTAAGGCCCAAAATCTAGAGGTAAAGCCCAACATCTAGAGTTAAAGGCGAACGTCTTGAGGTAAAGCCCAAAGTCTAGAGGTAAAGCCCAACTTCTAGAGGTAAAGTCCAAAATCTAGAGGTAAAGCCCAAGACCTAGTGGTAGATCCCAAAATCTAGACGTAAAGCCCAACATCTAGACGTAAAGCCAGATATCTGATGGTAAAGCCCAACATCTAGTGGAAAAGAAAAATATATAGATTTAAAACCAAAATCTAGAGATAAAGCCCAACATCTAAATGTAAAGTAAAACATCTAGATGTAAAACCCTACATCTAGAGGTAAAGTCCAATATCTAGACTTAAAGACCAACATCTAGAGGTAAAACCCAACATCTAGAGGTGAAGCCCAACGTCTGGAGGTAAAGCCCGGATTCTAGGGAGAAGCCAAAAATACAGATGGAAAACCTAAAATCTAGAGGTAAAGCCCAACATCTGGAGGTAAAGCCCAGAATCTAGAGGTAAAGCCTAACATCTAGAGGTGAATTCCAAAATCTAGTCTTAAGGCCTGACATCTACAATTAAAGCCAAACATATAGATGTAACCCCCAACTTCTAGAGGTAAGACCCAAAATCTAGAGGTGAAGCCCAACATCTAGAGTTAAAGCCGAACGTCTTGAGGTAAAGTCCAAAGTCTAGAGGTAAAAACCTACTTCTAGAGGTAAAGTCCGAAATCTAGAAGTAAAGCCCAAGACCCAGTGGTAGAGCCCAAAATCTAGAGGTAAAGCCCAACATCTAGAGGAAAAGCCAAATATACAGATTTAAAACCCAAAATCTAGAGGTAAAGCCCAATATCTAGACGTAAAACCAAAATCTAGATGTAAAGCCCAACTTCTAGATCTAAAGCCCAAAATATAGATGTAAAGCCCAACTTCTAAATCTAAAGCCCAACATCTAGAGGTAAAGCCCAATATTTAGAGTTTAAGCACATCATTTAAAGGTAAAGCTGAAAATCTAGATGTAAAGCCCAACTTCTAGAGGTAAAGCCCATCATCTTGTCCTACAGCCCAATGTCTGCAGGTAAAGCCCAACTTACAGAGGTAAAGGCAAACATCTAGATATAAAACCCATAATCTAGAGGTAAAGCCGAACATCTAGAGGTGAAGCACAACATATAGAGGTATAACCCAACATCTAGAGATAAAGACCAACATCTAAATGTAAAGCAAAACATCTAGATGTAATACCCTACATCTAGAGATAAAGTCCAGTATCTAGACTTAAAGACCAACATCTGGAGGTAAAGCCCAAAGTCTAGATGTAAAGCCCAACTTCCAGAGTTAAAGTCCAAAATCTAGAGGTAAACACCAATATCTAGAGGTAGAGGCCAAAATCTAGAGGGAAAGACCAACATCTAGAGATAAAGCCAGATATATAGATTTAAAACCCAAAATATGGAGGTAAAGCCCAACATCTAGAGCTAAAGACCCAAATCTAGATGTAAAGCCCAATTTCTAGATCTAAAGCCAAATAATCTAGAGGTAAAGCCCAACATGTAGAGGTAAAGACTAAGATCTAGAGGTGAATTCCAATACCTAGTGTTAAAGCCCGACACCTACAGTTAAAGCCAAACATCTAGATGTAAAACCCAACTTCTAGAGGTAAAGCCGAATATCTGGAGTTAAAGCGCAACCTTTAGAGTAAAGCCCAAAATCTAGAGTTAAAGCCCAACATCTAGAGGGAAAGCCCAGAATCTAGATGTAAAGCCTAACATCTAGAGGTGAATTCCAAAATCAAGTGTTAAGGCCCGACATCTACAGTTAAAGCCAACCATATAGATGTAACCCCCAACTTCTAGAGGTAAGGCCCAAAATCTAGAGGTAAAGCCCAACATCTAGAGTTAAAGCCGAACGTCTTGAGGTAAAGCCCAAAGTCTAGAGGTAAAGCCCAACTTCTAGAGGTAAAGTCCAAAATCTAGAGGTAAAGCCCAAGACCTAGTGGTAGACCCCAAAATCTAGAGTTAAAGCCCAACATCTAGACGTAAAGCCAGATATCTGATGGTAAAGCCCAACATCTAGTGGAAAAGAAAAATATATAGATTTAAAACCAAAATCTAGAGATAAAGCCCAACATCTAAATGTAAAGTAAAACATCTAGATGTAAAACCCTACATCTAGAGGTAAAGTCCAATATCTAGACTTAAAGACCAACATCTAGAGGTAAAACCCAACATCTAGAGGTGAAGCCCAACGTCTGGAGGTAAAGCCCGGATTCTAGGGAGAAGCCAAAAATACAGATGGAAAACCTAAAATCTAGAGGTAAAGCCCAACATCTGGAGGTAAAGCCCAGAATCTAGAGGTAAAGCCTAACATCTAGAGGTGAATTCCAAAATCTAGTCTTAAGGCCTGACATCTACAATTAAAGCCAAACATATAGATGTAACCCCCAACTTCTAGAGGTAAGACCCAAAATCTAGAGGTGAAGCCCAACATCTAGAGTTAAAGCCGAACGTCTTGAGGTAAAGTCCAAAGTCTAGAGGTAAAAACCTACTTCTAGAGGTAAAGTCCGAAATCTAGAAGTAAAGCCCAAGACCCAGTGGTAGAGCCCAAAATCTAGAGGTAAAGCCCAACATCTAGAGGAAAAGCCAAATATACAGATTTAAAACCCAAAATCTAGAGGTAAAGCCCAATATCTAGACGTAAAACCAAAATCTAGATGTAAAGCCCAACTTCTAGATCTAAAGCCCAAAATATAGATGTAAAGCCCAACTTCTAAATCTAAAGCCCAACATCTAGAGGTAAAGCCCAATATTTAGAGTTTAAGCACATCATTTAAAGGTAAAGCTGAAAATCTAGATGTAAAGCCCAACTTCTAGAGGTAAAGCCCATCATCTTGTCCTACAGCCCAATGTCTGCAGGTAAAGCCCAACTTACAGAGGTAAAGGCAAACATCTAGATGTAAAACCCATAATCTAGAGGTAAAGCCGAACATCTAGAGGTGAAGCACAACATATAGAGGTATAACCCAACATCTAGAGATAAAGACCAACATCTAAATGTAAAGCAAAACATCTAGATGTAAAACCCTACATCTAGAGATAAAGTCCAGTATCTAGACTTAAAGACCAACATCTGGAGGTAAAGCCCAAAGTCTAGATGTAAAGCCCAACTTCCAGAGTTAAAGTCCAAAATCTAGAGGTAAACACCAATATCTAGAGGTAGAGGCCAAAATCTAGAGGGAAAGACCAACATCTAGAGATAAAGCCAGATATATAGATTTAAAACCCAAAATATGGAGGTAAAGCCCAACATCTAGAGCTAAAGACCCAAATCTAGATGTAAAGCCCAATTTCTAGATCTAAAGCCAAATAATCTAGAGGTAAAGCCCAACATGTAGAGGTAAAGACTAAGATCTAGAGGTGAATTCCAATACCTAGTGTTAAAGCCCGACACCTACAGTTAAAGCCAAACATCTAGATGTAAAACCCAACTTCTAGAGGTAAAGCCGAATATCTGGAGTTAAAGCGCAACCTTTAGAGTAAAGCCCAAAATCTAGAGTTAAAGCCCAACATCTAGAGGGAAAGCCCAGAATCTAGATGTAAAGCCTAACATCTAGAGGTGAATTCCAAAATCAAGTGTTAAGGCCCGACATCTACAGTTAAAGCCAACCATATAGATGTAACCCCCAACTTCTAGAGGTAAGGCCCAAAATCTAGAGGTAAAGCCCAACAGCTAGAGTTAAAGCCGAATGTCTTGAGGTAAAGCCCAAAGTCTAGAGGTAAAGCCCAACTTCTAGAGGTAAAGTCCAAAATCTAGAGGTAAAGCCCAAGACCTAGTGGTAGAGCCCAAAATCTAGAGGTAAAGCCCAACATCTAGACGTAAAGCCAGATATCTGATGGGAAAGCCCAACATCTAGAGGAAAAGCCAAATATATAGATTTAAAACCCAAAATCTAGAGACACAGCCCAACATCTAAATGTAAAGCAAAACATCTAGATGTAAAACCCTACATCTAGAGGTAAAGTCCAATATCTAGACTTAAAGACCAACATCTAGAGGTAAAACCCAACATCTAGAGGTAAAGCCCAACGTCTGGAGGTAAAGCCCAGATTCTAGAGAGAAGCCAAAAATCCAGATGGAAAACCCAAAATCTAGAGGTAAAGCCCAACATCTAGAGGTAAAGCCCAGAATCTAGAGGTAAAGCCTAACATCTAGAGGTGAATTCCAAAATCTATCTTAAGGCCAAACATCTACAATTAAAGCCAAACATATAGATGTAACCCCCAACTTCTAGAGGTAAGACCCAAAATCTAGAGGTAAAGCCCAACATCTAGAGTTAAAGCCGAACGTCAAGAGGTAAAGTCCAAAGTCTAGAGGTAAAGACCTACTTCTAGAGGTAAAGTCCGAAATCTAGAAGTAAAGCCCAAGACCTAGTGGTAGAGCCCAAAATCTAGAGGTAAAGCCCAACATCTAGAGGAAAAGCCAAATATACAGATTTAAAACCCAAAATCTAGAGGTAAAGCCCAATATCTAGACGTAAAACCAAAATCTAGATGTAAAGCCCAATTTCTAGATCTTAAGCCCAAAATCTAGATGTAAAGCCCAACTTCTAAATCTAAAGCCCAACATCTAGAGGTAAAGCCCAATATTTAGAGTTTAAGCGCATCCTTTAGAGTTAAAGCCCAAAATGTAAATGTAAAGCCCAACTTCTAGAGGTAAAGCCCATCATCTAGTCCTACAGCCCAATGTCTGCAGGTAAAGCCCAACTTACAGAGGTGAAGGCAAACATCTAGATGTAAAACCCAAAATCTAGAGGTAAAGCCCAACATCTAGAGGTGAAGCACAACATATAGAGGTATAACCCAAATTCTAGAGATAAAATCCAACGTCTAGATGTAATCCCAACATCTAGAGGTAAAGCCTAAAATCTAGAGGTGAAGCACAACATATAGAGGTATAACCCAACATCTAGAGATAAAGACCAACATCTAAATGTAAAGCAAAACTTCTAGATGTAAAACCCTACATCTAGAGATAAAGTCCAGTATCTAGACTTAAAGACCAACATCTAGAGGTAAAGCCCAAAGTCTAGATGTAAAGCCCAACTTCCAGAGTTAAAGTCCAAAATCTAGAGGTAAACACCAATACCTAGAGGTAGAGGCCAAAATCTAGAGGGAAAGACCAACATCTAGAGATAAAGCCAGATATATAGATTTAAAACCCAAAATCTGGAGGTAAAGCCCAACATCTAGAGCTAAAGACCCAAATCTAGATGTAAAGCCCAATTTCTAGATCTAAAGCCAAATAATCTAGAGGTAAAGCCCAACATGTAGAGGTAAAGACTAAGATCTAGAGGTGAATTCCAATACCTAGTGTTAAAGCCCGACACCTACAGTTAAAGCCAAACATCTAGATGTAAAACCCAACTTCTAGAGGTAAAGCCGAATATCTGGAGTTAAAGCGCATCCTTTAGAGTAAAGCCCAAAATCTAGAGTTAAAGCCCAACATCTAGAGGGAAAGCCCAGAATCTAGATGTAAAGACTAACATCTAGAGCTGAATTCCAAAATCAAGTGTTAAGGCCCGACATCTACAGTTAAAGCCAACCATATAGATGTAACCCCCAACTTCTAGAGGTAAGGCCCAAAATCTAGAGGTAAAGCCCAACAGCTAGAGTTAAAGCCGAATGTCTTGAGGTAAAGCCCAAAGTCTAGAGGTAAAGCCCAACTTCTAGAGGTAAAGTCCAAAATCTAGAGGTAAAGCCCAAGACCTAGTGGTAGAGCCCAAAATCTAGACGTAAAGCCCAACATCTAGACGTAAAGCCAGATATCTGATGGGAAAGCCCAACATCTAGAGGAAAAGCCAAATATATAGATTTAAAACCCAAAATCTAGAGACACAGCCCAACATCTAAATGTAAAGCAAAACATCTAGATGTAAAACCCTACATCTAGAGGTAAAGTCCAATAGCTAGACTTAAAGACCAACATCTAGAGGTAAAACCCAACATCTAGAGGTAAAGCCCAACGTCTGGAGGTAAAGCCCAGATTCTAGAGAGAAGCCAAAAATCCAGATGGAAAACCCAAAATCTAGAGGTAAAGCCCAACATCTAGAGGTAAAGCCCAGAATCTAGAGGTAAAGCCTAACATCTAGAGGTGAATTCCAAAATCTATCTTAAGGCCAAACATCTACAATTAAAGCCAAACATATAGATGTAACCCCCAACTTCTAGAGGTAAGACCCAAAATCTAGAGGTAAAGCCCAACATCTAGAGTTAAAGCCGAACGTCAAGAGGTAAAGTCCAAAGTCTAGAGGTAAAGACCTACTTCTAGAGGTAAAGTCCGAAATCTAGAAGTAAAGCCCAAGACCTAGTGGTAGAGCCCAAAATCTAGAGGTAAAGCCCAACATCTAGAGGAAAAGCCAAATATACAGATTTAAAACCCAAAATCTAGAGGTAAAGCCCAATATCTAGACGTAAAACCAAAATCTAGATGTAAATCCCAACTTCTAGATCTTAAGCCCAAAATCTAGATGTAAAGCCCAACTTCTAAATCTAAAGCCCAACATCTAGAGGTAAAGCCCAATATTTAGAGTTTAAGCGCATCCTTTAGAGTTAAAGCCCAAAATGTAAATGTAAAGCCCAACTTCTAGAGGTAAAGCCCATCATCTAGTCCTACAGCCCAATGTCTGCAGGTAAAGCCCAACTTACAGAGGTGAAGGCAAACATCTAGATGTAAAACCCAAAATCTAGAGGTAAAGCCCAACATCTAGAGGTGAAGCACAACATATAGAGGTATAACCCAAATTCTAGAGATAAAATCCAACGTCTAGATGTAATCCCAACATCTAGAGGTAAAGCCTAAAATCTAGAGGTGAAGCACAACATATAGAGGTATAACCCAACATCTAGAGATAAAGACCAACATCTAAATGTAAAGCAAAACATCTAGATGTAAAACCCTACATCTAGAGATAAAGTCCAGTATCTAGACTTAAAGACCAACATCTAGAGGTAAAGCCCAAAGTCTAGATGTAAAGCCCAACTTCCAGAGTTAAAGTCCAAAATCTAGAGGTAAACACCAATACCTAGAGGTAGAGGCCAAAATCTAGAGGGAAAGACCAACATCTAGAGATAAAGCCAGATATATAGATTTAAAACCCAAAATCTGGAGGTAAAGCCCAACATCTAGAGCTAAAGACCCAAATCTAGATGTAAAGCCCAATTTCTAGATCTAAAGCCAAATAATCTAGAGGTAAAGCCCAACATGTAGAGGTAAAGACTAAGATCTAGAGGTGAATTCCAATACCTAGTGTTAAAGCCCGACACCTACAGTTAAAGCCAAACATCTAGATGTAAAACCCAACTTCTAGAGGTAAAGCCGAATATCTGGAGTTAAAGCGCATCCTTTAGAGTAAAGCCCAAAATCTAGAGTTAAAGCCCAACATCTAGAGGGAAAGCCCAGAATCTAGATGTTAAGACTAACATCTAGAGCTGAATTCCAAAATCAAGTGTTAAGGCCCGACATCTACATTTAAAGTCAATCATATAGATGTAACCCCCAACTTCTAGAGGTAAGGCCCAAAATCTAGAGGTAAAGCCCAACAGCTAGAGTTAAAGCCGAATGTCTTGAGGTAAAGCCCAAAGTCTAGAGGTAAAGCCCAACTTCTAGAGGTAAAGTCCAAAATCTAGAGGTAAAGACCAAGACCTAGTGGTAGACCCCAAAATCTAGAGGTAAAGCCCAACATCTAGACGTAAAGCCAGATATCTGATGGTAAAGCCCAACATCTAGAGGAAAAGCCAAATATATAGATTTAAAACCCAAAATCTAGAGATAAAGCCCAACACCTAAATGTAAAGCAAAACATCTAGATGTAAAACCCTACATCTAGAGGTAAAGCCCAATATTTAGAGTTTATGCGCATCAGTTAGAGGTAAAGCCCAAAATCTAGATGTAAAGCCCAACTTCTAGAGGTAAAGCCCATCATCTAGTCCTACAACCCAATGTCTGCAGGTAAAGCATAACTTATAGAGGTAAAGGCAAATATCTAGATGTAAAAAACAAAATCTAGAGGTAAAGCCCAATATACAGAGGTATACCCAAATTCTAGATTTAAAGTCCAACGTCTAGATGTAATCCCAACATCTAGAATTAAACCTAACATCTAGAGGTGAAGCACAACATATAGAGGTATAACCCAACATCTAGAGATAAAGACCAACATCTAAATGTAAAGCAAAACATCTAGATGTAAAACCCTACATCTAGAGGTAAAGTCCAATATCTAGACTTAAAGACCAACATCTGGAGGTAAATCCCAATGTCTAGAGGTAATGACCAACTTCCAGAGCTAAAACCCCAAATCTAGATTTAAACCCCAACATCTAGAGATAAAGCCCAACTTCTAGATCTAAGCCAAAAATCTAGAGGTAAAGCCCAACATCTAGAGGTAAAGCCTACCATCTAGTGGTGAATTCCAAAATCTAGTGTTAAGGCCCGACATCTACAGTTAAAGCCAAACATATAGATATAAAACCCAACTTCTAGAGGTAAGGCCCAAAACCTAGAGTTAAAGCCCAACATCTAGAGTTAAAGCCCAACGTCTTGAGGTAAAGCCCAAAGTCTAGAGGTAAAGCCCAAATTCTAGATGTAAAGCCAAATATCTAGATTTAAATCCGAAAATCTAGAGGTAAAGATAAAATTGCAGATGTAAAGCCCAACTTCTAGAGGTAAAGTCCAAATTCTTGAGGCAAAGCTCAGCACCTAGAGCTAGAGCCCAAAATCTAGAGGTAAAGCCAGATATCTAGAAGTAAAGCCCAACATCTAGAGGAAAAGCCAAATATATTGATTTAAAACCCAAAATCTAGAGGTAAAGCCCAATACCTAGACGTAAAGCCAAAAAATCTAGATGTAAAGCCCAACTTCTAGATCTAAAGCCCAAAATCTAGATGTAAAGCCCAACTTCTAGAGGTAAAGCCGAATATACAAAGCGCATCTTTTAGAGTAAAGTCCAAAATCTAGAGTTAAAGCCCCACATCTAGAGGGAAAGCCCAGAATCTAGATGTAAGGCCTAACATCTAGAGGTGAATTCCAAAATCAAGTGTTAAGGCCTGACATCTACAGTTAAATCCAACCATATAGATGTAACCCCCAACTTCTAGAGGTAAGGCCCAAAATCTAGAGGTAGAGCCCAACATCTAGATTTAAAGCCAGATATCTAGAGGTAAAGCCCAACATCTAGAGGAAAAGCCAAATATATAGATTTAAAACCCAAAATCTAGAGATAAAGCCCAACATCTAAATGTAAAGCAAAACATCTAGATGTAAAACCCGACATCTAGAGGTAAAGTCCAATATCTAGACTTAAAGACCAACATCTAGAGGTAAAACCCAACATCTAGAGGTAAAGCCCAACGTCTGGAGGTAAAGCCCAGATTCTAGAGAGAAGCCAAAAATCCAGATGGAAAACCCAAAATCTAGAGGTAAAGCCCAAGACCTATTGGTAGAGCCCAAAATCTAGAGGAAAAGCCCAACACCTAGATGTAGAGCCCAAAATCTAGAGGTAAAGCCCAACATCTAGAGGTAAAGCCAGATATCTAGGGGTAAAGCCCAACATCTAGAGGAAAAGCCAAATATATAGATTTAAAACCCAATTCTAGAGGTAAAGCCGAATATCTAGAGTCAAAGCGCATCCCTTAGAGTAAAGCCCAGAATCTAGATGTAAAGCCTAACATCTAGAGGTGAATTCCAAAATCAAGTGTTAAGGCCCGATATCTACAGTTAAAGCCAACCATATAGATGTAACCCCAAACTTCTAGAGGTAAGGCCCAAAATCTAGAGGTAAAGCCCAACAGCTAGAGTTAAAGCCGAACGTCTTGAGGTAAAGCCCAAATTTTAGATGTAAACCCAACTTCCAGAGGTAAAGTCCGAAATCTAGAAGTAAAGCCCAAATTGCAGATGTAAATCCCAACTTCTAGAGGTAAAGTCCAAATTCTAGAGGCAAAGCTCAACACCTAGAGGTAGAGCCCAAAATCTAGAGGTAAAGCCCGATATCTAGAGGTAAAGCCCAACTTCTAGAGGTAAAGCCGAATATATAAAGTTAAAGCGCATCATTTAGAGTAAAGCCCAAAATCTAGAGTTAAAGCCCCACATCTAGAGGGAAAGCCCAGAATCTAGAGGTAAAGCACAAGACCTAGTGGTAGAGCCCAAAATCCAGAGGTAAAACCCAACATCTAGAGGTAAAGCCAGATATCTGATGGTAAATCCCAACATCTAGAGGAAAAGCCAAATATATAGATTTAAAACCCAAAATCTAGAGAGAAAGCCCAACATCAAAATGTAAAGCAAAACATCTATATGTAAAACCCGACATCTAGAGGTAAAGTCCAATATCTAGACTTAAAGACCAACATCTAGAGGTAAAAACCAACATCTTGAGGTAAAACCCAACATCTTGAGGTAAAGCCCAACGTCTGGAGGTACAGCCCAGATTCTAGAGAGAAGCCAAAAATCCAGATGGAAAACCCAAAATCTAGAGGTAAAGCCCAAAATCTAGATGTAAAGCCCAACTTCTAGAGGTAAAGCCCATCATCTAGTCCTACAGCCCAATGTCTGCAGGTAAAGCCCAACTTACAGAGGTAAAGGCAAACATCTAGATGTAAAACCCAAACTCTAGAGGTAAAGCCCAACATATAGAGGTATAGCCCAAATTCTAGAGATAAAGTCCAATGTCTAGATGTAATCCCAACATCTAGAGGTAAAGCCTAACATCTAGAGGTGAAGCACAACATATAGAGGTATAACCCTACATCTAGAGATAAAACCAACATCTAAATGTAAAGCAAAAAATCTAGATGTAAAACCCTACATCTAGAGGTAAAGTCCAATATCTAGACTTAAAGACCCACATCTGGAGGTAAAGCCCAAGTTCTAGAGGTAATGACCAACTTCTAGAGCTAAAAACCCAAATCTAGATTTAAACCCAACATCTAGAGATAAAGCCCAAGTTCTAGATCTAAGCCAAACTTCTAGAGGTAAAGCCCAACATCTAGAGGAAAAGCCTAACATCTAGTGGTGTATTCCAAAATCTAGTGTTAAGGCCAGATATCCACATTTAAAGCCAAACATATAGATGTAAACCCGAACTTCTAGAGGTAAGGCCCAAAATCTAGAGGTAAAGCCCAACATCTAGAGTTAAAGCCAAACGTCTTGAGGTAAAGCCCAAAGTCTAGAGGTAAAGCCCAAATTTTAGAGGTAAAGCCAAATATCTAGGTTTAAATCCCAAAAACTAGAGGTAAAGCTCAAATTGTAGATGTGAAGCCCAACTTCTAGAGGTAAGGTCCAAATTCTAGATGCAAAGCCCAACACCTAGAGGTAGAGACCAAAATCTAGAGGTAAAGCCCAACATCGAGACGTAAAGCCAGATATCTAGATGTAAAGCCCAACATCTAGACCTAAAGCCAGATATCTAGAGGTAAAGCCCAACATCTAGAGGAAAAGCCAAATATATAGATTTAAATCCAAAATCTAGAGGTAAAGCCCAATACCTAGAGGTAGAGGCCAAAATCTAGAGGTAAAGCCCAACATCTAGAGATAAAGCCAGATATATAGATTTAAAATCCAAAATCTGGAGGTAAAGCCCAACATCTAGAAATAAAGCCCCAAATCTAGATGTAAAGCCCAATTGCTAGATCTAAAGCCAAATAATCTAGAGGTAAAGCCCAACATGTAGAGGTAAAGACTAAGATCTAGAGGTGAATTCCAATATCTAGTGTTAAAGCCCAACACCTACAGTTAAAGCCAAACATCTAGATGTAACACCCAACTTCTAGAGGTAAAGCCGAATATCTAGAGTTAAAGTGCATCCTTTAGAGTAAAGCCCAAAATCTAGAGTTAAAGCCCAACATCTAGAGGGAAAGCCCAGAATCCAGATGTAAAGCCTAACATCTAGAGCTGAATTCCAAAACCAAGTGTTAAGGCCCGACATCTACAGTTAAAGCCAACCATATAGATGTAACCCCCAACTTCTAGAGGTAAGGCCCAAAATCTAGAGGTAAAGTCCAACAGCCAGAGTTAAAGGCGAATGTCTTGTGGCAAAGCCCAAAGTCTAGAGGTAAAGCCCAACTTCTAGAGGTAAAGTCCAAAATCTAGAGGAAAAGCCCAAGACCTAGTGGTAGAGCCCAAAATCTAGAGGTAAACCACAACATCTAGACGTAAAGCCAGATATATGACGGTAAAGCCCAACATCTAGAGGAAAAACCAAATATATAGATTTAAAACTCAAAATCTAGAGGTAAAGCCCAACATCTAAATGTAAAGCAAAACATCTAGATGTAAAACCCGACATCTAGAGGTAAAGTCCAATATCTAGACTTAAAGACCAACATCTAGAGGTAAAACCCAACATCTAGAGGTAAAGCCCAACGTCTGGAGGTACAGCCCAGATTCTAGAGAGAAGCCAAAAATCCAGATGGAAAACCCAAAATCTAGAGGTAAAGCCCAACATCTAGAGGTAAAGCCCAGAATCTAGAGGTAAAGCCTAACATCTAGAGGTGAATTCCAAAATCTATCTTAAGGCCAGACATCTACAATTAAAGCCAAACATATAGATGTAAACCCCAAATTCTAGAGGTAAGGCCCAAAATCTAGAGGTAAAGCCCAACATCTAGAGGAAAAGACAAATATACAGATTTAAAACCCAAAATCTAGAGATAAAGCCCAACATCTAAATGTAAAGCAAAACATCTATATCTAAAACCGTACATCTAGAGGTAAAGTCCAATATCTATACTTAAAGACCCACATCTGGAGGTAAATCCCAATGTCTAGAGGTAATGACCAACTTCTAGAGCTTAAACCCCAAATCTAGATTTAAACCCCAACATCTAGAGATAAAGCCCAAGTTCTAGATCTAAGCCAAACATCTAGAGGTAAAGCCCAACATCTAGAGGTAAAGCCAAATATCTATATTTAAATCCAAAATCTAGAGATAAAGCCCAAAGTCTAGATGTAAAGCCCAACTTCCAGAGTTAAAGTCCAAAATCTAGAGGTAAAGCCCAACATCTAGAGGTAAAGCCGAATATCTAGAGTTAAAGCGCATCCTTTAGAGTAAAGCCCAAAATCTAGAGTTAAAGCCCAACATCTAGAGGGAAAGCCCAGAATCTAGATGTAAAGCCTAACATCTAGAGGTGAATTCCAAAATCAAGTGTTAAGGCCTGACATCTACAGTTAAATCCAACCATATAGATATAACCCCCAACTTCTAGAGGTAAGGCCCAAAATCTAGAGGTAAAGCCCAACATCTAGAGTTAAAGTTGAACGTCTTGAGGTAAAGCCAAAGTCTAGAGGTAAAGCCCAACTTCTAGAGGTAAAGTCCAAAATCTAGAGGTAAAGCCCAACATCTAGAGGTAAAGCCAGATATCTAGAGGTAAAGTCCAACATCTAGAGGAAAAGCCAATTATATAGATTTAAAACCCAAAATCTAGAGGTAAAGCCCAATAGCTAGACGTAAAGCCCAAAATCTAGATGTTAAGCCCAACTTCTAGATCTAAAGCCCAAAATCTAGATGTAAAGCCCAACTTTTAGAGGTAAAGCCGAATATCTAGAGTTAAAGCGCGTCATTTAAAGCCCAAAATCTAGAGTTAAAGCCCTACATCTAGAGGGAAAGCCCAGAAGCTACATGTAAAGCCTTACATCTAGAGGTGAATTCCAAAATCAAGTGTTAAGGCCCGACATCTACATTTAAAGTCAATCATATAGATGTAACCCCCAACTTCTAGAGGTAAGGCCCAAAATCTAGAGGTAAAGCCCAACAGCTAGAGTTAAAGCCGAACGTCTTGAGGTAAAGTCCAAAGTCTAGAGGTAAAGCCCAACTTCTAGAGGTAAAGTCCAAAATCTAGAGGTAAAGCCCAAGACCTAGTGGTAGACCCCAAAATCTAGAGGTAAAGCCCAACATCTAGACGTAAAGCCAGATATCTGATGGTAAAGCCCAACATCTAGAGGAAAAGCCAAATATATAGATTTAAAACCCAAAATCTAGAGATAAAGCCCAACACCTAAATGTAAAGCAAAACATCTAGATGTAAAACCCTACATCTAGAGGTAAAGCCCAATATTTAGAGTTTATGCGCATCAGTTAGAGGTAAAGCCCAAAATCTAGATGTAAAGCCCAACTTCTAGAGGTAAAGCCCATCATCTAGTCCTACAACCCAATGTCTGCAGGTAAAGCATAACTTATAGAGGTAAAGGCAAATATCTAGATGTAAAAAACAAAATCTAGAGGTAAAGCCCAATATACAGAGGTATACCCAAATTCTAGATTTAAAGTCCAACGTCTAGATGTAATCCCAACATCTAGAATTAAACCTAACATCTAGAGGTGAAGCACAACATATAGAGGTATAACCCAACATCTAGAGATAAAGACCAACATCTAAATGTAAAGCAAAACATCTAGATGTAAAACCCTACATCTAGAGGTAAAGTCCAATATCTAGACTTAAAGACCAACATCTGGAGGTAAATCCCAATGTCTAGAGGTAATGACCAACTTCCAGAGCTAAAACCCCAAATCTAGATTTAAACCCCAACATCTAGAGATAAAGCCCAACTTCTAGATCTAAGCCAAAAATCTAGCGGTAAAGCCCAACATCTAGAGGTAAAGCCTACCATCTAGTGGTGAATTCCAAAATCTAGTGTTAAGGCCCGACATCTACAGTTAAAGCCAAACATATAGATATAAAACCCAACTTCTAGAGGTAAGGCCCAAAACCTAGAGTTAAAGCCCAACATCTAGAGTTAAAGCCCAACGTCTTGAGGTAAAGCCCAAAGTCTAGAGGTAAAGCCCAAATTCTAGATGTAAAGCCAAATATCTAGATTTAAATCCGAAAATCTAGAGGTAAAGATAAAATTGCAGATGTAAAGCCCAACTTCTAGAGGTAAAGTCCAAATTCTTGAGGCAAAGCTCAACACCTAGAGCTAGAGCCCAAAATCTAGAGGTAAAGCCAGATATCTAGAAGTAAAGCCCAACATCTAGAGGAAAAGCCAAATATATTGATTTAAAACCCAAAATCTAGAGGTAAAGCCCAATACCTAGACGTAAAGCCAAAAAATCTAGATGTAAAGCCCAACTTCTAGATCTAAAGCCCAAAATCTAGATGTAAAGCCCAACTTCTAGAGGTAAAGCCGAATATACAAAGCGCATCTTTTAGAGTAAAGTCCAAAATCTAGAGTTAAAGCCCCACATCTAGAGGGAAAGCCCAGAATCTAGATGTAAGGCCTAACATCTAGAGGTGAATTCCAAAATCAAGTGTTAAGGCCTGACATCTACAGTTAAATCCAACCATATAGATGTAACCCCCAACTTCTAGAGGTAAGGCCCAAAATCTAGAGGTAGAGCCCAACATCTAGATTTAAAGCCAGATATCTAGAGGTAAAGCCCAACATCTAGAGGAAAAGCCAAATATATAGATTTAAAACCCAAAATCTAGAGATAAAGCCCAACATCTAAATGTAAAGCAAAACATCTAGATGTAAAACCCGACATCTAGAGGTAAAGTCCAATATCTAGACTTAAAGACCAACATCTAGAGGTAAAACCCAACATCTAGAGGTAAAGCCCAACGTCTGGAGGTAAAGCCCAGATTCTAGAGAGAAGCCAAAAATCCAGATGGAAAACCCAAAATCTAGAGGTAAAGCCCAAGACCTATTGGTAGAGCCCAAAATCTAGAGGAAAAGCCCAACACCTAGATGTAGAGCCCAAAATCTAGAGGTAAAGCCCAACATCTAGAGGTAAAGCCAGATATCTAGGGGTAAAGCCCAACATCTAGAGGAAAAGCCAAATATATAGATTTAAAACCCAATTCTAGAGGTAAAGCCGAATATCTAGAGTCAAAGCGCATCCCTTAGAGTAAAGCCCAGAATCTAGATGTAAAGCCTAACATCTAGAGGTGAATTCCAAAATCAAGTGTTAAGGCCCGATATCTACAGTTAAAGCCAACCATATAGATGTAACCCCCAACTTCTAGAGGTAAGGCCCAAAATCTAGAGGTAAAGCCCAACAGCTAGAGTTAAAGCCGAACGTCTTGAGGTAAAGCCCAAATTTTAGATGTAAACCCAACTTCCAGAGGTAAAGTCCGAAATCTAGAAGTAAAGCCCAAATTGCAGATGTAAATCCCAACTTCTAGAGGTAAAGTCCAAATTCTAGAGGCAAAGCTCAACACCTAGAGGTAGAGCCCAAAATCTAGAGGTAAAGCCCGATATCTAGAGGTAAAGCCCAACTTCTAGAGGTAAAGCCGAATATATAAAGTTAAAGCGCATCATTTAGAGTAAAGCCCAAAATCTAGAGTTAAAGCCTCACATCTAGAGGGAAAGCCCAGAATCTAGAGGTAAAGCACAAGACCTAGTGGTAGAGCCCAAAATCCAGAGGTAAAACCCAACATCTAGAGGTAAAGCCAGATATCTGATGGTAAATCCCAACATCTAGAGGAAAAGCCAAATATATAGATTTAAAACCCAAAATCTAGAGAGAAAGCCCAACATCAAAATGTAAAGCAAAACATCTAGATGTAAAACCCGACATCTAGATGTAAAGTCCAATATCTAGTCATAAAGACCAACATCTGGAGGTAAAGCCCAATGTCTACAGGTAATGACCAACTTCTAGAGCTGAAAACCCCAAATCTAGATTTAAACCCCAATATCTAGAAATAAAGCCCAAATTCTAGATCTAAGCCAAAAATCTAGTGGTAAAGCCCAACATCTAGAGGTAAAGCCTACAATCCAGTGGTGAATACCAAAATCTAGTGTTAAGGCCCAACATCTACAGTTAAAGCCAAACATATAGATGTAAAACCCAACTTTTAGAGGTAAGGCCCAAAATCTAGAGGTAAAGCCCAACATCTAGAGTTCAAGCCCAAAGTCTTGAGGTAAAGCCCAAAGTCTAGATGTAAAGCCCAAATTCTAGAGGTAAAGCCAAATATCTAGATTTAAATCCCAAACTCTAGAGGTAAAGCCCAAATTGCAGATGTAAAGACGAACATCTAGAGGTACAGCCAGATATCTAGAAGTAAAGCCCAACATCTAGAGGAAATGCCAAATATATAGATTTAAAACCCAAAATCCTGAGGTAAAGCCCAATATATAGACGTGGAGCCCAAAATCTAGATGTAAAGCCCAACTTCTAGATCTAAGGCCCAAAATCTAGATGTAAAGCCAAACTTCTAGAGGTAAAGCCGAATATATAGAGTTAACGCGCATCATTTTGAGTAAAGCCCAAAATCTAGAGTTAAAGCCCGACATCTAGTGGGAAAGCCCACAATCTAGATGTAAAGCCTAATATCAAGAGGTGAATTCCAAAATCAAGTGTTAAGGCCCGACATCTACAGTTAAAGCCAACCATATAGATGTAACCCCCAACTTCTAGAGGTAAAGTCCAAAATCTAGAGGTAAAGGCCAAAGTCTAGAGGTAAAGCCCAAATTCTAGAGGTAAAGTCCAAAATCTAGAGTTAAAGCCCAAGACCTAGTGGTAGAGCCCATAATCTAGAGGTAAAGCCCAACATCTAGAGGTAAAGCCAGATATCTGACGGTAAAGCCCAACATCTAGAGGAAAAGCCAAATATATAGATTTAAAACCCAAAATCTAGAAGTAAAGCCCAATATCTAGACGTAAAGCCCAAAATCTAGATGTAAAGCCCAACTTCTAGATCTAAAGCCCAAAATCTAGATGTAAAGCCCAACTTCTAAATCTATAGCCCAACTTCTAGAGGTAACGCCCAATATTTAGAGTTTAAGCGCATCATTTAGAGGTAAAGCCCAAAATCTAGATGTAAAGCCCAACTTCTACAGGTAAAGCCCATCATCTAGTCCTACAGCCCAATGTCCGCAGGTAAAGGATAACTTACAGAGGTAAAGGCAAACATCTAGATGTAAAACGCAAAATCTAGAGGTAAAGCCCAACATACAGAGGTATAGCCCAACTTCTAGAGATAAAGTCCAACGTCTAGATGTAATCCCAACATCTAGAGGTAAAGCCCAACATCTAGAGGTAAAGCCTAACATCTAGTGGTGAATTCCAAAATCTAGTGTTAAGGCCCGACATCTACAGTTAAAGGCAAACATATAGATGTAAACCCCAACTTCTAGAGGTAAGGCCCAGAATCTAGAGGTAAAGCCCAACCTCTAGAGTTAAAGCCCAACGTCTTGAGGTAAAGACAAATATATAGATTTAAAACCCAACATCTAGAGGTAAAGCCCAATATCTAGACGTAAAGCCCAACTTCTAGAGGAAAAGTCCAAATTCTAGAGGCAAAGCCCAACACCTAGAGGTAGAGCCCAAAATCTAGCGGTAAAGCAACATCTAGAGGTAAAGCCAGATATCTAGAGGTAAAGCCAAACATCTAGAGGAAAAGCCAAATATATAGATTTAAAACCCAAAATATAGAGGTAAAGCTCGATATCTAGACGTAAAGATCAAAATCTAGATGTAAAGCCCAACTTCTAGATCTAAAGCCCAAAATCTAGATGTAAAGCCCAACTTCTAGAGGTAAAGCCGAATATATAAAGCGCATCATTTAGAGTAAAGCCCAAAACCTAGAGCTAAAGCCCCACATCTAGAGGGAAAGCCCAGAATCTAGATGTAAAGCCTAACATCTAGAGGTGAATTCCAAAATCAAGTGTTAAGGCCCGACATCTACAGTTAAAGCCAACCATATAGATGTAACCCTCAACTTTTAGAGGTAAGGCCCAAAATCTAGAGGTAAAGCCCAACATCTAGAGTTAAAGCCCAACGTCTTGAGGTAAAGCCAAAGTCTAGAGGTAAAGCCCAACTTCTAGAGGTAAATCCCAAAATCTAGAGGTAAATCCCAAATTGCAGATGTAAAGCCCAACTTTTAGAGTTCAAGTCCAAATTCTAGAGGCAAAGCTCAACACCTAGAGTTAGAGCCCAAAATCTAGAGGTAAAGCCGAACATCTAGAGGAAAAGCCAAATATATAGATTTAAAACCCAAAATCTAGAGGTAAAGCCCAATAGCTAGACGTAAAGCCCAAAATCTAGAAGTTAAGCCCAACTTCTAGATCTAAAGCCCAAAATCTAGATGTAAAGCCCAACTTCTAGAGGTAAAGCCGAATATCTAGAGTTAAAGCGCATCATTTAAACCCAAAATCTAGAGTTAAAGCCCCACATCTAGAGGGAAAGCTAAGAAGCTACATGTAAAGCCTAACATCTAGAGGTGAATTCCAAAATCAAGTGTTAAGGCCCGACATCTACAGTTAAAGCCAACCATATAGATGTAACCCCCAACTTCTAGAGGTAAGGCCCAAAATCTAAAGGTAAAGCCCAACTTCTAGAGGTAAAGTCCAAAATCTAGAGGTAAAGCCCAAGACCTAGTGGTAGAGCCCAAAATCTAGAGGTAAAGCCAAACATCTAGACGTAAAGCCAGATATCTGATGGTAAAGCCCAAGATCTAGAGGAAAAGCCAAATATATAGATTTAAAACCCAGAATCTAGAGGTAAATCCCAATATCTAGACGTAAAGCAAAACATCTAGATGTAAAACCCTACATCTAGAGGTAAAGTCCAATATCTAGACTTAAAGACCAACATCTAGAGGTAAAACCCAACATCTTGAGGTAAAGCCCAACGTCTGGAGGTACAGACCAGATTCTAGAGAGAAGCCAAAAATCCAGATGGAAACCCCAAATCTAGAGGTAAAGCCCAACATATAGAGGTAAAGCCCAGAATCTAGAGGTAAAGCCTAACATCTAGAGGTGAATTCCAAAATCTAGTCTTAAGGCCGACATCTACATTTAAAGCCAAACATATAGATGTAACCCCCAACTTCTAGAGGTAAGGCCCAAAATCTAGAGGTAAAGCCCAACTTCTAGACGTAAAGACATATATCTAGAAGTAAAGCCCAACATCTATAGGAAAAGCCAAATATATACATTTAAACCCCAAAATCTAGAGGTAAAGCCCAATATCTAGACGTAAAGACCAAAATCTAGATGTAAAGCACAACTTCTAGATCTAAAGCTCAAAATACAGATGTAAAGCCCAACTTCTAAATCTAAAGCCCAACATCTAGAGGTAAAGCCAAATATTTAGAGTTTATGCGCATCAGTTAGAGGTAAAGCCCAAAATCTATATGTAAAGCCCAACTTCTAGAGGTAAAGCCCATCATCTAGTCCTACAGCCCAACGTCTGCAGGTAAAGCCCAACTTACAGAGGTAAAGGCAAACATCTAGATGTAAAACCCAAACTCTAGAGGTAAAGCCCAACATATAGAGGTATAGCCCAACATCTAGAGATAAAGACCAACATCTAATTGTAAAGCAAAACATCTAGATGTAAAACCCTACATCTAGAGGTAAAGTCCAATATCTAGA
Source organism: Leptosomus discolor (assembly GCF_034619465.1). Taxonomy (NCBI): domain Eukaryota; kingdom Metazoa; phylum Chordata; class Aves; order Leptosomiformes; family Leptosomidae; genus Leptosomus; species Leptosomus discolor. The sequence goes on along the minus strand of NW_028237782.1, from coordinate 2,753,393 downwards.
CTTAAAGACCAACATCTGGAGGTAAAGCCCAATGTCTAGAGGTAATGACCAACTTCTAGAGCTGAAACCCCAAATCTAGATTTAAACCCCAACATCTAGAGATAAAGCCCAACTTCTAGATCTAAGCCAAAAATCTAGAGGTAAAGCCCAACATCTAGAGGTAAAGCCTACCATCTAGTGGTGAATTCCAAAATCTAGTGTTAAGGCCCAACATCTACAGTTAAAGCTAAACATATAGATGTAAAACCCAACGTCTAGAGGTAAGGCCCAAAATCTAGAAGTCAAGCCCAACATCTAGAGTTCAAGCCCAAAGTATTGAGGTAAATCCCAAAGTCTAGAGGTAAAGCCCAAATTCTAGAGGTAAAGCCAAATATATAGATTTAAATACCAAAATCTAGAGGTAAAGCGCAAATTGCAGATATAAAGCCCAACATCTAGAGGTAAAGCCAGATATCTAGACGTAAAGCCCAAAATCTAGATGTAAAGCCCAACTTCTAGATCTAAGGCCAAAAATCTAGATGTAAAGCCTAACTTCTAGAGGTAAAGCCGAATATATAGAGTTAAAGCGCATCATTTAGAGTAAAGCCCAAAATCTAGTGTTAAAGCCCCACATCTAGTGGGAAAGCCCACAATCTAGATGTAAAGCCTATCATCTAGAGGTGAATTCCAAAATCAAGTATTAAGGCCCGACATCTACAGTTAAAGCCAACCATATAGATGTAACCCCCAAATTCTAGAGGTAAGGCCCAAAATCTAGAGGTAAAGCGCAACTTCTAATGTCCAAAATCTAGAGTTAAAGGCCAAAGTATAGAGGTAAAGCCCAACTTCTAGAGGTAAATTCCAAAATCTAGAGGTAAAGCCGCAGACCTAGTGGTAGAGCCCAAAATCTAGATGTAAAGCCCAACTTAAAGACGTAAAGCCAGTTATCTGATGGTAAAGCCCAACATCTAGAGGAAAAGCGAAATATATAGATTTAAAACCCAAAATCTAGAGGTAAAGCCCAACATCTAAATGTAAAGCAAAACATCTAGATGTAAAACCCTACATCTAGAGGTAAAGTCCAATATCTAGACTTAAAGACCAACATCTAGAGGTAAAGCCCAACGTCTGGAGGTAAAGCCCAGATTCTAGAGAGAAGCCAAAAATCCAGATGGAAAACCCAAAATCTAGTGTTAAAGCCCAACATCTAGAGGTAAAGCCCAGAATCTAGAGGTAAAGCCCAACATCTAGAGGTGAATTCCAAAATCTAGTCTTAAGGCCCGACATCTACAGTTAAAGCCAAACATATAGATGTAACCCTCAACTTCTAGAGGTAAGGCCCAAATTCTAGAGGCAAAGCTCAACACCTAGAGGTAGAGCCCAAAATCTAGATGTAAATCCGAACATCTAGAGGTAAAGCCAGATATCTAGAGGTAAAGCCCAACATACAGAGGTATAGCCCAACTTCTAAAGATAAAGTCCAACGTCTAGATGTAATCCCAACATCTAGAGGTAAAGCCCAACATCTAGAGGTAAAGCCTAACATCTAGTGGTGAATTCCAAAATCTAGTGTTAAGGCCCGACATCTACAGTTAAAGGCAAACATATAGATGTAAACCCCAACTTCTAGAGGTAAGGCCCAGAATCTAGAGGTAAAGCCCAACCTCTAGAGTTAAAGCCCAACGTCTTGAGGTAAAGACAAATATATAGATTTAAAACCCAACATCTAGAGGTAAAGCCCAATATCTAGACGTAAAGCCCAACTTCTAGAGGAAAAGTCCAAATTCTAGAGGCAAAGCCCAACACCTAGAGGTAGAGCCCAAAATCTAGCGGTAAAGCAACATCTAGAGGTAAAGCCAGATATCTAGAGGTAAAGCCAAACATCTAGAGGAAAAGCCAAATATATAGATTTAAAACCCAAAATATAGAGGTAAAGCTCGATATCTAGACGTAAAGATCAAAATCTAGATGTAAAGCCCAACTTCTAGATCTAAAGCCCAAAATCTAGATGTAAAGCCCAACTTCTAGAGGTAAAGCCGAATATATAAAGCGCATCATTTAGAGTAAAGCCCAAAACCTAGAGCTAAAGCCCCACATCTAGAGGGAAAGCCCAGAATCTAGATGTAAAGCCTAACATCTAGAGGTGAATTCCAAAATCAAGTGTTAAGGCCCGACATCTACAGTTAAAGCCAACCATATAGATGTAACCCTCAACTTTTAGAGGTAAGGCCCAAAATCTAGAGGTAAAGCCCAACATCTAGAGTTAAAGCCCAACGTCTTGAGGTAAAGCCAAAGTCTAGAGGTAAAGCCCAACTTCTAGAGGTAAATCCCAAAATCTAGAGGTAAATCCCAAATTGCAGATGTAAAGCCCAACTTTTAGAGTTCAAGTCCAAATTCTAGAGGCAAAGCTCAACACCTAGAGGTAGAGCCCAAAATCTAGAGGTAAAGCCGAACATCTAGAGGAAAAGCCAAATATATAGATTTAAAACCCAAAATCTAGAGGTAAAGCCCAATAGCTAGACGTAAAGCGCAAAATCTAGAAGTTAAGCCCAACTTCTAGATCTAAAGCCCAAAATCTAGATGTAAAGCCCAACTTCTAGAGGTAAAGCCGAATATCTAGAGTTAAAGCGCATCATTTAAACCCAAAATCTAGAGTTAAAGCCCCACATCTAGAGGGAAAGCTAAGAAGCTACATGTAAAGCCTAACATCTAGAGGTGAATTCCAAAATCAAGTGTTAAGGCCCGACATCTACAGTTAAAGCCAACCATATAGATGTAACCCCCAACTTCTAGAGGTAAGGCCCAAAATCTAAAGGTAAAGCCCAACTTCTAGAGGTAAAGTCCAAAATCTAGAGGTAAAGCCCAAGACCTAGTGGTAGAGCCCAAAATCTAGAGGTAAAGCCAAACATCTAGACGTAAAGCCAGATATCTGATGGTAAAGCCCAAGATCTAGAGGAAAAGCCAAATATATAGATTTAAAACCCAGAATCTAGAGGTAAATCCCAATATCTAGACGTAAAGCAAAACATCTAGATGTAAAACCCTACATCTAGAGGTAAAGTCCAATATCTAGACTTAAAGACCAACATCTAGAGGTAAAACCCAACATCTTGAGGTAAAGCCCAACGTCTGGAGGTACAGACCAGATTCTAGAGAGAAGCCAAAAATCCAGATGGAAACCCCAAATCTAGAGGTAAAGCCCAACATATAGAGGTAAAGCCCAGAATCTAGAGGTAAAGCCTAACATCTAGAGGTGAATTCCAAAATCTAGTCTTAAGGCCGACATCTACATTTAAAGCCAAACATATAGATGTAACCCCCAACTTCTAGAGGTAAGGCCCAAAATCTAGAGGTAAAGCCCAACTTCTAGACGTAAAGACATATATCTAGAAGTAAAGCCCAACATCTATAGGAAAAGCCAAATATATACATTTAAACCCCAAAATCTAGAGGTAAAGCCCAATATCTAGACGTAAAGACCAAAATCTAGATGTAAAGCACAACTTCTAGATCTAAAGCTCAAAATACAGATGTAAAGCCCAACTTCTAAATCTAAAGCCCAACATCTAGAGGTAAAGCCAAATATTTAGAGTTTATGCGCATCAGTTAGAGGTAAAGCCCAAAACCTATATGTAAAGCCCAACTTCTAGAGGTAAAGCCCATCATCTAGTCCTACAGCCCAACGTCTGCAGGTAAAGCCCAACTTACAGAGGTAAAGGCAAACATCTAGATGTAAAACCCAAACTCTAGAGGTAAAGCCCAACATATAGAGGTATAGCCCAACATCTAGAGATAAAGACCAACATCTAATTGTAAAGCAAAACATCTAGATGTAAAACCCTACATCTAGAGGTAAAGTCCAATATCTAGACTTAAAGACCAACATCTGGAGGTAAAGCCCAATGTCTAGAGGTAATGACCAACTTCTAGAGCTGAAACCCCAAATCTAGATTTAAACCCCAACATCTAGAGATAAAGCCCAACTTCTAGATCTAAGCCAAAAATCTAGAGGTAAAGCCCAACATCTAGAGGTAAAGCCTACCATCTAGTGGTGAATTCCAAAATCTAGTGTTAAGGCCCAACATCTACAGTTAAAGCTAAACATATAGATGTAAAACCCAACGTCTAGAGGTAAGGCCCAAAATCTAGAAGTCAAGCCCAACATCTAGAGTTCAAGCCCAAAGTATTGAGGTAAATCCCAAAGTCTAGAGGTAAAGCCCAAATTCTAGAGGTAAAGCCAAATATATAGATTTAAATACCAAAATCTAGAGGTAAAGCGCAAATTGCAGATATAAAGCCCAACATCTAGAGGTAAAGCCAGATATCTAGACGTAAAGCCCAAAATCTAGATGTAAAGCCCAACTTCTAGATCTAAGGCCAAAAATCTAGATGTAAAGCCTAACTTCTAGAGGTAAAGCCGAATATATAGAGTTAAAGCGCATCATTTAGAGTAAAGCCCAAAATCTAGTGTTAAAGCCCCACATCTAGTGGGAAAGCCCACAATCTAGATGTAAAGCCTATCATCTAGAGGTGAATTCCAAAATCAAGTATTAAGGCCCGACATCTACAGTTAAAGCCAACCATATAGATGTAACCCCCAAATTCTAGAGGTAAGGCCCAAAATCTAGAGGTAAAGCGCAACTTCTAATGTCCAAAATCTAGAGTTAAAGGCCAAAGTATAGAGGTAAAGCCCAACTTCTAGAGGTAAATTCCAAAATCTAGAGGTAAAGCCGCAGACCTAGTGGTAGAGCCCAAAATCTAGATGTAAAGCCCAACTTAAAGACGTAAAGCCAGTTATCTGATGGTAAAGCCCAACATCTAGAGGAAAAGCGAAATATATAGATTTAAAACCCAAAATCTAGAGGTAAAGCCCAACATCTAAATGTAAAGCAAAACATCTAGATGTAAAACCCTACATCTAGAGGTAAAGTCCAATATCTAGACTTAAAGACCAACATCTAGAGGTAAAGCCCAACGTCTGGAGGTAAAGCCCAGATTCTAGAGAGAAGCCAAAAATCCAGATGGAAAACCCAAAATCTAGTGTTAAAGCCCAACATCTAGAGGTAAAGCCCAGAATCTAGAGGTAAAGCCCAACATCTAGAGGTGAATTCCAAAATCTAGTCTTAAGGCCCGACATCTACAGTTAAAGCCAAACATATAGATGTAACCCTCAACTTCTAGAGGTAAGGCCCAAATTCTAGAGGCAAAGCTCAACACCTAGAGGTAGAGCCCAAAATCTAGATGTAAATCCGAACATCTAGAGGTAAAGCCAGATATCTAGAGGTAAAGCCCAACATACAGAGGTATAGCCCAACTTCTAGAGATAAAGTCCAACGTCTAGATGTAATCCCAACATCTAGAGGTAAAGCCCAACATCTAGAGGTAAAGCCTAACATCTAGTGGTGAATTCCAAAATCTAGTGTTAAGGCCCGACATCTACAGTTAAAGGCAAACATATAGATGTAAACCCCAACTTCTAGAGGTAAGGCCCAGAATCTAGAGGTAAAGCCCAACCTCTAGAGTTAAAGCCCAACGTCTTGAGGTAAAGACAAATATATAGATTTAAAACCCAACATCTAGAGGTAAAGCCCAATATCTAGACGTAAAGCCCAACTTCTAGAGGAAAAGTCCAAATTCTAGAGGCAAAGCCCAACACCTAGAGGTAGAGCCCAAAATCTAGAGGTAAAGCAACATGTAGAGGTAAAGCCAGATATCTAGAGGTAAAGCCAAACATCTAGAGGAAAAGCCAAATATATAGATTTAAAACCCAAAATATAGAGGTAAAGCTCGATATCTAGACGTAAAGATCAAAATCTAGATGTAAAGCCCAACTTCTAGATCTAAAGCCCAAAATCTAGATGTAAAGCCCAACTTCTAGAGGTAAAGCCGAATATATAAAGCGCATCATTTAGAGTAAAGCCCAAAACCTAGAGCTAAAGCCCCACATCTAGAGGGAAAGCCCAGAATCTAGATGTAAAGCCTAACATCTAGAGGTGAATTCCAAAATCAAGTGTTAAGGCCCGACATCTACAGTTAAAGCCAACCATATAGATGTAACCCTCAACTTTTAGAGGTAAGGCCCAAAATCTAGAGGTAAAGCCCAACATCTAGAGTTAAAGCCCAACGTCTTGAGGTAAAGCCAAAGTCTAGAGGTAAAGCCCAACTTCTAGAGGTAAATCCCAAAATCTAGAGGTAAATCCCAAATTGCAGATGTAAAGCCCAACTTTTAGAGTTCAAGTCCAAATTCTAGAGGCAAAGCTCAACACCTAGAGGTAGAGCCCAAAATCTAGAGGTAAAGCAGAACATCTAGAGGAAAAGCCAAATATATAGATTTAAAACCCAAAATCTAGAGAGAAAGCCCAACATCAAAATGTAAAGCAAAACATCTAGATGTAAAACCCTACATCTAGAGGTAAAGTCCAATATCTAGACTTAAAGACCAACATCTAGAGGTAAAACCCAACATCTTGAGGTAAAGCCAACGTCTGGAGGTACAGCCCAGATTCTAGAGAGAAGCCAAAAATCCAGATGGAAAACCCAAAATCCCAGGTAAAACCTAACATCTAGAGGTGAATTCCAAAATCTAGTGTTAAGGCCCGACATCTAGAGTTAAAGCCAAACATATAGATGTAAACCCCAACTTTTAGAGGTAAGGCCCAAAATCTAGAGGTAAAGCCCAACAGCGAGAGTTAAAGCCGAACGTCTTGAGGTAAAGCCCAAAGTCTAGAGGTAAAGCCCAACTTCTAGAGGTAAAGTCCAAAATCTAGAGGTAAAGCCCAAGACCTAGTGGTAGAGCCCAAAATCTAGAGGTAAAGCCCAACATCTAGACATAAAGACATATATCTAGAAGTAAAGCCCAACATCTAGAGGAAAAGCCAAATATATAGATTTAAAACACAAAATCTAGAGTTAAAGCCAAACACCTAAATGTAAAGCAAAACATCTAGATGTAAAACCCTACATCTAGAGGTAAAGTCCAATATCTAGACTTAAAGACCAACATCTAGAGGTAAAACCCAACATCTAGAGGTAAAGCCCAATATTTAGAGTTTATGCGCATCAGTTAGAGGTAAAGCCCAAAATCTAGATGTAAAGCCCAACTTCTAGAGGTAAAGCCCATCATCTAGTCCTACAGCCCAATGTCTGCAGGTAAAGCCCAACTTACAGAGGTAAAGGCAAACATCTAGATGTAAAACCCAAACTCTAGAGGTAAAGCCCAACATATAGAGGTATAGCCCAAATTCTAGAGATAAAGTCCAATGTCTAGATGTAATCCCAACATCTAGAGGTAAAGCCTAACATCTAGAAGTGAAGCACAACATATAGAGGTATAACCCTACATCTAGAGATAAAACCAACATCTAAATGTAAAGCAAAAAATCTAGATGTAAAACCCTATATCTGGAGGTAAAGTCCAATATCTAGTCATAAAGACCAACATCTGGAGGTAAAGCCCAATGTCTAGAGGTAATGACCAACTTCTAGAGCTGAAAACCCAAATCTAGATTTAAACCCCAATATCTAGAAATACAGCCCAAATTCTAGATCTAAGCCAAAAATCTAGTGGTAAAGCCCAACATCTAGAGGTAAAGCCTACCATCCAGTGGTGAATACCAAAATCTAGTGTTAAGGCCCAAAATCTACAGTTAAAGCCAAACATATAGATGTAAAACCCAACTTTTAGAGGTAAGGCCCAAAATCTAGAGGTAAAGCCCAACATCTAGAGTTCAAGCCCAAAGTCTTGAAGTAAAGCCCAAAGTCTAGATGTAAAGCCCAAATTCTAGAGGTAAAGCCAAATATCTAGATTTAAATCCCAAAATCTAGAGGTAAAGCCCAAATTGAAGATGTAAAGCCCAACATCTAGAGGTACAGCCAGATATCTAGAATTAAAGCCCAACATCTAGAGGAAATGCCAAATATATAGATTTAAAACCCAAAATCCTGAGGTAAAGCCCAATATATAGACGTGGAGCCCAAAATCTAGATGTAAAGCCCAACTTCTATATCTAAGGCCCAAAATCTAGATGTAAAGCCAAACTTCTAGAGGTAAAGCCGAATATATAGAGTTAACGCGCATCATTTAGAGTAAAGCCCAAAATCTAGAGTTAAAGCCCGACATCTAGTGCGAAAGCCCACAATCTAGATATAAAGCCTAATATCAAGAGGTGAATTCCAAAATCAAGTGTTAAGGCCCGACATCTACAGTTAAAGCCAACCATATAGATGTAACCCCCAACTTCTAGAGGTAAAGTCCAAAATCTAGAGGTAAAGGCCAAAGTCTAGAGGTAAAGCCCAAATTCTAGAGGTAAAGTCCAAAATCTAGAGTTAAAGCCCAAGACCTAGTGGTAGAGCCCATAATCTAGAGGTAAAGCCCAACATCTAGAGGTAAAGCCAGATATCTGTCGGTAAAGCCCAACATCTAGAGGAAAAGCCAAATATATAGATTTAAAACCCAAAATCTAGAAGTAAAGCCCAATATCTAGACGTAAAGCCCAAAATCTAGATGTAAAGCCCAACTTCTAGATCTAAAGCCCAAAATCTAGATGTAAAGCCCAACTTCTAAATCTATAGCCCAACTTCTAGAGGTAACGCCCAATATTTAGAGTTTAAGCGCATCATTTAGAGGTAAAGCCCAAAATCTAGATGTAAAGCCCAACTTCTACAGGTAAAGCCCATCATCTAGTCCTACAGCCCAATGTCCGCAGGTAAAGGATAACTTACAGAGGTAAAGGCAAACATCTAGATGTAAAACGCAAAATCTAGAGGTAAAGCCCAACATACAGAGGTATAGCCCAACTTCTAGAGATAAAGTCCAACGTCTAGATGTAATCCCAACATCTAGAGGTAAAGCCCAACATCTAGAGGTAAAGCCTAACATCTAGTGGTGAATTCCAAAATCTAGTGTTAAGGCCAGACATCTACAGTTAAAGGCAAACATATAGATGTAAACCCCAACTTCTAGAGGTAAGGCCCAGAATCTAGAGGTAAAGACCAACCTCTAGAGTTAAAGCCCAACGTCTTGAGGTAAAGACAAATATATAGATTTAAAACCCAACATCTAGAGGTAAAGCCCAATATCTAGACGTAAAGCCCAACTTCTAGAGGAAAAGTCCAAATTCTAGAGGAAAAGCCCAACACCTAGAGGTAGAGCCCAAAATCTAGAGGTAAAGCAACATCTAGAGGTAAAGCCAGATATCTAGAGGTAAAGACCAACATCTAGAGGAAAAGCCAAATATATAGATTTAAAACCCAGAATCTAGAGGTAAAGCCCAATATCTAGACGTAAACCCAAAATCTAGATGTAAAGCCCAACTTCTAGAGGTAAAGCCGAATATATAAAGCGCATCATTTAGAGTAAAGCCCAAAACCTAGAGTTAAAGCCCCACATCTAGAGGGAAAGCCCAGAAGCTACATGTAAAGCCTAACATCTAGAGGTGAATTCCAAAATCAAGTGTTAAGGCCCGATATCTACAGTTAAAGCCAACCATATAGATGTAACCCACAACTTCTAGAGGTAAAGTCCAAAATCTAGAGGTAAAGCCCAACAGCTAGAGTTAAAGCCGAACGTCTTGAGGTAAAGCCCAAAGTCTAGAGTTAAAGCCCAACTTCTAGAGGTAAAGCCCAACATCTAGACGTAAAGCCAGATATCTGACGGTAAAGCCCAACATCTAGAGGAAAAGCCAAATATATAGATTTAAAACCCAAAATCTAGAGGTAAAGCCCAATATCTAGACGTAAAGCCCAAAATCTAGATGTAAAGCACAACTTCTAGATCTAAAGCTCAAAATATAGATGTAAAGCCCAACTTCTAAATCTAAAGCCCAACATCCAGAGGTAAAGCCCAATATTTAGAGTTTAAGCGCATCATTTAGAGGTAAAGCCCAAAATCTAGATGTAATGCCCAACTTCTAGAGGTAAAGCCCATCATCTAGTCCTACAGCCCTATGTCTGCAGGTAAAGCCCAACTTACAGAGGTAAAGGCAAACATCTAGATGTCAAACCCAAAATCTAGAGGTAAAGCCCAACATATAGAGGTATAGCCCAAATTCTAGAGATAAAGTCCAACGTCTAGATGTAATCCCAACATCTAGAGGTAAAGCCTAACATCTAGAGGTGAAGCACAACATATAGAGGTATAACCCAACGTCTATTGATAAAGACCAACATCTAAATGTAAAGCAAAACATCTAGATGTAAAACCCTACATCTAGAGGTAAAGTCCAATATCTAGACTTAAAGACCAACATCTGGAGGTAAAGCCCCATGTCTAGAGGTAATGACCAACTTCCAGAGTTAAAACCCCAAATCTAGATTTAAACCCCAACATCTAGAGAAAAAGCCCAACCTCTAGAGGTAAAGCCTAACATCTAGTGGTGAATTCCAAAATCTAGTGTTAAGGCCCAACATCTACAGTTAAAGCCAAACATATAGATGTAAAACCCAACTTCTAGAGGTAAGGCCCAAAACCTAGAGTTAAAGCCCAACATCTAGAATTAAAGCCCAACGTCTTGAGGTAAAGCCCAAATTCTAGAGGTAAAGCCAAATATCTAGATTTAAATCCCAAAATCTAGACGTAAAGCCCAAATTGCAGATGTAAATCCCAACTTCTAGAGGTAAAGTCCAAATTCTAGAGGCAAAGCTCAACACCTAGAGGTAGAGCCCAAAATCTAGAGGTAAAGCCAGATATCTAGAGGTAAAGCCCGATATCTAGAGGTAAAGCCCAACTACTTGAGGAAAAGCCCAACATCTAGAGGAAAAGCCAAATATATAGATTTAAAACCCAGAATCTAGAGGTAAAGCCCAATATCTAGACGTAAAGCCCAAAATCTAGATGTAAAGCCCAATTTCTAGAGGTAAAGCCGAATATATAAAGCGCATCATTTAGAGTAAAGCCCAAAATCTAGAGTTAAAGCCCCACATCTAGAGGGAAAGCCCAGAATCTACAGGTAAAGCACAAGACCTAGTGGTAGAGCCCAAAATCTAGAGGTAAAGCCCAACATCTAGAGGTAAAGCCAGATATGATGGTAAAGCCCAACATCTAGAGGAAAAGCCAAATATATAGATTTAAAACCCAAAATCTAGAGATAAAGCCCAACATCAAAATGTAAAGCAAAACATCTAGATCTAAAACGCTACATCTAGAGGTAAAGTCCAATATCTAGACTTAAAGACCAACATCTAGAGGTAAAACCCAACATCTTTAGGTAAAGCCCAACGTCTGGAGGTACAGCCCAGATTCTAGAGAGAAGCCAAAAATCCAGATGGAAAACCCAAAATCTAGAGGTAAAGCCCAACATCTAGAGGGAAAGCCCAGAATCTAGAGGTAAAGCCTAACATCTAGAGGTGAATTCCAAAATCAAGTGTTAAGGCCCGACATCTACAGTTAAAGCCAACCATATAGATGTAACCCTCAACTTCTAGAGGTCAGGCCGAAAATCTAGAGGTAAAGCCCAACATCTAGAGTTAAAGCCCAACGTCTTCAGGTAAAGCCAAAGTCTAGAGGTAAAGCCCAACTTCTAGAGGTAAATCCCAAAATCTAGAGGTAAATTCCAAATTGCAGATGTAAAGCCCAAATTTTAGAGTTAAAGTCCAAATTCTAGAGGCAAAGCTCAACACCTAGAGGTAGAGCCCAAAATCTAGAGGTAAAGCCGAACATCTAGAGGAAAAGCCAAATATATAGATTTAAAACCCAAAATCTAGAGGTAAAGCCCAATAGCTAGACGTAAAGCCCAAAATCTAGATGTTAAGCCCAACTTCTAGATCTAAAGCCCAAAATCTAGATGTAAAGCCCAACTTCTAGAGGTAAAGCCGAATATCTAGAATTAAAGCGCATCATTTAAAGCCCAAAATCTAGAGTTAAAGCCCCACATCTAGAGGGAAAGCCCAGAAGCTACTTGTAAAGCCTAACATCTAGAGGTGAATTCCAAAATCAAGTGTTAAGGCCCGACATCTACAGTTAAAGCCAACCATATAGATGTAACCCCCAACTTCTAGAGGTAAGGCCCAAAATCTAGAGGTAAAGCCCAACTTCTAGAGGTAAAGTCCAAAATCTAGAGGTAAAGCCCAAGACCTAGTGGTAGAGCCCAAAATCTAGAGGTATAGCCCAACATCTAGACGTAAAGCCAGATATCTGATGGTAAAGCCCAACATCTAGAGGAAAAGCCAAATATATAGATTTAAAACCCAAAATCTAGAGATAAAGCCCAACACCTAAATGTAAAGCAAAACATCTAGATGTAAAACCCTACATCTAGAGGTAAAGTCCAATATCTAGACTTAAAGACCAACATCTAGAGGTAAAACCCAACATCTAGAGGTAAAGCCCAATATTTAGAGTTTATGCGCATCAGTTAGAGGTAAAGCCCAAAATCTAGATGTAAAGCCCAACTTCTAGAGGTAAAGTTCATCATCTAGTCCTACAGCCCAATGTCTGCAGGTAAAGCCCAACTTACAGAGGTAAAGGCAAACATCTAGATGTAAAACCCAAACTCTAGAGGTAAAGCCCAACATATAGAGGTATAGCCCAAATTCTAGAGATAAAGTCCAATGTCTAGATGTAATCCCAACATCTAGAGGTAAAGCCTAACATCTAGAAGTGAAGCACAACATATAGAGGTATAACCCTACATCTAGAGATAAAACCAACATCTAAATGTAAAGCAAAAAATCTAGATGTAAAACCCTATATCTGGAGGTAAAGTCCAATATCTAGTCATAAAGACCAACATCTGGAGGTAAAGCCCAATGTCTAGAGGTAATGACCAACTTCTAGAGCTGAAAACCCAAATCTAGATTTAAACCCCAATATCTAGAAATACAGCCCAAATTCTAGATCTAAGCCAAAAATCTAGTGGTAAAGCCCAACATCTAGAGGTAAAGCCTACCATCCAGTGGTGAATACCAAAATCTAGTGTTAAGGCCCAAAATCTACAGTTAAAGCCAAACATATAGATGTAAAACCCAACTTTTAGAGGTAAGGCCCAAAATCTAGAGGTAAAGCCCAACATCTAGAGTTCAAGCCCAAAGTCTTGAAGTAAAGCCCAAAGTCTAGATGTAAAGCCCAAATTCTAGAGGTAAAGCCAAATATCTAGATTTAAATCCCAAAATCTAGAGGTAAAGCCCAAATTGAAGATGTAAAGCCCAACATCTAGAGGTACAGCCAGATATCTAGAATTAAAGCCCAACATCTAGAGGAAATGCCAAATATATAGATTTAAAACCCAAAATCCTGAGGTAAAGCCCAATATATAGACGTGGAGCCCAAAATCTAGATGTAAAGCCCAACTTCTATATCTAAGGCCCAAAATCTAGATGTAAAGCCAAACTTCTAGAGGTAAAGCCGAATATATAGAGTTAACGCGCATCATTTAGAGTAAAGCCCAAAATCTAGAGTTAAAGCCCGACATCTAGTGCGAAAGCCCACAATCTAGATATAAAGCCTAATATCAAGAGGTGAATTCCAAAATCAAGTGTTAAGGCCCGACATCTACAGTTAAAGCCAACCATATAGATGTAACCCCCAACTTCTAGAGGTAAAGTCCAAAATCTAGAGGTAAAGGCCAAAGTCTAGAGGTAAAGCCCAAATTCTAGAGGTAAAGTCCAAAATCTAGAGTTAAAGCCCAAGACCTAGTGGTAGAGCCCATAATCTAGAGGTAAAGCCCAACATCTAGAGGTAAAGCCAGATATCTGTCGGTAAAGCCCAACATCTAGAGGAAAAGCCAAATATATAGATTTAAAACCCAAAATCTAGAAGTAAAGCCCAATATCTAGACGTAAAGCCCAAAATCTAGATGTAAAGCCCAACTTCTAGATCTAAAGCCCAAAATCTAGATGTAAAGCCCAACTTCTAAATCTATAGCCCAACTTCTAGAGGTAACGCCCAATATTTAGAGTTTAAGCGCATCATTTAGAGGTAAAGCCCAAAATCTAGATGTAAAGCCCAACTTCTACAGGTAAAGCCCATCATCTAGTCCTACAGCCCAATGTCCGCAGGTAAAGGATAACTTACAGAGGTAAAGGCAAACATCTAGATGTAAAACGCAAAATCTAGAGGTAAAGCCCAACATACAGAGGTATAGCCCAACTTCTAGAGATAAAGTCCAACGTCTAGATGTAATCCCAACATCTAGAGGTAAAGCCCAACATCTAGAGGTAAAGCCTAACATCTAGTGGTGAATTCCAAAATCTAGTGTTAAGGCCAGACATCTACAGTTAAAGGCAAACATATAGATGTAAACCCCAACTTCTAGAGGTAAGGCCCAGAATCTAGAGGTAAAGACCAACCTCTAGAGTTAAAGCCCAACGTCTTGAGGTAAAGACAAATATATAGATTTAAAACCCAACATCTAGAGGTAAAGCCCAATATCTAGACGTAAAGCCCAACTTCTAGAGGAAAAGTCCAAATTCTAGAGGAAAAGCCCAACACCTAGAGGTAGAGCCCAAAATCTAGAGGTAAAGCAACATCTAGAGGTAAAGCCAGATATCTAGAGGTAAAGACCAACATCTAGAGGAAAAGCCAAATATATAGATTTAAAACCCAGAATCTAGAGGTAAAGCCCAATATCTAGACGTAAACCCAAAATCTAGATGTAAAGCCCAACTTCTAGAGGTAAAGCCGAATATATAAAGCGCATCATTTAGAGTAAAGCCCAAAACCTAGAGTTAAAGCCCCACATCTAGAGGGAAAGCCCAGAAGCTACATGTAAAGCCTAACATCTAGAGGTGAATTCCAAAATCAAGTGTTAAGGCCCGATATCTACAGTTAAAGCCAACCATATAGATGTAACCCACAACTTCTAGAGGTAAAGTCCAAAATCTAGAGGTAAAGCCCAACAGCTAGAGTTAAAGCCGAACGTCTTGAGGTAAAGCCCAAAGTCTAGAGTTAAAGCCCAACTTCTAGAGGTAAAGCCCAACATCTAGACGTAAAGCCAGATATCTGACGGTAAAGCCCAACATCTAGAGGAAAAGCCAAATATATAGATTTAAAACCCAAAATCTAGAGGTAAAGCCCAATATCTAGACGTAAAGCCCAAAATCTAGATGTAAAGCACAACTTCTAGATCTAAAGCTCAAAATATAGATGTAAAGCCCAACTTCTAAATCTAAAGCCCAACATCCAGAGGTAAAGCCCAATATTTAGAGTTTAAGCGCATCATTTAGAGGTAAAGCCCAAAATCTAGATGTAATGCCCAACTTCTAGAGGTAAAGCCCATCATCTAGTCCTACAGCCCAATGTCTGCAGGTAAAGCATAACTTACACAGGTAAAGGCAAACATCTAGATGTAAAACCCAAAATCTAGAGGTAAAGCCCAACATATAGAGGTATAGCCCAAATTCTAGAGATAAAGTCCAACGTCTAGATGTAATCCCAACATCTAGAGGTAAAGCCTAACATCTAGAGGTGAAGCACAACATATAGAGGTATAACCCAACATAAAGAGATAAAGACCAACATCTAAATGTAAAGCAAAACATCTAGATGTAAAACCCTACATCTAGAGGTAAAGTCCAATATCTAGACTTAAAGACCAACATCTGGAGGTAAAGCCCCATGTCTAGAGGTAATGACCAACTTCCAGAGTTAAAACCCCAAATCTAGATTTAAACCCCAACATCTAGAGAAAAAGCCCAACCTCTAGAGGTAAAGCCTAACATCTAGTGGTGAATTCCAAAATCTAGTGTTAAGGCCCAACATCTACAGTTAAAGCCAAACATATAGATGTAAAACCCAACTTCTAGAGGTAAGGCCCAAAACCTAGAGTTAAAGCCCAACATCTAGAATTAAAGCCCAACGTCTTGAGGTAAAGCCCAAATTCTAGAGGTAAAGCCAAATATCTAGATTTAAATCCCAAAATCTAGACGTAAAGCCCAAATTGCAGATGTAAATCCCAACTTCTAGAGGTAAAGTCCAAATTCTAGAGGCAAAGCTCAACACCTAGAGGTAGAGCCCAAAATCTAGAGGTAAAGCCAGATATCTAGAGGTAAAGCCCGATATCTAGAGGTAAAGCCCAACTACTTGAGGAAAAGCCCAACATCTAGAGGAAAAGCCAAATATATAGATTTAAAACCCAGAATCTAGAGGTAAAGCCCAATATCTAGACGTAAAGCCCAAAATCTAGATGTAAAGCCCAATTTCTAGAGGTAAAGCCGAATATATAAAGCGCATCATTTAGAGTAAAGCCCAAAATCTAGAGTTAAAGCCCCACATCTAGAGGGAAAGCCCAGAATCTACAGGTAAAGCACAAGACCTAGTGGTAGAGCCCAAAATCTAGAGGTAAAGCCCAACATCTAGAGGTAAAGCCAGATATGATGGTAAAGCCCAACATCTAGAGGAAAAGCCAAATATATAGATTTAAAACCCAAAATCTAGAGATAAAGCCCAACATCAAAATGTAAAGCAAAACATCTAGATCTAAAACGCTACATCTAGAGGTAAAGTCCAATATCTAGACTTAAAGACCAACATCTAGAGGTAAAACCCAACATCTTTAGGTAAAGCCCAACGTCTGGAGGTACAGCCCAGATTCTAGAGAGAAGCCAAAAATCCAGATGGAAAACCCAAAATCTAGAGGTAAAGCCCAACATCTAGAGGGAAAGCCCAGAATCTAGAGGTAAAGCCTAACATCTAGAGGTGAATTCCAAAATCAAGTGTTAAGGCCCGACATCTACAGTTAAAGCCAACCATATAGATGTAACCCTCAACTTCTAGAGGTCAGGCCGAAAATCTAGAGGTAAAGCCCAACATCTAGAGTTAAAGCCCAACGTCTTCAGGTAAAGCCAAAGTCTAGAGGTAAAGCCCAACTTCTAGAGGTAAATCCCAAAATCTAGAGGTAAATTCCAAATTGCAGATGTAAAGCCCAAATTTTAGAGTTAAAGTCCAAATTCTAGAGGCAAAGCTCAACACCTAGAGGTAGAGCCCAAAATCTAGAGGTAAAGCCGAACATCTAGAGGAAAAGCCAAATATATAGATTTAAAACCCAAAATCTAGAGGTAAAGCCCAATAGCTAGACGTAAAGCCCAAAATCTAGATGTTAAGCCCAACTTCTAGATCTAAAGCCCAAAATCTAGATGTAAAGCCCAACTTCTAGAGGTAAAGCCGAATATCTAGAATTAAAGCGCATCATTTAAAGCCCAAAATCTAGAGTTAAAGCCCCACATCTAGAGGGAAAGCCCAGAAGCTACTTGTAAAGCCTAACATCTAGAGGTGAATTCCAAAATCAAGTGTTAAGGCCCGACATCTACAGTTAAAGCCAACCATATAGATGTAACCCCCAACTTCTAGAGGTAAGGCCCAAAATCTAGAGGTAAAGCCCAACTTCTAGAGGTAAAGTCCAAAATCTAGAGGTAAAGCCCAAGACCTAGTGGTAGAGCCCAAAATCTAGAGGTAAAGCCCAACATCTAGACGTAAAGCCAGATATCTGATGGTAAAGCCCAACATCTAGAGGAAAAGCCAAATATATAGATTTAAAACCCAAAATCTAGAGATAAAGCCCAACACCTAAATGTAAAGCAAAACATCTAGATGTAAAACCCTACATCTAGAGGTAAAGTCCAATATCTAGACTTAAAGACCAACATCTAGAGGTAAAACCCAACATCTAGAGGTAAAGCCCAATATCTAGACGTTAAGACCAAAATCTAGATGTAAGGCACAACTTCTAGATCTAAAGCTCAAAATATAGATGTAAAGCCCAACTTCTAAATCTAAAGTCCAACATCTAGAGGTAAAGCCCAATATTTCGAGTTTAAGCGCATCATTTAGAGGTAAAGCCCAAAATCTCGATGTAAAGCCCAACTTCTAGAGGTAAAGTCCAAAATCTAGAGGTAAAGGCCAAAGTCTAGAGGTAAATCCCAACATCTAGACGTAAAGCCCAAAATCTAGAGGTAAAGTCCAACGTCTAGATGTAATCCCAACATCTAGAGATAAAGCCTAACATCTAGAGGTGAAGCACAACATATAGAGGTATAACCCAACATCTAGAGATAAAGACCAACATCTAAATGTAAAGCAAAACATCTAGATGTAAAACCCTACATCTAGAGGTAAAGTCCAATATCTAGACTTAAAGACCAACATCTGGAGGTAAAGCCCAATGTCTAGAGATAATGACCAACTTCCAGAGCTAAAACCCCAACTCTAGATTTAAACCCCAACTTCTAGAGATAAGGCCCAAAATCTAGAGGTAAAGCCAAAGTCAAGAATTAAAGCCCAATTTCTAGAGGTAAAGCCCAAGACCTAGTGGTAGAGCCCAAAATCTAGAGGTAAAGCCATACATCTAGACGTAAAGCCAGATATCTGATGGTAAAGCCCAACATCTAGAGGATAAGCCAAATATATAGATTTAAAACCCAAAATCTAGAGATAAAGCCCAACATCAAAATGTAAAGCAAAACATCTAGATGTAAAACCCTACATCTAGAGGTAAAGTCCAATATCTAGACTTAAAGACCAACATCTAGAGGTAAAACCCAACATCTTGAGGTAAAGCCCAACGTCTGGAGGTACAGCCCAGATTCTAGAGAGAAGCCAAAAATCAGATGGAAAACCCAAAATCTAGAAGTCAAGCTCAACATCTAGAGGTAAAGCCCAAAATCTAGACGTAAAGCCTAACATCTAGAGGTGAATTCCAAAATCCAGTGTTAAGGCCCGACATCTACAGTTAAATCCAAACATATAGATGTAACCCCCAACTTCTACACGTAAGGCCCAAAAACTAGAGGTAAAGCGCAACATCTAGAGGTAAAGTCGAACGTCTTGAGGTAAAGCCCAAAGTCTAGATGTAAAGCCCAACTTCTAGAGGTAAAGTCCAAAATCTAGAGGTAAAGATCAAGACCTAGGGGTAGAGCCCAAAATGTAGAGGTAAAGCCCAACATCTAGAGGAAAAGCCAAATATATAGTTTTAAAACTCAAAATCTAGAGAGAAAGCCCAACATCTAAATGTAAAGCAAGACATCTAGATGTTAAACCCGACATCTAGAGGTAAAGTCCAATATCTAGACTTAAAGACCAACATCTAGAGGTAAAACGCAAGATCTAGAGGTAAAGCCCAACATCTGGAGGTAAAGCCCAGATTCTAGAGAGAAGCCAAAAATCCAGATGGAAAACCCAAAATCTAGAGGTAAAGCCCAACATCTAGAGGTAAAGCCAGATATCTAGGGGTAAAGCCCAACATCTAGAGGAAAAGCCAAATACATAGATTTAAAACCCAAAATCTAGAGGTAAAGACCAATATCTAGACGTAAAGCCTAAAATCTAGATGTAAAGCCCAACTTCTAGATCTAAAGCCCAACATCCACAGGTAAAGCCTAACATCTAGAGGTGAATTCCAAAATCTAGTCTTAAGGCCCGACATCTACAGTTAAAGGCAAACATATAGATGTAAACCCCAACTTCTAGAGGTAAGGCCCAAAATCTAGAGGTAAAGCCAAAGTCTAGAATTAAAGCCCAACTTCTAGAGGTAAAGACAAATATATAGATTTAAAACCCAACATCTAGAGGTAAAGCCCAATATCTAGACGTAAAGCCCAACTTCTAGAGGAAAAGTCCAAATTCTAGAGGTAAAGCCCAAGACCTAGTGGTAGAGCCTAAAATCTAGAGGTAAAGCCATACATCTAGAGGTAAAGCCAGATATCTGACGGTAAAGCCCAACATCTAGAGGAAAAGCCAAATATATAGATTTAAAACCCAAAATATAGAGGTGAAGCCCGATATCTAGACGTAAAGACCAAAATCTAGATGTAAAGCCCAACTTCTAGAGGTAAAGCCGAATATATAAAGCACATCATTTAGAGTAAAGCCCAAAATCTAGAGTTGAAGCCCCACATCTAGAGGGAAAGCCCAGAATCTAGATGTAAAGCCTAACATCTAGAGGTGAATTCCAAAATCAAGTGTTAAGGCCCGTCATCTACAGTTAAAGCCAAACATATAGATGCAACCCCCAACTTCTAGAGGTAAGGCCCAAAATCTAGAGGTAAAGCCCAACTTCTAGAGGTAAAGTCCAAAATATAGAGGTAAAGCCCAAGACCTAGTGGTAGAGCCCAAAATCTAGAGGTAAAGCCCAACATCTAGAGGAAAAGCCAAATATATAGATTTAAAACCCAAAATCTAGAGGTAAAGACCAACATCTAAATGTAAAGCAAAACATCTAGATGTAAAACCCGACATCTAGAGGTAAAGTCCAATATCTAGACTTAAAGACCAACATCAATAGGTAAAACCCAAGATCTAGAGGTAAAGCCCAACATCTGGAGTTAAAGCCCAGATTCTAGAGAGAAGCCAAAAATCCAGACGGAAAACCCAAAATCTAGAGGTAAAGCCCAACATCTAGAGGTAAAGCCAGATATCTAGGGGTAAAGCCCAACATCTAGAGGTAAAGACAAATATATAGTTTTAAAACCCAACATCTAGAGGTAAAGCCCAATATCTAGACTTAAAGCCCAACTTCTAGAAGAAAAGTCCAAATTCTAGAGGCAAAGCCCAACACCTAGAGGTAGAGCCCAAAATCTAGAGGTAAAGGAACATCTAGAGGTAAAGCCAGATATCTAGAGGTAAAGCCCAACATCTAGAGGAAAAGCCAAATATATAGATTTAAAACCCAAAATATAGAGGTAAAGCCCGATATCTAGACGTAAAGACCAAAATCTAGATGTAAAGCCCAACTTCTAGAGTTAAAGCCAAATATATAAAGCGCATCATTTAGAGAAAAGCCCAAAATCTAGAGTTAAAGCCCCACATCTAGAGGGAAAATCCAGAATCTAGATGTAAAGCCTAACATCTAGAGGTGAATTCTTAAATCTAGTCTTAAGGCCCGACATCTACAGTTAAAGCCAAACATATAGATGTAACCCCCAACTTCTAGAGGTAAGGCCCAAAATCTAGATGTAAAGCCCAACTTCTAGATGTAAAGCCGAATATATAAAGCGCATCATTTAGAGTAAAGCCCAAAATCTAGAGTTAAAGCCCAACATCTAGATGTAAAGCCCAGAATCTAGATGTAAAGCCTAACATCTAGAGGTAAAGCCGAAAGTCTTGAGGTAAAGACAAATATATAGATTTAAAACCCAACATCTAGATGTAAAGCCCAATATCTAGACGTAAAGCCGAACTTCTAGAGGAAAAGTCCAAATTCTGGAGGCAAAGCCCAACACCTAGAGGTAGAGCCCAAAATCTAGAGGTAAAGCCCAACACCTAGACGTAAAGCCAGATATCTAGGGGTAAAGCCCAACATCTAGAGGAAAAGACAAATATATAGATTTAAAACCCAAAATCTAGAGGTAAAGACCAATATCTAGAAGTAAAGCCCAAAATATAGAGGTAAAGCCCAACATCTAGAGTTAAAGTTGAACGTCTTGAGGTAAAGCCAAAGTCTAGAGGTAAAGCCCAACTTCTAGAGGTAAAGTCCAAAATCTAGAGGTAAAGCCCAACATCTAGAGGTAAAGCCAGATATCTAGAGGTAAAGCCCAACATCTAGAGGAAAAGCCAAATATATAGGTTTAAAACCCAACATCTAGAGATAAAGTCCAACATCTAAATGTAAAGCAAAACTTCTAGATGTAAAACCCGACATCTAGAGGTAAAGTCCTATATCTAGACTTAAAGACCAACATCCAGAGGTAAAACTCAACATCTAGAGGTAAAGCCCAATGTCTGGAGTTAAAGCCCAGATTCTAGAGAGAAGCCAAAAATCCAGATGGAAAACCCCAAATCTAGAGGTAAAGCCCAACATCTACAGGTAAATCCAGATATCTAGGTGTAAAGCCCAACATCTAGAGGAAAAGCCAAATATATAGATTTAAAACCCAAAATCTAGAGGTAAAGACCAATATCTAGACGTAAAGCCCAAAATCTAGATGTAAAGCCCAACTTCTAGATCTAAAGACTAACTTCTAGAGGTAAAGTCCAAAATATAGAGGTAAAGCCCAAGACCTAGTGGTAGAGCCCAAAATCTAGAAATAAAGCCCAACATCTAGACGTAAAGCCAGATATCTAGAGGTAAAGCCCAACATCTAGAGGAAAAGCCAAATATATAGATTTAAAACCCAAAATCTAGAGGTAAAGCCCAATATCTAGACGTAAAGACCAATATCTAGATGTAAAGCCCAACTTCTAGATCTAAAGCCCAAATATATAGATGTAGAGCCCAACTTCTAAATCTAAAGCCCAACATCTAGAGGTAAAGCCCAATATTTAGAGTTTAAGCGCATCATTTAGAGGTAAAGCCAGATATCTAGAGGTAAAGCCCAACGTCTGGAGGTAAAGACCATCATCTAGTCCTACAGCCCAATGTCTGCAGTTAAGCCCAACTTACAGAGGTGAAGGCAAACATTTAGATGTAAAACCCAAAATCTAGAGGTAAAGCCCAACATCTAGAGGAAAAGCCAAATATATAGATTTAAAACCCAAAATCTAGAGGTAAAGCCCAATATCTAGACGTAAAGCCCAAAATCTAGATGTAAAGCCCAGCTTCTAGATCTAAAGCCCAAAATCTAGATGTAAAGCCCAAATTCTAGATCTAACACCCAAAATCTCGAGGTAAAGACCACTATCTAGAGGTAAAACCCAACAGCTAGAGGTAAAGCCAGATATCTTGAGGTAAAGCCCAACATCTAGAGGAAAAGCAAAATATATAGATTTCAAACCCAAATTCTAGAGTTAAATCCCAACATCTAGAGGTAAAGCCCAACTTCCAGAGTTAAAGTCCAAAATCTAGAGGTAAACACCAATACCTAGAGTTTGAGCCCAAAATCTAGAGATAAAGCCCAACATCTAGAGATAAAGCCAGATATATAGATTTAAAATCCAAAATCTGGAGGTAAAGCCCAACATCTAGAGCTAAAGCCCCAAATCTAGATGTAAAGCCCAATTGCTAGATCTAAAGCCAAATACTCTAGAGGTAAAGCCCAACATGTAGAGGTAAAGACTAAGATCTAGAGGTGAATTCCAATATCTAGTGTTAAAGCCCGACACCTACAGTTAAAGCCAAACATCTAGATGTAAAACCCAACTTCTAGAGGTAAAGCCGAATATCTAGAGTTAAAGCGCATCCTTTCGAGTAAAGCCCAAAATCTAGAGTTAAAGCCCAACATCTAGAGGGAAAGCCCAGAATCTAGATGTAAAGCCTAACATCTAGAGGTGAATTCCAAAATCAAGTGTTAAGGCCCGACATCTACAGTTAAAGCCAACCATATAGATGTAACCCCCAACTTCTAGAGGTAAGGCCCAAAATCTAGAGGTAGAGCCCAACTTCTAGAGGAAAAGTCCAAATTCTAGAGGTAAAGCCCAAGACCTAGTGGTAGAGTCTAAAATCTAGAGGTAAAGCCATACATCTAGACGTAAAGCCAGATATCTGACGGTAAAACCCAAAATCTAGAGGTAAAGCCCAACATCTAAATGTAAAGCAAAACATCTAGATGTAAAACCCGACATCTAGAGGTAAAGTCCAATATCTAGATTTAAAGACCAACATCTAGAGGTAAAACCCAAGATCTAGAGGTGAAGCCCAACATCTGGAGGTAAAGCCCAGATTCTAGAGAGAAGCCAAAAATCCAGATGGAAAACCCAAAATCTAGAGGAAAAGCCAAATATATAGATTTAAAACCCAAAATCGAGAGGTAAAGACCAATATCTAGACATGAAGCCCAAAATCTAGATGTAAAGCCCAACTTCTAGATCTAAAGCCCAACATCTACAGGTAAAGCCTAACATCTAGTGGTGAATTCCAAATCTAGTGTTAAGGCCCGACATCTACAGTTAAAGCCAAACATATAGATGTAACCCCCAACTTCTAGAGGTAAGGCCCAAAATCTAGAGGTAAAGCCATACATCTAGACGTAAAGCCAGATATCTGATGGTAAAGCCCAACATCTAGAGGAAAAGCCAAATATATATATTTAAAACCCAAAATCTAGAGATAAAGCCCAACATCTAAATGTAAAGCAAAACATCTAGATGTAAAACCCGACATCTAGAGGTAAATTCCAATATCTAGACTTAAAGACCAACATCTAGAGGTAAAACCCAACATCTTGAGGTAAAGCCCAACGTCTGGAGGTACAGCCCAGATTCTAGAGAGAAGCCAAAAATGCAGATGGAAAACCCAAAATCTAGTGTTAAAGCCCAACATCTAGAGGTAAAGCCCAGAATCTAGAGGTAAAGCCTAATATCTAGAGGTGAATTCTTAAATCAAGTCTTAAGGCCCGACATCTGCAGTTAAAGCCAAACATATAGATGTAACCCCCAACTTCTAGAGGTAAGGCCCAAAATCTAGATGTAAAGCCCAACTTCTAGATGTAAAGCCGAATATATAAAGCGCATCATTTAGAGTAAAGCCCAAAATCTAGAGTTAAAGCCCAACATCTAGAGGTAAAGCCCAGAATCTAGATGTAAAGCCTAACATCTAGAGGTAAAGCCGAAAGTCTTGAGGTAAAGACAAATATATAGATTTAAAACCCAACATCTAGATGTAAAGCCCAATATCTAGACGTAAAGCCGAACTTCTAGAGGAAAAGTCCAAATTCTGGAGGCAAAGCCCAACACCTAGAGGTAGAGCCCAAAATCTAGAGGTAAAGCCCAACACCTAGACGTAAAGCCAGATATCTAGGGGTAAAGCCCAACATCTAGAGGAAAAGACAAATATATAGATTTAAAACCCAAAATCTAGAGGTAAAGCCCAATATCTAGACGTAAAGCCCAAAATCTAGAGGTAAAGCCCAACATCTAGAGTTAAAGTTGAACGTCTTGAGGTAAAGCCAAAGTCTAGAGGTAAAGCCCAACTTCTAGAGGTAAAGTCCAAAATCTACAGGTAAAGCCCAACATCTAGACGTAAAGCCAGATATCTAGAGGTAAAGCCCAACATCTAGAGGAAAAGCCAAATATATAGGTTTAAAACCCAACATCTAGAGATAAAGTCCAACATCTAAATGTAAAGCAAAACTTCTAGATGTAAAACCCGACATCTAGAGGTAAAGTCCTATATCTAGACTTAAAGACCAACATCCAGAGGTAAAACTCAACATCTAGAGGTAAAGCCCAATGTCTGGAGTTAAAGCCCAGATTCTAGAGAGAAGCCAAAAATCCAGATGGAAAATCCAAAATCTAGAGGTAAAGCCCATCATCTAGAGGTAAAGCCAGATATCTAGGGGTAAAGCCCAACATCTAGAGGAAAAGCCAAATATATAGATTTAAAACCCAAAATCTAGAGGTAAAGACCAATATCTAGACGTAAAGCCCAAAATCTAGATGTAAAGCCCAACTTCTAGATCTAAAGCCTAACTTCTAGAGGTAAAGTCCAAAATATAGAGGTAAAGCCCAAGACCTAGTGGTAGAGCCCAAAATCTAGAAATAAAGCCCAACATCTAGACGTAAAGCCAGATATCTAGAGGTAAAGCCCAACATCTAGAGGAAAAGCCAAATATATAGATTTAAAACCCAAAATCTAGAGGTAAAGCCCAATATCTAGACGTAAAGACCAATATCTAGATGTAAAGCCCAACTTCTAGATCTAAAGCCCAAATATATAGATGTAGAGCCCAACTTCTAAATCTAAAGCCCAACTTCTAGAGGTAAAGCCCAATATTTAGAGTTTAAGCCCATCATTTAGAGGTAAAGCCCAAAATCTAGATGTAAAGCCCAACTTCTAGAGGTAAAGCCCACCATCTAGTCCTACAGCCCAATGTCTGCAGGTAAAGCATAACTTACAGAGGTAAAGGCAAACATCTAGATGTAAAACCCAAACTCTAGAGGTAAAGCCCAACATATAGGGGTATAGCCCAAATTCTAGAGATAAAGTCCAACGTCTAGATGTAATCCCAACATCTAGAGGTAAAGCCTAACATCTAGAGGTGAAGCACAGCATATAGAGGTATAACCCAACATCTAGAGATAAAGACCAACATCTAAATGTAAAGCAAAACATCTAGATGTAAAACCCTACATCTAGAGGTAAAGTCCAATATCTAGACTTAAAGACCAACATCTGGAGGTAAAGTCCAATGTCTGAAGGTAATGACCAACTTCTAGAGCTAAAAACCCAAATCTAGATTTAAACCCCAACATCTAGAGATGAAGCCCAACTTCTAGATCTAAGCCCCACATCTAGAGGGAAAGTCCAGAATATAGAGGTAAAGCCTAACATCTAGAGGTGAATTCCACCATCAAGTGTTAAGGCCCGACATCTACAGTTAAAGCCAAACATATTGATGCAACCCCCAACTTCTAGAGGTAAGGCCCAAAATCTAGAGGTAAAGCCCAACTTCTAGAGGTAAAGTCCAAAATCTAGAGGTAAAGCCCAAGACCTAGTGGTAGAGCCCAAAATCTAGAGGTAAAGCCCAACACCTAGACGTAAAGCCAGATATCTAGGGGTAAAGCCCAACATCTAGAGGAAAAGCCAAATATATAGATTTAAAACCCAAAATCTAGAGTTAAAGACCAATATCTAGACGTAAAGCCCAAAATCTAGATGTAAAGCCCAACTTCTAGATCTAAAGCCCAACATCTAGAGGTAAATCCTAACATCTAGAGTTGAATTCCAAAATCAAGTGTTAAGGCCCGACATCTACAGTTAAAGCCAAACATATAGATGTAAACCTAAACTTCTAGAGGTAAGGCCCAAAATCTAGAGGTAAAGCCCAACATCTAGAGTTAAAGCCCTACGTCTTGAGGTAAAGACAAATATATAGATTTAAAACCCAACATCTAGAGGTAAGCCCAATATCTAGACGTAAAGCCCAAAATATAGAGGTAAAGCCCAACATCTAGAGCTAAAGTTGAACGTCTTGAGGTAAAGCCAAAGTCTAGAGGTAAAGCCCAATTCTAGAGGTAAAGTCCAAAATCTAGAGCTAAAGCCACACATCTAGAAGTAAAGCCATATATCTAGAGGTAAAGCCCAACATCTATAGGAAAAGCCAAATATATAGATTTAAACCCCAAAATCTAGCGATAAAGCCCAACATCTAAATGTAAAGCAAAACATCTAGATGTAAAACCCGACATCTAGAGGTAAAGACCAACATCTAGAGGAAAAGCCAAATATATAGATTTAAATCCCAAAATCTAGAGGTAAAGTCCAAAATCGAGAGGTAAAGCCCAAAATCTAGATGTAAAGCCCAACTTCTAGATCTAAAGCCTAATTCTAGAGGTAAAGTCCAAAATCTAGAGGTAAAGCCCAAGACCTAGTGGTAGAGCCCAAAATCTAGAGGTAAAGACCAACATCTAGACGTAAAGCCAGATATCTAGAGGTAAAGCCCAACATCTAGAGGAAAAGCCAAATATATAGATTTAAAACCCAAAATCTAGAGAGAAAGCCCAACATCTAAATGTAAAGCAAAACATCTAGATGTAAAACCCTACATCTAGAGGTAAAGTCCAATATCTAGACTTAAAGACCAACATCTAGAGGTAAAACCCAACATCTTGAGGTAAAGCCCAACGTCTGGAGGTACAGCCCAGATTCTAGAGAGAAGCCAAAAATCCAGATGGAAAACCCAAAATCTAGTGTTAAAGCCCAACATCTAGAGGTAAAGCCCAGAATCTAGAGGTAAAGCCTAATATCTAGAGGTGAATTCTTAAATCAAGTCTTAAGACCCGACATCTACAGTTAAAGCCAAACATATAGATGTAACCCCCAACTTCTAGAGGTAAGGCCCAAAATCTATATGTAAAGCCCAACTTCTAGATGTAAAGCCGAATATATAAAGCGCATCATTTAGAGTAAAGCCCAAAACCTAGAGTTAAAGCCCAACATCTAGAGGTAAAGCCCAGAATCTAGATGTAAAGCCTAACATCTAGAGGTAAAGAAGAACGTCTTGAGGTAAAGACAAATATATAGATTTAAAACCCAACATCCAGAGGTAAAGCCCAATATCTAGACGTAAAGCCCAACATCTAGAGGAAAAGTCCAAATTCTGGAGGCAAAGCCCAACACCTAGAGGTAGAGCCCAAAATCTAGAGGTAAAGCAACATCTAGAGTTAAAGCCAGATATCTAGAGGCAAAGCCCAACATCTAGAGGAAAAGCCAAATATATAGATTTATAACCCAAAATATAGAGGTAAAGCCCGATATTTAGACATAAAGACCAAAATCTAGATGTAAAGCCCAACTTCTAGATCTAAAGCCTAAAATCTAGATGTAAAGCCAAACTTCTAGAGGTAAAGCTGAATATATATATCGCATCATTTAGAGTAAAGCCCAAAATCTAGAGTTGAAGCCCCACATCTAGAGGGAAAGCCCAGAATCTAGATGTAAAGCCTAACATCTAGAGGTGAATTCCAAAATCAAGAGTTAAGGCCCGACATCTACAGTTAAAGCCAACCATATAGATGCAACCCCACACTTCTAGAGGTAAGGCCCAAAATCTAGAGGTAGAGCCCAACTTCTAGAGGAAAAGTCCAAATTCTAGAGGTAAAGCCCAAGACCTAGTGGTAGAGCCCAAAATGTAGAGGTAAAGCCCAACATCTATAGGAAAAGCCAAATATATAGATTTAAAACCCAAAATCTAGAGATAAAGCCCAACATCTAAATGTAAAGCAAAACATCTAGATGTAAAACCCGACATCTAGAGGTAAAGTCCAATATCTAGACTTAAAGTCCAACATCTAGAGGTAAAACCCAAGATCTAGAGGTAAAGCCCAACATCTGGAGGTAAAGCCCAGATTCTAGAGAGAAGCCAAAAATCCAGATGGAAAACCCAAAATCTAGAGGTAAAGCCCAACATCTACAGGTAAATCCAGATATCTAGGGGTAAAGCCCAACATCTAGAGGAAAATCCAAATATATAGATTTAAAAACCAAAATCTAGAGGTAAAGCCCAATATCTAGACGTAAAGCCCAAAATCTAGATGTAAAGCCCAAATTCTAGATCTAACGCCCAAAATCTAGAGATAAAGACCAATATCTAGAGGTAAAACCCAACATCTAGAGGTAAAGCCAGATATCTAGAGGTAAAGCCCAACATCTAGAGGAAAAGCAAAATATATAGATTTCAAACCCAAATTCTAGAGTTAAATCCCAACATCTAGAGGTAAATCCCAAAGTCTAGATGTAAAGCTCAACTTCCAGATTTAAAGTCAAAAATCTAAATGTAAATACCAATACCTAGAGGTAGAGCCCAAAATGTAGAGGTAAAGCCCAACATCTAGACGTAAAGCCAGATATCTAGAGGTAAAGCCCAACATCTAGAGGAAAAGCAAAATATATAGATTTCAAACCCAAATTCTAGAGTTATATCCCAACATCTAGGGGTAAACCCCAACTTCCAGAGTTAAAGTCCAAAATCTAGAGGTAAACACCAATACCTAGAGTTTGAGCCCAAAATCTAGAGATAAAGCCCAACATCTAGAGATAAAGCCAGAAATATAGATTTAAAAACCAATATCTGGAGGTAAAGCCCAACATCTAGAGCTAAAGCCCCAAATCTAGATGTAAAGCCCAATTGCTAGATCTAAAGCCAAATACTCTAGAGGTAAAGCCCAACATGTAAAGACTAAGATCTAGAGGTGAATTCCAATATCTAGTGTTAAAGGCCGACACCTACAGTTAAAGCCAAACATCTAGATGTACAACCCAACTTCTAGAGGTAAAGCCGAATATCTAGAGTTAAAGCGCATCCTTTAGAGTAAAGCCCAAAATCTAGAGTTAAAGCCCAACATCTAGAGGGAAAGCCCAGAATCTAGATGTAAAGCCTAACATCTAGAGGTGAATTCCAAAATCAAGTGTTAAGGCCTGACATCTACAGTTAAATCCAACCATATAGGTATAACCCCCAACTTCTAGAGGTAAGGCCCAAAATCTAGAGGTAAAGCCCAACACCTAGAGTTAAAGCCGAACGTCTTGAGGTAAAGCCCAAAGTCTAGAGTTAAAGCCCAACTTCTAGAGGTAAAGCCCCACTTCCAGAGTTAAAGTCCAAAATCTAGAGGTAAACACCAATACCTAGAGTTAGAGCCCAAAATCTAGAGATATGAAAAATATATAGATTTAAAACCCAAAATCTAGAGATAAAGCCGAACATCGAAATGTAAAGCAAAACATCTAGATGTAATCCAAACATCTAGAGGTAAAGCCTAACACCTAGAGGTGAAGCACAACATATAGAGGTATAACCCAACATCTAGAGATAAAGACCAACATCTAAATGTAAAGCAAAACATCTAGATGTAAAACCCTACATCTAGAAATAAAGCCCAACGTCTGGAGGTAAAGCCCAGATTCTAGAGAGAAGCCAAAAATCCAGATGGAAAACCCAAAATCTAGAGGTAAAGCCCAACATCTACAGGAAAATCCAGATATCTAGGGGTAAAGCCCAACATCTAGAGGAAAATCCAAATATATAGATATAAAACCCAAAATCTAGAGGTAAAGCCCTATATCTAGACGTAAAGCCCAAAATCTCGATGAAAAGCACAACTTCTAGATCTAAAGCCCAACATCTAGAGGTAAAGACCAATATCTAGAGGTAAAACCCAACATCTAGACGTAAAGCCAGATATCTAGAGGTAAAGCCCAACGTCTGGAGGTAAAGCCCATCATCTAGTCCTACAGCCCAATGTCTGCAGGTAAAGCCCAACTTACAGAGGTGAAGGCAAACATCTAGATGTAAAACCCCAAATCTAGAGGTAAAGCCCAACATCTAGAGGAAAAGCCAAATATATATATATTTAAAACCCAAAATCTAGAGGTAAAGCCCAACATCTAGAGGTAAAGACAGATATCTAGGGGTAAAGCCCAACATCTAGAGGAAAAGCCAAATATATAGATTTAAAACCCAAAATATAGAGGTAAAGCCCGATATCTAGACGTAAAGAACAAAATCTAGATGTAAAGCCCAACTTCTAGAGGTAAAGCCGAATATATAAAGCGCATCATTTAGAGAAAAGCCCAAAATCTAGAGTTGAAGCCCCACATCTAGAGGGAAAGCCCAGAATCTAGATGTAAAGCCTAACATCTAGAGGTGAATTCCAAAATCAAGTGTTAAGGCCCGACATCTACAGTTAAAGCCAAACATATAGATGTAACCCCCAACTTCTAGAGGTAAATCCCAAAGTCTAGATGTAAAGCCCAACTTCTAGAGGTAAAGTCCAAAATCTAGAGGTAAAGCCCAAGACCTAGTGGTAGAGCCCAAAATCTAGAGGTAAAGCCCAACATCTAGACGTAAAGCCAGATATCTGATGGTAAAGCCCAACATCTAGAGGAAAAGCCAAATATATAGATTTAAAACCCAAAATCTAGAGATAAAGCCCAACATCTAAATGTAAAGCAAAACATCTAGATGTAAAACCCGACATCTAGAGGTAAATTCCAATATCTAGACTTAAAGACCAACATCTAGAGGTAAAACCCAACATCTTGAGGTAAAGCCCAACGTCTGGAGGTACAGCCCAGATTCTAGAGAGAAGCCAAAAATCCAGATGGAAAACCCAAAATCTAGTGTTAAAGCCCAACATCTAGAGGTAAAGCCCAGAATCTAGAGGTAAAGCCTAATATCTAGAGGTGAATTCTTAAATCTAGTCTTAAGGCCCGACATCTACAGTTAAAGCCAAAGATATAGATGTAACCCCCAACTTCTAGAGGTAAGGCCCAAAATCTAGATGTAAAGCCCAACTTCTAGATGTAAAGCCTAACATCTAGAGGTGAATTCCAAAATCAAGTCTTAAGGACCGACATCTACAGTTAAAGCCAAACATATAGATGCAACCCCAAACTTCTAGAGGTAAGGCCCAAAATCTAGAGGTAAAGCCCAACTTCTAGAGGTAAAGTCCAAAATCTAGAGGTAAAGCCCAAGACCTAGTGGTAGAGCCCAAAATGTAGAGGTAAAGCCCAACATCTATAGGAAAAGCCAAATATATAGATTTAAAACCCAAAATCTAGAGATAAAGCCCAACATCTAAATGTAAAGCAAAACATCTAGATGTAAAACCCGACATCTAGAGGTAAAGTCCAATATCTAGACTTAAAGTCCAACATCTAGATGTAAAACCCAAGATCTAGAGGTAAAGCCCAACATCTGGAGGTAAAGCCCAGATTCTAGAGAGAAGCCAAAAATCCAGATGGAAAACCCAAAATCTAGAGGTAAAGCCCAACATCTACAGGTAAATCCAGATATCTAGGGGTAAAGCCCAACATCTAGAGGAAAATCCAAATATATAGATTTAAAAACCAAAATCTAGAGGTAAAGCCCAATATCTAGACGTAAAGCCCAAAATCTAGATGTAAAGCCCAAATTCTAGATCTAACGCCCAAAATCTAGAGATAAAGACCAATATCTAGAGGTAAAACCCAACATCTAGAGGTAAAGCCAGATATCTAGAGGTAAAGCCCAACATCTAGAGGAAAAGCAAAATATATAGATTTCAAACCCAAATTCTAGAGTTAAATCCCAACATCTAGAGGTAAATCCCAAAGTCTAGATGTAAAGCTCAACTTCCAGATTTAAAGTCAAAAATCTAAATGTAAATACCAATACCTAGAGGTAGAGCCCAAAATGTAGAGGTAAAGCCCAACATCTAGACGTAAAGCCAGATATCTAGAGGTAAAGCCCAACATCTAGAGGAAAAGCAAAATATATAGATTTCAAACCCAAATTCTAGAGTTATATCCCAACATCTAGGGGTAAACCCCAACTTCCAGAGTTAAAGTCCAAAATCTAGAGGTAAACACCAATACCTAGAGTTTGAGCCCAAAATCTAGAGATAAAGCCCAACATCTAGAGATAAAGCCAGAAATATAGATTTAAAAACCAATATCTGGAGGTAAAGCCCAACATCTAGAGCTAAAGCCCCAAATCTAGATGTAAAGCCCAATTGCTAGATCTAAAGCCAAATACTCTAGAGGTAAAGCCCAACATGTAAAGACTAAGATCTAGAGGTGAATTCCAATATCTAGTGTTAAAGCCCGACACCTACAGTTAAAGCCAAACATCTAGATGTACAACCCAACTTCTAGAGGTAAAGCCGAATATCTAGAGTTAAAGCGCATCCTTTCGAGTAAAGCCCAAAATCTAGAGTTAAAGCCCAACATCTAGAGGGAAAGCCCAGAATCTAGATGTAAAGCCTAACATCTAGAGGTGAATTCCAAAATCAAGTGTTAAGGCCTGACATCTACAGTTAAATCCAACCATATAGGTATAACCCCCAACTTCTAGAGGTAAGGCCCAAAATCTAGAGGTAAAGCCCAACACCTAGAGTTAAAGCCGAACGTCTTGAGGTAAAGCCCAAAGTCTAGAGTTAAAGCCCAACTTCTAGAGGTAAAGCCCCACTTCCAGAGTTAAAGTCCAAAATCTAGGGGTAAACACCAATACCTAGAGTTAGAGCCCAAAATCTAGAGATATGAAAAATATATAGATTTAAAACCCAAAATCTAGAGATAAAGCCGAACATCGAAATGTAAAGCAAAACATCTAGATGTAATCCAAACATCTAGAGGTAAAGCCTAACACCTAGAGGTGAAGCACAACATATAGAGGTATAACCCAACATCTAGAGATAAAGACCAACATCTAAATGTAAAGCAAAACATCTAGATGTAAAACCCTACATCTAGAAATAAAGCCCAACGTCTGGAGGTAAAGCCCAGATTCTAGAGAGAAGCCAAAAATCCAGATGGAAAACCCAAAATCTAGAGGTAAAGCCCAACATCTACAGGAAAATCCAGATATCTAGGGGTAAAGCCCAACATCTAGAGGAAAATCCAAATATATAGATATAAAACCCAAAATCTAGAGGTAAAGCCCTATATCTAGACGTAAAGCCCAAAATCTCGATGAAAAGCACAACTTCTAGATCTAAAGCCCAACATCTAGAGGTAAAGACCAATATCTAGAGGTAAAACCCAACATCTAGACGTAAAGCCAGATATCTAGAGGTAAAGCCCAACGTCTGGAGGTAAAGCCCATCATCTAGTCCTACAGCCCAATGTCTGCAGGTAAAGCCCAACTTACAGAGGTGAAGGCAAACATCTAGATGTAAAACCCCAAATCTAGAGGTAAAGCCCAACATCTAGAGGAAAAGCCAAATATATATATATTTAAAACCCAAAATCTAGAGGTAAAGCCCAACATCTAGAGGTAAAGACAGATATCTAGGGGTAAAGCCCAACATCTAGAGGAAAAGCCAAATATATAGATTTAAAATCCAAAATCTAGAGGTAAAGCCCAATATCTAGACGTAAAGCCCAAAATCTAGATGTAAAGCCCAACTTCTAGATCTAAAGCCCAAAATCTAGATGTAAAGCCCAAATTCTAGATCTAACGCCCAAAATCTAGAGGTAAAGACCAATATCTAGAGGTAAAACCCAACATCTAGAGGTAAAGCCAGATATCTAGAGGTAAAGCCCAACATCTAGAGGGAAAGCCCACAATCTATATGTAAAGCCTAACATCTAGAGGTGAATTCCAAAATCAAGTGTTAAGGCCTGACATCTACAGTTAAATCCAACCATATAGATATAACCCCCAACTTCTAGAGGTAAGGCCCAAAATCTAGAGGGAAAGCCCAACAGCTAGAGTTAAAGCCGAACGTCTTGAGGTAAAGCCCAAAGTCTAGAGTTAAAGCTCAACTTCTAGAGGTATGGCCAACATCTAGACGTAAAGCCAGATATCTGACGGTAAAGCCCAACATCTAGAGGAAAAGCCAAATATATATATATTTAAAACCCAAAATCTAGAGGTAAAGCCCAACATCTAGAGGTAAAGACAGATATCTAGGGGTAAAGCCCAACATCTAGAGGAAAAGCCAAATATATAGATTTAAAACCCAAAATATAGAGGTAAAGCCCGATATCTAGACGTAAAGAACAAAATCTAGATGTAAAGCCCAACTTCTAGAGGTAAAGCCGAATATATAAAGCGCATCATTTAGAGAAAAGCCCAAAATCTAGAGTTGAAGCCCCACATCTAGAGGGAAAGCTAAGAAGCTACATGTAAAGCCTAACATCTAGAGGTGAATTCCAAAATCAAGTGTTAAGGCCCGACATCTACAGTTAAAGCCAAACATATAGATGTAACCCCCAACTTCTAGAGGTAAATCCCAAAGTCTAGATGTAAAGCCCAACTTCTAGAGGTAAAGTCCAAAATCTAGAGGTAAAGCCCAAGACCTAGTGGTAGAGCCCAAAATCTAGAGGTAAAGCCCAACATCTAGACGTAAAGCCAGATATCTGATGGTAAAGCCCAACATCTAGAGGAAAAGCCAAATATATAGATTTAAAACCCAAAATCTAGAGATAAAGCCCAACATCTAAATGTAAAGCAAAACATCTAGATGTAAAACCCGACATCTAGAGGTAAATTCCAATATCTAGACTTAAAGACCAACATCTAGAGGTAAAACCCAACATCTTGAGGTAAAGCCCAACGTCTGGAGGTACAGCCCAGATTCTAGAGAGAAGCCAAAAATCCAGATGGAAAACCCAAAATCTAGTGTTAAAGCCCAACATCTAGAGGTAAAGCCCAGAATCTAGAGGTAAAGCCTAATATCTAGAGGTGAATTCTTAAATCTAGTCTTAAGGCCCGACATCTACAGTTAAAGCCAAAGATATAGATGTAACCCCCAACTTCTAGAGGTAAGGCCCAAAATCTAGATGTAAAGCCCAACTTCTAGATGTAAAGCCGAACATCTAGAGGTGAATTCCAAAATCAAGTCTTAAGGACCGACATCTACAGTTAAAGCCAAACATATAGATGCAACCCCCAACTTCTAGAGGTAAGGCCCAAAATCTAGAGGTAAAGCCCAACTTCTAGAGGTAAAGTCCAAAATCTAGAGGTAAAGCCCAAGACCTAGTGGTAGAGCCCAAAATGTAGAGGTAAAGCCCAACATCTATAGGAAAAGCCAAATATATAGATTTAAAACCCAAAATCTAGAGATAAAGCCCAACATCTAAATGTAAAGCAAAACATCTAGATGTAAAACCCGACATCTAGAGGTAAAGTCCAATATCTAGACTTAAAGTCCAACATCTAGATGTAAATCCCAAGATCTAGAGGTAAAGCCCAACATCTGGAGGTAAAGCCCAGATTCTAGAGAGAAGCCAAAAATCCAGATGGAAAACCCAAAATCTAGAGGTAAAGCCCAACATCTACAGGTAAATCCAGATATCTAGGGGTAAAGCCCAACATCTAGAGGAAAATCCAAATATATAGATTTAAAAACCAAAATCTAGAGGTAAAGCCCAATATCTAGACGTAAAGCCCAAAATCTAGATGTAAAGCCCAAATTCTAGATCTAACGCCCAAAATCTAGAGATAAAGACCAATATCTAGAGGTAAAACCCAACATCTAGAGGTAAAGCCAGATATCTAGAGGTAAAGCCCAACATCTAGAGGAAAAGCAAAATATATAGATTTCAAACCCAAATTCTAGAGTTAAATCCCAACATCTAGAGGTAAATCCCAAAGTCTAGATGTAAAGCTCAACTTCCAGATTTAAAGTCAAAAATCTAAATGTAAATACCAATACCTAGAGGTAGAGCCCAAAATGTAGAGGTAAAGCCCAACATCTAGACGTAAAGCCAGATATCTAGAGGTAAAGCCCAACATCTAGAGGAAAAGCAAAATATATAGATTTCAAACCCAAATTCTAGAGTTATATCCCAACATCTAGGGGTAAACCCCAACTTCCAGAGTTAAAGTCCAAAATCTAGAGGTAAACACCAATACATAGAGTTTGAGCCCAAAATCTAGAGATAAAGCCCAACATCTAGAGATAAAGCCAGATATATAGATTTAAAATCCAATATCTGGAGGTAAAGCCCAACATCTAGAGCTAAAGCCCCAAATCTAGATGTAAAGCCCAATTGCTAGATCTAAAGCCAAATACTCTAGAGGTAAAGCCCAACATGTAAAGACTAAGATCTAGAGGTGAATTCCAATATCTAGTGTTAAAGCCCGACACCTACAGTTAAAGCCAAACATCTAGATGTACAACCCAACTTCTAGAGGTAAAGCCGAATATCTAGAGTTAAAGCGCATCCTTTCGAGTAAAGCCCAAAATCTAGAGTTAAAGCCCAACATCTAGAGGGAAAGCCCAGAATCTAGATGTAAAGCCTAACATCTAGAGGTGAATTCCAAAATCAAGTGTTAAGGCCTGACATCTACAGTTAAATCCAACCATATAGGTATAACCCCCAACTTCTAGAGGTAAGGCCCAAAATCTAGAGGTAAAGCCCAACAGCTAGAGTTAAAGCCGAACGTCTTGAGGTAAAGCCCAAATTCTAGAGTTAAAGCCCAACTTCTAGAGGTAAAGCCCCACTTCCAGAGTTAAAGTCCAAAATCTAGAGGTAAACACCAATACCTAGAGTTAGAGCCCAAAATCTAGAGATATGAAAAATATATAGATTTAAAACCCAAAATCTAGAGATAAAGCCGAACATCGAAATGTAAAGCAAAACATCTAGATGTAATCCAAACATCTAGAGGTAAAGCCTAACACCTAGAGGTGAAGCACAACATATAGAGGTATAACCCAACATCTAGAGATAAAGACCAACATCTAAATGTAAAGCAAAACATCTAGATGTAAAACCCTACATCTAGAAATAAAGCCCAACGTCTGGAGGTAAAGCCCAGATTCTAGAGAGAAGCCAAAAATCCAGATGGAAAACCCAAAATCTAGAGGTAAAGCCCAACATCTACAGGAAAATCCAGATATCTAGGGGTAAAGCCCAACATCTAGAGGAAAATCCAAATATATAGATATAAAACCCAAAATCTAGAGGTAAAGCCCTATATCTAGACGTAAAGCCCAAAATCTCGATGAAAAGCACAACTTCTAGATCTAAAGCCCAACATCTAGAGGTAAAGACCAATATCTAGAGGTAAAACCCAACATCTAGACGTAAAGCCAGATATCTAGAGGTAAAGCCCAACGTCTGGAGGTAAAGCCCATCATCTAGTCCTACAGCCCAATGTCTGCAGGTAAAGCCCAACTTACAGAGGTGAAGGCAAACATCTAGATGTAAAACCCCAAATCTAGAGGTAAAGCCCAACATCTAGAGGAAAAGCCAAATATATATATATTTAAAACCCAAAATCTAGAGGTAAAGCCCAACATCTAGAGGTAAAGACAGATATCTAGGGGTAAAGCCCAATATCTAGAGGAAAAGCCAAATATATAGATTTAAAATCCAAAATCTAGAGGTAAAGCCCAATATCTAGACGTAAAGCCCAAAATCTAGATGTAAAGCCCAACTTCTAGATCTAAAGCCCAAAATCTAGATGTAAAGCCCAAATTCTAGATCTAACGCCCAAAATCTAGAGGTAAAGACCAATATCTAGAGGTAAAACCCAACATCTAGAGGTAAAGCCAGATATCTAGAGGTAAAGCCCAACATCTAGAGGGAAAGCCCACAATCTATATGTAAAGCCTAACATCTAGAGGTGAATTCCAAAATCAAGTGTTAAGGCCTGACATCTACAGTTAAATCCAACCATATAGATATAACCCCCAACTTCTAGAGGTAAGGCCCAAAATCTAGAGGGAAAGCCCAACAGCTAGAGTTAAAGCCGAACGTCTTGAGGTAAAGCCCAAAGTCTAGAGTTAAAGCTCAACTTCTAGAGGTATGGCCAACATCTAGACGTAAAGCCAGATATCTGACGGTAAAGCCCAACATCTAGAGGAAGAGCCAAATATATAGATTTAAAACCCAAAATCTAGAGATAAAGCCGAACATCTAAATGTAAAGCAAAACATCTAGATGTAAAACCCTACATCTAGAGGTAAAGTCCAATATCTAGACCTAAAGACCAACATCTAGAGGTAAAACCCAACATCTAGTGGTAAAGCTCAACGTCTGGAGATAAAGCCCAGATTCTAGAGAGAAGCCAAAAATCCAGATGTAAAACCCAAAATCTAGAGGTAAAGCCCAACATCTACAGGTAAATCCAGATATGTAGGGGTGAAGCCCAACATCTAGAGGAAAAGCCAAATATATAGATATAAAACCCAAAATCTAGAGGTAAAGCCCAATATCTAGACGTAAAGCCCAAAATCTAGATGTAAAGCACAAATTCTAGATCGAAAGCCCAACATTTAGAGGTGAAGACCAATATCTAGAGGTAAAACCCAACATCGAGACGTAAAGCCAGATATCTAGAGGTAAAGCCCAACATCTAGAGGAAAAGCAAAATATATAGATTTCAAACCCAATTTCTAGAGTTAAATCCCAACAACCAGGGGTAAAGCCCAAAATCTAGATGTAAAGCTCAACTTCCAGATTTAAAGTCAAAAATCTAAATGTAAATACCAATACCTAGAGGTAGACCTTAAAATGTAGAGGTAAAGCCCAACACCTTGATATAAAGCCAGATATATAGATCTAAACCCCAAAATCTAGAGGTGAAGCCCAATATCTCGACGTAAAGCCCAAAATCTAGATGTAAAGCCCAACTTCTAGAGGTAAAGCCCATCATCTAGTCCTACAGCCCAATGTCTGCAGGTAAAGCCCAACTTACAGAGGTGAAGGCAAACATCTAGATGTAAAACCCAAAATCTAGAGGTAAAGCCCAACATCTAGAGGAAAAGCCAAATATATAGATTTAAAACCCAAAATCTAGAGGTAAAGCCCAATATCTAGACGTAAAGCCCAAAATCTAGATGTAAAGCCCAGCTTCTAGATCTAAAGCCCAAAATCTAGATGTAAAACCCAAATTCTAGATCTAACACCCAAAATCTCGAGGTAAAGACCACTATCTAGAGGTAAAACCCAACAGCTAGAGGTAAAGCCAGATATCTTGAGGTAAAGCCCAACATCTAGAGGAAAAGCAAAATATATAGATTTCAAACCCAAATTCTAGAGTTAAATCCCAACATCCAGAGGTAAAGCCCAACTTCCAGAGTTAAAGTCCAAAATCTAGAGGTAAACACCAATACCTAGAGTTTGAGCCCAAAATCTAGAGATAAAGCCCAACATCTAGAGATAAAGCCAGATATATAGATTTAAAATCCAAAATCTGGAGGTAAAGCCCAACATCTAGAGCTAAAGCCCCAAATCTAGATGTAAAGCCCAATTGCTAGATCTAAAGCCAAATACTCTAGAGGTAAAGCCCAACATGTAGAGGTAAAGACTAAGATCTAGAGGTGAATTCCAATATCTAGTGTTAAAGCCCGACACCTACA
Organism: Leptosomus discolor; assembly: GCF_034619465.1. Classification (NCBI taxonomy): domain Eukaryota; kingdom Metazoa; phylum Chordata; class Aves; order Leptosomiformes; family Leptosomidae; genus Leptosomus; species Leptosomus discolor. The sequence goes on along the minus strand of NW_028237782.1, from coordinate 2,713,318 downwards.
GTTAAAGCCAAACATCTAGATGTACAACCCAACTTCTAGAGGTAAAGCCGAATATCTAGAGTTAAAGCGCATCCTTTCGAGTAAAGCCCAAAATCTAGAGTTAAAGCCCAACATCTAGAGGGAAAGCCCAGAATCTAGATGTAAAGCCTAACATCTAGAGGTGAATTCCAAAATCAAGTGTTAAGGCCCGACATCTACAGTTAAAGCCAACCATATAGATGTAACCCCCAACTTCTAGAGGTAAGGCCCAAAATCTAGAGGTAGAGCCCAACTTCTAGAGGAAAAGTCCAAATTCTAGAGGTAAAGCCCAAGACCTAGTGGTAGAGCCTAAAATCTAGAGGTAAAGCCATACATCTAGACGTAAAGCCAGATATCTGACGGTAAAACCCAAAATCTAGAGGTAAAGCCCAACATCTAAATGTAAAGCAAAACATCTAGATGTAAAACCCGACATCTAGAGGTAAAGTCCAATATCTAGACTTAAAGACCAACATCTAGAGGTAAAACCCAAGATCTAGAGGTAAAGCCCAACATCTGGAGGTAAAGCCCAGATTCTAGAGAGAAGCCAAAAATCCAGATGGAAAACCCAAAATCTAGAGGAAAAGCCAAATATATAGATTTAAAACCCAAAATCGAGAGGTAAAGACCAATATCTAGACATGAAGCCCAAAATCTAGATGTAAAGCCCAACTTCTAGATCTAAAGCCCAACATCTACAGGTAAAGCCTAACATCTAGTGGTGAATTCCAAATCTAGTGTTAAGGCCCGACATCTACAGTTAAAGCCAAACATATAGATGTAACCCCCAACTTCTAGAGGTAAGGCCCAAAATCTAGAGGTAAAGCCCAACTTCTAGAGGTAAAGTCCAAAATCTAGAGGTAAAGCCCAAGACCTAGTGGTAGAGCCCAAAATCTAGAGGTAAAGCCATACATCTAGACGTAAAGCCAGATATCTGATGGTAAAGCCCAACATCTAGAGGAAAAGCCAAATATATAGATTTAAAACCCAAAATCTAGAGATAAAGCCCAACATCTAAATGTAAAGCAAAACATCTAGATGTAAAACCCGACATCTAGAGGTAAATTCCAATATCTAGACTTAAAGACCAACATCTAGAGGTAAAACCCAACATCTTGAGGTAAAGCCCAACGTCTGGAGGTACAGCCCAGATTCTAGAGAGAAGCCTAAAATGCAGATGGAAAACCCAAAATCTAGTGTTAAAGCCCAACATCTAGAGGTAAAGCCCAGAATCTAGAGGTAAAGCCTAATATCTAGAGGTGAATTCTTAAATCAAGTCTTAAGGCCCGACATCTACAGTTAAAGCCAAACATATAGATGTAACCCCCAACTTCTAGAGGTAAGGCCCAAAATCTAGATGTAAAGCCCAACTTCTAGATGTAAAGCCGAATATATAAAGCGCATCATTTAGAGTAAAGCCCAAAATCTAGAGTTAAAGCCCAACATCTAGAGGTAAAGCCGAAAGTCTTGAGGTAAAGACAAATATATAGATTTAAAACCCAAAATCTAGAGGTAAAGCCCAATATCTAGACGTAAAGACCAATATCTAGATGTAAAGCCCAACTTCTAGATCTAAAGCCCAAATATATAGATGTAGAGCCCAACTTCTAAATCTAAAGCCCAACATCTAGAGGTAAAGCCCAATATTTAGAGTTTAAGCCCATCATTTAGAGGTAAAGCCCAAAATCTAGATGTAAAGCCCAACTTCTAGAGGTAAAGCCCACCATCTAGTCCTACAGCCCAATGTCTGCAGGTAAAGCATAACTTACAGAGGTAAAGGCAAACATCTAGATGTAAAACCCAAACTCTAGAGGTAAAGCCCAACATATAGGGGTATAGCCCAAATTCTAGAGATAAAGTCCAACGTCTAGATGTAATCCCAACATCTAGAGGTAAAGCCTAACATCTAGAGGTGAAGCACAGCATATAGAGGTATAACCCAACATGTAGAGATAAAGACCAACATCTAAATGTAAAGCAAAACATCTAGATGTAAAACCCTACATCTAGAGGTAAAGTCCAATATCTAGACTTAAAGACCAATATCTGGAGGTAAAGTCCAATGTCTGAAGGTAATGACCAACTTCTAGAGCTAAAAACCCAAATCTAGATTTAAACCCCAACATCTAGAGATAAAGCCCAACTTCTAGATCTAAGCCCCACATCTAGAGGGAAAGTCCAGAATCTAGAGGTAAAGCCTAACATCTAGAGGTGAATTCCACCATCAAGTGTTAAGGCCCGACATCTACAGTTAAAGCCAAACATATTGATGCAACCCCCAACTTCTAGAGGTAAGGCCCAAAATCTAGAGGTAAAGCCCAACTTCTAGAGGTAAAGTCAAAAATCTAGAGGTAAAGCCCAAGACCTAGTGGTAGAGCCCAAAACCTAGAGGTAAAGCCAACATCTAGAGGTAAAGCCAGATATCTAGGGGTAAAGCCCAACATCTAGAGGAAAAGCCAAATATATAGATTTAAAACCCAAAATCTAGAGGTAAAGACCAATATCTAGACGTAAAGCCCAAAATCTAGATGTAAAGCCCAAAATATAGAGGTAAAGCCCAACATCTAGAGCTAAAGTTGAACGTCTTGAGGTAAAGCCAAAGTCTAGAGGTAAAGCCCAATTCTAGAGGTAAAGTCCAAAATCTAGAGCTAAAGCCACACATCTGAAGTAAAGCCATATATCTAGAGGTAAAGCCCAACATCTATAGGAAAAGCCAAATATAAAGATTTAAACCCCAAAATCTAGCGATAAAGCCCAACATCTAAATGTAAAGCAAAACATCTAGATGTAAAACCCGACATCTAGAGGTAAAGACCAACATCTAGAGGAAAAGCCAAATATATAGATTTAAATCCCAAAATCTAGAGGTAAAGTCCAATATCGAGAGGTAAAGACCAAAATCTAGATGTAAAGCCCAACTTCTAGATCTAAAGCCTAACTTCTAGAGGTAAAGTCCAAAATCTAGAGGTAAAGCCCAAGACCTAGTGGTAGAGCCCAAAATCTAGAGGTAAAGCCCAACATCTAGAGGAAAAGCCAAATATATAGATTTAAAACCCAAAATCTAGAGAGAAAGCCCAACATCTAAATGTAAAGCAAAACATCTAGATGTAAAACCCTACATCTAGAGATAAAGTCCAATATCTAGACCTAAAGACCAACATCTAGAGGTAAAACCCAACATCTTGAGGTAAAGCCCAATGTCTGGAGGTACAGCCCAGATTCTAGAGAGAAGCCAAAAATCCAGATGGAAAACCCAAAATCTAGTGTTAAAGCCCAACATCTAGAGGTAAAGCCCAGAATCTAGAGGTAAAGCCTAATATCTAGAGGTGAATTCTTAAATCAAGTCTTAAGACCCGACATCTACAGTTAAAGCCAAACATATAGATGTAACCCCCAACTTCTAGAGGTAAGGCCCAAAATCTATATGTAAAGCCCAACTTCTAGATGTAAAGCCGAATATATAAAGCGCATCATTTAGAGTAAAGCCCAAAATCTAGAGTTAAAGCCCAACATCTAGAGGTAAAGCCCAGAATCTAGATGTAAAGCCTAACATCTAGAGGTAAAGAAGAACGTCTTGAGGTAAAGACAAATATATAGATTTAAAACCCAACATCTAGAGGTAAAGCCCAATATATAGACGTAAAGCCGAACTTCTAGAGGAAAAGTCCAAATTCTGGAGGCAAAGCCCAACACCTAGAGGTAGAGCCCAAAATCTAGAGGTAAAGCAACATCTAGAGTTAAAGCCAGATATCTAGAGGCAAATCCCAACATCTAGAGGAAAAGCCAAATATATAGATTTATAACCCAAAATATAGAGGTAAAGCCCGATATTTAGACATAAAGACCAAAATCTAGATGTAAAGCCCAACTTCTAGATCTAAAGCCTAAAATCTAGATGTAAAGCCAAACTTCTAGAGGTAAAGCTGAATATATATATCGCATCATTTAGAGTAAAGCCCAAAATCTAGAGTTGAAGCCCCACATCTAGAGGGAAAGCCCAGAATCTAGATGTAAAGCCTAACATCTAGAGGTGAATTCCAAAATCAAGAGTTAAGGCCCGACATCTACAGTTAAAGCCAACCATATAGATGCAACCCCACACTTCTAGAGGTAAGGCCCAAAATCTAGAGGTAGAGCCCAACTTCTAGAGGAAAAGTCCAAATTCTAGAGGTAAAGCCCAAGACCTAGTGGTAGAGCCTAAAATCTAGAGGTAAAGCCATACATCTAGACGTAAAGCCAGATATCTGACGGTAAAACCCAAAATCTAGAGGTAAAGCCCAACATCTAAATGTAAAGCAAAACATCTAGATGTAAAACCCGACATCTAGAGGTAAAGTCCAATATCTAGACTTAAAGACCAACATCTAGAGGTAAACCCCAAGATCTAGAGGTAAAGCCCAACATCTGGAGGTAAAGCCCAGATTCTAGAGAGAAGCCAAAAATCCAGATGGAAAACCCAAAATCTAGAGGTAAAGCCCAAAATCTAGAGGAAAAGCCAAATATATAGATTTAAAACCCAAAATCGAGAGGTAAAGACCAATATCTAGACATGAAGCCCAAAATCTAGATGTAAAGCCCAACTTCTAGATCTAAAGCCCAACATCTACAGGTAAAGCCTAACATCTAGTGGTGAATTCCAAATCTAGTGTTAAGGCCCGACATCTACAGTTAAAGGCAAACATATAGATGTAAACCCCAACTTCTAGAGGTAAGGCCCAAAATCTAGAGGTAAAGCCAAAGTCTAGAATTAAAGCCCAACTTCTAGAGGTAAAGACAAATATATAGATTTAAAACCCAACATCTAGAGGTAAAGCCCAATATCTAGACGTAAAGCCCAACTTCTAGAGGAAAAGTCCAAATTCTAGAGGCAAAGCCCAACACCTAGAGGTAGAGCCCAAAATCTAGAGGTAAAGGAACATCTAGAGGTAAAGCCAGATATCTAGAGGTAAAGCCCAACATCTAGACGAAAAGCCAAATATATAGATTTATAAACCAAAATATAGAGGTAAAGCCCGATATCTAGACGTAAAGACCAAAATCTAGATGTAAAGCCCAACTTCTAGAGGTAAAGCCGAATATATAAAGCGCATCATTTAGAGTAAAGCCCAAAATCTAGAGTTGAAGCCCCACATCTAGAGGGAAAGCCCAGAATCTAGATGTAAAGCCTAACATCTAGAGGTGAATTCCAAAATCTAGTCTTAAGGCCCGACATCTACAGTTAAAGCCAAACATATAGATGCAACCCCCAACTTCTAGAGGTAAGGCCCAAAATCTAGAGGTAAAGCCCAATTTATAGAGGTAAAGTCCAAAATCTAGAGGTAAAGCCCAAGACCTAGTGGTAGAGCCCAAAATCTAGAGGTAAAGCCCAACATCTAAACATAAAGCCAGATATGTAGGGGTAAAGCCCAACATCTAGAGGAAAAGCCAAATATATAGATTTAAAACCCAAAATCTAGAGGTAAAGACCAATATCTAGACTTAAAGCCCAAAATCTAGATGTAAAGCCCAACTTCTAGATCTAAAGCCTATCTTCTAGTGGTGAAGTCCAAAATCTAGAGGTAAAGCCCAAGACCTAGTGGTAGAGCCCAAAATCTAGAGGTAAAGCCCAACATCTAGAGGTAAAACCAGATATCTAGAGGTAAAGGCAACATCTAGAGGAAAAGCCAAATATATAGATTTAAAACCCAAAATCTAGAGGTAAAGACCAATATCTAGATGTAAAGCCCAACTCCAAATCTAAAGCCCAAAATCTAGATGTAAAGCCCAACTTCTAGAGGTAAAGGCGAGTATCTAGAGTTAAAAAACAACATCTAGAGGGAAAGCCCAGAATCCAGAGGTAAAGCCGAACATCTAGAGGTGAATTCCAAAATCAAGTGTTAAGGCCCGACATCTACAGTTAAATCCAAACATATAGATGTAACCCCCAACTTCCAGACGTAAGGCCCAAAAACTAGAGGTAAAGCGCAATATCTAGAGGTAAAGCCGAACAACTTGAGGTAAAGCCCAAAGTCTAGATGTAAAGCCCAACTTCTAGAGGTAAAGTCCAAAATCTAGAGGTAAAGATCAAGACCTAGTGGTAGAGCCCAAAATGTAGAGGTAAAGCCCAACATCTAGAGGTAAAGCCAGATATCTAGGGGTAAAGCCCAACATCTAGAGGAAAAGCCAAATATATAGATTTAAAACCATAAATCTAGAGATAAAGCCCAACATCTAAATGTAAAGCAAAACATCTAGATGTAAAGCCCAACTTCTAGATCTAAAGCCCAACATCTAGAGGTAAAGCCTAACATCTAGTGGTGAATTCCAAAATATAGTGTTAAGGCCCGACATCTACAGTTAAAGGCAAACATATAGATGTAAACCCCAACTTCTAGAGGTAAGGCCCAAAATCTAGAGGTAAAGCCAAAGTCTAGAATTAAAGCCCAACTTCTAGAGGTAAAGACAAATATATAGATTTAAAACCCAACATCTAGAGGTAAAGCCCAACATCTAGACGTAAAGCCAGATACATGACGGTAAAGCCCAACATCTAGAGGAAGAGCCAAATATATAGATTTAAAACCCAAAATCTAGAGATAAAGCCGAACATCTAAATGTAAAGCAAAACATCTAGATGTAAAACCCTACATCTAGAGGTAAAGTCCAATATCTAGACCTAAAGACCAACATCTAGAGGTAAAACCCAACATCTAGTGGTAAAGCTCAACGTCTGGAGATAAAGCCCAGATTCTAGAGAGAAGCCAAAAATCCAGATGTAAAACCCAAAATCTAGAGGTAAAGCCCAACATCTACAGGTAAATCCAGATATGTAGGGGTGAAGCCCAACATCTAGAGGAAAAGCCAAATATATAGATATAAAACCCAAAATCTAGAGGTAAACCCCAATATCTAGACGTAAAGCCCAAAATCTAGATGTAAAGCACAAATTCTAGATCGAAAGCCCAACATTTAGAGGTGAAGACCAATATCTAGAGGTAAAACGCAACATCGAGACGTAAAGCCAGATATCTAGAGGTAAAGCCCAACATCTAGAGGAAAAGCAAAATATATAGATTTCAAACCCAATTTCTAGAGTTAAATCCCAACATCTAGGGGTAAAGCCCAAAATCTAGATGTAAAGCTCAACTTCCAGATTTAAAGTCAAAAATCTAAATGTAAATACCAATACCTAGAGGTAGAGCTTAAAATGTAGAGGTAAAGCCCACACCTTGATATAAAGCCAGATATATAGATCTAAACCCCAAAATCTAGAGGTGAAGCCCAATATCTAGATGTAAAGCCCAAAATCTAGATGTAAAGCCCAACTTCTAGAGGTAAAGCCCATCATCTAGTCCTACAGCCCAATGTCTGCAGGTAAAGCCCAACTTACAGAGGTGAAGGCAAACATCTAGATGTAAAACCCAAAATCTAGAGGTAAAGCCCAACATCTAGAGGAAAAGCCAAATATATAGATTTAAAACTCAAAATCTAGAGGTAAAGCCCAATATCTAGACGTAAAGCCCAAAATCTAGATGTAAAGCCCAGCTTCTAGATCTAAAGCCCAAAATCTAGATGTAAAGCCCAAATTCTAGATCTAACACCCAAAATCTCGAGGTAAAGACCACTATCTAGAGGTAAAACCCAACAGCTAGAGGTAAAGCCAGATATCTTGAGGTAAAGCCCAACATCTAGAGGAAAAGCAAAATATATAGATTTCAAACCCAAATTCTAGAGTTCAATCCCAACATCTAGAGGTAAAGCCCAACTTCCAGAGTTAAAGTCCAAAATCTAGAGGTAAACACCAATACCTAGAGTTTGAGCCCAAAATCTAGAGATAAAGCCCAACATCTAGAGATAAAGCCAGATATATAGATTTAAAATCCAAAATCTGGAGGTAAAGCCCAACATCTAGAGCTAAAGCCCCAAATCTAGATGTAAAGCCCAATTGCTAGATCTAAAGCCAAATACTCTAGAGGTAAAGCCCAACATGTAGAGGTAAAGACTAAGATCTAGAGGTGAATTCCAATATCTAGTGTTAAAGCCCGACACCTACAGTTAAAGCCAAACATCTAGATGTACAACCCAACTTCTAGAGGTAAAGCCGAATATCTAGAGTTAAAGCGCATCCTTTCGAGTAAAGCCCAAAATCTAGAGTTAAAGCCCAACATCTAGAGGGAAAGCCCAGAATCTAGATGTAAAGCCTAACATCTAGAGGTGAATTCCAAAATCAAGTGTTAAGGCCCGACATCTACAGTTAAAGCCAACCATATAGATGTAACCCCCAACTTCTAGAGGTAAGGCCCAAAATCTAGAGGTAGAGCCCAACTTCTAGAGGAAAAGTCCAAATTCTAGAGGTAAAGCCCAAGACCTAGTGGTAGAGCCTAAAATCTAGAGGTAAAGCCATACATCTAGACGTAAAGCCAGATATCTGACGGTAAAACCCAAAATCTAGAGGTAAAGCCCAACATCTAAATGTAAAGCAAAACATCTAGATGTAAAACCCGACATCTAGAGGTAAAGTCCAATATCTAGACTTAAAGACCAACATCTAGAGGTAAAACCCAAGATCTAGAGGTAAAGCCCAACATCTGGAGGTAAAGCCCAGATTCTAGAGAGAAGCCAAAAATCCAGATGGAAAACCCAAAATCTAGAGGAAAAGCCAAATATATAGATTTAAAACCCAAAATCGAGAGGTAAAGACCAATATCTAGACATGAAGCCCAAAATCTAGATGTAAAGCCCAACTTCTAGATCTAAAGCCCAACATCTACAGGTAAAGCCTAACATCTAGTGGTGAATTCCAAATCTAGTGTTAAGGCCCGACATCTACAGTTAAAGCCAAACATATAGATGTAACCCCCAACTTCTAGAGGTAAGGCCCAAAATCTAGAGGTAAAGCCCAACTTCTAGAGGTAAAGTCCAAAATCTAGAGGTAAAGCCCAAGACCTAGTGGTAGAGCCCAAAATCTAGAGGTAAAGCCATACATCTAGACGTAAAGCCAGATATCTGATGGTAAAGCCCAACATCTAGAGGAAAAGCCAAATATATAGATTTAAAACCCAAAATCTAGAGATAAAGCCCAACATCTAAATGTAAAGCAAAACATCTCGATGAAAAACCCTACAACTAGAGGTAAAGTCCAATATCTAGACTTAAAGACCAACATCTAGAGGTAAAACCCAACATCTTGAGTTAAAGCCCATCGTCTGGAGGTACAGCCCAGATTCTAGAGAGAAGCCAAAAATCCAGATGGAAAATCCAAAAACTAGAGGTAAAGCCCAACATCTAGAGGTGAATTCCAAAATCTAGTCTTAAGGCCCGACATCTACAGTTAAAGCCAAACATATAGATGTAACCCCCAAATTCTAGAGGTAAGGCCCAAAATCTAGAGGTAAAGCCCAACTTCTAGAGGTAAAGTCCAAAATCTAGAGGTAAAGCCCAAGACCTAGTGGTAGAGCCCAAAATCTAGAGGTAAAGCCCAGAATCTAGAGGTAAAGCCTAATATCTAGAGGTGAATTCTTAAATCAAGTCTTAAGGCCCGACATCTGCAGTTAAAGCCAAACATATAGATGTAACCCCCAACTTCTAGAGGTAAGGCCCAAAATCTAGATGTAAAGCCCAACTTCTAGATGTAAAGCCGAATATATAAAGCGCATCATTTAGAGTAAAGCCCAAAATCTAAAGTTAAAGCCCAACATCTAGAGGTAAAGCCCAGAATCTAGATGTAAAGCCTAACATCTAGAGGTAAAGCCGAAAGTCTTGAGGTAAAGACAAATATATAGATTTAAAACCCAACATCTAGATGTAAAGCCCAATATCTAGACGTAAAGCCGAACTTCTAGAGGAAAAGTCCAAATTCTGGAGGCAAAGCCCAACACCTAGAGGTAGAGCCCAAAATCTAGAGGTAAAGCCCAACACCTAGACGTAAAGCCAGATATCTAGGGGTAAAGCCCAACATCTAGAGGAAAAGACAAATATATAGATTTAAAACCCAAAATCTAGAGGTAAAGCCCAATATCTAGACGTAAAGCCCAAAATCTAGAGGTAAAGCCCAACATCTAGAGTTAAAGTTGAACGTCTTGAGGTAAAGCCAAAGTCTAGAGGTAAAGCCCAACTTCTAGAGGTAAAGTCCAAAATCTACAGGTAAAGCCCAACATCTAGAGGTAAAGCCAGATATCTAGAGGTAAAGCCCAACATCTAGAGGAAAAGCCAAATATATAGGTTTAAAACCCAACATCTAGAGATAAAGTCCAACATCTAAATGTAAAGCAAAACTTCTAGATGTAAAACCCGACATCTAGAGGTAAAGTCCTATATCTAGACTTAAAGACCAACATCCAGAGGTAAAACTCAACATCTAGAGGTAAAGCCCAATGTCTGGAGTTAAAGCCCAGATTCTAGAGAGAAGCCAAAAATCCAGATGGAAAATCCAAAATCTAGAGGTAAAGCCCATCATCTAGAGGTAAAGCCAGATATCTAGGGGTAAAGCCCAACATCTAGAGGAAAAGCCAAATATATAGATTTAAAACCCAAAATCTAGAGGTAAAGACCAATATCTAGACGTAAAGCCCAAAATCTAGATGTAAAGCCCAACTTCTAGATCTAAAGCCTAACTTCTAGAGGTAAAGTCCAAAATATAGAGGTAAAGCCCAAGACCTAGTGGTAGAGCCCAAAATCTAGAAATAAAGCCCAACATCTAGACGTAAAGCCAGATATCTAGAGGTAAAGCCCAACATCTAGAGGAAAAGCCAAATATATAGATTTAAAACCCAAAATCTAGAGGTAAAGCCCAATATCTAGACGTAAAGACCAATATCTAGATGTAAAGCCCAACTTCTAGATCTAAAGCCCAAATATATAGATGTAGAGCCCAACTTCTAAATCTAAAGCCCAACATCTAGAGGTAAAGCCCAATATTTAGAGTTTAAGCCCATCATTTAGAGGTAAAGCCCAAAATCTAGATGTAAAGCCCAACTTCTAGAGGTAAAGCCCACCATCTAGTCCTACAGCCCAATGTCTGCAGGTAAAGCATAACTTACAGAGGTAAAGGCAAACATCTAGATGTAAAACCCAAACTCTAGAGGTAAAGCCCAACATATAGGGGTATAGCCCAAATTCTAGAGATAAAGTCCAACGTCTAGATGTAATCCCAACATCTAGAGGTAAAGCCTAACATCTAGAGGTGAAGCACAGCATATAGAGGTATAACCCAACATGTAGAGATAAAGACCAACATCTAAATGTAAAGCAAAACATCTAGATGTAAAACCCTACATCTAGAGGTAAAGTCCAATATCTAGACTTAAAGACCAATATCTGGAGGTAAAGTCCAATGTCTGAAGGTAATGACCAACTTCTAGAGCTAAAAACCCAAATCTAGATTTAAACCCCAACATCTAGAGATAAAGCCCAACTTCTAGATCTAAGCCCCACATCTAGAGGGAAAGTCCAGAATCTAGAGGTAAAGCCTAACATCTAGAGGTGAATTCCACCATCAAGTGTTAAGGCCCGACATCTACAGTTAAAGCCAAACATATTGATGCAACCCCCAACTTCTAGAGGTAAGGCCCAAAATCTAGAGGTAAAGCCCAACTTCTAGAGGTAAAGTCAAAAATCTAGAGGTAAAGCCCAAGACCTAGTGGTAGAGCCCAAAACCTAGAGGTAAAGCCCAACATCTAGAGGTAAAGCCAGATATCTAGGGGTAAAGCCCAACATCTAGAGGAAAAGCCAAATATATAGATTTAAAACCCAAAATCTAGAGGTAAAGACCAATATCTAGACGTAAAGCCCAAAATCTAGATGTAAAGCCCAACTTCTAGAGGTAAAGCCCATCATCTAGTCCTACAGCCCAATGTCTGCAGGTAAAGCCCAACTTACAGAGGTGAAGGCAAACATCTAGATGTAAAACCCAAAATCTAGAGGTAAAGCCCAACATCTAGAGGAAAAGCCAAATATATAGATTTAAAACTCAAAATCTAGAGGTAAAGCCCAATATCTAGACGTAAAGCCCAAAATCTAGATGTAAAGCCCAGCTTCTAGATCTAAAGCCCAAAATCTAGATGTAAAGCCCAAATTCTAGATCTAACACCCAAAATCTCGAGGTAAAGACCACTATCTAGAGGTAAAACCCAACAGCTAGAGGTAAAGCCAGATATCTTGAGGTAAAGCCCAACATCTAGAGGAAAAGCAAAATATATAGATTTCAAACCCAAATTCTAGAGTTCAATCCCAACATCTAGAGGTAAAGCCCAACTTCCAGAGTTAAAGTCCAAAATCTAGAGGTAAACACCAATACCTAGAGTTTGAGCCCAAAATCTAGAGATAAAGCCCAACATCTAGAGATAAAGCCAGATATATAGATTTAAAATCCAAAATCTGGAGGTAAAGCCCAACATCTAGAGCTAAAGCCCCAAATCTAGATGTAAAGCCCAATTGCTAGATCTAAAGCCAAATACTCTAGAGGTAAAGCCCAACATGTAGAGGTAAAGACTAAGATCTAGAGGTGAATTCCAATATCTAGTGTTAAAGCCCGACACCTACAGTTAAAGCCAAACATCTAGATGTACAACCCAACTTCTAGAGGTAAAGCCGAATATCTAGAGTTAAAGCGCATCCTTTCGAGTAAAGCCCAAAATCTAGAGTTAAAGCCCAACATCTAGAGGGAAAGCCCAGAATCTAGATGTAAAGCCTAACATCTAGAGGTGAATTCCAAAATCAAGTGTTAAGGCCCGACATCTACAGTTAAAGCCAACCATATAGATGTAACCCCCAACTTCTAGAGGTAAGGCCCAAAATCTAGAGGTAGAGCCCAACTTCTAGAGGAAAAGTCCAAATTCTAGAGGTAAAGCCCAAGACCTAGTGGTAGAGCCTAAAATCTAGAGGTAAAGCCATACATCTAGACGTAAAGCCAGATATCTGACGGTAAAACCCAAAATCTAGAGGTAAAGCCCAACATCTAAATGTAAAGCAAAACATCTAGATGTAAAACCCGACATCTAGAGGTAAAGTCCAATATCTAGACTTAAAGACCAACATCTAGAGGTAAAACCCAAGATCTAGAGGTAAAGCCCAACATCTGGAGGTAAAGCCCAGATTCTAGAGAGAAGCCAAAAATCCAGATGGAAAACCCAAAATCTAGAGGAAAAGCCAAATATATAGATTTAAAACCCAAAATCGAGAGGTAAAGACCAATATCTAGACATGAAGCCCAAAATCTAGATGTAAAGCCCAACTTCTAGATCTAAAGCCCAACATCTACAGGTAAAGCCTAACATCTAGTGGTGAATTCCAAATCTAGTGTTAAGGCCCGACATCTACAGTTAAAGCCAAACATATAGATGTAACCCCCAACTTCTAGAGGTAAGGCCCAAAATCTAGAGGTAAAGCCCAACTTCTAGAGGTAAAGTCCAAAATCTAGAGGTAAAGCCCAAGACCTAGTGGTAGAGCCCAAAATCTAGAGGTAAAGCCATACATCTAGACGTAAAGCCAGATATCTGATGGTAAAGCCCAACATCTAGAGGAAAAGCCAAATATATAGATTTAAAACCCAAAATCTAGAGATAAAGCCCAACATCTAAATGTAAAGCAAAACATCTCGATGAAAAACCCTACAACTAGAGGTAAAGTCCAATATCTAGACTTAAAGACCAACATCTAGAGGTAAAACCCAACATCTTGAGTTAAAGCCCATCGTCTGGAGGTACAGCCCAGATTCTAGAGAGAAGCCAAAAATCCAGATGGAAAATCCAAAAACTAGAGGTAAAGCCCAACATCTAGAGGTGAATTCCAAAATCTAGTCTTAAGGCCCGACATCTACAGTTAAAGCCAAACATATAGATGTAACCCCCAAATTCTAGAGGTAAGGCCCAAAATCTAGAGGTAAAGCCCAACTTCTAGAGGTAAAGTCCAAAATCTAGAGGTAAAGCCCAAGACCTAGTGGTAGAGCCCAAAATCTAGAGGTAAAGCCCAGAATCTAGAGGTAAAGCCTAATATCTAGAGGTGAATTCTTAAATCAAGTCTTAAGGCCCGACATCTGCAGTTAAAGCCAAACATATAGATGTAACCCCCAACTTCTAGAGGTAAGGCCCAAAATCTAGATGTAAAGCCCAACTTCTAGATGTAAAGCCGAATATATAAAGCGCATCATTTAGAGTAAAGCCCAAAATCTAAAGTTAAAGCCCAACATCTAGAGGTAAAGCCCAGAATCTAGATGTAAAGCCTAACATCTAGAGGTAAAGCCGAAAGTCTTGAGGTAAAGACAAATATATAGATTTAAAACCCAACATCTAGATGTAAAGCCCAATATCTAGACGTAAAGCCGAACTTCTAGAGGAAAAGTCCAAATTCTGGAGGCAAAGCCCAACACCTAGAGGTAGAGCCCAAAATCTAGAGGTAAAGCCCAACACCTAGACGTAAAGCCAGATATCTAGGGGTAAAGCCCAACATCTAGAGGAAAAGACAAATATATAGATTTAAAACCCAAAATCTAGAGGTAAAGCCCAATATCTAGACGTAAAGCCCAAAATCTAGAGGTAAAGCCCAACATCTAGAGTTAAAGTTGAACGTCTTGAGGTAAAGCCAAAGTCTAGAGGTAAAGCCCAACTTCTAGAGGTAAAGTCCAAAATCTACAGGTAAAGCCCAACATCTAGAGGTAAAGCCAGATATCTAGAGGTAAAGCCCAACATCTAGAGGAAAAGCCAAATATATAGGTTTAAAACCCAACATCTAGAGATAAAGTCCAACATCTAAATGTAAAGCAAAACTTCTAGATGTAAAACCCGACATCTAGAGGTAAAGTCCTATATCTAGACTTAAAGACCAACATCCAGAGGTAAAACTCAACATCTAGAGGTAAAGCCCAATGTCTGGAGTTAAAGCCCAGATTCTAGAGAGAAGCCAAAAATCCAGATGGAAAATCCAAAATCTAGAGGTAAAGCCCATCATCTAGAGGTAAAGCCAGATATCTAGGGGTAAAGCCCAACATCTAGAGGAAAAGCCAAATATATAGATTTAAAACCCAAAATCTAGAGGTAAAGACCAATATCTAGACGTAAAGCCCAAAATCTAGATGTAAAGCCCAACTTCTAGATCTAAAGCCTAACTTCTAGAGGTAAAGTCCAAAATATAGAGGTAAAGCCCAAGACCTAGTGGTAGAGCCCAAAATCTAGAAATAAAGCCCAACATCTAGACGTAAAGCCAGATATCTAGAGGTAAAGCCCAACATCTAGAGGAAAAGCCAAATATATAGATTTAAAACCCAAAATCTAGAGGTAAAGCCCAATATCTAGACGTAAAGACCAATATCTAGATGTAAAGCCCAACTTCTAGATCTAAAGCCCAAATATATAGATGTAGAGCCCAACTTCTAAATCTAAAGCCCAACATCTAGAGGTAAAGCCCAATATTTAGAGTTTAAGCCCATCATTTAGAGGTAAAGCCCAAAATCTAGATGTAAAGCCCAACTTCTAGAGGTAAAGCCCACCATCTAGTCCTACAGCCCAATGTCTGCAGGTAAAGCATAACTTACAGAGGTAAAGGCAAACATCTAGATGTAAAACCCAAACTCTAGAGGTAAAGCCCAACATATAGGGGTATAGCCCAAATTCTAGAGATAAAGTCCAACGTCTAGATGTAATCCCAACATCTAGAGGTAAAGCCTAACATCTAGAGGTGAAGCACAGCATATAGAGGTATAACCCAACATGTAGAGATAAAGACCAACATCTAAATGTAAAGCAAAACATCTAGATGTAAAACCCTACATCTAGAGGTAAAGTCCAATATCTAGACTTAAAGACCAATATCTGGAGGTAAAGTCCAATGTCTGAAGGTAATGACCAACTTCTAGAGCTAAAAACCCAAATCTAGATTTAAACCCCAACATCTAGAGATAAAGCCCAACTTCTAGATCTAAGCCCCACATCTAGAGGGAAAGTCCAGAATCTAGAGGTAAAGCCTAACATCTAGAGGTGAATTCCACCATCAAGTGTTAAGGCCCGACATCTACAGTTAAAGCCAAACATATTGATGCAACCCCCAACTTCTAGAGGTAAGGCCCAAAATCTAGAGGTAAAGCCCAACTTCTAGAGGTAAAGTCAAAAATCTAGAGGTAAAGCCCAAGACCTAGTGGTAGAGCCCAAAACCTAGAGGTAAAGCCCAACATCTAGAGGTAAAGCCAGATATCTAGGGGTAAAGCCCAACATCTAGAGGAAAAGCCAAATATATAGATTTAAAACCCAAAATCTAGAGGTAAAGACCAATATCTAGACGTAAAGCCCAAAATCTAGATGTAAAGCCCAAAATATAGAGGTAAAGCCCAACATCTAGAGCTAAAGTTGAACGTCTTGAGGTAAAGCCAAAGTCTAGAGGTAAAGCCCAATTCTAGAGGTAAAGTCCAAAATCTAGAGCTAAAGCCACACATCTGAAGTAAAGCCATATATCTAGAGGTAAAGCCCAACATCTATAGGAAAAGCCAAATATATAGATTTAAACCCCAAAATCTAGCGATAAAGCCCAACATCTAAATGTAAAGCAAAACATCTAGATGTAAAACCCGACATCTAGAGGTAAAGACCAACATCTAGAGGAAAAGCCAAATATATAGATTTAAATCCCAAAATCTAGAGGTAAAGTCCAATATCGAGAGGTAAAGACCAAAATCTAGATGTAAAGCCCAACTTCTAGATCTAAAGCCTAACTTCTAGAGGTAAAGTCCAAAATCTAGAGGTAAAGCCCAAGACCTAGTCGTAGAGCCCAAAATCTAGAGGTAAAGCCCAACATCTAGAGGAAAAGCCAAATATATAGATTTAAAACCCAAAATCTAGAGAGAAAGCCCAACATCTAAATGTAAAGCAAAACATCTAGATGTAAAACCCTACATCTAGAGGTAAAGTCCAATATCTAGACCTAAAGACCAACATCTAGAGGTAAAACCCAACATCTTGAGGTAAAGCCCAATGTCTGGAGGTACAGCCCAGATTCTAGAGAGAAGCCAAAAATCCAGATGGAAAACCCAAAATCTAGTGTTAAAGCCCAACATCTAGAGGTAAAGCCCAGAATCTAGAGGTAAAGCCTAATATCTAGAGGTGAATTCTTAAATCAAGTCTTAAGACCCGACATCTACAGTTAAAGCCAAACATATAGATGTAACCCCCAACTTCTAGAGGTAAGGCCCAAAATCTATATGTAAAGCCCAACTTCTAGATGTAAAGCCGAATATATAAAGCGCATCATTTAGAGTAAAGCCCAAAATCTAGAGTTAAAGCCCAACATCTAGAGGTAAAGCCCAGAATCTAGATGTAAAGCCTAACATCTAGAGGTAAAGAAGAACGTCTTGAGGTAAAGACAAATATATAGATTTAAAACCCAACATCTAGAGGTAAAGCCCAATATCTAGACGTAAAGCCGAACTTCTAGAGGAAAAGTCCAAATTCTGGAGGCAAAGCCCAACACCTAGAGGTAGAGCCCAAAATCTAGAGGTAAAGCAACATCTAGAGTTAAAGCCAGATATCTAGAGGCAAAGCCCAACATCTAGAGGAAAAGCCAAATATATAGATTTATAACCCAAAATATAGAGGTAAAGCCCGATATTTAGACATAAAGACCAAAATCTAGATGTAAAGCCCAACTTCTAGATCTAAAGCCTAAAATCTAGATGTAAAGCCAAACTTCTAGAGGTAAAGCTGAATATATATATCGCATCATTTAGAGTAAAGCCCAAAATCTAGAGTTGAAGCCCCACATCTAGAGGGAAAGCCCAGAATCTAGATGTAAAGCCTAACATCTAGAGGTGAATTCCAAAATCAAGAGTTAAGGCCCGACATCTACAGTTAAAGCCAACCATATAGATGCAACCCCACACTTCTAGAGGTAAGGCCCAAAATCTAGAGGTAGAGCCCAACTTCTAGAGGAAAAGTCCAAATTCTAGAGGTAAAGCCCAAGACCTAGTGGTAGAGCCTAAAATCTAGAGGTAAAGCCATACATCTAGACGTAAAGCCAGATATCTGACGGTAAAACCCAAAATCTAGAGGTAAAGCCCAACATCTAAATGTAAAGCAAAACATCTAGATGTAAAACCCGACATCTAGAGGTAAAGTCCAATATCTAGACTTAAAGACCAACATCTAGAGGTAAACCCCAAGATCTAGAGGTAAAGCCCAACATCTGGAGGTAAAGCCCAGATTCTAGAGAGAAGCCAAAAATCCAGATGGAAAACCCAAAATCTAGAGGTAAAGCCCAAAATCTAGAGGAAAAGCCAAATATATAGATTTAAAACCCAAAATCGAGAGGTAAAGACCAATATCTAGACATGAAGCCCAAAATCTAGATGTAAAGCCCAACTTCTAGATCTAAAGCCCAACATCTACAGGTAAAGCCTAACATCTAGTGGTGAATTCCAAATCTAGTGTTAAGGCCCGACATCTACAGTTAAAGGCAAACATATAGATGTAAACCCCAACTTCTAGAGGTAAGGCCCAAAATCTAGAGGTAAAGCCAAAGTCTAGAATTAAAGCCCAACTTCTAGAGGTAAAGACAAATATATAGATTTAAAACCCAACATCTAGAGGTAAAGCCCAATATCTAGACGTAAAGCCCAACTTCTAGAGGAAAAGTCCAAATTCTAGAGGCAAAGCCCAACACCTAGAGGTAGAGCCCAAAATCTAGAGGTAAAGGAACATCTAGAGGTAAAGCCAGATATCTAGAGGTAAAGCCCAACATCTAGAGGAAAAGCCAAATATATAGATTTATAAACCAAAATATAGAGGTAAAGCCCGATATCTAGACGTAAAGACCAAAATCTAGATGTAAAGCCCAACTTCTAGAGGTAAAGCCGAATATATAAAGCGCATCATTTAGAGTAAAGCCCAAAATCTAGAGTTGAAGCCCCACATCTAGAGGGAAAGCCCAGAATCTAGATGTAAAGCCTAACATCTAGAGGTGAATTCCAAAATCTAGTCTTAAGGCCCGACATCTACAGTTAAAGCCAAACATATAGATGCAACCCCCAACTTCTAGAGGTAAGGCCCAAAATCTAGAGGTAAAGCCCAATTTATAGAGGTAAAGTCCAAAATCTAGAGGTAAAGCCCAAGACCTAGTGGTAGAGCCCAAAATCTAGAGGTAAAGCCCAACATCTAAACATAAAGCCAGATATGTAGGGGTAAAGCCCAACATCTAGAGGAAAAGCCAAATATATAGATTTAAAACCCAAAATCTAGAGGTAAAGACCAATATCTAGACTTAAAGCCCAAAATCTAGATGTAAAGCCCAACTTCTAGATCTAAAGCCTATCTTCTAGTGGTGAAGTCCAAAATCTAGAGGTAAAGCCCAAGACCTAGTGGTAGAGCCCAAAATCTAGAGGTAAAGCCCAACATCTAGAGGTAAAACCAGATATCTAGAGGTAAAGGCAACATCTAGAGGAAAAGCCAAATATATAGATTTAAAACCCAAAATCTAGAGGTAAAGACCAATATCTAGATGTAAAGCCCAACTCCAAATCTAAAGCCCAAAATCTAGATGTAAAGCCCAACTTCTAGAGGTAAAGGCGAGTATCTAGAGTTAAAAAACAACATCTAGAGGGAAAGCCCAGAATCCAGAGGTAAAGCCGAACATCTAGAGGTGAATTCCAAAATCAAGTGTTAAGGCCCGACATCTACAGTTAAATCCAAACATATAGATGTAACCCCCAACTTCCAGACGTAAGGCCCAAAAACTAGAGGTAAAGCGCAATATCTAGAGGTAAAGCCGAACAACTTGAGGTAAAGCCCAAAGTCTAGATGTAAAGCCCAACTTCTAGAGGTAAAGTCCAAAATCTAGAGGTAAAGATCAAGACCTAGTGGTAGAGCCCAAAATGTAGAGGTAAAGCCCAACATCTAGAGGTAAAGCCAGATATCTAGGGGTAAAGCCCAACATCTAGAGGAAAAACCAAATATATAGATTTAAAACCATAAATCTAGAGATAAAGCCCAACATCTAAATGTAAAGCAAAACATCTAGATGTAAAGCCCAACTTCTAGATCTAAAGCCCAACATCTAGAGGTAAAGCCTAACATCTAGTGGTGAATTCCAAAATATAGTGTTAAGGCCCGACATCTACAGTTAAAGGCAAACATATAGATGTAAACCCCAACTTCTAGAGGTAAGGCCCAAAATCTAGAGGTAAAGCCAAAGTCTAGAATTAAAGCCCAACTTCTAGAGGTAAAGACAAATATATAGATTTAAAACCCAACATCTAGAGGTAAAGCCCAACATCTAGACGTAAAGCCAGATACATGACGGTAAAGCCCAACATCTAGAGGAAGAGCCAAATATATAGATTTAAAACCCAAAATCTAGAGATAAAGCCCAACATCTAAATGTAAAGCAAAACATCTCGATGTAAAACCCTAGATCTAGAGGTAAAGTCCAATATCTAGACTTAAAGACGAACATCTAGAGGTAGAACCCAACATCTAGAGGTAAAGCCCAACATCAGGAGGTACAGCCCAGATTCTAGAGAGAAGCCAAAAATCCAGATGGAAAACCCAAACTCTAGAGGTAAAGCCCAACATCTAGAGGTAAAGCCCAGCATCTAGAGGTAAAGGCTAACATCTAGAGGTGAATTCTAAAATCTAGTCTTAAGGCCCGACATCTACAATTAAAGCCACACATATAGATGTAAACCTCAACTTCTAGAGGAAAGGCCCAAAATATGGAGTTAAAGCCTAACATCTAGAGTTAAAGCCGAACGTCTTGAGGTAAAGCCCAAAATCTAGAGGTAAAGCCCAACTTCTAGAGGTAAAGTCCAAAATCTAGAGGTAAAGCCCAAGACCTAGTGGTAGAGCCCAAAATCTAGAGGTAAAGCCCAACATCTAGACGTAAAGCCAGATATCTAGAGGTAAAGCCCAACATCTAGAGATAAAGCCAGATATAAAGATTTAAAACTCAAAATCTAGAGGTAAAGCCCAACATCTAGAGGTAAAGCCCCAAATCTAGATGTAAAGCCCAATTTCCAGATCTAAAGCCAAATAATCTAGAGGTAAAGCCCAACATGTAGAGGTAAAGACTAAGATCTAGATGTGAATTCCAATATCTAGTGTTAAAGCCCGACACCTACAGTTAAAGCCAAACATCTAGATGTAAAACCCAACTTCTAGAGGTAAAGCCGAATATCTAGAGTTAAAGCGCATCCTTTAGAGTAAAGCCCAAAATCTAGAGTTAAAGCCCAACATCTAGAGGGAAAGCCCAGAATCTAGAGGTAAAGCCTAACATCTAGAGGTGAATTCTAAAATCAAGTGTTAAGGTCCGACATCTACATTTAAAGCCAACCATAAGATGTAACCCCCAACTTCTAGAGGTAAGGCCCAAAATCTAGAGGTAAAGCCCAACATCTAGAGTTAAAGCCGAACGTCTTGAGGTAAAGCCCAAAGTCTAGAGGTAAAGCCCAACTTCTAGAGGTAAAGTCCAAAATCTAGAGGTAAAGCCCAAGACCTAGTGGTAGACCCCAAAATCTAGAGGTAAAGCCCAACATCTAGACGTAAAGCCAGATATCTGATGGTAAAGCCCAACATCTAGAGGAAAAGCCAAATATATAGATTTAAAACCCAAAATCTAGAGATAAAGCCCAACATCTAAATGTAAAGCAAAACATAAGATGTAAAACCCTACATCTAGAGGTAAAGTCCAATATCTAGACTTAAAGACCAACATCTAGAGGTAAAACCCAACATCTAGAGGTAAAGCCAAATGTCTGGAGGTACAGCCCAGATTCTAGAGAGAAGCCAAAAATCCAGATGGAAAACCCAAAGTCTAGAGGTAAAGCCCAACATCTAGAGGTAAAGCCCAGCATCTAGAGGTAAAGGCTAACATCTAGAGGTGAATTCTAAAATCTAGTCTTAAGGCCCGACATCTACAATTAAAGCCACACATATAGATGTAAACCTCAACTTCTAGAGGAAAGGCCCAAAATATGGAGTTAAAGCCTAACATCTAGAGTTAAAGCCGAACGTCTTGAGGTAAAGCCCAAAATCTAGAGGTAAAGCCCAACTTCTAGAGGTAAAGTCCAAAATCTAGAGGTAAAGCCCAAGACCTAGTGGTAGAGCCCAAAATCTAGAGGTAAAGCCCAACATCTAGACGTAAAGCCAGATATCTAGAGGTAAAGCCCAACATCTAGAGATAAAGCCAGATATAAAGATTTAAAACCCAAAATCTAGAGGTAAAGCCCAACATCTAGAGCTAAAGCCCCAAATCTAGATGTAAAGCCCAATTTCCAGATCTAAAGCCAAATAATCTAGAGGTAAAGCCCAACATGTAGAGGTAAAGACTAAGATCTAGAGGTGAATTCCAATATCTAGTGTTAAAGCCCGACACCTACAGTTAAAGCCAAACATCTAGATGTAAAACCCAACTTCTAGAGGTAAAGCCGAATATCTAGAGTTAAAACGCATGCTTTAGAGAATAGCCCAAAATCTAGAGTTAAAGCCCAACATCTAGAGGGAAAGCCCAGAATCTAGAGGTAAAGCCTATCATCTAGAGGTGAATTCCAAAATCAAGTGTTAAGGTCCGACATCTACAGTTAAAGCCAACCATATAGATGTAACCCCCAACTTCTAGAGGTAAGGCCCAAAATCTAGAGGTAAAGCCCAACATCTAGAGTTAAAGCCGAACGTCTTGAGGTAAAGCCCAAAGTCTAGAGGTAAAGCCCAACTTCTAGAGGTAAAGTCCAAAATCTAGAGGTAAAGCCCAAGACCTAGTGGTAGACCCCAAAATCTAGAGTTAAAGCCCAACATCTAGACGTAAAGCCAGATATCTAGAGGTAAAGCCCAACATCTAGAAGAAAAGCCAAATATATAGATTTAAAACCCAAAATCTAGAGATAAAGCCCAACATCTAAATGTAAAGCAAAACATCTCGATGTAAAACCCTACATCTAGAGGTAAAGTCCAATATCTAGACTTAAAGACCAACATCTAGAGGTAAAACCCAACATCTGGAGTTAAAGCCCAACGTCAGGAGGTACAGCCCAGATTCTAGAGAGAAGCCAAAAATCCAGATGGAAAAACCAAAGTCTAGAGGGAAAGCCCAACTTCTAGAGGTAAAGTCCAAAATCTAGAGGTAAAGCCCAAGACCTAGTGGTAGAGCCCAAAATCTAGAGGTAAAGCCCAACATCTAGACGTAAAGCCAGATATCTAGAGGTAAAGCCCAACATCTAGAGGAAAAGCCAAATATATAGATTTAAAACCCAAAATCTAGAGATAAAGCCCAACATCTAAATGTAAAGCAAAACATCTCGATGTAAAACCCTAGATCTAGAGGTAAAGTCCAATATCTAGACTTAAAGACGAACATCTAGAGGTAAAACCCAACATCTAGAGGTAAAGCCCAACATCTGGAGGTACAGCCCAGATTCTAGAGAGAAGCCAAAAATCCAGATGGAAAACCCAAACTCTAGAGGTAAAGCCCAACATCTAGAGGTAAAGCCCAGAATCTAGAGGTAAAGCGTAACATCTAGAGGTGAATTCCAAAATCTAGTCTTAAGGCCCGACATCTACAATTAAAGCCACACATATAGATGTAAACCTCAACTTCTAGAGGAAAGGCCCAAAATATGGAGTTAAAGCCTAACATCTAGAGTTAAAGCCGAACGTCTTGAGGTAAAGCCCAAAATCTAGAGGTAAAGCCCAACTTCTAGAGGTAAAGTCCAAAATCTAGAGGTAAAGCCCAAGACCTAGTGGTAGAGCCCAAAATCTAGAGGTAAAGCCCAACATCTAGACGTAAAGCCAGATATCTAGAGGTAAAGCCCAACATCTAGAGATAAAGCCAGATATAAAGATTTAAAACCCAAAATCGAGAGGTAAAGCCCAACATCTAGAGCTAAAGCCCCAAATCTAGATGTAAAGCCCAATTTCCAGATCTAAAGCCAAATAATCTAGAGGTAAAGCCCAACATGTAGAGGTAAAGACTAAGATCTAGAGGTGAATTCCAATATCTAGTGTTAAAGCCCGACACCTACAGTTAAAGCCAAACATCTAGATGTAAAACCCAACTTCTAGAGGTAAAGCCGAATATCTAGAGTTAAAACGCATGCTTTAGAGAATAGCCCAAAATCTAGAGTTAAAGCCCAACATCTAGAGGGAAAGCCCAGAATCTAGAGGTAAAGCCTAATATCTAGAGGTGAATTCTTAAATCAAGTCTTAAGACCCGACATCTACAGTTAAAGCCAAACATATAGATGTAACCCCCAACTTCTAGAGGTAAGACCCAAAATCTATATGTAAAGCCCAACTTCTAGATGTAAAGCCGAATATATAAAGCGCATCATTTAGAGTAAAGCCCAAAATCTAGAGTTAAAGCCCAACATCTAGAGGTAAAGCCCAGAATCTAGATGTAAAGCCTAACATCTAGAGGTAAAGAAGAACGTCTTGAGGTAAAGACAAATATATAGATTTAAAACCCAACATCTAGAGGTAAAGCCCAATATCTAGACGTAAAGCCGAACTTCTAGAGGAAAAGTCCAAATTCTGGAGGCAAAGCCCAACACCTAGAGGTAGAGCCCAAAATCTAGAGGTAAAGCAACATCTAGAGTTAAAGCCAGATATCTAGAGGCAAAGCCCAACATCTAGAGGAAAAGCCAAATATATAGATTTATAACCCAAAATATAGAGGTAAAGCCCGATATTTAGACATAAAGACCAAAATCTAGATGTAAAGCCCAACTTCTAGATCTAAAGCCTAAAATCTAGATGTAAAGCCAAACTTCTAGAGGTAAAGCTGAATATATATATCGCATCATTTAGAGTAAAGCCCAAAATCTAGAGTTGAAGCCCCACATCTAGAGGGAAAGCCCAGAATCTAGATGTAAAGCCTAACATCTAGAGGTGAATTCCAAAATCAAGAGTTAAGGCCCGACATCTACAGTTAAAGCCAACCATATAGATGCAACCCCACACTTCTAGAGGTAAGGCCCAAAATCTAGAGGTAGAGCCCAACTTCTAGAGGAAAAGTCCAAATTCTAGAGGTAAAGCCCAAGACCTAGTGGTAGAGCCTAAAATCTAGAGGTAAAGCCATACATCTAGACGTAAAGCCAGATATCTGACGGTAAAACCCAAAATCTAGAGGTAAAGCCCAACATCTAAATGTAAAGCAAAACATCTAGATGTAAAACCCGACATCTAGAGGTAAAGTCCAATATCTAGACTTAAAGACCAACATCTAGAGGTAAACCCCAAGATCTAGAGGTAAAGCCCAACATCTGGAGGTAAAGCCCAGATTCTAGAGAGAAGCCAAAAATCCAGATGGAAAACCCAAAATCTAGAGGTAAAGCCCAAAATCTAGAGGAAAAGCCAAATATATAGATTTAAAACCCAAAATCGAGAGGTAAAGACCAATATCTAGACATGAAGCCCAAAATCTAGATGTAAAGCCCAACTTCTAGATCTAAAGCCCAACATCTACAGGTAAAGCCTAACATCTAGTGGTGAATTCCAAATCTAGTGTTAAGGCCCGACATCTACAGTTAAAGGCAAACATATAGATGTAAACCCCAACTTCTAGAGGTAAGGCCCAAAATCTAGAGGTAAAGCCAAAGTCTAGAATTAAAGCCCAACTTCTAGAGGTAAAGACAAATATATAGATTTAAAACCCAACATCTAGAGGTAAAGCCCAATATCTAGACGTAAAGCCCAACTTCTAGAGGAAAAGTCCAAATTCTAGAGGCAAAGCCCAACACCTAGAGGTAGAGCCCAAAATCTAGAGGTAAAGGAACATCTAGAGGTAAAGCCAGATATCTAGAGGTAAAGCCCAACATCTAGAGGAAAAGCCAAATATATAGATTTATAAACCAAAATATAGAGGTAAAGCCCGATATCTAGACGTAAAGACCAAAATCTAGATGTAAAGCCCAACTTCTAGAGGTAAAGCCGAATATATAAAGCGCATCATTTAGAGTAAAGCCCAAAATCTAGAGTTGAAGCCCCACATCTAGAGGGAAAGCCCAGAATCTAGATGTAAAGCCTAACATCTAGAGGTGAATTCCAAAATCTAGTCTTAAGGCCCGACATCTACAGTTAAAGCCAAACATATAGATGCAACCCCCAACTTCTAGAGGTAAGGCCCAAAATCTAGAGGTAAAGCCCAATTTATAGAGGTAAAGTCCAAAATCTAGAGGTAAAGCCCAAGACCTAGTGGTAGAGCCCAAAATCTAGAGGTAAAGCCCAACATCTAAACATAAAGCCAGATATGTAGGGGTAAAGCCCAACATCTAGAGGAAAAGCCAAATATATAGATTTAAAACCCAAAATCTAGAGGTAAAGACCAATATCTAGACTTAAAGCCCAAAATCTAGATGTAAAGCCCAACTTCTAGATCTAAAGCCTATCTTCTAGTGGTGAAGTCCAAAATCTAGAGGTAAAGCCCAAGACCTAGTGGTAGAGCCCAAAATCTAGAGGTAAAGCCCAACATCTAGAGGTAAAACCAGATATCTAGAGGTAAAGGCAACATCTAGAGGAAAAGCCAAATATATAGATTTAAAACCCAAAATCTAGAGGTAAAGACCAATATCTAGATGTAAAGCCCAACTCCAAATCTAAAGCCCAAAATCTAGATGTAAAGCCCAACTTCTAGAGGTAAAGGCGAGTATCTAGAGTTAAAAAACAACATCTAGAGGGAAAGCCCAGAATCCAGAGGTAAAGCCGAACATCTAGAGGTGAATTCCAAAATCAAGTGTTAAGGCCCGACATCTACAGTTAAATCCAAACATATAGATGTAACCCCCAACTTCCAGACGTAAGGCCCAAAAACTAGAGGTAAAGCGCAATATCTAGAGGTAAAGCCGAACAACTTGAGGTAAAGCCCAAAGTCTAGATGTAAAGCCCAACTTCTAGAGGTAAAGTCCAAAATCTAGAGGTAAAGATCAAGACCTAGTGGTAGAGCCCAAAATGTAGAGGTAAAGCCCAACATCTAGAGGTAAAGCCAGATATCTAGGGGTAAAGCCCAACATCTAGAGGAAAAACCAAATATATAGATTTAAAACCATAAATCTAGAGATAAAGCCCAACATCTAAATGTAAAGCAAAACATCTAGATGTAAAGCCCAACTTCTAGATCTAAAGCCCAACATCTAGAGGTAAAGCCTAACATCTAGTGGTGAATTCCAAAATATAGTGTTAAGGCCCGACATCTACAGTTAAAGGCAAACATATAGATGTAAACCCCAACTTCTAGAGGTAAGGCCCAAAATCTAGAGGTAAAGCCAAAGTCTAGAATTAAAGCCCAACTTCTAGAGGTAAAGACAAATATATAGATTTAAAACCCAACATCTAGAGGTAAAGCCCAACATCTAGACGTAAAGCCAGATACATGACGGTAAAGCCCAACATCTAGAGGAAGAGCCAAATATATAGATTTAAAACCCAAAATCTAGAGATAAAGCCCAACATCTAAATGTAAAGCAAAACATCTCGATGTAAAACCCTAGATCTAGAGGTAAAGTCCAATATCTAGACTTAAAGACGAACATCTAGAGGTAGAACCCAACATCTAGAGGTAAAGCCCAACATCAGGAGGTACAGCCCAGATTCTAGAGAGAAGCCAAAAATCCAGATGGAAAACCCAAACTCTAGAGGTAAAGCCCAACATCTAGAGGTAAAGCCCAGCATCTAGAGGTAAAGGCTAACATCTAGAGGTGAATTCTAAAATCTAGTCTTAAGGCCCGACATCTACAATTAAAGCCACACATATAGATGTAAACCTCAACTTCTAGAGGAAAGGCCCAAAATATGGAGTTAAAGCCTAACATCTAGAGTTAAAGCCGAACGTCTTGAGGTAAAGCCCAAAATCTAGAGGTAAAGCCCAACTTCTAGAGGTAAAGTCCAAAATCTAGAGGTAAAGCCCAAGACCTAGTGGTAGAGCCCAAAATCTAGAGGTAAAGCCCAACATCTAGACGTAAAGCCAGATATCTAGAGGTAAAGCCCAACATCTAGAGATAAAGCCAGATATAAAGATTTAAAACTCAAAATCTAGAGGTAAAGCCCAACATCTAGAGGTAAAGCCCCAAATCTAGATGTAAAGCCCAATTTCCAGATCTAAAGCCAAATAATCTAGAGGTAAAGCCCAACATGTAGAGGTAAAGACTAAGATCTAGATGTGAATTCCAATATCTAGTGTTAAAGCCCGACACCTACAGTTAAAGCCAAACATCTAGATGTAAAACCCAACTTCTAGAGGTAAAGCCGAATATCTAGAGTTAAAGCGCATCCTTTAGAGTAAAGCCCAAAATCTAGAGTTAAAGCCCAACATCTAGAGGGAAAGCCCAGAATCTAGAGGTAAAGCCTAACATCTAGAGGTGAATTCTAAAATCAAGTGTTAAGGTCCGACATCTACATTTAAAGCCAACCATAAGATGTAACCCCCAACTTCTAGAGGTAAGGCCCAAAATCTAGAGGTAAAGCCCAACATCTAGAGTTAAAGCCGAACGTCTTGAGGTAAAGCCCAAAGTCTAGAGGTAAAGCCCAACTTCTAGAGGTAAAGTCCAAAATCTAGAGGTAAAGCCCAAGACCTAGTGGTAGAGCCCAAAATCTAGAGGTAAAGCCCAACATCTAGACGTAAAGCCAGATATCTAGAGGTAAAGCCCAACATCTAGAGGAAAAGCCAAATATATAGATTTAAAACCCAAAATCTAGAGATAAAGCCCAACATCTAAATGTAAAGCAAAACATAAGATGTAAAACCCTACATCTAGAGGTAAAGTCCAATATCTAGACTTAAAGACCAACATCTAGAGGTAAAACCCAACATCTAGAGTTAAAGCCCAACGTCAGGAGGTACAGCCCAGATTCTAGAGAGAAGCCAAAAATCCAGATGGAAAACCCAAACTCTAGAGGGAAAGCCCAACTTCTAGATGTAAAGTCCAAAATCTAGAGGTAAAGCCCAAGACCTAGTGGTAGACCCCAAAATCTAGAGGTAAAGCCCAAAATCTAGACGTAAAGCCAGATATCTGATGGTAAAGCCCAACATCTAGAGGAAAAGCCAAATATATAGATTTAAAACCCAAAATCTAGAGATAAAGCCCAACATCTAAATGTAAAGCAAAACATAAGATGTAAAACCCTACATCTAGAGGTAAAGTCCAATATCTAGACTTAAAGACCAACATCTAGAGGTAAAACCCAACATCTAGAGGTAAAGCCCAATGTCTGGAGGTACAGCCCAGATTCTAGAGAGAAGCCAAAAATCCAGATGGAAAACCCAAAGTCTAGAGGTAAAGCCCAACATCTAGAGGTAAAGCCCAGAATCTAGAGGTAAAGGCTAACATCTAGAGGTGAATTCCAAAATCTAGTCTTAAGGCCCGACATCTACAGTTAAAGCCAAACATCTAGATGTAAAACCCAACTTCTAGAGGTAAAGCCGAAAATCTAGAGTTAAAGCGCATCCTTTAGAGTAAAGCCCAAAATCTAGAGTTAAAGCCCAACATCTAGAGGGAAAGCCCAGAATCTAGAGGTAAAGGCTAACATCTAGAGGTGAATTCCAAAATCAAGTGTTAAGGTCCGACATCTACAGTTAAAGCCAACCATATAGATGTAACCCCCAACTTCTAGAGGTAAGGCCCAAAATCTAGAGGTAAAGCCCAACAGCTAGAGTTAAAGCCGAACGTCTTGAGGTAAAACCCAAAGTCTAGAGGTAAAGCCCAACTTCTAGAGGGAAAGTCCAAAATCTAGAGGTAAAGCCCAAGACCTAGTGGTAGAGCCCAAAATCTAGAGGTAAAGCCCAACATCTAGACGTAAAGCCAGATATCTGATGGTAAAGCCCAACATCTAGAGGAAAAGCCAAATATATAGATTTAAAACCCAAAATCTAGAGATAAAGCCCAACATCTAAATGTAAAGCAAAACATCTCGATGTAAAACCCTAGATCTAGAGGTAAAGTCCAATATCTAGACTTAAAGACGAACATCTAGAGGTAAAACCCAACATCTAGAGGTAAAGCCCTACATCTGGAGATACAGCCCAGATTCTAGAGAGAAGCCAAAAATCCAGATGGAAAACCCAAAGTCTAGAGGTAAAGCCCAACATCTAGAGGTAAAGCCCAGCATCTAGAGGTAAAGGCTAACATCTAGAGGTGAATTCTAAAATCTAGTCTTAAGGCCCGACATCTACAATTAAAGCCACACATATAGATGTAAACCTCAACTTCTAGAGGTAAGGCCCAAAATCTAGAGGTAAAGCCCAACATCTAGAGTTAAAGCCGAACGTCTTGAGGTAAAGCCCAAAGTCTAGAGGTAAAGCCCAACTTCTAGAGGTAAAGTCCAAAATCTAGAGGTAAAGCCCAAGACCTAGTGGTAGAGCCCAAAATCTAGAGGTAAAGCCCAACATCTAGACGTAAAGCCAGATATCTAGAGGTAAAGCCCAACATCTAGAAGAAAAGCCAAATATATAGATTTAAAACCCAAAATCTAGAGGTAAAGCCCAACATCTAGAGCTAAAGCCCCAAATCTAGATGTAAAGCCCAATTTCCAGATCTAAAGCCAAATAATCTAGAGGTAAAGCCCAACATGTAGAGGTAAAGACTAAGATCTAGAGGTGAATTCCAATATCTAGTGTTAAAGCCCGACACCTACAGTTAAAGCCAAACATCTAGATGTAAAACCCAACTTCTAGAGGTAAAGCCGAATATCTAGAGTTAAAACGCATGCTTTAGAGAATAGCCCAAAATCTAGAGTTAAAGCCCAACATCTAGAGGGAAAGCCCAGAATCTAGAGGTAAAGCCTAACATCTAGAGGTGAATTCCAAAATCAAGTGTTAAGGTCCGACATCTACAGTTAAAGCCAACCATATAGATGTAACCCCCAACTTCTAGAGGTAAGGCCCAAAATCTAGAGGTAAAGCCCAACATCTAGAGTTAAAGCCGAACGTCTTGAGGTAAAGCCCAAAGTCTAGAGGTAAAGCCCAACTTCTAGAGGTAAAGTCCAAAATCTAGAGGTAAAGCCCAAGACCTAGTGGTAGACCCCAAAATCTAGAGTTAAAGCCCAACATCTAGACGTAAAGCCAGATATCTAGAGGTAAAGCCCAACATCTAGAAGAAAAGCCAAATATATAGATTTAAAACCCAAAATCTAGAGATAAAGCCCAACATCTAAATGTAAAGCAAAACATCTCGATGTAAAACCCTACATCTAGAGGTAAAGTCCAATATCTAGACTTAAAGACCAACATCTAGAGGTAAAACCCAACATCTGGAGTTAAAGCCCAACGTCAGGAGGTACAGCCCAGATTCTAGAGAGAAGCCAAAAATCCAGATGGAAAAACCAAAGTCTAGAGGGAAAGCCCAACTTCTAGAGGTAAAGTCCAAAATCTAGAGGTAAAGCCCAAGACCTAGTGGTAGAGCCCAAAATCTAGAGGTAAAGCCCAACATCTAGACGTAAAGCCAGATATCTAGAGGTAAAGCCCAACATCTAGAGGAAAAGCCAAATATATAGATTTAAAACCCAAAATCTAGAGATAAAGCCCAACATCTAAATGTAAAGCAAAACATCTCGATGTAAAACCCTAGATCTAGAGGTAAAGTCCAATATCTAGACTTAAAGACGAACATCTAGAGGTAAAACCCAACATCTAGAGGTAAAGCCCAACATCTGGAGGTACAGCCCAGATTCTAGAGAGAAGCCAAAAATCCAGATGGAAAACCCAAACTCTAGAGGTAAAGCCCAACATCTAGAGGTAAAGCCCAGAATCTAGAGGTAAAGCGTAACATCTAGAGGTGAATTCCAAAATCTAGTCTTAAGGCCCGACATCTACAATTAAAGCCACACATATAGATGTAAACCTCAACTTCTAGAGGAAAGGCCCAAAATATGGAGTTAAAGCCTAACATCTAGAGTTAAAGCCGAACGTCTTGAGGTAAAGCCCAAAATCTAGAGGTAAAGCCCAACTTCTAGAGGTAAAGTCCAAAATCTAGAGGTAAAGCCCAAGACCTAGTGGTAGAGCCCAAAATCTAGAGGTAAAGCCCAACATCTAGACGTAAAGCCAGATATCTAGAGGTAAAGCCCAACATCTAGAGATAAAGCCAGATATAAAGATTTAAAACCCAAAATCGAGAGGTAAAGCCCAACATCTAGAGCTAAAGCCCCAAATCTAGATGTAAAGCCCAATTTCCAGATCTAAAGCCAAATAATCTAGAGGTAAAGCCCAACATGTAGAGGTAAAGACTAAGATCTAGAGGTGAATTCCAATATCTAGTGTTAAAGCCCGACACCTACAGTTAAAGCCAAACATCTAGATGTAAAACCCAACTTCTAGAGGTAAAGCCGAATATCTAGAGTTAAAGCGCATCCTTTAGAGTAAAGCCCAAAATCTAGAGTTAAAGCCCAACATCTAGAGGGAAAGCCCAGAATCTAGAGGTAAAGCCTAATATCTAGAGGTGAATTCTTAAATCAAGTCTTAAGACCCGACATCTACAGTTAAAGCCAAACATATAGATGTAACCCCCAACTTCTAGAGGTAAGGCCCAAAATCTATATGTAAAGCCCAACTTCTAGATGTAAAGCCGAATATATAAAGCGCATCATTTAGAGTAAAGCCCAAAATCTAGAGTTAAAGCCCAACATCTAGAGGTAAAGCCCAGAATCTAGATGTAAAGCCTAACATCTAGAGGTAAAGAAGAACGTCTTGAGGTAAAGACAAATATATAGATTTAAAACCCAACATCTAGAGGTAAAGCCCAATATCTAGACGTAAAGCCGAACTTCTAGAGGAAAAGTCCAAATTCTGGAGGCAAAGCCCAACACCTAGAGGTAGAGCCCAAAATCTAGAGGTAAAGCAACATCTAGAGTTAAAGCCAGATATCTAGAGGCAAAGCCCAACATCTAGAGGAAAAGCCAAATATATAGATTTATAACCCAAAATATAGAGGTAAAGCCCGATATTTAGACATAAAGACCAAAATCTAGATGTAAAGCCCAACTTCTAGATCTAAAGCCTAAAATCTAGATGTAAAGCCAAACTTCTAGAGGTAAAGCTGAATATATATATCGCATCATTTAGAGTAAAGCCCAAAATCTAGAGTTGAAGCCCCACATCTAGAGGGAAAGCCCAGAATCTAGATGTAAAGCCTAACATCTAGAGGTGAATTCCAAAATCAAGAGTTAAGGCCCGACATCTACAGTTAAAGCCAACCATATAGATGCAACCCCACACTTCTAGAGGTAAGGCCCAAAATCTAGAGGTAGAGCCCAACTTCTAGAGGAAAAGTCCAAATTCTAGAGGTAAAGCCCAAGACCTAGTGGTAGAGCCTAAAATCTAGAGGTAAAGCCATACATCTAGACGTAAAGCCAGATATCTGACGGTAAAACCCAAAATCTAGAGGTAAAGCCCAACATCTAAATGTAAAGCAAAACATCTAGATGTAAAACCCGACATCTAGAGGTAAAGTCCAATATCTAGACTTAAAGACCAACATCTAGAGGTAAACCCCAAGATCTAGAGGTAAAGCCCAACATCTGGAGGTAAAGCCCAGATTCTAGAGAGAAGCCAAAAATCCAGATGGAAAACCCAAAATCTAGAGGTAAAGCCCAAAATCTAGAGGAAAAGCCAAATATATAGATTTAAAACCCAAAATCGAGAGGTAAAGACCAATATCTAGACATGAAGCCCAAAATCTAGATGTAAAGCCCAACTTCTAGATCTAAAGCCCAACATCTACAGGTAAAGCCTAACATCTAGTGGTGAATTCCAAATCTAGTGTTAAGGCCCGACATCTACAGTTAAAGGCAAACATATAGATGTAAACCCCAACTTCTAGAGGTAAGGCCCAAAATCTAGAGGTAAAGCCAAAGTCTAGAATTAAAGCCCAACTTCTAGAGGTAAAGACAAATATATAGATTTAAAACCCAACATCTAGAGGTAAAGCCCAATATCTAGACGTAAAGCCCAACTTCTAGAGGAAAAGTCCAAATTCTAGAGGCAAAGCCCAACACCTAGAGGTAGAGCCCAAAATCTAGAGGTAAAGGAACATCTAGAGGTAAAGCCAGATATCTAGAGGTAAAGCCCAACATCTAGAGGAAAAGCCAAATATATAGATTTATAAACCAAAATATAGAGGTAAAGCCCGATATCTAGACGTAAAGACCAAAATCTAGATGTAAAGCCCAACTTCTAGAGGTAAAGCCGAATATATAAAGCGCATCATTTAGAGTAAAGCCCAAAATCTAGAGTTGAAGCCCCACATCTAGAGGGAAAGCCCAGAATCTAGATGTAAAGCCTAACATCTAGAGGTGAATTCCAAAATCTAGTCTTAAGGCCCGACATCTACAGTTAAAGCCAAACATATAGATGCAACCCCCAACTTCTAGAGGTAAGGCCCAAAATCTAGAGGTAAAGCCCAATTTATAGAGGTAAAGTCCAAAATCTAGAGGTAAAGCCCAAGACCTAGTGGTAGAGCCCAAAATCTAGAGGTAAAGCCCAACATCTAAACATAAAGCCAGATATGTAGGGGTAAAGCCCAACATCTAGAGGAAAAGCCAAATATATAGATTTAAAACCCAAAATCTAGAGGTAAAGACCAATATCTAGACTTAAAGCCCAAAATCTAGATGTAAAGCCCAACTTCTAGATCTAAAGCCTATCTTCTAGTGGTGAAGTCCAAAATCTAGAGGTAAAGCCCAAGACCTAGTGGTAGAGCCCAAAATCTAGAGGTAAAGCCCAACATCTAGAGGTAAAACCAGATATCTAGAGGTAAAGGCAACATCTAGAGGAAAAGCCAAATATATAGATTTAAAACCCAAAATCTAGAGGTAAAGACCAATATCTAGATGTAAAGCCCAACTCCAAATCTAAAGCCCAAAATCTAGATGTAAAGCCCAACTTCTAGAGGTAAAGGCGAGTATCTAGAGTTAAAAAACAACATCTAGAGGGAAAGCCCAGAATCCAGAGGTAAAGCCGAACATCTAGAGGTGAATTCCAAAATCAAGTGTTAAGGCCCGACATCTACAGTTAAATCCAAACATATAGATGTAACCCCCAACTTCCAGACGTAAGGCCCAAAAACTAGAGGTAAAGCGCAATATCTAGAGGTAAAGCCGAACAACTTGAGGTAAAGCCCAAAGTCTAGATGTAAAGCCCAACTTCTAGAGGTAAAGTCCAAAATCTAGAGGTAAAGATCAAGACCTAGTGGTAGAGCCCAAAATGTAGAGGTAAAGCCCAACATCTAGAGGTAAAGCCAGATATCTAGGGGTAAAGCCCAACATCTAGAGGAAAAACCAAATATATAGATTTAAAACCATAAATCTAGAGATAAAGCCCAACATCTAAATGTAAAGCAAAACATCTAGATGTAAAGCCCAACTTCTAGATCTAAAGCCCAACATCTAGAGGTAAAGCCTAACATCTAGTGGTGAATTCCAAAATATAGTGTTAAGGCCCGACATCTACAGTTAAAGGCAAACATATAGATGTAAACCCCAACTTCTAGAGGTAAGGCCCAAAATCTAGAGGTAAAGCCAAAGTCTAGAATTAAAGCCCAACTTCTAGAGGTAAAGACAAATATATAGATTTAAAACCCAACATCTAGAGGTAAAGCCCAACATCTAGACGTAAAGCCAGATACATGACGGTAAAGCCCAACATCTAGAGGAAGAGCCAAATATATAGATTTAAAACCCAAAATCTAGAGATAAAGCCGAACATCTAAATGTAAAGCAAAACATCTAGATGTAAAACCCTACATCTAGAGGTAAAGTCCAATATCTAGACCTAAAGACCAACATCTAGAGGTAAAACCCAACATCTAGTGGTAAAGCTCAACGTCTGGAGATAAAGCCCAGATTCTAGAGAGAAGCCAAAAATCCAGATGTAAAACCCAAAATCTAGAGGTAAAGCCCAACATCTACAGGTAAATCCAGATATGTAGGGGTGAAGCCCACCATCTAGAGGAAAAGCCAAATATATAGATATAAAACCCAAAATCTAGAGGTAAACCCCAATATCTAGACGTAAAGCCCAAAATCTAGATGTAAAGCACAAATTCTAGATCGAAAGCCCAACATTTAGAGGTGAAGACCAATATCTAGAGGTAAAACGCAACATCGAGACGTAAAGCCAGATATCTAGAGGTAAAGCCCAACATCTAGAGGAAAAGCAAAATATATAGATTTCAAACCCAATTTCTAGAGTTAAATCCCAACATCTAGGGGTAAAGCCCAAAATCTAGATGTAAAGCTCAACTTCCAGATTTAAAGTCAAAAATCTAAATGTAAATACCAATACCTAGAGGTAGAGCTTAAAATGTAGAGGTAAAGCCCACACCTTGATATAAAGCCAGATATATAGATCTAAACCCCAAAATCTAGAGGTGAAGCCCAATATCTAGATGTAAAGCCCAAAATCTAGATGTAAAGCCCAACTTCTAGAGGTAAAGCCCATCATCTAGTCCTACAGCCCAATGTCTGCAGGTAAAGCCCAACTTACAGAGGTGAAGGCAAACATCTAGATGTAAAACCCAAAATCTAGAGGTAAAGCCCAACATCTAGAGGAAAAGCCAAATATATAGATTTAAAACTCAAAATCTAGAGGTAAAGCCCAATATCTAGACGTAAAGCCCAAAATCTAGATGTAAAGCCCAGCTTCTAGATCTAAAGCCCAAAATCTAGATGTAAAGCCCAAATTCTAGATCTAACACCCAAAATCTCGAGGTAAAGAACAATATCTAGAGGTAAAACCCAACAGCTAGAGGTAAAGCCAGATATCTTGAGGTAAAGCCCAACATCTAGAGGAAAAGCAAAATATATAGATTTCAAACCCAAATTCTAGAGTTAAATCCCAACATCTAGA
Source organism: Leptosomus discolor (assembly GCF_034619465.1). Classification (NCBI taxonomy): domain Eukaryota; kingdom Metazoa; phylum Chordata; class Aves; order Leptosomiformes; family Leptosomidae; genus Leptosomus; species Leptosomus discolor. The sequence continues at coordinate 2,676,529 of NW_028237782.1, read as the reverse complement.
GGTAAAGCCCAACTTCCAGAGTTAAAGTCCAAAATCTAGAGGTAAACACCAATACCTAGAGTTTGAGCCCAAAATCTAGAGATAAAGCCCAACATCTAGAGATAAAGCCAGATATATAGATTTAAAATCCAAAATCTGGAGGTAAAGCCCAACATCTAGAGCTAAAGCCCCAAATCTAGATGTAAAGCCCAATTGCTAGATCTAAAGCCAAATACTCTAGAGGTAAAGCCCAACATGTAGAGGTAAAGACTAAGATCTAGAGGTGAATTCCAATATCTAGTGTTAAAGCCCGACACCTACAGTTAAAGCCAAACATCTAGATGTAAAACCCAACTTCTAGAGGTAAAGCCGAATATCTAGAGTTAAAGCGCATCCTTTCGAGTAAAGCCCAAAATCTAGAGTTAAAGCCCAACATCTAGAGGGAAAGCCCAGAATCTAGATGTAAAGCCTAACATCTAGAGGTGAATTCCAAAATCAAGTGTTAAGGCCCGACATCTACAGTTAAAGCCAACCATATAGATGTAACCCCCAACTTCTAGAGGTAAGGCCCAAAATCTAGAGGTAGAGCCCAACTTCTAGAGGAAAAGTCCAAATTCTAGAGGTAAAGCCCAAGACCTAGTGGTAGAGCCTAAAATCTAGAGGTAAAGCCATACATCTAGACGTAAAGCCAGATATCTGACGGTAAAACCCAAAATCTAGAGGTAAAGCCCAACATCTAAATGTAAAGCAAAACATCTAGATGTAAAACCCGACATCTAGAGGTAAAGTCCAATATCTAGACTTAAAGACCAACATCTAGAGGTAAAACCCAAGATCTAGAGGTAAAGCCCAACATCTGGAGGTAAAGCCCAGATTCTAGAGAGAAGCCAAAAATCCAGATGGAAAACCCAAAATCTAGAGGAAAAGCCAAATATATAGATTTAAAACCCAAAATCGAGAGGTAAAGACCAATATCTAGACATGAAGCCCAAAATCTAGATGTAAAGCCCAACTTCTAGATCTAAAGCCCAACATCTACAGGTAAAGCCTAACATCTAGTGGTGAATTCCAAATCTAGTGTTAAGGCCCGACATCTACAGTTAAAGCCAAACATATAGATGTAACCCCCAACTTCTAGAGGTAAGGCCCAAAATCTAGAGGTAAAGCCCAACTTCTAGAGGTAAAGTCCAAAATCTAGAGGTAAAGCCCAAGACCTAGTGGTAGAGCCCAAAATCTAGAGGTAAAGCCATACATCTAGACGTAATCCAGATATCTGATGGTAAAGCCCAACATCTAGAGGAAAAGCCAAATATATAGATTTAAAACCCAAAATCTAGAGATAAAGCCCAACATCTAAATGTAAAGCAAAACATCTCGATGAAAAACCCTACAACTAGAGGTAAAGTCCAATATCTAGACTTAAAGACCAACATCTAGAGGTAAAACCCAACATCTTGAGTTAAAGCCCATCGTCTGGAGGTACAGCCCAGATTCTAGAGAGAAGCCAAAAATCCAGATGGAAAATCCAAAAACTAGAGGTAAAGCCCAACATCTAGAGGTGAATTCCAAAATCTAGTCTTAAGGCCCGACATCTACAGTTAAAGCCAAACATATAGATGTAACCCCCAACTTCTAGAGGTAAGGCCCAAAATCTAGAGGTAAAGCCCAACTTCTAGAGGTAAAGTCCAAAATCTAGAGGTAAAGCCCAAGACCTAGTGGTAGAGCCCAAAATCTAGAGGTAAAGCCCAGAATCTAGAGGTAAAGCCTAATATCTAGAGGTGAATTCTTAAATCAAGTCTTAAGGCCCGACATCTGCAGTTAAAGCCAAACATATAGATGTAACCCCCAACTTCTAGAGGTAAGGCCCAAAATCTAGATGTAAAGCCCAACTTCTAGATGTAAAGCCGAATATATAAAGCGCATCATTTAGAGTAAAGCCCAAAATCTAGAGTTAAAGCCCAACATCTAGAGGTAAAGCCCAGAATCTAGATGTAAAGCCTAACATCTAGAGGTAAAGCCGAAAGTCTTGAGGTAAAGACAAATATATAGATTTAAAACCCAACATCTAGATGTAAAGCCCAATATCTAGACGTAAAGCCGAACTTCTAGAGGAAAAGTCCAAATTCTGGAGGCAAAGCCCAACACCTAGAGGTAGAGCCCAAAATCTAGAGGTAAAGCCCAACACCTAGACGTAAAGCCAGATATCTAGGGGTAAAGCCCAACATCTAGAGGAAAAGACAAATATATAGATTTAAAACCCAAAATCTAGAGGTAAAGCCCAATATCTAGACGTAAAGCCCAAAATCTAGAGGTAAAGCCCAACATCTAGAGTTAAAGTTGAACGTCTTGAGGTAAAGCCAAAGTCTAGAGGTAAAGCCCAACTTCTAGAGGTAAAGTCCAAAATCTACAGGTAAAGCCCAACATCTAGAGGTAAAGCCAGATATCTAGAGGTAAAGCCCAACATCTAGAGGAAAAGCCAAATATATAGGTTTAAAACCCAACATCTAGAGATAAAGTCCAACATCTAAATGTAAAGCAAAACTTCTAGATGTAAAACCCGACATCTAGAGGTAAAGTCCTATATCTAGACTTAAAGACCAACATCCAGAGGTAAAACTCAACATCTAGAGGTAAAGCCCAATGTCTGGAGTTAAAGCCCAGATTCTAGAGAGAAGCCAAAAATCCAGATGGAAAATCCAAAATCTAGAGGTAAAGCCCATCATCTAGAGGTAAAGCCAGATATCTAGGGGTAAAGCCCAACATCTAGAGGAAAAGCCAAATATATAGATTTAAAACCCAAAATCTAGAGGTAAAGACCAATATCTAGACGTAAAGCCCAAAATCTAGATGTAAAGCCCAACTTCTAGATCTAAAGCCTAACTTCTAGAGGTAAAGTCCAAAATATAGAGGTAAAGCCCAAGACCTAGTGGTAGAGCCCAAAATCTAGAAATAAAGCCCAACATCTAGACGTAAAGCCAGATATCTAGAGGTAAAGCCCAACATCTAGAGGAAAAGCCAAATATATAGATTTTAAACCCAAAATCTAGAGGTAAAGCCCAATATCTAGACGTAAAGACCAATATCTAGATGTAAAGCCCAACTTCTAGATCTAAAGCCCAAATATATAGATGTAGAGCCCAACTTCTAAATCTAAAGCCCAACATCTAGAGGTAAAGCCCAATATTTAGAGTTTAAGCCCATCATTTAGAGGTAAAGCCCAAAATCTAGATGTAAAGCCCAACTTCTAGAGGTAAAGCCCACCATCTAGTCCTACAGCCCAATGTCTGCAGGTAAAGCATAACTTACAGAGGTAAAGGCAAACATCTAGATGTAAAACCCAAACTCTAGAGGTAAAGCCCAACATATAGGGGTATAGCCCAAATTCTAGAGATAAAGTCCAACGTCTAGATGTAATCCCAACATCTAGAGGTAAAGCCTAACATCTAGAGGTGAAGCACAGCATATAGAGGTATAACCCAACATGTAGAGATAAAGACCAACATCTAAATGTAAAGCAAAACATCTAGATGTAAAACCCTACATCTAGAGGTAAAGTCCAATATCTAGACTTAAAGACCAACATCTGGAGGTAAAGTCCAATGTCTGAAGGTAATGACCAACTTCTAGAGCTAAAAACCCAAATCTAGATTTAAACCCCAACATCTAGAGATAAAGCCCAACTTCTAGATCTAAGCCCCACATCTAGAGGGAAAGTCCAGAATCTAGAGGTAAAGCCTAACATCTAGAGGTGAATTCCACCATCAAGTGTTAAGGCCCGACATCTACAGTTAAAGCCAAACATATTGATGCAACCCCCAACTTCTAGAGGTAAGGCCCAAAATCTAGAGGTAAAGCCCAACTTCTAGAGGTAAAGTCAAAAATCTAGAGGTAAAGCCCAAGACCTAGTGGTAGAGCCCAAAATCTAGAGGTAAAGCCCAACACCTAGACGTAAAGCCAGATATCTAGGGGTAAAGCCCAACATCTAGAGGAAAAGCCAAATATATAGATTTAAAACCCAAAATCTAGAGGTAAAGACCAATATCTAGACGTAAAGCCCAAAATCTAGATGTAAAGCCCAAAATATAGAGATAAAGCCCAACATCTAGAGCTAAAGTTGAACGTCTTGAGGTAAAGCCAAAGTCTAGAGGTAAAGCCCAATTCTAGAGGTAAAGTCCAAAATCTAGAGCTAAAGCCACACATCTAGAAGTAAAGCCATATATCTAGAGGTAAAGCCCAACATCTATAGGAAAAGCCAAATATATAGATTTAAACCCCAAAATCTAGCGATAAAGCCCAACATCTAAATGTAAAGCAAAACATCTAGATGTAAAACCCGACATCTAGAGGTAAAGACCAACATCTAGAGGAAAAGCCAAATATATAGATTTAAATCCCAAAATCTAGAGGTAAAGTCCAATATCGAGAGGTAAAGCCCAAAATCTAGATGTAAAGCCCAACTTCTAGATCTAAAGCCTAACTTCTAGAGGTAAAGTCCAAAATCTAGAGGTAAAGCCCAACACCTAGAGGTAGAGCCCAAAATCTAGAGGTAAAGCCCAACACCTAGACGTAAAGCCAGATATCTAGGGGTAAAGCCCAACATCTAGAGGAAAAGACAAATATATAGATTTAAAACCCAAAATCTAGAGGTAAAGCCCAATATCTAGACGTAAAGCCCAAAATCTAGAGGTAAAGCCCAACATCTAGAGTTAAAGTTGAACGTCTTGAGGTAAAGCCAAAGTCTAGAGGTAAAGCCCAACTTCTAGAGGTAAAGTCCAAAATCTACAGGTAAAGCCCAACATCTAGAGGTAAAGCCAGATATCTAGAGGTAAAGCCCAACATCTAGAGGAAAAGCCAAATATATAGGTTTAAAACCCAACATCTAGAGATAAAGTCCAACATCTAAATGTAAAGCAAAACTTCTAGATGTAAAACCCGACATCTAGAGGTAAAGTCCTATATCTAGACTTAAAGACCAACATCCAGAGGTAAAACTCAACATCTAGAGGTAAAGCCCAATGTCTGGAGTTAAAGCCCAGATTCTAGAGAGAAGCCAAAAATCCAGATGGAAAATCCAAAATCTAGAGGTAAAGCCCATCATCTAGAGGTAAAGCCAGATATCTAGGGGTAAAGCCCAACATCTAGAGGAAAAGCCAAATATATAGATTTAAAACCCAAAATCTAGAGGTAAAGACCAATATCTAGACGTAAAGCCCAAAATCTAGATGTAAAGCCCAACTTCTAGATCTAAAGCCTAACTTCTAGAGGTAAAGTCCAAAATATAGAGGTAAAGCCCAAGACCTAGTGGTAGAGCCCAAAATCTAGAAATAAAGCCCAACATCTAGACGTAAAGCCAGATATCTAGAGGTAAAGCCCAACATCTAGAGGAAAAGCCAAATATATAGATTTTAAACCCAAAATCTAGAGGTAAAGCCCAATATCTAGACGTAAAGACCAATATCTAGATGTAAAGCCCAACTTCTAGATCTAAAGCCCAAATATATAGATGTAGAGCCCAACTTCTAAATCTAAAGCCCAACATCTAGAGGTAAAGCCCAATATTTAGAGTTTAAGCCCATCATTTAGAGGTAAAGCCCAAAATCTAGATGTAAAGCCCAACTTCTAGAGGTAAAGCCCACCATCTAGTCCTACAGCCCAATGTCTGCAGGTAAAGCATAACTTACAGAGGTAAAGGCAAACATCTAGATGTAAAACCCAAACTCTAGAGGTAAAGCCCAACATATAGGGGTATAGCCCAAATTCTAGAGATAAAGTCCAACGTCTAGATGTAATCCCAACATCTAGAGGTAAAGCCTAACATCTAGAGGTGAAGCACAGCATATAGAGGTATAACCCAACATGTAGAGATAAAGACCAACATCTAAATGTAAAGCAAAACATCTAGATGTAAAACCCTACATCTAGAGGTAAAGTCCAATATCTAGACTTAAAGACCAACATCTGGAGGTAAAGTCCAATGTCTGAAGGTAATGACCAACTTCTAGAGCTAAAAACCCAAATCTAGATTTAAACCCCAACATCTAGAGATAAAGCCCAACTTCTAGATCTAAGCCCCACATCTAGAGGGAAAGTCCAGAATCTAGAGGTAAAGCCTAACATCTAGAGGTGAATTCCACCATCAAGTGTTAAGGCCCGACATCTACAGTTAAAGCCAAACATATTGATGCAACCCCCAACTTCTAGAGGTAAGGCCCAAAATCTAGAGGTAAAGCCCAACTTCTAGAGGTAAAGTCAAAAATCTAGAGGTAAAGCCCAAGACCTAGTGGTAGAGCCCAAAATCTAGAGGTAAAGCCCAACACCTAGACGTAAAGCCAGATATCTAGGGGTAAAGCCCAACATCTAGAGGAAAAGCCAAATATATAGATTTAAAACCCAAAATCTAGAGGTAAAGACCAATATCTAGACGTAAAGCCCAAAATCTAGATGTAAAGCCCAAAATATAAAGCCCACCATCTAGAGCTAAAGTTGAACGTCTTGAGGTAAAGCCAAAGTCTAGAGGTAAAGCCCAATTCTAGAGGTAAAGTCCAAAATCTAGAGCTAAAGCCACACATCTAGAAGTAAAGCCATATATCTAGAGGTAAAGCCCAACATCTATAGGAAAAGCCAAATATATAGATTTAAACCCCAAAATCTAGCGATAAAGCCCAACATCTAAATGTAAAGCAAAACATCTAGATGTAAAACCCGACATCTAGAGGTAAAGACCAACATCTAGAGGAAAAGCCAAATATATAGATTTAAATCCCAAAATCTAGAGGTAAAGTCCAATATCGAGAGGTAAAGCCCAAAATCTAGATGTAAAGCCCAACTTCTAGATCTAAAGCCTAACTTCTAGAGGTAAAGTCCAAAATCTAGAGGTAAAGCCCAACACCTAGACGTAAAGCCAGATATCTAGGGGTAAAGCCCAACATCTAGAGGAAAAGACAAATATATAGATTTAAAACCCAAAATCTAGAGGTAAAGCCCAATATCTAGACGTAAAGCCCAAAATCTAGAGGTAAAGCCCAACATCTAGAGTTAAAGTTGAACGTCTTGAGGTAAAGCCAAAGTCTAGAGGTAAAGCCCAACTTCTAGAGGTAAAGTCCAAAATCTACAGGTAAAGCCCAACATCTAGAGGTAAAGCCAGATATCTAGAGGTAAAGCCCAACATCTAGAGGAAAAGCCAAATATATAGGTTTAAAACCCAACATCTAGAGATAAAGTCCAACATCTAAATGTAAAGCAAAACTTCTAGATGTAAAACCCGACATCTAGAGGTAAAGTCCTATATCTAGACTTAAAGACCAACATCCAGAGGTAAAACTCAACATCTAGAGGTAAAGCCCAATGTCTGGAGTTAAAGCCCAGATTCTAGAGAGAAGCCAAAAATCCAGATGGAAAATCCAAAATCTAGAGGTAAAGCCCATCATCTAGAGGTAAAGCCAGATATCTAGGGGTAAAGCCCAACATCTAGAGGAAAAGCCAAATATATAGATTTAAAACCCAAAATCTAGAGGTAAAGACCAATATCTAGACGTAAAGCCCAAAATCTAGATGTAAAGCCCAACTTCTAGATCTAAAGCCTAACTTCTAGAGGTAAAGTCCAAAATATAGAGGTAAAGCCCAAGACCTAGTGGTAGAGCCCAAAATCTAGAAATAAAGCCCAACATCTAGACGTAAAGCCAGATATCTAGAGGTAAAGCCCAACATCTAGAGGAAAAGCCAAATATATAGATTTTAAACCCAAAATCTAGAGGTAAAGCCCAATATCTAGACGTAAAGACCAATATCTAGATGTAAAGCCCAACTTCTAGATCTAAAGCCCAAATATATAGATGTAGAGCCCAACTTCTAAATCTAAAGCCCAACATCTAGAGGTAAAGCCCAATATTTAGAGTTTAAGCCCATCATTTAGAGGTAAAGCCCAAAATCTAGATGTAAAGCCCAACTTCTAGAGGTAAAGCCCACCATCTAGTCCTACAGCCCAATGTCTGCAGGTAAAGCATAACTTACAGAGGTAAAGGCAAACATCTAGATGTAAAACCCAAACTCTAGAGGTAAAGCCCAACATATAGGGGTATAGCCCAAATTCTAGAGATAAAGTCCAACGTCTAGATGTAATCCCAACATCTAGAGGTAAAGCCTAACATCTAGAGGTGAAGCACAGCATATAGAGGTATAACCCAACATGTAGAGATAAAGACCAACATCTAAATGTAAAGCAAAACATCTAGATGTAAAACCCTACATCTAGAGGTAAAGTCCAATATCTAGACTTAAAGACCAACATCTGGAGGTAAAGTCCAATGTCTGAAGGTAATGACCAACTTCTAGAGCTAAAAACCCAAATCTAGATTTAAACCCCAACATCTAGAGATAAAGCCCAACTTCTAGATCTAAGCCCCACATCTAGAGGGAAAGTCCAGAATCTAGAGGTAAAGCCTAACATCTAGAGGTGAATTCCACCATCAAGTGTTAAGGCCCGACATCTACAGTTAAAGCCAAACATATTGATGCAACCCCCAACTTCTAGAGGTAAGGCCCAAAATCTAGAGGTAAAGCCCAACTTCTAGAGGTAAAGTCAAAAATCTAGAGGTAAAGCCCAAGACCTAGTGGTAGAGCCCAAAATCTAGAGGTAAAGCCCAACACCTAGACGTAAAGCCAGATATCTAGGGGTAAAGCCCAACATCTAGAGGAAAAGCCAAATATATAGATTTAAAACCCAAAATCTAGAGGTAAAGACCAATATCTAGACGTAAAGCCCAAAATCTAGATGTAAAGCCCAAAATATAGAGATAAAGCCCAACATCTAGAGCTAAAGTTGAACGTCTTGAGGTAAAGCCAAAGTCTAGAGGTAAAGCCCAATTCTAGAGGTAAAGTCCAACATCTAGAGCTAAAGCCACACATCTAGAAGTAAAGCCATATATCTAGAGGTAAAGCCCAACATCTATAGGAAAAGGCAAATATATAGATTTAAACCCCAAAATCTAGCGATAAAGCCCAACATCTAAATGTAAAGCAAAACATCTAGATGTAAAACCCGACATCTAGAGGTAAAGACCAACATCTAGAGGAAAAGCCAAATATATAGATTTAAATCCCAAAATCTAGAGGTAAAGTCCAATATCGAGAGGTAAAGCCCAAAATCTAGATGTAAAGCCCAACTTCTAGATCTAAAGCCTAACTTCTAGAGGTAAAGTCCAAAATCTAGAGGTAAAGCCCAAGACCTAGTGGTAGAGCCCAAAATCTAGAGGTAAAGACCAACATCTAGACGTAAAGCCAGATATCTAGAGGTAAAGCCCAACATCTAGAGGAAAAGCCAAATATATAGATTTAAAACCCAAAATCTAGAGAGAAAGCCCAACATCTAAATGTAAAGCAAAACATCTAGATGTAAAACCCTACATCTAGAGGTAAAGTCCAATATCTAGACTTAAAGACCAACATCTAGAGGTAAAACCCAACATCTTGAGGTAAAGCCCAATGTCTGGAGGTACAGCCCAGATTCTAGAGAGAAGCCAAAAATCCAGATGGAAAACCCAAAATCTAGTGTTAAAGCCCAACATCTAGAGGTAAAGCCCAGAATCTAGAGGTAAAGCCTAATATCTAGAGGTGAATTCTTAAATCAAGTCTTAAGACCCGACATGTACAGTTAAAGCCAAACATATAGATGTAACCCCCAACTTCTAGAGGTAAGGCCCAAAATCTATATGTAAAGCCCAACTTCTAGATGTAAAGCCGAATATATAAAGCGCATCATTTAGAGTAAAGCCCAAAATCTAGAGTTAAAGCCCAACATCTAGAGGTAAAGCCCAGAATCTAGATGTAAAGCCTAACATCTAGAGGTAAAGCCGAACGTCTTGAGGTAAAGACAAATATATAGATTTAAAACCCAACATCTAGAGGTAAAGCCCAATATCTAGACGTAAAGCCCAACATCTAGAGGAAAAGTCCAAATTCTGGAGGCAAAGCCCAACACCTAGAGGTAGAGCCCAAAATCTAGAGGTAAAGCAACATCTAGATTTAAAGCCAGATATCTAGAGGCAAAGCCCAACATCTAGAGGAAAAGCCAAATATATAGATTTATAACCCAAAATATAGAGGTAAAGCCCGATATTTAGACATAAAGACCAAAATCTAGATGTAAAGCCCAACTTCTAGATCTAAAGCCTAAAATCTAGATGTAAAGCCAAACTTCTAGAGGTAAAGCTGAATATATATATCGCATCATTTAGAGTAAAGCCCAAAATCTAGAGTTGAAGCCCCACATCTAGAGGGAAAGCCCAGAATCTAGATGTAAAGCCTAACATCTAGAGGTGAATTCCAAAATCAAGTGTTAAGGCCCGACATCTACAGTTAAAGCCAATCATATAGATGCAACCCCACACTTCTAGAGGTAAGGCCCAAAATCTAGAGGTAGAGCCCAACTTCTAGAGGAAAAGTCCAAATTCTAGAGGTAAAGCCCAAGACCTAGTGGTAGAGCCTAAAATCTAGAGGTAAAGCCATACATCTAGACGTAAAGCCAGATATCTGACGGTAAAACCCAAAATCTAGAGGTAAAGCCCAACATCTAAATGTAAAGCAAAACATCTAGATGTAAAACCCGACATCTAGAGGTAAAGTCCAATATCTAGACTTAAAGACCAACATCTAGAGGTAAAACCCAAGATCTAGAGGTAAAGCCCAACATCTGGAGGTAAAGCCCAGATTCTAGAGAGAAGCCAAAAATCCAGATGGAAAACCCAAAATCTAGAGGTAAAGCCCAACATCTAGAGAAAAAGCCAAATATATAGATTTAAAACCCAAAATCGAGAGGTAAAGACCAATATCTAGACATGAAGCCCAAAATCTAGATGTAAAGCCCAACTTCTAGATCTAAAGCCCAACATCTACAGGTAAAGCCTAACATCTAGTGGTGAATTCCAAATCTAGTGTTAAGGCCCGACATCTACAGTTAAAGGCAAACATATAGATGTAAACCCCAACTTCTAGAGGTAAGGCCCAAAATCTAGAGGTAAAGCCAAAGTCTAGAATTAAAGCCCAACTTCTAGAGGTAAAGACAAATATATAGATTTAAAACCCAACATCTAGAGGTAAAGCCCAATATCTAGACGTAAAGCCCAACTTCTAGAGGAAAAGTCCAAATTCTAGAGGCAAAGCCCAACACCTAGAGGTAGAGCCCAAAATCTAGAGGTAAAGGAACATCTAGAGGTAAAGCCAGATATCTAGAGGTAAAGCCCAACATCTAGAGGAAAAGCCAAATATATAGATTTATAAACCAAAATATAGAGGTAAAGCCCGATATCTAGACGTAAAGACCAAAATCTAGATGTAAAGCCCAACTTCTAGAGGTAAAGCCGAATATATAAAGCGCATCATTTAGAGTAAAGCCCAAAATCTAGAGTTGAAGCCCCACATCTAGAGGGAAAGCCCAGAATCTAGATGTAAAGCCTAACATCTAGAGGTGAATTCCAAAATCAAGTGTTAAGGCCCGACATCTACAGTTAAAGCCAAACATATAGATGCAACCCCCAACTTCTAGAGGTAAGGCCCAAAATCTAGAGGTAAAGCCCAACTTCTAGAGGTAAAGACCCAAATCTAGAGTTAAAGCCCAAGACCTAGTGGTAGAGCCCAAAATCTAGAGGTAAAGCCCAACATCTAGACGTAAAGCCAGATACCTAGGGGTAAAGCCCAACATCTAGAGGAAAAGCCAAATATATAGATTTAAAACGCAAAATCTAGAGGTAAAGACCAATATCTAGATGTAAAGCCCAACTCCAAATCTAAAGCCCAAAATCTAGATGTAAAGCCCAACTTCTAGAGGTAAAGGCGAGTATCTAGAGTTAAAAAACAACATCTAGAGGGAAAGCCCAGAATCCAGAGGTAAAGCCGAACATCTAGAGGTGAATTCCAAAATCAAGTGTTAAGGCCCGACATCTATAGTTAAATCCAAACATATAGATGTAACCCCCAACTTCGAGACGTAAGGCCCAAAAACTAGAGGTAAAGCGCAATATCTAGAGGTAAAGCCGAACATCTTGAGGTAAAGCCCAAAGTCTAGATGTAAAGCCCAACTTCTAGAGGTAAAGTCCAAAATCTAGAGGTAAAGATCAAGACCTAGTGGTAGAGCCCAAAATGTAGAGGTAAAGCCCAACATCTATAGGAAAAGCCAAATATATAGATTTAAAACCCAAAATCTAGAGATAAAGCCCAACATCTAAATGTAAAGCAAAATATCCAGATGTAAAACCCGACATCTAGAGGTAAAGTCAATATCTAGACTTAAAGACCAACATCTAGAGGTAAAACCCAAGATCTAGAGGTAAAGCCCAACATCTGGAGGTAAACCCAGATTTTAGAGAGAAGCCAAAAATCCAGATGGAAAACCCAAAATCTAGAGGTAAAGCCCAACATCTAAATGTAAAGCAAAACATCTAGATGTAAAGCCCAACTTCTAGATCTAAAGCCCAACATCTAGAGGTAAAGCCTAACATCTAGTGGTGAATTCCAAAATATAGTGTTAAGGCCCGACATCTACAGTTAAAGGCAAACATATAGATGTAAACCCCAACTTCTAGAGGTAAGGCCCAAAATCTAGAGGTAAAGCCAAATTCTAGAATTAAAGCCCAACTTCTAGAGGTAAAGACAAATATATAGATTTAAAACCCAACATCTAGAGGTAAAGCCCAATATCTAGACGTAAAGCCCAACTTCTAGAAGAAAAGTCCAAATTCTAGAGGCAAAGCCCAACACCTAGAGGTAGAGCCCAAAATCTAGAGGTAAAGGAACATCTAGAGGTAAAGCCAGATATCTAGAGGTAAAGCCCAACATCTAGAGGAAAAGCCAAATATATAGATTTAAAACCCAAAATCTAGAGATAAAGCCCAACATCTAAATGTAAAGCAAAACATCTAGATGTAAAACCCGACATCTAGAGGTAAAGTCCAATATCTAGACTTAAAGACCAACATCTAGAGGTAAAACCCAACATCTTGAGGTAAAGCCCAACGTCTGGAGGTACAGCCCAGATTCTAGAGAGAAGCCAAAAATCCAGATGGAAAACCCAAAATCTAGTGTTAAAGCCCAACATCTAGAGGTAAAGCCCAGAATCTAGAGGTAAAGCCTAATATCTAGAGGTGAATTCTTAAATCTAGTCTTAAGGCCCGACATCTACAGTTAAAGCCAAAGATATAGATGTAACCCCCAACTTCTAGAGGTAAGGCCCAAAATCTAGATGTAAAGCCCAACTTCTAGATGTAAAGCCTAACATCTAGAGGTGAATTCCAAAATCAAGTGTTAAGGACCGAAATCTATAGTTAAAGCCAAACATATAGATGCAACCCCCAACTTCTAGAGGTAAGGCCCAAAATCTAGAGGTAAAGCCCAACTTCTAGAGGTAAAGTCCAAAATCTAGAGGTAAAGCCCAAGACCTAGTGGTAGAGCCCAAAATGTAGAGGTAAAGCCCAACATCTATAGGAAAAGCCAAATATATAGATTTAAAACCCAAAATCTAGAGATAAAGCCCAAAATCTAAATGTAAAGCAAAACATCTAGATGTAAAACCCGACATCTAGAGGTAAAGTCCAATATCTAGACTTAAAGTCCAACATCTAGATGTAAAACCCAAGATCTAGAGGTAAAGCCCAACATCTGGAGGTAAAGCCCAGATTCTAGAGAGAAGCCAAAAATCCAGATGGAAAACCCAAAATCTAGAGGTAAAGCCCAACATCTACAGGTAAATCCAGATATCTAGGGGTAAAGCCCAACATCTAGAGGAAAATCCAAATATATAGATTTAAAAACCAAAATCTAGAGGTAAAGCCCAATATCTAGACCTAAAGCCCAAAATCTAGATGTAAAGCCCAAATTCTAGATTTAACGCCCAAAATCTAGAGATAAAGACCAATATCTAGAGGTAAAACCCAACATCTAGAGGTAAAGCCAGATATCTAGAGGTAAAGCCCAACATCTAGAGGAAAAGCAAAATATATAGATTTCAAACCCAAATTCTAGAGTTAAATCCCAACATCTAGAGGTAAATCCCAAAGTCTAGATGTAAAGCTCAACTTCCAGATTTAAAGTCAAAAATCTAAATGTAAATACCAATACCTAGAGGTAGAGCCCAAAATGTAGAGGTAAAGCCCAACATCTAGACGTAAAGCCAGATATCTAGAGGTAAAGCCCAACATCTAGAGGAAAAGCAAAATATATAGATTTCAAACCCAAATTCTAGAGTTATATCCCAACATCTAGGGGTAAACCCCAACTTCCAGAGTTAAAGTCCAAAATCTAGAGGTAAACACCAATACCTAGAGTTAGAGCCCAAAATCTAGAGATATGCCAAATATATAGATTTAAAACCCAAATTCTAGAGATAAAGCCGAACATCTAAATGTAAAGCAAAACATCTAGATGTAATCCAAACATCTAGAGGTAAAGCCTAACACCTAGAGGTGAAGCACAACATATAGAGGTATAACCCAACATCTAGAGATAAAGACCAACATCTAAATGTAAAGCAAAACATCTAGATGTAAACCCCTACATTTAGAGGTAAAGCCCAACGTCTGGAGGTAAAGCCCAGATTCTAGAGAGAAGCCAAAAATCCAGATGGAAAACCCAAAATCTAGAGGTAAAGCCCAACATCTACAGGAAAATCCAGATATCTAGGGGTAAAGCCCAACATCTAGAGGAAAATCCAAATATATAGATATAAAACCCTAAATCTAGAGGTAAAGCCCAATATCTAGACGTAAAGCCCAAAATCTCGATGAAAAGCACAACTTCTAGATCTAAAGCCCAACATCTAGAGGTAAAGACCAATAGCTAGAGGTAAAACCCAACATCTAGAGGTAAAGCCAGATATCTAGAGGTAAAGCCCAACGTCTGGAGGTAAAGCCCATCATCTAGTCCTACAGCCCAATGTCTGCAGGTAAAGCCCAACTTACAGAGGTGAAGGCAAACATCTAGATGTAAAACCCCAAATCTAGAGGTAAAGCCCAACATCTAGAGGAAAAGCCAAATATATATATATTTAAAACCCAAAATCTAGAGGTAAAGCCCAACATCTAGAGGTAAAGACAGATATCTAGGGGTAAAGCCCAACATCTAGAGGAAAAGCCAAATATATAGATTTAAAATCCAAAATCTAGAGGTAAAGCCCAATATCTAGACGTAAAGCCCAAAGTCTAGAGTTAAAGCCCAACTTCTAGAGGTAAAGCCCAAAATCTAGATGTAAAGCCCAAATTCTAGATCTAACGCCCAAAATCTAGAGGTAAAGACCAATATCTAGAGGTAAAACCCAACATCTAGAGGTAAAGCCAGATATCTAGAGGTAAAGCCCAACATCTAGAGGGAAAGCCCACAATCTAGATGTAAAGCCTAACATCTAGAGGTGAATACCAAAATCAAGTGTTAAGGCCTGACATCTACAGTTAAATCCAACCATATAGATATAACCCCCAACTTCTAGAGGTAAGGCCCAAAATCTAGAGGTAAAGCCCAACAGCTAGAGTTAAAGCCGAACGTCTTGAGGTAAAGCCCAAAGTCTAGAGTTAAAGCTCAACTTCTAGAGGTATGGCCCAACATCTAGACGTAAAGCCAGATATCTGACGGTAAAGCCCAACATCTAGAGGAAGAGCCAAATATATAGATTTAAAACCCAAAATCTAGAGATAAAGCCGAACATCTAAATGTAAAGCAAAACATCTAGATGTAATCCAAACATCTAGAGGTAAAGCCTAACATCTAGAGATGAAGCACAACATATAGAGGTATAACCCAACATCTAGAGATAAAGACCAACATCTAAATGTAAAGCATAACATCTAGATGTAAAACCCTACATCTAGAGGTAAAGTCCAATATCTAGACCTAAAGACCAACATCTAGAGGTAAAACCCAACATCTAGTGGTAAAGCTCAACGTCTGGAGGTAAAGCCCAGATTCTAGAGAGAAGCCAAAAATCCAGATGGAAAACCCAAAATCTAGAGGTAAAGCCCAACATCTACGGGTAAATCCAGATATGTAGGGGTGAAGCCCAACATCTAGAGGAAAAGCCAAATATATAGATATAAAACCCAAAATCTAGAGGTAAAGCCCAATATCTAGACGTAAAGCCCAAAATCTAGATGTAAAGCACAAATTCTAGATCGAAAGCCCAACATCTAGAGGTGAAGACCAATATCTAGAGGTAAAACCCAACATCGAGACGTAAAGCCAGATATCTAGAGGTAAAGCCCAACATCTAGAGGAAAAGCAAAATATATAGATTTCAAACCCAATTTCTAGAGTTAAATCCCAACATCTAGGGGTAAAGCCCAAAATCTAGATGTAAAGCTCAACTTCCAGATTTAAAGTCAAAAATCTAAATGTAAATACCAATACCTAGAGGTAGAGCTTAAAATGTAGAGGTAAAGCCCAACACCTAGATATAAAGCCAGATATATAGATCTAAACCCCAAAATCTAGAGGTGAAGCCCAATATCTAGACGTAAAGCCCAAAATCTAGATGTAAAGCCCAATTTCTAGAGGTAAAGCCCATCATCTAGAACTACAGCCCAATGTCTGCAGGTAAAGCCCAACTTACACAGGTGAAGGCAAACATCTAGATGTAAAACCCAAAATCTAGAGGTAAAGCCCAACATCTAGAGGAAAAGCCAAATATATAGATTTAAAACCCAAAATCTAGAGGTAAAGCCCAATATCTAGACGTAAAGCCCAAAGTCTAGATGTAAAGCCCAACTTCTAGATCTAAAGACCAAAATCTAGATGTAAAGCCCAAATTCTAGATCTAACACCCAAAATCTAGAAGTAAAGACCAATATCTAGAGGTAAAACCCAACATCTACAGGTAAAGCCAGATATCTAGAGGTAAAGCCCAACATCTAGAGGAAAAGCAAAATATATAGATTTCAAACCCAAATTCTAGAGTTAAATCCCAACATCTAGAGGTAAAGCCCAACTTCCAGAGTTAAAGTCCAAAATCTAGAGGTAAACACCAATACCTAGAGTTAGAGCCCAAAATCTAGAGATAAAGCCCAACATCTAGAGATAAAGCCATATATATTAATTTAAAATCCAAAATCTGGAGGTAAAGCCCAACATCTAGAGCTAAAGCCCCAAATCTAGATGTAAAGCCCAATTGCTAGATCTAAAGCCAAATACTCTAGAGGTAAAGCCCAACATGTAGAGGTAAAGACTAAGATCTAGAGGTGAATTCCAATATCTAGTGTTAAAGGCCGACACCTACAGTTAAAGCCAAACATCTAGATGTAAAACCCAACTTCTAGAGGTAAAGCCGAATATCTAGATTTAAAGCGCATCCTTTAGAGTAAAGCCCAAAATCTAGAGTTAAAGCCCAACATCTAGAGGGAAAGCCCAGAATCTAGATGTAAAGCCTAACATCTAGAGGTGAATTCCAAAATCAAGTGTTAAGGCCTGACATCTACAGTTAAATCCAACCATATAGATATAACCCCCAACTTCTAGAGTTAAGGCCCAAAATCTAGAGGTAAAGCCCAACAGCTAGAGTTAAAGCCGAACGTCTTGAGGTAAAGCCCAAAGTCTAGAGTTAAAGCCCAACTTCTAGAGGTAAAGCCAGATATATAGATTTAAAACCCAAAATCTAGAGATAAAGCCGAACATCTAAATGTAAAGCAAAACATGTAGATGTAATCCAAACATCTAGAGGTAAAGCCTAACATCTAGAGGTGAAGCACAACATATAGAGGTATAACCCAACATCTAGAGATAAAGACCAACATCTAAATGTAAAGCAAAACATCTAGATGTAAAACCCAACATCTAGAGATAAAGACCAACATCTAAATGTAAAGCAAAACATCTAGATGTAAAACCCTACATCTAGAGGTAAAGTCCAATATCTAGACCTAAAGACCAACCTCTAGAGGTAAAACCCAACATCTAGTGGTAAAGCCCAACGTCTGGAGGTAAAGCCCAGATTCTAGAGAGAAGCCAAAAATCCAGATGGAAAACCCAAAATCTAGAGGTAAAGCCCAACATCTACAGGTAAATCCAGATATCTAGGGGTAAAGCCCAACATCTAGAGGAAAAGCCAAATATATAGATATAAAACCCAAAATCTAGAGGTAAAGCCCAATATCTAGACGTAAAGCCCAAAATCTAGATGAAAAGCACAACTTCTAGATCTATAGCCCAACATCTAGAGGTAAAGACCAATATTTAGAGTTTAAGCGCATCATTTAGATGTAAAGCCAGATATCTAGAGGTAAAGCCCAACGTCTGGAGGTAAAGCCCATCATCAAGTCCTACAGCCCAATGTCTGCAGGTAAAGCCCAACTTACAGAGGTGAAGGCAAACATCTAGATGTAAAACCCCAAATCTAGAGGTAAAGGCCAACACCTAGAGGAAAAGCCAAATATATAGTTTTAAAACCAAAAATCTAGAGATAAAGCCGAACATCTAACTGTAAAGCAAAACATGTAGATGTAATCTAAACATCTAGAGGTAAAGCCTAACATCTAGAGGTGAAGCACAACATATAGAGGTATAACCCAACATCTAGAGATAAAGACCAACATCTAAATGTAAAGCAAAACATCTAGATGTAAAACCCTACATCTAGAGGTAAAGTCCAATAGCTAGACCTAAAGACCAACATCTAGACGTAAAACCCAACATCTAGAAGTAAATCCACATATCTAGAGGTAAAGCCCAACGTCTGGACGTAAAGCCCATCACCTAGTCCTACGGCCCAATATTTGCAGGTAAAGACCAACTTACAGAGGTGAAGGCAAACATCTAGATGTAAAACCCCAAATCTAGAGGTAAAGCCCAACATCTAGAGGAAAAGCCAGATATCTAGGGGTAAAGGCCAACATCTAGAGGAAAAGCCAAATATATAGATTTAAAACACAAAATCTAGATGTAAAGCCCAATATCAAGACGTAAAGCCCAAAATCTAGATGTAAAGCCCAACTTCTTGATCTAAAGCCCAAAATCTAGATATAAAGCCCAAATTCTAGATCTAACGCCCAAAATCTAGAGATAAAGACCAATATCTAGAGGTAAAACCCAACATCTAGAGGTAAAGCCAGATATCTAGAGATAAAGCCCAACATCTAGAGGAAAAGCAAAATATATAGATTTGAAACCCAAATTCTAGAGTTAAATCCCAACATCTAGAGGTAAATCCCAAAGTCTAGATGTAAAGCTCAACTTCCAGATTTAAAGTCAAAAATCTAAATGTAACTACCAATACCTAGAGGTAGAGCCCAAAATGTAGAGGTAAAGCCCAACATCTAGAGATAAAGCCAGATATATAGATCTAAACCCCAAAATCTAGAGGTGAAGCCCAATATCCAGACGTAAAGCCCAAAATCTAGATGTAAAGCCCAACTTCTAGATCTAAAGCCCAAAATCTAGATGTAAAGACCAACTTCTAAATCTAAAGCCCAACATCTAGAGGTAAAGCCCAATATTTAGAGTTTAAGCGCATCATTTAGAGGTAAAGCCAGATATCTAGAGGTAAAGCCCAACGTCTGGAGGTAAAGCCCATCATCTAGTCCTACAGCCCAATGTCTGCAGGTAAAGCCCAACTTACAGAGGTGAAGGCAAACATCTAGATTTAAAACCGAAAATTGAGTGCTAAAGACCAACATCTAGAGGAAAAGCCAAATATATAGATTTAAAACCCAAAATCTAGAGGTAAAGCCCAATATCTAGACCTAAAGCCCAAAATCTAGATGTAAAGCCCAAATTCTAGCTCTAACACCCAAAATCTAGAGGTAAAGACCAATATCTAGAGGTAAAACCCAACATCTAGAGGTAAAGCCAGATATCTAGAGGTAAAGCCCAACATCTAGAGGAAAAGCAAAATATATAGATTTCAAACCCAAATTCTAGAGTTAAATCCCAACATCTAGAGGTAAAGCCCAACTCCCAGAGTTAAAGTCCAAAATCTAGAGGTAAACACCAATACCTAGAGGTAGAGGCCAAAATCTAGAGATAAAGCCCAACATCTAGAGATAAAGCCCCAAATCTAGATGTAAAGTCCAATTGCTAGATCTAAAGCCAAATACTCTAGAGGTAAAGCCCAACATGTAGAGGTAAAGACTAAGATCTAGAGGTGAATTCCAATATCTAGTGTTAAAGGCCGACACCTACAGTTAAAGCCAAACATCTAGATGTAAAACCCAACTTCTAGAGGTAAAGCCGAATATCTAGAGTTAAAGCGCATCCTTTAGAGTAAAGCCCAAAATCTAGAGGTAAAGCCCAACAGCTAGAGTTAAAGCCGAACGTCTTGAGGTAAAGCTCAAAGTCTAGAGTTAAAGCCCAACTTCTAGAGGTAAAGCCCAACATCTAGAGGTAAAGACCAATAGCTAGAGGTAAAACCCAACATCTAGAGGTAAAGCCAGATATCTAGAGGTAAAGCCCAACGTCTGGAGGTAAAGCCCATCATCTAGTCCTACAGCCCAATGTCTGCAGGTAAAGCCCAACTTACAGAGGTGAAGGCAAACATCTAGATGTAAAACCCCAAATCTAGAGGTAAAGCCCAACATCTAGAGGAAAAGCCAAATATATATAGATTTAAAACCCAAAATCTAGAGGTAAAGCCCAACATCTAGAGGTAAAGCCAGATATCTAGGGGTAAAGGCCAACATCTAGAGGAAAAGCCAAATATATAGATTTAAAACCCAAAATCTAGAATTAAAGCCCAATATCAAGACGTAAAGCCCAAAATCTATATGTAAAGCCCAACTTCTTGATCTAAAGCCCAAAATATAAATGTAAAGACCGACTTCTAAATCTAAAGCCCAACATCTAGAGGTAAAGCCCAATATTTAGAGTTTAAGCGCAGCATTTATAGGTAAAGCCAGATATCTAGAGGTAAAGCCCAACTTCTAGAGGTAAAGCCCATCATCTAGTCCTACAGCCCAATGTCTGCAGGTAAAGCCCAACTTACAGAGGTGAAGGCAAACATCTAGATTTAAAACCCAAAATCTAGAGGTAAAGACCAACATCTAGAGGAAAAGCCAAATATATAGATTTAAAACCCAAAATCTAGAGGTAAAGCCCAATATCTAGACCTAAAGCCCAAAATCTAGATGTAAAGCCCAGCTTCTAGATCTAAAGCCCAAAACCTAGACGTAAAGCCCAAATTCTAGATCTAACACCCAAAATCTAGAGGTAAAGACCAATATCTAGAGGTAAAAACCAACATCTAGAGGTAAAGCCAGATATCTAGAGGTAAAGCCCAACATCTAGAGGAAAAGCAAAATATATAGATTTCAAACCCAAATTCTAGAGTTTGATCCCAACATCTAGATGTAAATCCCAAAGTCTAGATGTAAAGCTCAACTTCCAGATTTAAAGTCAAAAATCTAAATGTAAATACCAATACCTAGAGGTAGAGCCCAAAATGTAGAGGTAAAGCCCAACATCTAGAGATAAAGCCAGATATATAGATCTAAACCCCAAAATCTAGAGGTGAAGCCCAATATCTAGACGTAAAGCCCAAAATCTAGATGTAAAGCCAAAATTCTAGATCTAAAGCCCAAAATATAGATGTAAAGCCCAACTTCTAAATCTAAAACCCAAAATCTAGAGGTAAAGCCCAATATCAAGACGTCAAGCCCAAAATCTAGATGTAAAGCCCAACTTCTTGATCTAAAGCCCAAAATCTAGATGTAAAGCCCAAATTCTAGATCTAACGCCCAAAATCTAGAGATAAAGACCAATATCTAGACGTAAAACCCAACATCTAGAGGTAAAGCCAGATATCTAAGGTAAAGCCCAACATCTAGAGGAAAAGCAAAATATATAGATTTCAAACCCAACTCCCAGAGTTAAAGTTCAAAATCTAGAGGTAAACACCAATACCTAGAGTTAGAGCCCAAAATCTAGAGATAAAGACCAACATCTAGAGATAAAGCCAGATATATAGATTTAAAATCCAAAATCTGGAGGTAAAGCCCAACATCTAGAGCTAAAGCCCCAAATCTAGATGTAAAGCCCAATTGCTAGATCTAAAGCCAAATACTCTAGAGGTAAAGCCCAACATGTAGAGGTAAAGACTAAGATCTAGAGGTGAATTCCAATATCTAGTGTTAAAGGCCGACACCTACAGTTAAAGCCAAACATCTAGATATACAACCCAACTTCTAGAGGTAAAGCCGAATATCTAGAGTTAAAGCGCATCCTTTCGAGTAAAGCCCAAAATCTAGAGTTAAAGCCCAACATCTAGAGGGAAAGCCCAGAATCTAGATGTAAAGCCTAACATCTAGAGGTGAATTCCAAAATCAAGTGTTAAGGCCTGACATCTACAGTTAAATCCAACCATATAGATATAACCCCCAACTTCTAGAGGTAAGGCCCAAAATCTAGAGGGAAAGCCCAACAGCTAGAGTTAAAGCCGAACGTCTTGAGGTAAAGCCCAAAGTCTAGAGTTAAAGCCCAACTTCTAGAGGTAAAGCCCAACTTCCAGAGTTACAGTCCAAAATCTAGAGGTAAACACCAATACCTAGAGTTAGAGCCCAAAATCTAGAGATATGCCAAATATATAGATTTAAAACCCAAAATCTAGAGATAAAGCCGAACATCTAAATGTAAAGCAAAACATCTAGATGTAATCCAAACATCTAGAGGTAAAGCCTAACATCTAGAGGTGAAGCACAACATATAGAGGTATAACATAACATCTAGAGATAAAGACCAACATCTAAATGTAAAGCAAACCATCTAGATGTAAAACCCTACATCTAGAGGTAAAGTCCAATAGCTAGACCTAAAGACCAACATCTAGAGGTAAAACCCAATATCTAGTGGTAAAGCCCAACATCTGGAGGTAAAGCCCAGATTCTAGAGAGAAGCCAAAAATCCAGATGGAAAACCCAAAATCTAGAGGTAAAGCCCAACATCTACAGGTAAATCCAGATATCTAGGGGTAAAGCCCAACATCTAGAGGAAAAGCCAAATATATAGATATAAAACCCAAAATCTAGAGGTAAAGCCCAATATCTAGACGTAAAGCCCAAAATCTAGATGAAAAGCACAACTTCTAGATCTAAAGCCCAACATCTAGAGGTAAAGACCAATAGCTAGAGGTAAAACCCAACATCTAGAGGTAAAGCCAGATATCTAGAGGTAAAGCCCAACGTCTGGAGATAAAGCCCATCATCTAGTCCTACAGCCCAATGTCTGCAGGTAAAGCCCAACTTACAGCGGTGAAGGCAAACATCTAGATGTAAAACCCCAAATCGAGAGGTAAAGCCCAACATCTAGAGGAAAAGCCAAATATATATAGATTTAAAACCCAAAATCTAGAGGTAAAGCCCAACATCTAGAGGTAAAGCCAGATATCTAGGGGTAAAGGCCAACATCTAGAGGAAAAGCCAAATATATAGATTTAAAACCCAAAATCTAGAGGTAAAGCCCAATATCAAGACGTAAAGCCCAAAATCTAGATGTAAAGCCCAACTTCTAGATCTAACGCCCAAAATCTAGAGATAAAGACCAATATCTAGAGGTAAAACCCAACATCTAGAGGTAAAGCCAGATATCTAGAGGTAAAGCCCAACATCTAGAGGAAAAGCAAAATATATAGATTTCAAACCCAAATTCTAGAGTTAAATCCCAACATCTAGAGGTAAATCCCAAAGTCTAGATGTAAAGCTCAACTTCCAGATTTAAAGTCAAAAATCTAAATGTAAATACCAATACCTAGAGGTAGAGCCCAAAATGTAGAGGTAAAGCCCAACATCTAGAGATAAAGCCAGATATATAGATCTAAACCCCAAAATCTAGATGTGAAGCCCAATATCTAGACGTAAAGCCCAAAATCTAGATGTAAAGCCCAACTTCTAGATCTAAAGCCCAACATCTAGAGGTAAAGCCCAATATTTAGAGTTTAAGCGCATCATTTAGAGGTAAAGCCAGATATCTAGAGGTAAAGCCCAACTTCTAGAGGTAAAGCCCATCATCTAGTCCTACAGCCCAATGTCTGCAGGTAAAGCCCAACTTACAGAGGTGAAGGCAAACATCTAGATGTAAAACCCCAAATCTAGAGGTAAAGCCCAACATCTAGAGGAAAAGCCAAATATATAGATTTAAAACCCAAAATCTAGAGGTAAAGGCCAACATCTAGACCTAAAGCCCAAAATCTAGATGTAAAGCCCAAATTCTAGCTCTAACACCCAAAATCTAGAGGTAAAGACCAATATCTAGAGGTAAAACCCAACATCTAGAGGTAAAGCCAGATATCTAGAGGTAAAGCCCAACATCTAGAGGAAAAGCAAAATATATAGATTTCAAACCCAAATTCTAGAGTTAAATCCCAACATCTAGAGGTAAAGCCCAACTCCCAGAGTTAAAGTCCAAAATCTAGAGGTAAACACCAATACCTAGAGTTAGAGCCCAAAATCTAGAGATAAAGCCCAACATCTAGAGATAAAGCCAGATATATAGATTTAAAATCCAAAATGTGGAGGTAAAGCCCAACATCTAGAGCTAAAGCCCCAAATCTAGATGTAAAGCCCAATTGCTAGATCTAAAGCCAAATACTCTAGAGGTAAAGCCCAACATGTAGAGGTAAAGACTAAGATCTAGAGGTGAATTCCAATATCTAGTGTTAAAGGCCGACACCTACAGTTAAAGCCAAACATCTAGATGTAAAACCCAACTTCTAGAGGTAAAGCCGAATATCTAGAGTTAAAGCGCATCCTTTAGAGTAAAGCCCAAAATCTAGAGTTAAAGCCCAACATCTAGAGGGAAAGCCCAGAATCTAGATGTAAAGCCTAACATCTAGAGGTGAATTCCAAAATCAAGTGTTAAGGCCTGACATCTACAGTTAAATCCAACCTATAGATATAACCCCCAACTTCTAGAGGTAAGGCCCAAAATCTAGAGGTAAA
Organism: Leptosomus discolor; assembly: GCF_034619465.1. Taxonomy (NCBI): domain Eukaryota; kingdom Metazoa; phylum Chordata; class Aves; order Leptosomiformes; family Leptosomidae; genus Leptosomus; species Leptosomus discolor. The sequence goes on along the minus strand of NW_028237782.1, from coordinate 2,651,660 downwards.
GCCCAACAGCTAGAGTTAAAGCCGAACGTCTTGAGGTAAAGCCCAAAGTCTAGAGTTAAAGCCCAACTTCTAGAGGTAAAGCCCAACTTCCAGAGTTAAAGTCCAAAATCTAGAGGTAAACACCAATACCTAGAGTTAGAGCCCAAAATCTAGAGATATGCCAAATATATAGATTTAAAACCCAAAATCTAGAGATAAAGCCGAACATCTAAATGTAAAGCAAAACATCTAGATGTAATCCAAACATCTAGAGGTAAAGCCTAACATCTAGAGGTGAAGCACAACATATAAAGGTATAACCCAACATCTAGAGATAAAGACCAACATCTAAATGTAAAGCAAACCATCTAGAAGTAAAACCCTACATCTAGAGGTAAAGTCCAATAGCTAGACCTAAAGACCAACCTCTAGAGGTAAAACCCAACATCTAGTGGTAAAGCCCAACGTCTGGAGGTAAAGCCCAGATTCTAGAGAGAAGCCAAAAATCCAGATGGAAAACCCAAAATCTAGAGGTAAAGCCCAACATCTACAGGTAAATCCAGATATCTAGGGGTAAAGCCCAACATCTAGAGGAAAAGCCAAATATATAGATATAAAACCCAAAATCTAGAGGTAAAGCCCAATATCAAGACGTAAAGCCCAAAATCTAGATGAAAAGCACAACTTCTAGATCTAAAGCCCAACATCTAGAGGTAAAGACCAATAGCTAGAGGTAAAACCCAACATCTAGAGGTAAAGCCAGATATCTAGAGGTAAAGCCCAACGTCTGGAGGTAAAGCCCATCATCTAGTCCTACAGCCCAATGCCTGCAGGTAAAGCCCAACTTACAGAGGTGAAGGCAAACATCTAGATGTAAAACGCCAAATCGAGAAGTAAAGCCCAACATCTAGAGGAAAAGCCAAATAAATATAGATTTAAAACCCAAAATCTAGAGGTAAAGCCCAACATCTAGAGGTAAAGCCAGATATCTAGGGGTAAAGGCCAACATCTAGAGGAAAAGCCAAATATATAGATTTAAAACCCAAAATCTAGAATTAAAGCCCAATATCAAGACGTAAAGCCCAAAATCTAGATGTAAAGCCCAACTTCTTGATCTAAAGCCCAAAATATAAATGTAAAGCCCAACTTCTAAATCTAAAGCCCAACATCTAGAGGTAAAGCCCAATATTTAGAGTTTAAGCGCATCATTTAGAGGTAAAGCCAGATAACTAGAGGTAAAGCCCAACGTCTGGAGGTAAAGCCCATCATCTAGTCCTACAGCCCAATGTCTGCAGGTAAAGCCCAACTTACAGAGGTGAAGGCAAACATGTAGATTTAAAACCCAAAATCTAGAGGTAAAGACCAACATCTAGAGGAAAAGCCAAATATATAGATTTAAAACCCAAAATCTAGAGGTAAAGCCCAATATCTAGACCTAAAGCCCAAAATCTAGATGTAAAGCCCAGCTTCTAGATCTAAAGCCCAAAACCTAGATGTAAAGCCCAAATTCTAGATCTAACACCCAAAATCTAGAGGTAAAGACCAATATCTAGAGGTAAAAACCAACATCTAGAGGTAAAGCCAGATATCTAGAGGTAAAGCCCAACATCTAGAGGAAAAGCAAAATATATAGATTTCAAACCCAAATTCTAGAGTTAAATCCCAACATCTAGAGTTAAATCCCAAAGTCTAGATGTAAAGCTCAACTTCCAGATTTAAAGTCAAAAATCTAAATGTAAATATCAATACCTAGAGGTAGAGCCCAAAATGTAGAGGTAAAGCCCAACATCTAGAGGTAAAGCCAGATATCTAGGGTTAAAGGCCAACATCTAGAGGAAAAGCCAAATATATAGATTTAAAACCCAAAATCTAGAGGTAAAGCTTAATATCAAGACGTAAAGGCCAAAATCTAGATGTAAAGCCCAGCTTCTTGATCTAAAGCCCAAAATCTAGATGTAAAGCACAACTTCTAGGTCTAAAGCCCAAGATCTAGAGATAAAGACCAATATCTAGAGGTAAAACCCAACATCTAGAGGTAAAGCCAGATATCTAGAGGTAAAGCCCAACATCTAGAGGAAAAGCAAAACATATAGATTTCAAACCCAAATTCTAGAGTTAAATCCCAACATCTAGAGGTAAATCCCAAAGTCTAGATGTAAAGCTCAACTTCCAGATTTAAAGTCAAAAATCTAAATGTAAATATCAATACCTAGAGGTAGAGCCCAAAATGTAGAGGTAAAGCCCAACATCTAGAGATAAAGCCAGATATATAGATCTAAACCCCAAAATCTAGAGGTGAAGCCCAATATCTAGACGTAAAGCCCAAAATCTAGATGTAAAGCCCAACTTCTAGATCTAAAGCCCAAAATATAGCTGTAAAGCCCAACTTCTAAATCTAAAGCCCAACATCTAGAGGTAAGGCCCAATATTTAGTGTTTAAGCGCATCATTTAGAGGTAAAGCCCAAAATCTAGATGTAAAGCCCACTTCTAGAGGTAAAGCCCATCATCTAGTCCTACAGCCCAAAGTCTGCAGGTAAAGTCCAACTTACAGAGGTGAAGGCAAACATCTAGATGTAAAACCCAAAATCCAGAGGTAAAGCCCAATATCTAGAGGAAAAGCAAATATATAGATTTAAAACCCAGAATCTAGAGGTAAAGCCCAATATCTAGACCTAAAGCCCAAAATCTAGATGTAAAGCCCAAATTCTAGATCTAACACCCAAAATCTAGAGGTAAAGACCAATATCTAGCGGTAAAACCCAACATCTAGAGGTAAAGCCAGATATCTAGAGGTAAAGCCCAACATCTAGAGGAAAAGCAAAATATATAGATTTCAAACCCAAATTCTAGAGTTCAATCCCAACATCTAGAGGTAAATCCCAACTTCCAGAGTTAAAGTCCAAAATCTAAATGTAAACACCAATACCTAGAGTTAGAGCCCAAAATCTAGAGATAAAGCCCAACATCTAGAGATAAAGCCAGATATATAGATTTAAAATCCAAAATCTGGAGGTAAAGCCCAACATCTAGAGCTAAAGCCCCAAATCTAGATGTAAAGCCCAATTGCTAGATCTAAAGCCAAATACTCTAGAGGTAAAGCCCAACATGTAGAGGTAAAGACTAAGATCTAGAGGTGAATTCCAATATCTAGTGTTAAAGCCTGACACCTACAGTTAAAGCCAAACATCTAGATGTACAACCCAACTTCTAGAGGTAAAGCCGAATATCTAGAGTTAAAGCGCATCCTTTAGAGTAAAGCCCAAAATCTAGAGTTAAAGCCCAACATCTAGAGGGAAAGCCCAGAATCTAGATGTAAAGCCTAACATCTAGAGGTGAATTCCAAAATCAAGTGTTAAGGCCTGACATCTACAGTTAAATCCAACCATATAGATATAACCCCCAACTTCTAGAGGTAAGGCCCAAAATCTAGAGGTAAAGCCCAACAGCTGGAGTTAAAGCCGAACGTCTTGAGGTAAAGCCCAAAGTCTAGAGTTAAAGCCCAACTTCTAGAGGTAAAGCCCAACATCTAGACGTAAAGCCAGATATCTGACGGTAAAGCCCAACATCTAGAGGAAAAGCCAAATATATAGATTTAAAACCCAAAATCTAGAGATAAAGCCGAACATCTAAATGTAAAGCAAAACATCTAGATGTAATCCAAACATCTAGAGGTAAAGCCTAACATCTAGAGGTGAAGCACAACATATAGAGGTATAACCCAACATCAAGAGATAAAGACCAACATCTAAATGTAAAGCAAAACATCTAGATGTAAAACCCTACATCTAGAGGTAAAGTCCAATAGCTAGACCTAAAGACCAACATCTAGAGGTAAAACCCAACATCTAGTGGTAAAGCCCAACGTCTGGAGGTAAAGCCCAGATTCTAGAGAGAAGCCAAAAATCCAGATGGAAAACCCAAAATCTAGAGGTAAAGCCCAACATCTACAGGTAAATCCAGATACCTAGGGGTAAAGCCCAACATCTAGAGGAAAAGCCAAATATATAGATATAAAACCCAAAATCTAGAGGTAAAGCCCAATATCTAGACGTAAAGCCCAAAATCTAGATGAAAAGCACAACTTCTAGATCTAAAGCCCAACATCTAGAGGTAAAGACCAATAGCTAGAGGTAAAACCCAACATCTAGAGGTAAAGCCAGATATCTAGAGGTAAAGCCCAACGTCTGGAGGTAAAGCCCATCATCTAGTCCTACAGCCCAATGTCTGCAGGTAAAGCCCAACTTACAGAGGTGAAGGCAAACATCTAGATGTAAAACCCCAAATCTAGAGGTAAAGCCCAACATCTAGAGGAAAAGCCAAATATATATAGATTTAAAACCCAAAATTTAGAGGTAAAGCCCAACATCTAGAGGTAAAGCCAGATATCTAGGGGTAAAGGCCAACATCTAGAGGAAAAGCCAAATATATAGATTTAAAACCCAAAATCTAGAGGTAAAGCCCAATATCAAGACGTAAAGCCCAAAATCTAGATGTAAAGCCCAAATTCTAGATCTAACGCCCAAAATCTAGAGATAAAGACCAATATCTAGAGGTAAAACCCAACATCTAGAGGTAAAGCCAGATATCTAGAGGTAAAGCCCAACATCTAGAGGAAAAGCAAAATATATAGATTTCAAACCCAAATTCTAGAATTCAATCCCAACATCTAGAGGTAAAGCCGAACTTCCAGAGTTAAAGTCCAAAATCTAGAGGTAAACACAAATACCTAGAGTTAGAGCCCAAAATCTAGAGATAAAGCCCAACATCTAGAGATAAAGCCAGATATATAGATTTAAAATCCAAAATCTGGAGGTAAAGCCCAACATCTAGAGCTAAAGCCAAATACTCTAGAGGTAAAGCCCACATGTAGAGGTAAGGACTAAGATCTAGAGGTGAATTCCAATATTTAGTGTTAAAGCCCGACACCTACATTTAAAGACAAATATCTAGATGTACAACCCAACTTCTAGAGGTAAAGCCCAACATCTAGAGGAAAAGCCAAATATATAGATTTAAAACCCAAAATCTAGAGGTAAAGCCCAACATCTAGAGATAAAGCCAGATATATAGATCTAAACTCCAAAATCTAGAGGTGAAGCCCAATATCTAGACGTAAAGCCCAATATCTAGATGTAAAACCCAACTTCTAGATCTAAAGCCCAAAATATAGATGTAAAGCCCAACTTCTAAATCTAAAGTCCAACATCTAGAGGTAAAGCCCAATATTTAGAGTTTAAGCGCATCATTTAGAGGTAAAGCCCAAAATCTAGATTAAAAGCCCACTTCTAGAGGTAAAGCCCATCATCTAGTCCTACAGCCCAATGTCTGCAGGTAAAGTCCAACTTACATAGGTGAAGGCAAACATCTAGATGTAAAACCCAAAATCCAGAGGTAAAGCCCAACATCTAGAGGAAAAGCAAATATATAGATTTAAAACCCAGAATCTAGAGGTAAAGCCCAATATCTAGACCTAAAGCCCAAAATCTAGATGTAAAGCCCAAATTCTAGATCTAACGCCCAAAATCTAGAGATAAAGACCAATATCTAGAGGTAAAACCCAACATCTAGAGGTAAAGCCAGATATCTAGAGGTAAAGCCCAACATCTAGAGGAAAAGCAAAATATATAGATTTCAAACCCAAATTCTAGAATTCAATCCCAACATCTAGAGGTAAAGCCGAACTTCCAGAGTTAAAGTCCAAAATCTAGAGGTAAACACAAATACCTAGAGTTAGAGCCCAAAATCTAGAGATAAAGCCCAACATCTAGAGATAAAGCCAGATATATAGATTTAAAATCCAAAATCTGGAGGTAAAGCCCAACATCTAGAGCTAAAGCCAAATACTCTAGAGGTAAAGCCCACATGTAGAGGTAAGGACTAAGATCTAGAGGTGAATTCCAATATTTAGTGTTAAAGCCCGACACCTACATTTAAAGACAAATATCTAGATGTACAACCCAACTTCTAGAGGTAAAGCCCAACATCTAGAGGAAAAGCCAAATATATAGATTTAAAACCCAAAATCTAGAGGTAAAGCCCAACATCTAGAGATAAAGCCAGATATATAGATCTAAACTCCAAAATCTAGAGGTGAAGCCCAATATCTAGACGTAAAGCCCAATATCTAGATGTAAAACCCAACTTCTAGATCTAAAGCCCAAAATATAGATGTAAAGCCCAACTTCTAAATCTAAAGTCCAACATCTAGAGGTAAAGCCCAATATTTAGAGTTTAAGCGCATCATTTAGAGGTAAAGCCCAAAATCTAGATTAAAAGCCCACTTCTAGAGGTAAAGCCCATCATCTAGTCCTACAGCCCAATGTCTGCAGGTAAAGTCCAACTTACATAGGTGAAGGCAAACATCTAGATGTAAAACCCAAAATCCAGAGGTAAAGCCCAACATCTAGAGGAAAAGCAAATATATAGATTTAAAACCCAGAATCTAGAGGTAAAGCCCAATATCTAGACCTAAAGCCCAAAATCTAGATGTAAAGCCCAAATTCTAGATCTAACGCCCAAAATCTAGAGGTAAAGACCAATATCTAGAGGTAAAACCCAACATCTAGAGGTAAAGCCAGATATCTAGAGGTAAAGCCCAACATCTAGAGGAAAAGCAAAATATATAGATTTCAAACCCAAATTCTAGAGTTCAATCCCAACATCTAGAGGTAAATCCCAACTTCCAGAGTTAAAGTCCAAAATCTAAATGTAAACACCAATACCTAGAGTTAGAGCCCAAAATCTAGAGATAAAGCCCAACATCTAGAGATAAAGCCAGATATATAGATTTAAAATCCAAAATCTGGAGGTAAAGCCCAACATCTAGAGCTAAAGCCCCAAATCTAGATGTAAAGCCCAATTGCTAGATCTAAAGCCAAATACTCTAGAGGTAAAGCCCAACATGTAGAGGTAAAGACTAAGATCTAGAGGTGAATTCCAATATCTAGTGTTAAAGCCTGACACCTACAGTTAAAGCCAAACATCTAGATGTACAACCCAACTTCTAGAGGTAAAGCCGAATATCTAGAGTTAAAGCGCATCCTTTAGAGTAAAGCCCAAAATCTAGAGTTAAAGCCCAACATCTAGAGGGAAAGCCCAGAATCTAGATGTAAAGCCTAACATCTAGAGGTGAATTCCAAAATCAAGTGTTAAGGCCTGACATCTACAGTTAAATCCAACCATATAGATATAACCCCCAACTTCTAGAGGTAAGGCCCAAAATCTAGAGGTAAAGCCCAACAGCTGGAGTTAAAGCCGAACGTCTTGAGGTAAAGCCCAAAGTCTAGAGTTAAAGCCCAACTTCTAGAGGTAAAGCCCAACATCTAGACGTAAAGCCAGATATCTGACGGTAAAGCCCAACATCTAGAGGAAAAGCCAAATATATAGATTTAAAACCCAAAATCTAGAGATAAAGCCGAACATCTAAATGTAAAGCAAAAAATCTAGATGTAATCCAAACATCTAGAGGTAAAGCCTAACATCTAGAGGTGAAGCACAACATATAGAGGTATAACCCAACATCAAGAGATAAAGACCAACATCTAAATGTAAAGCAAAACATCTAGATGTAAAACCCTACATCTAGAGGTAAAGTCCAATAGCTAGACCTAAAGACCAACATCTAGAGGTAAAACCCAACATCTAGTGGTAAAGCCCAACGTCTGGAGGTAAAGCCCAGATTCTAGAGAGAAGCCAAAAATCCAGATGGAAAACCCAAAATCTAGAGGTAAAGCCCAACATCTACAGGTAAATCCAGATACCTAGGGGTAAAGCCCAACATCTAGAGGAAAAGCCAAATATATAGATATAAAACCCAAAATCTAGAGGTAAAGCCCAATATCTAGACGTAAAGCCCAAAATCTAGATGAAAAGCACAACTTCTAGATCTAAAGCCCAACATCTAGAGGTAAAGACCAATAGCTAGAGGTAAAACCCAACATCTAGAGGTAAAGCCAGATATCTAGAGGTAAAGCCCAACGTCTGGAGGTAAAGCCCATCATCTAGTCCTACAGCCCAATGTCTGCAGGTAAAGCCCAACTTACAGAGGTGAAGGCAAACATCTAGATGTAAAACCCCAAATCTAGAGGTAAAGCCCAACATCTAGAGGAAAAGCCAAATATATATAGATTTAAACCCCAAAATTTAGAGGTAAAGCCCAACATCTAGAGGTAAAGCCAGATATCTAGGGGTAAAGGCCAACATCTAGAGGAAAAGCCAAATATATAGATTTAAAACCCAAAATCTAGAGGTAAAGCCCAATATCAAGACGTAAAGCCCAAAATCTAGATGTAAAGCCCAAATTCTAGATCTAACGCCCAAAATCTAGAGATAAAGACCAATATCTAGAGGTAAAACCCAACATCTAGAGGTAAAGCCAGATATCTAGAGGTAAAGCCTAACATCTAGAGGAAAAGCAAAATATATAGATTTCAAACCCAAATTCTAGAATTCAATCCCAACATCTAGAGGTAAAGCCGAACTTCCAGAGTTAAAGTCCAAAATCTAGAGGTAAACACAAATACCTAGAGTTAGAGCCCAAAATCTAGAGATAAAGCCCAACATCTAGAGATAAAGCCAGATATATAGATTTAAAATCCAAAATCTGGAGGTAAAGCCCAACATCTAGAGCTAAAGCCAAATACTCTAGAGGTAAAGCCCACATGTAGAGGTAAGGACTAAGATCTAGAGGTGAATTCCAATATTTAGTGTTAAAGCCCGACACCTACATTTAAAGACAAATATCTAGATGTACAACCCAACTTCTAGAGGTAAAGCCCAACATCTAGAGGAAAAGCCAAATATATAGATTTAAAACCCAAAATCTAGAGGTAAAGCCCAACATCTAGAGATAAAGCCAGATATATAGATCTAAACTCCAAAATCTAGAGGTGAAGCCCAATATCTAGACGTAAAGCCCAATATCTAGATGTAAAACCCAACTTCTAGATCTAAAGCCCAAAATATAGATGTAAAGCCCAACTTCTAAATCTAAAGTCCAACATCTAGAGGTAAAGCCCAATATTTAGAGTTTAAGCGCATCATTTAGAGGTAAAGCCCAAAATCTAGATTAAAAGCCCACTTCTAGAGGTAAAGCCCATCATCTAGTCCTACAGCCCAATGTCTGCAGGTAAAGTCCAACTTACATAGGTGAAGGCAAACATCTAGATGTAAAACCCAAAATCCAGAGGTAAAGCCCAACATCTAGAGGAAAAGCAAATATATAGATTTAAAACCCAGAATCTAGAGGTAAAGCCCAATATCTAGACCTAAAGCCCAAAATCTAGATGTAAAGCCCAAATTCTAGATCTAACGCCCAAAATCTAGAGATAAAGACCAATATCTAGAGGTAAAACCCAACATCTAGAGGTAAAGCCAGATATCTAGAGGTAAAGCCCAACATCTAGAGGAAAAGCAAAATATATAGATTTCAAACCCAAATTCTAGAATTCAATCCCAACATCTAGAGGTAAAGCCGAACTTCCAGAGTTAAAGTCCAAAATCTAGAGGTAAACACAAATACCTAGAGTTAGAGCCCAAAATCTAGAGATAAAGCCCAACATCTAGAGATAAAGCCAGATATATAGATTTAAAATCCAAAATCTGGAGGTAAAGCCCAACATCTAGAGCTAAAGCCAAATACTCTAGAGGTAAAGCCCACATGTAGAGGTAAGGACTAAGATCTAGAGGTGAATTCCAATATTTAGTGTTAAAGCCCGACACCTACATTTAAAGACAAATATCTAGATGTACAACCCAACTTCTAGAGGTAAAGCCCAACATCTAGAGGAAAAGCCAAATATATAGATTTAAAACCCAAAATCTAGAGGTAAAGCCCAACATCTAGAGATAAAGCCAGATATATAGATCTAAACTCCAAAATCTAGAGGTGAAGCCCAATATCTAGACGTAAAGCCCAATATCTAGATGTAAAACCCAACTTCTAGATCTAAAGCCCAAAATATAGATGTAAAGCCCAACTTCTAAATCTAAAGTCCAACATCTAGAGGTAAAGCCCAATATTTAGAGTTTAAGCGCATCATTTAGAGGTAAAGCCCAAAATCTAGATTAAAAGCCCACTTCTAGAGGTAAAGCCCATCATCTAGTCCTACAGCCCAATGTCTGCAGGTAAAGTCCAACTTACATAGGTGAAGGCAAACATCTAGATGTAAAACCAAAAATCCAGAGGTAAAGCCCAACATCTAGAGGAAAAGCAAATATATAGATTTAAAACCCAGAATCTAGAGGTAAAGCCCAATATCTAGACCTAAAGCCCAAAATCTAGATGTAAAGCCCAAATTCTAGATCTAACGCCCAAAATCTAGAGGTAAAGACCAATATCTAGAGGTAAAACCCAACATCTAGAGGTAAAGCCAGATATCTAGAGGTAAAGCCCAACATCTAGAGGAAAAGCAAAATATATAGATTTCAAACCCAAATTCTAGAGTTCAATCCCAACATCTAGAGGTAAATCCCAACTTCCAGAGTTAAAGTCCAAAATCTAGAGGTAAACACCAATACCTAGAGTTAGAGCCCAAAATCTAGAGATAAAGCCCAACATCTAGAGATAAAGCCAGATATATAGATTTAAAATCCAAAATCTGGAGGTAAAGCCCAACAGCTAGAGGAAAAGCCGAACGTCTTGAGGTAAAGCCCAAAGTCTAGAGTTAAAGCCCAACTTCTAGAGGTAAAGCCCAACATCTAGACGTAAAGCCAGATATCTGACGGTAAAGCCCAACATCTAGAGGAAAAGCCAAATATATAGATTTAAAACCCAAAATCTAGAGATAAAGCCGAACACCTAAATGTAAAGCAAAACATCTAGATGTAATACAAACATCTAGAGGTAAAGCCTAACATCTAGAGGTGAAGCACAACATATAGAGGTATAACCCAACATCTAGAGATAAAGACCAACATCTAAATGTAAAGCAAAACATCTAGATGTAAAACCCTACATCTAGAGGTAAAGTCCAATATCTAGACCTAAAGACCAACATCTAGAGGTAAAACCCAACATCTAGTGGTAAAGCCCAACGTCTGGAGGTAAAGCCCAGATTCTAGAGGGAAGCCAAAAATCCAGATGGAAAACCCAAAATCTAGAGGTAAAGCCCAACAGCTAGAGTTAAAGCCGAACGTCTTGAGGTAAAGCCCAAATTCTAGAGTTAAAGCCCAACTTCTAGAGGTAAAGCCCAACATCTAGACGTAAAGCCAGATATCTAGACGTAAAGCCCAAAATCTAGAGTTAAAGCCCAACATCTAGAGGGAAAGCCCAGAATCTAGATGGAAAGCCTAACATCTAGAGGTGAATTCCAAAATCAAGTGTTAAGGCCTGATATCTACAGTTAAATCCAACCATATAGATATAACCCCCAACTTCTAGAGGTAAGGCCCAAAATCTAGAGGTAAAGCCCAACAGCTGGAGTTAAAGCCGAACGTCTTGAGGTAAAGCCCAAAGTCTAGAGTTAAAGCCCAACTTCTAGAGGTAAAGCCCAACTTCCAGAGTTAAAGTCCAAAATCTAGAGGTAAACACCAATACCTAGAGTTAGAGCCCAACATCTAGAGATATGCCAAATATATAGATTTAAAACCCAAAATCTAGAGATAAAGCCGAACATCTAAATGTAAATCAAAACATCTAGATGTAATCCAAACATCTAGAGGTAAAGCCTAACAACTAGAGGTGAAGCACAACATATAGAGGTATAACCCAACATCTAGAGATAAAGACCAACATCTAAATGTAAAGCAAAACATCTAGATGTAAAACCCTACATCTAGAGGTAAAGTCCAATATCTAGACCTAAAGACCAACATCTAGAGGTAAAACCCAACATCTAGTGGTAAAGCCCAACGTCTGGAGGTAAAGCCCAGATTCTAGAGAGAAGCCAAAAATCCAGATGGAAAACCTAAAATCTAGAAGTAAAGCCCAACATCTACAGGTAAATCCAGATATCTAGGGGTAAAGCCCAACATCTAGAGGAAAAGCCAAATATATAGATTTAAAACCCAAAATCTAGAGGTAAAGCTCAATATCTAGACGTAAAGCCCAAAATCTAGATGAAAAGCCCAACTTCTAGATCTAAAGCCCAACATTTCGAGGTAAAGACCAATATCTAGAGGTAAAACCAAACATCTAGCGGTAAAGCCAGATATCTAGAGGTAAAGCCCAACATCTAGAGGAAAAGCAAAATATATAGATTTCAAACCCAAATTCTAGAGTTAAATCCCAACATCTAGAGGTAAATCCCAAAGTCTAGATGTAAAGCTCAACTTCCAGATTTAAAGTCAAAAATCTAAATGTAAATACCAATACCTAGAGGTAGAGCCCAAAATGTAGAGGTAAAGCCCAACATCTAGAGATAAAGCCAGATATATAGATCTAAACCCCAAAATCTAGAGGTGAAGCCCAATATTAAGATGTAAAGCCCAAAATCTAGATGTAAAGCCCAACTTCTAGATCTAAAGCCGAAAATATAGTTGTAAAGCCCAACTTCTAAATCTAAAACCCAACATCTGGAGGAAAAGCCCAATATTTAGAGTTTAAGCGCATCATTTAGAGGTAAAGCCAGATATCTAGAGGTAAAGCCCAACGTCTGGAGGTAAAGCCCATCATCTAGTCCTACAGCCCAATGTCTGCAGGTAAAGCCCAACTTACAGAGGTGAAGGCAAACATCTAGATGTAAAACCCCAAATCTAGATGTAAAACCTAACATCTAGAGGAAAAGCCAAATATATATATATTTAAAACCCAAAATCTAGAGGTAAAGCCCAACATCTAGAGGTAAAGCCAGATATCTAGAGGTAAAGCCCAACGTCTGGAGGTAAAGCCCATCATCTAGTCCTACAGCCCAATGTCTGCAGGTAAAGCCCAACTTACAGAGGTGAAGGCAAACATCCAAATGTAAAACCCAAAATCTAGAGGAAAAGCCAAATATATAGATTTAAAACCCAAAATCTAGAGGTAAAGCCCAATATCAAGACGTAAAGCCCAAAATCTAGATGTAAAGCACAACTTCTAGATTCAACGCCCAAAATCTAGAGGTAAAGACCAATATCTAGAGGTAAAACCCAACATCTAGAGGTAAAGCCAGATATCTAGAGGTAAAGCCCAACATCTAGAGGAAAAGCAAAATATATAGATTTCAAACCCAAATTCTAGAGTTCAATCCCAACATCTAGAGGTAAAGCCCAACTTCCAGATTTAAAGTCCAAAATCTAGAGGTAAACACCAATACCTAGAGTTAGAGCCCAAAATCTAGAGATAAAGCCCAACATCTAGAGATAAAGCCAGATATATAGATTTAAAATCCACAATCTGGAGGTAAAGCCCAACATCTAGAGCTAAAGCCCCAAATCTAGATGTAAAGCCCAATCGCTACATCTAAAGCCAAATACTCTAGAGGTAAAGCCCAACATGTAGAGGTAAAGACTAAGATCTAGAGGTGAATTCCAATATCTAGTGTTAAAGGCCGACACCTACAGTTAAAGCCAAACATCTAGATGTAAAACCCAACTTCTAGAGGTAAAGCCGAATATCTAGAGTTAAAGCGCATCCTTTAGAGTAAAGCCCAAAATCTAGAGTTAAAGCCCAACATCTAGAGGGAAAGCCCAGAATCTAGACGTAAAGCCTAACATCTAGAGGTGAATTCCAAAATCAAGTGTTAAGGCCTGACATCTACAGTTAAATCCAACCATATAGATATAACCCCCAACTTCTAGAGGTAAGGCCCAAAATCTAGAGGGAAAGCCCAACAGCTAGAGTTAAAGCCGAACGTCTTGAGGTAAAGCCCAAAGTCTAGAGTTAAAGCCCAACTTCTAGAGGTAAAGCCCAACTTCCAGAGTTACAGTCCAAAATCTAGAGGTAAACACCAATACCTAGAGTTAGAGCCCAAAATCTAGAGATATGCCAAATATATAGATTTAAAACCCAAAATCTAGAGATAAAGCCGAACATCTAAATGTAAAGCAAAACATCTAGATGTAATCCAAACATCTAGAGGTAAAGCCTAACATCTAGAGGTGAAGCACAACATATAGAGGTATAACATAACATCTAGAGATAAAGACCAACATCTAAATGTAAAGCAAACCATCTAGATGTAAAACCCTACATCTAGAGGTAAAGTCCAATAGCTAGACCTAAAGACCAACATCTAGAGGTAAAACCCAACATCTAGTGGTAAAGCCCAACGTCTGGAGGTAAAGCCCAGATTCTAGAGAGAAGCCAAAAATCCAGATGGAAAACCCAAAATCTAGAGGTAAAGCCCAACATCTACAGGTAAATCCAGATATCTAGGGGTAAAGCCCAACATCTAGAGGAAAAGCCAAATATATCGATATAAAACCCAAAATCTAGAGGTAAAGCCCAATATCTAGACGTAAAGCCCAAAATCTAGATGAAAAGCACAACTTCTAGATCTAAAGCCCAACATCTAGAGGTAAAGACCAATAGCTAGAGGTAAAACCCAACATCTAGAGGTAAAGCCAGATATCTAGAGGTAAAGCCCAACGTCTGGAGATAAAGCCCATCATCTAGTCCTACAGCCCAATGTCTGCAGGTAAAGCCCAACTTACAGAGGTGAAGGCAAACATCTAGATGTAAAACCCCAAATCGAGAGGTAAAGCCCAACATCTAGAGGAAAAGCCAAATATATATAGATTTAAAAACCAAAATCTAGAGGTAAAGCCCAACATCTAGAGGTAAAGCCAGATATCTAGGTTTAAAGGCCAACATCTAGAGGAAAAGCCAAATATATAGATTTAAAACCCAAAATCTAGAGGTAAAGCTTAATATCAAGACGTAAAGGCCAAAATCTAGATGTAAAGCCCAGCTTCTTGATCTAAAGCCCAAAATCTAGATGTAAAGCACAACTTCTAGGTCTAAAGCCCAAGATCTAGAGATAAAGACCAATATCTAGAGGTAAAACCCAACATCTAGAGGTAAAGCCAGATATCTAGAGGTAAAGCCCAACATCTAGAGGAAAAGCAAAACATATAGATTTCAAACCCAAATTCTAGAGTTCAATCCCAACATCTAGAGGTAAATCCCAAAGTCTAGATGTAAAGCTCAACTTCCAGATTTAAAGTCAAAAATCTAAATGTAAATATCAATACCTAGAGGTAGAGCCCAAAATGTAGAGGTAAAGCCAACATCTAGAGATAAAGCCAGATATATAGATCTAAACCCCAAAATCTAGAGGTGAAGCCCAATATCTAGACGTAAAGCCCAAAATCTAGATGTAAAGCCCAACTTCTAGATCTAAAGCCCAAAATATAGCTGTAAAGCCCAACTTCTAAATCTAAAGCCCAACATCTAGAGGTAAGGCCCAATATTTAGTGTTTAAGCGCATCATTTAGAGGTAAAGCCCAAAATCTAGATGTAAAGCCCACTTCTAGAGGTAAAGCCCATCATCTAGTCCTACAGCCCAATGTCTGCAGGTAAAGTCCAACTTACAGAGGTGAAGGCAAACATCTAGATGTAAAACCCAAAATCCAGAGCTAAAGCCCAATATCTAGAGGAAAAGCAAATATATAGATTTAAAACCCAGAATCTAGAGGTAAAGCCCAATATCTAGACCTAAAGCCCAAAATCTAGATGTAAAGCCCAAATTCTAGATCTAACACCCAAAATCTAGAGGTAAAGACCAATATCTAGCGGTAAAACCCAACATCTAGAGGTAAAGCCAGATATCTAGAGGTAAAGCCCAACATCTAGAGGAAAAGCAAAATATATAGATTTCAAACCCAAATTCTAGAGTTCAATCCCAACATCTAGAGGTAAATCCCAACTTCCAGAGTTAAAGTCCAAAATCTAAATGTAAACACCAATACCTAGAGTTAGAGCCCAAAATCTAGAGATAAAGCCCAACATCTAGAGATAAAGCCAGATATATAGATTTAAAATCCAAAATCTGGAGGTAAAGCCCAACATCTAGAGCTAAAGCCCCAAATCTAGATGTAAAGCCCAATTGCTAGATCTAAAGCCAAATACTCTAGAGGTAAAGCCCAACATGTAGAGGTAAAGACTAAGATCTAGAGGTGAATTCCAATATCTAGTGTTAAAGCCTGACACCTACAGTTAAAGCCAAACATCTAGATGTACAACCCAACTTCTAGAGGTAAAGCCGAATATCTAGAGTTAAAGCGCATCCTTTAGAGTAAAGCCCAAAATCTAGAGTTAAAGCCCAACATCTAGAGGGAAAGCCCAGAATCTAGATGTAAAGCCTAACATCTAGAGGTGAATTCCAAAATCAAGTGTTAAGGCCTGACATCTACAGTTAAATCCAACCATATAGATATAACCCCCAACTTCTAGAGGTAAGGCCCAAAATCTAGAGGTAAAGCCCAACAGCTGGAGTTAAAGCCGAACGTCTTGAGGTAAAGCCCAAAGTCTAGAGTTAAAGCCCAACTTCTAGAGGTAAAGCCCAACATCTAGACGTAAAGCCAGATATCTGACGGTAAAGCCCAACATCTAGAGGAAAAGCCAAATATATAGATTTAAAACCCAAAATCTAGAGATAAAGCCGAACATCTAAATGTAAAGCAAAACATCTAGATGTAATCCAAACATCTAGAGGTAAAGCCTAACATCTAGAGGTGAAGCACAACATATAGAGGTATAACCCAACATCAAGAGATAAAGACCAACATCTAAATGTAAAGCAAAACATCTAGATGTAAAACCCTACATCTAGAGCTAAAGTCCAATAGCTAGACCTAAAGACCAACATCTAGAGGTAAAACCCAACATCTAGTGGTAAAGCCCAACGTCTGGAGGTAAAGCCCAGATTCTAGAGAGAAGCCAAAAATCCAGATGGAAAACCCAAAATCTAGAGGTAAAGCCCAACATCTACAGGTAAATCCAGATATCTAGGGGTAAAGCCCAACATCTAGAGGAAAAGCCAAATATATAGATATAAAACCCAAAATCTAGAGGTAAAGCCCAATATCTAGACGTAAAGCCCAAAATCTAGATGAAAAGCACAACTTCTAGATCTAAAGCCCAACATCTAGAGGTAAAGACCAATAGCTAGAGGTAAAACCCAACATCTAGAGGTAAAGCCAGATATCTAGAGGTAAAGCCCAACGTCTGGAGGTAAAGCCCATCATCTAGTCCTACAGCCCAATGTCTGCAGGTAAAGCCCAACTTACAGAGGTGAAGGCAAACATCTAGATGTAAAACCCCAAATCTAGAGGTAAAGCCCAACATCTAGAGGAAAAGCCAAATATATATAGATTTAAAACCCAAAATCTAGAGGTAAAGCCCAACATCTAGAGGTAATGCCAGATATCTAGGGGTAAAGGCCAACATCTAGAGGAAAAGCCAAATATATAGATTTAAAACTCAAAATCTAGAGGTAAAGCCCAATATCAAGACGTAAAGCCCAAAATCTAGATGTAAAGCCCAAATTCTAGATCTAACGCCCAAAATCTAGAGATAAAGACCAATATCTAGAGGTAAAACCCAACATCTAGAGGTAAAGCCAGATATCTAGAGGTAAAGCCCAACATCTAGAGGAAAAGCAAAATATATAGATTTCAAACCCAAATTCTAGAATTCAATCCCAACATCTAGAGGTAAAGCCGAACTTCCAGAGTTAAAGTCCAAAATCTAGAGGTAAACACAAATACCTAGAGTTAGAGCCCAAAATCTAGAGATAAAGCCCAACATCTAGAGATAAAGCCAGATATATAGATTTAAAATCCAAAATCTGGAGGTAAAGCCCAACATCTAGAGCTAAAGCCAAATACTCTAGAGGTAAAGCCCACATGTAGAGGTAAGGACTAAGATCTAGAGGTGAATTCCAATATTTAATGTTAAAGCCCGACACCTACATTTAAAGACAAATATCTAGATGTACAACCCAACTTCTAGAGGTAAAGCCCAACATCTAGAGGAAAAGCCAAATATATAGATTTAAAACCCAAAATCTAGAGGTAAAGCCCAACATCTAGAGATAAAGCCAGATATATAGATCTAAACTCCAAAATCTAGAGGTGAAGCCCAATATCTAGACGTAAAGCCCAATATCTAGATGTAAAACCCAACTTCTAGATCTAAAGCCCAAAATATAGATGTAAAGCCCAACTTCTAAATCTAAAGTCCAACATCTAGAGGTAAAGCCCAATATTTAGAGTTTAAGCGCATCATTTAGAGGTAAAGCCCAAAATCTAGATGTAAAGCCCAACTTCTAGAGGTAAAGCCCATCATCTAGTCCTACAGCCCAATGTCTGCAGGTAAAGCCCAACTTACAGAGGTGAAGGCAAACATCTAGATGTAAAACCCAAAATCTAGAGGTAAAGCCCAACATCTAGAGGAAAAGCCAAATATATAGATTTAAAACCCAGAATCTAGAGGTAAAGCCCAATATCTAGACCTAAAGCCCAAAATCTAGATGTAAAGCCCAAATTCTAGATCTAACACCCAAAATCTAGAGGTAAAGACCAATATCTAGAGGTAAAACCCAACATCTAGAGGTAAAGCCAGATATCTAGAGGTAAAGCCCAACATCTAGAGGAAAAGCAAAATATATAGATTTCAAACCCAAATTCTAGAGTTCAATCCCAACATCTAGAGGTAAAGCCCAACTTCCAGAGTTAAAGTCCAAAATCTAGAGGTAAACACCAATACCTAGAGTTAGAGCCCAAAATCTAGAGATAAAGCCCAACATCTAGAGATAAAGCCAGATATATAGATTTAAAATCCAAAATCTGGAGGTAAAGCCCAACATCTAGAGCTAAAGCCCCAAATCTAGATGTAAAGCCCAATTGCTAGATCTAAAGCCAAATAGTCTAGAGGTAAAGCCCAACATGTAGAGGTAAAGACTAAGATCTAGAGGTGAATTCCAATATCTAGTGTTGAAGCCTGACACCTACAGTTAAAGCCAAACATCTAGATGTACAACCCAACTTCTAGAGGTAAAGCCGAATATCTAGAGTTAAAGCGCATCCTTTAGAGTAAAGCCCAAAATCTAGAGTTAAAGCCCAACATCTAGAGGGAAAGCCCAGAATCTAGATGTAAAGCCTAACATCTAGAGGTGAATTCCAAAATCAAGTGTTAAGGCCTGACATCTACAGTTAAATCCAACCATATAGATATAACCCCCAACTTCTAGAGGTAAGGCCCAAAATCTAGAGGTAAAGCCCAACAGCTGGAGTTAAAGCCGAACGTCTTGAGGTAAAGCCCAAAGTCTAGAGTTAAAGCCCAACTTCTAGAGGTAAAGCCCAACATCTAGACGTAAAGCCAGATATCTGACGGTAAAGCCCAACATCTAGAGGAAAAGCCAAATATATAGATTTAAAACCCAAAATCTAGAGATAAAGCCGAACATCTAAATGTAAAGCAAAACATCTAGATGTAATCCAAACATCTAGAGGTAAAGCCTAACATCTAGAGGTGAAGCACAACATATAGAGGTATAACCCAACATCAAGAGATAAAGACCAACATCTAAATGTAAAGCAAAACATCTAGATGTAAAACCCTACATCTAGAGGTAAAGTAAAATATCTAGACCTAAAGACCAACATCTAGAGGTAAAACCCAACATCTAGTGGTAAAGCCCAACGTCTGGAGGTAAAGCCCAGATTCTAGAGAGAAGCCAAAAATCCAGATGGAAAACCCAAAATCTAGAGGTAAAGCCCAACATCTACAGGTAAATCCAGATATCTAGGGGTAAAGCCCAACATCTAGAGGAAAAGCCAAATATATATCTATTTAAAACCCAAAATCTAGAGGTAATGCCCAATATCAAGACGTAAAGCCCAAAATCTAGATGTAAAGCCCAAATTCTAGATCTAACGCCCAAAATCTAGAGATAAAGACCAATATCTAGAGGTAAAACCCAACATCTAGAGGTAAAGCCAGATATCTAGAGGTAAAGCCCAACATCTAGAGGAAAAGCAAAATATATAGATTTCAAACCCAAAATCTAGAATTCAATCCCAACATCTAGAGGTAAAGCCCAACTTCCAGAGTTAAAGTCCAAAATCTAGAGGTAAACACCTAGATTTAGAGCCCAAAATCTAGAGATAAAGCCCAACACCTAGAGATAAAGCCAGATATATAGATTTAAAATCCAAAATCTGGAGGTAAAGCAAAACATCTAGAGCTAAAGCCAAATACTCTAGAGGTAAAGCCCACATGTAGAGGTAAGGACTAAGATCTAGAGGTGAATTCCAATATCTAGTGTTAAAGCCCGACACCTACATTTAAAGACAAATATCTAGATGTACAACCCAACTTCTAGAGGTAAAGCCCAACATCTAGAGGAAAAGCCAAATATATAGATTTAAAACACAAAATCTAGAGGTAAAGCCCAATATCTAGACGTAAAGCCCAAAATCTAGATGAAAAGCCCAACTTCTAGATCTAAAGCCCAAAATATAGATGTAAAGCCCAACTTCTAAATCTAAATTCCAACATCTAGAGGTAAAGCCCAACATTTAGAGTTTAAGCGCATCATTTAGAGGTAAAGCCCAAAATCTAGATGTAAAGCCCAACTTCTAGAGGTAAAGCCCATCATCTAGTCCTACAGCCCAATGTCTGCAGGTAAAGCACATCTTACAGAGGTGAAGGCAAACATCTAGATGTAAAACCCAAAATCTAGAGGTAAAGCCCAACATCTAGAGGAAAAGCCAAATATATAGATTTAAAACCCAAAATATAGAGGTAAAGCCCAATATCTAGACCTAAAGCCCAAAATCTAGATGTAAAGCCCAAATTCTAGATCTAACACCCAAAATCTCGAGGTAAAGACCAATATATAGAGGTAAAACCCAACAGCTAGAGGTAAAGCCAGATATCTAGAGGTAAAGCCCAACATCTAGAGGAAAAGCAAAATATATAGATTTCAAACCCAAATTCTAGAGTTCAATCCCAACATCTAGAGGTAAAGCCCAACTTCCAGAGTTAAAGTCCAAAATCTAGAGGTAAACACCAATACCTAGAGTTAGAGCCCAAAATCTAGAGATAAAGCCCAACATCTAGAGATAAAGCCAGATATATAGATTTAAAATCCACAATCTGGAGGTAAAGCCCAACATCTAGAGCTAAAGCCCCAAATCTAGTTGTAAAGCCCAATTGCTAGATCTAAAGCCAAATAGTCTAGAGGTAAAGCCCAACATGTAGAGGTAAAGACTAAGATCTAGAGGTGAATTCCAATATCTAGTGTTGAAGCCTGACACCTACAGTTAAAGCCAAACATCTAGATGTACAACCCAACTTCTAGAGGTAAAGCCGAATATCTAGAGTTAAAGCGCATCCTTTAGAGTAAAGCCCAAAATCTAGAGTTAAAGCCCAACATCTAGAGGGAAAGCCCAGAATCTAGATGTAAAGCCTAACATCTAGAGGTGAATTCCAAAATCAAGTGTTAAGGCCTGACATCTACAGTTAAATCCAACCATATAGATATAACCCCCAACTTCTAGAGGTAAGGCCCAAAATCTAGAGGTAAAGCCCAACAGCTGGAGTTAAAGCCGAACGTCTTGAGGTAAAGCCCAAAGTCTAGAGTTAAAGCCCAACTTCTAGAGGTAAAGCCCAACATCTAGACGTAAAGCCAGATATCTGACGGTAAAGCCCAACATCTAGAGGAAAAGCCAAATGTATAGATTTAAAACCCAAAATCTAGAGATAAAGCCGAACATCTAAATGTAAAGCAAAACATCTAGATGTAATCCAAACATCTAGAGGTAAAGCCTAACATCTAGAGGTGAAGCACAACATATAGAGGTATAACCCAACATCAAGAGATAAAGACCAACATCTAAATGTAAAGCAAAACATCTAGATGTAAAACCCTACATCTAGAGCTAAAGTCCAATAGCTAGACCTAAAGACCAACATCTAGAGGTAAAACCCAACATCTAGTGGTAAAGCCCAACGTCTGGAGGTAAAGCCCAGATTCTAGAGAGAAGCCAAAAATCCAGATGGAAAACCCAAAATCTAGAGGTAAAGCCCAACATCTACAGGTAAATCCAGATATCTAGGGGTAAAGCCCAACATCTAGAGGAAAAGCCAAATATATATATATTTAAAACCCAAAATCTAGAGGTAAAGCCCAATATCAAGACGTAAAGCCCAAAATCTAGATGTAAAGCCCAAATTCTAGATCTAACGCCCAAAATCTAGAGATAAAGACCAATATCTAGAGGTAAAACCCAACATCTAGAGGTAAAGCCAGATATCTAGAGGTAAAGCCCAACATCTAGAGGAAAAGCAAAATATATAGATTTCAAACCCAAAATCTAGAATTCAATCCCAACATCTAGAGGTAAAGCCCAACTTCCAGAGTTAAAGTCCAAAATCTAGAGGTAAACACCTAGAGTTAGAGCCCAAAATCTAGAGATAAAGCCCAACACCTAGAGATAAAGCCAGATATATAGATTTAAAATCCAAAATCTGGAGGTAAAGCAAAACATCTAGAGCTAAAGCCAAATACTCTAGAGGTAAAGCCCACATGTAGAGGTAAGGACTAAGATCTAGAGGTGAATTCCAATATCTAGTGTTAAAGCCCGACACCTGCATTTAAAGACAAATATCTAGATGTACAACCCAACTTCTAGAGGTAAAGCCCAACATCTAGAGGAAAAGCCAAATATATAGATTTAAAACACAAAATCTAGAGGTAAAGCCCAATATCTAGACGTAAAGCCCAAAATCTAGATGAAAAGCCCAACTTCTAGATCTAAAGCCCAAAATATAGATGTAAAGCCCAACTTCTAAATCTAAATTCCAACATCTAGAGGTAAAGCCCAACATTTAGAGTTTAAGCGCATCATTTAGAGGTAAAGCCCAAAATCTAGATGTAAAGCCCAACTTCTAGAGGTAAAGCCCATCATCTAGTCCTACAGCCCAATGTCTGCAGGTAAAGCACATCTTACAGAGGTGAAGGCAAACATCTAGATGTAAAACCCAAAATCTAGAGGTAAAGCCCAACATCTAGAGGAAAAGCCAAATATATAGATTTAAAACCCAGAATCTAGAGGTAAAGCCCAATATCTAGACCTAAAGCCCAAAATCTAGATGTAAAGCCCAAATTCTAGATCTAACACCCAAAATCTAGAGGTAAAGACCAATATCTAGAGGTAAAACCCAACAGCTAGAGGTAAAGCCAGATATCTAGAGGTAAAGCCCAACATCTAGAGGAAAAGCAAAATATATAGATTTCAAACCCAAATTCTAGAGTTCAATCCCAACATCTAGAGGTAAAGCCCAACTTCCAGAGTTAAAGTCCAAAATATAGAGGTAAACACCAATACCTAGAGTTAGAGCCCAAAATCTAGAGATAAAGCCCAACATCTAGAGATAAAGCCAGATATATAGATTTAAAATCCAAAATCTGGAGGTAAAGCCCAACATCTAGAGCTAAAGCCCCAAATCTAGATGTAAAGCCCAATTGCTAGATCTAAAGCCAAATAGTCTAGAGGTAAAGCCCAACATGTAGAGGTAAAGACTAAGATCTAGAGGTGAATTCCAATATCTAGTGTTGAAGCCTGACACCTACAGTTAAAGCCAAACATCTAGATGTACAACCCAACTTCTAGAGGTAAAGCCGAATATCTAGAGTTAAAGCGCATCCTTTCGAGTAAAGCCCAAAATCTAGAGTTAAAGCCCAACATCTAGAGGGAAAGCCCAGAATCTAGATGTAAAGCCTAACATCTAGAGGTGAATTCCAAAATCAAGTGTTAAGGCCTGACATCTACAGTTAAATCCAACCATATAGATATAACCCCCAACTTCTAGAGGTAAGGCCCAAAATCTAGAGGGAAAGCCCAACAGCTGGAGTTAAAGCCGAACGTCTTGAGGTAAAGCCCAAAGTCTAGAGTTAAAGCCCAACTTCTAGAGGTAAAGCCCAACATCTAGACGTAAAGCCAGATATCTGACGGTAAAGCCCAACATCTAGAGGAAAAGCCAAATATATAGATTTAAAACCCAAAATCTAGAGATAAAGCCGAACATCTAAATGTAAAGCAAAACATCTAGATGTAATCCAAACATCTAGAGGTAAAGCCTAACATCTAGAGGTGAAGCACAACATATAGAGGTATAACCCAACATCAAGAGATAAAGACCAACATCTAAATGTAAAGCAAAACATCTAGATGTAAAACCCTACATCTAGAGCTAAAGTCCAATAGCTAGACCTAAAGACCAACATCTAGAGGTAAAACCCAACATCTAGTGGTAAAGCCCAACGTCTGGAGGTAAAGCCCAGATTCTAGAGAGAAGCCAAAAATCCAGATGGAAAACCCAAAATCTAGAGGTAAAGCCCAACATCTACAGGTAAATCCAGATATCTAGGGGTAAAGCCCAACATCTAGAGGAAAAGCCAAATATATAGATATAAAACCCAAAATCTAGAGGTAAAGCCCAATATCTAGACGTAAAGCCCAAAATCTAGATGAAAAGCACAACTTCTAGATCTAAAGCCCAACATCTAGAGGTAAATACCAATAGCTAGAGGTAAAACCCAACATCTAGAGGTAAAGCCAGATATCTAGAGGTAAAGCCCAACGTCCGGAGGTAAAGCCCATCATCTAGTCCTACAGCCCAATGTCTGCAGGTAAAGTCCAACTTACAGAGGTGAAGGCAAACATCTAGATGTAAAACCCAAAATCCAGAGGTAAAGCCCAACATCTAGAGGAAAAGCCAAATATATACATTTAAAACCCAAAATCTAGAGGTAAAGCCCAATATCTAGACCTAAAGCCCCAAATCTATATGTAAAGCCCAAATTCTAGATCTAGCACCCAAAATCTAGAGATAAAGACCAATATCTAGAGGTAAAACCCAACATCTAGAGGTAAAGCCAGATATCTAAGGTAAAGCCCAACATCTAGAGGAAAAGCAAAATATATAGATTTCAAACCCAAATTCTAGAGTTCAATCCCAACATCTAGAGGTAAAGCCCAACTTCCAGAGTTAAAGTCCAAAATCTAGAGGTAAACACCAATACCTAGAGTTAGAGCCCAAAATCTAGAGATAAAGCCCAACATCTAGAGATAAAGCCAGATATATAGATTTAAAATCCACAATCTGGAGGTAAAGCCCAACATCTAGAGCTAAAGCCCCAAATCTAGATGTAAAGCCCAATTGCTAGATCTAAAGCCAAATACTCTAGAGGTAAAGCCCAACATGTAGAGGTAAAGACTAAGATCTAGAGGTGAATTCCAATATCTAGTGTTAAAGCCTGACACCTACAGTTAAAGCCAAACATCTAGATGTACAACCCAACTTCTAGAGGTAAAGCCGAATATCTAGAGTTAAAGCGCATCCTTTAGAGTAAAGCCCAAAATCTAGAGTTAAAGCCCAACATCTAGAGGGAAAGCCCAGAATCTAGATGTAAAGCCTAACATCTAGAGGTGAATTCCAAAATCAAGTGTTAAGGCCTGACATCTACAGTTAAATCCAACCATATAGATATAACCCCCAACTTCTAGAGGTAAGGCCCAAAATCTAGAGGGAAAGCCCAACAGCTGGAGTTAAAGCCGAACGTCTTGAGTTAAAGCCCAAAGTCTAGAGTTAAAGCCCAACTTCTAGAGGTAAAGCCCAACATCTAGACGTAAAGCCAGATATCTGACGGTAAAGCCCAACATCTAGAGGAAAAGCCAAATATATAGATTTAAAACCCAAAATCTAGAGATAAAGCCGAACATCTAAATGTAAAGCAAAACATCTAGATGTAAAACCCTACATCTAGAGGTAAAGTCCAATATCTAGACCTAAAGACCAACATCTAGAGGTAAAACCCAACATCTAGTGGTAAAGCCCAACGTCTGGAGGTAAAGCCCAGATTCTAGAGAGAAGCCAAAAATCCAGATGGAAAACCCAAAATCTAGAGGTAAAGCCCAACATCTACAGGTAAATCCAGATATCTAGGGGTAAAGCCCAACATCTAGAGGAAAAGCCAAATATATAGATATAAAACCCAAAATCTAGAGGGAAAGCCCAATATCTAGACGTAAAGCCCAAAATCTAGATGAAAAGCACAACTTCTAGATCTAAAGCCCAACATCTAGAGGTAAAGACCAATAGCTAGAGGTAAAACCCAACATCTAGAGGTAAAGCCAGATATCTAGAGGTAAAGCCCGACGTCTGGAGGTAAAGCTCATCATCTAGTCCTACAGCCCAATGCCTGCAGGTAAAGCCCAACTTACAGAGGTGAAGTCAAACATCTAGATGTAAAACCCCAAATCTAGAGGTAAAGCTCAACATCTAGAGGAAAAGCCAAATATATATATATTTAAAACCCAAAATCTAGAGGTAAAGTCCAACATCTAGGGGTAAAGCCAGATATCTAGGGGTAAAGGCCAACATCTAGAGGAAAAGCCAAATATATACATTTAAAACCCAAAATCTAGAGGTAAAGCCCAATATAAAGACGTAAAGGCCAAAATCTAGATGTAAAGCCCAGCTTCTTGATCTAAAGCCCAAAATCTAGATGTAAAGCACAACTTCTAGATCTAAAGCCCAACATCTAGAGGTAAGGCCCAATATTTAGTGTTTAAGCGCATCATTTAGAGGTAAAGCCCAAAATCTAGATGTAAAGCCCAACTTCTAGAGGTAAAGCCCATCATCTAGTCCTACAGCCCAATGTCTGCAGGTAAAGTCCAACTTACAGAGGTGAAGGCAAACATCTAGATGTAAAACCCAAAATCCAGAGGTAAAGCCCAACATCTAGAGGAAAAGCCAAATATATAGATTTAAAACCCAGAATCTAGAGGTAAAGCCCAATATCTAGACGTAAAGCCCAAAATCTAGATGTAAAGCCCAAATTCTAGATCTAAAGCCCAAAATATAGATGTAAAGCTCAACTTCTAAATCTAAAGCCCAACATCTAGAGGTAAGGCCCAATATTTAGAGTTTAAGCTCATCATTTAGAGGTAAAGCCCAAAATCTAGAGTTAAAGCCCAACTTCTAGAGGTAAAGCCCATCATCTAGTCCTACAGCCCAATGTCTGCAGGTAAAGCCCAACTTACAGAGGTGAAGGCAAACATCTAGATGTAAAACCCAAAATCCAGAGGTAAAGCCCAACATCTAGAGGAAAAGCCAAATATATAGATTTAAAACCCAGAATCTAGAGGTAAAGCCCAATATCTAGACGTAAAGCCCAAAATCTAGATGTAAAGACCAACTTCTAGATCTAAAGCCCAAAATCTAGATATAAAGCCCAAATTCTAGATCTAACACCCAAAATCTAGAGGTAAAGACCAATATCTAGAGGTAAAACCCAACATCTAGAGGTAAAGCCAGATATCTAGAGGTAAAGCCCAACATCTAGAGGAAAAGCAAAATATATAGTTTTCAAACCCAAATTCTAGAGTTCAATCCCAACATCTAGAGGTAAAGCCCAAAATCTAGATGCAAAGCCCAACTTCTAGAGGTAAAGCCCATCATCTAGTCCTACAGCCCAATGTCTGCAGGTAAAGCCCAACTTACAGAGGTGAAGGCAAACATCTAGATGTAAAACCCAAAATCTAGAGGTAAAGCCCAACATCTAGAGGAAAAGCCAAATATATAGATTTAAAACCCAAAATATAGAGGTAAAGCCCAATATCTAGACCTAAAGCCCCAAATCTATATGTAAAGCCCAAATTCTAGATCTAACGCCCAAAATCTAGAGATAAAGACCAATATCTAGAGGTAAAACCCAACATCTAGAGGTAAAGCCAGATATCTAAGGTAAAGCCCAACATCTAGAGGAAAAGCAAAATATATAGATTTCAAACCCAAATTCTAGAGTTCAATCCCAACATCTAGAGGTAAAGCCCAACTTCCAGAGTTAAAGTCCAAAATCTAGAGGTAAACACCAATACCTAGAGTTAGAGCCCAAAATCTAGAGATAAAGCCCAACATCTAGAGATAAAGCCAGATATATAGATTTAAAATCCACAATCTGGAGGTAAAGCCCAACATCTAGAGCTAAAGCCCCAAATCTAGATGTAAAGCCCAATTGCTAGATCTAAAGCCAAATACTCTAGAGGTAAAGCCCAACATGTAGAGGTAAAGACTAAGATCTAGAGGTGAATTCCAATATCTAGTGTTAAAGCCTGACACCTACAGTTAAAGCCAAACATCTAGATGTACAACCCAACTTCTAGAGGTAAAGCCGAATATCTAGAGTTAAAGCGCATCCTTTAGAGTAAAGCCCAAAATCTAGAGTTAAAGCCCAACATCTAGAGGGAAAGCCCAGAATCTAGATGTAAAGCCTAACATCTAGAGGTGAATTCCAAAATCAAGTGTTAAGGCCTGACATCTACAGTTAAATCCAACCATATAGATATAACCCCCAACTTCTAGAGGTAAGGCCCAAAATCTAGAGGGAAAGCCCAACAGCTGGAGTTAAAGACGAACGTCTTGAGGTAAAGCCCAAAGTCTAGAGTTAAAGCCCAACTTCTAGAGGTAAAGCCCAACATCTAGACGTAAAGCCAGATATCTGACGGTAAAGCCCAACATCTAGAGGAAAAGCCAAATATATAGATTTAAAACCCAAAATCTAGAGATAAAGCCGAACATCTAAATGTAAAGCAAAACATCTAGATGTAATCCAAACATCTAGAGGTAAAGCCTAACATCTAGAGGTGAAGCACAACATATAGAGGTATAACCCAACATCAAGAGATAAAGACCAACATCTAAATGTAAAGCAAAACATCTAGATGTAAAACCCTACATCTAGAGGTAAAGTCCAATATCTAGACCTAAAGACCAACATCTAGAGGTAAAACCCAACATCTAGTGGTAAAGCCCAACGTCTGGAGGTAAAGCCCAGATTCTAGAGAGAAGCCAAAAATCCAGATGGAAAACCCAAAATCTAGAGGTAAAGCCCAACATCTACAGGTAAATCCAGATATCTAGGGGTAAAGCCCAACATCTAGAGGAAAAGCCAAATATATAGATATAAAACCCAAAATCTAGAGGGAAAGCCCAATATCTAGACTTAAAGCCCAAAATCTAGATGAAAAGCACAACTTCTAGATCTAAAGCCCAACATCTAGAGGTAAAGACCAATAGCTAGAGGTAAAACCCAACATCTAGAGGTAAAGCCAGATATCTAGAGGTAAAGCCCGACGTCTGGAGGTAAAGCTCATCATCTAGTCCTACAGCCCAATGCCTGCAGGTAAAGCCCAACTTACAGAGGTGAAGTCAAACATCTAGATGTAAAACCCCAAATCTAGAGGTAAAGCCCAACATCTAGAGGAAAAGCCAAATATATATATATTTAAAACCCAAAATCTAGAGGTAAAGTCCAACATCTAGGGGTAAAGCCAGATATCTAGGGGTAAAGGCCAACATCTAGAGGAAAAGCCAAATATATACATTTAAAACCCAAAATCTAGAGGTAAAGCCCAATATAAAGACGTAAAGGCCAAAATCTAGATGTAAAGCCCAGCTTCTTGATCTAAAGCCCAAAATCTAGATGTAAATCACAACTTCTAGATCTAAAGCCCAACATCTAGAGGTAAGGCCCAATATTTAGTGTTTAAGCGCATCATTTAGAGGTAAAGCCCAAAATCTAGATGTAAAGCCCAACTTCTAGAGGTAAAGCCCATCATCTAGTCCTACAGCCCAATGTCTGCAGGTAAAGTCCAACTTACAGAGGTGAAGGCAAACATCTAGATGTAAAACCCAAAATCCAGAGGTAAAGCCCAACATCTAGAGGAAAAGCCAAATATATAGATTTAAAACCCAAAATCTACAGGTAAAGCCCAATATCTAGATGTAAAGCCCAAAATCTAGATCTAAAGCCCAACTTCTAGATCTAAAGCCCAAATTCTAGATCTAACACCCAAAATCTCGAGGTAAAGACCAATATCTAGTGGTAAAACCCAACATCTAGAGGTAAAGCCAGATATCTAGAGGTAAAGCCCAACATCTAGAGGAAAAGCAAAATATATAGATTTCAAACCCAAATTCTAGAGTTCAATCCCAACATCTAGATGTAAAGCCCAACTTCCAGAGTTAAAGTCCAAAATCTAGAGGTAAACACCAATACCTAGAGTTAGAACCCAAAATCTAGAGATAAAGCCCAACATCTAGAGATAAAGCCAGATATATAGATTTAAAATCCAAAATCTGGAGGTAAAGCCCAACATCTAGAGCTAAAGCCCCAAATCT
Organism: Leptosomus discolor; assembly: GCF_034619465.1. Classification (NCBI taxonomy): domain Eukaryota; kingdom Metazoa; phylum Chordata; class Aves; order Leptosomiformes; family Leptosomidae; genus Leptosomus; species Leptosomus discolor. Next base: position 2,621,562 of record NW_028237782.1, on the reverse strand, counting down.
AGATGTAAAGCCCAATTGCTAGATCTAAAGCCAAATACTCTAGAGGTAAAGCCCAACATGTAGAGGTAAAGACTAAGATCTAGAGGTGAATTCCAATATCTAGTGTTAAAGCCTGACACCTACAGTTAAAGCCAAACATCTAGATGTAAAACCCAACTTCTAGAGGTAAAGCCGAATATCTAGAGTTAAAGCGCATCCTTTAGAGTAAAGCCCAAAATCTAGAGTTAAAGCCCAACTTCTAGAGGGAAAGCCCAGAATCTAGATGTAAAGCCTAACATCTAGAGGTGAATTCCAAAATCAAGTGTTAAGGCCTGACATCTACAGTTAAATCCAACCATATAGATATAACCCCCAACTTCTAGAGGTAAGGCCCAAAATCTAGAGGTAAAGCCCAACAGCTAGAGTTAAAGACGAACGTCTTGAGGTAAAGCACAAATTCTAGAGTTAAAGCCCAACTTCTAGAGGTAAAGCCCAACATCTAGACGTAAAGCCAGATATCTGACGGTAAAGCCCAACATCTAGAGGAAAAGCCAAATGTATAGATTTAAAACCCAAAATCTAGACATAAAGCCGAACATCTAAATGTAAAGCAAAACATCTAGATGTAATCCAAACACCTAGAGGTAAAGCCTAACATCTAGAGGTGAAGCACAACATATAGAGGTATAACCCAACATCAAGAGATAAAGACCAACATCTAAATGTAAAGCAAAACATCTAGATGTAAAACCCTACATCTAGAGGTAAAGTCCAATATCTAGACCTAAAGACCAACATCTAGAGGTAAAACCCAACATCTAGTGGTAAAGCCCAACGTCTGGAGGTAAAGCCCAGATTCTAGAGAGAAGCCAAAAATCCAGATGGAAAACCCAAAATCTAGAGGTAAAGCCCAACATCTACAGGTAAATCCAGATATCTAGGGGTAAAGCCCAACATCTAGAGGAAAAGTCAAATATATCGATATAAAACCCAAAATCTAGAGGTAAAGCCCAATATCTAGACGTAAAGCCCAAAATCTAGATGAAAAGAACAACTTCTAGATCTAAAGCCCAACATCTAGAGGTAAAGACCAATAGCTAGAGGTAAAACCCAACATCTAGAGGTAAAGCCAGATATCTAGAGGTAAAGACCAATGTCTGCAGGTAAAGCCCAACTTACAGAGGTGAAGGCAAACATCTAGATGTAAAACCCCAAATCTAGAGGTAAAGCCCAACATCTACAGGAAAAGCCAAATATATATATATTTAAAACCCAAAATCTAGAGGTAAAGCCCAACATCTAGAGGTAAAGCCAGATATCTAGGGTTAAAGCCCAACATCTAGAGGAAAAGCCAAATATATAGATTTAAAACCCAAAATCTAGAGGTAAAGCCCAATATCAAGACGTAAAGCCCAAAATCTAGATGTAAAGCCCAGCTTCTTGATCTAAAGCCCAAAATCTAGATGTAAAGCCCAAATTCTAGATCTAACGCCCAAAATCTAGAGATAAAGACCAATATCTAGAGGTAAAACCCAAGATCTAGAGGTAAAGCCAGATATCTAGAGGTAAAGCCCAACATCTAGAGGAAAAGCAAAATATATAGATTTCAAACCCAAATTCTAGAGTTAAATCCCAACATCTAGAGGTAAATCCCAAAGTCTAGATATAAAGCTCAACTTCCAGATTTAAAGTCAAAAATCTAAATGTAAATACCAATACCTAGAGGTAGAGCCCAAAATGTAGAGGTAAAGCCCAACATCTAGAGATAAAGCCAGATATATAGATCTAAACCCCAAAATCTAGAGGTGAAGCCCAATATCTAGACGTAAAGCCCAAAATATAGATGTAAAGCCCAACTTCTAGATCTAAAGCCCAAAATATAGCTGTAAAGCCCAACTTCTAAATCTAAAGCCCAACATCTAGAGGTAAAGCCCAATATTTAGAGTTTAAGCGCATCATTTAGAGGTAAAGCCCAAAATCTAGATGTAAAGCCCAACTTCTAGAGGTAAAGCCCATCATCTAGTCCTACAGCCCAATGTCTGCAGGTAAAGCCCAACTTACAGAGGTGAAGGCAAACATCCAAATGTAAAACCCAAAATCTAGAGGTAAAGCCCAACATCTAGAGGAAAAGCCAAATATATAGATTTAAAACCCAAAATCTAGAGGTAAAGCCCAATACCTAGACCTAAAGCCCAAAATCTAGATGTAAAGCCCAACTTCTAGACCTAAAGCCCAAAATCTAGATGTAAAGCCCAAATTCTAGATCTAACACCCAAAATCTAGAGGTAAAGACCAATATCTAGTGGTAAAACCCAAGATCTAGAGGTAAAGCCAGATATCTAGAGGTAAAGCCCAACATCTAGAGGAAAAGCAAAATATATAGATTTCAAACCCAAATTCTAGAGTTCAATCCCAACATCTAGAGGTAAATCCCAAAGTCTAGATGTAAAGCTCAACTTCCAGATTTAAAGTCAAAAATCTAAATGTAAATACCAATACCTAGAGGTAGAGCCCAAAATGTAGAGGTAAAGCCCAACATCTAGAGATAAAGCCAGATATATAGATCTAAACCCCAAAATCTAGAGGTGAAGCCAAATATTTAGATGTAAAGCCCCACTTCTAGATGTAAAGCCCAACTTCTAGATCTAAAGCCCAAAATATAGCTGTAAAGCCCAACTTCTAAATCTAAAGCCCAACATCTAGAGGTAAAGCCCAATATTTAGAGTATAAGCGCATCATTTAGAGGTAAAGCCCAAAATCTAGATGTAAAGCCCAACTTCTGGAGGTAAAGCCCATCATCTAGTCCTACAGCCCAATGTCTGCAGGTAAAGCCCAACTTACAGAGGTGAAGGCAAACATCTAGATATAAAACCCCAAATCTAGAGGTAAAGCCCAACGTCTAGAGGAAAAGCCAAATATATATATATTTAAAACCCAAAATCTAGAGGTAAAGCCAGATATCTAGCGGTAAAGGCTAACATCTAGAGGAAAAGCCAAATATATAGATTTAAAACCAAAAATCTAGAGGTAAAGCCCAATATCAAGACGTAAAGGCCAAAATCTAGATGTAAAGCCCAACTTCTTGATCTAAAGCCCAAAATCTAGATGTAAAGCCCAAATTCTAGATCTAACGCCCAAAATCTAGAGATAAAGACCAATATCTAGAGGTAAAACCCAACATCTAGAGGTAAAGCCAGATATCTAGAGGTAAAGCCCAACATCTAGAGGAAAAGCAAAATATATAGATTTCAAACCCAAATTCTAGAGTTCAATCCCAACATCTAGAGGTAAATCCCAAAGTCTAGATGTAAAGCTCAACTTCCAGATTTAAAGTCAAAAATCTAAAGGTAAATACCAATACCTAGAGGTAGAGCCCAAAATGTAGAGGTAAAGCCCAACATCTAGAGATAAAGCCAGATATATAGATCTAAACCCCAAAATCTAGAGGTAAAGCCCAATATCTAGACGTAAAGCCCAAAAGCTAGATGTAAAGCCCAACTTCTAGATCTAAAGCCCAAAATATAGCTGTAAAGCCCAACTTCTAAATCTAAAGCCCAACATCTAGAGGTAAAGCCCAATATTTAGAGTTTAAGCCCATCATTTAGAGGTAAAGCCAGATATCTAGAGGTAAAGCACAACTTCTAGAGGTAAAGCCCATCATCTAGTCCTACAGCCCAATGTCTGCAGGTAAAGCCCAACTTCCAGAGGTGAAGGCAAACATCTAGATTTAAAACCCAAAATCTAGAGGTAAAGACCAACATCTAGAGAAAAGCCAATTATATAGATTTAAAACCCAAAATCTAGAGGTAAAGCCCAATATCTAGACGTAAAGCCCAAAATCTAGATGTAAAGCCCAGCTTCTAGATCTAAAGCCCAACATGTAGATGTAAAGCCCAACTTCTAGATCTAAAGCCCAAAATATAGATGTAAAGCCCAACTTCTAGATCTAAAGCCCAAAATATAGCTGTAAAGCCCAACTTCTAAATCTAAAGCCCAACATCTAGAGGTAAAGCCCAATATTTAGAGTTTAAGCGCATCATTTAGAGGTAAAGCCCAAAATCTAGATGTAAAGCCCAACTTCTAGAGGTAAAGCCCATCATCTAGTCCTACAGCCCAATGTCTGCAGGTAAAGCCCAACTTACAGAGGTGAAGGCAAACATCCAAATGTAAAACCCAAAATCTAGAGGTAAAGCCCAACATCTAGAGGAAAAGCCAAATATATATATTTAAAACCCAAAATCTAGAGGTAAAGCCCAATACCTAGACCTAAAGCCCAAAATCTAGATGTAAAGCCCAACTTCTAGACCTAAAGCCCAAAATCTAGATGTAAAGCCCAAATTCTAGATCTAACACCCAAAATCTAGAGGTAAAGACCAATATCTAGTGGTAAAACCCAAGATCTAGAGGTAAAGCCAGATATCTAGAGGTAAAGCCCAACATCTAGAGGAAAAGCAAAATATATAGATTTCAAACCCAAATTCTAGAGTTCAATCCCAACATCTAGAGGTAAATCCCAAAGTCTAGATGTAAAGCTCAACTTCCAGATTTAAAGTCAAAAATCTAAATGTAAATACCAATACCTAGAGGTAGAGCCCAAAATGTAGAGGTAAAGCCCAACATCTAGAGATAAAGCCAGATATATAGATCTAAACCCCAAAATCTAGAGGTGAAGCCAAATATTTAGATGTAAAGCCCCACTTCTAGATGTAAAGCCCAACTTCTAGATCTAAAGCCCAAAATATAGCTGTAAAGCCCAACTTCTAAATCTAAAGCCCAACATCTAGAGGTAAAGCCCAATATTTAGAGTATAAGCGCATCATTTAGAGGTAAAGCCCAAAATCTAGATGTAAAGCCCAACTTCTGGAGGTAAAGCCCATCATCTAGTCCTACAGCCCAATGTCTGCAGGTAAAGCCCAACTTACAGAGGTGAAGGCAAACATCTAGATATAAAACCCCAAATCTAGAGGTAAAGCCCAACGTCTAGAGGAAAAGCCAAATATATATATATTTAAAACCCAAAATCTAGAGGTAAAGCCAGATATCTAGCGGTAAAGGCCAACATCTAGAGGAAAAGCCAAATATATAGATTTAAAACCAAAAATCTAGAGGTAAAGCCCAATATCAAGACGTAAAGGGCAAAATCTAGATGTAAAGCCCAACTTCTTGATCTAAAGCCCAAAATCTAGATGTAAAGCCCAAATTCTAGATCTAACGCCCAAAATCTAGAGATAAAGACCAATATCTAGAGGTAAAACCCAACATCTAGAGGTAAAGCCAGATATCTAGAGGTAAAGCCCAACATCTAGAGGAAAAGCAAAATATATAGATTTCAAACCCAAATTCTAGAGTTCAATCCCAACATCTAGAGGTAAATCCCAAAGTCTAGATGTAAAGCTCAACTTCCAGATTTAAAGTCAAAAATCTAAATGTAAATACCAATACCTAGAGGTAGAGCCCAAAATGTAGAGGTAAAGCCCAACATCTAGAGATAAAGCCAGATATATAGATCTAAACCCCAAAATCTAGAGGTAAAGCCCAATATCTAGACGTAAAGCCCAAAAGCTAGATGTAAAGCCCAACTTCTAGATCTAAAGCCCAAAATATAGCTGTAAAGCCCAACTTCTAAATCTAAAGCCCAACATCTAGAGGTAAAGCCCAATATTTAGAGTTTAAGCGCATCATTTAGAGGTAAAGCCAGATATCTAGAGGTAAAGCACAACTTCTAGAGGTAAAGCCCATCATCTAGTCCTACAGCCCAATGTCTGCAGGTAAAGCCCAACTTCCAGAGGTGAAGGCAAACATCTAGGTTTAAAACCCAAAATCTAGAGGTAAAGACCAACATCTAGAGAAAAGCCAATTATATAGATTTAAAACCCAAAATCTAGAGGTAAAGCCCAATATCTAGACGTAAAGCCCAAAATCTAGATGTAAAGCCCAACTTCTAGATCTAAAGCCCAAAATATAGATGTAAAGCCCAACTTCTAAATCTAAAGCCCAACATCTAGAGGTAAAGCCCAATATTTAGAGTTTAAGCGCATCATGTAGAGGTAAAGCCCAAAATCTAGATTAAAATCCCAACTTCTAGAGGTAAAGGCCATCATCTAGTCCTACAGCCCAATGTCTGCAGGTAAAGCCCAACTTACAGAGGTGAAGGCAAACATCTAGATGTAAAACCCAAAATCTAGAGGTAAAGCCTAACATCTAGAGGAAAAGCCAAATATATAGATTTAAAACCCAAAATCTAGAGGTAAAGCCCAATATCAAGACGTAAAGCCCAAAATCTACATGTAAAGCCCAAATTCTTGATCTAAAGCCCAAAATCTAGAAGTAAAGCCCAAATTCTAGATCTAACGCCCAAAATCTAGAGATAAAGACCAATATCTAGAGGTAAAACCCAACATCTAGATGTAAAGCCAGATATCTATAGGTAAAGCCCAACATCTAGAGGAAAAGCAAAATATATAGATTTCAAACCCAAATTCTAGAGTTAAATCCCAACATCTAGAGGTAAAGCCCAACTCCCAGAGTTAAAGTCCAAAATCTAGAGGTAAACACCAATACCTAGAGTTAGAGCCCAAAATCTAGAGATAAAGCCCAACATCTAGAGATAAAGCCAGATATATAGATTTAAAATCCAAAATATGGAGTTAAAGCCCAACATCTAGAGCTAAAGCCCCAAATCTAGATGTAAAGCCCAATTGCTAGATCTAAAGACAAATACTCTAGAGGTAAAGCCCAACATGTAGAGGTAAAGACTAAGATCTAGAGGTGAATTCCAATATCTAGTGTTAAAGCCCGACACCTACAGTTAAAGCCAAACATCTAGATGTAAAACCCATAATCTAGAGGTAAAGCCCAACATCTAGAGGAAAAGCCAAATATATATATATTTAAAACCCAAAATTTAGAGGTAAAGCCCAACATCTAGAGGTAAAGCCAGATATCTAGAGGTAAAGCCCAACATCTGGAGGTAAAGCCCATCATCTAGTCCTACAGCCCAATGTCTGCAGGTAAAGCCCAACTTACAGAGGTGAAGGCAAACATCTAGATTTAAAACCCAAAATCTAGAGGTAAAGCCCAACATCTAGAGGTAAAGCCAGATATCTAGGGGTAAAGGCCAACATCTAGAGGAAAAGCCAAATATATAGATTTAAAACCCAAAATCTAGAGGTAAAGCCCAATATCTAGACGTAAAGCCCAAAGTCTAGATGTAAAGCCGAACTTCTAGATCTAAAGCCCAAAATCTAGATGTAAAGCCCAAATTCTAGATGTAACACCCAAAATATAGAGGTAAAGACCAATATCTAGAGGTAAAACCCAACATCTAGACGTAAAGCCAGATATCTGACGGTAAACCCAACATCTAGAGGAAAAGCCATATATATAGAATTAAAACCCAAAAACTAGAGATAAAGCCGAACATCTAAATGTAAAGCAAAACATCTAGATGTAATCGAAACATCTAGAGGTAAAGCCTAACATCTAGAGGTGAAGCACAACATATAGAGGTATAACCCAACATCTAGAGATAAAGACCAACATCTAAATGTAAAGCAAAACATCTAGATGTAAAACCCAACATCTAGAGATAAAGACCAACATCTAAATGTAAAGCAAAACATCTAGATGTAAAACCCTACATCTAGAGATAAGGTCCAATATCTAGACCTAAAGACCAACAGCTAGAGGTAAAACCCAACATCTAGTGGTAAAGCCCAACGTCTGGAGGTAAAGCCCAGATTCTAGAGAGAAGCCAAAAATCCAGATGGAAAGCCCAAAATCTAGAGGTAAAGCCCAACATCTACAGGTAAATCCAGATATCTAGGGGTAAAGCCCAACATCTAGAGGAAAAGCCAAATATATAGATATAAAACCCAAAATCTAGAGGTAAAGCCCAATATCTAGACGTAAAGCCCAAAATCTAGATGAAAAGCACAACTTCTAGATCTAAAGCCCAACATCTAGAGGTAAAGACCAACATCTAGAGGTAAAACCCAACATCTAGATGTAAAGCCAGATATCTAGAGGTAAAGCCCAACGTCTGGAGGTAAAGCCCATCATCTAGTCCTACAGCCCAATGTCTGCAGGTAAAGCCCAACTTACAGAGGTGAAGGCAAACATCTAGATGTAAAACCCCAAATCTGGAGGTAAAGCCCAACATCTAGAGGAAAAGCCAAATGTATAGATTTAAAACCCAAAATCTAGAGGTAAAGCCCAACATCTAGAGGTAAAGCCAGATATCTAGGGGTAAAGGCCAACATCTAGAGGAAAAGCCAAATATATAGATTTAAAACCCAAAATCTAGAGGTAAAGCCCAACATCTAGAGGTAAAGCCAGATATCTAGGGGTAAAGGCCAACATCTAGAGGAAAAGCCAAATATATAGATTTAAACCCCAAAATCTAGAAGTAAAGCCCAACATCTAGACGTAAAGCCAGATATCTAGACGTAAAGCCCAAAATCTAGATGAAAAGCACAACTTCTAGATCTAAAGCCCAACATCTAGAGGTAAAGACCAATATCTAGAGGTAAAACCCAACATCTACAGGTAAAGCCAGATATCTAGAGGTAAAGCCCAACGTCTGGAGGTAAAGCCCATCATCTAGTCCTACAGCCCAATGTCTGCAGTTAAGCTCAACTTACAGGGGTAAAGGCAAATATCTAGATGTAAAACCCCAAATCTAGAGGTAAAGCCCAACATCTAGAGGAAAAGCCAAATGTATATATATTTAAAACCCAAAATCTAGAGGTAAAGCCCAACATCTAGAGTTAAAGCCAGATATCTAGAGGTAAAGCCCAACATCTAGAGATAAAGCCAGATATATAGATTTAAAATCCACAATCTGGAGGTAAAGCCCAACATCTAGAGCTAAAGCCCCAAATCTAGATGTAAAGCCCAATTGCTAGATCGAAAGCCAAATACTCTAGAGGTAAAGCCCAACATGTAGAGCTAAAGACTAAGATCTAGAGGTGAATTCCAATATCTAGTGTTAAAACTCGACACCTACAGTTAAAGCCAAACATCTAGATGTACAACCCATCTTCTAGAGGCAAAGCCGAATATCTAGAGTTAAAGCGCATCTTTTAGAGTAAAGCCCAAAATCTAGAGTTAAAGCCCAACATCTAGAGGGAAAGCCCAGAATCTAGATGGAAAGCCTAACATCTAGAGGTGAATTCCAAAATCAAGTGTTAAGGCCTGATATCTACAGTTAAATCCAACCATATAGATATAACCCCCAACTTCTAGAGGTAAGGCCCAAAATCTAGAGGTAAAGCCCAACAGCTGGAGTTAAAGCCGAACGTCTTGAGGTAAAGCCCAAAGTCTAGAGTTAAAGCCCAACTTCTAGAGGTAAAGCCCAACTTCCAGAGTTAAAGTCCAAAATCTAGAGGTAAACACCAATACCTAGAGTTAGAGCCCAACATCTAGAGATATGCCAAATATATAGATTTAAAACCCAAAATCTAGAGATAAAGCCGAACATCTAAATGTAAATCAAAACATCTAGATGTAATCCAAACATCTAGAGGTAAAGCCTAACAACTAGAGGTGAAGCACAACATATAGAGGTATAACCCAACATCTAGAGATAAAGACCAACATCTAAATGTAAAGCAAAACATCTAGATGTAAAACCCTACATCTAGAGGTAAAGTCCAATATCTAGACCTAAAGACCAACATCTAGAGGTAAAACCCAACATGTAGTGGTAAAGCCCAACGTCTGGAGGTAAAGCCCAGATTCTAGAGAGAAGCCAAAAATCCAGATGGAAAACCTAAAATCTAGAAGTAAAGCCCAACATCTACAGGTAAATCCAGATATCTAGGGGTAAAGCCCAACATCTAGAGGAAAAGCCAAATATATAGATTTAAAACCCAAAATCTAGAGGTAAAGCTCAATATCTAGACGTAAAGCCCAAAATCTAGATGAAAAGCCCAACTTCTAGATCTAAAGCCCAACATTTCGAGGTAAAGACCAATATCTAGAGGTAAAACCAAACATCTAGAGGTAAAGCCAGATATCTAGAGGTAAAGCCCAACATCTAGAGGAAAAGCAAAATATATAGATTTCAAACCCAAATTCTAGAGTTAAATCCCAACATCTAGAGGTAAATCCCAAAGTCTAGATGTAAAGCTCAACTTCTAGATCTAAAGCCCAAAATATAGCTGTAAAGCCCAACTTCTAAATCTAAAGCCCAACATCTAGAGGTAAAGCCCAATATTTAGAGTTTAAGCCCATCATTTAGAGGTAAAGCCAGATATCTAGAGGTAAAGCACAACTTCTAGAGGTAAAGCCCATCATCTAGTCCTACAGCCCAATGTCTGCAGGTAAAGCCCAACTTCCAGAGGTGAAGGCAAACATCTAGATTTAAAACCCAAAATCTAGAGGTAAAGACCAACATCTAGAGAAAAGCCAATTATATAGATTTAAAACCCAAAATCTAGAGGTAAAGCCCAATATCTAGACGTAAAGCCCAAAATCTAGATGTAAAGCCCAGCTTCTAGATCTAAAGCCCAACATGTAGATGTAAAGCCCAACTTCTAGATCTAAAGCCCAAAATATAGATGTAAAGCCCAACTTCTAGATCTAAAGCCCAAAATATAGCTGTAAAGCCCAACTTCTAAATCTAAAGCCCAACATCTAGAGGTAAAGCCCAATATTTAGAGTTTAAGCGCATCATTTAGAGGTAAAGCCCAAAATCTAGATGTAAAGCCCAACTTCTAGAGGTAAAGCCCATCATCTAGTCCTACAGCCCAATGTCTGCAGGTAAAGCCCAACTTACAGAGGTGAAGGCAAACATCCAAATGTAAAACCCAAAATCTAGAGGTAAAGCCCAACATCTAGAGGAAAAGCCAAATATATAGATTTAAAACCCAAAATCTAGAGGTAAAGCCCAATACCTAGACCTAAAGCCCAAAATCTAGATGTAAAGCCCAACTTCTAGACCTAAAGCCCAAAATCTAGATGTAAAGCCCAAATTCTAGATCTAACACCCAAAATCTAGAGGTAAAGACCAATATCTAGAGGTAAAAACCAACAGCTAGAGGTAAAGCCAGATATCTAGAGGTAAAGCCCAACATCTAGAGGAAAAGCAAAATATATAGATTTCAAACCCAAATTCTAGAGTTAAATACCAACATCTAGAGGTAAAGCCCAACTTCCAGAGTTAAAGTCCAAAATCTAGAGGTAAACACCAATACAAAGAGTTAGAGCCCAAAATCTAGAGATAAAGCCCAATATCTAGAGGTAAAGCCCAACATCTAGAGGTAAAGCCAGATATCTAAGGGTAAAGCCCAACATCTAGAGGAAAAGCCAAATATATAGATTTAAAACCCAAAATCTAGAGGTAAAGCCCAATATCTAGACGTAAAGGCCAAAATCTAGATGTAAAGCCCAACTTCTTGATCTAAAGCCCAAAATCTAGAGATAAAGACCAATATCTAGAGGTAAAACCCAACATCGAGAGGTAAAGCCAGATATCTAGAGGTAAAGGCCAACATCTAGAGATAAAGCCAGATATATAGATCTAAAATCCAAAATCTAGAGGTGAAGCCCAATATCTAGACGTAAAGCCCAAAATCTAGATGTAAAGCCCAACTTCTAAATCTAAAGCCCAACATCTAGAGGTAAAGCCCAATATTTAGAGGTAAAACCCAACATCTAGAGTTAAAGCCAGATATCTAGAGGTAAAGCCCAACATCTAGAGGAAAAGCCAAATATATAGATTTCAAACCCAAATTCTAGAGTTAAATGCCAACATCTAGAGGTAAAGACCAATAGCTAGAGGTAAAACCCAACATCTAGAGTTAAAGCCAGATATCTAGAGGTAAAGCCCAACATCTAGAGGAAAAGCCAAATATATAGATTTCAAACCCACATTCTAGAGTTAAATCCCAACATCTAGAGGTAAAGACCAATAGCTAGAGATAAAACCCAACATCTAGAGGTAAAGATAGATATCTAGAGGTAAAGCCCAACGTCTGGAGGTAAAGCCCATCATCAAGTCCTACAGCCCAATGTCTGCAGGTAAAGCCCAACTTACAGAGGTGAAGGCAAACATCTAGATGTAAACCCCAAAATCTAGAGGTAAAGCCCAATATCTAGACGTAAAGCCCAAAGTCTAGATGTAAAGCCCAACTTCTAGATCTAAAGCCCAAAATCTAGATGTAAAGCCCGACTTCTAAATCTAAAGCCCAACATCTAGAGGTAAAGCCCAATATTTAGAGTTTAAGCCCATCATTTATAGGTAAAGCCCAAAATCTAGATGTAAAGCCCAACTTCTAGAGGTAAAGCCCATCATCTAGTCCTACAGCCCAATGTCTGCAGGTAAAGCCCAACTTACAGAGGTGAAGGCAAACATCCAAATGTAAAACCCAAAATCTAGAGGTAAAGCCCAACATCTAGAGGAAAAGCCAAATATATAGATTTAAAACCCAAAATCTAGAGGTAAAGCCCAATATCTAGACCTAAAGCCCCAAATCTAGATGTAAAGCCCAAATTCTAGATCTAACACCCAAAATCTCGAGGTAAAGACCAATATCGAGACGTAAAACCCAACAGCTAGAGGTAAAGCCAGATATCTAGAGGTAAAGCCCAACATCTAGAGGAAAAGCAAAATATATAGATTTCAAACCCAAATTCTAGAGTTCAATCCCAACATCTAGAGGTAAAGCCCAACTTCCAGAGTTAAAGTCCAAAATCTAGAGGTAAACACCAATACCTAGAGTTAGAGCCCAAAATCTAGAAATAAAGCCCAACATCTAGAGATAAAGCCAGATATATAGATTTAAAATCCAAAATCTGGAGGTAAAGCCCAACATCTAGAGCTAAAGCCCCAAATCTAGATGTAAAGCCCAATTGCTAGATCTAAAGCCAAATACTCTAGAGGTAAAGCCCAACATGTAGAGGTAAAGACTAAGATCTAGAGGTGAATTCCAAAATCTAGTGTTAAAGGCCGACACATACATTTAAAGCCAAACATCTAGATGTACAACCCAACTTCTAGAGGTAAAGGCGAATATCTAGAGTTAAAGCGCATCCTTTAGAGTAAAGCCCAAAATCTAGAGGTAAAGCCCAGCTTCCAGGTTAAAGTCCAAAATCTAGAGGTAAACACCAATACCTAGAGTTAGAGCCCAAAATCTAGAGATATGCCAAATATATAGATTTAAAACCCAAAATCTAGAGATAAAGCCGAACATCTAAATGTAAAGCAAAACGTCTAGATGTAATCCAAACATCTAGAGGTAAAGCCTAACATCTAGAGGTGAAGCACAACATATAGAGGTATAACCCAAAATCTAGAGATAAAGACCAACATCTTAATGTAAAGCAAAACATCTAGATGTAAAACCCTAAATCTAGAGGTAAAGTCCAATATCTAGACCTAAAGACCAACCTCTAGAGGTAAAACCCAACATGTAGTGGTAAAGCCCAACGTCTGGAGGTAAAGCCCAGATTCTAGAGAGAAGCCAAAAATCCAGATGGAAAACCCAAAATCTAGAGGTAAAGCCCAACATCTACAGGTAAGTCCAGATATCTAGGGGTAAAGCCCAACATCTAGAGGAAAAGCCAAATATATAGATATAAAACCCAAAATCTAGAGGTAAAGCCCAATATCTAGACGTAAAGCCCAAAATCTAGATGAAAAGCACAACTTCTAGATCTAAAGCCCAACATCTAGAGGTAAAGACCAATATCTAGAGGTAAATCCCAAAGTCTAGATGTAAAGCTCAACTTCCAGATTTAAAGTCAAAAATCTAAATTTAAATACCAATACCTAGAGGTAGAGCCCAAAATGTAGAGGTAAAGCCCAACATCTAGAGACAAAGCCAGATATATAGATCTAAAGCCCAAAATCTAGAGGTGAAGCCCAATATCCAGACGTAAAGCCCAAAATCTAGATGTAAAGCCCAACTTCTAGAGGTAAAGCCCATCATCTAGTCCTACAGACCAATGTCTGCAGGTAAAGCCCAACTTACAGAGGTGAAGGCAAACATCTAGATGTAAAACCCAAAATCCAGAGGTAAAGCCCAACATCTAGAGGAAAAGCCAAATATAGAGATTTAAAACCCAGAATCTAGAGGTAAAGCCCAATATCTAGACTTAAAGCCCAAAATCTAGATGTAAAGCCCAACTTCAAGATCTAAAGCCCAAAATCTAGATGTAAAGCCCAAATTCTAGATCTAACACCCAAAATCTAGAGGTAAAGACCAATATCTAGAGGTAAAACCCAACATCTAGAGGTAAAGCCAGATATCTAGAGGTAAAGCCCAACATCTAGAGGAAAAGCAAAATATATAGATTTCAAACCCAAATTCTAGAGTTCAATCCCAACATCTAGAGGTAAAGCCCAAAATATAGATGTAAAGCCCAGCTTCTAGAGGTAAAGCCCATCATCTAGTCCTACAGCCCAATGTCTGCACGTAAAGCCCAACTTACAGAGGTGAAGGCAAACATCTAGATGTAAATCCCAAAATCTAGAGGTAAAGCCCAACATCTAGAGGAAAAGCCAAATATATAGATTTAAAACCCAAAATCTAGAGGTAAAGCCCAACATCTAAAGATAAAGCCAGATATATAGATCTAAACCCCAAAATCTAGAGATGAAGCCCAATATCTAGACGTAAAGCCCACTATCTAGATGTAAAGCCCAACTTCTAGATCCAACGCCCAAAATCTAGAGATAAAGACCAATATCTAGAGGTAAAACCCAACATCTAGAGGTAAAGCCAGATATCTAAGGTAAAGCCCAACATCTAGAGGAAAAGCAAAATATATAGATTTCAAACCCAAATTCTAGAGTTCAATCCCAACATCTAGAGGTAAAGCCCAACTTCCAGAGTTAAAGTCCAAAATCTAGAGGTAAACACCAATACCTAGAGTTAGAGCCCAAAATCTAGAGATAAAGCCCAACATCTAGAGATAAAGCCAGATATATAGATTTAAAATCCACAATCTGGAGGTAAATCCCAACATCTAGAGCTAAAGCCCCAAATCTAGATGTAAAGCCCAATTGCTAGATCTAAAGCCAAATACTCTAGAGGTAAAGCCCAACATGTAGAGGTAAAGACTAAGATCTAGAGGTGAATTCCAATATCTAGTGTTAAAGCCTGACACCTACAGTTAAAGCCAAACATCTAGATGTACAACCCAACTTCTAGAGGTAAAGCCGAATATCTAGAGTTAAAGCGCATCCTTTAGAGTAAAGCCCAACATCTAGAGTTAAAGCCCAGAATCTAGAGGGAAAGCCCAGAATCTAGATGTAAAGCCTAACATCTAGAGGTGAATTCCAAAATCAAGTGTTAAGGCCTGACATCTACAGTTAAATCCAACCATATAGATATAACCCCCAACTTCTAGAGGTAAGGCCCAAAATCTAGAGGTAAAGCCCAACAGCTGGAGTTAAAGCCGAACGTCTTGAGGTAAAGCCCAAAGTCTAGAGTTAAAGCCCAACTTCTAGAGGTAAAGCCCAACATCTAGATGTAAAGCCAGATATCTGACGGTAAAGCCCAACATCTAGAGGAAAAGCCAAATATATAGATTTAAAACCCAAAATCTAGAGATAAAGCCGAACATCTAAATGTAAAGCAAAACATCTAGATGTAATCCAAACATCTAGAGGTAAAGCCTAATATCTAGAGGTGAAGCACAACATATAGAGGTATAACCCAACATCAAGAGATAAAGACCAACATCTATATGTAAAGCAAAACATCTAGATGTAAAACCCTACATCTAGAGGTAAAGTCCAATATCTAGACCTAAAGACCAACATCTAGAGGTAAAACCCAACATCTAGTGGTAAAGCCCAACGTCTGGAGGTAAAGCCCAGATTCTAGAGAGAAGCCAAAAATCCAGATGGAAAACCCAAAATCTAGAGGTAAAGCCCAACATCTACAGGTAAATCCAGATATCTAGGGGTAAAGCCCAACATCTAGAGGAAAAGCCAAATATATAGATATAAAACCCAAAATCTAGAGGTAAAGCCCAATATCTAGACGTAAAGCCCAAAATCTAGATGAAAAGAACAACTTCTAGATCTAAAGCCCAACATCTAGAGGTAAAGACCAATAGCTAGAGGTAAAACCCAACATCTAGAGGTAAAGCCAGATATCTAGAGGTAAAGCCCAACGTCTGGAGGTAAAGCCCATCATCTAGTCCTACAGCCCAATGTCTGCAGGTAAAGCCCAACTTACAGAGGTGAAGGCAAACATCTAGATGTAAAACCCCAAATCTAGAGGTAAAGCCCAACATCTACAGGAAAAGCCAAATATATATATATTTAAAACCCAAAATCTAGAGGTAAAGCCCAACATCTAGAGGTAAAGCCAGATATCTAGGGGTAAAGGCCAACATCTAGAGGAAAAGCCAAATATATAGATTTAAAACCCAAAATCTAGAGGTAAAGATTAATATCAAGACGTAAAGGCCAAAATCTAGATGTAAAGCACAACTTCTAGATCTAAAGCCCAAATTCTAGAGGTAAAGACTAATATCTAGAGGTAAAACCCAACATCTAGAGGTAAAGCCAGATATCTAGAGGTAAAGCCCAACATCTAGAGGAAAAGCAAAATATATAGATTTCAAACCCAAATTCTAGAGTTCAATCCCAACATCTAGAGGTAAATCCCAAAGTCTAGATGTAAAGCTCAACTTCCAGATTTAAAGTCAAAAATCTAAATGTAAATACCAATACCTAGAGGTAGAGCCCAAAATGTAGAGGTAAAGCCCAACATCTAGAGGAAAAGCCAAATATATAGATTTAAAACCCAGAATCTAGAGGTAAAGCCCAATATCTAGACGTAAAGCCCAAAATCTAGATGTGAAGCCCAACTTCTAGATCTAAAGCCCAAAATCTAGATGTAAAGCCCAAATTCTAGATCTAACACCCAAAATCTAGAGGTAAAGACCAATATCTAGAGGTAAAACCCAACATCTAGAGGTAAAGCCAGATATCTAGAGGTAAAGCCCAACATCTAGAGGAAAAGCAAAATATATAGATTTCAAACCCAAATTCCAGAGTTCAATCCCAACATCTAGAGGTAAAGCCCAAAATCTAGATGTAAAGCCCAGCTTCTAGAGGTAAAGCCCATCATCTAGTCCTACAGCCCAATGTCTGAAGGTAAAGCCCAACTTACAGAGGTGAAGGCAAACATCTAGATGTAAAACCCAAAATCAAGAGGTAAAACCCAACATCTAGAGGAAAAGCCAAATATATAGATTTAAAACCCAAAATCTAGAGGTAAAGCCCAACATCTAAAGATAAAGCCAGATATATAGATCTAAACCCCAAAATCTAGAGATGAAGCCCAATATCTAGACGTAAAGCCCACTATCTAGATGTAAAGCCCAACTTCTAGATCTAAAGCCCAAAATATAGATGTAAAGCCCAACTTCTAAATCTAAAGCCCAACATCTAGAGGTAAAGCCCAATATTTAGAGTTTAAGCGCATCATTTAGAGGTAAAGCCCAAAATCTAGATGCAAAGCCCAACTTCTAGAGGTAAAGCCCATCATCTAGTCCTACAGCCCAATGTCTGCAGGTAAAGCCCAACTTACAGAGGTGAAGGCAAACATCTAGATGTAAAACCCAAAATCTAGAGGTAAAGCCCAACATCTAGAGGAAAAGACAAATATATAGATTTAAAACCCAAAATCTAGAGGTAAAGCCCAATATCTAGACGTAAAGCCCAAAATCTAGATGAAAAGCACAACTTCTAGATCTAAAGCCCAACATCTAGAGGTAAAGACCAATATCTAGAGGTAAAACCCAACATCTAGAGTTAAAGCCAGATATCTAGAGGTAAAGCCCAACGTCTGGAGGTAAAGCCCATCATCTAGTCCTACAGCCCAATGTCTGCAGGTAAAGCCCAACTTACAGAGGTGAAGGCAAACATCTAGATGTAAAACCCCAAATCTAGAGGTAAAGCCCAACATCTAGAGGAAAAGCCAAATATATATATATTTAAAACCCAAAATCTAGAGGTAAAGCCCAACATCTAGAGGTAAAGCCAGATATCTAGGGGTAAAGGCCAACATCTAGAGGAAAAGCCAAATATATAGATTTAAAACCCAAAATCTAGAGGTAAAGCCCAATATCAAGACGTAAAGGCCAAAATCTAGATGTAAAGCCCAGCTTCTTGATCTAAAGCCCAAAATCTAGATGTAAAGCCCAAATTCTAGATCTAACACCCAAAATCTAGAGGTAAAGACCAATATCTAGAGGTAAAACCCAACATCTAGAGGTAAAGCCAGATATCTAGAGGTAAAGCCCAACATCTAGAGGAAAAGCAAAATATATAGATTTCAAACCCAAATTCTAGAGTTCAATCCCAACATCTAGAGGTAAATCCCAAAGTCTAGATGTAAAGCTCAACTTCCAGATTTAAAGTCAAAAATCTAAATGTAAATACCAATACCTAGAGGTAGAGCCCAAAATGTAGAGGTAAAGCCCAACATCTAGAGATAAAGCCAGATATATAGATCTAAACCCCAAAATCTAGCGGTGAAGCCCAATATCTAGACGTAAAGCCCAAAATCTAGATGTAAAGCCCAACTTCTAGATCTAAAGCCCAAAATATAGCTGTAAAGCCCAACTTCTAAATCTAAAGCCCAACATCTAGAGGTAAAGCCCAATATTTAGAGTTTAAGCGCATCATTTAGAGGTAAAGCCCAAAATCTAGATGTAAAGCCAACTTCTAGAGGTAAAGCCCATCATCTAGTCCTACAGCCCAATGTCTGCAGGTAAAGCACATCTTACAGAGGTGAAGGCAAACATCTAGATGTAAAACCCAAAATCTAGAGGTAAAGACCAACATCTAGAGGAAAAGCCAAATATATAGATTTAAAACCCAAAATCTAGAGGTAAAGCCCAATATCTAGACCTAAAGCCCAAAATCTAGATGTAAAGCCCAACTTCTAGATCTAAAGCCCAAAATCTAGATGTAAAGCCCAAATTCTAGATCTAACACCCAAAATCTAGAGGTAAAGACCAATATCTAGAGGTAAAACCCAACATCTAGAGATAAAGCCAGATATCTAGAGGTAAAGCCCAACATCTAGAGGAAAAGCAAAATATATAGATTTCAAACCCAAATTCTAGAGTTCAATCCCAACATCTAGAGGTAAATCCCAAAGTCTAGATGTAAAGCTCAACTTCCAGATTTAAAGTCAAAAATCTAAATATAAATACCAATACATAGAGGTAGAGCCCAAAATGTAGAGGTAAAGCCCAACATCTAGAGCTAAAGCCCCAAATCTAGATGTAAAGCCCAATTGCTAGATCTAAAGCCAAATACTCTAGAGGTAAAGCCCAACATGTAGAGGTAAAGACTAAGATCTAGAGGTGAATTCCAATATCTAATGTTAAAGGCCGACACCTACAGTTAAAACCAAACATCTAGATGTAAAACCCAACATCTAGAGGTAAAGCCGAATATCTAGAGTTAAAGCGCATCCTTTAGAGTAAAGCCCAAAATCTAGAGTTAAAGCCCAACATCTAGAGGGAAAGCCCAGAATCTAGATGTAAAGCCTAACATCTAGAGGTGAATTCCAAAATCAAGTGTTAAGGCCTGACATCTACAGTTAAATCCAACCATATAGATATAACCCCCAACTTCTAGAGGTAAGGCCCAAAATCTAGAGGTAAAGCCCAACAGCTAGAGTTAAAGCCGAACGTCTTGAGGTAAAGCCCAAAGTCCAGAGTTAAAGCCCAACTTCTAGAGATAAAGCCCAACATCTAGAGGTAAAGCCAGATATCTGACGGTAAAGCCCAACATCTAGAGGAAAAGCCAAATATATAGATTTAAAACCCAAAATCTAGAGATAAAGCCGAACATCTAAATGTAAAGCAAAACATCTAGATGTAATCCAAACATCTAGAGGTAAAGCCTAACATCTAGAGGTGAAGCACAACATATAGAGGTATAACCCAACATCTAGAGGTAAAGACCAACATCTAAATGTAAAGCAAAACATCTAGATGTAAAACCCTACATCTAGAGGTAAAGTCCAATAGCTAGACCTAAAGACCAACATCTAGAGGTAAAACCCAACATCTAGTGGTAAAGCCCAACGTCTGGAGGTAAAGCCCAGATTCTAGAGAGAAGCCAAAAATCCAGATGGAAAACCCAAAATCTAGAGGTAAAGCCCAACATCTACAGGTAAATCCAGATATCTAGGGGTAAAGCCCAACATCTAGAGGAAAAGCCAAAAATATAGATATAAAACCCAAAATCTAGAGGTAAAGCCCAATATCTAGACGTAAAGCCCAAAATCTAGATGAAAAGCACAACTTCTAGATCTAAAGCCCAACATCTAGAGGTAAAGACCAATAGCTAGAGGTAAAACCCAACATCTAGAGGTAAAGCCAGATATCTAGAGGTAAAGCCCAACGTCTGGAGGTAAAGCCCATCATCTAGTCCTACAGCCCAATGTCTGCAGGTAAAGCCCAACATCTAGAGGAAAAGCCAAATATATATATATTTAAAACCCAAAATCTAGAGGTAAAGCCCAACATCTAGAGGTAAAGCCAGATATCTAGGGGTAAAGGCCAACATCTAGAGGAAAAGCCAAATATATAGATTTAAAACGCAAAATCTAGAGGTAAAGCCCAATATCAAGACGTAAAGGCCAAAATCTAGATGTAAAGCCCAGCTTCTTGATCTAAAGCCCAAAATCTAGATGTAAAGCCCAAATTCTAGATCTAACACCCAAAATCTAGAGGTAAAGACCAATATCTAGAGGTAAAACCCAACATCTAGAGGTAAAGCCAGATATCTAGAGGTAAAGCCCAACATCTAGAGGAAAAGCAAAATATATAGATTTCAAACCCAAATTCTAGAGTTCAATCCCAACATCTAGAGGTAAATCCCAAAGTCTAGATGTAAAGCTCAACTTCCAGATTTAAAGTCAAAAATCTAAATGTAAATACCAATATCTAGAGGTAGAGCCCAAAATGTAGAGGTAAAGCCCAACATCTAGAGATAAAGCCAGATATATAGATTTAAAATCCAAAATCTGGAGGTAAAGCCCAACATCTAGAGCTAAAGCCCCAAATCTAGATGTAAAGCCCAATCGCTACATCTAAAGCCAAATACTCTAGAGGTAAAGCCCAACATGTAGAGGTAAAGACTAAGATCTAGAGGTGAATTCCAATATCTAGTGTTAAAGGCCGACACCTACAGTTAAAGCCAAACATCTAGATGTACAACCCAACTTCTAGAGGTAAAGCCGAATATCTAGAGTTAAAGCGCATCCTTTAGAGTAAAGCCCAAAATCTAGAGTTAAAGCCCAACATCTAGAAGGAAAGCCCAGAATCTAGATGTAAAGCCTAACATCTAGAGGTGAATTCCAAAATCAAGTGTTAAGGCCTGACATCTACAGTTAAATCCAACCATATAGATATAACCCCCAACTTCTAGAGGTAAGGCCCAAAATCTAGAGGTAAAGCCCAACAGCTAGAGTTAAAGCTGAACGTCTTGAGGTAAAGCCCAAAGTCTAGAGTTAAAGCCCAACTTCTAGAGGTAAAGCCCAACATCTAGACGTAAAGCCAGATATCTGACGGTAAAGCCCAACATCTAGAGGAAAAGCCAAATATATAGATTTAAAACCCAAAATCTAGAGATAAAGCCGAACATCTAAATGTAAAGCAAAACATCTAGATGTAATCCAAACATCTAGAGGTAAAGCCTAACATCTAGAGGTGAAGCACAACATATAGAGGTATAACCCAACATCAAGAGATAAAGACCAACATCTAAATGTAAAGCAAAACATCTAGATGTAAAACCCTACATCTAGAGGTAAAGTCCAATATCTAGACCTAAAGACCAACATCTAGAGGTAAAACCCAACATCTAGTGGTAAAGCCCAACGTCTGGAGGTAAAGCCCAGATTCTAGAGAGAAGCCAAAAATCCAGATGGAAAACCCAAAATCTAGAGGTAAAGCCCAACATCTACAGGTAAATCCAGATATCTAGGGGTAAAGCCCAACATCTAGAGGAAAAGCCAAAAATATAGATATAAAACCCAAAATCTAGAGGTAAAGCCCAATATCTAGACGTAAAGCCCAATATCTAGACGTAAAGCCCAAAATCTAGATGAAAAGCACAACTTCTAGATCTAAAGCCCAACATCTAGAGTTAAAGACCAATAGCTAGAGGTAAAACCCAACATCTAGAGGTAAAGCCAGATATCTAGAGGTAAAGCCCAACGTCTGGAGGTAAAGCCCATCATCTAGTCCTACAGCCCAATGTCTGCAGGTAAAGCCCAACTTACAGAGGTGAAGGCAAACATCTAGATGTAAAACCCCAAATCTAGAGGTAAAGCCCAACATCTAGAGGAAAAGCCAAATATATATATATTTAAAACCCAAAATCTAGAGGTAAAGCCCAACATCTAGAGGTAAAGCCAGATATCTAGGGGTAAAGCCCAACATCTAGAGGAAAAGCCAAATATATAGATTTAAAACACAAAATCTAGAGGTAAAGCCCAATATCAAGACGTAAAGGCCAAAATCTAGATGTAAAGCCCAGCTTCTTGATCTAAAGCCCAAAATCTAGATGTAAAGCCCAAATTCTAGATCTAACGCCCAAAATCTAGAGATAAAGACCAATATCTAGAGGTAAAACCCAACATCTAGAGGTAAAGCCAGATATCTAGAGGTAAAGCCCAACATCTAGAGGAAAAGCAAAATATATAGATTTCAAACCCAAATTCTAGAGTTCAATCCCAACATCTAGAGGTAAATCCCAAAGTCTAGATGTAAAGCTCAACTTCCAGATTTAAAGTCAAAAATCTAAATGTAAATACCAATACCTAGAGGTAGAGCCCAAAATGTAGAGGTAAAGCCCAACATCTAGAGATAAAGCCAGATATATAGATCTAAACCCCAAAATCTAGAGGTGAAGCCCAATATCTAGACGTAAAGCCCAAAATCTAGATGTAAAGCCTAACTTCCAGATCTAAAGCCCAACTTCTAGATCTAAAGCCCAAATTCTAGATCTAACACCCAAAATCTAGAGGTAAAGACCAATATCTATTGGTAAAACCCAACAGCTAGAGGTAAAGCCAGATATCTAGAGGTAAAGCCCAACATCTAGAGGAAAAGCAAAATATATAGATTTCAAACCCAAATTCTAGCATTCAATCCCAACATCTAGAGGTAAAGCCCAACTTCCAGAGTTAAAGTCCAAAATCTAGAGGTAAACACCAATACCTAGAGTTAGAGCCCAAAATCTAGAGATAAAGCCCAACATCTAGAGGTAAAGCCAGATATATAGATTTAAAATCCAAAATCTGGAGGTAAAGCCCAACATCTAGGGAAAAAGCCAAATATACAGATTTAAAACCCAAAATCTAGAGGTAAAGCCCAATATCTAGACGTAAAGACCAAAATCTAGATGTAAAGCCCAACTTCTAGATCTAAAGCCAAAATATAGATGTAAAGCCCAACTTCTAAATCTAAAGCCCAACATCTAGAGGTAAAGCCCAATATTTAGAGTTTAAGCGCATCATTTAGATGTAAAGCCCAAAATCTAGATGTAAAGCCCAACTTCTAGAGGTAAAGCCCATCATCTAGTCCTACAGCCCAATGTCTGCAGGTAAAGCCCAACTTACAGAGGTGAAGGCAAACATCTAGATGTAAAACCCCAAATCTAGAGGTAAAGCCCAACATCTAGAGGAAAAGCCAAATATATATATATTTAAAACCCAAAATCTAGAGGTAAAGCCCAACATCTAGAGGTAAAGCCAGATATCTAGGGGTAAAGCCCAACATCTAGAGGAAAAGCCAAATATATAGATTTAAAACACAAAATCTAGAGGTAAAGCCCAATATCAAGACGTAAAGGCCAAAATCTAGATGTAAAGCCCAGCTTCTTGATCTAAAGCCCAAAATCTAGATGTAAAGCCCAAATTCTAGATCTAACGCCCAAAATCTAGAGATAAAGACCAATATCTAGAGGTAAAACCCAACATCTAGAGGTAAAGCCAGATATCTAGAGGTAAAGCCCAACATCTAGAGGAAAAGCAAAATATATAGATTTCAAACCCAAATTCTAGAGTTCAATCCCAACATCTAGAGGTAAATCCCAAAGTCTAGATGTAAAGCTCAACTTCCAGATTTAAAGTCAAAAATCTAAATGTAAATACCAATACCTAGAGGTAGAGCCCAAAATGTAGAGGTAAAGCCCAACATCTAGAGATAAAGCCAGATATATAGATCTAAACCCCAAAATCTAGAGGTGAAGCCCAATATCTAGACGTAACGCCCAAAATCTAGATGTAAAGCCTAACTTCCAGATCTAAAGCCCAACTTCTAGATCTAAAGCCCAAATTCTAGATCTAACACCCAAAATCTAGAGGTAAAGACCAATATCTATTGGTAAAACCCAACAGCTAGAGGTAAAGCCAGATATCTAGAGGTAAAGCCCAACATCTAGAGGAAAAGCAAAATATATAGATTTCAAACCCAAATTCTAGCATTCAATCCCAACATCTAGAGGTAAAGCCCAACTTCCAGAGTTAAAGTCCAAAATCTAGAGGTAAACACCAATACCTAGAGTTAGAGCCCAAAATCTAGAGATAAAGCCCAACATCTAGAGGTAAAGCCAGATATATAGATTTAAAATCCAAAATCTGGAGGTAAAGCCCAACATCTAGGGAAAAAGCCAAATATACAGATTTAAAACCCAAAATCTAGAGGTAAAGCCCAATATCTAGACGTAAAGACCAAAATCTAGATGTAAAGCCCAACTTCTAGATCTAAAGCCAAAATATAGATGTAAAGCCCAACTTCTAAATCTAAAGCCCAACATCTAGAGGTAAAGCCCAATATTTAGAGTTTAAGCGCATCATTTAGATGTAAAGCCCAAAATCTAGATGTAAAGCCCAACTTCTAGAGGTAAAGCCCATCATCTAGTCCTACAGCCCAATGTCTGCAGGTAAAGCACATCTTACAGAGGTGAAGGCAATCATCTAGATGTAAAACCCAAAATCTAGAGGTAAAGCCCAACATCTAGAGGAAAAGCCAAATATATAGATATAAAACCCAAAATCTAGAGGTAAAGCCCAATATCTAGACGTAAAGCCCAAAATCTAGATGAAAAGCACAACTTCTAGATCTAAAGCCCAACATCTAGAGGTAAAGACCAATAGCTAGAGGTAAAACCCAACATCTAGAGGTAAAGCCAGATATCTAGAGGTAAAGCCCAACGTCTGGAGGTAAAGCCCATCATCTAGTCCTACAGCCCAATGTCTGCAGGTAAAGCCCAACTTACAGAGGTGAAGGCAAACATCTAGATGTAAAACCCCAAATCTAGAGGTAAAGCCCAACATCTAGAGGTAAAGCCAGATATCTAGGGGTAAAGCCCAACATCTAGAGGAAAAGCCAAATATATAGATTTAAAACACAAAATCTAGAGGTAAAGCCCAATATCAAGACGTAAAGGCCAAAATCTAGATGTAAAGCCCAGCTTCTTGATCTAAAGCCCAAAATCTAGATGTAAAGCCCAAATTCTAGATCTAACACCCAAAATCTAGAGGTAAAGACCAATATCTAGAGGTAAAACCCAACATCTAGAGGTAAAGCCAGATATCTAGAGGTAAAGCCCAACATCTAGAGGAAAAGCAAAATATATAGATTTCAAACCCAAATTCTAGAGTTCAATCCCAACATCTAGAGGTAAATCCCAAAGTCTAGATGTAAAGCTCAACTTCCAGATTTAAAGTCAAAAATCTAAATGTAAATACCAATACCTAGAGGTAGAGCCCAAAATGTAGAGGTAAAGCCCAACATCTAGAGATAAAGCCAGATATATAGATCTAAACCCCAAAATCTAGAGGTGAAGCCCAGTATCTAGACGTAAAGCCCAAAATCTAGATGTAAAGCCCAACTTCTAGATCTAAAGGCCAACATCTAGAGGTAAAGCCCAATATTTAGAGTTTAAGCGCATCATTTAGAGGTAAAGCCCAAAATCTAGATGTAAAGCCCAACTTCTAGAGGTAAAGCCCATCATCTAGTCCTACAGCCCAATGTCTGCAGGTAAAGCACATCTTACAGAGGTGAAGGCAAACATCTAGATGTAAAACCCAAAATCTAGAGGTAAAGCCCAACATCTAGAGGAAAAGCCAAATATATAGATTTAAAACCCAAAATCTAGAGGTAAAGCCCAATATCTAGACCTAAAGCCCAAAATCTAGATGTAAAGCCCAAATTCTAGATCTAACACCCAAAATCTAGAGGTAAAGACCAATATCTAGTGGTAAAACCCAAGATATAGAGGTAAAGCCAGATATCTAGAGGTAAAGCCCAACATCTAGAGGAAAAGCAAAATATATAGATTTCAAACCCAAATTCTAGAGTTCAATCCCAACATCTAGAGGTAAAGCCCAACTTCCAGAGTTAAAGTCCAAAATCTAGAGGTAAACACCAATACCTAGAGTTAGAGCCCAAAATCTAGAGATAAAGCCCAACATCTAGAGATAAAGCCAGATATATAGATTTAAAATCCACAATCTGGAGGTAAAGCCCAACATCTAGAGCTAAAGCCCCAAATCTAGATGTAAAGCCCAATCGCTACATCTAAAGCCAAATACTCTAGAGGTAAAGCCCAACATGTAGAGGTAAAGACTAAGATCTAGAGGTGAATTCCAATATCTAGTGTTAAAGGCCGACACCTACAGTTAAAGCCAAACATCTAGATGTACAACCCAACTTCTAGAGGTAAAGCCGAATATCTAGAGTTAAAGCGCATCCTTTAGAGTAAAGCCCAAAATCTAGAGTTAAAGCCCAACATCTAGAGGGAAAGCCCAGAATCTAGATGTAAAGCCTAACATCTAGAGGTGAATTCCAAAATCAAGTGTTAAGGCCTGACATCTACAGTTAAATCCAACCATATAGATATAACCCCCAACTTCTAGAGGTAAGGCCCAAAATCTAGAGGTAAAGCCCAACAGCTAGAGTTAAAGCTGAACGTCTTGAGGTAAAGCCCAAAGTCTAGAGTTAAAGCCCAACTTCTAGAGGTAAAGCCCAACATCTAGACGTAAAGCCAGATATCTGACGGTAAAGCCCAACATCTAGAGGAAAAGCCAAATATATAGATTTAAAACCCAAAATCTAGAGATAAAGCCGAACATCTAAATGTAAAGCAAAACATCTAGATGTAATCCAAACATCTAGAGGTAAAGCCTAACATCTAGAGGTGAAGCACAACATATAGAGGTATAACCCAACATCAAGAGATAAAGACCAACATCTAAATGTAAAGCAAAACATCTAGATGTAAAACCCTACATCTAGAGCTAAAGTCCAATAGCTAGACCTAAAGACCAACATCTAGAGGTAAAACCCAACATCTAGTGGTAAAGCCCAACGTCTGGAGGTAAAGCCCAGATTCTAGAGAGAAGCCAAAAATCCAGATGGAAAACCCAAAATCTAGAGGTAAAGCCCAACATCTACAGGTAAATCCAGATATCTAGGGGTAAAGCCCAACATCTAGAGGAAAAGCCAAATATATAGATATAAAACCCAAAATCTAGAGGGAAAGCCCAATATCTAGACGTAAAGCCCAAAATCTAGATGAAAAGCACAACTTCTAGATCTAAAGCCCAACATCTAGAGGTAAAGACCAATAGCTAGAGGTAAAACCCAACATCTAGAGGTAAAGCCAGATATCTAGAGGTAAAGCCCAACGTCTGGAGGTAAAGCCCATCATCTAGTCCTACAGCCCAATGTCTGCAGGTAAAGCCCAACTTACAGAGGTGAAGGCAAACATCTAGATGTAAAACCCCAAATCTAGAGGTAAAGCCCAACATCTAGAGGAAAAGCCAAATATATATATATTTAAAACCCAAAATCTAGAGGTAAAGCCCAACATCTAGAGGTAAAGCCAGATATCTAGGGGTAAAGCCCAACATCTAGAGGAAAAGCCAAATATATAGATTTAAAACACAAAATCTAGAGGTAAAGCCCAATATCAAGACGTAAAGGCCAAAATCTAGATGTAAAGCCCAGCTTCTTGATCTAAAGCCCAAAATCTAGATGTAAAGCCCAAATTCTAGATCGAACGCGCAAAATCTAGAGATAAAGACCAATATCTAGAGGTAAAACCCAACATCTAGAGGTTAAGCCAGATATCTAGAGGTAAAGCCCAACATCTAGAGGAAAAGCAAAATATATAGATTTCAAACCCAAATTCTAGAGTTCAATCCCAACATCTAGAGGTAAATCCCAAAGTCTAGATGTAAAGCTCAACTTCCAGATTTAAAGTCAAAAATCTAAATGTAAATACCAATACCTAGAGGTAGAGCCCAAAATGTAGAGGTAAAGCCCAACATCTAGAGATAAAGCCAGATATATAGATCTAAACCCCAAAATCTAGAGGTGAAGCCCAGTATCTAGACGTAAAGCCCAAAATCTAGATGTAAAGCCCAACTTCTAGATCTAAAGGCCAACATCTAGAGGTAAAGCCCAATATTTAGAGTTTAAGCGCATCATTTAGAGGTAAAGCCCAAAATCTAGATGTAAAGCCCAACTTCTAGAGGTAAAGCCCATCATCTAGTCCTACAGCCCAATGTCTGCAGGTAAAGCACATCTTACAGAGGTGAAGGCAAACATCTAGATGTAAAACCCAAAATCTAGAGGTAAAGCCCAACATCTAGAGGAAAAGCCAAATATATAGATTTAAAACCCAAAATCTAGAGGTAAAGCCCAATATCTAGACCTAAAGCCCAAAATCTAGATGTAAAGCCCAAATTCTAGATCTAACACCCAAAATCTAGAGGTAAAGACCAATATCTAGTGGTAAAACCCAAGATATAGAGGTAAAGCCAGATATCTAGAGGTAAAGCCCAACATCTAGAGGAAAAGCAAAATATATAGATTTCAAACCCAAATTCTAGAGTTCAATCCCAACATCTAGAGGTAAAGCCCAACTTCCAGAGTTAAAGTCCAAAATCTAGAGGTAAACACCAATACCTAGAGTTAGAGCCCAAAATCTAGAGATAAAGCCCAACATCTAGAGATAAAGCCAGATATATAGATTTAAAATCCACAATCTGGAGGTAAAGCCCAACATCTAGAGCTAAAGCCCCAAATCTAGATGTAAAGCCCAATCGCTACATCTAAAGCCAAATACTCTAGAGGTAAAGCCCAACATGTAGAGGTAAAGACTAAGATCTAGAGGTGAATTCCAATATCTAGTGTTAAAGGCCGACACCTACAGTTAAAGCCAAACATCTAGATGTACAACCCAACTTCTAGAGGTAAAGCCGAATATCTAGAGTTAAAGCGCATCCTTTAGAGTAAAGCCCAAAATCTAGAGTTAAAGCCCAACATCTAGAGGGAAAGCCCAGAATCTAGATGTAAAGCCTAACATCTAGAGGTGAATTCCAAAATCAAGTGTTAAGGCCTGACATCTACAGTTAAATCCAACCATATAGATATAACCCCCAACTTCTAGAGGTAAGGCCCAAAATCTAGAGGTAAAGCCCAACAGCTAGAGTTAAAGCTGAACGTCTTGAGGTAAAGCCCAAAGTCTAGAGTTAAAGCCCAACTTCTAGAGGTAAAGCCCAACATCTAGACGTAAAGCCAGATATCTGACGGTAAAGCCCAACATCTAGAGGAAAAGCCAAATATATAGATTTAAAACCCAAAATCTAGAGATAAAGCCGAACATCTAAATGTAAAGCAAAACATCTAGATGTAATCCAAACATCTAGAGGTAAAGCCTAACATCTAGAGGTGAAGCACAACATATAGAGGTATAACCCAACATCAAGAGATAAAGACCAACATCTAAATGTAAAGCAAAACATCTAGATGTAAAACCCTACATCTAGAGCTAAAGTCCAATAGCTAGACCTAAAGACCAACATCTAGAGGTAAAACCCAACATCTAGTGGTAAAGCCCAACGTCTGGAGGTAAAGCCCAGATTCTAGAGAGAAGCCAAAAATCCAGATGGAAAACCCAAAATCTAGAGGTAAAGCCCAACATCTACAGGTAAATCCAGATATCTAGGGGTAAAGCCCAACATCTAGAGGAAAAGCCAAATATATAGATATAAAACCCAAAATCTAGAGGGAAAGCCCAATATCTAGACGTAAAGCCCAAAATCTAGATGAAAAGCACAACTTCTAGATCTAAAGCCCAACATCTAGAGGTAAAGACCAATAGCTAGAGGTAAAACCCAACATCTAGAGGTAAAGCCAGATATCTAGAGGTAAAGCCCAACGTCTGGAGGTAAAGCCCATCATCTAGTCCTACAGCCCAATGTCTGCAGGTAAAGCCCAACTTACAGAGGTGAAGGCAAACATCTAGATGTAAAACCCCAAATCTAGAGGTAAAGCCCAACATCTAGAGGAAAAGCCAAATATATATATATTTAAAACCCAAAATCTAGAGGTAAAGCCCAACATCTAGAGGTAAAGCCAGATATCTAGGGGTAAAGCCCAACATCTAGAGGAAAAGCCAAATATATAGATTTAAAACACAAAATCTAGAGGTAAAGCCCAATATCAAGACGTAAAGGCCAAAATCTAGATGTAAAGCCCAGCTTCTTGATCTAAAGCCCAAAATCTAGATGTAAAGCCCAAATTCTAGATCGAACGCGCAAAATCTAGAGATAAAGACCAATATCTAGAGGTAAAACCCAACATCTAGAGGTAAAGCCAGATATCTAGAGGTAAAGCCCAACATCTAGAGGAAAAGCAAAATATATAGATTTCAAACCCAAATTCTAGAGTTCAATCCCAACATCTAGAGGTAAATCCCAAAGTCTAGATGTAAAGCTCAACTTCCAGATTTAAAGTCAAAAATCTAAATGTAAATACCAATACCTAGAGGTAGAGCCCTAAATGTAGAGGTAAAGCCCAACATCTAGAGATAAAGCCAGATATATAGATTTAAAACCCAAAATCTAGAGTTAAAGCCCAATATCTAGACGTAAAGCCCAAAATCTAGATGTAAAGCCTAACTTCCAGATCTAAAGCCCAACTTCTAGATCTAAAGCCCAAATTCTAGATCTAACACCCAAAATCTAGAGGTAAAGACCAATATTTAGTGGTAAAACCCAACAGCTAGAGGTAAAGCCAGATATCTAGAGGTAAAGCCCAACATCTAGAGGAAAAGCAAAATATATAGATTTCAAACCCAAATTCTAGCATTCAATCCCAACATCTAGAGGTAAAGCCCAACTTCCAGAGTTAAAGTCCAAAATCTAGAGGTAAACACCAATACCTAGAGTTAGAGCCCAAAATCTAGAGATAAAGCCCAACATCTAGAGGTAAAGCCAGATATATAGATTTAAAATCCAAAATCTGGAGGTAAAGCCCAACATCTAGGGAAAAAGCCAAATATACAGATTTAAAACCCAAAATCTAGAGGTAAAGCCCAATATCTAGACGTAAAGACCAAAATCTAGATGTAAAGCCCAACTTCTAGATCTAAAGCCAAAATATAGATGTAAAGCCCAACTTCTAAATCTAAAGCCCAACATCTAGAGGTAAAGCCCAATATTTAGAGTTTAAGCGCATCATTTAGAGGTAAAGCCCAAAATCTAGATGTAAAGCCCAACTTCTAGAGGTAAAGCCCAACATCTAGAGGAAAAGCCAAATATATAGATTTAAAACCCAAAATCTAGAGGTAAAGCCCAATATCTAGACCTAAAGCCCAAAATCTAGATGTAAAGCCCAACTTCTAGATCTAAAGCCCAAAATATAGATGTAAAGCCCAAATTCTAGATCTAACACCCAAAATCTAGAGGTAAAGACCAATATCTAGAGGTAAAACCCAACATCTAGAGGTAAAGCCAGATATCTAGAGGTAAAGCCCAACATCTAGAGGAAAAGCAAAATATATAGATTTCAAACCCAAATTCTAGAGTTAAATCCCAACATCTAGAGGTAAATCCCAAAGTCTAGATGTAAAGCTCAACTTCCAGATTTAAAGTCAAAAATCTAAATATAAATACCAATACATAGAGGTAGAGCCCAAAATGTAGAGGTAAAGCCCAACATCTAGAGCTAAAGCCCCAAATCTAGATGTAAAGCCCAATTGCTAGATCTAAAGCCAAA
Organism: Leptosomus discolor; assembly: GCF_034619465.1. Classification (NCBI taxonomy): domain Eukaryota; kingdom Metazoa; phylum Chordata; class Aves; order Leptosomiformes; family Leptosomidae; genus Leptosomus; species Leptosomus discolor. The sequence continues at coordinate 2,589,513 of NW_028237782.1, read as the reverse complement.
TACTCTAGAGGTAAAGCCCAACATGTAGAGGTAAAGACTAAGATCTAGAGGTGAATACCAATATCTAGTGTTAAAGGCCGACACCTACAGTTAAAGCCAAACATCTAGATGTAAAACCCAACATCTAGAGGTAAAGCCGAATATCTAGAGTTAAAGCGCATCCTTTAGAGTAAAGCCCAAAATCTAGAGTTAAAGCCCAACATCTAGAGGGAAAGCCCAGAATCTAGATGTAAAGCCTAACATCTAGAGGTGAATTCCAAAATCAAGTGTTAAGGCCTGACATCTACAGTTAAATCCAACCATATAGATATAACCCCCAACTTCTAGAGGTAAGGCCCAAAATCTAGAGGTAAAGCCCAACAGCTAGAGTTAAAGACGAACGTCTTGAGGTAAAGCCCAAAGTCTAGAGTTAAAGAACAACTTCTAGAGGTAAAGCCCAACATCTAGACGTAAAGCCAGATATCTGACGGTAAAGCCCAACATCTAGAGGAAAAGCCAAATATATAGATTTAAAACCCAAAATCTAGAGATAAAGCCGAACATCTAAATGTAAAGCAAAACATCTAGATGTAATCCAAACATCTAGAGGTAAAGCCTAACATCTAGAGGTGAAGCACAACATATAGAGGTATAACCCAACATCTAGAGATAAAGACCAACATCTAAATGTAAAGCAAAACATCTAGATGTAAAACCCTACATCTAGAGGTAAAGTCCAATAGCTAGACCTAAAGACCAACATCTAGAGGTAAAACCCAACATCTAGTGGTAAAGCCCAACGTCTGGAGGTAAAGCCCAGATTCTAGAGAGAAGCCAAAAATCCAGATGGAAAACCCAAAATCTAGAGGTAAAGCCCAACATCTACAGGTAAATCCAGATATCTAGGGGTAAAGCCCAACATCTAGAGGAAAAGCCAAATATATAGATATAAAACCCAAAATCTAGAGGTAAAGCCCAATATATAGACGTAAAGCCCAAAATCTAGATGAAAAGCACAACTTCTAGATCTAAAGCCCAACATCTAGAGGTAAAGACCAATAGCTAGAGGTAAAACCCAACATCTAGAGGTAAAGCCAGATATCTAGAGGTAAAGCCCAACGTCTGGAGGTAAAGCCAATCATCTAGTCCTACAGCCCAATGTCCGCAGGTAAAGCCCAACTTACAGAGGTGAAGGCAAACATCTAGATGTAAAACCCCAAATCTAGAGGTAAAGCCCAACATCTAGAGGTAAAGCCAGATATCTAGGGGTAAAGGCCAACATCTAGAGGAAAAGCCAAATATATAGATTTAGAACCCAAAATCTAGAGGTAAAGCCCAATATCAAGACGTAAAGGCCAAAATCTAGATGTAAAGCCCAGCTTCTTGATCTAAAGCCCAAAATCTAGATGTAAAGCCCAAATTCTAGATCTAACACCCAAAATCTAGAGGTAAAGACCAATATCTAGAGGTAAAACCCAACATCTAGAGGTAAAGCCAGATATCTAGAGGTAAAGCCCAACATCTAGAGGAAAAGCAAAATATATAGATTTCAAACCCAAATTCTAGAGTTCAATCCCAACATCTAGAGGTAAATCCCAAAGTCTAGATGTAAAGCTCAACTTCCAGATTTAAAGTCAAAAATCTAAATGTAAATACCAATACCTAGAGGTAGAGCCCAAAATGTAGAGGTAACCCCCAACATCTAGAGATAAAGCCAGATATATAGATCTAAACCCCAAAATCTAGAGGTGAAGCCCAATATCTAGACGTAAAGCCCAAAATCTAGATGTAAAGCCCAACTTCTAGATCTAAATCCCAAAATATAGCTGTAAAGCCCAACTTCTAAATCTAAAGCTCAACATCTAGAGGTAAAGCCCAATATTTAGAGTTTAAGCGCATCATTTAGAGGTAAAGCCCAAAATCTAGATGTAAAGCCCAACTTCTAGAGGTAAAGCCCATCATCTAGTCCTACAGCCCAATGTCTGCAGGTAAAGCACATCTTACAGAGGTGAAGGCAAACATCTAGATGTAAAACCCAAAATCTAGAGGTAAAGCCCAACATCTAGAGGAAAAGCCAAATATATAGATTTAAAACCCAAAATCTAGAGTTCAATCCCAACATCTAGAGGTAAAGCCCAACTTCCAGAGTTAAAGTCCAAAATCTAGAGGTAAACACCAATACCTAGAGTTAGAGCCCAAAATCTAGAGATAAAGCCCAACATCTAGAGATAAAGCCAGATATATAGATTTTAAATCCACAATCTGGAGGTAAAGCCCAACATCTAGAGCTAAAGCCCCAAATCTAGATGTAAAGCCCAATCGCTACATCTAAAGCCAAATACTCTAGAGGTAAAGCCCAACATGTAGAGGTAAAGACTAAGATCTAGAGGTGAATTCCAATATCTAGTGTTAAAGGCCGACACCTACAGTTAAAGCCAAACATCTAGATGTAAAACCCAACTTCTAGAGGTAAAGCCGAATATCTAGAGTTAAAGCGCATCCTTTCGAGTAAAGCCCAAAATCTAGAGTTAAAGCCCAACTTCTAGAGGGAAAGCCCAGAATCTAGATGTAAAGCCTAACATCTAGAGGTGAATTCCAAAATCAAGTGTTAAGGCCTGACATCTACAGTTAAATCCAACCATATAGATATAACCCTCAACTTCTAGAGGTAAGGCCCAAAATCTAGATGTAAAGCCCAACAGCTAGAGTTAAAGACGAACGTCTTGAGGTAAAGCCCAAAGTCTAGAGTTAAAGCCCAACTTCTAGAGGTAAAGCCCAACATCTAGACGTAAAGCCAGATATCTGACGGTAAAGCCCAACATCTAGAGGAAAAGCCAAATATATAGATTTAAAACCCAAAATCTAGAGATAAAGCCGAACATCTAAATGTAAAGCAAAACATCTAGATGTAATCCAAACATCTAGAGGTAAAGCCTAACATCTAGAGGTGAAGCACAACATATAGAGGTATAACCCAACATCAAGAGATAAAGACCAACATCTAAATGTAAAGCAAAACATCTAGATGTAAAACCCTACATCTAGAGGTAAAGTCCAATAGCTAGACCTAAACACCAACATCTAGAGGTAAAACCCAACATCTAGTGGTAAAGCCCAACGTCTGGAGGTAAAGCCCAGATTCTAGAGAGAAGCCAAAAATCCAGATGGAAAACCCAAAATCTAGAGGTAAAGCCCAACATCTACAGGTAAATCCAGATATCTAGGGGTAAAGCCCAACATCTAGAGGAAAAGCCAAATATATAGATATAAAACCCAAAATCTAGAGGTAAAGCCCAATATCTAGACGTAAAGCCCAAAATCTAGATGAAAAGCACAACTTCTAGATCTAAAGCCCAACATCTAGAGGTAAAGACCAATAGCTAGAGGTAAAACCCAACATCTAGAGGTAAAGCCCGATATCTAGAGGTAAAGCCCAACGTCTGGAGGTAAAGCCCATCATCTAGTCCTACAGCCCAATGTCTGCAGGTAAAGCCCAACTTACAGAGGTGAAGGCAAACATCTAGATGTAAAACCCCAAATCTAGAGGTAAAGCCCAACATCTAGAGGAAAAGCCAAATATATATATATTTAAAACCCAAAATCTAGAGGTAAAGCCCAACATCTAGAGGTAAAGCCAGATATCTAGGGGTAAAGCCCAACATCTAGAGGAAAAGCCAAATATATAGATTTAAAACCCAAAATCTAGAGGTAAAGCCCAATATCAAGACGTAAAGGCTAAAATCTAGATGTAAAGCCCAACTTCTAGACCTAAAGCCCAAAATCTAGATGTAAAGCCCAAATTCTAGATCTAACGCCCAAAATCTAGAGATAAAGACCAATATCTAGAGGTAAAACCCAACATCTAGAGGTAAAGCCAGATATCTAGAGGTAAAGCCCAACATCTAGAGGAAAAGCAAAATATATAGATTTCAAACCCAAATTCTAGAGTTCAATCCCAACATCTAGAGGTAAATCCCAAAGTCTAGATGTAAAGCTCAACTTCCAGATTTAAAGTCAAAAATCTAAATGTAAATAACAATACCTAGAGGTAGAGCCCAAAATGTAGAGGTAAAGCCCAACATCTAGAGATAAAGCCAGATATATAGATCTAAACCCCAAAATCTAGAGGTGAAGCCCAATATCTAGACGTAAAGCCCAAAATCTAGATGTAAAGCCCAACTTCTAGATCTAAAGCCCAAAATATAGCTGTAAAGCCCAACTTCTAAATCTAAAGCCCAACATCTAGAGGTAAAGCCCAATATTTAGAGTTTAAGCGCATCATTTAGAGGTAAAGCCCAAAATCTAGATGTAAAGCCCAACTTCTAGAGGTAAAGCCCATCATCTAGTCCTACAGCCCAATGTCTGCAGGTAAAGCCCAACTTACAGAGGTGAAGGCAAACATCTAGATGTAAACCCCAAAATCTAGAGGTAAAGCCTAACATCTAGAGGAAAAGCCAAATATATAGATTTAAAACCCAAAATCTAGAGGTAAAGCCCAATATGTAGACGTAAAGCCCAAAATCTAGATTTAAAGCCCAAATTCTAGACCTAAAGCCCAAAATCTAGATGTAAAGCCCAAATTCTTGATCTAACACCCAAAATCTAGAGGTAAAGACCAATATCTAGAGGTAAAACCCAACATCTAGAGGTAAAGCCAGATATCTAGAGGTAAAGCCCAACATGTAGAGGTAAAGACTAAGATCTAGAGGTGAATTCCAATATCTAGTGTTAAAGCCTGACAGCAACAGTTAAAGCCAAACATCTAGATGTAAAACCCAACTTCTAGAGGTAAAGCCGAATATCTAGATTTAAAGCGCATCCTTTAGAGTAAAGCCCAAAATCTAGAGTTAAAGCCCAACATCTAGAGGGAAAGCCCAGAATCTAGATGTAAACCCTAAAATCTAGAGGTGAAGACCAATATCTAGACGTAAAGCCCAAAATCTAGATGTAAAGACAGATATCTACTTGTAAAGCCCAACATCTAGAGGAAAAGCCAAATATATAGATTTAAAACCCAAAATCTAGAGGTAAAGCCCAATATCTAGACGTAAAGCCCAAAATCTAGATGTAAAGCCTAACTTCCAGATCTAAAGCCCAACTTCTAGATCTAAAGCCCAAATTCTAGATCTAACACCCAAAATCTCGAGGTAAAGACCAATATCTAGTGGTAAAACCCAACAGCTAGAGGTAAAGCCAGATATCTAGAGGTAAAGCCCAACATCTAGAGGAAAAGCAAAATATATAGATTTCAAACCCAAATTCTAGCATTCAATCCCAACATCTAGAGGTAAAGCCCAACTTCCAGAGTTAAAGTCCAAAATCTAGAGGTAAACACCAATACCTAGAGTTAGAGCCCAAAATCTAGAGATAAAGCCCAACATCTAGAGATAAAGCCAGATATATAGATTTAAAATCCACAATCTGGAGGTAAAGCCCAACATCTAGAGGTAAAGCCCCAAATCTAGATGTAAAGCCCAATTGCTAGATCTAAAGCCAAATACTCTAGAGGTAAAGCCCAACATGTAGAGGTAAAGACTAAGATCTAGAGGTGAATTCCAATATCTAGTGTTAAAGGCCGACACCTACAGTTAAAGCCAAACATCTAGATGTACAACCCAACTTCTAGAGGTAAAGCCGAATATCTAGAGTTAAAGCGCATCCTTTAGAGTAAAGCTCAAAATCTAGAGTTAAAGCCCAACATCTAGAGGGAAAGCCCAGAATCTAGATGTAAAGCCTAACATCTAGAGGTGAATTCCAAAATCAAGTGTTAAGGCCTGACAACTACAGTTAAATCCAAGCATATAGATATAACCCCCAACTTCTAGAGGTAGGGCCCAAAATCTAGAGGTAAAGCCCAACAGCTAGAGTTAAAGCCGAACGTCTTGAGGTAAAGCCCAAAGTCTAGAGGTAAAGCCCAACTTCGAGAGGTAAAGCCCAACATCTAGACGTAAAGCCAGATATCTGACGGTAAAGCCCAACATCTAGAGGAAAAGCCAAATATATAGATTTAAAACCCAAAATCTAGAGATAAAGCCCAACATCTAAATGTAAAGCAAAACATCTAGATGTAATCCAAACATCTAGAGGTAAAGCCTAACATCTAGAGGTGAAGCACAACATATAGAGGTATAACCCAACATCTAGAGATAAAGACCAACATCTAAATGTAAAGCAAAACATCTAGATGTAGAACCCTACATCTAGAGGTAAAGTCCAATATCTAGACCTAAAGACCAACATCTAGAGGTAAAACCCAACATCTAGTGGTAAAGCCCAACGTCTGGAGGTAAAGCCCAGATTCTAGTGAGAAGCCAAAAATCCAGATGGAAAACCCAAAATCTAGAGATAAAGCCCAACATCTACAGGTAAATCCAGATATCTAGGGGTAAAGCCCAACATCTAGAGGAAAAGCCAAATATATAGATATAAACCCCAATATCCAGAGGTAAAGCCCAATATCTAGACGTAAAGCCCAAAATCTAGATGAAAAGCACAACTTCTAGATCTAAAGATCAACATCTAGAGGTAAATACCAATAGCTAGAGGTAAAACCCAACATCTAGAGGTAAAGCCAGATATCTAGAGGTAAAGCCCAACGTCTGGAGGTAAAGCCCATCATCTAGTCCTACAGCCCAATGCCTGCAGGTAAAGCCCAACTTACAGAGGTGAAGGCAAACATCTAGATGTAAAACCCAAAATCTAGAGGTAAAGCCCAATATCTAGAGGCAAAGCCCAACATCTAGAGGAAAAGCCAAATATATATATATTTAAAATTCAAAACCTAGAGGTAAAGCCCAACATCTAGAGGTAAAGCCAGATATCTAGGGGTAAAGCCCAACATCTAGAGGAAAAGCCAAATATATAGATTTCAAACCCAAATTCTAGAGTTAAATCCCAACACCTAGAGGTAAAGACCAATAGCTAGAGGTAAAACCCAACATCTAGAGGTAAAGCCAGATATCTAGAGGTAAAGCCCAACATCTAGAGGAAAAGCCAAATATATAGATTTCAAACCCAAATTCTAGATTTAAATCCCAACATCTAGAGGTAAAGACCAATAGCTAGAGGTAAAACCCAACATCTAGAGGTAAAGCCAGATATCTAGAGGTAAAGCCCAACGTCTGGAGGTAAAGCCCATCATCTACTCCTACAGCCCAATGTCTGCAGGTAAAGCCCAACTTACAGAGGTGAAGGCAAACATCTAGATGTAAACCCCAAAATCTAGAGGTAAAGCCCAATATCTAGAGGTAAAGCCCAAAGTCTAGATGTAAAACCCAACTTCTAGATCTAAAGCCCAAAATCTAGATGTAAAGCCCAACTTCTAAATCTAAAGCCCAACATCTAGATGTAAAGGCCAATATTTAGAGTTTAAGCACATCATTTATAGGTAAAGCCCAAAATCTAGATGTAAAGCCCAACTTCTAGAGGTAAAGCCCATCATCTATTCCTACAGCCCAATGTCTGCAGGTAAAGCCCAACTTACAGAGGTGAAGGCAAACATCTAGATTTAAAACCCAAAATCTAGAGGTAAAGCCCAACATCTAGAGGAAAAGCCAAATATATAGATTTAAAACCCAAAATCTAGAGGTAAAGCCCAATATGTAGACCTAAAGCCCAAAATCTAGATGTAAAGCCCAAATTCTAGATCTAACACCCAAAATCTCGAGGTAAAGACCAATATCTAGACGTAAAACCCAACAGCTAGAGGTAAAGCCAGATATCTAGAGGTAAAGCCCAACATCTAGAGGAAAAGCAAAATATACAGATTTCAAGCCCAAATTCTAGAGTTCAATCCCAACATCTAGAGGTAAAGCCCAACTTCCACAGTTAAAGTCCAAAATCTAGAGGTAAACACCAATACCTAGAGTTAGAGCCCAAAATCTAGAGATAAAGCCCAACATCTAGAGATAAAGCCAGATATATAGATTTAAATCCAAAATCTGGAGGTAAAGCCCAACATCTAGACCTAAAGCCCCAAATCTAGATGTAAAGCCCAATCGCTACATCTAAAGCCAAATACTCTAGAGGTAAAGCCCAACATGTAGAGGTAAAGACTAAGATCTAGAGGTGAATTCCAAAATCTAGTGTTAAAGCCTGACACCTACAGTTAAAGCCAAACATCTAGATGTACAACCCAACTTCTAGAGGTAAAGCCGAATATCTAGAGTTAAAGCGCATCCTTTCGAGTAAAGCCCAAAATCTAGAGTTAAAGCCCAACATCTAGAGGGAAAGCCCAGAATCTAGATGTAAAGCCTAACATCTAGAGGTGAATTCCAAAATCAAGTGTTAAGGCCTGACAACTACAGTTAAATCCAAGCATATAGATATAACCCCCAACTTCTAGAGGTAGGGCCCAAAATCTAGAGGTAAAGCCCAACAGCTAGAGGAAAAGCCGAACGTCTTGAGGTAAAGCCCAAAGTCTAGAGTTAAAGCCCAACTTCTAGAGGTAAAGCCCAACATCTAGACGTAAAGCCAGATATCTGACGGTAAAGCCCAACATCTAGAGGAAAAGCCAAATATATAGATTTAAAACCCAAAATCTAGAGATAAAGCCGAACACCTAAATGTAAAGCAAAACATCTAGATGTAATACAAACATCTAGAGGTAAAGCCTAACATCTAGAGGTGAAGCACAACATATAGAGGTATAACCCAACATCTAGAGATAAAGACCAACATCTAAATGTAAAGCAAAACATCTAGATGTAAAACCCTACATCTAGAGGTAAAGTCCAATATCTAGACCTAAAGACCAACATCTAGAGGTAAAACCCAACATCTAGTGGTAAAGCCCAACGTCTGGAGGTAAAGCCCAGATTCTAGAGAGCAGATAAAAATCCAGATGGAAAAACCAAAATCTAGAGGTAAAGCCCAACATCTACAGGTAAATCCAGATATCTAGGGGTAAAGCCCAACATCTAGAGGAAAAGCCAAATATATAGATATAAAACCCAAAATCTAGAGGTAAAGCCCAATATCTAGACGTAAAGCCCAAAATCTAGATGAAAAGCACAACTTCTAGATCTAAAGATCAACATCTAGAGGTAAAGATCAATAGCTAGAGGTAAAACCCAACATCTAGTGATAAAGCCAGATATCTAGAGGTAAAGCCCAACATCTGGAGGTAAAGCCCATCATCTAGTCCTACAGCCCAATGTCTGCAGGTAAAGCCCAACTTACAGAGGTGAAGGCAAACATCTAGATGTAAAACCCCAAATCTAGAGGTAAAGCCCAACGTCTAGAGGAAAAGCCAAATATATATATATTTAAAACCCAAAATCTAGAGGTAAAGCCCAACATCTAGAGGTAAAGCCAGATATCTAGCGGTAAAGGCCAACATCTAGAGGAAAAGCCAAATATATAGATTTAAAACCAAAAATCTAGAGGTAAAGCCCAATATCAAGACGTAAAGGCCAAAATCTAGATGTAAAGCCCAACTTCTTGATCTAAAGCCCAAAATCTAGATGTAAAGCCCAAATTCTAGATCTAACGCCCAAAATCTAGAGATAAAGACCAATATCTAGAGGTAAAACCCAACATCTAGAGGTAAAGCCAGATATCTAGAGGTAAAGCCCAACATCTAGAGGAAAAGCAAAATATATAGATTTCAAACCCAAATTCTAGAGTTCAATCCCAACATCTAGAGGTAAAACCCAAAGTCTAGATGTAAAGCTCAACTTCCAGATTTAAAGTCAAAAATCTAAAGGTAAATACCAATACCTAGAGGTAGAGCCCAAAATGTAGAGGTAAAGCCCAACATCTAGAGATAAAGCCAGATATATAGATCTAAACCCCAAAATCTAGAGGTAAAGCCCAATATCTAGACGTAAAGCCCAAAAGCTAGATGTAAAGCCCAGCTTCTAGATCTAAAGCCCAAAATATAGATGTAAAGCCCAACTTCTAAATCTAAAGCCCAACATCTAGAGGTAAAGCCCAATATTTAGAGATTAAGCCCATCATTTAGAGGTAAAGCCAGATATCTAGAGGTAAAGCCCAACTTCTAGAGGTAAAGCCCATCATCTAGTCCTACAGCCCAATGTCGGCAGGTAAAGCCCAACTTACAGAGGTGAAGGCAAACATCTAGATGTAAACCCCAAAATCTAGAGGTAAAGCCTAACATCTAGAGGAAAAGCCAAATATATAGATTTAAAACCCAAAATCTAGAGGTAAAGCCCAATATGTAGACGTAAAGCCCAAAATCTAGATTTAAAGCCCAAATTCTAGACCTAAAGCCCAAAATCTAGATGTAAAGCCCAAATTCTAGATCTAACACCCAAAATCTAGAGGTAAAGACCAATATCTAGAGGTAAAACCCAACATCTAGAGGTAAAGCCAGATATCTAGAGGTAAAGCCCAACATGTAGAGGTAAAGACTAAGATCTAGAGGTGAATTCCAATATCTAGTGTTAAAGCCTGACAGCAACAGTTAAAGCCAAACATCTAGATGTAAAACCCAACTTCTAGAGGTAAAGCCGAATATCTAGATTTAAAGCGCATCCTTTAGAGTAAAGCCCAAAATCTAGAGTTAAAGCCCAACATCTAGAGGGAAAGCCCAGAATCTAGATGTAAAGCCTAACATCTAGAGGTGAATTCCAAAATCAAGTGTTAAGGCCTGATATCTACAGTTAAATCCAACCATATAGATATAACCCCCAACTTCTAGAGGTAAGGCCCAAAATCTAGAGGTAAAGCCCAACAGCTAGAGTTAAAGCCGAACATCTTGAGGTAAAGCCCAAAGTCTAGAGTTAAAGCCCAACTTCTAGAGGTAAAGCCCAACATCTAGACGTAAAGCCAGATATCTGACGGTAAAGCCCAACATCTAGAGGAAAAGCCAAATATATAGATTTAAAACCCAAAATCTAGAGATAAAGCCGAACACCTAAATGTAAAGCAAAACATCTAGATGTAATCCAAACATCTAGAGGTAAAGCCTAACATCTAGAGGTGAAGCACAACATATAGAGGTATAACCCAACATCTAGAGATAAACCAACATCTAAATGTAAAGCAAAACATCTAGATGTAAAACCCTACATCTAGAGGTAAAGTCCAATATCTAGACCTAAAGACCAACATCTAGAGGTAAAACCCAACATCTAGTGGTAAAGCCCAACGTCTGGAGGTAAAGCCCAGATTCTAGAGAGAAGCCAAAAATCCAGATGGAAAACCCAAAATCTAGAGGTAAAGCCCAACATCTACAGGTAAATCCAGATATCTAGGGGTAAAGCCCAACATCTAGAGGAAAAGCCAAATATATATATATAAACCCCAAAATCCAGAGGTAAAGCCCAATATCTAGACGTAAAGCCCAAAATCTAGATGAAAAGCACAACTTCTAGATCTAAAGATCAACATCTATAGGTAAAGACCAATAGCTAGAGGTAAAACCCAACATCTAGAGGTAAAGCCAGATATCTAGAGGTAAAGCCCAACGTCTGGAGGTAAAGCCCATCATCTAGTCCTACAGCCCAATGCCTGCAGGTAAAGCCCAACTTACAGAGGTGAAGGCAAACATCTAGATGTAAAACCCAAAATCTAGAGGTAAAGCCCAATATCTAGAGGCAAAGCCCAACATCTAGAGGAAAAGCCAAATATATATATATTTAAAATTCAAAACCTAGAGGTAAAGCCCAACATCTAGAGGTAAAGCCAGATATCTAGGGGTAAAGCCCAACATCTAGAGGAAAAGCCAAATATATAGATTTAAAACCCAAAATCTAGAGGTAAAGCCCAATATCTAGACGTAAAGGCCAAAATCTAGATGTAAAGCCCAACTTCTTGATCTAAAGCCCAAAATCTAGACGTAAAGCCCAAATTCTAGATCTAACGCCCAAAATCTAGAGATAAAGACCAATATCTAGAGGTAAAACCCAACATCGAGAGGTAAAGCCAGATATCTAGAGGTAAAGCCCAACATCTAGAGGAAAAGCAAAATAAATAGAATTCAAACCCAAATTCTAGAGTTAAATCCCAACATATAGAGGTAAAGCCCAAAGTCTAGATGTAAAGCTCAACTTCTAGATTTAAAGTCAAAAATCTAAATGTAAATACCAATACCTAGAGGTAGAGCCCAAAATCTAGAGATAAAGCCCAACATCTAGAGATAAAGCCAGATATATAGATCTAAAATCCAAATTTTAGAGGTGAAGCCCAATATCTAGACGTAAAGCCCAAAATCTAGATGTAAAGCCCAACTTCTAAATCTAAAGCCCAACATCTAGAGGTAAAGCCCAATATTTAGAGGTAAAACCCACCATCTAGAGTTAAAGCCAGATATCTAGAGGTAAAGCCCAACATCTAGAGGAAAAGCCAAATATATAGATTTCAAACCCAAATTCTAGAGTTAAATGCCAACATCTAGAGGTAAAGACCAATAGCTAGAGGTAAAACCCAACATCTAGAGGTAAAGCCAGATATCTAGAGGTAAAGTCCAACGTCTGGAGGTAAAGCCCATCATCTAGTCCTACAGCCCAATGTCTGCAGGTAAAGCCCAACTTACAGAGGTGAAGGCAAACATCTAGATGTAAAACCCAAAATCTAGAGGTAAAGCCCAATATCTAGACGTAAAGACCAAAGTCTAGATGTAAAGCCCAACTTCTAGATCTAAAGCGCAAAATCTAGATGTAAAGCCCAACTTCTTGATCTAAAGCCCAAAATATAGATGTAAAGCCCAACTTCTAAATCTAAAGCCCAACATCTAGAGGTAAAGCCCAATATTTAGAGTTTAAGCACATCATTTATAGGTAAAGCCCAAAATCTAGATGTAAAGCCCAACTTCTAGAGGTAAAGCCCATCATCTAGTCCTACAGCCCAATGTCTGCAGGTAAAGCCCAACTTACAGAGGTGAAGGCAAACATCTAGATGTAAAACCCAAAATCTAGAGGTAAAGCCCAACATCTAGAGGAAAAGCCAAATATATAGATTTAAAACCCAAAATCTAGAGGTAAAGCCCAACTTCTAGATCTAAAGCCCAAAATCTAGATGTAAAGCCCAAATTCTAGATCTAACACCCAAAATCTAGAGGTAAATACCAATATCTAGAGGTAAAACCCAACATCTAGAGGTAAAGCCAGATATCTAGAGGTAAAGCCCAACATCTAGAGGAAAAGCAAAATATATAGATTTCAAACCCAAATTCTAGAGTTCAATCCCAACATCTAGAGGTAAAGCCCAACTTCCAGAGTTAAAGTCCAAAATCTAGAGGTAAACACCAATACCTAGAGTTAGAGCCCAAAATCTAGAGATAAAGCCAGATATATAGATTTAAAATCCAAAATCTGGAGGTAAAGCCCAACATCTAGAGCTAAAGCCCCAAATCTAGATGTAAATCCCAATTGCTAGATCTAAAGCCAAATACTCCAGAGGTAAAGCCCAACATGTAGAGGTAAAGACTAAGATCTAGAGGTGAATTCCAATATCTAGTGTTAAAGCCTGACATCTACAGTTAAATCCAACCATATAGATATAACCCCCAACTTCTAGACGTAAGGCCCAAAATCTAGAGGTAAAGCCCAAAGTCTAGAGTTAAAGTCCAACTTCTAGAGGTAAAGCCCAACATCTAGACGTAAAGCCAGATATCTGACGGTAAAGCCCAACATCTAGAGGAAAAGCCAAATATATAGATTTAAAACCCAAAATCTAGAGATAAAGCCGAACATCTAAATGTAAAGCAAAACATCTAGATGTAATCCAAACATCTAGAGGTAAAGCGTAACATCTAGAGGTGAAGCACAACATATAGAGGTATAACCCAACATCTAGAGATAAAGACCAACATCTAAATGTAAAGCAAAACATCTAGATGTAAAGCCCAACATCTAGAGGTAAAGTCCAATAGCTAGACCTAAAGACCAACATCTAGAGGTAAAACCCAACATCTAGAGGTAAAGCCCAACATCTACATGTAAATCCAGATATCTAGGGGTAAAGCCCAACATCTAGAGGAAAAGCCAAATATATAGATATAAACCGCAAAATCTAGAGGTAAAGCCCAATATCTAGACGTAAAGCCCAAAATCTAGATGAAAAGCACAACTTCTAGATCTAAAGCCAAACATCTAGAGGTAAAGACCAATATCTAGAGGTAAAACCCAACATCTAGAGGTAAAGCCAGATATCTAGAGGTAAAGCCAAACATCTAGAGGAAAAGCAAAATATATAGATTTCAAACCCAAATTCTAGAATTAAATCCCAACATCTAGAGGTAAATCCCAAAGTCTAGATGTAAAGCTCAACTTCCAGATTTAAAGTCAAAAATCTAAATGTAAATACCAATACCTAGAGGTAGAGACCAAAATCTAGAGATAAAGCCCAACATCTAGAGATAAAGCCAGATATATAGATCTAAAATCCAAAATTTAGAGGTGAAGCCTAATATCTAGACGTAAAGCCCAAAATCTAGATGTAAAGCCCAACTTCTAAATCTAAAGCCCAACATCTAGAGGTAAAGCCCAATATTTAGAGGTAAAACCCACCATCTAGAGTTAAAGCCAGATATCTAGAGGTAAAGCCCAACATCTAGAGGAAAAGCCAAATATATAGATTTCAAACCCAAATTCTAGAGTTAAATGCCAACATCTAGAGGTAAAGACCAATAGCTAGAGGTAAAACCCAACATCTAGAGGTAAAGCCAGATATCTAGAGGTAAAGTCCAACGTCTGGAGGTAAAGCCCATCATCTAGTCCTACAGCCCAATGTCTGCAGGTAAAGCCCAACTTACAGAGGTGAAGGCAAACATCTAGATGTAAAACCCAAAATCTAGAGGTAAAGCCCAATATCTAGACGTAAAGACCAAAGTCTAGATGTAAAGCCCAACTTCTAGATCTAAAGCGCAAATCTAGATGTAAAGCCCAACTTCTTGATCTAAAGCCCAAAATATAGATGTAAAGCCCAACTTCTAAATCTAAAGCCCAACATCTAGAGGTAAAGCCCAATATTTAGAGTTTAAGCACATCATTTATAGGTAAAGCCCAAAATCTAGATGTAAAGCCCAACTTCTAGAGGTAAAGCCCATCATCTAGTCCTACAGCCCAATGTCTGCAGGTAAAGCCCAACTTACAGAGGTGAAGGCAAACATCTAGATGTAAAACCCAAAATCTAGAGGTAAAGCCCAACATCTAGAGGAAAAGCCAAATATATAGATTTAAAACCCAAAATCTAGAGGTAAAGCCCAACTTCTAGATCTAAAGCCCAAAATCTAGATGTAAAGCCCAAATTCTAGATCTAACACCCAAAATCTAGAGGTAAATACCAATATCTAGAGGTAAAACCCAACATCTAGAGGTAAAGCCAGATATCTAGAGGTAAAGCCCAACATCTAGAGGAAAAGCAAAATATATAGATTTCAAACCCAAATTCTAGAGTTCAATCCCAACATCTAGAGGTAAAGCCCAACTTCCAGAGTTAAAGTCCAAAATCTAGAGGTAAACACCAATACCTAGAGTTAGAGCCCAAAATCTAGAGATAAAGCCAGATATATAGATTTAAAATCCAAAATCTGGAGGTAAAGCCCAACATCTAGAGCTAAAGCCCCAAATCTAGATGTAAATCCCAATTGCTAGATCTAAAGCCAAATACTCCAGAGGTAAAGCCCAACATGTAGAGGTAAAGACTAAGATCTAGAGGTGAATTCCAATATCTAGTGTTAAAGCCTGACATCTACAGTTAAATCCAACCATATAGATATAACCCCCAACTTCTAGACGTAAGGCCCAAAATCTAGAGGTAAAGCCCAAAGTCTAGAGTTAAAGTCCAACTTCTAGAGGTAAAGCCCAACATCTAGACGTAAAGCCAGATATCTGACGGTAAAGCCCAACATCTAGAGGAAAAGCCAAATATATAGATTTAAAACCCAAAATCTAGAGATAAAGCCGGACATCTAAATGTAAAGCAAAACATCTAGATGTAATCCAAACATCTAGAGGTAAAGCCTAACATCTAGAGGTGAAGCACAACATATAGAGGTATAACCCAACATCTAGAGATAAAGACCAACATCTAAATGTAAAGCAAAACATCTAGATGTAAAGCCCAACATCTAGAGGTAAAGTCCAATAGCTAGACCTAAAGACCAACATCTAGAGGTAAAACCCAACATCTAGAGGTAAAGCCCAACATCTACATGTAAATCCAGATATCTAGGGGTAAAGCCCAACATCTAGAGGAAAAGCCAAATATATAGATATAAACCGCAAAATCTAGAGGTAAAGCCCAATATCTAGACGTAAAGCCCAAAATCTAGATGAAAAGCACAACTTCTAGATCTAAAGCCAAACATCTAGAGGTAAAGACCAATATCTAGAGGTAAAACCCAACATCTAGAGGTAAAGCCAGATATCTAGAGGTAAAGCCAAACATCTAGAGGAAAAGCAAAATATATAGATTTCAAACCCAAATTCTAGAATTAAATCCCAACATCTAGAGGTAAATCCCAAAGTCTAGATGTAAAGCTCAACTTCCAGATTTAAAGTCAAAAATCTAAATGTAAATACCAATACCTAGAGGTAGAGACCAAAATCTAGAGATAAAGCCCAACATCTAGAGATAAAGCCAGATATATAGATCTAAAATCCAAAATTTAGAGGTGAAGCCTAATATCTAGACGTAAAGCCCAAAATCTAGATGTAAAGCCCAACTTCTAAATCTAAAGCCCAACATCTAGAGGTAAAGCCCAATATTTAGAGGTAAAACCCACCATCTAGAGTTAAAGCCAGATATCTAGAGGTAAAGCCCAACATCTAGAGGAAAAGCCAAATATATAGATTTCAAACCCAAATTCTAGAGTTAAATGCCAACATCTAGAGGTAAAGACCAATAGCTAGAGGTAAAACCCAACATCTAGAGGTAAAGCCAGATATCTAGAGGTAAAGTCCAACGTCTGGAGGTAAAGCCCATCATCTAGTCCTACAGCCCAATGTCTGCAGGTAAAGCCCAACTTACAGAGGTGAAGGCAAACATCTAGATGTAAAACCCAAAATCTAGAGGTAAAGCCCAATATCTAGACGTAAAGACCAAAGTCTAGATGTAAAGCCCAACTTCTAGATCTAAAGCGCAAATCTAGATGTAAAGCCCAACTTCTTGATCTAAAGCCCAAAATATAGATGTAAAGCCCAACTTCTAAATCTAAAGCCCAACATCTAGAGGTAAAGCCCAATATTTAGAGTTTAAGCACATCATTTATAGGTAAAGCCCAAAATCTAGATGTAAAGCCCAACTTCTAGAGGTAAAGCCCATCATCTAGTCCTACAGCCCAATGTCTGCAGGTAAAGCCCAACTTACAGAGGTGAAGGCAAACATCTAGATGTAAAACCCAAAATCTAGAGGTAAAGCCCAACATCTAGAGGAAAAGCCAAATATATAGATTTAAAACCCAAAATCTAGAGGTAAAGCCCAACTTCTAGATCTAAAGCCCAAAATCTAGATGTAAAGCCCAAATTCTAGATCTAACACCCAAAATCTAGAGGTAAATACCAATATCTAGAGGTAAAACCCAACATCTAGAGGTAAAGCCAGATATCTAGAGGTAAAGCCCAACATCTAGAGGAAAAGCAAAATATATAGATTTCAAACCCAAATTCTAGAGTTCAATCCCAACATCTAGAGGTAAAGCCCAACTTCCAGAGTTAAAGTCCAAAATCTAGAGGTAAACACCAATACCTAGAGTTAGAGCCCAAAATCTAGAGATAAAGCCAGATATATAGATTTAAAATCCAAAATCTGGAGGTAAAGCCCAACATCTAGAGCTAAAGCCCCAAATCTAGATGTAAATCCCAATTGCTAGATCTAAAGCCAAATACTCCAGAGGTAAAGCCCAACATGTAGAGGTAAAGACTAAGATCTAGAGGTGAATTCCAATATCTAGTGTTAAAGCCTGACATCTACAGTTAAATCCAACCATATAGATATAACCCCCAACTTCTAGACGTAAGGCCCAAAATCTAGAGGTAAAGCCCAAAGTCTAGAGTTAAAGTCCAACTTCTAGAGGTAAAGCCCAACATCTAGACGTAAAGCCAGATATCTGACGGTAAAGCCCAACATCTAGAGGAAAAGCCAAATATATAGATTTAAAACCCAAAATCTAGAGATAAAGCCGGACATCTAAATGTAAAGCAAAACATCTAGATGTAATCCAAACATCTAGAGGTAAAGCCTAACATCTAGAGGTGAAGCACAACATATAGAGGTATAACCCAACATCTAGAGATAAAGACCAACATCTAAATGTAAAGCAAAACATCTAGATGTAAAGCCCAACATCTAGAGGTAAAGTCCAATAGCTAGACCTAAAGACCAACATCTAGAGGTAAAACCCAACATCTAGAGGTAAAGCCCAACATCTACATGTAAATCCAGATATCTAGGGGTAAAGCCCAACATCTAGAGGAAAAGCCAAATATATAGATATAAACCGCAAAATCTAGAGGTAAAGCCCAATATCTAGACGTAAAGCCCAAAATCTAGATGAAAAGCACAACTTCTAGATCTAAAGCCAAACATCTAGAGGTAAAGACCAATATCTAGAGGTAAAACCCAACATCTAGAGGTAAAGCCAGATATCTAGAGGTAAAGCCCAACATCTAGAGGAAAAGCAAAATATATAGATTTCAAACCCAAATTCTAGAGTTCAATCCCAACATCTAGAGGTAAAGCCCAACTTCCAGAGTTAAAGTCCAAAATCTAGAGGTAAACACCAATACCTAGAGTTAGAGCCCAAAATCTAGAGATAAAGCCCAACATCTAGAGATAAAGCCAGATATATAGATCTAAAGCCCAACATCTAGAGTTAAAGCCCAATATTTAGAGTTTAAGCCCATCATTTAGAGGTAAAGCCAGATATCTAGAGGTAAAGCCCAACTTCTAGAGGTAAAGCCCATCATCTAGTCCTACAGCCCAATGTCTGCAGGTAAAGCCCAACTTACAGAGGTGAAGGCAAACATCTAGATGTAAAACCCAAAATCTAGAGGTAAAGCCTAACATCTAGAGGAAAAGCCAAATATATAGATTTAAAACCCAAAATCTAGAGGTAAAGCCCAATATCTACACCTAAAGACCAAAATCTAGATGTAAAGCCCAACTTCTAGATCTAAAGCCCAAAATCTAGATGTAAAGCCCAAATTCTAGATCTAACACCCAAAATCTAGAGGTAAAGACCAATATCTAGAGGTAAAACCCAACAGCTAGAGGTAAAGCCAGATATCTAGAGGTAAAGCCCAACATCTAGAGGAAAAGCAAAATATATAGATTTCAAACCCAAATTCTAGAGTTCAATCCCAACATCTAGAGGTAAAGCCCAACTTCCAGAGTTAAAGTCCAAAATCTAGAGGTAAACACCAATACCTAGAGTTAGAGCCCAAAATCTAGAGATAAAGCCAGATATATAGATTTAAAATCCAAAATCTGGAGGTAAAGCCCAACATCTAGAGCTAAAGCCCCAAATCTAGATGTAAAGCCCAATTGCTAGATCTAAAGCCAAATACTCCAGAGGTAAAGCCCAACATGTAGAGGTAAAGACTAAGATCTAGAGGTGAATTCCAATATCTAGTGTTAAAGCCTGACACCTACAGTTAAAGCCAAACATCTAGATGTAAAACCCAACTTCTAGAGGTATAGCCGAATATCTAGAGTTAAAGCGCATCCTTTAGAGTAAAGCCCAAAATCTAGAGTTAAAGCCCAACATCTAGAGGGAAAGCCCAGAATCTAGATGTAAAGCCTAACATCTAGAGGTGAATTCCAAAATCAAGTGTTAAGGCCTGACAACTACAGTTAAATCCAAGCATATAGATATAACCCCCAACTTCTAGAGGTAGGGCCCAAAATCTAGAGGTAAAGCCCAACAGCTAGAGTTAAAGCCGAACGTCTTGAGGTAAAGCCCAAAGTCTAGAGTTAAAGCCCAACTTCTAGAGGTAAAGCCCAACATCTAGACGTAAAGCCAGATATCTGACGGTAAAGCCCAACATCTAGAGGAAAAGCCAAATATATAGATTTAAAACCCAAAATCTAGAGATAAAGCCCAACATCTAAATGTAAAGCAAAATATCTAGATGTAATCCAAACATCTAGAGGTAAAGCCTAACATCTAGAGGTGAAGCACAACATATAGAGGTATAACCCAACATCTAGAGATAAAGACCAACATCTAAATGTAAAGCAAAACATCTAGATGTAGAACCCTACATCTAGAGGTAAAGTCCAATATCTAGACCTAAAGACCAACATCTAGAGGTAAAACCCAACATCTAGTGGTAAAGCCCAACGTCTGGAGGTAAAGCCCAGATTCTAGTGAGAAGCCAAAAATCCAGATGGAAAACCCAAAATCTAGAGATAAAGACCCACATCTACAGGTAAATCCAGATATCTAGGGGTAAAGCCCAACATCTAGAGGAAAAGCCAAATATATAGATATAAACCCCAATATCCAGAGGTAAAGCCCAATATCTAGACGTAAAGCCCAAAATCTAGATGAAAAGCACAACTTCTAGATCTAAAGATCAACATCTAGAGGTAAATACCAATAGCTAGAGGTAAAACCCAACATCTAGAGGTAAAGCCAGATATCTAGAGGTAAAGCCCAACGTCTGGAGGTAAAGCCCATCATCTAGTCCTACAGCCCAATGCCTGCAGGTAAAGCCCAACTTACAGAGGTGAAGGCAAACATCTAGATGTAAAACCCAAAATCTAGAGGTAAACCCCAATATCTAGAGGCAAAGCCCAACATCTAGAGGAAAAGCCAAATATATATATATTTAAAATTCAAAACCTAGAGGTAAAGCCCAACATCTAGAGGTAAAGCCAGATATCTAGGGGTAAAGCCCAACATCTAGAGGAAAAGCCAAATATATAGATTTCAAACCCAAATTCTAGAGTTAAATCCCAACACCTAGAGGTAAAGACCAATAGCTAGAGGTAAAACCCAACATCTAGAGGTAAAGCCAGATATCTAGAGGTAAAGCCCAACATCTAGAGGAAAAGCCAAATATATAGATTTCAAACCCAAATTCTAGATTTAAATCCCAACATCTAGAGGTAAAGCCAGATATCTAGAGGTAAAGCCCAACGTCTGGAGGTAAAGCCCATCATCTAGTCCTACAGCCCAATGTCTGCAGGTAAAGCCCAACTTACAGAGGTGAAGGCAAACATCTAGATGTAAACCCCAAAATCTAGAGGTAAAGCCCAATATCTAGAGGTAAAGCCCAAAGTCTAGATGTAAAACCCAAAATCTAGATGTAAAGCCCAAAATCTAGATGTAAAGCCCAACTTCTAAATCTAAAGCCCAACATCTATTCCTACAGCCCAATGTCTGCAGGTAAAGCCCAACTTACAGAGGTGAAGGCAAACATCTAGATTTAAAACCCAAAATCTAGAGGTAAAGCCCAACATCTAGAGGAAAAGCCAAATATATAGATTTAAAACCCAAAATCTAGAGGTAAAGCCCAATATGTAGACCTAAAGCCCAAAATCTAGATGTAAAGCCCAAATTCTAGATCTAACACCCAAAATCTCGAGGTAAAGACCAATATCTAGACGTAAAACCCAACAGCTAGAGGTAAAGCCAGATATCTAGAGGTAAAGCCCAACATCTAGAGGAAAAGCCAAATATATAGATTTAAAACCCAAAATCTAGAAATAAAGCCCAACATCTAGACGTAAAGCCAGATATCTAGAGGTAAAGCCCAACATCTAGAGGAAAAGCAAAATATATAGATTTCAAACCCAAATTCTAGCATTCAATCCCAACATCTAGAGGTAAAGCCCAACTTCCACAGTTAAAGTCCAAAATCTAGAGGTAAACACCAATACCTAGAGTTAGAGCCCAAAATCTAGAGATAAAGCCCAACATCTAGAGATAAAGCCAGATATATAGATTTAAATCCAAAATCTGGAGGTAAAGCCCAACATCTAGACCTAAAGCCCCAAATCTAGATGTAAAGCCCAATTGCTAGATCTAAAGCCAAATACTCTAGAGGTAAAGCCCAACATGTAGAGGTAAAGACTAAGATCTAGAGGTGAATTCCAAAATCTAGTGTTAAAGCCTGACACCTACAGTTAAAGCCAAACATCTAGATGTACAACCCAACTTCTAGAGGTAAAGCCGAATATCTAGAGTTAAAGCGCATCCTTTCGAGTAAAGCCCAAAATCTAGAGTTAAAGCCCAACATCTAGAGGGAAAGCCCAGAATCTAGATGTAAAGCCTAACATCTAGAGGTGAATTCCAAAATCAAGTGTTAAGGCCTGACAACTACAGTTAAATCCAAGCATATAGATATAACCCCCAACTTCTAGAGGTAGGGCCCAAAATCTAGAGGTAAAGCCCAACAGCTAGAGGAAAAGCCGAACGTCTTGAGGTAAAGCCCAAAGTCTAGAGTTAAAGCCCAACTTCTAGAGGTAAAGCCCAACATCTAGACGTAAAGCCAGATATCTGACGGTAAAGCCCAACATCTAGAGGAAAAGCCAAATATATAGATTTAAAACCCAAAATCTAGAGATAAAGCCGAACACCTAAATGTAAAGCAAAACATCTAGATGTAATACAAACATCTAGAGGTAAAGCCTAACATCTAGAGGTGAAGCACAACATATAGAGGTATAACCCAACATCTAGAGATAAAGACCAACATCTAAATGTAAAGCAAAACATCTAGATGTAAAACCCTACATCTAGAGGTAAAGTCCAATATCTAGACCTAAAGACCAACATCTAGAGGTAAAACCCAACATCTAGTGGTAAAGCCCAACGTCTGGAGGTAAAGCCCAGATTCTAGAGAGCAGATAAAAATCCAGATGGAAAAACCAAAATCTAGAGGTAAAGCCCAACATCTACAGGTAAATCCAGATATCTAGGGGTAAAGCCCAACATCTAGAGGAAAAGCCAAATATATAGATATAAAACCCAAAATCTAGAGGTAAAGCCCAATATCTAGACGTAAAGCCCAAAATCTAGATGAAAAGCACAACTTCTAGATCTAAAGATCAACATCTAGAGGTAAAGATCAATAGCTAGAGGTAAAACCCAACATCTAGTGATAAAGCCAGATATCTAGAGGTAAAGCCCAACATCTGGAGGTAAAGCCCATCATCTAGTCCTACAGCCCAATGTCTGCAGGTAAAGCCCAACTTACAGAGGTGAAGGCAAACATCTAGATGTAAAACCCCAAATCTAGAGGTAAAGCCCAACGTCTAGAGGAAAAGCCAAATATATATATATTTAAAACCCAAAATCTAGAGGTAAAGCCCAACATCTAGAGGTAAAGCCAGATATCTAGCGGTAAAGGCCAACATCTAGAGGAAAAGCCAAATATATAGATTTAAAACCAAAAATCTAGAGGTAAAGCCCAATATCAAGACGTAAAGGCCAAAATCTAGATGTAAAGCCCAACTTCTTGATCTAAAGCCCAAAATCTAGATGTAAAGCCCAAATTCTAGATCTAACGCCCAAAATCTAGAGATAAAGACCAATATCTAGAGGTAAAACCCAACATCTAGAGGTAAAGCCAGATATCTAGAGGTAAAGCCCAACATCTAGAGGAAAAGCAAAATATATAGATTTCAAACCCAAATTCTAGAGTTCAATCCCAACATCTAGAGGTAAAACCCAAAGTCTAGATGTAAAGCTCAACTTCCAGATTTAAAGTCAAAAATCTAAAGGTAAATACCAATACCTAGAGGTAGAGCCCAAAATGTAGAGGTAAAGCCCAACATCTAGAGATAAAGCCAGATATATAGATCTAAACCCCAAAATCTAGAGGTAAAGCCCAATATCTAGACGTAAAGCCCAAAAGCTAGATGTAAAGCCCAGCTTCTAGATCTAAAGCCCAAAATATAGATGTAAAGCCCAACTTCTAAATCTAAAGCCCAACATCTAGAGGTAAAGCCCAATATTTAGAGATTAAGCCCATCATTTAGAGGTAAAGCCAGATATCTAGAGGTAAAGCCCAACTTCTAGAGGTAAAGCCCATCATCTAGTCCTACAGCCCAATGTCTGCAGGTAAAGCCCAACTTACAGAGGTGAAGGCAAACATCTAGATGTAAACCCCAAAATCTAGAGGTAAAGCCTAACATCTAGAGGAAAAGCCAAATATATAGATTTAAAACCCAAAATCTAGAGGTAAAGCCCAATATGTAGACGTAAAGCCCAAAATCTAGATTTAAAGCCCAAATTCTAGACCTAAAGCCCAAAATCTAGATGTAAAGCCCAAATTCTAGATCTAACACCCAAAATCTAGAGGTAAAGACCAATATCTAGAGGTAAAACCCAACATCTAGAGGTAAAGCCAGATATCTAGAGGTAAAGCCCAACATGTAGAGGTAAAGACTAAGATCTAGAGGTGAATTCCAATATCTAGTGTTAAAGCCTGACAGCAACAGTTAAAGCCAAACATCTAGATGTAAAACCCAACTTCTAGAGGTAAAGCCGAATATCTAGATTTAAAGCGCATCCTTTAGAGTAAAGCCCAAAATCTAGAGTTAAAGCCCAACATCTAGAGGGAAAGCCCAGAATCTAGATGTAAAGCCTAACATCTAGAGGTGAATTCCAAAATCAAGTGTTAAGGCCTGATATCTACAGTTAAATCCAACCATATAGATATAACCCCCAACTTCTAGAGGTAAGGCCCAAAATCTAGAGGTAAAGCCCAACAGCTAGAGTTAAAGCCGAACATCTTGAGGTAAAGCCCAAAGTCTAGAGTTAAAGCCCAACTTCTAGAGGTAAAGCCCAACATCTAGACGTAAAGCCAGATATCTGACGGTAAAGCCCAACATCTAGAGGAAAAGCCAAATATATAGATTTAAAACCCAAAATCTAGAGATAAAGCCGAACACCTAAATGTAAAGCAAAACATCTAGATGTAATCCAAACATCTAGAGGTAAAGCCTAACATCTAGAGGTGAAGCACAACATATAGAGGTATAACCCAACATCTAGAGATAAAGACCAACATCTAAATGTAAAGCAAAACATCTAGATGTAAACCCCTACATCTAGAGGTAAAGTCCAATATCTAGACCTAAAGACCAACATCTAGAGGTAAAACCCAACATCTAGTGGTAAAGCCCAACGTCTGGAGGTAAAGCCCAGATTCTAGAGAGAAGCCAAAAATCCAGATGGAAAACCCAAAATCTAGAGGTAAAGCCCAACATCTACAGGTAAATCCAGATATCTAGGGGTAAAGCCCAACATCTAGAGGAAAAGCCAAATATAAATATATAAACCCCAAAATCCAGAGGTAAAGCCCAATATCTAGACGTAAAGCCCAAAATCTAGATGAAAAGCACAACTTCTAGATCTAAAGATCAACATCTATAGGTAAAGACCAATAGCTAGAGGTAAAACCCAACATCTAGAGGTAAAGCCAGATATCTAGAGGTAAAGCCCAACGTCTGGAGGTAAAGCCCATCATCTAGTCCTACAGCCCAATGCCTGCAGGTAAAGCCCAACTTACAGAGGTGAAGGCAAACATCTAGATGTAAAACCCCAAATCTAGAGGTAAAGCCCAATATCTAGAGGCAAAGCCCAACATCTAGAGGAAAAGCCAAATATATATATATTTAAAATTCAAAACCTAGAGGTAAAGCCCAACATCTAGAGGTAAAGCCAGATATCTAGGGGTAAAGCCCAACATCTAGAGGAAAAGCCAAATATATAGATTTAAAACCCAAAATCTAGAGGTAAAGCCCAATATCTAGACGTAAAGGCCAAAATCTAGATGTAAAGCCCAACTTCTTGATCTAAAGCCCAAAATCTAGACGTAAAGCCCAAATTCTAGATCTAACGCCCAAAATCTAGAGATAAAGACCAATATCTAGAGGTAAAACCCAACATCGAGAGGTAAAGCCAGATATCTAGAGGTAAAGCCCAACATCTAGAGGAAAAGCAAAATAAATAGAATTCAAACCCAAATTCTAGAGTTAAATCCCAACATATAGAGGTAAAGCCCAAAGTCTAGATGTAAAGCTCAACTTCTAGATTTAAAGTCAAAAATCTAAATGTAAATACCAATACCTAGAGGTAGAGCCCAAAATGTAGAGATAAAGCCCAACATCTAGAGATAAAGCCAGATATATAGATCTAAAATCCAAAATTTAGAGGTGAAGCCCAATATCTAGACGTAAAGCCCAAAATCTAGATGTAAAGCCCAACTTCTAAATCTAAAGCCCAACATCTAGAGGTAAAGCCCAATATTTAGAGGTAAAACCCACCATCTAGAGTTAAAGCCAGATATCTAGAGGTAAAGCCCAACATCTAGAGGAAAAGCCAAATATATAGATTTCAAACCCAAATTCTAGAGTTAAATGCCAACATCTAGAGGTAAAGACCAATAGCTAGAGGTAAAACCCAACATCTAGAGGTAAAGCCAGATATCTAGAGGTAAAGTCCAACGTCTGGAGGTAAAGCCCATCATCTAGTCCTACAGCCCAATGTCTGCAGGTAAAGCCCAACTTACAGAGGTGAAGGCAAACATCTAGATGTAAAACCCAAAATCTAGAGGTAAAGCCCAATATCTAGACGTAAAGACCAAAGTCTAGATGTAAAGCCCAACTTCTAGATCTAAAGCGCAAAATCTAGATGTAAAGCCCAACTTCTTGATCTAAAGCCCAAAATATAGATGTAAAGCCCAACTTCTAAATCTAAAGCCCAACATCTAGAGGTAAAGCCCAATATTTAGAGTTTAAGCACATCATTTATAGGTAAAGCCCAAAATCTAGATGTAAAGCCCAACTTCTAGAGGTAAAGCCCATCATCTAGTCCTACAGCCCAATGTCTGCAGGTAAAGCCCAACTTACAGAGGTGAAGGCAAACATCTAGATGTAAAACCCAAAATCTAGAGGTAAAGCCCAACATCTAGAGGAAAAGCCAAATATATAGATTTAAAACCCAAAATCTAGAGGTAAAGCCCAACTTCTAGATCTAAAGCCCAAAATCTAGATGTAAAGCCCAAATTCTAGATCTAACACCCAAAATCTAGAGGTAAATACCAATATCTAGAGGTAAAACCCAACATCTAGAGGTAAAGCCAGATATCTAGAGGTAAAGCCCAACATCTAGAGGAAAAGCAAAATATATAGATTTCAAACCCAAATTCTAGAGTTCAATCCCAACATCTAGAGGTAAAGCCCAACTTCCAGAGTTAAAGTCCAAAATCTAGAGGTAAACACCAATACCTAGAGTTAGAGCCCAAAATCTAGAGATAAAGCCAGATATATAGATTTAAAATCCAAAATCTGGAGGTAAAGCCCAACATCTAGAGCTAAAGCCCCAAATCTAGATGTAAATCCCAATTGCTAGATCTAAAGCCAAATACTCCAGAGGTAAAGCCCAACATGTAGAGGTAAAGACTAAGATCTAGAGGTGAATTCCAATATCTAGTGTTAAAGCCTGACATCTACAGTTAAATCCAACCATATAGATATAACCCCCAACTTCTAGACGTAAGGCCCAAAATCTAGAGGTAAAGCCCAAAGTCTAGAGTTAAAGTCCAACTTCTAGAGGTAAAGCCCAACATCTAGACGTAAAGCCAGATATCTGACGGTAAAGCCCAACATCTAGAGGAAAAGCCAAATATATAGATTTAAAACCCAAAATCTAGAGATAAAGCCGGACATCTAAATGTAAAGCAAAACATCTAGATGTAATCCAAACATCTAGAGGTAAAGCCTAACATCTAGAGGTGAAGCACAACATATAGAGGTATAACCCAACATCTAGAGATAAAGACCAACATCTAAATGTAAAGCAAAACATCTAGATGTAAAGCCCAACATCTAGAGGTAAAGTCCAATAGCTAGACCTAAAGACCAACATCTAGAGGTAAAACCCAACATCTAGAGGTAAAGCCCAACATCTACATGTAAATCCAGATATCTAGGGGTAAAGCCCAACATCTAGAGGAAAAGCCAAATATATAGATATAAACCGCAAAATCTAGAGGTAAAGCCCAATATCTAGACGTAAAGCCCAAAATCTAGATGAAAAGCACAACTTCTAGATCTAAAGCCAAACATCTAGAGGTAAAGACCAATATCTAGAGGTAAAACCCAACATCTAGAGGTAAAGCCAGATATCTAGAGGTAAAGCCAAACATCTAGAGGAAAAGCAAAATATATAGATTTCAAACCCAAATTCTAGAATTAAATCCCAACATCTAGAGGTAAATCCCAAAGTCTAGATGTAAAGCTCAACTTCCAGATTTAAAGTCAAAAATCTAAATGTAAATACCAATACCTAGAGGTAGAGCCCAAAATGTAGAGGTAAAGGCCAACATCTAGAGATAAAGCCAGATATATAGATCTAAACCCCAAAATCTAGAGATGAAGCCCAATATTTAGACGTAAAGCCCAAAATCTAGATGTAAAGACCAACTTCTAGATCTAAAGCCCAAATTCTAGATGTAAAGCCCAACTTCTAAATCTAAAGCCCAACATCTAGAGGTAAAGCCCAATATTTAGAGCTTAAGCGCATCATTTAGAGGTAAAGCCAGATATTTAGAGGTAAAGCCCAACGTCTGGAGGTAAAGCCCATCATCTAGTCCTACAGCCCAATGTCTGCAGGTAAAGCCCAACTTACAGAGGTGAAGGCAAACATCTAGATGTAAAACCCCAAATCTAGAGGTAAAGCCCAACATCTAGAGGAAAAGCCAAATATATATATATTTAAAACCCCAAACCTAGAGGTAAAGCCCAACATCTAGAGGTAAAGCCAGATATCTAGGGGTAAAGGCCAACATCTAGAGGAAAAGCCAAATATATAGATTTAAAACCCAAAATCTAGAGGTAAAGCCCAATATCTAGACGTAAAGCCCAAAATCTAGATGTAAAGCCCAAATTCTAGATCTAACGCCCAAAATCTAGAGATAAAGACTAATATCTAGAAGTAAAACCCAACATCTAGAGGTAAAGCAGATATATAGAGGTAAAGCCCAACACCTATAATAAAAGCCAAATATATAGATTTAAAACCCAAAATCTAGAGATAAAGCCGAACATCTAAATGTAAAGCAAAACATCTAGATGTAATCCAAACATCTAGAGGTAAAGCCTAACATCTAGAGGTGAAGCACAACATATAGAGGTATAAGCTAACATCTAGAGATAAAGACCAACATCTAAATGTAAAGCAAAACATCTAGATGTAAAACCCAACATCTAGAGGTAAAGTCCAATATCTAGACCTAAAGACCAACATGTAGAGGTAAAACCCAACATCTAGTGGTAAAGCCCAACGTCTGGAGGTAAAGCCCAGATTCTAGAGAGAAGCCAAAAATCCAGGTGGAAAACCCAAAATCTAGAGGTAAAGCCCAACATCTACAGGTAAGTCCAGATATCTAGGGGTAAAGCCCAACATCTAGAGGAAAAGCCAAATATATAGATATAAAACCCAAAATCTAGAGGTAAAGCCAGATATCTAGAGGTAAAGCCCAACATCTGGAGGTAAAGCCCATCATCTAGTCCTACAGCCCAATGTCTGCAGGTAAAGCCCAACTTACAGAGGTGAAGGCAAACATCTAGATGTAAAACCCCAAATCTAGAGGTAAAGCCCAACGTCTAGAGGAAAAGCCAAATATATATATATTTAAAACCCAAAATCTAGAGGTAAAGCCCAACATTTAGAGGTAAAGCCAGATATCTTGGGGTAAAGCCCAACATCTAGAGGAAAAGTCAGATATCTAGAGGTAAAACCCAACATCTAGAGGAAAAGCAAAATATATAGATTTCAAACCCAAATTCTAGAGTTAAATCCCAACATCTAGGGGTAAACCCCAACTTCCAGAGTTAAAGTCCAAAATCTAGAGGTAAACACCAATACCTAGAGTTAGAGCCCAAAATCTAGAGATATGCCAAATATATAGATTTAAAACCCAAAATCTAGAGATAAAGCCGAACATCTAAATGTAAAGCAAAACGTCTAGATGTAATCCAAACATCTAGAGGTAAAGCCTAACATCTAGAGGTGAAGCACAACATATAGAGGTATAACCCAACATCTAGAGATAAAGACCAAAATCTAAATGTAAAGCAAAACATCTAGATGTAAAACCCTACATCTGGAGGTAAAGTCCAATATCTAGACCTAAAGACCAACATCTAGAGGTAAAACCCAACATCTAGAGGTAAAGCCAGATATCTAGAGGTAAAGCCCAACATCTAGAGGAAAAGCAAAATATATAGATTTCAAACCCAAATTCTAGAGTTAAATCCCAACATCTAGGGGTAAACCTCAACTTCCAGAGTTGAAGTCCAAAATCTAGAGGTAAACACCAATACCTAGAGTTAGAGCCCAAAATCTAGAGATAAAGCCCAACATCTAGAGATAAAGCCAGATATATAGATTTAAAATCCAAAATCTATAGGTAAAGCCCAACATCTAGAGCTAAAGCCCCAAATCTAGATGTAAAGCCCAATTGCTAGATCTAAAGCCAAATACTCTAGAGGTAAAGCCCAACATGTAGAGGTAAAGACTAAGATCTAGAGGTGAATTCCAATATCTAGTGTTAAAGGCCGACACCTACAGTTAAAACCAAACATCTAGATGTACAACCCAACTTCTAGAGGTAAAGCCGAATATCTAGAGTTAAAGCGCATCCTTTCGAGTAAAGCCCAAAATCTAGAGTTAAAGCCAACATCTAGAGGGAAAGCCCAGAATCTAGATGTAAAGCCTAACATCTAGAGGTGAATTCCAAAATCAAGTGTTAAGGCCTGACATCTACAGTTAAATCCAACCATATAGATATAACCCCCAACTTCTAGAGGTAAGGCCCAAAATCTAGAGGTAAACACCAATACCTAGAGTTAGAGCCCTAAATCTAGAGATAAAGCCCAACATCTAGAATTAAAGCCAGATATATAGATTTAAAATCCACAATCTGGAGGTAAAGCCCAACATCTAGAGCTAAAGCCCCAAATCTAGATGTAAAGCCCAATTGCTAGATCTAAAGCCAAATACTCTAGAGGTAAAGCCCAACATGTAGAGGTAAAGACTAAGATCTAGAGGTGAATTCCAATATCTAGTATTAAAGCCTGACACCTACAGTTAAAGCCAAACATCTAGATGTAAAACCGAACTTCTAGAGGTAAAGCCGAATATCTAGAGTTAAAGCGCATCCTTTAGAGTAAACCCAAAATCTAGAGTTAAAGCCCAACATCTAGAGGGAAAGCCCAGAATCCAGATGTAAAGCCTAACATCTAGAGGTGAATTCCAAAATCACGTGTTAAGGCCTGACATCTACAGTTAAATCCAACCATATAGATATAACCCCCAACTTCTAGAGATAAGGCCCAAAATCTAGAGGTAAAGCCCAACAGCTAGAGTCAAAGCCGAACGTCTTCAGGTAAAGCCCAAAGTCTAGAGTTAAAGCCCAACATCTAGAGGAAAAGCCAAATATATAGATTTAAAACCCAAAATCTAGAGCTAAAGCCCGACATCTAAATGTAAAGCAAAACATCTAGATGTAATCCAAACATCTAGAGGTAAAGCCTAACATCTAGAGGTGAAGCACAACATATAGAGGTATAAACCAACATCTAGAGATAAAGACCAACATCTAAATGTAAAGCAAAACATCTAGATGTAAACCCCTACATCTAGAGGTAAAGTCCAATATCTAGACCTAAAGACCAACATCTAGAGGTAAAACCCAACATCTAGTGGTAAAGCCCAACGTCTGGAGGTAAAGCCCAGATTCTAGAGAGAAGCCAAAAATCCAGATGGAAAACCCAAAATCTAGAGGTAAAGCCCAACATCTACAGGTAAATCCAGATATCTAGGGGTAAAGCCCAACATCTAGAGGAAAAGCCAAATATATAGATATTTAAAACCCAAAACCTAGATGTAAAGACCAACATCTAGAGGTAAAGCCAGATATCTAGGGGTAAAGCCCAACATCTAGAGGAAAAGCCAAATATATAGATTTAAAACCCAAAATCAAGAGGTAAAGCCCAATATCTAGACGTAAAGCCCAAAGTCTAGATGTAAAGCCCAACTTCTAGATCTAAAGCCCAATATCTAGATGTAAAGCCCAAATTCTAGATCTAACACCCAAAATCTAGAGGTAACGACCAATATCTAGAGGTAAAACCCAACATCTAGTGGTAAAGCCCAACGACTGGAGGTAAAGCCCAGATTCTAGAGAGAAGCCAAAAATCCAGATGGAAAACCCAAAATCTAGAGGTAAAGCCCAACATCTAGAGGGAAAGCCCAGAATCCAGTTGTAAAGCCTAACATCTACAGGTGAATTCCAAAATCAAGTGTTAAGGCCTGACATCTACAGTTAAATCCAACCATATAGATATAACCCCCAACTTCTAGAGATAAGGCCCAAAATCTAGAGGTAAAGCCCAACAGCTAGAGTTAAAGCCGAACGTCTTGAGGTAAAGCCCAAAGTCTAGAGTTAAAGCCCAACATCTAGAGGAAAAGCCAAATATATAGATTTAAAACCCAAAATCTAGAGCTAAAGCCCAAAATCTAAATGTAAAGCAAAACATCTAGATGTAATCCAAACATCTAGAGGTAAAGCCTAACATCTAGAGGTGAAGCACAACATATAGAGGTATAACCCAACATCAAGAGATAAAGACCAACATCTAAATGTAAAGCAAAACATCTAGATGTAAAACCCTACATCTAGAGGTAAAGTCCAATAGCTAGACCTAAAGACCAACATCTAGAGGTAAAACCCAACATCTAGTGGTAAAGCCCAACGTCTGGAGGTAAAGCCCAGATTCTAGAGAGAAGCCAAAAATCCAGATGGAAAACCCAAAATCTAGAGGTAAAGCCCAACATCTACAGGTAAATCCAGATATCTAGGGGTAAAGCCCAACATCTAGAGGAAAAGCCAAATATATCGATATAAAACCCAAAATCTAGAGGTAAAGCCCAATATCTAGACGTAAAGCCCAAAATCTAGATGAAAAGCACAACTTCTAGATCTAAAGCCCAACATCTAGAGGTAAAGACCAATAGCTAGAGGTAAAACCCAACATCTAGAGGTAAAGCCAGATATCTAGAGGTAAAGCCCAACGTCTGGAGGTAAAGCCCATCATCTAGTCCTACAGACCAATGTCTGCAGGTAAAGCCCAACTTACAGAGGTGAAGGCAAACATCTAGATGTAAAACCCCAAATCTAGAGGTAAAGCCCAACATCTAGAGGAAAAGCCAAATATATATATATTTAAAACCCAAAACCTAGATGTAAAGACCAACATCTAGAGGTAAAGCCAGATATCTAGGGGTAAAGCCCAACATCTAGATGAAAAGCCAAATATATAGATTTCAAACCCAAATTCTAGAGGTAAAGCCCAATATCAAGACGTAAAGGCCAAAATCTAGATGTAAAGCCCAAATTCTTGATCTAAAGCCCAAAATCTAGATGTAAAGCCCAAATTCTAGATCAATAGCCCAAAATCTAGAGATAAAGACCAATATCTAGAGGTAAATCCCAACATCTATAGGTAAAGCCAGATATCTAGACGTAAAGCCCAAAATCTAGATGAAAAGCACAACTTCTAGATCTAAAGCCCAACATCTAGAGGTAAAGACCAATATCTAGAGGTAAAACCCAACATCTAGAGGTAAAGCCAGATATCTAGAGGTAAAGCCCAACGTCTGGAAGTAAAGCCCATCATCTAGTCCTACAGCCCAATGTCTGCAGCTAAAGCCCAACTTACAGAGGTGAAGGCAAACATCTAGATGTAAAGCCCAAAATCTAGAGTTAAAGCCCAACATCTAGAGGGAAAGCCCAGAATCTAGATGTAAAGCCCAACTTCTAGATCTAAAGCCCAAAATATAGATGTAAAGCCCAACTTCTAAATCTAAAGCCCAACATCTAGAGGTAAAGCCCAATATTTAGAGTTTAAGCGCATCATTTAGAGGTAAAGCCCAAAATCTAGATGTAAAGCCCAACTTCTAGAGGTAAAGCCCATCATCTAGTCCTACAGCCCAATGTCTGCAGGTAAAGCCCAACTTACAGAGGTGAAGGCAAACATCTAGATGTAAAACCCAAAATCTAGAGGTAAAGCCCAACATCTAGAGGAAAAGCCAAATATATAGATTTAAAAACCAAAATCTAGAGGTAAAGCCCAATATCTAGACGTAAAGCCAAAGTCTAGATGTAAAGCCCAACTTCTAGATCTAAAACCCAAAATATAGATGTAAAGCCCAAATTCTAGATCTAACACCCAAAATCTAGAGGTAAAGACAAACATCTAGAGGTAAAACCCAACATCTAGTGGTAAAGCCCAACGTCTGGAGGTAAAGCCCAGATTCTAGAGAGAAGCCAAAAATCCAGATGGATAACCCAAAATCTAGAGGTAAAGCCCAACATCTACAGGTAAATCCAGATATCTAGGGGTAAAGCCCAACATCTAGAGGAAAAGCCAAATATATAGATATAAACCCCAAAATCTAGAGGTAAAGCCCAATATCTAGACGTAAAGCCCAAAATCTAGATGAAAAGCACAACTTCTAGATCTGAAGCCCAACATCTAGAGGTAAAGATCAATATCTAGAGGTAAAACCCAACATCTAGAGGTAAAGCCAGATATCTAGAGGTAAAGCCCAACGTCTGGAGGTAAAGCCCATCATCTAGCCCTACAGCCCAATGTCTGCAGGTAAAGCCCAACTTACAGAGGTGAAGGCAAACATCTAGATGTAAAACCCAAAATCTAGAGGTAAAGACCAACATCTAGAGATAAAGCCAGATATCTAGGGGTAAAGCCCAACATCTAGAGGAAAAGCAAAATATATAGATTTCAAACCCAAATTCTAGAGTTAAATCCCAATATCTAGAGGTAAATCCCAAAGTCTAGATGTAAAGCTCAACTTCCAGATTTAAAGTCAAAAATCTAAATGTAAATACAAGTACTTAGACGTAGAGCCCAAAATGTAGAGATAAAGCCCAACATCTAGAGATAAAGCCAGATATATAGATCTAAACCCCAAAATCTAGAGGTGAAGCCCAATATCTAGACATAAAGCCCAAAATCTAGATGTAAAGCCCAACTTCTAGATCTAAAGCCCAAAATATAGTTGTAAAGCCCAACTTCTAAATCTAAAGCCCAACATCTAGAGGTAAGGCCCAATATTAAGAGTTTAAGCGCATCATTTAGAGGTAAAGCCCAAAATCTAGATGTAAAGCCCAACTTCTAGAGGTAAAGCCCATCATCTAGTCCTACAGCCCAATGTCTGCAGGTAAAGCCCAACTTACAGAGGTGAAGGCAAACATCTAGATGTAAACCCCCAAATCTAGAGGTAAAGCCCAACATCTAGAGGAAAAGCCAAATATATAGATTTAAAACCCAAATTCTAGAGGTAAAGCCCAATATCTAGACCTAAATCCCAAAGTCTAGATGTAAAGCCCAACTTCTAGATCTAAAGCCCAAAATCTAGATGTAAAGCCCAAATTCTAGATCTAACACCCAAAATCTAGAGGTAAAGACCAATATCTAGAGGTAAAACCCAACATCTAGAGGTAAAGCCAGATATCTAGAGGTAAAGCCCAACATCTAGAGGAAAAGCAAAATATATAGATTTCAAACCCAAATTCTAGAGTTAAATCCCAACATCTAGAGGTAAAGCCCAACTTCCAGAGTTAAAGTTCAAAATCTAGAGGTAAACACCAATACCTAGAGTTAGAGCCCAAAATCTAGAGATAAAGCCCAACATCTAGAGATAAAGCCAGATATATAGATTTAAAATCCACAATCTGGAGGTAAAGCCCAACATCTAGAGCTAAAGCCCCAAATCTAGATGTAAAGCCCAATTGCTAGATCTAAAGCCAAATACTCTAGAGGTAAAGCCCAACATGTAGAGGTAAAGACTAAGATCTAGAGGTGAATTCCAATATCTAGTGTTAAAGCCCGACACCTACAGTTAAAGCCAAACATCTAGATGTACAACCCAACTTCTAGAGGTAAAGCCGAATATCTAGAGTTAAAGCGCATCCTTTAGAGTAAAGCCCAAAATCTAGAGTTAAAGCCCAACATCTAGAGGGAAAGCCCAGAATCTAGATGTAAAGCCTAACATCTAGAGGTGAATTCCAAAATCACGTGTTAAGGCCTGACATCTACAGTTAAATCCAACCATATAGATATAACCCCCAACTTCTAGAGGTAAGGCCCAAAATCTAAAGGTAAAGCCCAACAGCTAGCGTTAAAGCCGAACGTCTTGAGGTAAAGCCCAAAATCTAGTGTTAAAGCCCAACTTTTAGAGGTAAAGCCCAACATCTAGACGTAAAGCCAGATATCTGACGGTAAAGCCCAACATCTAGAGGAAAAGCCAAATATATATATATTTAAAACCCAATATCTAGAGGTAAAACCCAACATCTAGAGGTAAAGCCAGATATCTAGAGGTAAAGCCCAACATCAGAGGAAAAGCAAAATATATAGATTTCAAACCCAAATTCTAGAGTTAAATCCCAACATCTAGAGGTAAATCCCAAAGTCTAGATGTAAAGCTCAACTTCCAGATTTAAAGTCAAAAATCTAAATGTAAATACCAATACCTAGAGGTAGAGCCCAAAATGTAGAGGTAAAGCCCAACACCTAGAGATAAAGCCAGATATATAGATCTAAACCCCAAAATCTAGAGGTGAAGCCCAATATCTAGACGTAAAGCCCAAAATCTAGATGTAAAGCCTAACTTCCAGATCTAAAGCCCAACTTCTAGAGGTAAAGCCCAATATTTAGAGGTAAAACCCACCATCTAGAGTTAAAGCCAGATATCTAGAGGTAAAGCCCAACATCTAGAGGAAAAGCCAAATATATAGATTTCAAACCCAAATTCTAGAGTTAAATGCCAACATCTAGAGGTAAAGACCAATAGCTAGAGGTAAAACCCAACATCTAGAGGTAAAGCCAGATATCTAGAGGTAAAGTCCAACGTCTGGAGGTAAAGCCCATCATCTAGTCCTACAGCCCAATGTCTGCAGGTAAAGCCCAACTTACAGAGGTGAAGGCAAACATCTAGATGTAAAACCCAAAATCTAGAGGTAAAGCCCAATATCTAGACGTAAAGACCAAAGTCTAGATGTAAAGCCCAACTTCTAGATCTAAAGCGCAAAATCTAGATGTAAAGCCCAACTTCTTGATCTAAAGCCCAAAATATAGATGTAAAGCCCAACTTCTAAATCTAAAGCCCAACATCTAGAGGTAAAGCCCAATATTTAGAGTTTAAGCACATCATTTATAGGTAAAGCCCAAAATCTAGATGTAAAGCCCAACTTCTAGAGGTAAAGCCCATCATCTAGTCCTACAGCCCAATGTCTGCAGGTAAAGCCCAACTTACAGAGGTGAAGGCAAACATCTAGATGTAAAACCCAAAATCTAGAGGTAAAGCCCAACATCTAGAGGAAAAGCCAAATATATAGATTTAAAACCCAAAATCTAGAGGTAAAGCCCAACTTCTAGATCTAAAGCCCAAAATCTAGATGTAAAGCCCAAATTCTAGATCTAACACCCAAAATCTAGAGGTAAATACCAATATCTAGAGGTAAAACCCAACATCTAGAGGTAAAGCCAGATATCTAGAGGTAAAGCCCAACATCTAGAGGAAAAGCAAAATATATAGATTTCAAACCCAAATTCTAGAGTTCAATCCCAACATCTAGAGGTAAAGCCCAACTTCCAGAGTTAAAGTCCAAAATCTAGAGGTAAACACCAATACCTAGAGTTAGAGCCCAAAATCTAGAGATAAAGCCAGATATATAGATTTAAAATCCAAAATCTGGAGGTAAAGCCCAACATCTAGAGCTAAAGCCCCAAATCTAGATGTAAGCCCCAAATCTAGATATAAATCCCAATTGCTAGATCTAAAGCCAAATACTCCAGAGGTAAAGCCCAACATGTAGAGGTAAAGACTAAGATCTAGAGGTGAATTCCAATATCTAGTGTTAAAGCCTGACATCTACAGTTAAATCCAACCATATAGATATAACCCCCAACTTCTAGACCTAAGGCCCAAAATCTAGAGGTAAAGCCCAAAGTCTAGAGTTAAAGTCCAACTTCTAGAGGTAAAGCCCAACATCTAGACGTAAAGCCAGATATCTGACGGTAAAGCCCAACATCTAGAGGAAAAGCCAAATATATAGATTTAAAACCCAAAATCTAGAGATAAAGCCGGACATCTAAATGTAAAGCAAAACATCTAGATGTAATCCAAACATCTAGAGGTAAAGCCTAACATCTAGAGGTGAAGCACAACATATAGAGGTATAACCCAACATCTAGAGATAAAGACCAACATCTAAATGTAAAGCAAAACATCTAGATGTAAAGCCCAACATCTAGAGGTAAAGTCCAATAGCTAGACCTAAAGACCAACATCTAGAGGTAAAACCCAACATCTAGAGGTAAAGCCCAACATCTACATGTAAATCCAGATATCTAGGGGTAAAGCCCAACATCTAGAGGAAAAGCCAAATATATAGATATAAACCGCAAAATCTAGAGGTAAAGCCCAATATCTAGACGTAAAGCCCAAAATCTAGATGAAAAGCACAACTTCTAGATCTAAAGCCAAACATCTAGAGGTAAAGACCAATATCTAGAGGTAAAACCCAACATCTAGAGGTAAAGCCAGATATCTAGAGGTAAAGCCAAACATCTAGAGGAAAAGCAAAATATATAGATTTCAAACCCAAATTCTAGAATTAAATCCCAACATCTAGAGGTAAATCCCAAAGTCTAGATGTAAAGCTCAACTTCCAGATTTAAAGTCAAAAATCTAAATGTAAATACCAATACCTAGAGGTAGAGCCCAAAATGTAGAGGTAAAGGCCAACATCTAGAGATAAAGCCAGATATATAGATCTAAACCCCAAAATCTAGAGATGAAGCCCAATATTTAGACGTAAAGCCCAAAATCTAGATGTAAAGACCAACTTCTAGATCTAAAGCCCAAATTCTAGATGTAAAGCCCAACTTCTAAATCTAAAGCCCAACATCTAGAGGTAAAGCCCAATATTTAGAGCTTAAGCGCATCATTTAGAGGTAAAGCCAGATATTTAGAGGTAAAGCCCAACGTCTGGAGGTAAAGCCCATCATCTAGTCCTACAGCCCAATGTCTGCAGGTAAAGCCCAACTTACAGAGGTGAAGGCAAACATCTAGATGTAAAACCCCAAATCTAGAGGTAAAGCCCAACATCTAGAGGAAAAGCCAAATATATATATATTTAAAACCCCAAACCTAGAGGTAAAGCCCAACATCTAGAGGTAAAGCCAGATATCTAGGGGTAAAGGCCAACATCTAGAGGAAAAGCCAAATATATAGATTTAAAACCCAAAATCTAGAGGTAAAGCCCAATATCTAGACGTAAAGCCCAAAATCTAGATGTAAAGCCCAAATTCTAGATCTAACGCCCAAAATCTAGAGATAAAGACTAATATCTAGAAGTAAAACCCAACATCTAGAGGTAAAGCAGATATATAGAGGTAAAGCCCAACACCTAGAATAAAAGCCAAATATATAGATTTAAAACCCAAAATCTAGAGATAAAGCCGAACATCTAAATGTAAAGCAAAACATCTAGATGTAATCCAAACATCTAGAGGTAAAGCCTAACATCTAGAGGTGAAGCACAACATATAGAGGTATAAGCTAACATCTAGAGATAAAGACCAACATCTAAATGTAAAGCAAAACATCTAGATGTAAAACCCAACATCTAGAGGTAAAGTCCAATATCTAGACCTAAAGACCAACATGTAGAGGTAAAACCCAACATCTAGTGGTAAAGCCCAACGTCTGGAGGTAAAGCCCAGATTCTAGAGAGAAGCCAAAAATCCAGATGGAAAACCCAAAATCTAGAGGTAAAGCCCAACATCTACAGGTAAGTCCAGATATCTAGGGGTAAAGCCCAACATCTAGAGGAAAAGCCAAATATATAGATATAAAACCCAAAATCTAGAGGTAAAGCCAGATATCTAGAGGTAAAGCCCAACATCTGGAGGTAAAGCCCATCATCTAGTCCTACAGCCCAATGTCTGCAGGTAAAGCCCAACTTACAGAGGTGAAGGCAAACATCTAGATGTAAAACCCCAAATCTAGAGGTAAAGCCCAACGTCTAGAGGAAAAGCCAAATATATATATATTTAAAACCCAAAATCTAGAGGTAAAGCCCAACATTTAGAGGTAAAGCCAGATATCTTGGGGTAAAGCCCAACATCTAGAGGAAAAGTCAGATATCTAGAGGTAAAACCCAACATCTAGAGGAAAAGCAAAATATATAGATTTCAAACCCAAATTCTAGAGTTAAATCCCAACATCTAGGGGTAAACCCCAACTTCCAGAGTTAAAGTCCAAAATCTAGAGGTAAACACCAATACCTAGAGTTAGAGCCCAAAATCTAGAGATATGCCAAATATATAGATTTAAAACCCAAAATCTAGAGATAAAGCCGAACATCTAAATGTAAAGCAAAACGTCTAGATGTAATCCAAACATCTAGAGGTAAAGCCTAACATCTAGAGGTGAAGCACAACATATAGAGGTATAACCCAACATCTAGAGATAAAGACCAAAATCTAAATGTAAAGCAAAACATCTAGATGTAAAACCCTACATCTGGAGGTAAAGTCCAATATCTAGACCTAAAGACCAACATCTAGAGGTAAAACCCAACATCTAGAGGTAAAGCCAGATATCTAGAGGTAAAGCCCAACATCTAGAGGAAAAGCAAAATATATAGATTTCAAACCCAAATTCTAGAGTTAAATCCCAACATCTAGGGGTAAACCTCAACTTCCAGAGTTGAAGTCCAAAATCTAGAGGTAAACACCAATACCTAGAGTTAGAGCCCAAAATCTAGAGATAAAGCCCAACATCTAGAGATAAAGCCAGATATATAGATTTAAAATCCAAAATCTATAGGTAAAGCCCAACATCTAGAGCTAAAGCCCCAAATCTAGATGTAAAGCCCAATTGCTAGATCTAAAGCCAAATACTCTAGAGGTAAAGCCCAACATGTAGAGGTAAAGACTAAGATCTAGAGGTGAATTCCAATATCTAGTGTTAAAGGCCGACACCTACAGTTAAAACCAAACATCTAGATGTACAACCCAACTTCTAGAGGTAAAGCCGAATATCTAGAGTTAAAGCGCATCCTTTCGAGTAAAGCCCAAAATCTAGAGTTAAAGC
Source organism: Leptosomus discolor (assembly GCF_034619465.1). NCBI lineage: Eukaryota > Metazoa > Chordata > Aves > Leptosomiformes > Leptosomidae > Leptosomus > Leptosomus discolor. The sequence goes on along the minus strand of NW_028237782.1, from coordinate 2,548,415 downwards.
CAACATCTAGAGGGAAAGCCCAGAATCTAGATGTAAAGCCTAACATCTAGAGGTGAATTCCAAAATCAAGTGTTAAGGCCTGACATCTACAGTTAAATCCAACCATATAGATATAACCCCCAACTTCTAGAGGTAAGGCCCAAAATCTAGAGGTAAACACCAATACCTAGAGTTAGAGCCCAAAATCTAGAGATATGCCAAATATATAGATCTAACACCCAAAATCTAGAGGTAAAGACCAATATCTAGAGGTAAAACCCAACATCTAGAGGTAAAGCCAGATATCTAGAGGTAAAGCCCAACGTCTGGAGGTAAAGCCCATCATCTAGTCCTACAGCCCAATGTCTGCAGGTAAAGCCCAACTTACAGAGGTGAAGGCAAACATCTAGATGTAAAACCCCAAATCTAGAGGTAAAGCCCAACATCTAGAGGAAAAGCCAAATATATATATATTTAAAACCCAAAATCTAGAGGTAAAGCCCAACATTTAGAGGTAAAGCCAGATATCTAGGGGTAAAGCCCAACATCTAGAGGAAAAGCCAAATATATAGATTTAAAACCCAAAATCTAGAGGTAAAGCCCAATATCTAGACGTAAAGCCCAAAATCTAGATGTAAAGCCCAGCTTCTAGATCTAAAGCCCAAAATCTAGATGTAAAGCCCAAATTCTAGATCTAACACCCAAAATCTAGAGGTAAAGACCAATATCTACAGGTAAAACCCAACATCTAGAGGTAAAGCCAGATATCTAGAGGTAAAGCCCAACATCTAGAGGAAAAGCAAAATATATAGATTTCAAACCCAATTTCTAGAGTTCAATCCCAACATCTAGAGGTAAAGCCCAACTTCCAGAGTTAAAGTCCAAAATCTAGAGGTAAACACCAATACCTAGAGTTAGAGCCCTAAATCTAGAGATAAAGCCCAACATCTAGAATTAAAGCCAGATATATAGATTTAAAATCCACAATCTGGAGGTAAAGCCCAACATCTAGAGCTAAAGCCCCAAATCTAGATGTAAAGCCCAATTGCTAGATCTAAAGCCAAATACTCTAGAGGTAAAGCCCAACATGTAGAGGTAAAGACTAAGATCTAGAGGTGAATTCCAATATCTAGTATTAAAGCCTGACACCTACAGTTAAAGCCAAACATCTAGATGTAAAACCGAACTTCTAGAGGTAAAGCCGAATATCTAGAGTTAAAGCGCATCCTTTAGAGTAAACCCAAAATCTAGAGTTAAAGCCCAACATCTAGAGGGAAAGCCCAGAATCCAGATGTAAAGCCTAACATCTAGAGGTGAATTCCAAAATCACGTGTTAAGGCCTGACATCTACAGTTAAATCCAACCATATAGATATAACCCCCAACTTCTAGAGATAAGGCCCAAAATCTAGAGGTAAAGCCCAACAGCTAGAGTCAAAGCCGAACGTCTTCAGGTAAAGCCCAAAGTCTAGAGTTAAAGCCCAACATCTAGAGGAAAAGCCAAATATATAGATTTAAAACCCAAAATCTAGAGCTAAAGCCCGACATCTAAATGTAAAGCAAAACATCTAGATGTAATCCAAACATCTAGAGGTAAAGCCTAACATCTAGAGGTGAAGCACAACATATAGAGGTATAAACCAACATCTAGAGATAAAGACCAACATCTAAATGTAAAGCAAAACATCTAGATGTAAAACCCTACATCTAGAGGTAAAGTCCAATATCTAGACCTAAAGACCAACATCTAGAGGTAAAACCCAACATCTAGTGGTAAAGCCCAACGTCTGGAGGTAAAGCCCAGATTCTAGAGAGAAGCCAAAAATCCAGATGGAAAACCCAAAATCTAGAGGTAAAGCCCAACATCTACAGGTAAATCCAGATATCTAGGGGTAAAGCCCAACATCTAGAGGAAAAGCCAAATATATAGATATTTAAAACCCAAAACCTAGATGTAAAGACCAACATCTAGAGGTAAAGCCAGATATCTAGGGGTAAAGCCCAACATCTAGAGGAAAAGCCAAATATATAGATTTAAAACCCAAAATCAAGAGGTAAAGCCCAATATCTAGACGTAAAGCCCAAAGTCTAGATGTAAAGCCCAACTTCTAGATCTAAAGCCCAAAATCTAGATGTAAAGCCCAAATTCTAGATCTAACACCCAAAATCTAGAGGTAACGACCAATATCTAGAGGTAAAACCCAACATCTAGTGGTAAAGCCCAACGACTGGAGGTAAAGCCCAGATTCTAGAGAGAAGCCAAAAATCCAGATGGAAAACCCAAAATCTAGAGGTAAAGCCCAACATCTAGAGGGAAAGCCCAGAATCCAGTTGTAAAGCCTAACATCTACAGGTGAATTCCAAAATCAAGTGTTAAGGCCTGACATCTACAGTTAAATCCAACCATATAGATATAACCCCCAACTTCTAGAGATAAGGCCCAAAATCTAGAGGTAAAGCCCAACAGCTAGAGTTAAAGCCGAACGTCTTGAGGTAAAGCCCAAAGTCTAGAGTTAAAGCCCAACATCTAGAGGAAAAGCCAAATATATAGATTTAAAACCCAAAATCTAGAGCTAAAGCCCAAAATCTAAATGTAAAGCAAAACATCTAGATGTAATCCAAACATCTAGAGGTAAAGCCTAACATCTAGAGGTGAAGCACAACATATAGAGGTATAACCCAACATCAAGAGATAAAGACCAACATCTAAATGTAAAGCAAAACATCTAGATGTAAAACCCTACATCTAGAGGTAAAGTCCAATAGCTAGACCTAAAGACCAACATCTAGAGGTAAAACCCAACATCTAGTGGTAAAGCCCAACGTCTGGAGGTAAAGCCCAGATTCTAGAGAGAAGCCAAAAATCCAGATGGAAAACCCAAAATCTAGAGGTAAAGCCCAACATCTACAGGTAAATCCAGATATCTAGGGGTAAAGCCCAACATCTAGAGGAAAAGCCAAATATATCGATATAAAACCCAAAATCTAGAGGTAAAGCCCAATATCTAGACGTAAAGCCCAAAATCTAGATGAAAAGCACAGCTTCTAGATCTAAAGCCCAACATCTAGAGGTAAAGACCAATATCTAGAGGTAAAACCCAACATCTAGAGGTAAAGCCAGATATCTAGAGGTAAAGCCCAACGTCTGGAGGTAAAGCCCATCATCTAGTCCTACAGACCAATGTCTGCAGGTAAAGCCCAACTTACAGAGGTGAAGGCAAACATCTAGATGTAAAACCCCAAATCTAGAGGTAAAGCCCAACATCTAGAGGAAAAGCCAAATATATATATATTTAAAACCCAAAACCTAGATGTAAAGACCAACATCTAGAGGTAAAGCCAGATATCTAGGGGTAAAGCCCAACATCTAGATGAAAAGCCAAATATATAGATTCCAAACCCAAATTCTAGAGTTCAATCCCAACATCTAGAGGTAAAGCCCAACTTCCAGAGTTAAAGTCCAAAATCTAGAGGTAAACACCAATACCTAGAGTTAGAGCCCTAAATCTAGAGATAAAGCCCAACATCTAGAATTAAAGCCAGATATATAGATTTAAAATCCACAATCTGGAGGTAAAGCCCAACATCTAGAGCTAAAGCCCCAAATCTAGATGTAAAGCCCAATTGCTAGATCTAAAGCCAAATACTCTAGAGGTAAAGCCCAACATGTAGAGGTAAAGACTAAGATCTAGAGGTGAATTCCAATATCTAGTATTAAAGCCTGACACCTACAGTTAAAGCCAAACATCTAGATGTAAAACCGAACTTCTAGAGGTAAAGCCGAATATCTAGAGTTAAAGCGCATCCTTTAGAGTAAACCCAAAATCTAGAGTTAAAGCCCAACATCTAGAGGGAAAGCCCAGAATCCAGATGTAAAGCCTAACATCTAGAGGTGAATTCCAAAATCAAGTGTTAAGGCCTGACATCTACAGTTAAATCCAACCATATAGATATAACCCCCAACTTCTAGAGATAAGGCCCAAAATCTAGAGGTAAAGCCCAACAGCTAGAGTCAAAGCCGAACGTCTTCAGGTAAAGCCCAAAGTCTAGAGTTAAAGCCCAACATCTAGAGGAAAAGCCAAATATATAGATTTAAAACCCAAAATCTAGAGCTAAAGCCCGACATCTAAATGTAAAGCAAAACATCTAGATGTAATCCAAACATCTAGAGGTAAAGCCTAACATCTAGAGGTGAAGCACAACATATAGAGGTATAAACCAACATCTAGAGATAAAGACCAACATCTAAATGTAAAGCAAAACATCTAGATGTAAACCCCTACATCTAGAGGTAAAGTCCAATATCTAGACCTAAAGACCAACATCTAGAGGTAAAACCCAACATCTAGTGGTAAAGCCCAACGTCTGGAGGTAAAGCCCAGATTCTAGAGAGAAGCCAAAAATCCAGATGGAAAACCCAAAATCTAGAGGTAAAGCCCAACATCTACAGGTAAATCCAGATATCTAGGGGTAAAGCCCAACATCTAGAGGAAAAGCCAAATATATAGATATTTAAAACCCAAAACCTAGATGTAAAGACCAACATCTAGAGGTAAAGCCAGATATCTAGGGGTAAAGCCCAACATCTAGAGGAAAAGCCAAATATATAGATTTAAAACCCAAAATCAAGAGGTAAAGCCCAATATCTAGACGTAAAGCCCAAAGTCTAGATGTAAAGCCCAACTTCTAGATCTAAAGCCCAATATCTAGATGTAAAGCCCAAATTCTAGATCTAACACCCAAAATCTAGAGGTAACGACCAATATCTAGAGGTAAAACCCAACATCTAGTGGTAAAGCCCAACGACTGGAGGTAAAGCCCAGATTCTAGAGAGAAGCCAAAAATCCAGATGGAAAACCCAAAATCTAGAGGTAAAGCCCAACATCTAGAGGGAAAGCCCAGAATCCAGTTGTAAAGCCTAACATCTACAGGTGAATTCCAAAATCAAGTGTTAAGGCCTGACATCTACAGTTAAATCCAACCATATAGATATAACCCCCAACTTCTAGAGATAAGGCCCAAAATCTAGAGGTAAAGCCCAACAGCTAGAGTTAAAGCCGAACGTCTTGAGGTAAAGCCCAAAGTCTAGAGTTAAAGCCCAACATCTAGAGGAAAAGCCAAATATATAGATTTAAAACCCAAAATCTAGAGCTAAAGCCCAAAATCTAAATGTAAAGCAAAACATCTAGATGTAATCCAAACATCTAGAGGTAAAGCCTAACATCTAGAGGTGAAGCACAACATATAGAGGTATAACCCAACATCAAGAGATAAAGACCAACATCTAAATGTAAAGCAAAACATCTAGATGTAAAACCCTACATCTAGAGGTAAAGTCCAATAGCTAGACCTAAAGACCAACATCTAGAGGTAAAACCCAACATCTAGTGGTAAAGCCCAACGTCTGGAGGTAAAGCCCAGATTCTAGAGAGAAGCCAAAAATCCAGATGGAAAACCCAAAATCTAGAGGTAAAGCCCAACATCTACAGGTAAATCCAGATATCTAGGGGTAAAGCCCAACATCTAGAGGAAAAGCCAAATATATCGATATAAAACCCAAAATCTAGAGGTAAAGCCCAATATCTAGACGTAAAGCCCAAAATCTAGATGAAAAGCACAACTTCTAGATCTAAAGCCCAACATCTAGAGGTAAAGACCAATATCTAGAGGTAAAACCCAACATCTAGAGGTAAAGCCAGATATCTAGAGGTAAAGCCCAACGTCTGGAGGTAAAGCCCATCATCTAGTCCTACAGACCAATGTCTGCAGGTAAAGCCCAACTTACAGAGGTGAAGGCAAACATCTAGATGTAAAACCCCAAATCTAGAGGTAAAGCCCAACATCTAGAGGAAAAGCCAAATATATATATATTTAAAACCCAAAACCTAGATGTAAAGACCAACATCTAGAGGTAAAGCCAGATATCTAGGGGTAAAGCCCAACATCTAGATGAAAAGCCAAATATATAGATTCCAAACCCAAATTCTAGAGTTCAATCCCAACATCTAGAGGTAAAGCCCAACTTCCAGAGTTAAAGTCCAAAATCTAGAGGTAAACACCAATACCTAGAGTTAGAGCCCTAAATCTAGAGATAAAGCCCAACATCTAGAATTAAAGCCAGATATATAGATTTAAAATCCACAATCTGGAGGTAAAGCCCAACATCTAGAGCTAAAGCCCCAAATCTAGATGTAAAGCCCAATTGCTAGATCTAAAGCCAAATACTCTAGAGGTAAAGCCCAACATGTAGAGGTAAAGACTAAGATCTAGAGGTGAATTCCAATATCTAGTATTAAAGCCTGACACCTACAGTTAAAGCCAAACATCTAGATGTAAAACCGAACTTCTAGAGGTAAAGCCGAATATCTAGAGTTAAAGCGCATCCTTTAGAGTAAACCCAAAATCTAGAGTTAAAGCCCAACATCTAGAGGGAAAGCCCAGAATCCAGATGTAAAGCCTAACATCTAGAGGTGAATTCCAAAATCACGTGTTAAGGCCTGACATCTACAGTTAAATCCAACCATATAGATATAACCCCCAACTTCTAGAGATAAGGCCCAAAATCTAGAGGTAAAGCCCAACAGCTAGAGTCAAAGCCGAACGTCTTCAGGTAAAGCCCAAAGTCTAGAGTTAAAGCCCAACATCTAGAGGAAAAGCCAAATATATAGATTTAAAACCCAAAATCTAGAGCTAAAGCCCGACATCTAAATGTAAAGCAAAACATCTAGATGTAATCCAAACATCTAGAGGTAAAGCCTAACATCTAGAGGTGAAGCACAACATATAGAGGTATAAACCAACATCTAGAGATAAAGACCAACATCTAAATGTAAAGCAAAACATCTAGATGTAAACCCCTACATCTAGAGGTAAAGTCCAATATCTAGACCTAAAGACCAACATCTAGAGGTAAAACCCAACATCTAGTGGTAAAGCCCAACGTCTGGAGGTAAAGCCCAGATTCTAGAGAGAAGCCAAAAATCCAGATGGAAAACCCAAAATCTAGAGGTAAAGCCCAACATCTACAGGTAAATCCAGATATCTAGGGGTAAAGCCCAACATCTAGAGGAAAAGCCAAATATATAGATATTTAAAACCCAAAACCTAGATGTAAAGACCAACATCTAGAGGTAAAGCCAGATATCTAGGGGTAAAGCCCAACATCTAGAGGAAAAGCCAAATATATAGATTTAAAACCCAAAATCAAGAGGTAAAGCCCAATATCTAGACGTAAAGCCCAAAGTCTAGATGTAAAGCCCAACTTCTAGATCTAAAGCCCAAAATCTAGATGTAAAGCCCAAATTCTAGATCTAACACCCAAAATCTAGAGGTAACGACCAATATCTAGAGGTAAAACCCAACATCTAGTGGTAAAGCCCAACGACTGGAGGTAAAGCCCAGATTCTAGAGAGAAGCCAAAAATCCAGATGGAAAACCCAAAATCTAGAGGTAAAGCCCAACATCTAGAGGGAAAGCCCAGAATCCAGTTGTAAAGCCTAACATCTACAGGTGAATTCCAAAATCAAGTGTTAAGGCCTGACATCTACAGTTAAATCCAACCATATAGATATAACCCCCAACTTCTAGAGATAAGGCCCAAAATCTAGAGGTAAAGCCCAACAGCTAGAGTTAAAGCCGAACGTCTTGAGGTAAAGCCCAAAGTCTAGAGTTAAAGCCCAACATCTAGAGGAAAAGCCAAATATATAGATTTAAAACCCAAAATCTAGAGCTAAAGCCCAAAATCTAAATGTAAAGCAAAACATCTAGATGTAATCCAAACATCTAGAGGTAAAGCCTAACATCTAGAGGTGAAGCACAACATATAGAGGTATAACCCAACATCAAGAGATAAAGACCAACATCTAAATGTAAAGCAAAACATCTAGATGTAAAACCCTACATCTAGAGGTAAAGTCCAATAGCTAGACCTAAAGACCAACATCTAGAGGTAAAACCCAACATCTAGTGGTAAAGCCCAACGTCTGGAGGTAAAGCCCAGATTCTAGAGAGAAGCCAAAAATCCAGATGGAAAACCCAAAATCTAGAGGTAAAGCCCAACATCTACAGGTAAATCCAGATATCTAGGGGTAAAGCCCAACATCTAGAGGAAAAGCCAAATATATCGATATAAAACCCAAAATCTAGAGGTAAAGCCCAATATCTAGACGTAAAGCCCAAAATCTAGATGAAAAGCACAACTTCTAGATCTAAAGCCCAACATCTAGAGGTAAAGACCAATAGCTAGAGGTAAAACCCAACATCTAGAGGTAAAGCCAGATATCTAGAGGTAAAGCCCAACGTCTGGAGGTAAAGCCCATCATCTAGTCCTACAGACCAATGTCTGCAGGTAAAGCCCAACTTACAGAGGTGAAGGCAAACATCTAGATGTAAAACCCCAAATCTAGAGGTAAAGCCCAACATCTAGAGGAAAAGCCAAATATATATATATTTAAAACCCAAAACCTAGATGTAAAGACCAACATCTAGAGGTAAAGCCAGATATCTAGGGGTAAAGCCCAACATCTAGATGAAAAGCCAAATATATAGATTTCAAACCCAAATTCTAGAGGTAAAGCCCAATATCAAGATGTAAAGGCCAAAATCTAGATGTAAAGCCCAACTTCTTGATCTAAAGCCCAAAATCTAGATGTAAAGCCCAAATTCTAGATCAATAGCCCAAAATCTAGAGATAAAGACCAATATCTAGAGGTAAATCCCAACATCTATAGGTAGAGCCAGATATCTAGACGTAAAGCCCAAAATCTAGATGAAAAGCACAACTTCTAGATCTAAAGCCCAACATCTAGAGGTAAAGACCAATATCTAGAGGTAAAACCCAACATCTAGAGGTAAAGCCAGATATCTAGAGGTAAAGCCCAACGTCTGGAAGTAAAGCCCATCATCTAGTCCTACAGCCCAATGTCTGCAGCTAAAGCCCAACTTACAGAGGTGAAGGCAAACATCTAGATGTAAAGCCCAAAATCTAGAGTTAAAGCCCAACATCTAGAGGGAAAGCCCAGAATCTAGATGTAAAGCCCAACTTCTAGATCTAAAGCCCAAAATATAGATGTAAAGCCCAACTTCTAAATCTAAAGCCCAACATCTAGAGGTAAAGCCCAATATTTAGAGTTTAAGCGCATCATTTAGAGGTAAAGCCCAAAATCTAGATGTAAAGCCCAACTTCTAGAGGTAAAGCCCATCATCTAGCCCTACAGCCCAATGTCTGCAGGTAAAGCCCAACTTACAGAGGTGAAGGCAAACATCTAGATGTAAAACCCAAAATCTAGAGGTAAAGACCAACATCTAGAGATAAAGCCAGATATCTAGGGGTAAAGCCCAACATCTAGAGGAAAAGCAAAATATATAGATTTCAAACCCAAATTCTAGAGTTAAATCCCAATATCTAGAGGTAAATCCCAAAGTCTAGATGTAAAGCTCAACTTCCAGATTTAAAGTCAAAAATCTAAATGTAAATACAAGTACTTAGACGTAGAGCCCAAAATGTAGAGATAAAGCCCAACATCTAGAGATAAAGCCAGATATATAGATCTAAACCCCAAAATCTAGAGGTGAAGCCCAATATCTAGACATAAAGCCCAAAATGTAGATGTAAAGCCCAACTTCTAGATCTAAAGCCCAAAATATAGTTGTAAAGCCCAACTTCTAAATCTAAAGCCCAACATCTAGAGGTAAGGCCCAATATTAAGAGTTTAAGCGCATCATTTAGAGGTAAAGCCCAAAATCTAGATGTAAAGCCCAACTTCTAGAGGTAAAGCCCATCATCTAGTCCTACAGCCCAATGTCTGCAGGTAAAGCCCAACTTACAGAGGTGAAGGCAAACATCTAGATGTAAACCCCCAAATCTAGAGGTAAAGCCCAACATCTAGAGGAAAAGCCAAATATATAGATTTAAAACCCAAATTCTAGAGGTAAAGCCCAATATCTAGACCTAAATCCCAAAGTCTAGATGTAAAGCCCAACTTCTAGATCTAAAGCCCAAAATCTAGATGTAAAGCCCAAATTCTAGATCTAACACCCAAAATCTAGAGGTAAAGACCAATATCTAGAGGTAAAACCCAACATCTAGAGGTAAAGCCAGATATCTAGAGGTAAAGCCCAACATCTAGAGGAAAAGCAAAATATATAGATTTCAAACCCAAATTCTAGAGTTAAATCCCAACATCTAGAGGTAAAGCCCAACTTCCAGAGTTAAAGTTCAAAATCTAGAGGTAAACACCAATACCTAGAGTTAGAGCCCAAAATCTAGAGATAAAGCCCAACATCTAGAGATAAAGCCAGATATATAGATTTAAAATCCACAATCTGGAGGTAAAGCCCAACATCTAGAGCTAAAGCCCCAAATCTAGATGTAAAGCCCAATTGCTAGATCTAAAGCCAAATACTCTAGAGGTAAAGCCCAACATGTAGAGGTAAAGACTAAGATCTAGAGGTGAATTCCAATATCTAGTGTTAAAGCCCGACACCTACAGTTAAAGCCAAACATCTAGATGTACAACCCAACTTCTAGAGGTAAAGCCGAATATCTAGAGTTAAAGCGCATCCTTTAGAGTAAAGCCCAAAATCTAGAGTTAAAGCCCAACATCTAGAGGGAAAGCCCAGAATCTAGATGTAAAGCCTAACATCTAGAGGTGAATTCCAAAATCACGTGTTAAGGCCTGACATCTACAGTTAAATCCAACCATATAGATATAACCCCCAACTTCTAGAGGTAAGGCCCAAAATCTAAAGGTAAAGCCCAACAGCTAGCGTTAAAGCCGAACGTCTTGAGGTAAAGCCCAAAATCTAGTGTTAAAGCCCAACTTTTAGAGGTAAAGCCCAACATCTAGACGTAAAGCCAGATATCTGACGGTAAAGCCCAACATCTAGAGGAAAAGCCAAATATATATATATTTAAAACCCAATATCTAGAGGTAAAACCCAACATCTAGAGGTAAAGCCAGATATCTAGAGGTAAAGCCCAACATCAGAGGAAAAGCAAAATATATAGATTTCAAACCCAAATTCTAGAGTTAAATCCCAACATCTAGAGGTAAATCCCAAAGTCTAGATGTAAAGCTCAACTTCCAGATTTAAAGTCAAAAATCTAAATGTAAATACCAATACCTAGAGGTAGAGCCCAAAATGTAGAGGTAAAGCCCAACACCTAGAGATAAAGCCAGATATATAGATCTAAAACCCAAAATCTAGAGGTGAAGCCCAATATCTAGACGTAAAGCCCAAAATCTAGATGTAAAGCCCAACTTCTAGATCTAAAGCCCAAAATATAGGTGTAAAGCCCAACTTCTAAATCTAAAGCCCAACATCTAGAGGTAAGGCCCAATATTAATAGTTTAAGCGCATCATTTAGAGGTAAAGCCCAAAATCTAGATGTAAAGCCCAACTTCTAGAGGTAAAGCCCATCATCTAGTCCTACAGCCCAATGTCTGCAGGTAAAGCCCAACTTACAGAGGTGAAGGCAAACATCTAGATGTAAGCCCCCAAATCTAGAGGTAAAGCCCAACATCTAGAGGAAAAGCCAAATATATAGATTTAAAACCCAAATTCTAGAGGTAAAGCCCAATATCTAGACCTAAATCCCAAAGTCTAGATGTAAAGCCCAACTTCTAGATCTAAAGCCCAAAATCTAGATGTAAAGCCCAAATTCTAGATCTAACACCCAAAATCTAGAGGTAAAGACCAATATCTAGAGGTAAAACCCAACATCTAGAGGTAAAGCCAGATATCTAGAGGTAAAGCCCAACATCTAGAGGAAAAGCAAAATATATAGATTTCAAACCCAAATTCTAGAGTTAAATCCCAACATCTAGAGGTAAAACCCAACTTCCAGAGTTAAAGTCCAAAATCTAGAGGTAAACACCAATACCTAGAGTTAGAGCCCAAAATCTAGAGATAAAGCCCAACATCTAGAGATAAAGCCAGATATATAGATTTAAAATCCAAAATCTGGAGGTAAAGCCCAACATCTAGAGCTAAAGCCCCAAATCTAGATGTAAAGCCCAATTGCTAGATCTAAAGCCAAATACTCTAGAGGTAAAGCCCAACATGTAGAGGTAAAGACTAAGATCTAGAGGTGAATTCCAATATCTAGTGTTAAAGCCCGACACCTACAGTTAAAGCCAAACATCTAGATGTACAACCCAGCTTCTAGAGGTAAAGCCGAATATCTAGAGTTAAAGCGCATCCTTTAGAGTAAAGCCCAAAATCTAGAGTTAAAGCCCAACATCTAGAGGGAAAGCCCAGAATCTAGATGTAAAGCCTAACATCTAGAGGTGAATTCCAAAATCAAGTGTTAAGGCCTGACATCTACAGTTAAATCCAACCATATAGATATAACCCCCAACTTCTAGAGGTAAGGCCCAAAATCTAGAGGTAAAGCCCAACAGCTAGCGTTAAAGCCGAACGTCTTGAGGTAAAGCCCAAAGTCTAGTGTTAAAGCCCAACTTTTAGAGGTAAAGCCCAACATCTAGACGTAAAGCCAGATATCTGACGGTAAAGCCCAACATCTAGAGGAAAAGCCAAATATTTAGAGTTTAAGCGCATCATTTAGAGGTAAAGCCCAAAATCTGGATGTAATGCTCAACTTCTAGAGGTAAAGCTCAACTTCTAGAGGTAAAGCCCAACATCTAGAGGAAAAGCCAAATATATAGATTTAAAACCAAAAATCTAGAGGTAAAGCCCAATATCTAGACGTTAAGCCCAAAATCTAGATGTAAAGCCCAACTTCTTGATCTAAAGCCCAAAATGTAGATGTAAAGCCCAAATTCTAGATCGAACGTCCAAAATACAGAGATAAAGACCAATATCTAGAGGTAAAACCCAACATCTAGAGGTAAAGCCAGATATCTAGAGGTAAAGCCCAACATCTAGAGGAAAAGCAAAATATATAGATTTCAAACCCAAATTCTAGAGTTAAATCCCAACATCTAGAGGTAAATCCCAAAGTCTAGATGTAAAGCTCAACTTCCAGATTTACAGTCAAAAATCTAAATGTAAATACCAATACCTAGAGGTAGAGACCAAAATGTAGAGGTAAAACCCAACATCTAGTGATAAAGCCAGATATATAGATCTAAAACCCAAAATCTAGAGGTGAAGACCAATATCTAGATGTAAAGCCCAAAATCTAGATGTAAAGCCCAACTTCTAGATCTAAAGCCTAAAATATAGATTTAAAGCCCAAAATCTAGAGGTAAAGCCCAATATCTAGATTTTAAGCGCATCATTTAGAGGTAAAGCCCAAAATCTAGAGGTAAAGCCCAACATCTAGAGGTAAAGCCAGATATCTAGAGGTAAAGCCCAACGTCTGGAGGTAAAGGCCATCATCTAGTCCTACAGCCCAATGTCTGCAGGTAAAGCCCAACTTACAGAGGTGAAGGCAAACATCTAGATGTAAAACCCAAAATCTAGAGGTAAAGCCCAACATCTAGAGGAAAAGCCAAATATGTAGATTTAAAACCCAAAATCAAGAGGTAAAGCCCAATATCTAGACGTAAAGCCCAAAATCTAGATGTAAAGCCCAACTTCTAGATCTAAAGCCCAAAATCTAGATGTAAAGCTGAAATTCTAGCTCTAACAACCAAAATCTAGAGGTAAAGACCAATATCTAGAGGTAAAACCCAACATCTAGAGGTAAAGCCAGATATCTAGAGGTAAAGCCCAACATCTAGAGGAAAAGCAAAATATATAGATTTCAAACCCAAATTCTAGAGTTAAATCCCAACATCTTAGAGGTAAATCCCAAAGTCTAGATGTAAAGCTCAACTTCCAGATTTAAAGTCAAAAATCTAAATGTAAATACCAATACCTAGAGGTAGAGCCCAAAATGTAGAGGTAAAGCCCAACATCTAGAGATAAAGCCAGATATATAGATCTAAACCCCAAAATCTAGAGGTGAAGCCCAATATCTAGACGTAAAGCCCTAAATCTAGACGTAAAGCCCAACTTCTTGATCTAAAGCCCAAAATATAGATGTAAAGCCCAAAATCTAGAGGTAAAGCCCAATATTTAGAGTTTAAGCGCATCATTTAGAGGTAAAGCCCAAAATCTAGAGGTAAAGCCCAACATCTAGAGGTAAAGCCCAACATCTAGGGGAAAAGCCAAATATATAGATTTAAAACCAAAAATCTAGAGGTAAAGCCCAATATCTAGACGTAAAGACCAAAATCTAGATGTAAAGCCCAACTTCTTGATCTAAAGCCCAAAATCTAGATGTAAAGCCCAAATTCTAGATCGAACGCCCAAAATCCAGAGATAAAGACCGATATCTAGAGGTAAAACCCAACATCTAGAGGAAAAGCAAAATATATAGATTTCAAACCCAAATTCTAGAGTTAAATCCCAACATCTAGATGTAAAGACCAAATTCTAGATCTAAAGCCCAAAATCTAGATGTAAAGCCCAACTTCTAAATCTAAAGCCCAACATCTAGAGGTAAAGCCCAATGTTTAGAATTTAAGCGCATCATTTAGAGGTAAAGCCCAAAATCTAGAGGTAAAGCCCAACTTCTAGAGGTAAAGCCCATCATCTAGTCCTACAGCCCAATGTCTGCAGGTAAAGCCCAACTTACAGAGGTGAAGGCAAACATCTAGATGTAAAACCCAAAATCTAGAGGTAAAGCCCAAAATCTAGATGTAAAGCCCAGCTTCTAAATCTAAAGCCCAAAATCTAGATGTAAAGCCCAAATTCTAGCTCTAACGCCCAAAATCTAGAGATAAAGACCAATATCTAGAGGTAAAACCCAACATCTAGAGGTAAAGCCCGATATCTAGATGTAAAGCCCAACATCTAGAGGTAAAACCCAACTTCCAGAGTTAAAGTCCAAAATCTAGAGGTAAACACCAATACCTAGAGTTAGAGCCCAAAATCTAGAGATAAAGTCCAACATCTAGAGATAAAGCCAGATATATAGATTTAAAATCCAAAATCTGGAGGTAAAGCCCAACATCTAGAGCTAAAGCCCCAAATCTAGATGTAAAGCCCAATTTCTAGATCTAAAGCCGAATAACCTAGAGGTAAAGCCCAACATATAGAGGGAAAGACTAAGATCTAGAGGTGAATTCCAATATCTAGTGTTAAAACCCGACACCTACAGTTAAAGTCAAACATCTAGATGTAAACCCCAACTTCTAGAGGTAAAGCCGAATATCTAGAGTTAAAGCGCATCCTTTCGAGTAAAGCCCAAAATCTAGAGTTAAAGCCCAACATCTAGAGGGAAAGCCCAGAATCTAGATGTAAAGCCTAACATATAGAGGTTAATTCCAAAATCAAGTGTTAAGGCCTGACATCTACAGTTAAATCCAACCATATAGATATAACCCCCAACTTCTAGAGGTAAGGCCCAAAATCTAGAGGTAAAGCCAAACAGCTAGAGTTAAAACCGAACGTCTTGAGGTAAAGCCCAAAGTCTAGAGTTAAAGCCCAACTTCTAGAGGTAAAGCCCAACATCTAGACGTAAAGCCAGATATCTGCCGGTAAAGCCCAACATCTAGAGGAAAAGCCAAATATATAGATTTAAAACCCAAAATCTAGAGATAAAGCCGAACATCTAAATGTAAAGCAAAACATCTAGATGTAATCCAAACATCTAGAGGCAAAGCCTAACATCTAGAGGTGAAGCACAACATATAGAGGTATAACCCAACATCTAGAGATAAAGACCAACATCTAAATGTAAAGCAAAACATCTAGATGTAAAACCCTACATCTAGAGGTAAAGTCCAATAGCTAGACCTAAAGATGAACATCAAGAGGTAAAACCCAACATCTAGTGGTAAAGCCCAACTTCTGGAGGTAAAGCCCAGATTCTAGAGAGAAGCCAAAAATCCAGATGGAAAACTCAAAATTTAGAGGTAAAGCCCAACATCTAGAGATAAAGCCAGATATATAGATCTAAACCCCAAAATCTAGAGGTGAAGCCCAATATCTAGACGTAAAGCCCAAAATCTAGATGTAAAGCCCAACTTCTTGCTCTAAAGCCCAAAATCTAGATGTAAAGCCCAACACCTGGAGGTAAATCCCAAAATCTAGATATAAAGAACCACCTCTAGATATAAAGCCCTACATCTAGAGATAAATCCCAACTTCTAGAAGTAAAGCCTAACATCTAGATGTAAAACCCCTCATCTAGAGTTAAAGCCCAATATTAGAGTAAAAGCGCATCGTCTAGAGTTAAAGCCCAACATCTAGAGTTAAAGCCCAACATCTAGTCGTAAAGCCCAATGTCTGCAGGTAAAGCCAAAATTAGAGAGGTAAAGCCAAACATCTAGATGTAAAGCCAAACATCTAGAGTTAAAGCCTAACATCTAGAGGAACAGCCCAATATATAGATTTAAAAACCAAAATCTAGAGGTAAAGCCCAATATCTAGACGTTAAGCCCAAAATCTAGAGGTAAAGCCCAACTTCTTGATCTAAAGCCCAAAATCTAGATGTAAAGCCCAAATTCTAGATCGAACGCCCAAAATCCAGAGATAAAGACCAATATCTAGAGGTAAAACCCAACATCTAGAGGTAAAGCCAGATATCTAGAGGTAAAGCCCAACATCTAGAGGAAAAGCAAAATATATAGATTTCAAACCCAAATTCTAGAGTTCAATCCCAACATCTAGAGGTAAATCCCAAAGTCTAGATGTAAAGCTCAACTTCCAGATTTAAAGTCAAAAATCTAAATATAAATACCAATACCTAGAGGTAGAGCCCAAAATGTAGAGGTAAAGCCCAACATCTAGAGATAAAGCCAGATATATAGATCTAAACCCCAAAATCTAGAGATGAAGCCCAATATCTAGACGTAAAGCCCAAAATCTAGATGTAAAGCCCAACTTCTAGATCTAAAGCCCAAAATCTAGATGTAAAGCCCAACTTCTAAATCTAAAGCCCAATATCTAGAGGTAAAGCCCAATATTTAGAATTTAAGCGCATCATTTAGAGGTAAAGCCCAAAATCTAGATGTAAAGCCCAACTTCTAGAGGTAAAGCCCATCATCTAGTCCTACAGCCCAATGTCTGCAGGTAAAGCCCAACTTACAGAGGTAAAGGCAAACATCTAGATGTAAACCCCAAAATCTAGAGGTAAAGCCCAACATCTAGAGGAAAATCCAAATATATAGATTTAAAACTCAAAATATAGAGGTAAAGCCCAACATCTAGGGGAAAAGCCAAATATATAGATATAAACCTCAAAATCTAGAGGTAAAGCCCAATATCTAGAGGTAAAGCCCAAAATCTAGAGGAAAAGCACAACTTCTAATCTAAAGCCCAACATCTAGAGGTAAAGACCAATACCTAGAGGTAAAACCCAACATCTAGAGGTAAAGCCCAACAACTAGAGGAAAAGCCAAATATATAAATATTTAAAACCCAAAATCTAGAGGTAAAGCCCAACATCTAGAGGTAAAGCCAGATATCTAGAGGTAAAGCCCAACGTCTGGAGGTAAAGCCCATCATCTAGTCCTACAGCCCAATGTCTGCAGGTAAAGCCCAACTTACAGAGGTGAAGGCAAACATCCAAATGTAAAACCCAAAATCTAGAGGTAAAGCCCAACATCTAGAGGAAAAGCCAAATATATAGATTTAAAACCCAAAATCTAGAGGTAAAGCCCAATATCTAGACGTAAAGCCCAAAATCTAGATGTAAAGACCAACTTCTATATCTAAAGACCAAAATCTAGATGTAAAGCCCAAATTCTAGATCTAACACCCAAAATCTAGAGGTAAAGACCAGTATCTAGAGGTAAAACCCAACATCTAGAGGTAAAGCCAGATATCTAGTGGAAAAGCCGAACGTCTGGAGGTAAAGCCCATCATCTAGTCCTACAGCCCAATGTCTGCAGGTAAAGCCCAACTTAGAGAGGTGAAGGCAAACATCTAGATGTAAACCCCAAAATCTAGAGGTAAAGCCCAACATCTAGAGGAAAAGCCAAATATATAGATTTAAAACCCAAAATCTAGAGGTAAAGCCCAATATCAAGACGTAAAGCCCAATATCAAGACCTAAAGCCCAAAATCTAGATGAAAAGCACAACTTCTAGATCTAAAGCCCAACATCTAGAGGTAACTACCAATATCTAGAGGTAAAACCCAACATCTAGAGGTAAAGCCAGATATCTAGAGGTAAAGCCCAACGTCTGGAGGTAAAGCCCATCATCTAGTCCTACAGCCCAATGTCTGCAGTTAAGCCCAACTTACAGAGGTGAAGGCAAACATCTAGATGTAAAACCCCAAATCTAGAGGTAAAGCCCAACATCTAGAGGAAAAGCCAAATATATATATATTTAAAACCCAAAATCTAGAGGTAAAGACCAACATCTAGAGGTAATGCAGATATCTAGGGGTAAAGCCCAACATCTAGAGGAAAAGCCTTATAGATTTAAAAACCAAAATCTAGAGGTAAAGCCCAACATCTAGACGTAAAGCCCAAAATCTAGATATAAAGCCCAGCTTCTAGATCTAAAGCCCCAAATCTAGATGTAAAGCCCAAATTCTATCTCTAACGCCCAAAATCTAGAGATAAAGACCAATATCTAGAGGTAAAACCCAACATCTAGAGGTAAAGCCAGGTATCTAGAGGTAAAGCCCAACATCTAGAGGAAAAGCAAAATATATAGATTTCAAACCCAAATTCTAAGTTAAATCCCAACATCTAGAGGTAAAGCCCAAAGTCTAGATGTAAAGCTCAACTTCCAGATTTAAAGTCAAAAATCTAAATGTAAATACCAATACCTAGAGGTAGAGCCCAAAATGTAGACGTAAAGCCCAACATCTAGAGATAAAGCCAGATATATAGATCTAAACCCCAAAATCTAGAGGTGAAGCCAAATATCTAGACGTAAAGCCCAAAATCTAGATGTAAAGCCAAACTTCTAGATCTAAAGCCCAAAATATAGATGTAAAGCCCAACATCTAGAGGTAAAGCCCAATATTTAGAGTTTAAGCGCATCATTTAGAGGTAAAGCCCAAAATCTGGATGTAAAGCTCAACCTCTAGAGGTAAAGCCCAACATCTAGAGGAAAAGCCAAATATATAGATTTATAACCAAAAATCTAGAGGTAAAGCCCAATATCTAGACGTTAAGCCCAAAATCTAGATGTAAAGCCCAACTTCTTGATCTAAAGCCCAAAATCTAGATGTAAAGCCCAAATTCTAGATCGAACGCCCAAAATACAGAGATAAAGACCAATATCTAGAGGTAAAACCCAACATCTAGAGGTAAAGCCAGATATCTAGAGGTAAAGCCCAACATCTAGAGGAAAAGCAAAATATGTAAATTTCAAACCCAAATTCTAGAGTTCAATCCCAACATCTAGAGGTAAAGCCCAAAGTCTAGATGTAAAGCTCAACTTCCAGATTTAAAGTCAAAAATCTAAATGTAAATACCAATACCTAGAGGTAGAGCCCAAAATGTAGACGTAAAGCCCAACATCCAGAGATAAAGCCAGATATATAGATCTAAACCCCAAAATCTAGAGGTGAAGCCAAATATCTAGACGTAAAGCCCAAAATATAGATGTAAAGCCAAACTTCTAGATCTAAAGCCCAAAATATAGATGTAAAGCCCAACATCTAGAGGTAAAGCCCAATATTTAGAGTTTAAGCGCATCATTTAGAGGTAAAGCCCAAAATCTGGATGTAAAGCTCAACTTCTAGAGGTAAAGCCCAACATCTAGAGGAAAAGCCAAATATATAGATTTAAAACCAAAAATCTAGAGGTAAAGCCCAATATCTAGACGTTAAGCCCAAAATCTAGATGTAAAGCCCAACTTCTTGATCTAAAGCCCAAAATCTAGATGTAAAGCCCAAATTCTAGATCGAACGCCCAAAATACAGAGATAAAGACCAATATCTAGAGGTAAAACCCAACATCTAGAGGTAAAGCCAGATATCTAGAGGTAAAGCCCAACATCTAGAGGAAAAGCAAAATATATAGATTTCAAACCCAAATTCTAGAGTTCAATCCCAACATCTAGAGGTAAATCCCAAAGTCTAGATGTAAAGCTCAACTTCCAGATTTAAAGTCAAAAATCTAAATGTAAATACCAATACCTAGAGGTAGAGCCCAAAATGTAGAGGTAAAGCTCAACATCTAGAGATAAAGCCAGATATATAGATCTAAACCCCAAAATCTAGAGGTGAAGCCCAATATCTAGACGTAAAGCCCAAAATCTAGATGTAAAGCCAAACTTCTAGATCTAAAGCCCAAAATATAGATGTAAAGCCCAACATCTAGAGGTAAAGCCCAATATTTAGAATTTCAGCGCATCATTTAGAGGTAAAGCCCAAAATCTAGATGTAAAGCCCAACTTCTAGAGGTAAAGCCCTACATCTAGAGGTAAAGCCAGATATCTGACGGTAAATCCCAACTTCTAGAGGTAAAGCCCAACTTCCAGAGTTAAAGTCCAAAATCTAGAGGTAAACACCAATACCTAGAGTTAGAACCCAAAATCTAGAGATACGCCAAATATATAGATTTAAAACCCAAAATCTAGAGATAAAGCCGAACATCTAAAAGTAAAGCAAAACATCTAGATGTAATCCAAACATCTAGAGGTAAAGCCTAACATCTAGAGGTGAAGCACAACATATAGAGGTATAACCCAACATCTAGAGATAAAGACCAAAATCTAAATGTAAAGCAAAACATCTAGATGTAAAACCCTACATCTAGAGGTAAAGTCCAATATCTAGACCTAAAGACCAACATCTAGAGGTAAAACCCAACATCTAGTGGTAAAGCCCAACGTCTGGAGGTAAAGCCCAGATTCTAGAGGGAAGCCAAAAATCCAGATGGAAAACCCAAATTCTAGAGGTAAAGCCCAACAGCTAGAGTTAAAGCCGAACGTCTTGAGGTAAAGCCCAAAGTCTAGAGTTAAAGCCCAACTTCTAGAGGTAAAGCCCAACATCTAGACGTAAAGCCAGATATCTAGACGTAAAGCCCAAAATCTAGATGAAAATTCCAACTTCTAGATCTAAAGCCCAACACCTAGAGGTAAAGACCAATATCTAGAGGTAAAACCCAACATCTACAGGTAAAGCAAGATATCTAGAGGTAAAGCCCAACGTCTGGAGGTAAAGCCCATCATCTAGTCCTACAGCCCAATGTCTGCAGTTAAGCCCAACTTACAGGGGTGAAGGCAAATATCTAGATGTAAAACCCCAAATCTAGAGGTAAAGCCCAACATCTAGAGGTAAATCCCAAAGTCTAGATGTAAAGCTCAACTTCCAGATTTAAAGTCAAATAATCTAAATGTAAATACCAATACCTAGAGTTAGAGCCCAACATCTAGAGATAAAGCCCAACATCTAGAGATAAAGCCAGATATATAGATTTAAAATCCAAAATATGGAGGTAAAGCCCAACATCTAGAGCTAAAGCCCCTAATCTAGATGTAAAGCCCAATTGCTAGATCTAAAGCCAAATACTCTAGAGGTAAAGCCCAACATGTAGAGGTAAAGACTAAGATCTAGAGGTGAATTCCAATATCTAGTGTTAAAGCCCGACACCTACAGTGAAAGCCAAACATCTAGATGTACAACCCAACTTCTAGAGGTAAAGCCGAATATCTAGAGTTAAAGCGCATCCTTTAGAGTAAAGCCCAAAATCTAGAGTTAAAGCCCTACATCTAGAGGGAAAGCCCAGAATCTAGATTTAAAGCCTAACATCTAGAGGTGAATTCCAAAATCAAGTGTTAAGGCCTGACATCTACAGTTAAATCCAACCATATAGATATAACCCCCAACTTCTAGAGGTAAGGCCCAAAATCTAGAGGTAAAGCCCAACAGCTAGAGTTAAAGCCGAACGTCTTGAGGTAAAGCCCAAAGTCTAGAGTTAAAGCCCAACTTCTAGAGGTAAAGCCCAACTTCCTGAGTTAAAGTCCAAAATCTAGAGGTAAACACCAATACCTAGAGTTAGAGCCCAAAATCTAGAGATATGCCAAATATATAGATTTAAAACCCAAAATCTAGAGATAAAGCTGAACATCTAAATGTAAAGCAAAACATCTAGAAGTAATCCAAACATCTAGAGGTAAAGCCTAACATCTAGAGGTGAAGCACAACATATAGAGGTATAACCCAACATCTAGAGATAAAGACCAACATCTCAATGTAAAGCAAAACATCTAGATGTAAAACCCTACATCTAGAGGTAAAGTCCAATAGCTAGACCTAAAGACCAACATCTAGAGGTAAAACCCAACATCTAGTGGTAAAGCCCAACGTCTGGAGGTAAAGCCCAGATTCTAGAGAGAAGCCAAAAATCCAGATGGAAAACCCAAAATCTAGAGGTAAAGCCCAACATCTACAGGTAAATCCAGATATCTAGGGGTAAAGCCCAACATCTAGAGGAAAAGCCAAATATATAGATATAAAACCCAAAATCTAGAGGTAAAGCCCAATATCGAGACGTAAAGCCCAAAAAAAGATGAAAAGCACAACTTCTAGATCTAAAGCCCAACATCTAGAGGTAAAGACCAATAGCTAGAGGTAAAACCCAACATCTAGAGGTAAAGCTAGATATCTAGAGGTAAAGCCAAACGTCTGGAGGTAAAGCCCATCATCTAGTCCTACAGACCAATGTCTGCAGGTAAAGCCCAACTTACAGAGGTGAAGGCAAACATCTAGATGTAAAACCCCAAATCTAGATGTAAAGCCCAACATCTAGAGGAAAAGCCAAATATATATAGATTTAAAACCCAAAATCTAGAGGTAAAACCCAATATCTAGACGTAAAGCCCAAAATCTAGATTTAAAGCCCAAATTCTAGATCTAACGCCCAAAATCTAGATGTAAAGCCCAAATTCTTGGTCTAACACCCAAAATCTAGAGGTAAAGACCAATATCTAGAGGTAAAACCCAACATCTAGAGGTAAAGCCAGATATCTAGAGGTAAAGCCCAACATATAGAGGAAAAGCAAAATATATAGATTTCAAACCCAAATTCTAGAGTTAAATCCCAACATCTAGGGGTAAACCCCAACTTCCAGAGTTAAAGTCCGAAATATAGAGGTAAACACCAATACCTAGAGTTAGAGCCCAGCATCTAGAGATATGCCAAATATATAGATTTAAAACCCAAAATCTAGAGGTAAAGCCCAATATCTAGACGTAAAGCCCAAAATCTAGATGAAAAGCAGAACTTCTAGATCGAAAGCCCAACATCTAGAAGTAAAGACCAATATCTAGAGGTAAAACCCAACATCTAGAGGTAAAGCCAGATATCTAGAGGTAAAGCCCAACATCTAGAGGAAAAGCAAAATATATAGATTTGAAACCCAAATTCTAGAGTTAAATCCCAATATCTAGAGGTAAATCCCAAAGTCTAGATGTAAAGCTCAACTTCTAGATCTAAAGCCCAAAATATAGATGTAAAGCCCAACTTCTAAATCTAAAGCCCAACATCTAGAGGTAAAGCCCAACGTCTGGAGGTAAAGCCCAGATTCTAGAGAGAAGCCAAAAATCCAGATGTAAAACCCAAAATCTAGAGGTAAAGCCCAACATCTACAGGTAAATCCAGATATCTAGGGGTAAAGCCCAACATCTAAAGGAAAAGCCAAATATATAGATTTAAAGCCCAAAATCTAGATGTAAAGCCCAAATTCTAGATCTAACGCCCAAAATCTAGAGATAAAGACCAATATCTAGAGGTAAAAACCAACATCTAGAGTTAAAGCCAGATATCTAGAGGTAAAGCCCAACATCTAGAGGAAAAGCAAAATATATAGATTTCAAACCCAAATTCTAGAGTTAAATCCCAACATCTAGGGGTAAACCCCAACTTCCAGAGTTAAAGTCCAAAATCTAGAGGTAAACACCAATACCTAGAGTTAGAGCCCAAAATCTAGAGATATGCCAAATATATAGATTTAAAACCCAAAATCTAGAGATAAAGCCGAACATCTAAATGTAAAGCAAAACATCTAGATGTAATCCAAACATCTAGAGGTAAAGCCTAACATCTAGAGGTGAAGCACAACATATAGAGGTATAACCCAACATCTAGAGATAAAGACCAACATCTAAATGTAAAGCAAAACATCTAGATGTAAAACCCTACATCTAGAGGTAAAGTCCAATATCTAGACCTAAAGACCAACATCTAGAGGTAAAACCCAACATCTAGTGGTAAAGCCCAACGTCTGGAGGTAAAGCCCAGATTCTAGAGAGAAGCCAAAAATCCAGATGGAAAACCCCAAATCTAGAGGTAAAGCCCAACATCTACAGGTAAATCCAGATATCTAGGGGTAAAGCCCAACATCTAGAGGAAAAGCCAAATATATAGATATAAAACCCAAAATCTAGAGGTAAAGCCCAATATCGAGACGTAAAGCCCAAAATCTAGATGAAAAGCACAACTTCTAGATCTAAAGCCCAACATCTGGAGGTAACGACCAATAGCTAGAGGTAAATACCAACATCTAGAGGTAAAGCCAGATATCTAGAGGTAAAGCCCAACGTCTGGAGGTAAAGCCCATCATCTAGTCCTACAGACCAATGTCTGCAGGTAAAGCCCAACTTACAGAGGTGAAGGCAAACATCTAGATGTAAAACCCCAAATCTAGATGTAAAGCCCAACATCTAGAGGAAAAGCCAAATATATATAGATTTAAAACCCAAAATCTAGAGGTAAAACCCAATATCTAGACGTAAAGCCCAAAATCTAGATTTAAAGCCCAAATTCTAGATCTAACGCCCAAAATCTAGATGTAAAGCCCAAATTTTTGGTCTAACACCCAAAATCTAGAGGTAAAGACCAATATCTAGAGGTAAAACCCAACATCAAGAGGTAAAGCCAGATATCTAGAGGTAAAGCCCAACATCTAGAGGAAAAGCAAAATATATAGATTTCAAACCCAAATTCTAGAGTTAAATCCCAACATCTAGGGGTAAACCCCAACTTCCAGAGTTAAAGTCCAAAATCTAGAGGTAAACACCAATACCTAGAGTTAGAGCCCAACATCTACAGATATGCCAAACATATAGATTTAAAACCCAAAATCTAGAGGTAAAGCCCAATATCTAGACGTAAAGCCCAAAATCTAGATGAAAAGCAGAACTTCTAGATCGAAAGCCCAACATCTAGAGGTAAAGACCATATCTAGAGGTAAAACCCAACATCTAGAGGTAAAGCCAGATATCTAGAGGTAAAGCCCAACATCTAGAGGAAAAGCAAAATATATAGATTTGAAACCCAAATTCTAGAGTTAAATCCCAACATCTAGAGGTAAATCCCAAAGTCTAGATGTAAAGCTCAACTTCTAGATCTAAAGCCCAAAATATAGATGTAAAGCCCAACTTCTAAATCTAAAGCCCAACATCTAGAGTTAAAGCCCAATATTTAGAGTTTAAGCGCATCATTTAGAGGTAAAGCCAGATATCTAGAGGTAAAGCCCAACGTCTGGAGGTAAAGCCCATCATCTAGTCCTACAGCCCAATGTCTGCAGGTAAAGCCCAACTTACAGAGGTGAAGGCAAACATCTAGATGTAAAACCCAAAATCTAGAGGTAAAGCCCAACATCTAGAGGAAAAGCCAAATATATATATATTTAAAACCCAAAATCTAGAGGTAAAGCCAGATATCTAGAGGTAAAGCCAAACATCTAGGTGTAAAGCCCAACATCTAGAGGTAAAGCCAGATATCTAGGGGTAAAGCCCAACATCTAGAGGAAAAGAAAAATATATAGATTTAAAGCCCTAAATCTAGATGTAAAGCCCAAATTCTAGAAGAAAAGCCAAATATATAGATTTAAAACCCAAAATCTAGAGATAAAGCCGAACATCTAAATGTAAAGCAAAACATCTAGATGTAATCCAAACATCTAGAGGTAAAGCCTAACATCTAGAGGTGAAGCACAACATATAGAGGTATAACCCAACATCTAGAGATAAAGACCAACATCTAAATGTAAAGCAAAACATCTCGATGTAAAACCCTACATCTAGAGGTAAAGCCCAACGTCTGGAGGTAAAGCCCAGATTCTAGAGAGAAGCCAAAAATCCAGATGGAAAACCCAAAATCTAGAGGTAAAGCCCAACATCTACAGGAAAATCCAGATATCTAGGGGTAAAGCCCAACATCTAGAGGAAAATCCAAATATATAGATATAAAATCCTAAATCTAGAGGTAAAGCCCAACTTCTAGATCTAAAGCCAAACATCTAGATGTAAAGCCCAAATTCTAGATCTAACGCCCAAAATCTAGAGATAAAGACCAATATCTAGAGGTAAAACCCAACATCTAGAGTTAAATCCCAACATCTAGGGGTAAACCCCAACTTCCAGAGTTAAAGTCCAAAATCTAGAGGTAAACACCAATACCTAAGGTTAGAGCCCAAAATCTAGAGATATGCCAAATATATAGATTTAAAACCCAAAATCTAGAGATAAAGCCGAACGTCTAAATGTAAAGCAAAACATCTAGATGTAATGAAAACATCTAGAGGTAAAGCCTATCAACTAGAGGTGAAGCACAACATATAGAGGTATAACCCAACATCTAGAGATAAAGACCAACATCTAAATGTAAAGCAAAACATCTAGATGTAAAACCCTACATCTAGAGCTAAAGTCCAATATCTAGACCTAAAGACCAACATCTAGAGGTAAAACCCAACATCTAGTGGTAAAGCCCAACGTCTGGAGGTAAAGCCCAGATTCTAGAGAGAAGCCAAAAATCCAGATGGAAAACCCAAAATCTAGAGGTAAAGCCCAACATCTACAGGTAAATCCAGATATCTAGGGGTAAAGCCCAACATCTAGAGGAAAAGCCAAATATATAGATATAAAACCCAAAATCTAGAGGTAAAGTCCAATATCCAGACGTAAAGCCCAAAATCTAGATGAAAAGCACAACTTCTAGATCTAAAGCCCAACATCTAGAGGTAAAGACCAATAGCTAGAGGTAAAACCCAACATCTAGAGGTAAAGTCAGATATCTAGGGGTAAAGCCCAACGTCTGGAGGTAAAGCCCATCATCTAGTCCTACAGCCCAATGTCTGCAGGTAAAGCCCAAGTTACAGAGGTGAAGGCAAACATCTAGATGTAAAACCCCAAATCTAGAGGTAAAGCCCAACATCTAGAGGAAAATCCAAATATATATATATTTAAAAACCAAAACCTAGAGGTAAAGCCCAACATCTAGAGTTAAAGCCAGATATCTAGGGGTAAAGCCCAACATCTAGAGGAAAAGAAAATTATATAGATTTAAAGCCCTAAATCTAGATGTAAAGCCCAAATTCTAGATCTAACGCCCAAAATCTAGAGATAAAGACCAATATCTAGAAGTAAAACCCAACATCTAGAGGTAAAGCCCAACATCTAGAAGAAAAGCCAAATATATAGATTTAAAACCCAAAATCTAGAGATAAAGCCGAACATCTAAATGTAAAACAAAACATCTAGATGTAATCCAAACATCTAGAGGTAAAGCCTAACATCTAGAGGTGAAGCCCAACATATAGAGGTATAACCCAACATCTAGAGATAAAGACCAACATCTAAATGTAAAGCAAAACATCTAGATATAAAACCCTACATCTAGAGGTAAATTCCAATATCTAGACCTAAAGACCAACATCTAGAGGTAAAACCCAACATCTAGTGGTAAAGCCCAACGTCTGGAGGTAAAGCCCATATTCTAGAGAGAAGCCAAAAATCCAGATGTAAAAACCAAAATCTAGAGGTAAAGCCCAACATCTACAGGTAAATCCAGATATCTAGGGGTAAAGCCCAACATCTAGAGGAAAAGCCAAATATATAGATGTAAAACCCAAAATCTAGAGGTAAAGCCCTATATCTAGACCTAAAGCCCAATATCTAGACGTAAAGCCCAAAATCTAGAAGAAAAGCACAACTTCTAGATCTAAAGCCCAACATTAAGAGGTAAAGACCAATATCTAGAGGTAAAACCCAACATCTAGAGGTAAAGACAGATATCTAGAGGTAAAGCCCAACGTCTGGAGGTAAAGCCGATCATCTAGTCCTACAGCCCAATGTCTGCAGGTAAAGCCCAAGTTACAGAGGTGAAGGCAAACATCTAGATGTAAAACCCAAATCTATAGGTAAAGCCCAACATCTAGAGGAAAAGCCAAATATATATATATTTAAAACCCAAAATCTAGAGGTAAAGCCCAACATTTAGAGGTAAAGCCAGATATCTAGGGGTAAAGCCCAACATCTAGAGGAAAAGCCAAATATATAGATATAAAACCCAAAATCTAGAGGTAAAGCCCAATATCTAGACGTAAAGCCCAAAATCTAGATGAAAAGCACAACTTCTAGATCGAAAGCCCAACATCTAGAGGTAAAGACCAATATCTAGAGGTAAAAACTAACATCTAGAGGTAAAGCCAGATATCTAGAGGTAAAGCCCAACATCTAGAGGAAAAGCAAAATATATAGATTTGAAACCCAAATTCTAGAGTTAAATCCCAACATCTAGAGGTAAATCCCAAAGTCTAGATGTAAAGCTCAACTTCCAGATTTAAAGTCAAAAATCTAAATGTAAATACCAATACCTAGAGGTAGAGCCCAAAATGTAGAGGTAAAGCCCAACATCTAGAGATAAAGCCAGATATATAGATCTAAACCCCAAAATCTAGAGGTGAAGCCCAATATTTAGATGTAAAGCCCAAAATCTAGATGTAAAGCCCAACTTCTAGATCTAAAGACCAACATCTAGAGGTAAAGCCCAATATTTAGAGTTTAAGCGCATCATTTAGAGGAAAAGCCAGATATCTAGAGGTAAAGCCCAACGTCTGGAGGTAAAGCCCATCATCTAGTCCTACAGCCCAATGTCTGCAGGTAAAGCCCAACTTACAGAGGTGAAGGCAAACATCTAGATGTAAAACCCCAAATCTAGAGGTAAAGCCCAACATCTAGAGGAAAAGCCAAATATATATATATTTAAAACCCAAAATCTAGAGGTAAAGCCCAACATTTAGAGGTAAAGCCAGATATCTAGGGGTAAAGGCCAACATCTAGAGGAAAAGCCAAATATATAGATTTAAAACCCAAAATCTAGATGTAAACCCCAACTTCTAGATCTAAAGTCCAAAATCTAGATGTAAAGCCCAAATTCTAAATCTAACGCCCAAAATCTAGAGATAAAGACCAATATCTAGAAGTAAAACCCAACATCTAGAGGTAAAGCCGATATCTAGAGGTAAAGCCCAACATCTAGAAGAAAAGCCAAATATATAGATTTAAAACCCAAAATCTAGAGATAAAGCCGAACATCTAAATGTAAAGCAAAACATCTAGATGTAATCCAAACATCTAGAGGTAAAGCCTAACATCTACAGGTGAAGCACAACATATAGAGGTATAACCCAACATCTAGAGATAAAGACCAACATCTAAATGTAAAGCAAAACATCTAGATGTAAAACCCTACATCTAGAGGTAAAGTCCAATATCTAGACCTAAAGACTAACATCTAGAGGTAAAAACCAACATCTAGTGGTAAAGCCCAACGTCTGGAGGTAAAGCCCAGATTCTAGAGAGAAGCCAAAAATACAGATGTAAAAACCAAAATCTAGAGGTAAAGCCCAACATCTACAGGTAAATCCAGATATCTAGGGGTAAAGCCCAACATCTAGAGGAAAAGCCATATATATAGATATAAAACCCAAAATCTAGAGGTAAAGCCCAATATCGAGACGTAAAGCCCAAAATCTAGATGTAAACCCCAACTTCTAGATCTAAAGCCCAAAATCTAGATGTAAAGCCCAAATTGTAGATCTAACGCCCAAAATCTAGAGATAAACACCAATATCTAGAAGTAAAACCCAACATCTAGAGGTAAAGCCGATATCTAGAGGTAAAGCCCAACATCTAGAAGAAAAGCCAAATATATAGATTTAAAACCCAAAATCTAGAGATAAAGCCCAACATCTAAATGTAAAGCAAAACATCTAGATGTAATCCAAACATCTAGAGGTAAAGCCTAACATCTAGAGGTGAAGCACAACATATAGAGGTATAACCCAACATCTAGAGATAAAGACCAACATCTAAATGTAAAGCAAAACATCTAGATGTAAAACCCTACATCTAGAGCTAAAGTCCAATATCTAGACCTAAAGACCAACATCTAGAGGTAAAACCCAACATCTAGTGGTAAAGCCCAACGTCTGGAGGTAAAGCCCAGATTCTAGAGAGAAGCCAAAAATCCCGATGGAAAACCCAAAATCTAGAGCTAAAGCCCAACATCTACAGGTAAATCCAGATATCTAGGGGTAAAGCCCAACAACTAGAGGAAAAGCCAAATATATAGATATAAACCCCAAAATCTAGAGGTAAAGCCCAATATCTAGACGTAAAGCCCAAAATCTAGATGAAAAGCCCAACCTCTAAATCTAAAGCCCAACATCTAGAGGTAAAGACCAATATCTAGAGGTAAAACCCAACATCTAGAGGTAAAGCCAGATATCTAGAGGTAAAGCCCAACGTCTGGAGGTATAGCCCATCATCTAGTCCTACAGCCCAATGTCTGCAGTTAAGCCCAACTTACAGAGGTGAAGGCAAACATCTAGATGTAAAACCCCAAATCTAGAGGTAAAGCCCAACATCTAGAGGAAAAGCCAAATATATATATATTTAAAACCCAAAATCTAGAGGTAAAGCCCAACATCTAGATGTAAAGCCAGATATCTAGAGGTAAAGCCCAACGTCTGGAGGTAAAGCCCATCATCTAGTCCTACAGCCCAATGTCTGCAGGTAAAGCCCAACTTACAGAGGTGAAGGCAAACATCCAAATGTAAAACCCAAAATCTAGAGGAAAAGCCAAATATATAGATATAAAACCCAAAATCTAGAGGTAAAGCCCAATATCAAGACGTAAAGCCCAAAATCTAGATGTAAAGCCCAACTTCTTGATCTAAAGCCCAAAATCTAGATGTAAAGCCCAATTTCTAGATCTAACGCCCAAAATCTAGAGGTAAAGACAAATATCTAGAGGTAAAACCCAACATCTAGAGGTAAAGCCAGATATCTAGAGGTAAAGCCCAACATCTAGAGGAAAAGCAAAATATATAGATTTCAAACCCAAATTCTAGAGTTCAATCCCAACATCTAGAGGTTAAGCCCAACTTCCAGAGTTAAAGTCCAAAATCTAGAGGTTTAACACCAATACCTAGAGTTAGAGCCCAATATCTAGAGATAAAGCCCAACATCTAGAGATAAAGCCAGATATATAGATTTAAAATCCAAAATCTGGAGGTAAAGCCCAACATCTAGAGCTAAAGCCCCAAATCTAGATGTAAAGCCCAATTGCTAGATCTAAAGCCAAATACTCTAGAGGTAAAGCCCAACATGTAGAGCTAAAGACTAAGATCTAGAGGTGAATTCCAATATCTAGTGTTAAAGCCTGACACCTACAGTTAAAGCCAAACATCTAGATGTACAACCCAACTTCTAGAGGTAAAGCCGAATATCTAGAGTTAAAGCGCATCCTTTAGAGTAAAGCCCAAAATCTAGAGTTAAAGCCCAACATCTAGAGGGAAAGCCCAGAATCTAGATGTAAAGCCTAACATCTAGAGGTGAATTCCAAAATCAAGTGTTAAGGCCTGACATCTACAGTTAAATCCAACCATATAGATATAACCCCCAACTTCTAGAGGTAAGGCCCAAAATCTAGAGTAAAGCCCAACAGCTAGACTTAAAGCCGAACGTCTTGAGGTAAAGCCCAAAGTCTAGAGTTAAAGCCCAACTTCTAGAGGTAAAGCCCAACATCTAGACGTAAAGCCAGATATCTGACGGTAAAGCCCAACATCTAGAGGAAAAGCCAAATATATAGATTTAAAACCCAAAAACTAGAGATAAAGCCGAACATCTAAATGTAAAGCAAAACATCTAGATGTAATCCAAACATATAGAGGTATAGCCCAACATCTAGAGATAAAGACCAACATCTAAGTGTAAAGCAAAACATCTAGATGTAAAACCCTACATCTAGAGGTAAAGTCCAATATCTAGACCTAAAGACCAACATCTAGAGGTAAAACCCAACATCTAGTGGTAAAGCCCAACGTCTGGAGGTAAAGCCCAGATTCTAGAGGGAAGCCAAAAATCCAGATGGAAAACCCAAAATCTAGAGGTAAAGCCCAACAGCTAGAGTTAAAGCCGAACGTCTTGAGGTAAAGCCCAAATTCTAGAGTTAAAGCCCAACTTCTAGAGGTAAAGCCCAACATCTAGACGTAAAGAAAGATATCTAGACGTAAAGCCCAATATCTAGATGAAAAGCACAACTTCTAGATCTAAAGCCCAACATCTAGAGGTAAAGACCAATATCTAGAGGTAAAACCCAACATCTACAGGTAAAGCCAGATATCTAGAGGTAAAGCCCAACGTCTGGAGGTAAAGCCCATCATCTAGTCCTACAGCCCAATGTCTGCAGGTAAAGCCCAACTTAGAGAGGTGAAGGCAAACATCTAGATGTAAACCCCAAAATCTAGAGGTAAAGCCCAACATCTAGAGGAAAAGCCAAATATATAGATTTAAAACCCAAAATCTAGAGGTAAAGCCCAATATCAAGACGTAAAGCCCAATATCAAGACCTAAAGCCCTAAATCTAGATGAAAAGCACAACTTCTAGATCTAAAGCCCAACATCTAGAGGTAAAGACCAATATCTAGAGGTAAAACCCAACATCTACAGGTAAAGCCAGATATCTAGAGGTAAAGCCCAACGTCTGGAGGTAAAGCCCATCATCTAGTCCTACAGCCCAATGTCTGCAGTTAAGCCCAACTTACAGAGGTGAAGGCAAATATCTAGATGTAAAACCCCAAATCTAGAGGTAAAGCCCAACATCTAGAGGAAAAGCCAAATATATATATATTTAAAACCCAAAATCTAGAGGTAAAGCCCAACATCTAGAGGTAAAGCCAGATATCTAGAGGTAAAGCCCAACGTCTGGAGGTAAAGCCCATCATCTAGTCCTACAGCCCAATGTCTGCAGGTAAAGCCCAACTTACAGAGGTGAAGGCAAACATCCAAATGTAAAACCCAAAATCTAGAGGAAAAGCCAAATATATAGATTTAAAACCCAAAATCTCGACGTAAAGCCCAATATCAAGACATAAAGCCCAAAATCTAGATGTAAAGCCCAATTTCTAGATCTAATGCCCAAAATCTAGAGGTAAAGACCAATATCTAGAGGTAAAACCCAACATCTAGAGGTAAAGCCAGATATCTAAGATAAAGCCCAACATCTAGAGGAAAAGCAAAATATATAGATTTCAAACCCAAATTCTAGAGTTCAATCCCAACATCTAGAGGTTAAGCCCAACTTCCAGAGTTAAAGTCCAAAATCTAGAGGTAAACACCAATACCTAGAGTTAGAGCCCAAAATCTAGAGATAAAGCCCAACATCTAGAGATAAAGCCAGATATATAGATTTAAAATGTAAAATCTGGAGGTGAAGCCCAACATCAAGAGCTAAAGCCCCAAATCTAGATGTAAAGCCCAATTGCTAGATCTAAAGCCAAATACTCTAGAGGTAAAGCCCAACATGTAGAGGTAAAGACTAAGATCTAGAGGTGAATTCCAATATCTAGTGTTAAAGGCCGACACCGACAGTTAAAGCCAAACATCTAGATGTAAAACCCAACTTCTAGAGGTAAAGCCGAATATCTAGAGTTAAAGCGCATCCTTTAGAGTAAAGCCCAAAATCTAGAGTTAAAGCCCAACATCTAGAGGGAAAGCCCAGAATCTAGATGTAAAGCCTAACATCTAGAGGTGAATTCCAAAATCAAGTGTTAAGGCCTGACAACTACAGTTAAATCCAAGCATATAGGTATAACCCCCAACTTCTAGAGGTAAGGCCCAAAATCTAGAGGTAAAGCCCAACAGCTAGAGTTAAAGTTGAACGTCTTGAGGTAAAGCCAAAGTCTAGAGGTAAAGCCCAACATCTAGACGTAAAGCCCAAAATCTAGATGTAAAGCCCAACTTCTTGATCTAAAGCCCAAAATCTAGATGTAAAGCCCAATTTCTAGATCTAACGCCCAAAATCTAGAGGTAAAGACCAATATCTAGAGCTAAAACCCAACATCTAGAGGTAAAGCCAGATATCTAGAGGTAAAGCCCAACATCTAGAGGAAAAGCCAAATATATAGATTTAAAACCCAAAATCTAGAGATAAAGCCGAACATCTAAATGTAAAGCAAAACATCTAGATGTAATCCAAACATCTAGAGGTAAAGCCTAACATCTAGAGGTGAAGCACAACATATAGAGGTATAACCCAACATCTAGAGATAAAGACCAACATCTAAATGTAAAGCAAAACATCTAGATGTAAAACCCTACATCTAGAGGTAAAGTCCAATATCTAGACCTAAAGACCAACATCTAGAGGTAAAACCCAACATCTAGTGGTAAAGCCCAACGTCTGGAGGTAAAGCCCAGATTCTAGAGAGAAGCCAAAAATCCAGATGGAAAACCCAAAATCTAGAGGTAAAGCCCAACATCTACAGGTAAATCCAGATATCTAGGGGTATAGCCCAACATCTAGAGGAAAAGACAAATATATAGATATAATACCCAAAATCTAGAGGTAAAGCCCAATATCTAGACGTAAAGCCCAAAAAAAGATGAAAAGCACAACTTCTAGATCTAAAGCCCAACATCTAGAGGTAAAGACCAATAGCTAGAGGTAAAACCCAACATCTAGAGGTAAAGATAGATATCTAGAGGTAAAGCCCAACGTCTGGAGGTAAAGCCCATCATCTAGTCCTACAGCCCAATGTCTGCAGGTAAAGCCCAACTTACAGAGGTGAAGGCAAACATCTAGATGTAAAACCCCAAATCTAGAGGTAAAGCCCAACATCTAGAGGAAAAGCCAAATATATATAGATTTAAAACCCAAAATCTAGAGGTAAAACCCAATATCTAGACGTAAAGCCCAAAATCTAGATTTAAAGCCCAAATTCTAGATCTAACGCCCAAAATCTAGATGTAAAGCCCAAATTCTTGGTCTAACACCCAAAATCTAGAGGTAAAGACCAATATCTAGAGGTAAAACCCAACATCTAGAGGTAAAGCCAGTTATCTAGAGGTAAAGCCCAACATCTAGAGGAAAAGCAAAATATATAGATTTCAAACCCAAATTCTAGAGTTCAATCCCAACATCTAGGGGTAAATCCCAAAGTCTAGATGTAAAGCTCAACTTCCAGATTTAAAGTCAAAAATCTAAATGTAAATACCAATACCTAGAGGTAGAGCCCTAAATGTAGAGGTAAAGCCCAACATCTAGAGATAAAGCCAGATATATAGATTTAAAACCCAAAATCTAGAGGTGAAGTCCAATATCCAGACGTAAAGCCCAAAATCTAGATGAAAAGCACAACTTCTAGATCTAAAGCCCAACATCTAGAGGTAAAGACCAATAGCTAGAGGTAAAACCCAACATCTAGAGGTAAAGCCAGATATCTAGAGGTAAAGCCCAACTTCTAGAGGTAAAGCCCATCATCTAGTCCTACAGCCCAATGTCTGCAGGTAAAGCCCAACTTACAGAGGTGAAGGCAAACATCTAGATGTAAAACCCCAAATCTAGAGGTAAAGCCCAACATCTAGAGGAAAAGCCAAATATATATATCTTTAAAACCCAAAATCTAGAGGTAAAGCCCAACATCTAGAGGTAAAGCCAGATATCTAGGGGTAAAGCCCAACATCTAGAGGAAAAGCCAAATATATAGATTTAAAACCCAAAATCTAGAGGTAAAGCCCAATATCTAGACGTAAAGCCCAAAATCTAGATGTAAAGCCCAGCTTCTTGATCTAAAGCCCAAAATCTAGAGATAAAGACCAATATCTAGAAGTAAAACCCAACATCTAGAGGTAAAGCCGATATCTAGAGGTAAAGCCCAACATCTAGAAGAAAAGCCAAATATATAGATTTAAAACCCAAAATCTAGAGATAAAGCCGAACATCTAAATGTAAAGCAAAACATCTAGATGTAATCCAAACATCTAGAGGTAAAGCCTAACATCTAGAGGTGAAGCACAACATATAGAGGTATAACCCAACATCTAGAGATATAGACCAACATCTAAATGTAAAGCAAAACTTCTAGATGTAAAACCCTACATCTAGAGGTAAAGTCCAATATCTAGACCTAAAGACCAACATCTAGAGGTAAAACCCAACATGTAGTGGTAAAGCCCAACGTCTGGAGGTAAAGCCCAGATTCTAGAGGGAAGCCAAAAATCCAGATGGAAAACCCAAAATCTAGAGGTAAAGCCCAACATCTACAGGTAAATCCAGATATCTAGGGGTAAAGCCCAACATCTAGATGAAAAGCCAAATATATAGATATAAAACCCAAAATCTAGAGGTAAAGCCCAATATCGAGACGTAAAGCCCAAAAAAAGATGAAAAGCACAACTTCTAGATCTAAAGCCCAACATCTAGAGGTAAAGACCAATAGCTAGAGGTAAAACTCAACATCTAGAGGTAAAGCTAGATATCTAGAGGTAAAGCCAAACGTCTGGAGATAAAGCCCATCATCTAGTCCTACAGACCAATCTCTGCAGGTAAAGCCCAACTTACAGAGGTGAAGGCAAACATCTAGATGTAAAACCCCAAATCTAGATGTAAAGCCCAACATCTAGAGGAAAAGCCAAATATATATAGATTTAAAACCCAAAATCTAGAGTTAAATCCCAACATCTAGGGGTAAACCCCAGCTTCCAGAGTTAAAGTCCAAAATATAGAGGTAAACACCAATACCTAGAGTTAGAGCCCAACATCTAGAGATATGCCAAATATATAGATTTAAAACCCAAAATCTAGAGCTAAAGCCCAATATCTAGACGTAAAGCCCAAAATCTAGATGAAAAGCAGAACTTCTAGATCGAAAGCCCAACATCTAGAAGTAAAGACCAATATCTAGAGGTAAAACCCAACATCTAGAGGTAAAGACAGATATCTAGAGGTAAAGCCCAACATCTAGAGGAAAAGCAAAATATATAGATTTGAAACCCAAATTCTAGAGTTAAATCCCAACATCTAGAGATAAATCCCAAAGTCTAGATGTAAAGCTCAACTTCTAGATCTAAAGCCCAAAATATAGATGTAAAGCCCAACTTCTAAATCTAAAGCCCAAAATATAGATGTAAAGCCCAACTTCTAAATCTAAAGCCCAACATCTAGAGGTAAAGCCCAACGTCTGGAGGTAAAGCCCAGATTCTAGAGAGAAGCCAAAAATCGAGATGTAAAAACCAAAATCTAGAGGTAAAGCCCAACATCTACAGGTAAATCCAGATATCTAGGGGTAAAGCACAACATCTAAAGGAAAAGCCAAATATATAGATTTAAAGCCCAAAATCTAGATGTAAAGCCCAAATTCTAGATCTAACGCCCAAAATCTAGAGATAAAGACCAATATCTAGAGGTAAAAACCAACATCTAGAGTTAAAGCCAGATATCTAGAGGTAAAGCCCAACATCTAGAGGAAAAGCAAAATATATAGATTTCAAACCCAAATTCTAGAGTTAAATCCCAACATCTAGGGGTAAACCCCAACTTCCAGAGTTAAAGTCCAAAATCTAGAGGTAAATACCAATACCTAGAGTTAGAGCCCAAAATCTAGAGATATGCCAAATATATAGATTTAAAACCCAAAATCTAGAGATAAAGCCGAACATCTAAATGTAAAGCAAAACATCTAGATGTAATCCAAACATCTAGAGGTAAAGCCTAACATCTAGAGGTGAAGCACAACATATAGAGGTATAACCCAACATCTAGAGATAAAGACCAACATCTAAATGTAAAGCAAAACATCTAGATGTAAAACCCTACTTCTAGAGGTAAAGTCCAATATCTAGACCTAAAGACCA
Organism: Leptosomus discolor; assembly: GCF_034619465.1. Lineage (NCBI taxonomy): Eukaryota > Metazoa > Chordata > Aves > Leptosomiformes > Leptosomidae > Leptosomus > Leptosomus discolor. The sequence goes on along the minus strand of NW_028237782.1, from coordinate 2,510,586 downwards.
ACATCTAGAGGTAAAAACCAACATGTAGTGGTAAAGCCCAACGTCTGGAGGTAAAGCCCAGATTCTAGAGGGAAGCCAAAAATCCAGATGGAAAACCCAAAATCTAGAGGTAAAGCCCAACATCTACAGGTAAATCCAGATATCTAGGGGTAAAGCCCAACAACTAGAGGAAAAGCCAAATATATAGATATAAAACCCAAAATCTAGAGGTAAAGCCCAATATCGAGACGTAAAGCCCAAAAAAAGATGAAAAGCACAACTTCTAGATCTAAAGCCCAACATCTAGAGGTAAAGACCAATAGCTAGAGGTAAAACTCAACATCTAGAGGTAAAGCTAGATATCTAGAGGTAAAGCCAAACGTCTGGAGGTAAAGCCCATCATCTAGTCCTACAGACCAATGTCTGCAGGTAAAGCCCAACTTACAGAGGTGAAGGCAAACATCTAGATGTAAAACCCCAAATCTAGATGTAAAGCCCAACATCTAGAGGAAAAGCCAAATATATATAGATTTAAAACCCAAAATCTAGAGGTAAAACCCAATATCTAGACGTAAAGCCCAAAATCTAGATTTAAAGCCCAAATTCTAGATCTAACGCCCAAAATCTAGATGTAAAGCCCAAATTCTTGGTCTCACACCCAAAATCTGGAGGTAAAGACCAATATCTAGAGGTAAAACCCACATCTAGAGGTAAAGCCAGTTATCTAGAGGTAAAGCCCAACATCTAGAGGAAAAGCAAAATATATAGATTTCAAACCCAAATTCTAGAGTTAAATCCCAACATCTAGGGGTAAACCCCAGCTTCCAGAGTTAAAGTCCAAAATATAGAGGTAAACACCAATACCTAGAGTTAGAGCCCAACATCTAGAGATATGCCAAATATATAGATTTAAAACCCAAAATCTAGAGGTAAAGCCCAATATCTAGATGTAAAGCCCAAAATCTAGATGAAAAGCAGAACTTCTAGATCGAAAGCCCAACATCTAGAAGTAAAGACCAATATCTAGAGGTAAAACCCAACATCTAGAGGTAAAGACAGATATCTAGAGGTAAAGCCCAACATCTAGAGGAAAAGCAAAATATATAGATTTGAAACCCAAATTCTAGAGTTAAATCCCAACATCTAGAGATAAATCCCAAAGTCTAGATGTAAAGCTCAACTTCTAGATCTAAAGCCCAAAATATAGATGTAAAGCCCAACTTCTAAATCTAAAGCCCAAAATATAGATGTAAAGCCCAACTTCTAAATCTAAAGCCCAACATCTAGAGGTAAAGCCCAACGTCTGGAGGTAAAGCCCAGATTCTAGAGAGAAGCCAAAAATCGAGATGTAAAAAACAAAATCTAGAGGTAAAGCCCAACATCTACAGGTAAATCCAGATATCTAGGGGTAAAGCCCAACATCTAAAGGAAAAGCCAAATATATAGATTTAAAGCCCAAAATCTAGATGTAAAGCCCAAATTCTAGATCTAACGCCCAAAATCTAGAGATAAAGACCAATATCTAGAGGTAAAAACCAACATCTAGAGTTAAAGCCAGATATCTAGAGGTAAAGCCCAACATCTAGAGGAAAAGCAAAATATATAGATTTCAAACCCAAATTCTAGAGTTAAATCCCAACATCTAGGGGTAAACCCCAACTTCCAGAGTTAAAGTCCAAAATCTAGAGGTAAATACCAATACCTAGAGTTAGAGCCCAAAATCTAGAGATATGCCAAATATATAGATTTAAAACCCAAAATCTAGAGATAAAGCCGAACATCTAAATGTAAAGCAAAACATCTAGATGTAATCCAAACATCTAGAGGTAAAGCCTAACTTCTAGAGGTGAAGCACAACATATAGAGGAATAACCCAACATCTAGAGATAAAGACCAACATCTAAATGTAAAGCAAAACATCTAGATGTAAAACCCTACATCTAGAGGTAAAGTCCAATATCTAGACCTAAAGACCAACATCTAGAGGTAAAAACCAACATGTAGTGGTAAAGCCCAACGACTGGAGGTAAAGCCCAGATTCTAGAGGGAAGCCAAAAATCCAGATGGAAAACCCAAAATCTAGAGGTAAAGCCCAACATCTACAGGTAAATCCAGATATCTAGGGGTAAAGCCCAACATCTAGAGGAAAAGCCAAATATATAGATATAAAACCCAAAATCTAGAGGTAAAGCCCAATATCGAGACGTAAAGCCCAAAAAAAGATGAAAAGCACAACTTCTAGATCTAAAGCCCAACATCTAGAGGTAAAGACCAATAGCTAGAGGTAAAACTCAACATCTAGAGGTAAAGCTAGATATCTAGAGGTAAAGCCAAACGTCTGGAGGTAAAGCCCATCATCTAGTCCTACAGACCAATGTCTGCAGGTAAAGCCCAACTTACAGAGGTGAAGGCAAACATCTAGATGTAAAACCCCAAATCTAGATGTAAAGCCCAACATCTAGAGGAAAAGCCAAATATATATAGATTTAAAACCCAAAATCTAGAGGTAAAACCCAATATCTAGACGTAAAGCCCAAAATCTAGATTTAAAGCCCAAATTCTAGATCTAACGCCCAAAATCTAGATGTAAAGCCCAAATTCTTGGTCTAACACCCAAAATCTGGAGGTAAAGACCAATATCTAGAGGTAAAACCCACATCTAGAGGTAAAGCCAGTTATCTAGAGGTAAAGCCCAACATCTAGAGGAAAAGCAAAATATATAGATTTCAAACCCAAATTCTAGAGTTAAATCCCAACATCTAGGGGTAAACCCCAGCTTCCAGAGTTAAAGTCCAAAATATAGAGGTAAACACCAATACCTAGAGTTAGAGCCCAACATCTAGAGATATGCCAAATATATAGATTTAAAACCCAAAATCTAGAGGTAAAGCCCAATATCTAGACGTAAAGCCCAAAATCTAGATGAAAAGCAGAACTTCTAGATCGAAAGCCCAACATCTAGAGGTAAAGACCAATATCTAGAGGTAAAACCCAACATCTAGAGGTAAAGCCAGATATCTAGAGGTAAAGCCCAACATCTAGAGGAAAAGCAAAATATATAGATTTGAAACCCAAATTCTAGAGTTAAATCCCAACATCTAGAGATAAATCCCAAAGTCTAGATGTAAAGCTCAACTTCTAGATCTAAAGCCCAAAATATAGATGTAAAGCCCAACTTCTAAATCTAAAGCCCAAAATATAGATGTAAAGCCCAACTTCTAAATCTAAAGCCCAACATCTAGAGGTAAAGCCCAACGTCTGGAGGTAAAGCCCAGATTCTAGAGAGAAGCCAAAAATCGAGATGTAAAAACCAAAATCTAGAGGTAAAGCCCAACATCTACAGGTAAATCCAGATATCTAGGGGTAAAGCCCAACATCTAAAGGAAAAGCCAAATATATAGATTTAAAGCCCAAAATCTAGATGTAAAGCCCAAATTCTAGATCTAACGCCCAAAATCTAGAGATAAAGACCAATATCTAGAGGTAAAAACCAACATCTAGAGTTAAAGCCAGATATCTAGAGGTAAAGCCCAACATCTAGAGGAAAAGCCAAATATATAGATATAAAACCCAAAATCTAGAGGTAAAGCCCAATATCGAGACGTAAAGCCCAAAATCTAGATGAAAAGCACAACTTCTAGATCTAAAGCCCAACATCTAGAGGTAAAGACCAATAGCTAGAGGTAAAACCCAACATCTAGAGGTAAAGCCAGATATCTAGAGGTAAAGCCAAACGTCTGGAGGTAAAGCCCATCATCTAGTCCTACAGACCAATGTCTGCAGGTAAAGCCCAACTTACAGAGGTGAAGGCAAACATCTAGATGTAAAACCCCAAATCTAGATGTAAAGCCCAACATCTAGAGGAAAAGCCAAATATATATAGATTTAAAACCCAAAATCTAGAGGTAAAACCCAATATCTAGACGTAAAGCCCAAAATCTAGATTTAAAGCCCAAATTCTAGATCTAACGCCCAAAATCTAGATGTAAAGCCCAAATTCTTGGTCTAACACCCAAAATCTAGAGGTAAAGACCAATATCTAGAGGTAAAACCCAACATCTAGAGGTAAAGCCAGATATCTAGAGGTAAAGCCCAACATCTAGAGGAAAAGCAAAATATATAGATTTCAAACCCAAATTCTAGAGTTAAATCCCAACATCTAGGGGTAAACACCAACTTCCAGAGTTAAATTCCAAAATCTAGAGGTAAACACCAATACCTAGAGTTAGAGCCCAACATCTAGAGATATGCCAAAAATATAGAGCTAAAACCCAAAATCTAGAGGTAAAGCCCAATATCTAGACGTAAAGCCCAAAATCTAGATGAAAAGCAGAACTTCTAGATCGAAAGCCCAACATCTAGAGGTAAAGACCATATCTAGAGGTAAAACCCAACATCTAGAGGTAAAGACAGATATCTAGAGGTAAAGCCCAACATCTAGAGGAAAAGCAAAATATATAGATTTGAAACCCAAATTCTAGAGTTAAATCCCAACATCTAGAGGTAAATCCCAAAGTCTAGATGTAAAGCTCAACTTCTAGATCTAAAGCCCAAAATATAGATGTAAAGCCCAACTTCTAAATCTAAAGCCCAACATCTAGAGTTAAAGCCCAATATTTAGAGTTTAAGCGCATCATTTAGAGGTAAAGCCAGATATCTAGAGGTAAAGCCCAACGTCTGGAGGTAAAGCCCATCGTCTAGTCCTACAGCCCAATGTCTGCAGGTAAAGCCCAACTTACAGAGGTGAAGGCAAACATCTAGATGTAAAACCCCAAATCTAGAGGTAAAGCCCAACATCTAGAGGAAAAGCCAAATATATATATATTTAAAACCCAAAATCTAGAGGTAAAGCCCAACATCTAGAGGTAAAGCCAGATATCTAGGGGTAAAGCCCAACATCTAGAGGAAAAGCCAAATATATAGATTTAAAACCCAAAATCTAGAGGTAAAGCCCAATATCTAGACGTAAAGCCCAAAATCTAGATGTAAACCCCAACTTCTAGATCTAAAGCCCAAAATCTAGAGATAAAGACCAATATCTAGAAGTAAAACCCAACATCTAGAGGTAAAGCCGATATCTAGAGGTAAAGCCCAACATCTAGAAGAAAAGCCAAATATATAGATTTAAAACCCAAAATCTAGAGATAAAGCCGAACACCTAAATGTAAAGCAAAACATCTAGATGTAATCCAAACATCTAGAGGTAAAGCCTAACAACTAGAGGTGAAGCACAACATATAGAGGTATAACCCAACACCTAGAGATAAAGACCAACATCTAAATGTAAAGCAAAACATCTAGATGTAGAACCCTACATCTAGAGGTAAAGTCCAATATCTAGACCTAAAGACCAACATCTAGAGGTAAAACCCAACATCTAGTGGTAAAGCCCAACGTCTGGAGGTATAGCCCATCATCTAGTCCTACAGCCCAATGTCTGCAGTTAAGCCCAACTTACAGAGGTGAAGGCAAACATCTAGATGTAAAACCCCAAATCTAGAGGTAAAGCCCAACATCTAGAGGAAAAGCCAAATATATATATATTTAAAACCCAAAATCTAGAGGTAAAGCCCAACATCTAGATGTAAAGCCAGATATCTAGAGGTAAAGCCCAACGTCTGGAGGTAAAGCCCATCATCTAGTCCTACAGCCCAATGTCTGCAGGTAAAGCCCAACTTACAGAGGTGAAGGCAAACATCCAAATGTAAAACCCAAAATCTAGAGGTAAAGCCCAACATCTAGAGGAAAATCCAGATATCTAGGGGTAAAGCCCAACATCTAGAGGAAAAGCCAAATATATAGATTTAAAACCCAAAATCTAGAGGTAAAGCCCAATATCTAGACGTAAAGCCCAAAATCTAGATGTAAAGCCCAAATTCTAGATCTAACACCCAAAATCTAGAGGTAAAGACCAATATCTAGAGGTAAAACCCAACATCTAGAGGTAAAGCCAGATATCTAGAGGTAAAGCCCAACATCTAGAGGAAAAGCAAAATATATAGATTTAAAACCCAAATTCTAGAGTTAAATCCCAACATCTAGAGGTAAAGCCCAACTTCCAGAGTTAAAGTCCAAAATCTAGAGGTAAACACCAATACCTAAAGTTAGAGCCCAAAATCTAGAGATAAAGCCCAACATCTAGAGATAAAGCCAGATATATAGATTTAAAATCCAAAATCTATAGGTAAAGCCCAACATCTAGAGCTAAAGCCCCAAATCTAGATGTAAAGCCCAATTGCTAGATCGAAAGCCAAATACTCTAGAGGTAAAGCCCAACATGTAGAGGTAAAGACTAAGATCTAGAGGTGAATTCCAATATCTAGTGTTAAAGGCCGACACCTACAGTTAAAGCCAAACATCTAGATGTAAAACCCAACTTCTAGAGGTAAAGCCGAATATCTAGAGTTAAAGCGCATCCTTTAGAGTAAAGCCCAAAATCTAGAGTTAAAGCCCAACATCTAGAGGGAAAGCCCAGAATCTAGATGTAAAGCCTAACATCTAGAGGTGAATTCCAAAATCAAGTGTTAAGGCCTGACATCTACAGTTAAATCCAACCATATAGATATAACCCCCAACTTCTAGAGGTAAGGCCCAAAATCTAGAGGTAAAGCCCAACAGCTAGACTTAAAGCCGAACGTCTTGAGGTAAAGCCCAAAGTCTAGAGTTAAAGCCCAACTTCTAGAGGTAAAGCCCAACATCTAGACGTAAAGCAAGATATCTGACGGTAAAGCCCAACATCTAGAGGAAAAGCCAAATATATATATATTTAAAACCCAAAACCTAGAGGTAAAGCCCAACATCTAGATGTAAAGCCTGATATCTAGGGGTAAAGCCCAACATCTAGAGGAAAAGCCAAATATATAGATTTAAAACCCAAAATCTAGAGGTAAAGCCCAATATCTAGACGTAAAGCCCAAAGTCTAGATGTAAACCCCAACTTCTAGATCTAAAGTACAAAATCTAGATGTAAAGCCCAAATTCTAGATCTAACGCCCAAAATCTAGAGATAAAGAGCAATATCTAGAAGTAAAACCCAACATCTAGAGGTAAAGCCGATATCTAGAGGTAAAGCCCAAAATCTAGAAGAAAAGCCAAATATATAGATTTAAAACCCAAAATCTAGAGATAAAGCTGAACATCTAAATGTAAAGCAAAACATCTAGATGTTATCCAAACATCTAGAAGTAAAGCCTAACATCTAGAGGTGAAGCACAACATATAGAGGTATAACCCAACATCTAGAGATAAAGACCAACATCTAAATGTAAAGCAAAACATCTAGATGTAAACCCCTATATCTAGAGGTAAAGTCCAATATCTAGACCTAAAGACCAACATCTAGAGGTAAAAACCAACATCTAGTGGTAAAGCCCAACGTCTGGAGGTAAAGCCCAGATTCTAGAGAGAAGCCAAAAATCCAGATGTAAAAACCAAAATCTAGAGGTAAAGCCCAACATCTACAGGTAAATCCAGATATCTAGGGGTAAAGCCCAACATCTAGAGGAAAAGCCAAATATATAGATATAAAACCCAAAATCTAGAGGTAAAGCCCAATATCTAGACGTAAAGCCCAAAATCTAGATGTAAACCCCAACTTCTAGATCTAAAGCCCAAAATCTAGATGTAAAGCCCAAATTCTAGATCTAACGCCCAAAATCTAGAGATAAACACCAATATCTAGAAGTAAAACCCAACATCTAGAGGTAAAGCCGATATCTAGAGGTAAAGCCCAACATCTAGAAGAAAAGCCAAATATATAGATTTAAAACCCAAAATCTAGAGATAAAGCCGGACATCTAAATGTAAAGCAAAACATCTAGATGTAATCCAAACATCTAGAGGCAAAGCCTAACATCTAGAGGTGAAGCACAACATATAGAGGTATAACCCAACATCTAGAGATAAAGACCAACATCTAAATGTAAAGCAAAACATCTAGATGTAAAACCCTACATCTAGAGGTAAAGTCCAATATCTAGACCTAAAGACCAACATCTAGAGGTAAAACCCAACATCTAGTGGTAAAGCCCAACGTCTGGAGGTAAAGCCCAGATTCTAGAGAGAAGCCAAAAATCCAGATGGAAAACCCAAAATCTAGAGGTAAAGCCCAACATCTAGAGGAAAAGCCAAATATATAGATATAAAACCCAAAATCTAGAGGTAAAGCCCAATATCTAGACGTAAAGCCCAAAATCTAGATGAAAAGCACAACTTCTAGATCTAAAGCCCAACATCTAGAGGTAAAGACCAATATCTAGAGGTAAAACCCAACATCTACAGGTAAAGCCAGATATCTAGAGGTAAAGCCCAACGTCTGGAGGTAAAGCCCATCATCTAGTCCTACAGCCCAATGTCTGCAGTTAAGCCCAACTTACAGAGGTGAAGGCAAATATCTAGATGTAAAACCCCAAATCTAGAGGTAAAGCCCAACATCTAGAGGAAAAGCCAAATATATATATATTTAAAACCCAAAATCTAGAGGTAAAGCCCAACATCTAGAGGTAAAGCCAGATATCTAGAGGTAAAGCCCAACGTCTGGAGGTAAAGCCCATCATCTAGTCCTACAGCCCAATGTCTGCAGGTAAAGCCCAACTTACAGAGGTGAAGGCAAACATCCAAATGTAAAACCCAAAATCTAGAGGAAAAGCCAAATATATAGATTTAAAAACCAAAATCTAGAGGTAAAGCCCAATATCTAGACGTAAAGCCCAAAATCTAGATGTAAAGCCCAACTTCTTGATCTAAAGCCCAAAATCTAGATGTAAAGCCCAATTTCTAGATCTAACGCCCAAAATCTAGAGGTAAAGACCAATATCTAGAGGTAAAACCCAACATCTAGAGGTAAAGCCAGATATCTAGAGGTAAAGCCCAACATCTAGAGGAAAAGCAAAATATATAGATTTCAAACCCAAATTCTAGAGTTAAATCCCAACATCTAGAGGTTAAGCCCAACTTCCAGAGTTAAAGTCCAAAATCTAGAGGTTTAACACCAATACCTAGAGTTAGAGCCCAATATCTAGAGATAAAGCCCAACATCTAGAGATAAAGCCAGATATATAGATTTAAAATCCAAAATCTGGAGGTAAAGCCCAACATCTAGAGCTAAAGCCCCAAATCTAGATGTAAAGCCCAATTGCTAGATCGAAAGCCAAATACTCTAGAGGTAAAGCCCAACATGTAGAGGTAAAGACTAAGATCAAGAGGTGAATTCCAATATCTAGTGTTAAAGCCTGACACCTACAGTTAAAGCCAAACATCTAGATGTACAACCCAACTTCTAGAGGTAAAGCCGAATATCTAGAGTTAAAGCGCATCCTTTAGAGTAAAGCCCAAAATCTAGAGTTAAAGCCCAACATCTAGAGGGAAAGCCCAGAATCTAGATGTAAAGCCTAACATCTAGAGGTGAATTCCAAAATCAAGTGTTAAGGCCTGACATCTACAGTTAAATCCAACCATATAGATATAACCCCCAACTTCTAGAGGTAAGGCCCAAAATCTAGAGGTAAAGCCCAACAGCTAGAGTTAAAGCCGAACGTCTTGAGGTAAAGCCCAAATTCTAGAGTTAAAGCCCAACTTCTAGAGGTAAAGCCCAACATCTAGAGGTAAAGCCCAATATCTAGACGTAAAGCCCAAAATCTAGATGAAAAGCACAACTTCTAGATCTAAAGCCCAACATCTAGAGGTAAAGACCAATATCTAGAGGTAAAACCCAACATCTACAGGTAAAGCCAGATATCTAGAGGTAAAGCCCACCGTCTGGAGGTAAAGCCCATCATCTAGTCCTACAGCCCAATGTCTGCAGTTAAGCCCAACTTACAGAGGTGAAGGCAAATATCTAGATGTAAAACCCCAAATCTAGAGGTAAAGCCCAACATCTAGAGGAAAAGCCAAATATATATATATTTAAAACCCAAAATCTAGAGGTAAAGCCCAACATCTAGAGGTAAAGCCAGATATCTAGAGGTAAAGCCCAACGTCTGGAGGTAAAGCCCATCATCTAGTCCTACAGCCCAATGTCTGCAGGTAAAGCCCAACTTACAGAGGTGAAGGCAAACATCCAAATGTAAAACCCAAAATCTAGAGGAAAAGCCAAATATATAGATTTAAAAACCAAAATCTAGAGGTAAAGCCCAATATCTAGACGTAAAGCCCAAAATCTAGATGTAAAGCCCAACTTCTTGATCTAAAGCCCAAAATCTAGATGTAAAGCCCAATTTCTAGATCTAACGCCCAAAATCTAGAGGTAAAGACCAATATCTAGAGGTAAAACCCAACATCTAGAGGTAAAGCCAGATATCTAGAGGTAAAGCCCAACATCTAGAGGAAAAGCAAAATATATAGATTTCAAACCCAAATTCTAGAGTTAAATCCCAACATCTAGAGGTTAAGCCCAACTTCCAGAGTTAAAGTCCAAAATCTAGAGGTTTAACACCAATACCTAGAGTTAGAGCCCAATATCTAGAGATAAAGCCCAACATCTAGAGATAAAGCCAGATATATAGATTTAAAATCCAAAATCTGGAGGTAAAGCCCAACATCTAGAGCTAAAGCCCCAAATCTAGATGTAAAGCCCAATTGCTAGATCGAAAGCCAAATACTCTAGAGGTAAAGCCCAACATGTAGAGGTAAAGACTAAGATCAAGAGGTGAATTCCAATATCTAGTGTTAAAGCCTGACACCTACAGTTAAAGCCAAACATCTAGATGTACAACCCAACTTCTAGAGGTAAAGCCGAATATCTAGAGTTAAAGCGCATCCTTTAGAGTAAAGCCCAAAATCTAGAGTTAAAGCCCAACATCTAGAGGGAAAGCCCAGAATCTAGATGTAAAGCCTAACATCTAGAGGTGAATTCCAAAATCAAGTGTTAAGGCCTGACATCTACAGTTAAATCCAACCATATAGATATAACCCCCAACTTCTAGAGGTAAGGCCCAAAATCTAGAGGTAAAGCCCAACAGCTAGAGTTAAAGCCGAACGTCTTGAGGTAAAGCCCAAAGTCTAGAGTTAAAGCCCAACTTCTAGAAGTAAAGCCCAACATCTAGAGGTAAAGCCCAATATCTAGACGTAAAGCCCAAAATCTAGATGAAAAGCACAACTTCTAGATCTAAAGCCCAACATCTAGAGGTAAAGACCAATATCTAGAGGTAAAACCCAACATCTACAGGTAAAGCCAGATATCTAGAGGTAAAGCCCAACGTCTGGAGGTAAAGGCCATCATCTAGTCCTACAGCCCAATGTCTGCAGTTAAGCCCAACTTACAGAGGTGAAGGCAAACATCTAGATGTAAAACCCCAAATCTAGAGGTAAAGCCCAACATCTAGAGGAAAAGCCAAATATATATATATTTAAAACCCAAAATCTAGAGGTAAAGCCCAACATCTAGAGGTAAAGCCAGATATCTAGAGGTAAAGCCCAACGTCTGGAGGTAAAGCCCATCATCTAGTCCTACAGCCCAATGTCTGCAGGTAAAGCCCAACTTACAGAGGTGAAGGCAAACATCCAAATGTAAAACCCAAAATCTAGAGGAAAAGCCAAATATATAGATTTAAAACCCAAAATCTAGAGGTAAAGCCCAATATCAAGACGTAAAGCCCAAAATCTAGATGTAAAGCCCAACTTCTTGATCTAAAGCCCAAAATCTAGATGTAAAGCCCAATTTCTAGAGCTAACGCCCAAAATCTAGAGGTAAAGACCAATATCTAGAGGTAAAACCCAACATCTAGAGGTAAAGCCAGATATCTAGAGGTAAAGCCCAACATCTAGAGGAAAAGCCAAATATATAGATTTAAAACCCAAAATCTAGAGATAAAGCCGAACATCTAAATGTAAAGCAAAACATCTAGATGTAATCCAAACATCTAGAGGTAAAGCCTAACATCTAGAGGTGAAGCACAACATATAGAGGTATAACCCAACATCTAGAGATAAAGACCAACATCTAAATGTAAAGCAAAACATCTAGATGTAAAACCCTACATCTAGAGGTAAAGTCCAATATCTAGACCTAAAGACCAACATCTAGAGGTAAAACCCAACATCTAGTGGTAAAGCCCAACGTCTGGAGGTAAAGCCCAGATTCTAGAGGGAAGCCAAAAATCCAGATGGAAAACCCAAAATCTAGAGGTAAAGCCCAACATCTACAGGTAAATCCAGATATCTAGGGGTAAAGCCCAACATCTAGAGGAAAAGACAAATATATAGATATAAACCCCAAAATCTAGAGTTAAAGCCCAATATCTAGACGTAAAGCCCAAAATCTAGATGAAAAGCACAACTTCTAGATCTAAAGCCCAACATCTAGAGGTAAAGACCAATATCTAGAGGTAAAACCCAACATCTACAGGTAAAGCCAGATATCTAGAGGTAAAGCCCAACGTCTGGAGGTAAAGCCCATCATCTAGTCCTACAGCCCAATGTCTGCAGTTAAGCCCAACTTACAGAGGTGAAGGCAAATATCTAGATGTAAAACCCCAAATCTAGAGGTAAAGCCCAACATCTAGAGGAAAAGCCAAATATATATATATTTAAAACCCAAAATCTAGAGGTAAAGCCCAACATCTAGAGGTAAAGCCAGATATCTAGAGGTAAAGCTCAACGTCTGGAGGTAAAGCCCATCATCTAGTCCTACAGCCCAATGTCTGCAGGTAAAGCCCAACTTACAGATGTGAAGGCAAACATCCAAATGTAAAACCCAAAATCTAGAGGAAAAGCCAAATATATAGATTTAAAAACCAAAATCTAGAGGTAAAGCCCAATATCAAGACGTAAAGCCCAAAATCTAGATGTAAAGCCCAATTTCTAGATCTAACGCCCAAAATCTAGAGGTAAAGACCAATATCTAGAGGTAAAACCCAACATCTAGAGGAAAAGCAAAATATATAGATTTCAAACCCAAATTCTAGAGTTCAATCCCAACATCTAGAGGTTAAGCCTAACTTCCAGAGTTAAAGTCCAAAATCTAGAGGTTTAACACCAATACCTAGAGTTAGAGCCCAATATCTAGAGATAAAGCCCAACATCTAGAGATAAAGCCAGATATATAGATTTAAAATCCAAAATCTGGAGGTAAAGCCCAACATCTAGAGCTAAAGCCCCAAATCTAGATGTAAAGCCCAATTGCTAGATCTAAAGCCAAATACTCTAGAGGTAAAGCCCAACATGTAGAGCTAAAGACAAAGATCTAGAGGTGAATTCCAATATCTAGTGTTAAAGCCTGACACCTACAGTTAAAGCCAAATATCTAGATGTACAACCCAACTTCTAGAGGTAAAGCCGAATATCTAGAGTTAAAGCGCATCCTTTAGAATAAAGCCCAAAATCTAGAGTTAAAGCCCAACATCTAGAGGGAAAGCCCAGAATTTAGATGTAAAGCCTAACATCTAGAGGTGAATTCCAAAATCAAGTGTTAAGGCCTGACATCTACAGTTAAATCCAACCATATAGATATAACCACCAACTTCTAGAGGTAAGGCCCAAAATCTAGAGGTAAAGCCCAACAGCTAGACTTAAAGCCGAAAGTCTTGAGGTAAAGCCCAAAGTCTAGAGTTAAAGCCCAACTTCTAGAGGTAAAGCCTAACATCTAGACGTAAAGCCAGATATCTGACGGTAAAGCCCAAAATCTAGAGGAAAAGCCAAATATATAGATTTAAAACCCAAAAACTAGAGATAAAGCCGAACATCTAAATGTAAAGCAAAACATCTAGATGTAATCCAAACATCTAGAGGTAAAGCCTAACATCTAGAGGTGAAGCACAACATATAGAGGTATAGCCCAACATCTAGAGATAAAGACCAACATCTAAGTGTAAAGCAAAACATCTAGATGTAAAACCCTACATCTAGAGGTAAAGTCCAATATCTAGACCTAAAGACCAACATCTAGAGGTAAAACCCAACATCTAGTGGTAAAGCCCAACGTCTGGAGGTAAAGCCCAGATTCTAGAGGGAAGCCAAAAATCCAGATGGAAAACCCAAAATCTAGAGGTAAAGCCCAACAGCTAGATTTAAAGCCGAACGTCTTGAGGTAAAGCCCAAATTCTAGAGTTAAAGCCCAACTTCTAGAGGTAAAGCCCAACATCTAGACGTAAAGCCAGATATCTAGACGTAAAGCCCAAAATCTAGATGAAAAGCACAACTTCTAGATCTAAAGCCCAACATCTAGAGGTAAAGACCAATATCTAGAGGTAAAACCCAACATCTACAGGTAAAGCCAGATATCTAGAGGTAAAGCCCAACGTCTGGAGGTAAAGCCCATCATCTAGTCCTACAGCCCAATGTCTGCAGTTAAGCTCAACTTACAGGGGTAAAGGCAAATATCTAGATGTAAAACCCCAAATCTAGAGGTAAAGCCCAACATCTAGAGGAAAAGCCAAATGTATATATATTTAAAACCCAAAATCTAGAGGTAAAGCCCAACATCTAGAGTTAAAGCCAGATATCTAGAGGTAAAGCCCAACATCTAGAGATAAAGCCAGATATATAGATTTAAAATCCACAATCTGGAGGTAAAGCCCAACATCTAGAGCTAAAGCCCCAAATCTAGATGTAAAGCCCAATTGCTAGATCGAAAGCCAAATACTCTAGAGGTAAAGCCCAACATGTAGAGCTAAAGACTAAGATCTAGAGGTGAATTCCAATATCTAGTGTTAAAACTCGACACCTACAGTTAAAGCCAAACATCTAGATGTACAACCCATCTTCTAGAGGCAAAGCCGAATATCTAGAGTTAAAGCGCATCTTTTAGAGTAAAGCCCAAAATCTAGAGTTAAAGCCCAACATCTAGAGGGAAAGCCCAGAATCTAGATGGAAAGCCTAACATCTAGAGGTGAATTACAAAATCAAGTGTTAAGGCCTGATATCTACAGTTAAATCCAACCATATAGATATAACCCCCAACTACTAGAGGTAAGGCCCAAAATCTAGAGGTAAAGCCCAACAGCTGGAGTTAAAGCCGAACGTCTTGAGGTAAAGCCCAAAGTCTAGAGTTAAAGCCCAACTTCTAGAGGTAAAGCCCAACTTCCAGAGTTAAAGTCCAAAATCTAGACGTAAACACCAATACCTAGAGTTAGAGCCCAACATCTAGAGATATGCCAAATATATAGATTTAAAACCCAAAATCTAGAGATAAAGCCGAACATCTAAATGTAAATCAAAACATCTAGATGTAATCCAAACATCTAGAGGTAAAGCCTAACAACTAGAGGTGAAGCACAACATATAGAGGTATAACCCAACATCTAGAGATAAAGACCAACATCTAAATGTAAAGCAAAACATCTAGATGTAAAACCCTACATCTAGAGGTAAAGTCCAATATCTAGACCTAAAGACCAACATCTAGAGGTAAAACCCAACATCTAGTGGTAAAGCCCAACGTCTGGAGGTAAAGCCCAGATTCTAGAGAGAAGCCAAAAATCCAGATGGAAAACCCAAAATCTAGAGGTAAAGCCCAACATCTACAGGTAAATCCAGATATCTAGGGGTAAAGCCCAACATCTAGAGGAAAAGCCAAATATATAGATTTAAAACCCAAAATCTAGAGGTAAAGCTCAATATCTAGACGTAAAGCCCAAAATCTAGATGAAAAGCCCAACTTCTAGATCTAAAGCCCAACATTTCGAGGTAAAGACCAATATCTAGAGGTAAAACCAAACATCTAGAGGTAAAGCCAGATATCTAGAGGTAAAGCCCAACATCTAGAGGAAAAGCAAAATATATAGATTTCAAACCCAAATTCTAGAGTTAAATCCCAACATCTAGAGGTAAATCCCAAAGTCTAGATGTAAAGCTCAACTTCCAGATTTAAAGTCAAAAATCTAAATGTAAATACCAATACCTAGAGGTAGAGCCCAAAATGTAGAGGTAAAGCCCAACATCTAGAGATAAAGCCAGATATATAGATCTAAACCCCAAAATCTAGAGGTGAAGCCCAATATTAAGATGTAAAGCCCAAAATCTAGATGTAAAGCCCAACTTCTAGATCTAAAGCCGAAAATATAGTTGTAAAGCCCAACTTCTAAATCTAAAGCCCAACATCTGGAGGAAAAGCCCAATATTTAGAGTTTAAGCGCATCATTTAGAGGTAAAGCCAGATATCTAGAGGTAAAGCCCAACGTCTGGAGGTAAAGCCCATCATCTAGTCCTACAGCCCAATGTCTGCAGGTAAAGCCCAACTTACAGAGGTGAAGGCAAACATCTAGATGTAAAACCCCAAATCTAGATGTAAAACCCAACATCTAGAGGAAAAGCCAAATATATATATATTTAAAACCCAAAATCTAGAGGTAAAGCCCAACATCTAGAGGTAAAGCCAGATATCTAGAGGTAAAGCCCAACGTCTGGAGGTAAAGCCCATCATCTAGTCCTACAGCCCAATGTCTGCAGGTAAAGCCCAACTTACAGAGGTGAAGGCAAACATCCAAATGTAAAACCCAAAATCTAGAGGAAAAGCCAAATATATAGATTTAAAACCCAAAATCTAGAGGTAAAGCCCAATATCAAGACGTAAAGCCCAAAATCTAGATGTAAAGCACAACTTCTAGATCTAACGCCCAAAATCTAGAGGTAAAGACCAATATCTAGAGGTAAAACCCAACATCTAGAGGTAAAGCCAGATATCTAGAGGTAAAGCCCAACATCTAGAGGAAAAGTAAAATATATAGATTTCAAACCCAAATTCTAGAGTTCAATCCCAACATCTAGAGGTAAAGCCCAACTTCCAGAGTTAAAGTCCAAAATCTAGAGGTAAACACCAATACCTAAAGTTAGAGCCCAAGATCTAGAGATAAAGCCCAACATCTAGAGATAAAGCCAGATATATAGATTTAAAATCCAAAATCTGGAGGTAAAGCCCAACATCTAGAGCTAAAGCCCCAAATCTAGATGTAAAGCCCAATTGCTAGATCTAAAGCCAAATACTCTAGAGGTAAAGCCCAACATGTAGAGCTAAAGACTAAGATCTAGAGGTGAATTCCAATATCTAGTGTTAAAGGCCGACACCGACAGTTAAAGTCAAACATCTAGATGTAAAACCCAACTTCTAGAGGTAAAGCAGAATATCTAGAGTTAAAGCGCATCCTTTCGAGTAAAGCCCAAAATCTAGAGTTAAAGCCCAACATCTAGAGGGAAAGCCCAGAATCTAGAGGTAAAGCCTAACATCTAGAGGTGAATTCCAAAATCAAGTGTTAAGGCCTGACATCTACAGTTAAATCCAACCATATAGATATAACCCCCAACTTCTAGAGGTAAGGCCCAAAATCTAGAGGTAAAGCCCAACAGCTAGAGTTAAAGCCGAAGGTATTGAGGTAAAGCCCAAAGTCTAGAGTTAAAGCCCAACTTCTAGAGGTAAAGCTCAACATCTAGACGTATAGCCAGATATCTGACGGTAAAGCCCAACATCTAGAGGAAAAGCCAAATATATAGATTTAAAACCCAAAATCTAGAGGTAAAGACCAATATCTAGAGGTAAAACCCAACATCTAGAGGTAAAGCCAGATATCTAGAGGTAAAGCCCAACATCTAGAGGAAAAGCAAAATATATAGATTTCAAACCCAAATTCTAGAGTTCAATCCCAACATCTAGAGGTAAAGCCCAACTTCCAGAGTTAAAGTCCAAAATCTAGAGGTAAACACCAATACCTAGAGTTAGAGCCCAAAATCTAGAGATAAAGTCCAACATCTAGAGATAAAGCCAGATATATAGATTTAAAATCCAAAATCTGGAGGTAAAGCCCAACATCTAGAGGTAAAGCCCCAAATCTAGATGTAAAGCCCAATTGCTAGATCTAAAGCCAAATACTCTAGAGATAAAGCCCAACATGTAGAGGTAAAGACTAAGATCTAGAGGTGAATTCCAATATCTAGTGTTAAAGGCCGACACCTACAGTTAAAGCCAAACATCTAGATGTACAACCCAACTTCTAGAGGTAAAGCCGAATATCTAGAGTTAAAGCGCATCCTTTAGAGTAAAGCCCAAAATCTAGAGTTAAAGCCCAACATCTAGAGGGAAAGCCCAGAATCTAGATGTAAAGCCTAACATCTAGAGGTGAATTCCAAAATCAAGTGTTAAGGCCTGACATCTACAGTTAAATCCAACCATATAGATATAACCCCCAACTTCTAGAGGTAAGGCCCAAAATCTAGAGGGAAAGCCCAACAGCTAGAGTTAAAGCCGAACGTCTTGAGGTAAAGCCCAAAGTCTAGAGTTAAAGCCCAACTTCTAGAGGTAGAGCCCAACATCTAGACGTAAAGCCAGATATCTGACGGTAAAGCCCAACATCTAGAGGAAAAGCCAAATATATAGATTTAAATCCCAAAATCTAGAGATAAAGCCGAACATCTAAATGTAAAGCAAAACATTTAGATGTAATCCAAACTTCTAGAGGTAAAGCCTAACATCTAGAGGTGAAGCACAACATATAGAGGTATAACCCAACATCTAGAGATAAAGACCAACATCTAAATGTAAAGCAAAACATCTAGATGTAAAACCCTACATCTAGAGGTAAAGTCCAATAGCTAGACCTAAAGACCAGCATCTAGAGGTAAAACCCAACATCTAGAAGTAAATCCACATATCTAGAGGTAAAGCCCAACGTCTGGACGTAAAGCCCATCATCTAGTCCTACAGCCCAATATTTGCAGGTAAAGACCAATTTTCAGAGGTGAAGGCAAACATCTAGATGTAAAACCCCAAATCTAGAGGTAAAGCCCAACATCTAGAGGAAAAGCCAAATATATATATATTTAAAACCCAAAATCTAGAGGTAAAGCCCAATATCTAGATGTAAAGCCAGATATCTAGGCGTAAAGGCCAACATCTAGAGGAAAAGCCAAATATATAGATTTAAAACCCAAAATCTAGAGGTAAAGCCCAATATCAAGACGTAAAGCCCAAAATCTAGATGTAAAGCCCAAATTCTTGATCTAAAGCCCAAAATCTAGAAGTAAAGCCCAAATTCTAGATCTAACGCCCAAAATCTAGAGATAAAGACCAATATCTAGAGGTAAAACCCAACATCTAGATGTAAAGCCAGATATCTATAGGTAAAGCCCAACATCTAGAGGAAAAGCAAAATATATAGATTTCAAACCCAAATTCTAGAGTTAAATCCCAACATCTAGAGGTAAAGCCCAACTCCCAGAGTTAAAGTCCAAAATCTAGAGGTAAACACCAATACCTAGAGTTAGAGCCCAAAATCTAGAGATAAAGCCCAACATCTAGAGATAAAGCCAGATATATAGATTTAAAATCCAAAATGTGGAGTTAAAGCCCAACATCTAGAGCTAAAGCCCCAAATCTAGATGTAAAGCCCAATTGCTAGATCTAAAGACAAATACTCTAGAGGTAAAGCCCAACATGTAGAGGTAAAGACTAAGATCTAGAGGTGAATTCCAATATCTAGTGTTAAAGCCCGACACCTACAGTTAAAGCCAAACATCTAGATGTAAAACCCCAAATCTAGAGGTAAAGCCCAACATCTAGAGGAAAAGCCAAATATATATATATTTAAAACCCAAAATTTAGAGGTAAAGCCCAACATCTAGAGGTAAAGCCAGATATCTAGAGGTAAAGCCCAACGTCTGGAGGTAAAGCCCATCATCTAGTCCTACAGCCCAATGTCTGCAGGTAAAGCCCAACTTACAGAGGTGAAGGCAAACATCTGGATTTAAAACCCAAAATCTAGAGGTAAAGCCCAACATCTAGAGGTAAAGCCAGATATCTAGGGGTAAAGGCCAACATCTAGAGGAAAAGCCAAATATATAGATTTAAAACCCAAAATCTAGAGGTAAAGCCCAATATCTAGACGTAAAGCCCAAAGTCTAGATGTAAAGCCGAACTTCTAGATCTAAAGCCCAAAATCTAGATGTAAAGCCCAAATTCTAGATGTAACGCCCAAAATCTAGAGATAAAGACCAATATCTAGAGGTAAAACCCAACATCTAGATGTAAAGCCAGATATCTAGAGGTAAAGCCCAACATCTAGAGGAAAAGCAAAATATATAGATTTCAAACCCAAATTCTAGAGTTAAATCCCAACATCTAGAGGTAAAGCCCAACTCCCAGAGTTAAAGTCCAAAATCTAGAGGTAAACACCAATACCTAGAGTTAGAGCCCAAAATCTAGAGATAAAGCCCAACATCTAGAGATAAAGCCAGATATATAGATTTAAAATCCAAAATGTGGAGTTAAAGCCCAACATCTAGAGCTAAAGCCCCAAATCTAGATGTAAAGCCCAATTGCTAGATCTAAAGACAAATACTCTAGAGGTAAAGCCCAACATGTAGAGGTAAAGACTAAGATCTAGAGGTGAATTCCAATATCTAGTGTTAAAGCCCGACACCTACAGTTAAAGCCAAACATCTAGATGTAAAACCCCAAATCTAGAGGTAAAGCCCAACATCTAGAGGAAAAGCCAAATATATATATATTTAAAACCCAAAATTTAGAGGTAAAGCCCAACATCTAGAGGTAAAGCCAGATATCTAGAGGTAAAGCCCAACGTCTGGAGGTAAAGCCCATCATCTAGTCCTACAGCCCAATGTCTGCAGGTAAAGCCCAACTTACAGAGGTGAAGGCAAACATCTGGATTTAAAACCCAAAATCTAGAGGTAAAGCCCAACATCTAGAGGTAAAGCCAGATATCTAGGGGTAAAGGCCAACATCTAGAGGAAAAGCCAAATATATAGATTTAAAACCCAAAATCTAGAGGTAAAGCCCAATATCTAGACGTAAAGCCCAAAGTCTAGATGTAAAGCCGAACTTCTAGATCTAAAGCCCAAAATCTAGATGTAAAGCCCAAATTCTAGATGTAACACCCAAAATATAGAGGTAAAGACCAATATCTAGAGGTAAAACCCAACATCTAGAGGTAAAGCCAGATATCTAGAGGTAAAGCCCAACATCTAGAGGAAAAGCCATATATATAGAATTAAAACCCAAAAACTAGAGATAAAGCCGAACATCTAAATGTAAAGCAAAACATCTAGATGTAATCCAAACATCTAGAGGTAAAGCCTAACATCTAGAGGTGAAGCACAACATATAGAGGTATAACCCAACATCTAGAGATAAAGACCAACATCTAAATGTAAAGCAAAACATCTAGATGTAAAACCCAACATCTAGAGATAAAGACCAACATCTAAATGTAAAGCAAAACATCTAGATGTAAAACCCTACATCTAGAGATAAGGTCCAATATCTAGACCTAAAGACCAACAGCTAGAGGTAAAACCCAACATCTAGTGGTAAAGCCCAACGTCTGGAGGTAAAGCCCAGATTCTAGAGAGAAGCCAAAAATCCAGATGGAAAGCACAAAATCTAGAGGTAAAGCCCAACATCTACAGGTAAATCCAGATATCTAGGGGTAAAGCCCAACATCTAGAGGAAAAGCCAAATATATAGATATAAAACCCAAAATCTAGAGGTAAAGCCCAATATCGAGACGTAAAGCCCAAAATCTAGATGAAAAGCACAACTTCTAGATCTAAAGCCCAACATCTAGAGGTAAAGACCAACATCTAGAGGTAAAACCCAACATCTAGATGTAAAGCCAGATATCTAGAGGTAAAGCCCAACGTCTGGAGGTAAAGCCCATCATCTAGTCCTACAGCCCAATGTCTGCAGGTAAAGCCCAACTTACAGAGGTGAAGGCAAACATCTAGATGTAAAACCCCAAATCTGGAGGTAAAGCCCAACATCTAGAGGAAAAGCCAAATATATAGATTTAAAACCCAAAATCTAGAGGTAAAGCCCAACATCTAGAGGTAAAGCCAGATATCTAGGGGTAAAGGCCAACATCTAGAGGAAAAGCCAAATATATAGATTTAAAACCCAAAATCTAGAGGTAAAGCCCAACATCTAGAGGTAAAGCCAGATATCTAGGGGTAAAGGCCAACATCTAGAGGAAAAGCCAAATATATAGATTTAAAACCCAACATCTAGAGGTAAAGCCCAATATCAAGACGTAAAGGCTAAAATCTAGATGTAACGCCCAACTTCTTGATCTAAAGCCCAAAATCTAGATGTAAATCCCAAATTCTAGATCTAACGCCCAAAATCTAGAGATAAAGACCAATATCTAGAGGTAAAACCCAACATCTAGAGGTAAAGCCAGATATCTAGAGGTAAAGCCCAACATCTAGAGGAAAAGCAAAATATATAGATTTCAAACCCAAATTCTAGAGTTAAATCCCAACATCTAGAGGTAAATCCCAAAGTCTAGATGTAAAGCTCAACTTCCAGATTTAAAGTGAAAAATCTAAATGTAAATACCAATACCTAGAGGTAGAGCCCAAAATGTAGAGGTAAAGCCCAACATCTAGACTTAAAGCCAGATATATAGATCTAAACCCCAAAATCTAGAGGTAAAGCCCAATATCTAGACCTAAAGCCCAAAATCTAGATGTAAAGCCCAAATTCTAGATCTAACACCCAAAATCTAGAGGTAAAGATCAATATCTAGAGGTAAAACCCAACATCTAGAGGTAAAGCCAGATATCTAGAGGTAAAGCCCAACATCTAGAGGAAAAGCAAAATATATAGATTTCAAACCCTAATTCTAGAGTTAAATCCCAACATCTAGAGGTAAAGCCCAACTCCCAGAGTTAAAGTCCAAAATCTAGAGGTAAACACCAATACCTAGAGTTAGAGCCCAAAATCTAGAGATAAAGCCCAACATCTAGAGATAAAGCCAGATATATAGATTTAAAATCCAAAATCTGGAGGTAAAGCCCAATTGCTAGATCTAAAGCCAAATACTCTAGAGGTAAAGCCCAACATGTAGAGGTAAAGACTAAGATCTAGAGGTGAATTCCAATATCTAGTGTTAAAGCCCGAAACCTACAGTTAAAGCCAAACATCTAGATGTACAACCCAACTTCTAGAGGTAAAGCCGAATATCTAGAGTTAAAGCGCATCCTTTCGAGTAAAGCCCAAAATCTAGAGTTAAAGCCCAACATCTAGAGGGAAAGCCCAGAATCTAGATGTAAAGCCTAACATCTAGAGGTGAATTCCAAAATCAAGTGTTAAGGCCTGACATCTACAGTTAAATCCAACCATATAGATATAACCCCCAACTTCTAGAGGTAAGGCCCAAAATCTAGAGGTAAAGCCCAACAGCTAGAGTTAAAGACGAACGTCTTGAGGTAAAGCCCAAAGTCTAGAGTTAAAGCCCAACTTCTAGAGGTAAAGCCCAACATCTAGATGTAAAGCCAGATATCTGACGGTAAAGCCCAACATCTAGAGGAAAAGCCAAATATATAGATTTAAAACCCAAAATCTAGAGATAAAGCCGAACATCTAAATGTAAAGCAAAACATCTAGATGTAATCCAAACATCTAGAGGTAAAGCCTAACATCTAGAGGTGAAGCACAACATATAGAGGTATAACCCAACATCTAAAGACCAACATCTAAATGTAAAGCAAAACATCTAGATGTAAAACCCTACATCTAGAGGTAAAGTCCAATATCTAGACCTAAAGACCAACATCTAGAGGTAAAACCCAACATCTAGTGGTAAAGCCCAAGGTCTGGAGGTAAAGCCCAGATTCTAGAGAGAAGCCAAAAATCCAGATGGAAAAACCAAAATCTAGAGGTAAAGCCCAACATCTACAGGTAAATCCAGATATCTAGGGGTAAAGCCCAAATCTAGAGGAAAAGCCAAATATATAGATATAAAACCCAAAATCTAGAGGTAAAGCCCAATATCGAGACGTAAAGCCCAAACTCTAGATGAAAAGCACAACTTCCAGATCTAAAGCCCAACATCTAGAGGTAAAACCCAACATCTAGAGGTAAAGCCAGATATCTAGAGGTAAAGCCCAACGTCTGGAGGTAAAGCCCATCATCTAGTCCTATAGCCCAATGTCTGCAGGTAAAGCCCAACTTACAGAGGTGAAGGCAAACATCTAGATGTAAAACCCCAAATCTAGAGGTAAAGCCCAACATCTAGAGGAAAAGCCAAATATATATAGATTTAAAACCCAAAATCTAGAGGTAAAGCCCAACATCTAGATGTAAAGCCAGATATCTAGGGGTAAAGGCCAACATCTAGAGGAAAAGCCAAATATATAGATTTAAAACCCAAAATCTAGAGGTAAAGCCCAATATCAAGACGTAAAGGCCAAAATCTAGATGTAAAGCCCAACTTCTTGATCTAAAGCCCAAAATCTAGATGTAAAGCCCAAATTCTAGATCTAACGCCCAAAATCTAGAGATAAAGACCAATATCTAGAGGTAAAACCCAACATCTAGAGGTAAAGCCAGATATCTAGAGGTAAAGCCCAACATCTAGAGGAAAAGCAAAATATATAGATTTAAAACCCAAATTCTAGAGTTCAATCCCAACATCTAGAGGTAAAGCCCAACTTCCAGAGTTAAAGTCCAAAATCTAGAGGTAAACACCAATACCTAAAGTTAGAGCCCAAAATCTAGATGTAAAGCCCAATTGCTAGATCTAAAGACAAATACTCTAGAGGTAAAGCCCACATGTAGAGTTAAGGACTAAGATCTAGAGGTGAATTCCAATATCTAGTGTTAAAGCCCGTCACCTACAGTTAAAGACAAACATCTAGATGTACAACCCAACTTCTAGAGGTAAAGTCCAACATCTAGAGATAAAGCCAGATATATAGATCTAAAATCCAAAATCTAGAGGTGAAGCCCAATATCTAGACGTAAAGCCCAAAAGCTAGATATAAAGCCCAACTTCTAGATCTAAAGCCCAAAATATAGATGTAAAGCCCAACTTCTAAATCTAAAGCCCAACATCTAGAGGTAAAGCCCAATATTTAGAGTTTAAGCGCATCATTTAGAGGTAAAGCCAGATATCTAGAGGTAAAGCCCAACTTCTAGAGGTAAAGCCCATCATCTAGTCCTACAGCCCAATGTCTGCAGGTAAAGCCCAACTTAAAGAGGTGAGGGCAAATATCTAGAATTAAAGCCCAAAATCTAGAGGTAAAGCCCAACATCTACAGGTAAATCCAGATATCTAGGGGTAAAGCCCAACATCTAGAGGAAAAGCCAAATATATAGATATAAAACCCAAAATCTAGAGGTAAAGCCCAATATCGAGACGTAAAGCCCAAAATCTAGATGAAAAGCACAACTTCTAGATCTAAAGCCCAACATCTAGAGGTAAAGACCAACATCTAGAGGTAAAACCCAACATCTAGATGTAAAGCCAGATATCTAGAGGTAAAGCCCAACGTCTGGAGGTAAAGCCCATCATCTAGTCCTACAGCCCAATGTCTGCAGGTAAAGCCCAACTTACAGAGGTGAAGGCAAACATCTAGATGTAAAACCCCAAATCTGGAGGTAAAGCCCAACATCTAGAGGAAAAGCCAAATATATAGATTTAAAACCCAAAATCTAGAGGTAAAGCCCAACATCTAGAGGTAAAGCCAGATATCTAGGGGTAAAGGCCAACATCTAGAGGAAAAGCCAAATATATAGATTTAAAACCCAAAATCTAGAGGTAAAGCCCAACATCTAGAGGTAAAGCCAGATATCTAGGGGTAAAGGCCAACATCTAGAGGAAAAGCCAAATATATAGATTTAAAACCCAACATCTAGAGGTAAAGCCCAATATCAAGACGTAAAGGCTAAAATCTAGATGTAACGCCCAACTTCTTGATCTAAAGCCCAAAATCTAGATGTAAATCCCAAATTCTAGATCTAACGCCCAAAATCTAGAGATAAAGACCAATATCTAGAGGTAAAACCCAACATCTAGAGGTAAAGCCAGATATCTAGAGGTAAAGCCCAACATCTAGAGGAAAAGCAAAATATATAGATTTCAAACCCAAATTCTAGAGTTAAATCCCAACATCTAGAGGTAAATCCCAAAGTCTAGATGTAAAGCTCAACTTCCAGATTTAAAGTCAAAAATCTAAATGTAAATACCAATACCTAGAGGTAGAGCCCAAAATGTAGAGGTAAAGCCCAACATCTAGAGATAAAGCCAGATATATAGATCTAAACCCCAAAATCTAGAGGTGAAGCCCAATATCTAGACCTAAAGCCCAAAATCTAGATGTAAAGCCCAACTTCTAGATCTAAAGCCCAAAATATAGCTGTAAAGCCCAACTTCTAAATCTAAAGCCCAACATCTAGAGGTAAAGCCCAATATTTAGAGTTTAAGCGCATCATTTAGAGGTAAAGCCCAAAATCTAGATGTAAAGCCCAACTTCTAGAGGTAAAGCCCATCATCTAGTCCTACAGCCCAATGTCTGCAGGTAAAGCCCAACTTACAGAGGTGAAGGCAAACATCTAGATGTAAAACCCAAAATCTAGAGGTAAAGCCCAACATCTAGAGGAAAAGCCAAATATATAGATTTAAAACCCAAAATCTAGAGGTAAAGCCCAATATCTAGACCTAAAGCCCAAAATCTAGATGTAAAGCCCAACTTCTAGATCTAAAGCCCAAAATCTAGATGTAAAGCCCAAATTCTAGATCTAACACCCAAAATCTAGAGGTAAAGACCAATATCTAGAGGTAAAACCCAAGATCTAGAGGTAAAGCCAGATATCTAGAGGTAAAGCCCAACATCTAGAGGAAAAGCAAAATATATAGATTTCAAACCCAAATTCTAGAGTTCAATCCCAACATCTAGAGGTAAAGCCCAACTTCCAGAGTTAAAGTCCAAAATCTAGAGGTAAACACCAATACCTAAAGTTAGAGCCCAAAATCTAGATGTAAAGCCCAATTGCTAGATCTAAAGCCAAATACTCTAGAGGTAAAGCCCAACATGTAGAGGTAAAGACTAAGATCTAGAGGTGAATTCCAATATCTAGTGTTAAAGCCTGACACCTACAGTTAAAGCCAAACATCTAGATGTACAACCCAACTTCTAGAGGTAAAGCCGAATATCTAGAGTTAAAGCGCATCCTTTAGAGTAAAGCCCAACATCTAGAGGGAAAGCCCAGAATCTAGATGTAAAGCCTAACATCTAGAGGTGAATTCCAAATCAAGTGTTAAGGCCTGACATCTACAGTTAAATCCAACCATATAGATATAACCCCCAACTTCTAGAGGTAAGGCCCAAAATCTAGAGGTAAAGCCCAACAGCTAGAGTTAAAGACGAACGTCTTGAGGTAAAGCCCAAAGTCTAGAGTTAAAGCCCAACTTCTAGAGGTAAAGCCCAACATCTAGACGTAAAGCCAGATATCTGACGGTAAACCCAACATCTAGAGGAAAAGGCAAATATATAGATTTAAAACCCAAAATCTAGAGATAAAGCCGAACATCTAAATGTAAAGCAAAACATCTAGATGTAATCCAAACATCTAGAGGTAAAGCCTAACATCTAGAGGTGAAGCACAACATATAGAGGTATAACCCAACATCAAGAGATAAAGACCAACATCTAAATGTAAAGCAAAACATCTAGATGTAGAACCCTACATCTAGAGGTAAAGTCCAATATCTAGACCTAAAGACCAACATCTAGAGGTAAAACCCAACATCTAGTGGTAAAGCCCAACGTCTGGAGGTAAAGCCCAGATTCTAGAGAGAAGCCAAAAATCCAGATGGAAAACCCAAAATCTAGAGGTAAAGCCCAACATCTACAGGTAAATCCAGATATCTAGGGGTAAAGCCCAACATCTAGAGGAAAAGCCAAATATATAGATATAAAACCCAAAATCTAGAGGTAAAGCCCAATATCTAGACGTAAAGCGCAAAATCTAGATGAAAAGCACAACTTCTAGATCTAAAGCCCAACATCTAGAGGTAAAGACCAATAGCTAGATGTAAAACCCAACATCTAGAGGAAAAGCCAGATATCTAGAGGTAAAGCCCAACGTCTGGTGGTAAAGCCCATCATCTAGTCCTATAGCCCAATTTCTGCAGGTAAAGCCCAACTTACAGAGGTGAAGGCAAACATCTAGATGTAAAACCCCAAATCTAGAGGTAAAGCCCAACATCTAGAGGAAAAGCCAAATATATATATATTTAAAACCCAAAATCTAGAGGTAAAGCCCAACATCTAGAGGTAAAGCCAGATATCTAGGGGTAAAGCCCAACATCTAGAGGAAAAGCCAAATATATAGATTTAAAACCTAAAATCTATAGGTAAAGCCCAATATAAAGACGTAAAGGCCAAAATCTAGATGTAAAGCC